>NC_084811.1:25673165-27133165 GCF_963583255.1 Pyrus communis
ACTGAATATTTGTATTCTATGGGTTCTCTACCCATTATTGCGCACTCACTTTATTAGTTTAAATTAGTTCTAGTTTTGGTTTTAATTTATTCACATTTTTGCATTACTTACACTTTTGGTTACGTCACCTTAGGGTGACGGCTATCATGCCTCGACTCCGGTCAGAGTGTGAAAAAAACAAAAAAAACAAAAAAATAAGGCTTAATAATATTAGTAAATTTCTTCAATTAAACTTGACATAGATATATTCTCAAATAAACGAAAAAAGAATGTAATATAAGTTTAAAAATGGATTAAAAAAATTGAATGGATTTTATATAAAAATTGGGTACAATTTACATTAAAATGGTATAGTTTACATATAAAAAATTTGGATATTTAACAATGGGTACATTTAAGATTAAAAAATTTAAAAATTATATGAATGGGTAAACTTAAGATGAAAAAATTGAAAATACCTTAAGATTTTTTTGACTCAATGAAAATGTAGTTCAGTAGGATTTGTCATATATTGGCACACCAAATTGACAGAATGAGCTATGTCAGGTCTAGTGAAAGTCAAGTATTGCAGTGCACCTACTATGCTTTTGTATTGAGTATGATCCTTCATAGGTACTCCTTCTGTAGTAAGTAGCTGAGTATGTGTTTGGATGGTGTGGATGTGGGTTTACAATTATCCATTCCAGCTTTATGCAATAAATCCATTACATACTTAGACTGATTAACAAACAAAGAACCATCTTCTTGATATTGTATATGCAATCCTAAGAAGTAAGTTAGTATGCCCATATCCTTCAGATCAAACACTTCTGCAAGATCATGTACCGCTTGTTGAATTATTGACTCACTTGAACCAGTTAAGACAATGTCATCCACATATAATAAAAGTATAACCACATTCTCACCCTCAGTTCTTACAAACAAACTTGTATCTGAAAGAGAAGCTTTGAATCCCAGAGATGGTAAATAGCTGGTAAATTTTGAGTTCCAAGCTCTTGGAGCTTGTTTAAGACCATACAACGATTTAACCAATTTGCAGACATAACTTGGATATTTTGAATCAATAAACCCTTGAGGTTGCTTCGTATGTACCCTTTCTTCAAGATCACCATGCAAAAACGCATTTTTAACATCCAATTGTCTCAAAGGCCATCCAAATTGCGTAGTTAGAGCAAGAATTAACCTAACAGTTGTATGCCTAACCACAGGGTTGAAAGTCTCTTGAGTAATCCAAGCCTAGTTCTTGAGTGAAACCTTGTGCCACCAACCGAGCTTTATACCGAGACACAATCCCATCAAGATTCTTTTTAACCTTGAACACCCATTTGCTTCCAATAACTCCTCTATCACTTGAAGGTGGTACCAGGTTCCAAGTTCCCTGTGCCTTTAAAGCAACAAATTCCTCTTGCATGGCTAACTGCCATTGTTGTTTAGTACAAGCTTGCTTGAAGGTTTTAGGTTCCTCAGTGTCTATTATATCAGCTAGGAATGAAAACCCTCTAGAGAAATCATCATCCATGTTAAGAGAATGCAACTCAGGTAATTCAACATAGTATGCAGCATAATTCTTCCTAGAAATTGCTTCAGTTTGCAGTCTAGTTTGTATTCCAGTATTTCTAGGTAACACATGTACACCAGAATTATGTGATGATGGAGAGATAGGTAAGATTACCTGAAGTTGTGCAGGATCTAGGACAGAGAACAAATAAGGAGTAGCATTTGGAGAGGAAAAAGTAGGACTTGATGATGTTGAGTTGCTTGAGTGAGTTGAGTTTCTTTCTGTGTGAACATCATAATTACCCCCTTCTTGTATGTCTTCATTAATATGTTGTACACTATCACTATTGTATTCCCTCACATAAGATAACTGTTGGGAACCCACTAGAGACCTCACAGATGTACTAACATGTTGTTGATTTGGAGAATGAATCACAGTTGTAGATACAAGTATTGGGATAATCACAGAAGAGATCCCAACTTTATTTGACTTATTTGCCAAGTGTGGTATGCCTTGATGAACTTGTTTACAAGGAAAAGTACTCTCATCATGAAACACATGCCTTGAAATTATGCATTTTCTAGTCTGTAAATGAAAGCATATAACTCCCTTGTATCCTACTGAGTATCCCAAGAAAACACACATCACAAATCTAGGTTGAAGCTTGTTTGCAGTATAAGGCCTAAACCATAGATAAACTACACAACCAAAATTTTCAACCTCTGTATGTCAGGATGTTTCTTATACAGTAGATAATATGGAGATGCCATACTTAGTGTCTTACAAGACATTGTATTGATAAGAAAAACTGAATGATTAAGCAAAGTAATTCCAGTCTCTATAACATGTCTATGTTTCCTCTCATCAATTCCATTTTGCTGAGGTGTGTAGGGACATGACAACATATGCATTACACCTTTTATAGCAAAAAAATCTTTGAACTGATTACTGATGTACTCTTCTCCTCCATCAGTTTGCAAGCATTTAATAGATACTCCAAACTGATTTAATATAAATGCATAAAACTTGACAAACACAGAGAACAAGTCTGATTTATTCACTAATGGAAATATCCAAACATATCTTGTATATTCATCGACAAACAGTACATAATATTTGTAACCATCTAGAGACTTTACAGGTGAAGGACCCCACACATTACTGTGAATTTTTTTTCAAATGTTGAGGTACATTGCTTAGCTCTAGATGAAAAAGGTAATTTTGACATCTTTCCCTGAATACAAGATACACAGATACTATGATTATGATCTATTCTAGTTGGAATCTTAGATTGTTGTAACATAGAAGCCAATATGTCATTGGTAGGATGACCCAACCTCTGGTGCCAAAGCTGAGACTTCACTACTTGACCAACCAAGGCTTCTGGAAATGCAACTACAGACTGTAAACCCTTATGCTTCTGGAAAACTAGAATATGAAACAACTCTCTTGGCCTACTCTTTCCTTGGTGCAATATCTCCTTTGTCCTCGTGTCCTGCACAAAAAAATTAGTTTCATCACATATAAACCAAGACTTGTTATCATCAAAAAGTTGCTTTATAGATAGGAGACTTCTAGCAATCTGAGGAACATGAAGAACATGTTTAAGAACCAGAGAGTGAGTATCAGTGTTTATAGTAGTGGTACCACTACTCTTAATATGCAAATTAGTACCATTACCAATTGTAATCTTCTCAGATCCTTCAAATGGCATAACCTGTGATAACCCAATAATATCTGCTGTCATATGATGAGAAGCCCCGGAATCAACAATCCAAGAATATGTAGGTACATATTGAGGTGTCTGTTGAGCATTCATGGCATTAAAAGATGGTGTGGAGGATTTCCTTGAAAGGCATAGTTCCCTATATGAAAACACTCAAGAGCCGAGTAACCCCTCTTACCACAAATTTGACATTCAACTAGAAATCCAGTTGTAGAAGGATTATTGTTATTCCTATGATAGCAATTCACTGCAGTGTGCCATTTCTTATTGCAAATTTGACACTCCATGACAATATTAGTTCTTGTATCTATGTTTCTAGACCAGCTAGAGTTACCATTGTGCCTGAAATTCTTGCCTTTATATCCATCCTTGATTTTGTAATTACTCTGCCCTTTTGACCCATTAAAGTTCCTAGGACCATACTTAATTGCATTCATATTAGACTGCTGTGAATTAGAACCAGATGATGAAAGATCACCCATGTTACCAGCAAAGCCATAACCAAATGGTAATTGATAGAATGGTGCTGGTTGCTGAGGCATAGGATAAAACTGAGGTGATATGGGAGATTCCGGTTGGTGTGGAGCTAAGTATGGAACTTGAGTAACAACACCTATTGTTGTAGCTGGAATATGACCGTGATTCTGAGGATTTGAAGTAAAACCATAAACAGATGAACTATAAGTTCCAGAACTTAAGCTAGAAGCAACACCATTCATATACAAAGCAGACATATTCTGAGACAACAAACTAGTATCTCCTTCAATCTCTTTTTCAGCACCAAGTAATTGAACACGAAATTCTTTCAGTGAAATGGAAGATTCCCTTGCTAAAATAACTGTTCGAATAATAGCATACTCCTTAGGTAAACCAGCTAATCCACCAATAATAACATCATTATCTGAAATGAATTCCCCTGCAGCATTAAGTTGATCTCTAATGTTTTTCAACCTTAGCAAGAACTTATCAATTGAGTCTGCCCTTTTTTGAATAGTATGCAACTCGGTTTTCAGGTGATTCACCCTTGACTTTGACACAGATGCAAATCTATCTACCAAATTATTCCAAGCATCAGCAACATTCTTACAACCAAGCACATATTCCATGGCTTCATCAGATAAAGTAGCTAGCAGAAGACTAAATAAGGCCATATTAGTTGATTCCCAGTCTATAAAGGCCTGTGTAACTTCCTTAGTCACACCTAAATCTGTTTGGATGACAAACTTAGGTGGATAGACATTTGTGCCATCAAAATGACCAAATAGCTTGTAACCCTTAATCACTGACATGAATTGAAATGACCACTTTGCAAAATTGTCATCTTTCAGTTTGATGGTTAGCATACCAAGAAGACTATCAACTTTTAGTGTAGTCATGATTAACAACCTAGCTGCAAATTCACACTTCCTTCTACACAAAATAAAATGTTCTTTCAACAAGAGATTGACACTCTGTAAAAAACTAGCAACAAGAAAGAAAGACTGATACTTTCTTCTTGATCAAGAAAAACTGACACTTCCTTGAAATCACCCAATTTCTACCAAGAAAGACTGATACTTTCTTGAAATCACCCAATTTCTACCAAGAAAGACTGATACTTTCTGGAGCACACAATAAGCAACAATCTTATGAACTTAATAGGTATCGAGAACAAAAAATTGCATCCAGTAAGAGAAAACAAAATCCCCAATCTTTATCACAAACATAATCATCCCCAATCATATCATACTTCGCCAAGAAATTAATCATTCATACACCTATCACATGATTTCACCAGAATTTCAATCGACAGAAACAAATTGGATATCACCTAAAAAACCCAGATGCATCAACGACTCATCAACGACCTCAGTAGAAAAGAACACAACCCACAAATCGTTTGACAAAGGCGCCGATGATTTCACGAATGCAGCGGAAGAATCTTCAAGACCGATCACGGCAGCAAGCCAGATGCCGGCAATGATACCATATTAAAGGTCTGAGAAGAATGAGTTGATAATAGAGATGAAGGCTAAGAAATTGAGAGGAAAAGGAACGAAGAGAGAGATGTAGGAGTTTTGAGATCTTGTCCCACATCGGTCAACAATGTTTTTCACTAGTTTTTATATAGGCTTATTCATTCTTCTTAGTAATTAGAACTTGGACCATTTGAAATGAGGATTGAGGTTTAGGCCACTAATTATGTGGATTAGGCCCTAATCAATTAGTTTTAATTTCAAATTAATTTTTTAATTAAATTAATTAAAAACGTTTTGATTAATAGACATAACCTTTTGGAAAGAGTTGTATAACTTCAGATACATCCAAAAAGTGTTAGAAGAGGTATGAAAGAGCTTATATAACTGGAGTCTTCAGTCCCATCAAAGATCATATATTTTCTTCCTCGTTGTCTTCCGTACAAAATTTCCAGAAAGTAAACACACAAAGCAATTCGCTAAAGTTCTATAATCCAGTGCAGGTTGTAGAATTAGGTAGTTGTACCCTAGTCGAGCAGACGTTGTAGAACCACAAGCACACAAATGGGACGGAAATACTGTTCGAATGACATAGCGTTTGTGCTAGTCTCTACCTTTAATTCATTCAAGTTAGTATTATTTTAATTTTTTGTAATTATTGTGTAATTGCATTCTGTATTGCAAGTATTTTTTAATAATAAAGTATAAGTATTTCGGTTCTGTATTTCTGTTATTTTATTGTTTCTAAATTGTTCTCCAACAATCTTCGAACAGTATGGAACAATCAGAAACTAAACCTCATTATGAGAAACCTAAGAAATTTAAGGGCGGATACTTCAAAAGATGGCAACAGAAGATGTTGTTTTATTTGGCAACACTGAATTTGGCTAATGTTTTGAGCAAGACAGTGCCTACTGCAAATGGAGAAAATATTTTTTCTACAGAAACTTTGACGGCCATAGATGCCTGGAATCATAATGCTTTCCTCTGCAGAAACTATATTCTCAATGCATTAGATGATTCGTTGTATGATGTCTATGTGGTATGCAAAACAGCCAAGGAACTTTGGGAATCACTTGAGAAAAAATATAAAACCGAGGATGCTGGTTCAAAGAAATTTGTCGTGGGCAAATTTTTGGACTACAAAATGGTGGATTTCAAGTCCGTTGTCTCTCAAACTGAAGATCTCCAGAAAATCATCCATGACATTCATGTTGAAGGGATGGTGATCAATGAGTCTTTCCAAGTGGCGTCCTTTATAGAAAAACTGCCACCTTCTTGGAGAGAGTTCAAGAATTATCTCAACCACAAACGTAAGGAGATGACCCTTGAGGATCTCATTGTAAAGCTGAGAATTGAGGAAGATAACAAGAAAAATGAGAAGAGCCTAGTTTCGAGAATGGAAGCCAAGGCTAATGTTGTTGAAGGAAGTTCATCAAAGCAAAGGCCGAAGTTCCAGAAAACTACGAAGAAGGAAAAACACTTTGTCCCTGGTGCGAAAGGCAAAGACTTCAAGAAAATCAAGGGAAGTTGCTGGGTTTGTGGAAAGCAAGGCCATAAGGCTCAAGAATGTCGCCATCGAAAGGATCAAGGACCTGGAAATCAAGGCAACAACAACCGCGCGAACCTAATTAAAAACAATATGGATGCCTTGGCTGCAATGATTTCTGAAATCAACCTTGTGTCTGACCACGCTGATTGGTGGATAGATACTAGTGCAACTCGCCATGTGTGTGGTGACAGAAATATGTTCTCTTCATACCAGAAAATCGAGGGAAACGAGCAGCTGTTTATGGGAAATGCATCTACATCTGTTGTGGTTGGAATAGGGAAATGTGTTCTGAAATTCAATTCTGGAAATGAATTAACCCTCCTTGATGTGCTGCATGTCCCCGATATAAGGAAGAATCTTGTTTCTGGCCCTATCCTTAGTAATAGAGGATTCAAACTAGTTTTTGAGTCCAATAAGTTTATACTAACTAAAGGGGGAATGTTTGTAGGGAAGGGTTACCTTGCTGATGGATTATTCAAACTAAATGTACTTGCTAATGCTATGAATGAAATAAATAATGCTTCTGCTTATATTGTTGATTCGTCTAATTTATGGCACTCTAGGTTAGGACATGTAAATTTTCGTTCACTTTTTAGAATGCATAATTTAGGTTTGCTGCCCAAAATTGATTATCTAGATAATGTTAAATGTGAAACTTGTACAGAATCGAAATTTGCAAGTCAAAGCTTTAAATCAGTGCATGAAAAATCCAATGATTTGTTAGATTTAATTCATAGTAACTTGTGTGATTTTAGATCATATCCAACTCGTGGTGGAAAGAACTATTATGTAACATTTATAGATGATTTCAGTAAGTATTGTTATGTTTATTTACTTCATAGTAAAGATGAGACCTTAGATATGTTAAGACATATAAGGCAGAAGTTGAGAATCAACTTAACAAGAAGATTAAAGTCTTAAGGTCCGAGAGGGGAGGAGAATATGAGTCTCATGCCTTTGCTGAATTGTGTGCCACACATGGCATAATTCATCAAACAACAGCCCCTTATACACCACAACAAAACGGTGTTGCCGAACGGAAAAATAGTACTTTTAAAGACATGATCAATTCTATGTTGAATAGCTCTGGGCTTCCACACAATTTGTGGGGTGAAGCTTTACTTACTGCAAATAAAATTTTGAATCAAATTCCACCTAAAACGAGAAAGGAGTCACCATATGAATTATGGAAAGGAAGAACCCCAACGTTTAAATTGCTTAAAGTGTGGGGTTGCCTGGCAAAAGTACAAGTCTCATTGCCAAAGAGAACAAAATTAGGGTCTAAAACTATAGATTGTGTTTTTATTGGTTTTGTATCTAATAGTTCAGCTTATAGATTCTTAGTTTTTCATTCCAAAGTAAGTGATATACATGTCAATATTATTATAGAATCTATAAATGCAATATTTTTTGAGGATATATTTCCATACAAAATAGGCAAGTCTAATTTATTGAAAAAGAGATTACATGATGATGTATTTGAGGTTAATGACGAACCTGGAGAACATGATGATGGTTCATCCTCGTCTAAAGTTCAAGAAGAAAAAGAACTTGAACCTAGAAGGAGTAAAAGGACAAAAATTCTAAAGGAATTTGGGCCTGATTTTGTGACCTTATTAACCGAGACAAAACCTCAATCATTCAAGGAGGCCATGTCCATTCCTGAAGCTCCATTTTGGAAGGATGCAGTTAACAGTGAGATAGATTCCATTATACAAAATCATACATGGGAATTAGTCGATTTGCCCCTGGCAATAAACCAATTGGGTACAAATGGATCTTTAAGAAGAAATTAAAACTTGATGGTACAATCGACAAATATAAGGCTCGTTCGGTAACTAAAGGATACCGTCAAAAACATTATTTGGATTTCTTTGATACATACTCGCATGTAACGAGAATTACGTCAATAAGACTGTTGATTGCTATAGCTGCACTCCATAACATGGAAATACATCAAATGGATGTAAGACTGCATTCTTAAATGGAGACTTAGATGAGGAAATATATATGGAACAACCCGAGGGGTTTGTGGTTAAAGGTCAAGAACACAAAGTTTGTAAACGTGTGAAATCGCTATACGGGTTTAAACAAGCTCTAAAGCAATGGCATGAAAATTTTGACCATATTATGATCACACACGGTTTTAAGATAAATGAGTGTGATAAGTGTGTCTACACAAAAACTCAAAGTAATGCTTGCGTTATGTTGTGTTTATATGTAGATGATATGCTTATAATGAGAACTAACAAAGAGATAATAAATTGGACCAAGAAGATATTGAAATCAAGTTTCGATATGAAAGATCTTGGATTAGCTGATGTGATTCTTGGTGTAAAAATAAAAAGAAACCAAGAAGGATATATTCTTCCACAGTCCCATTATATATAAGCTACACTTAGAAAATATGGTCATTTGGAAAGTAAAGATGCAATTACTCCTTTTGATGCCAATAGCAAACTTAAGAAGAATATAGGAGATGCTATATCTCAACGAGAATACTCACAATTTATTGGAAGCCTTATGTACATAATAAACTGTACAAGGCCTGATATAGCATACTCAAAGAGTAGACTGAGTAGATATACATGCAATCCTGGGCATGATCATTGGGAAGCTTTAATTCGAGTATTGAGATACTTAAAGCATACAATGAATTATGGATTGCATTATACAAGGTATCCTCATGTGCTTGAAGGATTTACTGATACGAATTGGATATCGGATAGTAATGATACAAAATCCACAAGTGGATATATATTTACTTTGGGATGAGCAGCAATATCTTAGAAATCTTCTAAACAAACATGCATAGCCCGATCAACTATGGAATCGGAATTTATAGCTCTCGATATGGCTGGAGGAGAAGCTAAGTGGCTAAGAGATTTTTTGGAAGATGTTCCCATATGGCCTAAACCTGTAACAGCAATATGTATACACTGTGATAGTTTAGCTGCACAATATCGAGCTAAAAATAGTGTATACAATGGGAAGTCTAGACAAATTAGACGAAGGCATAATACTATAAAGCAATGGCTCTCTAGTGGTTTAATTTCTATTGACTATGTTAAGTCAAAAGATAATATTGCAGATCCGCTTACTAAAGGTTTGTCTAGAGAGCAAGTTAAGCATACATCGAGGGGAATGGGTTTAAAGCTAATAGAGTACAATGAAATTGCCAAACGGAAACCTAACCTAGTTGATTGGAGATTCCATGGTCTAGGTTCAATAGGCAAACTGGTTTGGCTAGATTCAAACTGGTTTGGCTAGATTCAAGAAGAAACACACTTACATACCCATTCCTATGATGGAAGAAGTGTGGTGACTGCTGATGGTGTAGGATACATTAGTTTAATGATATTGATACTTGTAAATCAGGTGGAATAGTAGCATCCTATTCTTAATCAATATCACCTATATGAGAGTAAATGTGGGGTTGCATTTATGAGAATTACATGGCTACATTCTCTAAAGCTCTCATGAATCCAAGATTTGTTCATGACCAAAATGAACACAAACGTATGAATTTGCAATGTGTTGGTGTGACATATGTTTTGCTTATTGTCTTGGTTTACTGCGGAGATGAACAGTTCAAGATTTTATATTCACTACGTCATCTAGTAAATCTGATAAGTATATACTAAGGTAGGTTCAAGTCCAAAAGACACCTCTCATGATGTATGTCACATCTATTGTTTACTCTCGTATCTTAGTGTTTCTAGGACCAAAGAGTTGTCTCAAATATGGGGTATTGTAGGAGTTTTGAGACCACTCTTGTCCCACATCGGGCAACAGTGGTTTGGGCCACTAATTGTGTGGATTATTCCTTCTTCTTAGTAATTAGAACTTGGACCATTTGAAATGAGGATTGAGGTTTGGGCCATTAATTGTGTGGATTAGACTTGATGATTATACTATAATATTAATATTAATTAATCAAGACAAGAGCCTTGGGCCTTGGGGCACTTGGGGCCAAGGAATTAAAATTAATATGATCAATTAGTTTTAATTTCAAATTAAGTTTTTAATTAAATTAATTAAAAACGTTTTGATTAATAGACACAACTCTTTGGAAAGAGTTGTATCTCTTTGGAAAGAGTTGTATAGCTTCAGATACATCCAAAAGGTGTTAGAAGAGGTATGAAAGAGCCTATATAACTGGAGTCCTCAGTTCCATCAAAGATCATCTTTTCTTCCTCGTTGTCTTCCGTACAAAATTTTCAGAGAGTAAACACACAAAGCAATTCGCTAGAGTTCTATAATCCAATGCGGGTTGTAGAATTAAGTAGTTGTATCCTAGTTGATGAGTATATTTTATATTATATATTTAACCCTATTCTTAGTATATTTTGGTTAATAATTTGGAAGAATTTTGATACTTTGAATTATATTTCCAATACAGGATTTTCGACTTCCTCTGGAGCAAAACATGGTCAAATTGACGAATTTTGGAGTAATTTCAATTGGAGGACGTTCATGAGTCACTTAGCTTGATCCTGTCAAAATATCAGTTTTTTCTACCAAGCGATGATTTTCTGGCAATAAAATAAAGGAGCCATGCGCAGTGCTGGAATAGTGACGTGTTGGGCTTGAATTGCATTTTTGGAACCCAAGATGACCTCGGATGGGTTTGTGGCCTTCTGGAGATGTGTTCAGAATGTTCTTATCTTTAAAACAAGCTATCTTGGGCCGGATTTGGAAGAGATTTGAGGCTAAAACGTGGCTGAACAGTTTCTGTGCAGTTTTTCCTAGGTTAATTAGGAATTTATTTTCTATTTTATTTTATTATTATTTAGTTTCTTAGTGGGAATAAAATACTTGAGGGTTAGGGTTTGTGTGTTAGCTTTAGGGAGATATTAAAAGGCTTGGCCGTTCTTAATCTGGGGGTTTTTCTTTTATGCAACTTTGGGGATACAGAGAACTTGACTAGGGTTCTTGGAGATTTTCTACTTTAAGGTGTTTTCATTCCTTTTATTCTTAATAATATGTTCTATGATTTCAATTATGAATATGCGTAACTAATTCCTTTTGCTAGGGTGAAGCCGTAAACCTTAGCAGGAATATGTGATTTTTATTTAATTGCTTATGATTGATTGCATGCATACCTTGAATTATTGATCACCGTAATTAAAACTATCTAATTGTCTTAATGCCTGATCACCATTAGGATCTTTAGAAAAGTAATTTGATGCAATTTTGGTCGGAAGGTTCCCTGAAATTGATGTTGGCTTCTTGTGATTAATAATTGTAATTTCACTTAAGATGAACACCACATCTTAAGGGTTGCATGGTTTTTCAAAGGGTTTTCATAAAGCATAATGAGTCTCTCATGTTCAGATTTGATCCGAACGTCCGGACGGGTTGCATGTTAGATATACGTTCTATGTTGGAGGTTCCAAGTAGAATATAAATTAGGAAAACCTAACCTTCAAAGTGGCATGTATAGATCATAAGTAATTGATAAAAATACATATGATTGCTAGGTGATGGTGAAACCCTAGTGTTTTCTTAATTTGATTTTTCCAAAACAGTTTTATTTTCCTTTCATCTTTAATATTGCATATTAGTTTATTTTTATTAATTAAATTCGTTTTAATTTAGGTAGGTTATAAAACCAATCATCTCAACTTTCTGCTTTACAGTAATTAATTGAAATTTGGTTTGTTTCGAATTATTTAATAATCCCTGTGGAGAACGACCTTGCGAGAACCGTTTATACTACAACCTTGTCATTCTTGCAAGTAATATAGGAGTTTTTAACCCGTTTGCGTGTGTGGTAAAATCTCTATCACTAGTCAAGCAAACGTTGTAGAACCATAAGCACACGAGTGGGACAGAAATACTGTTCGAATGACATAGCGTTTGCGCTAGCCTCTACCTTCAATTCATTTAAGTTAGTATCATTTTAATTTTTTGTAATTATTGTGTAATTGCATTCTGTATTGCAAGTATTTTTAAATAATAAAATATAAGTATTTCGATTCTGTATTTCTGTTATTTTATTATTTCTAAATTGTTCTCCAACAAGAGAGAGAGAATTAATATCGTTCAACTATATTGTTTTTACAATGAAATGTAAGTCAATACAAAAGCATTACATTTCAGACTATATAGTATTTCAACATTCTTTATTATTACAAAATATCCCTTAACTACGTCTTCTTCTCACAACACTTCCAACTAATTCAATAACTAACCCATTCACTAAGTACTTGACAAGTGTCAGCTATTAATTCAAACCCTCACCAAAAATCTCCCCAACCACTCACACTTACTCTCTTTTATTGCAGCCAGTGGACCACCGTGGCACGCCGCTTCCTCGACGATGATTAAGTCCCACCACCCCCCACCATTTCTATAAGACCCTGAGTTAATTTAGGTCAAAGATAAGCACCTGCGTTTGCTATAATATCCAAAGCACCGGCACAGTTCAGTTAATATAACGAACTCTCAGTTGTCGTTGCTTCCTTTTACAACGATTTTATGAGCATGCAACGTGGTAAATAATCCATAAGTTGGACACAAGCAAAAGCTGTGTTGAATTAGATCAAAAATGGCGACGGCTTTGGTGAGCGACGATCTGGCCCAGTCGACCAGCAGCCGGAGAAGCTTGGGGTTGGGAAGCAACAGGAGCTGGGCGTCCACAAGTTTCAGGGAAGTGTGGCAGGCGCCGCCGGATGTGTTCAACAGGAGCGGGCGGCAGGATGAGGAGGAGGAGCTGCGGTGGGCAGCGATCGAGCGGCTGCCAACGTATGACAGGTTGAAAAGAGGGATGCTGAGGCAGGTGCTGGACAACGGGAGGGTGGTGACTGATGAGGTGGACGTGACGAAGCTGGGAATGCAGGACAGGAAGCAATTGATGGAGAGTATATTGAAGGTTGTGGAAGATGATAACGAAAGGTTCTTGAGAAGACTTAGGGACAGAACTGATAGGTTTGAAACTCTTTCTTTCTTATTATGAACTATTCAAATTTACAGAGGATTCAAATTCGAGTGTATGGGCGGTCACAGACTGTCCTAGTTAACTGGTCTAATCTACAAAACTTTGTCTTGAAAATCATATATTTGCTTTCTTAAAAACTAGGAAATTAAGAGTCAGTTTGGGATTGCTTTTTTTTTTTGAACATTTGGTAAATTTTAATATAAAAATATATAATTGTATATAACGGTAAAAATGAACATGGGAGTAGGGGTGGTGTTGGCGGAGCGGTGGTAGAGGCAATAGTGGTGGCAGCGGCATTGGCGGTGGTGGTGGTGATGGTGACAGCAATGTTGGGGGTATGATAGTGGTGATACCAATTGTGGGGTGCGGTGGTTGGAGTGGAGAGTTAACAATTGTGCTAGGGGAGACGGTAGCGGTGGTGATGCCGTTTGTGGTCGTGGTGGCAGTTTTACCAGTCACTTTATTCTTCAAGTGATAAAATGTGTGTAGAAAGACAAATAATATCATTTTTAAATAACTAATGAGGATATTACAAGAATTGAAATTATTCATTAAAAACTCAACCCCATTTTTTATGAAAGCAACATGAAAATTGCTTTTATAAGTCGTTATTTGGAGACTATTGATTTTAAAATAAACAAAATATTTTATTTTTACCAATACATTTTTACTACTTAACTTTAAAGTAAAGCAACTTTTGGTATGAAAAAAAAAATACCAAACACAGCCTTTTTTTTTTTTTTTGGCTTTTTTTAGGATTTTTGTAATGTTTTTATGTTTTGGGTTTTGTTAATTTTTGTGATTTTTGTAGGAGCCCCACCCCAATGTTTTATCACTTTACCCATTTTAAAATAATACTTTTATTAACAAAATTGTCCTTGTATAAAATGACCTTCAAAGACTTAAAAACCAACCAATCATATCTTAAAACAAGCCCCTTCTCCTCCACAATTAAGATAAATCATTAGATAATTTAGTATTACCACATCAATAAATAACTTCCACTCAAAATTTAACTCATATACAATTATTATACAGCTGGACTTAAAACTTATTTAACATAAAAATGAAATTATAAATAAATAACTTGAAGAACCCCATAACCACCACACTCCCCGACCTCAGCCTCCACAACTTCACCCCATTTTAATTTCCTACCTCACTGCTTCAACCCCAAACACTACTACTTCTTCCTCTTTCCCTCTCTTTCTCCTCTCACTCTCTCTTATGCACTGACTTTCTCACCAATCGTCTCGCTTGCCATGGCTAAGACCTTCACCAAACTAGTCGAGGTTGTGCTCAAACGGCAAGCCTATCTCGTCCATTGATCTCCTCTGCGATCCTTCAACGACTCGATCAAATGGGGACTCGAGAACCATCTCCCGATTCCAAAAACACATCGTTGAGGCCGACCGAGGATTTTGGGCAAGGAGGGGCGCTGGGTGGTTTTTTTTTTTTTTGGGGGGGGGGGGGGGGTTGATTGGGCTGAGGTTTGGGTGTGTTGATAGAGAAGGTTCTGGGAATTTCTTGGGGAGGGGACTACTGTGATATTTGTTGTTGGAGTCGTTAGGTATATTTGTTTAATGATAATTTTCTTTTTTGTTAAATTATAATAAATTTTTTAAAGCAAGGAAACTTGGGAGAAGAGATATATAGGGTTATTTTGGGAATAATGGTGGGTGGGGAAAGAGTTTATGTGTGTTTTGTCTATTTATGATGAGTGTGAACATAAGATGGGTGGGGAAATAAAACATTGGGTGGGTATAACACCACTCTTTTTGTAGTGTGGGGATCGAAATTCCGAAGATTGAAGTCCGATATGAGAACTTGTCTATGGATGGGGATGTATATGTTGGGAGCAGAGCACTGCCTACTCTACTTAATGCTACCTTGAACACCATTGAGGTTTGATTTCTCTTGGTTTAACTAATTTTATGAAAAACTTATTTCTCTTGCTTAACTTTTTAAATTTCTTTAAATTATTATTTTTTCAAGCTATTAGTTTTTTGAGCTACAGAGTGTCCTGGGATTAATTAAGCTTGCTCCATCAAAAAAGAGAAAGATCCAAATACTTAAAGATGTCAGTGGAATAGTCAGACCTTCCAGGTATGAATTTACATCAGCTGTTTAGTTTTGTGTTGGGGATGGGGTTCGAACTCGGAACATTGGGTGCATAGGCTAATGCTCTCAACAGTTAACTGATTTGATAATTTCCCAGGATGACCCTACTTTTGGGTCCTCCAGGTGCAGGCAAAACAACCTTGTTACTAGCACTTGCAGGAAAGCTTGATGATGATCTAAGAGTGAGATTTTTTTTCTCTCTAAATTTTTTAATTAGTGTGCATAATTAAGCTTTGTTATTGATATTACTCGGAAAATGGTGAGCAGGTTTCTGGGAGAGTCACATATTGTGGCCATGAACTGCATGAGTTTGTTCCTAGAAGAACATGTGCTTACATTAGCCAGCATGATCTACACTCTGGAGAAATGACAGTGAGAGAGACGTTAGATTTCTCGGGACGTTGTTTGGGTGTCGGAACTCGATACCAACTGCTGGCTGAACTCTCAAGAAGAGAGAAAGAAGCCGGAATCAAGCCGGACCCCGAGATTGATGCATTCATGAAAGCCACCTCAGTCTCAGGCCAGAAGACTAGTTTGGTCACAGATTATGTTCTCAAGGTTTGTGATTGACTTCATTTTTTAACACAAACGATTTCCGCACACCTCTTTTTATTTATGTCCCTTATATCTCTACTGGATTATGATTTTTGGAAAATCTGACTAATTAGTTTATAAGTTTTTACAGATACTTGGATTGGATACCTGTGCTGATATCTTGGTTGGTGATGATATGAGGAGGGGTATTTCCGGTGGCCAGAAAAAACGCGTGACCACCGGTACATTTTTTTCGCACCATGTTATTAATTTTGTTCATCAAATCTTCTTATAATTATGGTTTGGGGACTAATTGATTGAACAATGTGTAGGGGAGATGTTGGTAGGACCAGCAAAGGTTCTTCTAATGGATGAAATATCAACAGGGTTAGATAGTTCCACAACTTTTCAGATATGCAGATACATGAGGCAATTGGTTCACATAATGGATGTTACCATGGTCATCTCTCTTCTGCAACCTGCGCCGGAGACATTTGAGCTCTTTGATGACCTAATCCTGCTTTCGGAAGGGCAGATCGTGTACCAAGGTCTGCGCGAGAGTGTCCTTGAGTTCTTCGAACACATGGGATTCAAGTGCCCAGAGAGGAAAGGAGTTGTTGATTTTTTGCAAGAAGTGACATCCAGGAAAGACCAAGAGCAGTATTGGTTCAAAAAAAGTCAACCTTACAGATATATTTCGGTTCCTGAGTTCGTGAAGGCCTTCAACTCTTTTCAGATTGGCCAACAGCTTGCAGCTGATCTCGGAGTTCCTTACGAAAAGTCCAGAGCTCATCCGGCTGCATTGGTCACAAAGAAATATGGCATTTCAAACTGGGAATTGTTCAAGGCATGTTTTTCGAGGGAGTGGCTGCTAATGAAGCGCAATTCATTCGTGTACATATTTAAGACCACGCAGATAACGATAGTGTCATTGATCGCCTTGACTGTGTTCCTTAGAACAGAAATGCCTGTGAGGACAGTACAAGATGGAGGGAAATTTTTTGGAGCACTGTTCTTCAGTCTGATCAATGTGATGTTTAATGGTATGGCAGAACTAGCAATGACTGTTTTCAGACTTCCTGTTTTCTATAAGCAGAGGGATTTCTTGTTTTATCCTGCGTGGGCTTTTGGATTACCAATTTGGGTCCTCAGGATCCCGCTTTCATTCATGGAATCTGGGATTTGGATCATTCTTACCTATTACACCATTGGATTTGCTCCAGCTGCTAGCAGGTAAATAGTAATGTTCACAGTGTTCAGTTTCCATCTTATAAATTTATATCCTTCCGGATTACCAATTCACATGATTTTTTCTTCACTACTCCAGATTTTTCAAACAGTTCCTGGCATTCTTTGGCATACATCAGATGGCTCTATCCCTCTTTAGGTTCATTGCTGCACTTGGAAGAACACAAGTTGTTGCTAGCACGCTTGGTGCTTTTACCTTGCTAATGGTATTCGTTCTGGGAGGATTTATTGTTTCCAAAAGTAAGTAATCAATCTTATATCTACCTTTACCGTGTTAATGTAGTTAAAGCAAGTTGTTAACATGCTTTAATTTGTTCCAATTTTCTTGAAAATTTCCAATTCTTTATGATTGTTCAGTTTCTAAGCTATTTTTCTTTGTAGACGACCTTGAGCCTTGGGTGCTCTGGGGCTACTACATTTTCCCTATGATGTATGGACAGAATGCGATCGTCATGAATGAATTCCTTGACAAAAGATGGAGTGCAGTTAGATCTCTCTGTGGTTTGATAGTCTTCAGTTCATGATTTTTCGTTCCATAAAAACACCTTCATCTAATCAATTCTTATCTTCTTTTGCAGCCAAATACAGATCCAAGAATTAATGCAACTACAGTCGGGGAAGTCCTCCTCAAGTCTAGAGGATTCTTCACAGATGAATACTGGTTTTGGATATGTATCGGAGCACTATTTGGTTTTTCTCTCCTCTTCAACATCTTATTTATTGCAGCATTGACTTTTCTGAACCGTAAGTTCATCTCATTTTGAAGCTTTACTCTCTTTTCTTAACGGAATGAAGTTCCGGAGCTGACACAGCCTCCTGTTCTTTTTTTTGTAAAACCAAAATTAGCTCTCGGGGATGCAAAAGCTATTGTATCTGATGAAGAAAGTGAAGGAAAGAGAAAGAAGTCGTTAAGTGAAGAAATGACAGTGAAAAGTTCTTCAAAAATTGTTGGTGATTCAGATCATGCACCAAAGAAAGGAATGACTTTGCCCTTTCAACCCCTTTCACTTGTGTTTAACCATGTGAACTACTTCGTGGATATGCCATCTGTAAGTTATTCATTTTAAACATTTTATTCCGGATGCTTTACATACTTATTTTGATCAACAAATATACTTTTATCGATTACTGATTCCAGGAAATGAAGACTCATGGAGTTGAAGAAGATCGCCTTCAATTGCTACGAGATGTCTGTGGTGCTTTTAGACCCGGAATATTGACAGCCCTTGTAGGTGTTAGTGGTGCTGGAAAGACAACTCTTATGGATGTCTTGGCAGGTAGAAAGACTGGTGGGTATATCGAAGGGACCATTAACATATCTGGTTATCCAAAGAACCAAGAAACATTTGCTCGTGTCAGCGGTTATTGTGAACAGAATGACATCCATTCTCCACATGTTACTGTCTATGAATCTCTCCTGTATTCAGCCTGGCTCCGTCTTACTTCTGATGTGAATACACAAACAAGAAAGGTATGTTGCACTGGAATATTTCCTTTCTTCATGAAATCCTATTTTCAACCTTCTCGAGTACCAAAAGTTTCTTCCTTAATGGTGATACAGATGTTTGTTGAAGAAGTCATGGCTTTGGTTGAGCTTAATCCACTACGGGATTCTCTTGTTGGCCTCCCGGGAATAGATGGTCTTTCAACAGAACAAAGGAAGAGACTAACCATAGCTGTGGAGCTGGTTGTTAACCCCTCTATCATTTTTATGGATGAACCGACATCTGGACTCGATGCCAGGGCTGCTGCTATCGTCATGCGTACTGTGAGAAACACGGTGGACACAGGCAGAACTGTTGTCTGCACAATTCACCAGCCAAGCATTGATATTTTTGAAACTTTCGACGAGTTACTTTTGATGAAACTTGGAGGGCAAGTCATTTATGGTGGACCCCTCGGCCGCCATTCTCATAAGCTTGTAGAGCATTTTGAAGTGAGTTTTCCTTTCGGTTCTTATATCTTATACGTCCTTCACTAGTGATTTTAGAGAAGTGGTTTCCGCACGTGCATTGTCTCTCTTGCACACCAGTGCATGTGGGGAAGTCATTTCCTGTGATTTTAATGCAGTCTTGACTAGTATATTTAACCTTCAACAGGCCATTCCGGGTGTGACCAAGATCAAGGATGGTTGTAATCCTGCTACATGGATGCTGGAGGCCACTGCTCCTGCCGTTGAGGCTCAACTTGATGTGGACTTTGCAGACATTTACGTAAACTCCTTGCTTTACAAGTAAGTGTCGTAATATCTTTCTCGATCGGGTAATCTATGATTTCTAGTTTTAAGATTCTCACTCTTCATCTTGATATTCTTTTAGGAGAAACCAAGAGCTTATAAAAGAGCTTAGTACACCGGCTCCCGGGTCCAAAGATCTCTACTTTCCAACCAAATACTCCCAACCTTTCTCTATTCAGTGCAAAGCTTGTTTCTGGAAAATGTATTGGTCTTATTGGAGAAACCCTCAGTACAATGCCATCCGATTCTTCATAACCATTGTCATCGGTGTCT
Source organism: Pyrus communis (assembly GCF_963583255.1). Lineage (NCBI taxonomy): Eukaryota > Viridiplantae > Streptophyta > Magnoliopsida > Rosales > Rosaceae > Pyrus > Pyrus communis. The sequence continues at coordinate 25,693,252 of NC_084811.1, forward strand.
TATTCGGTATTATCTTCTGGCAGAAAGGACAGCAGACGTAAGATCTAGTTTTTTAACTGCATAATTGACGAAATCATGTTATTAGCATCTTTATTTAATATAAATGAAAGTTTTCTTGTAACAGAGCCCAACAACAAGATCTGATGAACCTTTTGGGAGCCTTGTTTTCTGCTGTGCTTTTCCTTGGAGCCACGAATGCTACTACGGTCCAATCTGTTGTTGCCATTGAAAGAACAGTTTTCTACCGCGAAAGAGCTGCCGTGATGTATTCTGAACTGCCTTATGCATTTTCTCAGGTAATATATAAAATTGACAAATTGCTTAGAGACCCTGTTGCACACATCATATTACTTGATTGACAAGTTATCTTCTTTTTTTGCAGGTGGCTATAGAGACAATCTATGTTGCAATCCAAACATTCATATATACACTTCTCCTATACTCCATGATTGGATTCGAATGGAAAATCAGCAAATTTTTGTGGTTTTACTACTATATCCTAATGTGCTTCATTTACTTCACCATGTACGGCATGATGGTCGTTGCACTGACTCCAGGCCATCAGATTGCTGCCATTGTCATGTCCTTCTTCCTCATTTTCTGGAACTTGTTTGCCGGCTTCCTCATTCCAAGACCGGTATGTGATATCAAAATTAAAGGCCTATTCGGGATTACTTCTAGGATGGCTAAAACGCCTACCATAGAAGTGGTTTGTAGAGAAACGTCTGCCATATGCTTCTTTAAGAAGCACTTATGACAAAATCTTTTTTAAGTAAAATTGCTTTTTGCGAAATCAATCCCTAAATACGCAATCGATGCTCATTGCTTCTGTTTAACCACACTATATGAAAGTTCATAGCTTCAAAAATCCACATTAAGTTTGAATGTCTATCTGTGTTGCAGCAAATACCAATCTGGTGGAGGTGGTACTACTGGGCTTCCCCTGTGGCCTGGACACTTTATGGCCTTGTGATGTCCCAACTGGGTGACAAGAATGCTGACATTGTCCTCCCTGGATATGGCACTATGCCATTGAAGATGTTCCTCAAAGACGCCTTCGCTTTTGAGTATGATTTCCTTCCCGCCGTGGCTGCCGCACACGTCGGCTGGGTTCTCCTTTTCTGCTTTGTGTTTGCCTATGGCATCAAGTTCCTCAACTTCCAAAGGAGATAAAGAATGAACCAAGTTTACATACTATTGCAAATCGACTCAGAGAGTCTTGGAGAGTGTTAAGATTAGCATTTTGTAAGTAATGGAGGAAAACCAACCAAAATTGTTTTCCCTTTTTCCCCTATTTATCGTGTATTATTGTATTCTTTTGTAAGAGTGTTGTTTTTGTACTAAAAACATAGCTGAAGCTGAGTTTCTGATATTAAATAATGTCGTACAACTAATTCACGTGTTATAATTGTTAGAAAACTGAGGTCCGTTTGGTATATTATTGCGTTTATTTGAATAATTCTTGAATGATGATTGTAATAGGAGCCAAAATGCTAAAATAGACTTAAATCCATCCCTACGAAGCTCACGTGTCTTAGGGAATTAAAATGATATAAATTGGATGGAATTTGAAAAGTTTGATTTTTATTACAAACATTAAAATGCGGTTTTGGAAATCTAAACGAACTTAGATGGTTAAAATTCATCATGTATTATAGCAAAGCAGAAAGTTTGAACTGGGACGTCGCGTTCTTTTCAAAGAGGGCGTCTAAAGCAAAGCTCAGACGCCAAATCTGTAAATTCATGTTGCGTTCTTTTGTCTTCCTCCATCCACTCGGCTATTTGATATACATCGATCACGTCAAACAGTACTATCAATTCGCTATTCATGACTAATGTATTTGAATGACAAGATGATATTATTTTATGGCTTACTTGTATAACATGTCATGTGAAGTTACTATTACATATATAGTTTTCTTTGTAGCAAGCGATTAGACTTATATGTGTATCTTTTCGACTCTTCCGATTATATTATTCTATGACTTACTTGTATAACTATCAAAGTATATGACCCTACGAAGCTACGACTATGTCACATGAAACGTTATATACAGCTCTCTTTGTAGCAAGCAACTAGACTTCACGTGTATCTTTTTTACTCATCCGATTATATTATTTTATGGCTTACTTGTACAACTGTCAAAGTAAACAACCCTGCAACTTGTGCCAATAACAAATAACGTTACTTGTATCATATTTATTGACTTTACAACTTGATATGTGAATAATGCGGTCGTGAACAAATAAATCTCCCACGGTGACAAGTCAAAATAGTATTATCAATTCACGTCTAACCTATGTTTAAAATATTAATATACAAATCTAGAGATATTAAATATCAATATCGATATTTATAATAAAAATATCGACCGTATTGAATAGATTTTATCACACCGTAATAGTCGCACCAAAAAGTTTCAAAACCGCCAGTAAAATGACAGCCACTAAACACAAATTTCAACCTCCCCAGATCGCCCAACGCAACCACCATCAGCCTCAAAGACTCAACCTAACCACACAAATCTGTACACAAACTCAATGTCAGACCCAAAAGCAAAGCCAAGAATAGTGTGCTGCATCGGCGACACCCATGGCTTCCACACCAAGCTCCAAAACCTCTGGTCCAATCTCCAATCCGCCATCGACCCATCAGATTTCTCCACCGCCCTCATCATTTTCCTTGGCGATTACTGCGACCGCGGCCCGGACACCAAAAAAGTCATCGACTTTCTCGTCTCCCTGCCCTCCAGGTACCCGAATCAGAAGCACATCTTCCTCACCGGCAACCACGACCTGGCCTTCGCCGCCTTCGTGAGCGTCCTGCCGCCGCCTCCCGACGGTTCGGAGTTTTCCGAGGGGTGGAAGGAGTATGCGGATAGCGAGGATAGAGAAGGGTGGTTTAAGGGAGATGGGTACGAGAGGATGCACTTGCAGGGGAGGAGATGGGGTGGGAAGATCAAGGCTAAGTTTAATGCGGCTAAGGGGACAGAGTACAAAGGGTCAATTTATGATGCCGGGCCTACATTTGAATCCTATGGGGTCCCACATGGTTCTGCTGGTATGTGTTTCGAGTTTTTCTGGATTTGTGTGAGATTCATGGTTTTTTTGTTTGGTGATTTGGGTTTCTTTTGTTTTGTTTTGTTTGATTGGATTCTCTGTTTCTTGATTTGATCCATTTGGTGCCAATTGATGTTTCTGTTAATTGTTAAGTTGTTTTGTCGGTTGGGACTGTTTATGTTGGAAAGACTCCTGCTCAAAAGAGCTTCTGATAGAAGTGATTTTATGATAACATATCAAAGCTTTTGTTAAAAAAAAAAACCTCATGGAAAAGCAGTGAGGACTTGAAATTGCTTCAGCGCCTAGCAGCTGCCTCTCCAGAAAGCTCTTCCATCTCAGAATCGCTTCAAATTTTTTTTCTCTCAAAACGTAGACAGAAAAACTTTTGGTTGTCGGAATGCACCCTTCCACAAGCAATCCAAAACAGGCCTAAAAATCATTTGCATTCCAGTTCTGTTCACTATCAATTGACAAATGCTAAACTTTGTTTGTTAAGTTATGGATGTACTGTTGTGTTATTGACTTATTAGTATTCGCAAACGTGGATTAGGGCAGTTTGCTAGGGCAATGTTCCCGCCCCTTGCATCCAAATGTGAATCCTCCTTCCCGTAGATTAGAATAGTTTAGAATATGGTCTTGTCAATAAAGAACTTGTTAGTACTCGGTGATTTGGTGACTTAGTGTCATATATTTACAATCCAGCTGTGTCTATCGAACTGGTTTGTGTGCTTTATTTGTAAATTCAATGCCGTGGCTTTGTTCTGTAGTTTTGTGTGTTGAAAGAATGATTGTTATGGGCAGATTTGGTTAAGGCAGTTCCCGATGAACACAAGAAGTTTCTTGCTGATATGGTTTGGGTCCATGAAGAGGTGAGGCCTGTTCTATTTGCTATCTTTTTTTTCGATGAACACTAGAGTCGTTGTGTAAGATACTAAAATGTGAGAAAAAACCTTAAAATTTCAATTGGTTCACTTTCCGATTCCTTTTGTGTGTCGTGGAGCAGAATGCAGTAGTCGAGAACTGTAGGACCAGATGCTGAACTTAGTCGGTCTTGATGATGTGCATTTTTTTCCAGGATGATGTTTGCGTAGAGACTGCGGATGGAATCAAACATTGTAGATTGATTGCTGTCCATGCTGGTTTAATGAAAGATAAAGATGTCAAACAGCAGTTGGCGTTTTTGAAAGCCAGAGACACCCGGGTGCCTAAGATAGAGGCTCTGAGTGGGAGGAAGAATGTATGGGATATACCAAAGGTAATGGCTTTCTACCTCTTAATATCAGCAATCTTTTTACTGAAACATTCGCTGTTTATTGTCCGATGATTTTTGTATTTCTTACGTTCGTTAGTTCTTGATAAAGATTTTCTCTTTTGTCGGTCAACTGAGATATGATAGACAACCTCATACAATAAAATGCAACTGAAATCAACGGTGTTTTGGTCCTGATAGGAACTGACAGAGAAACCAACTGTTGTCGTAAGCGGTCATCATGGGAAACTTTACATTGAAGGCCTCAGACTGATCATCGATGAAGGCGGTGGCATGGCGGAAAGACCAGTGGCTGCAGTTGTGCTCCCCTCCATGAAAATAGTCCGCGATACAGACGCATTGACAAACTAGAAACCGTGTTACAATTCATAAGCATAGGTTTAAAGCTGTTTTCGTTACTATCTGTGCGTCTGCACATGTCAAGTTTGTAAACTAGAAACTTTGTTGCTTAAATAGCACTCTTAGAAAGTAATGTTATACACTTGTAGTTGTCAATTGCGTGTGCGGGTGATTTCTAACTGCGGATCACTGTGGGACCCACATTTGGTCAATGATTGGAAATCGCCTGTGCAAGCAACGAACATTTAAGCTTGGCATGACAATCGCCTTGTCAATTGGAAATTTTAGAGTGCATTAGATATATTTTATATTATTTAACGGTTGAATGATGTTCAAGAATTTAATGAATTTAACTGGTGAACATAATTCAATTAAAAGACAATGACAACGCATATGATACATGAATTTACAATTGAATGACTCATTGTCAATTTGGCGCTTCAATTATTCGACAGGTCGACGAATGAAGAAGGTATATTTCATTTTGTGAGGATCATTCACTTCTGTCCATTTTTTAAGGTTAACTGAAAACAAAGGTCATGACTCATGAGAGTGAATTTTGTTAGAGAGAGAAAGATAGGAGAGAGAGAGAGACAGAGTCACAGATAGGCTATAAATGACTGGACTGAAAAAGATGTACGTGTTACTTTGCGTCTGTGATTTTTTACTTTCAATCCGTGAAATTATTTTATCATCTTATAATTATAAATTGGTTCAAATTTATCTTTGATGAAAATTGAAAATAAAACTTTTCACTTATCACGGGATGACTTAGTAATTGGAGACGAATTTCAAGTTTGTATTTTATACGGCACGTGCTGAATTCAATTCATGATGAATTACACAATAGTGGTCAGTGAGATTAAAATGCTTATGTAAGTCTTTCCGGCTCTTGAAATGGTAAACTGTCATGACGACACTATCAACTAATCACTTTTATAAAAAAAAATTCAATCAAAACTAGTTAAATTTTTATTAAAATTCCAGAAGGAAATACAAAAATTCATTTGATTCCAATAAGAATGTAACCTATGTGAAAATAACAAGAAATGGCAACAAACGGGCAACAAAATCTCAAAAATATCCCTTCTCTCCCCCCACAGCCTTTCGTTCCTCATCCTCCTCCAACATACCCCCCATTATTTTATTGTTTAATTTTTAAATTACCAAATGTATACTAAATAAATAAAAATCTAAATTCCATGGACGACCGAAAATTTAGTGGAGAAGCAGACTGGGTCCCACCCACACATCCCATGCAACTCTCAACTGTACACGTGGCATCCAGCGGTCTACAACAAAATACTTAGTTACTCTCTCACTCCTCCCTCTCTCTCTCTCTCTCTCTCTCTCTCTCTCTCTCCCCCCGATTTCTCTGTTGGATCACTCACTCAACGTTTCTCCCGGGAGGCGAGTTTCGAAACTCCGCAAAACGAAACGGCTGCTGCTGCTGCTTCGAGATCGATCGATCCTTCTCGCGCGCTTCGGTCGATCTGATAACGAAAGGAGGAAGAAGAAATGGTCTCGACTCTCTCGGGGATTCGCTTCCCTCTCCTACCTTCCGCCCACACCTCGCATTCCAGCTTCAATGGCGATCGGAGGACCTCCGGCCTCTCTCTCTTCCTCTCCAACACCTCCTTCTCTCGTATTCCCTCTCTCTCCGTTTCTTTTTTCGTTTCGAAAAAATTGATATTCGAGTTCGATTTCTCTGTTTCAATCGGCTGCTTGGATTTTCTGTTTATTTTTCAGTAATTAATTTTTTTTTATGTTATATAATTAGTATTATTATTGTTTTTAATTTTAGTTTTTGAAGTTATGCGTAGATTGATTGTTAGTGGTCACCCTCTTAGAGATGGAGCTTTCTTGGATATGCCGTGAGCTTTTTTGGAAGCTTGGAACAGTAATGGAGACTTATGCTTTTGAAGAGGACAAAAAAGCATATGGATTTCGATTACGGATTATATGGACGCAATGCCTATGCTTTTTTTGTGCCCGATAGCAATTTTGAATTTAATTTTTGTTGAAAAGAATTAAAATTTTAGAAAAAAAGGTATTGTTTGAAGTCGATTTTGTGCTTAAGAGATGAATTTATTAGCTTAAAAATGATTTCTTTTATTATTATTTCATACTTTTTGTTCGATGTTTGTGGTGTGTGTGTGTTAAGCTAAATTTATGCGTGTTTGTAGGGAAGATCTTTGTTGCAAAGCCTTCGTATGACTCTAATTTGCCATCTTTAGCGGTTGCTGCATCGAAGAAAATGCTTGTTCCTGACAGCCAGAGTGATGGCTCTTCGTCTTTGAAGAAGGAGCAGTCAGGAGCTGCGAGTACAGTTCCAGAGGATCCTCAGGTTTATGATACCCATCTATATGCATACCAGTTATGTTCTGTGGTATCAATAAAAATATTATGCTTTCAATTCGAAGGTTTTATTGGGTGTGCAGAATGCCATAGCATAGTCAATTTCCGTGTGACATCTTGGAGGATCCCGAATAACATATCGTTGAACTGTGTATGTATAATTTTTGTTTAGGTGATTCAGGATGTAGATAATGTAGCAAAGGAAGATGAAGAGAAGCTTGAGGATGCCCCTTCAATAGTTGTGGACAATGTTGATGAGGCTGAAGCCAAGGTTGAGGACACACCTCATCCCTTAGAAGTGAAAGCAGGTACTGCTGCAAACAAAGCTACAGGAAAGACAATTCCACCGCCTGGCAATGGGCAAAAGATATATGAAATAGATTCACTTTTGGTGGGTCACCGCGATCACCTTGATTACCGGTAGGATGCCCCTTCATATTTTAGTTTATGATAATAATACATATACAACGTGAATGGATGATGGCCTAAAATTGAAAAAAAGATTAAATAAATTGATTAATGGCAATGTCGCTACCCCTTTCAAGCAAAAGGGTACATGGCGGCTAGCTGGTTAGTGTAACAAGTGCAAGTTTATTTTTGCTCCTTTAGTGCACTGAACTATGTTTCTTTCTTTTTCTTATTTCCAGTTACAAATCCTTATGCTTTGCTTTATGTCCAAATTAGGTTAATAAGGCTTTAAGTAATTTGGTTTAACTATGGTCAGTTATGGACAATACAAAAGGCTGCGTGAGGAGATTGACAAGTACGAAGGTGGTTTAGAGGTGTTTTCTCGTGGCTATGAGAAGTTTGGCTTCACACGCAGGTATTATAATTGGCCTTTATCTTCTGGAGTCCACGTATTTTCCATGTTTTTTAGTAGTTTACAACATTGAATGCATACCACATTTTTAGTTGTTTTTTTATTTTGATATGGAATAGAAATTAATAAATATGCTAATAGGGCGTCGATGTACAAGGTCAGATAGATCATAGAGCAGACGAGAGAAAAGTTCTGCAATTTGACTGTTTTGAACTGCATACTGGTGTTATATTATTGTGTTACGATTAGCAATTTCATGCTCTCATCCACCTTATTGTGGTAGTGCCCCTTATCACCTTCTTGGCTAATTATCGTCCTTGTTTACATCTTTGTATTTATTCTGTGGGTAATATCTTTTGTTATTTTTCTTTTAGGGTTCCTTTCAATTTCCCATAGTAATTTTCATAGTTTTTGGTTTAAAACTAAATTATAATTTGTCAAATCTTTAATGCTGATTATTATCTCTACTGGTTTTTCAGTGCCGAAGGTATCACTTATAGGGAGTGGGCACCTGGAGCAAAGGTTCATTTTTCTTGACTGGTGTTTTAAGGATTTTACCTTTTGCTGTTAGTTACTCTCTGTATAAGGGTGACTTATTGAGACCAACAAACATGGACACAATGTGCTTACTAAGATCCTTTCCCCTTATTTTGTTGTGAGGATTATCTTGTCATTTGATGGAAGGTTTTATTAGACCAGTTTAGGTGCCTTAATAATCCCATGGTTGCCATTTCTTGTTGTCCTTTTCAGTCAGCATCGCTGATTGGAGATTTCAACAATTGGAACACGAATGCAGATGTGATGACTCGGGTATGTTTTTGGAACTTTAGCAGTGGGATTTCCAAGATAGTGAACAAATGAATTACATCAAGCCACATGATTAATATTTTTTGTACAACAACATTGCTCATGTACCATATGTGAACAGAATGACTTCGGAGTCTGGGAGATCTTTTTGCCAAACAATGCAGATGGCTCACCTCCAATTCCACATGGTTCTCGAGTGAAGGTAATACTTGCTGTGGATAATTGTATGCTGGTGCTCCTTCTCTATTACTGTAATGCTTCATAATCCAGCGAATAAAAAAGGACTTATTTTCATCTAAGTAATGCTTAACTAATTCATCTGTTGACTTGCCTGTGGTGATAATTTCAAAAAAGAGCTTGGTTATACACTTTTTTTAATTTGTTCTCTTCTAAAATTTACGTGGAGAATGAGACAATAGTTTCAAGGCATACTACAATTGCAAGTTTTGCCCATCTCATGTTATTGCCATAAGATAAATTTGTGTAGTTAATTCAGTATGTTATGTGAAATCGCAGATCCGTATGGATACTCCTTCAGGCATCAAAGACTCGATTCCTGCTTGGATCAAGTTTTCCATACAGGCTCCAGGTGAAATCCCATACAACAGCATATACTATGATCCACCAGAAGAGGTACGTTCTTAGGAAAAAAAAAAAAAAAAAATTCAGTTATGCTTGATAGATAGTGGTAGGGATGCCGGGCCTCTGGGTAGAAGAAAGGCTGCAGTAAGGTAGAAATTAAACCATAGGATTGAATCAAAATTGAGCAAATGTTTGTGATATTGGAGAGGGAATGATTCCCAAGTCATTAATGATTCTTAGGATTCTTATACCAGTTCATTGATTTATCATAGGTTGCAGTTGGGAATCATTCCCTCTCCAACATCACTTCATTAATTTTTATGAAATAGTTAAGGCAGTAAATAGGTTAATCTGCTTCATTTACATGTTCACGTTTCCTATTATTGTTCAACTCTTCAATGGGTTAATGATACTCGCATGCACTTCTTTTCAGGAAAAGTATGTATTTCAACATTCTCAGCCGAGTAGACCAAAATCACTTCGCATTTATGAGGCACATGTTGGAATGAGTAGCACGGTGTGCATTGTTACCTTCTAGCTTATTCAGCTAATTATTATGTTCTTGCACATTAATTTTTAATTCTTCTTTTTGATAAGCCTCACCTTAGGTGTGCTGTAGAACAGTACGATTTTATTTTTAGAATCAGCTTTTAAAGTTCTTTATTTTAGTGCAGGTGGTCATAACTTAAGATCCTTGACTTGGGAGTTCAGTTTGGCATGCGCCTCACAAATGAATGCTCTAGTTGTGGCCGAAATTTTATGACCCATGTTTTAACATGTTAGACAAGAATAAAATTGGAATATATTATATGTGTTAGAGATGATTCGGCACTTTTCTTTTTCATTGTTTCTGGACAGAAGTTAGGAAAAGGGAGGGGGCTGGTCTATTTAACAAATGCCTGAAACATCTTCTTTTTATGTCTGTCATCTATAGTTCTAACAGCATCAATGGCATTTTTTTTGTATTTAAATCTATCCACATGAAATCATCCAAAGTTCAAGGGGATTACTATGCCACAGAGCTGTCTTAGATCTCTTCTTCCTTTTGGTTTCTTTTCACTTACTAAATTTTATTTCCTCACAGTACCATTAACTTTTGAGTTGCAGGAGCCCAAAATTAACACATATGCTGAATTCAGAGATGATGTGCTTCCACGCATTAAAAAGCTTGGTTACAATGCTGTTCAACTCATGGCTATTCAAGAGCACTCCTACTATGCTAGCTTTGGGTATTGTCCTTCTAACATATGCTCCAATTGTATGTACTCCGTTTTATCTTTTGGGAAAATATATTTCTGTTGAAACAAATGGATTGGTAGGCAGTGCTACATGTGGTACTTGCTTGTGAGCGGTTGATGTTCTCTAAAAATAAAATTGAAATTTTTTCTGTTTGTGGTGCAGGTACCATGTCACCAATTTTTTTGCTCCTAGCAGCCGCTGTGGAACCCCTGACGATCTAAAGTCTCTAATAGATAAAGCTCATGAGCTTGGTCTGCTTGTACTCATGGATATTGTTCACAGGTAATAACTAATTGTTCGCAGCAGATAGGACTTAGGTTCCTGGACACATCTATAGGTTAATCATATTCAACATTTTTCACATGCTTAGAGGAAATACTGATTAAGTTTCCATAAATTTCTTTTTATACTTATTGTACTAACTTTAGTCTGTTTGATGTATGACCTATTTGTATTGGGATTGACGATGTCAAATTCTTTTTTCACTCTGTATCCTATTCAAATAGTTTGCATGAATCATACTTCTAGACCTAATAATTATTTGTTAATTACTATGAACTTATTTGTCTAAATATCTAACTGCTAAATATGTAACACTACAGCCATGCATCAAATAACACATTGGATGGTTTGAACATGTTTGATGGAACCGATAGTCATTACTTCCACTCTGGGTCTCGAGGATATCATTGGATGTGGGATTCCCGCTTGTTTAATTATGGAAGCTGGGAGGTATGTGCTTTTGTGCATTCTTTTCTTTAAATAGTGCACTGTGAGAAATTTCGCCTTAATCTTTTGCTTTATCCTATGTTTATGAGGTACTGGTTTTAACTTTTCATGTAGGTTTTGAGGTATCTTCTTTCGAATGCAAGGTGGTGGCTGGAAGAATACAAGTTCGATGGGTTCAGATTTGATGGTGTGACTTCAATGATGTACACTCACCATGGATTGGAGGTACCTTTTTAGATTTTACTTTGTCTTCTAATAAGGGTATCTGAATGACTCATATGCTATTCAATCTTAAGTTTCACTGAAATAGTAAATGTTATGCATACGTTTTGTTTTGGTTATGTTTTATTTTATTCTCCTTTAAGGTCCTACAATTTTTGATGGAAAACTTCCATGCTTATCTATCCTCACAGCATATTTGACCCCAAAAAAATCTAATTGTCAGCATAATTTTTTGTTGATTCTGATGTCCAATATCAGTTTCGGTATTCCCATTGGTACCTCTGTTGCTACATATGCTACCACAATACGAGTTTACTTTTAAATATCCAATGACAGGTTCTTATATTTGTTTATTGGTTGAGCTTGCTTTAGGTAGCATTTACTGGAAATTACAGTGAGTACTTTGGGTTAGCAACCGATGTAGATGCTGTTACTTACCTGATGCTGGTTAACGATTTGATTCATGGGCTCTACCCTGAAGCTGTTACCATTGGTGAAGATGTATGTTCTATTCCCTTTCATAAGTTAAGTTGAGCATCCTTTGTTGCAGTTATCTCCCAAGTAATGAATTTAGATTTCATACTGGACTGAACTGAAATAAACTGTTTACAAGGTTTGGTAACTTGAAATAAGAAAAATAAAATATTACCTCTGTTATATAAGTTCTACATTTTTTTTAGTTTTTTTTTTTTTTTTTTTTCTATTTTAATTTTTATCTCATCCTCTTTCCCCCAATCCTTAAGACGTGGAAGTTCATGTAGTTTTACAACTATTTCTATTCAGATGAGTATTTAATTCAGCTTGTTTGGAGTTGATAACATTTCAATGTTTCTCATTAGAAATGAAAATACAGCCAGGTTTGAGTTTCAATCAAATTGACCTGTCGAGTTTGAGGAAGGTTTTATAGAGGAGCTTATTGTTATATTTAGAAACAATAGCCATAAATATTTTGAGCATTGATTCATCACTCATTAGCTGATTTAACAAGTCAAATCTTCTTTTTCCGGTTCAATTGGTTTAAAATATGATGAAAATGTTACTTTTATAGGCTGTTATACTGGTTATGCATATGTCTACCATTACAGGTTAGTGGAATGCCAACATTCTGTGTTCCTGTTAAAGATGGTGGTGTTGGATTTGATTATCGCCTGCATATGGCTATTGCTGATAAATGGATTGAGCTCCTCCAGTAAGTTGCTATACAAAAACATATCTGCTCCATTTTTAAAGTTAGAAAGTCTTTTATCTCTGATGTAGGAGGCATTTGTGGAAGAAAAAAAAAAACTAATCAGCTTTGGTTGACATTGTCGCATGAAATTTGATGTAGGAAAATGGATGAAGAGTGGCAAATGGGTGATATTGTTTTCACACTCAACAACAGAAGGTGGGGGGAGAATTGTGTTGCTTATGCCGAAAGTCATGACCAAGCTCTTGTTGGTGACAAAACAATTGCATTTTGGCTGATGGACAAGGTTATACAAGTTTTCGTTGCATTTTGCATATCTTGTAACTTGAAGGATGTGTATACTTTGGTTTCTTGTATTAGAATTATTTGTCTAATATTCTATGATTCCTTCAGGATATGTATGATTTCATGGCTGTGGATAGACCATCAACTCCCCTTATAGATCGTGGAATAGCATTACATAAAATGATTAGGCTTATTACCATGGGATTAGGCGGAGAAGGATATCTGAATTTCATGGGAAATGAATTTGGACATCCTGGTAAGATTAGGCCAAAATGTGATATTGTACATCATCATTCTGTCGAGCTGCCATTCATTTTCATATTTGCGTTCATTTTTCTCTTCAGAGTGGATTGATTTTCCAAGAGGCGTTCAACATCTTCCAAACGGAAAAATAGTCCCTGGGAACAATAACAGTTTTGACAAATGCCGACGTAGATTTGATCTTGTAAGTTCTTACCATCCATGAAGCATGCCTATTAGTTTATATCACTTTTGTGCATCAACAGTTTGGTAATTATGTAACAAGAATTTGTGTTTAGTTTGGATGGTGGCTAATTGAAGCAATGCATGATTCCTAAGAGATTTTTCAGTTGTGCTGAAAAACTGAAGACCATGATGACATAATACAACTAAATGTTACTTGTAAAGGCAGTAGAAAATTACCAACCGAGGTCAAGTTGATTGGTAACCTAATAGCGTACTCGTGATATAAACATCAAGATATATTGATATTGACAGTGCTGCTACTAGCAAATTACTAAACTATAGAATCTCTCTGTTGAGCAATCCCTTTTATGTTTGCACATGAAATTCTTGAAGTACTATCTCCTTGTTGAACTTTGCATATCCATTCCCATATTCCTGGTTCTTTTAAGGGTATATTGGCCTTACAGAAAATAAATTGTGCATAACCTTTGTCGCTTCTGATTACATCGTATGTTTTCTGCATTGTTGATTATGCTTGGCCAGGGGGATGCAGAGTATCTAAGATATCATGGAATGCAAGAATTTGATCGAGCGATGCAACATCTTGAAGAAACCTATGGTGTAAGTTCAGTCAAACGCGTACATGTGCTTAATTATTTAGGGCAAAGGTGTGCCATATCTGTTAGATTATAATATGAAAAATTGGTCAACTGCTGATGCAGTTCATGACTTCTGAGCATCAATACATATCACACAAGGATGAAGGAGACAAAATTATCGTCTTTGAAAGGGGAGACCTGGTTTTTGTCTTCAATTTTCATTGGAGTAACAGCTATTCAGACTATCGAGTTGGCTGCTTAAAGCCAGGAAAGTATAAGGTATTTCCTCAAAAAATTTCTATGAAGCCCTCATAGCCTAATATACTATCGTTCCGCGCTTTCGCATTTTCTTTCTAGAATTGATCTATATTGGTTAAGTGCATGTCGTAGAACTCCTCTACGCATATTCTTTTCATATGATAACGCTGTGTTCCTTCTTCCAGATTGTCTTGGATTCGGATGAAAAGTTATTTGGAGGCTTCGATAGGATTGATCACAGTGCTGAATACTTCACTACTGTAAGAAAATTTTCCTTTGGATCTTCTCTAGTGCTATCATGTGTAGACTTCGGGTGAGTACTTCCCGGCTGTAAAATATTACTAACCCTCATTGTGATCTGCAGGATGGGTGGTTCGATGAGCGGCCTCATTCTTTCCTACTGTATGCACCTTGTAGAACAGCAGTGGTCTACGCCTTCGTAGAGGGACCTAAAAAGGCTGATATCCAACTCTAATTCAATTCCGGTGCTCAAAATGTCTACATCCTCCCGCACTCCTAAAACCAGACGCGCTGTACATTAGCTAATAAAAGTGCCGTCAACGTGGAATTCCGCTGCCACCTTCGGCAGTTATGCTACGCCAAAGTCGGAAGAACGAGGATAACAAAGTAAAACCAGAACTTAAAACTGCTAAGGTGAGAGAATTTGAGCAGAAGTTTAGGAGACCAGTGTCTTTCATAGGCCTATGAGAAAGTAGACTAACATGGCAGTTTGTTTTCCAAGCTAGAGATTTTCTAATGTACAGATGGAGCATGTAGCTGATCGTGGTGGTTACATAAGTTGGCAAACATTTGGGCTCGCCAAGTTTTGTTATCGAACGTGCTTCGATGGTTGTTTTTTCTTTCAAACGATGTACTTACATAACGGGGAAAAGAATTTAAACTTGAGTGCATGAGAGCGGAACTATATCTTTACCAAATGGTCTAGCTCACAAGGGAGAACCACCTTAACTTGAAAAGTGAATAGCAATTGCACCTCTGCGAGATATGAGTGATAAATTTGTTTTGGTTAAAACATGCACAGAACTCGTCCAGTTAAAAGTAAAATAACGAGGGCGATTTACACAAGCAATTATAAGAAGCTTGCTGGAACTGTCCGATACGGATGATAATTCAAGTGCTGATGAAGCTAGCTTCGGAGGCAGGGCCGCGGGGCAACCGATGTAAGACGCTGGTTGGCGACGAATTGGAGTTGGAAGAGGACCGCAGGGCCTCTGCAAGTGGTCCTCCCATGGAAGCCATTTGGTTTGTTGCCCACCCGGCTGGCCAATTCAACTGTGGCTGCCCACGCTCGGCATGGTTGTCCTGGTGGCCTGGCTCGACCCCATTGCCAGTGGACAATTTCAACGACACATCCGATGAGGTAGTTCCACGTATCGAAATGGAGAGGCTGGTGGCCGAGTTCATTGAGCTAGCATTGCTCCTTGCATTGTCGAGTTCTTGAAGCTTCCCTGGCCAGTCATCAAAAAAGGGCCTCAACACATGGCTGTCAGATTTTGCACTCGCGGAGACCTCACCGCGGGGCTCGAAGAGGCTCCTGTTCTCAGGTTTGGCCTCTGAAGAACTAAAGTTGACATGAAACACTAGCAATTAAGGGCAAGAAATCAAAGTAAAAAAGAGTTTTAGAGCATATAAATAGAGCATCATGTACTTTTAGGGGCCCATGAGATTCTATAATTAAACTACCTACTTTATTAGCGTGCCCTCTCGTCAATGTTAGCGAGAAACACTTAAAAAGAAGCACACAAAAGGAAACAAAACCCGCCACCACCTATTGTGCAATGACGATTAGTGTGTTTTATTTTTCTTGTGTGTTTGATTCGTGAAGTGTTTCATACTAACATTAGCCGTTGTCACTTGTCGAGGACTACATTAATTTAATTCGACAAGTGACATCGGTTAATGTTAGTGACATTAATTTAGTTCAAATTAAATTAAACAAAAAATAATAGCTTTGGTGGTGGTTGTTTACTACCTTTGGTTGAGATGAAGAAGATCAATCGATGGGGACGATGAAGACCCAGAAAGAGCAAAATGGGTCCCGCTAGCTGATGTATTGGTGATGGTGGTAACATTATTAAGACTAGTGCCACTCCCTCCGCCACCAGCGGTGGTGGTGGCGGCGGTGGTTGTGGTGGCAACTTCCACAGGCTTTCTTGAACGGTTTCTGCCACGGTGCACATGGCGTTCACAATACTTCTGACCCGCCACCACATCTCTCGAGCACCGCCATTTCTTCCCATCTGTCCTCCTGCACCTCGTTGGCTCCGGATCCATGGCAGCTCTTCCCCAATAACCTGATTGCAACACTGATAGACAATACACATAATGATTTTTCATTAATCTTCATGCTCAACTCACTCAAATCTCAGCAAAACTGGGCTTAGCAAGTTGACTAGAGCAAGTCATAGACCCAAGTTCAAATCTTCCTTCCCGTAATTTAGCTTAGATTAGAATATTAATCCACTAAAAGGGCATTGTTTTCTTTGAAAAACGATATTCTAAACTACTCTAATTTATGAAATGAGATTCGAGCTTAGGGGCAAGAGACGCTACTCTAACTAACTAACATAAACCGCGTCTGCAAATCAAATTGGCATTTTAAACTGATTCTTATTTGAAACAAATCTGAATAATAATATTTGGTTTAATTAAAGTTTGGAGTTAAAAGTAGACTTACGAGCAGGTTGAAAGTGAGGGAACTGTTGGAGAGGGTGGTGGAGGAAATAAGGAGCAGAATGGAGGAGGCTTTTCTTGATTGGCTGAAGAAGCTCCGGAGGAACAGCCGCACCGGCCACCATGTACCTGAATATCAAAGCCTGCAGCTCCAGCTCCTGCCACTGTGACAAGCTGAAATAGCTTCCCATTTCTACCACAGAAAACAATAATTAAATTAAAAGATTAGAGCTTTTAAAAATAAAACTTGGAGAACAAACAAGAACATCAACTTTTCTATTCAAAGAATCAAACTTTTTCTTGTGGGTTGGATGTATGTGTGTGTGACAGGAGAAAGAAAAGGGAAAGGTTCAGGAAGAAGATAAAATCTTACTGGGAAATCTGGAAGTGGCAGGTGAGGATTCAGAAAATGCTGCTGACAGGATTTTGGTGTTGGGTTCAGGAACAAACAGAGGGAGAGCATACCCAGCAGCAGATGGAAGCTCTGCGTTTTGAAGCGGATCAAGGTCAAGTTTTGGTATCTTTGCAGAATGTTGTTCCTCGGACTCATGCTGCTGGGTTCTCCATTGCTCAAGGTGGAAGTCCATCTAGAGAGAGAAAGACAGAGAGAGAGAGAGAGAGAGAGAGAGATGGGGTGGGGTTCAAGCTTGGTCTGTTTTTCTGTTGTGGTGATTTAGTGGTTTACTGGGTGAGATTAATATGTTGGGTTTGTTGGGTGTGGAGATTGTTTTTTTAAGGCTTTTGGCAGAGGTTCTGACAGAAAAAGCCTGCAAAGTTTTGTTTAAAGGTAGTGCAGAAGCCTGAGGCACTTGAGAAAAGACAGTCAGACAAGACAGATGAGAGATAAAATATTAGTAAAGTATAACCCAGAAAAGAATTTTAAAATTAATTAAAAATTTGGAAGAACATGGATAGCTAGAGTTCGAGAGTAGAGAGAGAGAGAGAGAGAGAGAGAGAGAGAGAGAGAGAGAGAGAGGAAGAACCTGCAGTATTTCTGCCTCACTGCAACTGCTTTGGAAATAGCAGAAGGGTGTTTTTATTAGGCTTGATTTCTAACCCAAGACCCAAAGATCCATCTGCCTGATATAATGAGAGAGAGAGAGAGAGAGAGAGAGAGAGAGAGAGAGAGAGAGAGATTGCAGTTACATCTTCAGCCTTTATCACTCAGCTTTCAAAGTTAATATTTTTTCTTCATAGTTCCAGTTGGGAACAATGTATGAACATCTTATTTGGGAAATATAATTTATGTGTAACATTGCGATTTATTAGCATTCATTTTATTTGTAGATAAAACTTTATGTTATATTTTCAGAATTGTATAATTATTATTTAGTTATGACCGATTCAACGCATCGATTAGTTTAAATTTTGAACCTCTTACTTCTTTAGACTAATTGAGGAGAGAAATTGAAAACCCCACAAATACTCATTTTATACTATACTCTCATTTGTCCTTTTTCTATAATTAGATTCTATTACTTTTGTGGTGAATTAATATCTATTGCTCTTTTTACTAAAAAAAATAAATAGATTTTATTGCTTTTAACAGATGAAGAGATCTCAATTGTTCAAAAAGAAGAACTACAATTTTGTCTTTTCGTTTGAGACCATTTGAACAAATTTAATAGCACGCATGCATGTCCAAATTTCTGAAGAAAAAAATAGGAAAACTTATTTTAAGCTCTAAAAAATATAATTTTTTTAATAATATTGTATGCAAGATTAAAAGTTAAAAATAGTTCTTTGACTAGTGTCCACGCTTGTATCTAAAGTCAGATTTTATTATTTTTTTATAAATTTATTTTGTTTATAGTTTGCCTATATTACTCTTAGGTAAAATTGTTATATGGATCAAACACGAAAAAAAATTGAAAAGCATTAGATTTTACAAATCATAACTAATGTATGAACCTACGAATCAAAAGTGTTGAAATCCTAACGAACTAAAACATAAAAAATAAAACCAGACCAAATTGATCATACCAAATCTATCGGATCTAAACTATACAACTTACCCAATGTATTGAATCAACTGAACCTAATTGTATATAGAACCAAACAATGCAAATTCAATCCTACCACTTAGTATTACAAGTTAGTCATGAGATGTCCTAAGTTTGATTCTCGCCAAATGCAACATTAAACCACATTATTGCTAACTCATTACGAGGCTAAACACACTTGTTCTCCTTTTCGTGGTTTTAATATCGTTTGTTAATGCAAATTCCCCACTATGTCTTTCAACAACCGCATGGTATGCATGGTAAAGTAATCATGTCTGGCTAAGACAATTTTTAGACGTAAATTAGTGCATTCCCCACACAATGTCATTATGGTTATACAATGTTCAAAATTTGAATAAATATCAAGAACAGAAAAAAAAAAGGTATGTTATAGAGAATAATGATGGCATTCATGTGGACAATGAAGATGGAAGATACATTTATGGGTGATAATGAATCTATGATTCCGTTTCTAAAACTTTGACGGTGGAGCTTACGTTTTGGACACAATAAAGATGACATTCTTGTGAATAGTAATATAATATATTGTATTGTTCTAACGTCTAAGTGACATGTCATGATGTATTAAAATAAATGAACTTTTTTAGATGTAGAAAACTTTTCAGGTTATAGTCTGGAAATCATCTTACTGGAGTAAAAAGGGCTTTTAAACATAAAGCTTATGTCTTGAAGCCCCAAAAACAATTGAAGTAAAAAAGTATCTCACTGCACAAGCAGACTATCTTCTTATTTCTGCAGCTCCAATACCATATGAGATAATTTCGTATCTATAATTTCTGTGTCAAATGGTATGCCAAAGAATAGCAGATGACCTCAAAAAATCCATCTGTGGAACAAAGTCAAATTGAGAATCCTAAACTGTTGATCGCTTTCCACTAAACTAACTCCGTAGAATTAATCCGTAAAGTGAAACAAGTAAACAAGAGGGGAGCAAGCAAAAGTGGTATAACTAGAAGGTGGTCGGTTGTGGGGTGGGATGGGGGTGGGGAGGTGCCTTCTCTTTCCAAGCTGTCTTCCTGCTCCTCTTTCTTTCTTCTTCTTTTTCTTCTGTGTTACTTTTTAATGCGTTGGACTGATTTGACCAACTTACTATTTACAACTATGTCGACATGACAACTCAATTCCAACACATCGCCATCGGCACCTACTCTCCTAGTTCTTTGACAAAATTTTCCACCTTGCCCAATGCCTGCATTATATTCCAGCCTACCTACTTTCGGTCTTCGTTTCAACTATCAACTAATGCTAATTCTAGTTATAATATTCTACCAATAGATGTTTATCATGCGTTTATTATATACTTGTTCTATACGATATGTTTAGTTACAAGAGGGTTTTTTTCTTTTACTTTCGCAACCAAATTCTATATATTCTATTATTTCGTTAATACTTTTACATCAACGCTCCTAGAAGTTTGGATTTTACTTTGATATATGAACTTTCAATTTTGTTTTCAACCCCCAAAAACTTATATATGGTTCTTGTTAAATTTTGTGACCTTGATTAATTTTACGTACATTGTCCAATTAATGGATTTTTTTTTTACATGTTTAAAGATACATCACTCGTCAAATACTTGTTAAAATAATGTCTTCCGTCACAAGAGAGTTTCCTTGCTTCACTTACGCTAGCAAATTTTACATATTCCTTTATTTCGTGAATACTTTCTACAACAATGCTCCCCAAAATTTTGACGTTCTAGTTTGATCTCTGAACTTTCTATCTCGTCTTGAAATCCTCTAAACTTATAATTTTTGTTAGGCCATCTCTAGCCAAAGGCGAAAATGAATCTATTAAAAAGAATCATAATTAAATTTGGTCAAAAGTTAGGTACATATCCTTCATACGCCTCGGCAAGCCCCAACATGTACATCATAAACCAAAATAAAATAAATTTAACACTGCATGATTGGAGATGAAAATTTTAAACCTACAATATTATTAATTTTCAAAAGACTAAATAATAATTTACCATCGGCCCTTCGTTACAGGAGATGACCTTATTGTCTTCCCAAATCGTCCATTTGTCACATTAGGAAATTTTCCAGACGTTTGAACTGGCAGAAAGTATCATGAACATCTGTCTTTTTTCTGTTTTCAATTATTCAAATTTTCAGAGAGGTCAGAGGCATTGCCTGCATCTACAGTATCTGTACAACTGAACCAAACTTGTGTATACAGTTACATATGTATTCTTGTACAGACGAACGAAGGTCAACTTCGATCGAGCTCACTACTTTAATGCATGTGTTTTCTAATTCTCCAGTCTTTCAGTGTCGATTACTATTCTTTGCTATCAAATCAAAGCATGCTTTTTGTTCATTGCTAATTTAAACTTAGCTAGATTAATCATGGTTAACAATGAGTTTTAAAAAATTTAATTTTTGTGAACTTTTTGTCACTTCATAATTTAACATCTATTTCATGTCAGCATAATAAAATATTATGCTAAAATCATGAGCTGCTAAAAAGTTCATAAAAAGTCTCATTTTTTTGGAAATTCTCTCTCTATGCCATTTCTCTATTAGGTAATTTGGTTGATATTGTGCCAGTCAGAACGATGGGAGCCATTGTTGAATGAATGGTGATGATGAACATTATGAGTCTTCTGCGACAATTGAAAATTAGAGTACGTCACGTTAAGAAGACTTTCTCAAAGTACGATTATTTATAAACTCTCTGTTACCTGACAATTTAACGTCAATTTTCGAACACACATTATAAAAGATTGTATCAAAAACACGATGTAACATATACTCTATAGAGAGTTCCATTTTTAAAAGAGTCTCCTTAGCATTTCTCTAAATCAAATAGACTACACATTGCTAGACTTTACCACCTCAGGTTTTGGGTCGATAGTATTGTTTTATTTCAATATAATACATCCGTTACATTTTCTATTCATTGATCCATTAAGTGCTGACGTGGCGGCCACATTTGTATCACGTGACTAGCAAAATTGTGCCACGTGGCAAAAAAAATAATTTTTTATTCATTTAAAATATTATAATAATTAACCCTTAAAAAAAAAAAAACAAACTGAAACCCACCTTCCCGCAGCCCCCACCCTCGCAAACAAACCCAGAAACCTCTGGCCCCCCCCCCGACCCACCTCCCTCTCCTCCACTCTCTTCACCTCCCCTCCCATCCAAAAACCCATCCCATCCCACCCCACCCCCACCTCCCCCACTAACACTACATTACAAAAATACAATCCCAAATTAAATATTAGAAAACCCTAATTCAAAATTTCCAAGCAAAATCCAATGCCTACTACCCAGTTCACAGAACCATCGAAAGAACAAATTTAACAACCAGAACCCCAAAATTTGAGCACAAATTAGAAAAAAAAAAAAAAACCACATCTGCAAGCTTCAAGCTTTAAAACCCAGCAACCAAAGGATCATGATTTCAGGCGGAGGTCAAGGAGGCTGATGCGGCCTTAGCATTCACCGACGATGAGGAAGAGGTGGGAGCTGGAGGGATCGGTGGAGAGGATATTGTGGCAAAGAGGGAGGACCCGGTAGAGAGGAGATCGTGGCAGAAAGGGAGTGTGACATCCTACATCGCTCAAGGGAGTGGATCTTGTAAGCCTTATGTGTATATTCCCATCTCTACCTAGCACGAGGTCTTTTGGGAGCTCACTGACTTCAGGTTTCGTAGGAACTCCGAAGTTAAGCGAGTTCGCGCGAGAGCAATCCCATGATGGGTGACCCACTGGGAAGTTCTTGTCTGGGTTTACAAAAACAAAACCGTGATGGCGTAGTTGGGGCCCAAAGCGGACAATATCGTGCTACGGTAGTGAAGCGGGCCCGGGATGTGGTGGGGGGCCCGGGTCGGGATGTGACAGGGAGCGGAGATGGACCCACTGCCGCTGTCGTTATGCGTCTTCTCCGAAGAGGTGGGGTGGGTTTTTGGATGGGAGGGGAGGTGAAGAAAGTGGAAGAAAGGGAGGTGGGTCGGGGTGGGGGGGGGGGGTGTGGGAGGTTTCTGGGTTTGTTTGTGTAGGTAGGGGGTTGCGGGGAGGTGGGTTTTAGTTTGTGTGTGTGTGTATGTGTGTGTTTTTTTTTATTTGTTTTTTTTTAAGGGTAAATTATTATCATATTTTGAATGAATAAAAAATTATTTTTTTACCACATGGAAAATGTAACGGATGTATTATATTGAAATAAAATAGTACTTGAGGTATAAAAATGAAATGTTTTAAAGATGTTATAAGGAATTGAAATCGACCCCAAACCTGAGATGGTAAAGTGTAATTTACCCGTACTAATATTATATTTACAAAGAACCAACCTACCTCTATTTGGCGAGGCAACCGAATCTTCATCTTACAATAAAAACTCTTAAGACATAATTACAATGATACCCATAAACAATATAACAAAATGAAAATGATTTTTATACCCCATTTTTATACACATAATTTGTATTTTTTAATCGTTGGACAAAATAAAATAAGGAATAAGGTGTTCAAAAAATGCCAATGTATATGTAGAAATCATTTCCCTAAACAAAATTGCTAATCAATTAACTTTTTCAACAACATGTTGAAAAAAATTGTGTTCAATCTTTTTTTCTTGTAACTTCCACGTAAAAGGTGTGAATAGGATAATGTTTTATGTGCACAACATGTTGTAGGCATATTGTCCCAACAAAGAGAGAGAACTTAACTATCTCAAAGGTTAAGTAAATTATGCATTTAAACTTTTCTAGCAAAACATGCATTAGTGACAAGTTAAGTGGTAAGACAAGTTAATCAGTAAAGATTTTTGCAGGTGATTCAATATCTTAGGAATAAAGTGTCGGGTTTTTATCCATAAATCTCGGGTTCGAAACTCCTTACCTAATCACATTATCTAAAATTGTGTTTCATTTAGGACATGATCAGGATTAACCAACCATGTTATGAAAACGTTTTTATTCTATATCCTTTAAAAAAATTTTAAAAAAAAAACACAAAAAATAGTCTTTAAATTGTAGGGCAAACACGGATAACGGAAATTGAGGTGGAGCGTTGGCTTTCATGTGGGCATCGGGTATTGGACCCGAAAAACCCAAAAACCGGTTTTGTTTGGGAATTTTGAAGGTTTCAAGGGGCACATTTGTCAACCCACACCACACTTTTCCACGAGACCACCCATTGCCCCACTGGCCAAAAGACCTCTTGGATCCACTGCACGTACGGATCTAGCGGGGGCCCACCTGAGCTATCCACGTCACCTACTTCGTCTTCATCCGGGATATTATTAAAAAAGCCGAATTAATTAATGTAAAAATGTAAAACAATATTTGTGTTCACATGTCTGGGGAGGCATACGTCACTGACACGAAAAGTCAGAAGAAAAAGCTTCGGAGACAGCTGCTCACGTGGGTCCCAGGCTTTTCAACATTTTCTGTAGGATAAAGCAGGGCACGCCGGCACGCGAGGCCTCACGTGACTTATATTCTCGAGGTTCATTTTACATTTCTTTGTTTTTTTTTTTTTTTTGGCCTTTTGTTTTGTAAAAGGTGTTGAGTGTATGTGCTCGTACCTCTATCTGATATACAGTCAGCCATTGGAAAATTACCGTCTAATTTATCCTCTTCTATGGAGCATATATAGGCAATCGTAACGTATAATGTAACTGCATTGTTACTAGTTAGAGTGCTGATATGACAGTTGTTGGGACTGTTTGATCGAGTTGAATTTGAGCGTCGGCACTCAGTTTTGGTCACTTGATTCGTTTTCGACACCAAATCCTGAAATATTTCGAAATAATTAGCGTGTTTTGTTTCATGAAACATACCAAATGAATCAATTACTCCAATATAACAATGATTGAGTAATTACAATAAATTGTAACTTGTCAAAATGAAGAGTGGCGTGGAAGCTAGAAGTCTGCTAGTTTGGTGTGAAAGAGAGTATATACTTGCTTGCATGGTTTGGAGCCGGTTAATGTAGGTTTCTAATGCCTTAGTAGTCTTGAAGGGACTAGGGAAACTTATGGGAAAGCTCAGGATGAAGGCAAAGTTTAAAGCTCAAGATCTGGAGTTTCCAGAACTTAGAGGTAGCTTGCTCTGCATGGTGCGTTCGTGCCCTAGTTCATCCTCCTTGTTTTTTTCCCTCTTTTCCCACATACTGGCTCTTTTAACTTATAGCTGCAGGGAATCCTTCAAGTTCCAACTTAGAAATCCCTTGGTTTCCTCTTATATTTCCAATTTTGCTAAATTTTTCCTTCTTCTTTCTATGGTTATATAGTTGTAGGCTCTAACGCTGCAGAGGTTGATAGACTCGTGAAGCCTAAGTTGAACACGTTGTTCAGGTCTCAAAGTATAAATTTGTTATTCGTTACTATGACTGCAAAACATGCATATTAACTAAAATCCTATCTAGCAACATCTTACAAACTCTCATTTATTTGTTACTCGTTACATTTTTTCACATTCGACATACTCTCATTTCTTTTCAACCATATAATTGAGCAAATAAAAATAAACATTTGTCACAATTAATAAGATGGGTGCAAAAAATTGTTCTGAAATTATTTTTTAAAAGTGATCATTTCTCTTCTACCATGTGATTTAGTAAAAAACTCGTTGAATCATGCAATAACAAAGTCGTTAAATTGTTATTGAACATAGTTTCATCTCTCTTTGTAATCTCTACTCACTATTTAAATTCAAAATTGATTCTATGAATCATAGTTTTAATTGCTCCTTGCTTAGAATAATCTCTAAACTAACAACCACTGTTGAAGAAAAGTTGTTTAATTTGAGGCAAAGAAATGACAAAAGGAAAACTAATTCTATATGTTTGATTTTTACAGGACCTACCACAGATCTCATCATAAGTGGGACCACATGTTTTTCTTTTTTCTTATTTTAGGATGATTTTTTGTTTTTTGGTCAAGAAGTGTTTTTTTAAAGAAAAACTAATAAAAATTATTTGAAAATTTTGAATTTTAACGATAATGACAAAATAAAGGGTAAAGTGAATAGTACCATAATTGATTTTTAGTGTAAAAATGTAGTTTTTCATTAAAGTGAACAATATTGTGAGCTTTTCGTTAAAGTTCTATTTTTTTAAAGGTTTGGCGATTTTGTCATATAAACTAGTATGCTCTCATTATATAAAATAATAATAATAATAATAATAATTAAGGTTTAATTGGAAAATTAATTGGCAATTGAGGGAATGGCGAAACTCTTGTAAATCCTTATAAAGCTTCTTAGTTTTCTGAAATGAAACGATTTTTCATATCATTATAACTGTACTATGTAAAATCTCAAATGATAATATTAGGGTACCTCATACTTTGTACCTTAATGGTTTGGCATCTGCAATTTGGTCTATTTTTAGTAAGAATTGAGCACGCTCTTTGATTGAGCAAAAAGAATCTATAAGCTACAAAGTATGATTTTTGTCTAAGAAATTGAACTTTCTTTTTTTTTGTCGAAAAGTAACATTCATTAAATAGAAAAACGTTACAGGCTAATCCACAAGAAAGCAAAATAACCCAAAACATATTGGGGGAATTCAAATACATAAAAGCTTAGCCCAATAAGCACTCAAACAAAAAATAAAGCCCTAATTCCAATCTTCAGAACATAAGGAGCAGCCATCGTCGGTGTCATAAACGTCTTGCTAGTAACCACCAAAGTAGCAACACTAGAGTGGTCAATTCGACCAAGATATTGAAACATAAAACTTACAAACCTGCAACCAAAAGCACACCACAACCAGATTTCGTCACCAAAAAGGCCAAATCGAGAAATAGTCACTAGATCCAAATCCCCTTCATCAAACCCTACAAATATATATAAACAAAGTAACACATGGTAGAAGGTGAGGCTAAGGGGTATGTAAAATAACCTTACTTTGACCGGAATCACATAACACTTAGCCTCGAGCAAGGGAGATGGATCTGGCATCCATTTTGTTATTCGGATCTGGTACATTGGAGCACAGGATGTGTTGGGGATGGATTATGAGAAAGTGACGTAGAAGGAAAAAGTGAGGGAGATTGGGGATTGGGTTTGCAAAAGGACAGCCACAAGAGAGGGAGGGTGGAAAAAGAGCGATGAACACTAGGCATGAACGGCAAATCTAAGATAAGCTCAGAGGAAAATTGAAACCAAGCTCAGAGAAAACCGAAAACAAAACTCAAAAGAAAACTGAAATAAAAACAAAAGGGAAGAAGAGACGGAATGAAGGAGTGAAAGAGGAGAAAAAAAGGAGGGAGGATTGCCACCAACACCTAAACCAAAGGCTAGGGGCAGCGGCTAGGGTTTTATCAGAGACTGTGTTTTCAATGAGAAAGATGAGAGAGTTTTTGTCTAAGAAATTGAATGCTAAATATAGAGTTAAGATCAAGACATTATGGTCTAGGAGTGTTTTTCACATTTTTTAAGTGCGAGACTTTAGGTATGACTTCTGGTGAATGCCTATTTCGGTATCAAATTATGTTTGGCACATAACGTGGCTTATCTCAAATTTTACCTCAAAGTAAACAGCAATATTCGTTTGGTCTTGAAAATTTTGGTGGGCAAAAGCCCAGCTAGTTCGAATTCAAACAGGGATAGTCAACCCAAGGGTTTTGTACCAAACAAGTTGAGCTTTACATGTAGCCCAGTGGACCATCGAGTTAAACTATGAGCTTTTTCAAATTTCTAGTTGGTTACTTTCTCTAGTGTACATTTATGTTACACTTCAGAACAAGAGTTATTAGATCATTTAACCTAGCGGTATCTAACGTCTCTTGTTCATATTTGTAACATAAATGTGCACTAGAAAAAATTCAAGTTTGATGGTTGGAAAGATTGGATAAGTCTTGATTTCGATAGAGATAACTTAAAATAGGTCCTAAAACCCAACATATGTTGGGCTATGTAAGTGTGATAAGGTTGAGACAATATCGATGTTATTATTACTTAGTAGTGAATCATAAGCCCTTTGAAATCTTGATACGGTATTAGAGTGGGTTCTCTTAGCTTGACCATATCTAACGTTCCAATTATGAGTAAGACCCAGTTGTACTCAAATTTTGGGTTTAGTCCACTCTTTTGCTTGCTGATCAGACTGGTATAAATCATCTTATTTCACATGCCTATGTTGCCCTAAGCCCTTGAAGCAAATAACGGAAAAAAAAAAAAACCAATAATTATCATTTCTTATCTCTTAGTTATGATTGCAATTAACATATAGAGGCTTATAACTCATTATCCTCGATGACACAACTAATTCTCTCTTCAAACCCTTAATATTTGATCCATTATATAAACTCGTCATTGTATATGACCATCATATATTGAACAATAATTTCTTTCACATCACCAAAACTAACGTAAATGTATAGATAGCAATTATATAATTGATGCAATTCATTGTTTTTGTTATGTACCTATGGGAGCAAAAAGTTACTCCTCAACTAAACAAGCCACTAGCATGCTCAACATAGAGAGTGGGTCTAAAATAAAGGAGCATGATCAAATACTTCCATGGAATGTGGAACGTGGAGAAATAGAAGGAAGGTGGGACTTAGAGCCCAATACTTGGAAGCCTATGAAAGGGCAACAATCCCACCAGTGTTTGTTTTTTTTTGTGTTTTTTGTTGTGGGGGGGGGGGGGGAAGACGCTCAAAAAGAGAGGTATAAGATAGTTCTATATACTAACTTGAGCGTCGGAGTGTTTTCTTGCAGGTCCTCTGTTCTCATTGTTGACAAGCGAAGATGGTGTCTAAGGCTTCTCAACGTGTTTAAGATTACTTGTTGGTCAAGAATTGGAGTACCCGAAATTTTCCGCTCCAACAGTACCCGTAGTCTTCCAGTGTATTTGCTGGTTAAGCTGGAAGAGCATTCTGCAGCACATGCAATCATCGAATGCTTGAGTTCATATACTCGGGGTTATAAAACCTGTTTAGTTTCTCTATCGCTATTTTTTCAGGTGTATGTTAGTGTTGGTTTGTTTATTTCTTGGCATCTTACTGACGTAATCTGCTTTGAAATCCATGTGCTTAGGATTCAACTTACAAGTACTTAGAGGTAATTCGGGCTGATGTTGCTCGTAACGGCATCCGAAATGACTCAAGCATTAACTGAAAATGAATATCACTAAACTGTAGTATTAAATGGTTAGGATTTAATATTTATATCAACTGGCAAGATCATATCAGAACCAATCCATTTATGATTGTGCCCTAGTAGGCTGAAGGTTACAGATTACAATAATCCTCAAATGATTAGAAACTGACAGGCTCCAGAAATATATTACATGATTGCGATAGTAACAAAAAAAAAAACATTAGGGTTCGTACAAATTGGTTAGGATATTTTTAGCGAAGATATTTATAATATTAATGTATATATTTGATAATACATAGATTCAGCAAAGATAGGCCAACTAGGAAGTCCAAATCTTTGTCCCCACAACTCTATCAATCAAAATCTTACAGCGTACTATACTCATCGTTTTTTGTTGTTTGTTTGTGGTTGACAAACGATAAAATATTTTTGTAAATTCATCTAAAATACAAAGATAGAGACTTAAATTTGGGTGCAGACGTTAAGGCACATGTCTGCATCATTGTCTGTTTTATGGCTTAAATATGGCGATGCCTACATTTTTCTATTTCAGACATATGATAGAATATTTTACACTTCAGGAGAGGAGATTGGAATTCAGTTGCAGAAAAATGAGCACACTGCTCTATCCATGTCTGCTATGGTGAAGCGTATATGATTTGTACAAATTTCTATAAACTTTTTAAGCTACAATAATCTGCTTCATATGGCACATATAATTGAAAAATAGTGTAGGCATTTGATGCATGACGGAGTAGATTAGTATACATTGTAATAGTAATTACTATTAAGATTAATTAAGACATTCAACAAATTAGTAAGATTCTTATAGGACACAAGTGGTTGGAAGAAGACACAGGAATCTTCTATCATTGTCGTGATATGAGCAATGTCTACATTCATCTTCATGTGAGTTGCGGTCCTTCCACTCCAACCACATATACAATTACAAGAGGGCTTTTCATGCTACCTACATCCATTTGGCATGTATATAACTAACGCATTAATGATTTTTGGAAAATGTTTACGATTGTTTTTTTTTTATTTTATTTTTTAATATTTATCATAAGAGCTTTTATTCGAAGTGTTATCGTCACAAACAACAAAATTCTATTAAAGAAAATTCAAGTGCTTCATGAAGAAACATCTTTAAGAAACACTTCTATAACTTATAAACATTTTTTTTGGAAATTATCTGTGAACCGTAGTAAGAAATGCTTAGAAAGCGGTTTTTACCAGTTCATGGTTAATCTCAAGCATAGTCTTAGCTTTTCCTATATATGGTTCTTTTAATCTAAAGATAATATGCATGACTCAGCTATTTACCATTAAGTGAAAGGGAAAGCCGAGGGGACGGGGAAAGCTACAGACCGAAAACCTTCAACCCGTCTTTGGGGGTGCTGCGTAGTTGGGGAGGAACTTTAATCACATGTCGATGCTTGGCAATAGCCTTCGAAGCTGTTGATGAACTAGCAAGATAACGACATGCTCACTAAGAGCTCGACTAAATCTTCAATGAAAAAACTGAAAATTTTTGGGCGTGTTGCGTACACTTTTACACTATGACCCCACAAAATTAAATCCCTAAATCAGCCACTAGTGGTATCTAATTGCAGAAAAAGAATGAGAATGAACATTGAAATATGTTTTATTATTTGGGTGGAAACTAGTACCGTTATCATTTAAAGTTCGCCCAAGGTACGAGGGAGGTGAGTTAATGTAATAGGATTATGATAGTTTTGGGGTTTGATCCCTCTAATGAGCAACCAAAAATATTGTTTAGGGCTTTTGTTTGGGTTCTAGGATTGGGTTTCCAAAATTTTGATTCGAGGTTTGGAGGTCGATAATGGAATCCGACTATAGGACTCGATATTCTTAGACACATATCCACAGTTGGTGCCCAAGTATTAAAGTCCTAGGATATGTTAGCAAGATTAGAATAAGAATCCTCAATAATCAACTGGTCATCTTATTTCACATACCTATGTTGCCCTTGAAGCAAATAACGGAAACAAAAAAACCAATAATTATCATTTCTTATCTCTTAGTTATGATTGCAATTAAGATATATAGGCTTATAACTTATTATCCTCGATGATACAACTAATTCTCTCGTCAAACCCTTAATATTTGATCCATTATATAAACTCGTCATTGTATATGACTGTCATATATTGAACAATAATTTCTTTCACATCACCAAAAATAACGTAAATGTATAGATAGCAATTATATGATTGATGCAATTCATAGTTTTTGTTACTTACCTGTGGGGGCCAAAAGTTACTCCTCAACTAAACAAGCCACTAGCATGCTCAACATAAAGAGTGGGGCTAAAATAAAGGAGCATGATCAAATACTTGGAACATGAAGAAATGGAAGGAAGGTGGGACTTGGAGCCCCAAACTTGGAAGCCTATAAAAGGCCAACAATCCCACCAGCATGTGGGGGGGGGGGGGGGGGGGGGGGTGGGGGGGGAGATAAAAAGAGAGGTATATAAGATCATTCTATATTTTATAAGCATTCTGATCAAATACTGACCGGAGCATCGAAGTGTTTTCTTGCAGGTCCTCCGCTCTCATTGTTGACAAGCGAAGATTGTATGTAAGGTTTCTCAACTTGTTTAAGATTACTTGTTGGTGGAGAATTCGAGTACCCGAAATTTTGCGCTCCAACAGTACCCATAGCCACAATCCAGTGTATTTGCTGGTTAAGCTACCAGAGCTTTCTGCAGCACATGCAATCATCGAATGCCTTAGTTCATATGCTTGGGGTCACAAAACCTGTTTTGTTTCTCTATCGCTATTTTTTCAGGTGTATGTTGGTGTTGGTTTGTTTATTTCTTGGCATCTTACGTAATCTGCCTTGATATCTATGTACTTAGGATTCAACTTACAAGTACTTTGAGGTAATCCTGGCTGATGTTGCTCATAACGCCATCCGAAATGACTCAAGCATCAATTGGAAATGAATATTATTAAATTGTAGTACTAAATAGCTAGGATTTTACATTTATATCAGCCGGCAAGATCATATCAGAACCAATCCATATATGATTGTGCCCTAGTAGGCTGAAGGTTTCAGATTACAATAAGCCTCAAATAATAAGAAACTGACAGGCTCCAGAAATATAGTACATGATTGCGATTGTAAAAATAAAACATTAGGGTTTGTACAAATTGCTTAGAATATTTTTAGCGAATATTGTTGGAATCCCCAATTGTTCCACATTGGCTAGAGGGAAATAGATATAGCACTTTAAATAGAATTATCCCACTCTAATTAATACCGAGATCTTTTGTGATAAAACCCCATACCTGACGGATTTGACAAGTGATAAAGTGAGAACAGTATCGTTATTGTTGGGGTTGTTGGGGTGGACCCTCGGTCCGTCGACCTGAAAAATTCTACAAATATATTTATAATAGTAATGTATACATTTGATAATGATGAAATAGATTAATACATAGATTCAGCAAATATACTTATAAGGCCAAGTAGGAAGTCCAAATCTTTGTCCCCACAACTCTATCAATTAAAATCTTATGGCGTAATATACTCATCGTTTTTTGTTTGTTTGTTTGTTTTTTTGTTGTTGACAAACGATAAAATATTGTCGTAAAATCATCTAAAATACAAGGATATATATTTAAATTTGGGTGCAGAGGTTAAGGCACATGTCTGCATCATTGTTCGTTTTATGGCTTAAATATGGCGATGCCTACATTTTTCTTTTTCAGACAAAATTCATCTAAAATGCAAGGATAGAGATTTAAATTTGGCTGCAGAGGGTAAGGGACATGTTTGCATCATTGTCCATTTTATGACTTAAATATGACGATGCCTACATTTTTCTTTTTTAGACATATGAAAGGATATTTTACACTTCGGGAGAGGAGATTGGAATTCAGTTGCAGAAAAATGAGCACATTGCTTTAGCCAACTTTATTAAGTTTAGGTCTGCTATGGCGAAGTGTGTATGATTTGTACAACTTTCTATAAACTTTTTAAGCTACAATAATTTGCTTCATATGGCATATATAACTGAAAATTTGATTTGGTGGTGCTAGGGGTGACACCTCTACTTGGTGGAGGGGTCTTTGTGGTTTACCCATTGTCACTGCCTGTTTATTGTATGTATGTTTGCCTCTGTAGGCCTTTTATGATATGGTATCTGGTGTTCAAAAAAAAAAAAAAAAAAAAAACTGAAAAAAAGTGTAGGCGCTTGATACATGACGACGTAGATAAGTACACATTATAATAGTAATTAATATTAAGATTAAGACATTCAACAAATTAATAAGATTCATATAGGACACAAGTAGTTGGAAGAAGACACAGGAATCTTTTGTCATTGTCGTGATATGAGCAATGTCTACATTCATCTTCATGTAAGTTGCGGTCCTCCCACTCCAACCACATATACAATTACAAGAGGGCTTTTCATGCTACCTACATCCATTTGGAATGTTTAGGATTGTTTTTTTTTTTTTTTTTTTTTTTTTAATCATAAGAGCTTTTGTTCGAAGTGTTATCGTCACAAACAACAAAATTCTATTAAAAGAAATTCAAGTGCTTCATGAAGAAACATCTTTAAGAAACGCTTCTATAACTTGTAAACATTTTTTTTGGAAATTATCTGTGAACCGTAGTAAAAAAATGCTTAGAAAGCAGTTTTTACCAGTTCATGGTTAATCTCAAGCATATTCTTAGCTTTTCCTATAAATGGTTCATTTAATTAATCTAAAGATAATGTGCATGACTCAGCTATTTACCATTAAGTGAAAGGGAAAGCCGAGGGGACGGGGAAAGCTACAGGCCGGAAACCTTCAATCCTTCTTTGGGGGTGCTGCATAGTTGGGGAGGAACTGTAGTCACATGTCGATGCTTGGCATTAGCCTTTGAAGCTGTTGATCGAATTAGGAAGATAACGACATGCTCATTGAGAGCTCGACTAAATGCCTCAACAAAAAAACTGAAATTTTTTTTGCGTGTTGCGTACACTTGAGTCTTTTACACCATGACCCCACAAAGTTAAATCCCTAAATCAGCCACTAGTGTTATCTAAATTCTAATTGCAGAAAAAGAATGAGAATGAAAATTGAAATATGTTTTATTATTTGGGTGGAAACTAGTACCGTTATCATTTAAAGTTAGCCCAATGTATGATGGAGGGTGAGTTAATGTATGAGGATTATGGTAGTTTGGGGGTTTGATCCCTCTAATGAGCAACCAAAAATATTTTTTAGGGCTTTTGTTTAGGTTCTAGGATTTGGTTTCCGAAACTTTGATTCGAGGTCTGGAGGTCGATAATGGAACCCGACTATAGGACTCATATTCTTGGACACACAACATAGTTGGTGCCCAAGTATTAAAGTCCTAGGATATATTAGCAAGATTAGAATAAGAATCCTCAATAATCAACTAGTCATAATAACATGAATGCTTCTTCTATGTTAATTAACATTCATTGCACTTCACCAAATGTCACTTGAGAGACAAACGAAGTACAGTATGTACTTTGTCTTCTTCTTGGTGGAAGAATTCTCAATATTCCCACGCCAAAAATAGCAAAATACCCATAAATACTTGATTTGTCATACTTTGGGTCACTGAGTTAGATTAAGAAAGCATTATTTGTGGATCCACGAGTCTGTCAGATGTTTGGTCATCGTAGACAAGTCGACCCAACCATCCACCTCATCTCAGGCCATCTCTCTTTACGATAAATAATAAGTGTGTCACGTAGTTAGATTTATTATGCTTATTCAATTATAAGAAGTCATATTACCACAAACGAAACTGAATTAATCTGATCGCATGAGAAGGAACGGAGCCGAAAAAGAGCCATGCTGCTCTACTGAAGTTTCCTGCTACGTGCCTTCTTAATCTTTGAAAAACAAAAAAGAATAAAAGAAACTCCATGGCCTCCTTACATTTTTAAGTCAAGGATTCCAAACCGAAACGCCAAGCAACCGATCAAAAGCTAAAAGATGCCAAAAACAAAACAAAATAGGAAGAAAAGTAACAAATACTTAATACCAGTTTGCCATTTAATGATACGGTCTAATAATATTCCTTTTTTATTTGTACGTAAGAAGTTTTATGTTCGTCAAAGGTCTAATTTGAACTACATTATTGTTAGCCCATTATGAGTCTTAGTCTACTCCTTCTCTGCTAATATAGATAATATCGTTTGTTAAAATAGAAAACATGTTTAATTATTGAGTACCAATTTAATTGACAGTGTCAAATGTCACAGCCTGAGGAAAAAAAAAGGAGTGATAATATCTCTCAAAAAACAGTTGGCAGTTGGCACATAACCGCCACCCGAACACAAGATTCTCACATTCGTGACAGAAACACAAGACAGACAACTAAATGTTGTAAAATATTGCAAAATTTTATAGTTTGAGAAAACCAACAAAATATAACAGCCGCTCTGCAAATATCTGAAAAACTCAGACACCCAAATCATTGAAAATGCTTAAAGCAGCTTGTTTACGCTGTCATTACGTAAAAGTTGCGATGGCATTTGATTAATCAAATAATAATTATGATTAAGAAAGGCATGCTGGCTAGCTAATGGGTACACTGGAGAAATTTTTGGGTGTTCCGGGTACACCAAAAAAATTTGGTGTACCCTCACTCATAATGGTGGACCCTACCCTCACTTTTTTTTCAATAAAATAATAAAATCAAATTTTAATGAGTGTGGGTACACCAAAATTTTTTGGTGTACCCGGAACACCTAAAAATTTTCCGGTACACTGATCATCCACCCATTTGGACTGGGACCCCACAGATGAGATTCCATAGCCCCATCATGATTTTGTGTAATGATCTCGACCGTTGAACTTAGCTATCATATGTTTTGTAGTACAATTAATTTCTAGGGTTTTGAAATTGTCAAATGTTGAATTAGTGAGTTGGTCCCTCCACGAACAGATAAACCGGAAAGCAGAAAAAGGCTAAATAAAGTAGAAAATCCATTAGCATGAGATTAGGTCATTTTGGAATATTTAAAGAAGGCCTTGACTCAATCATACAAAGTAAAATAAGAATTAAAAAAACTAAATATGACTAAACATTTTTCAGTGCGATTGATAAAAACTAACATAATTTATCTGAAAAAAATAAAATTATTGCGCAATCAAACCATAAATTAAAACTCCCAACACTAATACGGTAATGATCATTAGTACAAATTAGTCGCGAATCAATATAACACGACAAATCTATAAAGAAAACACGCTTAAGAACTCAAGTTTGCCTATAACGAGAACATTAAACTCTCCAAGCTATAATGAGAATACAAAACTTGTCTAATGTCACATCCCGACTCGGGTTCCACCACATCCCAGACTCGACTCCTCCGTAGCACGATATTATCTGCTTTGGGCCTTGACCACACTCTCATGGTTTTGTTTCTGGGAACTCACACGAGAACTTCCTAATGAGTCACCCATCCTATGATTGCTCTCGCCCGAAACGCTTAACTTGGGAGTTCTGATGGAATCCGAAGCCAGTGAGCTCTCAAAAAGCCTCGTGCTATAGGGAGGAGAGCATGTACATATAAGGCACATCACCCCCTCTCCGTTGGTCGATGTGAGATCTTACAATCCACCCCCTTAGGGGCTCGACATCCTTGTCGGCACACTCGCACCACACGGCAGAGTGGTTCTGATACCAAATTGTCACATCCCAACCCGGGCTCCACCACATCCCGGGCTTGACTCTGCCGTAGCACAATATTGTCCACTTTGGGCCTCGACCACGCCCTCACGGTTTTGTTTCTAGGAACTCACTCGAGAACTTCCTAGCGGGTCACCCATCCTATGATTGTTCTCGCCCGAACTGACTTAATTTCGGAGTTCAGATGGAAACCGAAGCCAGTGAGCTTCCAAAAGGCCTCGTGCTTGTAACATCCCACATCGACCAACAGAGAGGGGGTGATGTGTTTTATATATACATGCCCACCTCTATATAGCACGAGGCCTTTTGAGAACTCATTGGTTTCGGGTTCCATCGGAACTCCGAAGTTAAGCGAGTTCGCGCGAGAGAAATCCTAGGATGAGTGACCCATTGGGAAGTTCTTGTGTGAGTTCCCAAAAACAAAACCATGAATGCGTGGATGGGGCCCAAAGCAGACAATATTACGCTACGGTGGAGTCGAGCCCGGGATGTGGTGGAGCCCGGGTAGGGATGTGACAAAATGGTATCAGAGCCAATCCTTGGTCGGAAGTGTGCCGACGTGGACATCGGGCCCTTAAGAAGGTGGATTGTAACATCCCACATCAACCAACAGAGAGGGGGTGATATGCCTTATATGTTCATGCCCACCTCCATATAGCACGAGGCATTTTGGGAACTCATTGGCTTTGGGTTCCATCGGAACTCTGAAGTTAAGCGAGTTCGCGCGAGAGCAATCTCAGGATGGGTGACCTACTGAGAAGTTCTCGTGTGAGTTCCCAGAAACAAAACCGTGAGGGCGTGGTCAGAGCCCAAAACGGACAATATCGTGTTACGGCGGAGTTGAGCTTTGGATGTGGTGGAGCCCGAATCGGAAATGTGACATCTAAAGCGAGACTACATAACCCAAAGAAAAAAAGAAAGAAGATTGATTTATTTAGTTAAAAGAAAAAGAAAAGGGAATAAAAGGGGGCAGATTCTAGGGTTTGAGGGGCCATATCTCACATCGGAAAGGAGGTGAGATTGTCAAAAGGGGGAGGGAAGCTGCCGGCAGTGTGGCTTTATTATCCAAACTTTTGCCATGGCTCATAAGCCTCTGTCACCCTCGCTGGTTTTTTTTATTGGGTGCAGTCAGTGTGTATGTGCGTGTATCTGGCTGTCCTCAAGGGAAAGGGATGGGATTAAATTCCCCATTCACTCCTCTCACCACTTTTGAAATTCTTATATATATGTATCCACTCTTTATTGTTGAGATTTGCTTCTCAGTAGTATATAATGTTTCTTTAGTTATATAATGTTTTCTTTAGTTTAACAATGCTTGTCGCTATGTTGACGCAAGTTAATTAACTCACTTAATTAGGACAGAGTGTTCGCTCTTTTTTTCCGTACATTTGATTAGTTTAGCATATAAGGTATTATTGACCACATTTCTCACGATTATGGCATACATGACCAAGACAGTAAGATGAATAAAAATGGTACAAGTACCGTCACTCCTTTAAAATTAACAAGTGCTTGACATATTTAGCTATATCAATTGACGTTAATATGTGGTATGAAGGTTGGATGGTTAAATTGAAGTTGCCGAATAAAGATGGTCGACAGAATGACCAACCTAAATATATTTTGACACACACACAAAAGCATGCACGTATCATGATGTTCTCTTTTTACCAATGCAGTATGTGCTTTGCGTGTAGCCCATGTGAATGAGTTAACCCTAAAAGGTTAAAGTTGTCCGTCCACCAAACATTGCAACATCGATTGGAAAGTAACAACTTTGTCTAGCCATGTTCATCACCATCCTTCCAAAATTCTCATCGATATTATATTTTATATGATAGAAAATGATTTCACACACTGTTTTCTTTTTTATGCACACTTTGATTTATTTCTGATTTTTCGATCGAATAAAACAATGAAGAAGCAATACACAACAAAAAATGGTTAAGGAGAAAAATGATGTGCATAAATCATTTCCTTATATGAATAAGTATGAGAAAATTGAGAAGTAATAATAGTAACTACTGAAAGCTTGAATTTCACATCGAAATATTAAGCAACTTTACAAAGCTTTATATGAAGTTTGAGTCGCTACTTCTATTTCCAGTTAGTATAAGAGTGGAACCTCATTCTTTTTTTCACATATATACTTTCGAAGGATATCCATCGTGGATTAATTAATCTTGGTTATACATTGTCTTAAAGGTAATCCAATTTGTCAAAATCATGAGATACAAACGTCTACTTTTCTTAAGATAAATTCCATGCCCTCGTTTCACTTCGACCAAGATTGTCATCAACTTTCATGTGTAGGTTTATGTTAAGAAGACTCTACACAACATCACACTTTCATGTTAAGAATGTCTATAACGAGGCTACCTTATAATGCATTTCAACGATTGGAAAATAATATAGGCTGGGGTTTGACAAAAAAAAAAAAAAAAAAGAAAAAGAATTGGAATATAGTATATTTTACGTCTTCATGTCATCCTTGAGCAAAAAAAAATATTAGTTTTCTATCACAAATATATCACAAGTGATATTAGTGTATTACTACTCAGTCTACTCTAAGAACTAGTGACAAGTATGAGAGTAGAGGATTTAAACTCGGAACACAGAATGTAGATTGCAAATATATGAATGTTTTATTTATGACATTCCACCGATTGCAAACGTTTCTCAAATATATAATTTCTAATTAGTCCAATATATTTCATAAATTGTCTTCCAAAGAGAATCTCCACACCACATAAATAATATCCTCAACTTTGGAATCTTTATTGATGTAGAAAGCTACTTCATAAGAAAATATCCTACTGTAAAAGATTAGACTACCCACACTATTTCTACACATATTTTTACTTCTCACACAGTCTTATTAGTTTTTATCCATTAATCATCTTTAATTTATTTGATTTGACAGCTAAAAATTAAGAAGATTAGGCAAGAAGTAAAACCCTAGACTATTTGAACTTCTTGTAAAATTACAAAAAATTCTGAGCAAGGTAAATATTACAAATTGGGGATTCAATAAAAAACAAGAAATTTGAAATTCCAAGAGGGATTTTTTTCAGGTGGGGGCCTACACAAACGGGTAGAGGTTGTGGTTGGCAGTTGGGTCATTTCAACAAAAAGCTTTTCCCAAATTCTTTTTCTAATTCTCTATTTTCTTTTTTCCCTTTTTTTTGTTCTTTAATCTTTATATTTATTCTTTTTTTCCTTTAATCTTTTATTATTATTTTTTTGTCGGTTTATTAAAGAACACAATTAGCTGCTGGCTTTAACGCTTTACAACGCCGGCCTCTCAGCCCCTCAGCCTCCGAGAGTTTTCTCTTCACAAGCGTTTAATCGGTTTCAGAGATTGAATTCGAGTCCTACAGAGCGAGCGTACCAGCAAGTATCGATAGGTTTGTGAAAGAACTAGAGATACAGTGTTGCACTGTATCCGAAAAAGCAAAAGGGAAAGAAAGAGATAAGAAAATATAGCGAATTTCAGGAAAAGGGTTGGTTTTTGTTTCTGTGGGGACGAAGTAGAGGAGGTTGAAGAGAAAATGATGCAGACGGAGCAGTCTCAGGAGGCGGCTCAGCCGCAGCCGCAGCAGCAGCAGCTGATGTTGCAGAACTCCTCCGGAAGCCTCAGCTTCAGCAGCAACATGTCGAGGGAGGACGAGGAGATGTCAAGGTCGGCGCTTTCCACTTTCAGAGCCAAAGAGGAGGAGATCGAGAGGAAGAAGATGGAGGTCAGAGAGAAGGTTCAGGCTCAGTTGGGTCGTGTGGAAGAGG
Source organism: Pyrus communis (assembly GCF_963583255.1). Taxonomy (NCBI): domain Eukaryota; kingdom Viridiplantae; phylum Streptophyta; class Magnoliopsida; order Rosales; family Rosaceae; genus Pyrus; species Pyrus communis. The sequence goes on from NC_084811.1 coordinate 25,733,690, forward strand.
AGACCAAGCGTTTGGCCACTATTCGTGAGGTTTGTGCCTAAAAATAAAGGCTTTTGCTAATTAAACGATGATTTTTAAGGGCTTTTTTTTGTGTATTTTAGGCTAAATCAAAGGGTTAGAAATGATTTTATGCAAAAGAAAATTGTGGGTTTTTAAGGGAATTTAACTCTCTGCAAAGTCTGGGTGACAAAAGTTGGAGGAAAAAACTAGATCTCCAGAACATGAGATGAAAATTAATTGGGTTTTTTTTCAACTTAATTTTTTCTGGATTTTTGTTTTTGAATTTTCGGTTATGTATTTACAGAGGCCATGAACTCTTTGGTGGAAGTAATTCCATTTTTTTTTACTAATTTCCAGAATTTTTTTCAAGAGAATTATTTGTTTGTCTCAGCAAATCTGGGGTTCTGTACACAACAAAATATGGAATTTAGCTGAGAAATTTCAACAACAAAGTTTAAACTTTTTGATATGCCAAAAAACAGATTCTCTTCTTTCTCAAAACCCTCAAATTTGTCATATGGTCAGGTTTTATTTGGTCACTTGTTTATGTTTGCGACAATAATATAAGTCCAAGGATGCCTTGTTGAAATATCTGTGTCCCATGTGCTTCATCTTCTGCTGGTTAAACCAGAAATATAGCCGTTGAATCCGTTGCTAGCAATTAGTAGATGATTAATTTCCTTTTTGTCGTAAATTATGGAACTTCCAGGAGCTTGAAGGGCTCTCAGATCCGATGAGGAAGGATGTTTCACAAGTTCGTAAGAAGATCGATGCGATTAACAAAGAGTTAAAGCCACTAGGACATACCTGCCAGAAGAAGGTAACACAACTTGGATTTTTACCACATTCTGATGTTAATGTTTACTGCTATGCATGTGCAATTATGGATCAATTCGTGCATGCTTGTGATGAATTTTGGGTTTGTAACTTGTCACAGGAAAAGGAATACAGAGATGCACTTGAGGCTTTCAATGAAAAGAACAGAGAAAAAGTGCAGCTTATCACAAAGCTAATGGAGGTTAGTTTGTTAAACAGTTTTTTACTTGCCATAGCTAGGGTTGCAATTTCATGGATGGGTTGAACTTGAATCAGTCTGGCCAGTTCGGAGTTAGAGTAAGCACGGTTGAGCCTGCTTTGACAAATTACCAGTCCTACAAAATTTGGGCTTACCTCCGGTTAGGAGTTCAACCCATCCAAACTCTCAACCGATGCTAGTTATCACTCATTATATTTCGATTCAGTAAAAGCGTACAAAGTGTTTACATAATTCAAGGTTTTGAGATTGTTTTGTTGTCGTGTTACATTTGATGCAGCTGGTGAGCGAAAGTGAGAAGACGAGGATGAAGAAGCTGGAGGAGCTGAGCAAGAACATAGAATCTTTAAAGTGAAGAAATAGCAGCCTATGTGGGTAACTGATGATCTGATTAGGTTTGTGTGATGATGTATTTAAGGTGAGTTTTTTCAATGCTTACATATATGGGTGGTGATTGGCATTTGGTGTAATTTCTAAGTTGGTTTGTTTAATTAATTAGTGTTCGGTAAAAACATTTGGCTGATTTAGGCAGGAAAATACCCTTTAAATTTAAACAGGTTTGTAACTAAAAGCATCTGGCCTTGCATTTTCCTTTAAATTTATCCATGTATCCAAACATTGTACTACACTACTTCCTAGTGTAATGTGGGGTTCTTTGAATTTATTTCTATTCTTTGTTTTATTTTTTTATGGATTGCAAAGGCCATGATATTTATGTAATAATGTGAAGTTTTATGAGTGATTTTGGGACAAATGGAGTGTATTTTGTTCAATTTTTCTTCAGTACTCCGCTCTATACGGAACAATTGCATTTTCTACTCCGACCCCCACAACACCATGGTCTTCTTCTCTCCTCTCTTTTCATGGATTCTTGTGACTGTAACCTCCATTTGCTGAGATCTCTCCCGGTCTTCAAGAACACCCAACCACGTTGAGTCTATCAAAAAACCCACCATCTCCATTTTCCAAGTTTTCCCTTTTCTCTCCAAATATTGAATGTTTCTGCTCTTCTGCTTGGTTGGTTTTTTTTTTTTCATTTTTTTTGGGGAAAAAAAGGTAAAGAAAGGTTTTTTTTTTTTTTTGTTTTTTTTTTTGGGGGGGGGGGGGTTGATCTGGAGCTTGCATGTGTACGGATTGGATGAGGGAAGAGAAATAAGGTTGAGAGGGAGTTTGTGTTCAGAGAAAATGAGTTGTATGTGGAGTTGAGCCGCTTCTGAGATTGATGAAATTACTAGTTTCCCAAGTGCTCCAAGGCCTGTCAATGGATGGGAGTAGGATTCCCTCCCCTTCTATTCCCATCCTCTTCCATCCCCTCCTCTCACACATTGCTTTATTGTCTCTATAAAAAAAAAATCAATATAAGATGTTGACGTGGTTTAACTGGAACCGTTCAAGTAGGAGGGGAGGGAAGGGGAGAGAGATTAGGAGGGGAGAGAATCCTCCTCCCAATGGATGCTGGGTTTGCATTTTAGCATTTCATAAGAATTCACCTTCGGATTTTACATGCATTCCCTCTATTCTTCAGTCTCCATGTACCATTTTCAGTCTAATGAATTTAGTCTTACGTTGTCTCTCAGCTTTTGATGTTTTTCACATTATTGTTCTTTTGGTTGGGGGTTGTCATTATTTGTGTTTGTGTTTATGTTTGAGATGTACTAATTGCAGTATTATTTGATTACGGATTTGTAAACACGTCGTTAGAATGATTAGCTTGATATTTAGGATTTGGTTGTCTACAATTTTTTTTTTTGGACCTTTTACCCTTTTAAATTTTGCTCCTTCCTCCGACAATTCATAACTTCGCCACTGACTAAAGACAAATACGTATTTTGTTGGGGCTTCACTTGTTTTGGTCTTTTAAAGGAAGAAGAAAGGATATTGCGGTGTACTGAAATACAGCGACATGATATGTTGATTATTAATGTTATATTCTAAAGTATAAATTGGATCGTCTACTAGTAATATAACATGGGGATATGTTCTAGTATGTTTCAATAATTTTTCTTGATGAAGAGCCTTTGGTTTGCTTTCTATTATGTTACTAGTTGCATGGAAGAGTGCAGTTTGCTTGCTATCCTTAGTGGTCGTGAGCATTACCACTACATAAATTATGATTGGTTTAGTTTAGGTTTTGAGATTTAAGTAGTAGACAAATTTGATCACATTCATCGACAACAATTCATGTGGCGGTAATGCTCATAAAAATGCACTTTGAGTGGAAAAGCTATGGTTAGAAGACAACCATTTCACTGAATATCTTGCAATCTTTAAAACCCAATGCAATTGCTGAAAATTCTATACTGTATCGATGTATCGGACTACATGAAGTAACTGGGTTTAAACATTTTGAACCGTTCAAACATTGGTGCATCCTGTACAGAGATGATGTATAAAACCCCAAAAGGAAGCTTCTTGCAAATAACACAACGGTTAGGTTTAGTCAAGCATTGACCTCTTCCCCGAAGTACAAGCATGGGTTGAAGCATCTGAGGAGGGGAAATGACATCACCTTTTCAAGCAAATTGAGCACGCTAAGTTAGCCATTGCTATACACAAAACACATGCTTCACCTAACACCAAAAAAAATCCAAAAAGCAATGAGTGCTATTATGTCCACTATATTGTCTAATTTTTCACCCACTTTTTAATGAAGGTTTTAGCCACAAAGTTTATTCTATTGCAAGATTACATAGAAGGACATAAGCAAAATATAAAGAAAGTGTTTTTGTTTGGGAACTGAAGTGGCGTAGGCGACTTCACCTCTCTCTGCATCTCTCAGGCACACCATTGTTCTCACAACCGAATTGAAAACCAAGCGGAAGACCCAAGGTTTAAGTGATGCTTCCCATTGATTGAGTAAACACATTATGCCATTTTTAGAATTTAAGGAACGATTCTTGATATGGATGCAAATAGTGGAAAAAATTGAACAAATTACATCCCTTCCTCCAGTCGGGCCAAACGATAGAACCTTAAAAGATGTAAACAGAGTTAGGGATTAGGGTTCTATCTCTGTCATCTCTCTTGCAATTTCCTAAATGGATGTGAATCAATAAACAAATTGATAGATGAATTAGTTTAGAATATCGCTAGTATTTAAAAAAAAATCGCAAATAGTAAGTCATCCTCACTTGGAATGCCAATCGCCTCTCTCGTCTCTTCCAATCCCTTTCATCAATTATGATATATGAATTTTCACGGCTAGCCATAAGGATTTTCCATTGGTGTGCCAAGACTTCCACGGCTAGCCATCTCATTCATGCATTCACTATAACTGCTCCTACACGGCTTCATTAAAATTTGGAAAAGTCCATAGGAAATCTCATGTATTCCATAATAGTGAAAAACAAATAAGAAAGCAATGAGTGTAATAATGATTATTTTAGACTGTTAACAACAATTTCGTTGTTCAGAAAATTTGAAATAACGACACAACAATCATATCCAAGTAGTGACTACATGTCTACTAGTGTGGTGTAGGCGATGGACTTGCAAAATACAAGAACATATCTAAATCCGTTTACGTAATTTACTACAAGAAAAGAACAATAAATATGATGAAAAGTTGTGAATTGTGATGGAACATGAAGACTCTTAATTCAAAGTCTCTGTTGCATGTGGATTTCAACAACCCATCACAACTAGATACAAGCTGTGTCGACAAAGGACTTGCAAACTTGTAAAAGGGGTTGTCGACAAAGGACTTGCAAACTTGTAAAAGGGGTTGTGAACAATCACCACTCATTTCGTTTTCCAATAAATCGGTTTCAACCTATGGAATTTAGGCCACTTAGTACTACGGTCTAGTGGTATTCCTCTTTGTTTGTAAGTGAGAGATCTTATGTTCGATTCTCTCCCAAGGCGAGTTTCAACAACATTATTGCTAGCCCATTGTGAGGCTAAACCCACCCCCTCCTTTTAGTGTAGAAAATATCACTTGTTAAAAAAACATAGGGAATTTGGAATTTAAAATAAAACAAGAAATAAGACTAAATTCAAAACATGAAATAAAGCAAATCCTAATTGAAAGATGCAAACCTAAATCCATAAAAGCAAGGAAACCCAAATATATTCTCACACTTCCCTCTTTTATTATTCTCCAACAGGGTCCAAAACTAGGGTTTACATGGCATATGTTAAATCAGCAAGAAACCAAAGTGGTGTTAATTAGGATTATATTTCATAAAGATGATCATAGTAATCCTAGGAATAGTATGATTGCTTGTGTAAGAAGGAATCACAATTCTTGAGTGAAACTAATTTTAGTCAGACTAGTACACGGATATACCATGATCATCACTATATATAAAAAGGAAAAATAATTTATTTTTTTAAAGTACAACGATATATTACTCCAAGAGGATGTTGGAGTTCGACTAAACCAGATAATGGACAACTTAATTTAGTATCAAATTCACCATTTACGAGATTTGAATCTAAAACTTCTCACTTACAAGTAAAAAGGAATACAATCAGACCGTAGTACTTCAGTGGCGAAAGAAAAAGCACTGAACAACTATATATATCTCACAATTAGCAAAACCTTTTCACTTCTCTCTCCCTCTCGTGCATACTATAGTCAATACCGACAATGCTTACACACTATATGCTTACATACATATATGTTATACATGGAAGGACATAAGCAAAATATAAAGAAAGTGTTTTTGTTTGGGAACTGAAGTGGATTTAAGGAACAATTCTTGGTATAGATGCAAATAGTGGGAAAAGGGGAACGAATCACATCCCTTCCTCTAGTCGGGTCAAATGATAAGAACCCCCTAAAAGATGCAAATAGAGTTAGGAATTAGAGCTTCTGTCTCTGTCCATCTCTTTTGCAATTTCGTAAATGCATGCGAATCAGTGAACATATTAATAAATAAATTAGTTGATAATATAGCTAGTATTTTAAAATAAAAAAAACCGCAAATATTAAGTCATGCTCACTTGCATTGCCAATTGCCACTCTCTTTTCTCTTCCAATCCCCTTCATCAATTATATTTATGAATTTCCACCGCTAGCTAATCGGTGTGGAAAGACTTCCACATGCAGACCCTTAATTCCAGTCTACCAGCATGTGTGGTGTAAAATATAACAACATATCCAAATCTGTTTTTCGTATGCAAGTTGATAAGTTGTGAATTGTGATGGAACATGAAGACCCTTAATTCAACAACCCATCACAATCAAGTACTAGCTGTGTCGACAAGGGACCTGCAAACTTGTAAAAGGGGTTGTGAACACCCACCACTCATTTCAGTTACCCTTTTTTCTTTTCTCCATCCGACGACTTTCGTTTTCAGCTCTCCTACCTACATCGATAATCTTTTCCTATAAATTCGATATCGTACTAATTTTAGTAGCTAAACATCTCACCAACAAAGCAAAAAAAAATTGTGTGTAATAATGGATAGCCATTGTCACCTCAGTATTGCTCACTATTTGCTTCTTTTGCTTTTGGTCTCTTCCTACATGCAGAGTACTACTAAACTCTGTTTCTGTTTGGCTGGTGATGAAATTTCAAGCAGTGTGAAGACAAATTCATGCATTGAGGAAGAAAGACAAGCGCTTCTCGTCTTTAAACAACATCTTGTTGATCATTCTGGTAGGCTTTCGTCTTGGGTGGGTCATGATTGCTGCCAATGGGAAGGTATTTCATGCAACAACAGCACTGGTCATGTCGTGAAGATGGACCTCCGGAATCCATATGACGATGATGAGTATGAAGAGAGGAGAAATGCTTCTTTGGGAGGTAAGATAAATGCTTCTCTGTTGAGCTTGAAACATTTAAATTACCTGGACTTGAGCCAGAATGTGTTTGATAGCAATCAAATTCCTAAGTTCATTGGGGAGCTTAAAAGTTTGCAATATCTCAATCTCTCCTATGCGTCATTTAGAGGAGAGATTCCCTCTTCTCTTGGTAACCTGTCAAGCCTAAATTTTCTTGATCTCGGGTTGAATTGGGACTTATCTTCCAAAAATTTGAATTGGCTTTCTCACCTCTCTTCCCTGAAATACATTAATCTGAAGGGCGTTGATCTTAGCAGCACAGGAGTCAGTTGGGCATATGATATTAACATGCTTCCTTCATTGTTAGAGTTACATTTATCTTCGTGCCAAATTGAAAGCATTCCACTCTCACTGCAGAGCATTAACTTCCTTCCACTTTCACTACAGAGGATTAACTTCACATCACTGTTGGTCCTTGATATGTCGTCTAATGGCATTAAAAGTTCTTCATTTCCCGGCTGGTTTTTTAATCTTACCAACCTCGTAACACTTGATCTATCCGGGAATGATTTCGGGGATTCTTTTCCAAGTGAATTTTCAAACTTCAAATCTCTGGAAAATCTTGATTTATCTGGAACAGGCTTAAAAGGTCAAATTCCTAAAGTCAATGGAAATTTGTGCAAGCTAAAAGTCTTAAGTCTTTCATGGAACAAATTTGATGGGGGGATTGAAGAGTTCTGGAGGAGTCTCTCAAATTGTCCAAGTAATACATTAGAGTCACTAGATTTGTCTTCTTGCCAGCTTGAAAGCCAATTGCCGGTCTTTTTAGGAATGTTTAAAAGTTTGCAGAATCTCAACCTTAGAGAAAACAATTTGTGGGGCTCAATTCCAGATTCCATCGGAAACTTGTCGTCCTTGAGAACACTAGACCTCTTTTATAATAATTTGTCGGGCTCAATTCCAGATTCCATCGGAAACTTGTCATCCTTGAGAACACTAGACCTCAGTTATAATAAGATGAACGGCTCAATTCCAGAAAGTATTGGACAACTCTGTGAGCTAGTTTCCCTATATCTATTTGGTAACTCATGGGAAGGCATTCTAACGGAAGCCCATTTCATAAATCTTACCAGATTACAAGATTTTGAAGTAGGAAATATAGACCGACCCATGTCCCTCAGTCTCAACGGGGCTTATGACAGGGTTCCTCCTTTCAAGCTCCATAGAATAGGGATCATAAATTGTCAGATAAAACTTGGCTTTTGGGTATGGCTTCAAACTCAAACTAAACTGTCTAGGGTTATCCTTCAAGGTAATGGAATCTCGGATTCCATACCAGAGGAATGGTTGTTGAAGATATCTTCCCAACTTAGCTATCTAGACTTGTCTTACAATCACTTTCATGGAAACTTTCCATCTCATTTGAAATTTCCAAATTTAACGTCTATTGATTTGAGTCATAATCAGTTGAAGGGTCCACTACCACTTTGGTGTTTCCCTAATGTCCATTCCCTTTATCTAGAAGGCAATTTATTTTCTGGGCCAATCCCCTTAAATATTGACCAAATGATGCCCAAATTGCAAGAATTGTTACTTGATGAGAATCATTTGAATGGCACTATTCCTCCCTCTATTTGTAAGATGCAGAAGTTACAAATCCTGTCTCTAAGGAGCAATCAGTTTTCTGGAGAACTCCCTCATGCATGGAATATGGAGAGCATTATGGTGTTTTTAGATGTTGGTCAAAACAATCTGTCTGGTAATATTCCCACTTCATTGGGGGTATTGCGTTTCTTCGAAATTTTAAAGCTCAACGACAACAATTTTGGCGGTGAAATTCCTGATGGCTTGCAAAATTGTTCAAGTTTGAGGAGTATTGATCTTGGAGACAACAAGTTATCTGGGAAAATACCACTATGGATAGGAGGGTCAAACGTATCTAAGTTGTCAAGGCTACGATTACGGTCCAACTATTTTAGTGGATGTATTTCCCAGTAACTGTGCAATCTTCAAGGCCTTCACATCCTCGACCTTAGTCACAATAGCCTTTCAGGTACTATTCCCATGTGTTTGGATAACTTAACTTCGCTAGTCAATGATGATTCATATGAACAAAGTTATGATGGGCTTGAGCAAGCCACACTGACACTAAAAGGAGAAGAACTTGTGTACACCACAACTCTATATCTTGTAAAGAGCATTGATCTTTCATCAAATAATTTACAAGGTGAAATCCCTGAAGAAATAAGCAGCCTAATTATGTTGGGCACCTTGAATTTGTCCATGAATCAATTAATTGGAAAGATCCCTTCCAAGGTCGGAAACTTGCGTTGGCTTGAAACTCTTGATCTCTCACACAACCACCTTTCGGGACAGATTCCTCAAAGCTTGTCATCTTTAACCTCTTTGTCCCACCTGGACTTGTCTTACAACAACTTGTCTGGAAGAATTCCTACTGGAAACCAGCTTCAAACGCTCAATTTTTCGTCCATTTATGTGGGCAATCAATGGCTATGTGGCGTTCCTCTCTCAACTAAGTGCCCTGAAGATGACACTTTTACTGCTAAGGATGCAAAGGATGAGAATGAAGATAGAAAGGATAAGTTGTGGCTCTATGTCAGCGTGGTACTTGGCTTTATCGTAGGGTTTTGGGGCATTTGCGGCACGTTGATCTTAAAGACATCGTGGAGGTATGCCTATTTTCAATTCTTCGATGACATCAAAGATAAGGTAGCACTAGCTATTGCATTGAAAGGGGCTCGTTTCAAAATGTTTTTATTCTGAAGTTTAATTGTACTAATATATAATGTGATGTTTTTCCCTTTCTACTTTGTATTTTGGTACTTGCAACTTATGTATTAGATAAAATAATATGTCAGTAAGTGTTTCCACAAACAATTATGTCCGTTTAATACAAGAATTCTATCTAGTTTGTACTTATGAATCGCATAATACAATCTACCGATGTAATGTTGCAATTTAACAAAATAACATTACGAACTAGATAAGCACACGTGTGTATTCTTCTCTTTTACACTTGAATGTCGTCCAACTCGGCGAGTGGTAGTCCACCTCTACCGCCTTCTCGATGCTGCCAAAACCATACAAAAATGGGAGGAAGAATTGGTGGTTGGATATCGTCGAGGGTTTTCTGGGATTCCTGTTCCTTGCAGAGAGAGAGAGGTGGAAGAAGAAGGAGAAGAAGTTGAACCCTTGAATTGGGAAAAGGAACGAACTTCTAGAGGCGATTGAATTGGTTTTGAAGATTTGAGGTTTTTTGGCGTCCGTTGCAGAAAGAGATTAGGGGGTTTGCACAGAGGATGGGTGGGCGATTCAAGTGAGGGGCTACAAGCATGGGGGCTTCATCTCTATTCTCGATTGCTGAAACTTTCCGCTCTTCAGGTAATCTCTCAGTTGAAAGCTTCTAATTATTTTTTTTCATTTGGGTTTTTTTTTCTTTGGATTTATGTATTTTTTTCCAAGACGGACTTAGTAAACAAATTGATGAAATTTTTATTTGCGTGCCCTGTTTTTGATTTGTTTGGTTTGGCTTTTAGAGAAATTTGCTGCTACCCTTGATTTTCCAGTGACATTTGTGCAGCCTGCATTTAATCATATGATGATTTATATAAGCTTTTTCTTTGCTCTCTTTTTTCAAATCTTTCAAATTGTTTATGTGCAAATGGGGTTGAACGTGTTAATGAGTGGTTGTGTTGTTTGCAACGAGCTCCGTTCAAGGTAATTTCATTTCTTATAGGCAATTTTGTCAAGATTTCTGGGTTTCTTTTTGCTTCTTCTCTGCTAAATTACTCATCTGGAAGTTAATTTTGTTCAAAGACCAAGTATTGTTCTTCAATTAAGATTTCTGGGTTTTATTTTTTTTTTTTGTGCTTCTTTTCTGTTAAATTACTCATCTAGATGTTAATTTAGTTCAAAAACTAAGTATTGTTCTTCAATTAATCTTACCAGAAAGCATATGAGAACGTGGCACACTAGTGTTCGATGAAATGTGTTTGAGAATCTGTCAATATGATATATTATAATTCTGACTCTCCTCTTCAGCTCCGGCCCCAGGTGCGTGAAGGTGACGTGGACCTGGTCGACGTTGTCTTCATTCACAGTTCCGGACGACAATTCTGAACCTCTGGCGATTCCGACTGAGAAAGAGGTCAATAACAGCAAGGTAATGGAATTCAATGTGTTGTGTTTATTATAGAGGTATTTTTGCAACAGTATATCAGAGAATATTTCTAGATAGTCTGTCCAGATAGCTTAGAATGTGTTTCATGATGCATATGGCTGAAGCGGTTTTGGCTACTTTTTGGATTGCTCATTAATTTTTTTATTGACCTTGGCTGGTACAAATACATATAAGAAAAGTACTATCCTTTTATCAACTTTAAGTCAGGTTCAAATTTAGAATGGATTTGTATTCATGAGGCATTGGGGTAAAGTGCCTGTGTTCTGTGTTTTGTTGTTATTTTTTCATCCTTTTAAATTGTATTATGGATAAGTGAACACATTTAGCTGAGAAATTTCAACAACAAAGTTTAAACTTTTTGATATGGCATAACCCTCAAACTTGTCATATGGTCAGGTTTTATTTGGTCACTTGTTTATGTTTGTGGATGCCTTGTTGAAATTATCTGTGTCCCATGTGCTTCATCTTCTGCTGATTAAACCAGAAATATAACCGTTGGATCATTTGCTAGCAATTAGTAGAGGGATGGGGGCTTCATCTCTATTCTCGCTTGCTGAAACTTTCCGCTCTTCAGGTAATCTCTCAGTTGAAGGCTTCTAATTAATTTTTTTTCATTTGGGTATTTTTTTTATTTTTATGGATTTATGTATTTTTTGTTCCAGTGAATTCGAAATGAAATCAGAAAAACGGATTTAGTAACAAATATATGAAATTTTTATTTGCGTGTCCTCTTTTTGATTTGTTTGGTTTGGAATTATATTATTTTTTGCTTTTTTTGGCAAGGGCTTTTAGAGAATAAAGTTGCTTGCTGCTACCCTTGATTTTCCAGTGACATTTGTGTAGCCTGCATTTAGTCATATAATGGATGGTGGTGTAAATTCAGTTCTTATAGACAATTTTTTTTTTAAAAAAGATATATGGGTTTTTTTTTGCTTCTTCTCTGTTAAATTACTCATCTGGAAGTTAATTTTGTTCAAAGACTAAGTATTGTTCTTCAATTAAAGATTTCTGGGTTTTTTTTGTTGCTTCTTTTCTGTTAAATTACTCATCTGGAAGTTAATTTTGTTCAAAAACTAAGTATTGTTCTTCAATTAATCTTACAAGAAAGCATATGGGAACGTGGCACACTAGGTGTTCGATGAAATGTGTCTTAGAATCCGTCAATATGATATATTATAATTTTGACCCTCCGCGTCAGCTCTGGCCTCCAGTGCGTGAAGGCGAAGTGGTCCTGGTCGACTGTCTCTTCCTCCACAGTTCTGGACGATGGTTCCGAAGCTCTGGCGATTCTGACTGAGAAAGAGGTCAATAACAACAAGGTAATGGAATTCAATGTTTTGTGTATTTAGACGTAGGCATTATACATTTTAATTGATGCACATACTTCTAGAGGCATACTTCAAGGCACAGAAATTATGTAGTTTGTAGTCCTGTTAATTTTGAATACTATTATGTATTTCAACATAATAGTGTTCCATTGCCCAAAAAGAACACATAAAGGAATTGTATTAGTTTCCGATTTTCTTGCAGTTAAAGAGGATCCTGCTGATGCTGAACCTAAATTTAACCCTTTTACTGGATCTGGAAGACGCTTGGATTGGAAGCCTTTGAAATATAAGCCAGCACCAGCTTCTTCCTCAGGATCCAAAGACAAGAAACCTGCAGTCACCAATGGAAATGCACAACCTTCTACAGGATCTAGTTCACAAGCTACCAGTTGTCAGGCTCGGGGAATACTTGTTTTTGGATCAAATGCCAGTTGCTCTCCAAAGGAGACAAAAAAGGTACTCTTGCTTCTCTTGGTTCATGACTTCCATCAACTGACTTTGGAATTATTTTACAAACGTTGCCAGTTTGATGTGATGCTGATCGTAAATCACTCTTTATCTATTCAATTCTGCAGGAAGCTGCAAAAGAGACTAAGAAAGAGAAGCAGCCGGAAGTGAAAGAAGACCCGAAATTCCAGCCTTTTATCAACTTTTAGTCAGGTTCAAATTTAGAATGCATTTGTACTCATGAGGCATTGGGGTAAAATAGCTAGGGGATAACGTTTTAGTCAGGTACAAATAGCAACTGTTTTTTTTGTTTTTGGTTATTTTTTCATGTAGGGGATAACTTTTTGTTGTTTATTGAAAGGAATATTAGAACACATCCACACCCTATTTTGTCAAATTGTTCTAAAGTGTCTGATGCTGATTTTAGAATTCTTCTGACTTTCTAACTCAAATCTGTGCCAAGAGAACCCAACTAAAGTGTTTCGCCGCTCCATGTATGAAGTATTAGTGAATTATTTGTAATTTACAAAACGAAACGAAAATTTTTGCGTTTTAAGCATACATGGTGAATTTTATGTTATAAATTTTTTGATAAGAAGCAGGTGTAAATTAGAATCATACTAATATAGGTATGCTATATACATAAATTTGATAGTACCATAAGTTCAGAATTAATCTTTAGTGTCATTAAAAAATATACGTAAATTTATATACATAAATTTGATAGCACCATAAATTTGGGGTACTGCTGTTAGGTTTTTCCAGCCCATGATAAGTTGTCCTAAGAGTATAAGGAATTATAGTCTTAGAGGATTAAATTGTTTTCCGAATTGGAGTTGTTTTCCAAATTGGAGTTAGTTTCTCATTGGAGTAGGTTTTATAACTAGATTCCAATTAGGATTAATAATCCTTATTGAAGAAGACCTTTATTATGTCTACATAAAGTGGCTATTGTACTAGTTTTGAATTGGGGGGAGCAAAACAATAAATTGTATACCACTCAAGGGATTAGAGTGAGAGAATCTTGTAAAGTGTGTGCGAGAGTAAAGAAAAGAGATAGTGTATTTCTTGTTCCTGTTCTTTCAGGTTTTTCGTCAAGTCCTAGTTCTAGAGATTTGGCAAGATTATTGGTTGTACTTATTATTGATATAGTGAAAGATTGTTGTTGCTGTCCCGTGGACGTATTGCCGAACCACGTTAATTCTTGGTGTTGATTTGTCTTGGTTATTTGTTTTCGATTTCCAGAGCTTGATCTGTTTTTACCATTCTTAAATGTGATATTCTCAACAACTGTTATATTTAGTACAGCCAATATGGTGCCGTTCAGGTGTTTTTGACTAATCTCTGCAGTTTTTGAATTCATCTGGGGTATTTGTGATTTTGAACGACACTAAAAATTTATGGGCTATAGGAACCGCTTGTTAAGAAAATGGGTCCAAATTCAGAGCTGCATTCTTCTTCCCCCAAAATAAGAAGAAAACGCTTCCTCAACTCCATATTTTGGCACCTCAGGTATATTTGCGTTCTAAAGCCTTTTACTTCTTCCGATTTCTTCAGAGCTATTATTTTACCCATATGTGATTTGTAAAGTGGAAGATTGGATTTCATATGTCTGAGTATTTAGGGTTTTGTACAATGCAAACTTGGGCTTATTGAACCAAATGGCTAGAACAATGTACTCAACAATTTCATATCCTCTTGGGCCAAGGAGAGTATATTACTTGCCAATAAGTAATATACTTCATATAATAGCAATGTGCTGATGTGTGGCATGCTTTAATTAGGGATATTTATGTGTAGTAAGAAAGCCAGAGAGAGAGAGAGAGAGAGAGAGAGAGAGCCGAGGACACACAAATGACACATGTAAAACATTTATTTCATTGCTTCGTTTTTGGTACAAAAAAACATTTATTGTTAACTAAGGAACCATTTTTATGGATTTATTGAAATATGTAAGAACTTGTTTCTATCCTAACACATTAATTTTGCTCAATAGGAATCCCATAACTGAAATTTTATAGAAATGGTGTAATTGGTCAATCTGAAATTTTGAATTTTAGCCGATGAATGAACTCTTACAAGCTTTCTACTGCATATACACATCTTTTTTGGTTGTTAGATTTTGTTTTTATTTCATTTTTTGGTAAATGCAATGGTTGGCTTTGCAAAGGACTGACCTTTATCTTTTGTAGTTTTACCTTTTTTGGTATCGAGTATTGGTTGGTTTTATTTTCTAGATTGACAGGTATTTGTGCGTTATTTGTTTTCAATAATCAGTTTTCGTTATTTGTTTTAAGTTTTATTATGGATAAGTGAACACAATTATGAGTATCAACCATTTATCCTCATTCATATTCAAATGTAATTTAATATCGATTTTGTAAGAGTTTTTTTGTCAATAATTTATGAATTTTTGTCAGTAAAACAATTTTCGAGCCGCATTTGGTCGGATGCTAATAATTTTTGTACTGCTGGATAATTATATTTTCTCATCGCGCAGAAAAAAAGTTTGCAGTGTGGGTTTTCTAAATTCAGTCACTTCATTCTCTAATCTCATAGATCTCCAAATTAAATCCATTTAACCATGTCATTCTTTGTATCATTTTACCGTATTTATTTGAGTTCTGTATTTAAATGTTGTTGACTTTTATTACATGAAGAAAACTGCCATATCCATAGAAAATAAATTTTTGATTTGTGTAGCAATGCATTTGAACGCTACAATATTTTCTGTTTGGGTTTATTTCCAACTTAATTTGTTTTGGATTTTTGATTTTGAATTTTCGGTTTAATGTGTTTACAAAGGCCATGAACTCTTTGATGAAAGTATTCCATTTTTTTTACTGATTCCCAGATATTTTTTTCAAGAGAATTAATTATCTGTTTGTCTCAGCTAACTGAATTTTCAGTTTAATGTATTTACAAAGGCCATGAACTCTTTGATGGAAGTATTCCTATTTTTTTACTGATTCCCAGATATTTTTTTCAAGAGAATTAATTATCTGTTTGTCTCAGCTAACAGAGTAAATCTGGGGTTCTGTACACAACAAAATATGGAATTTAGCTAAGAAATTTCAACAACAAAGTTTAAACTTTTTGATATGGCAAAAAACAGATTCTCTTCTTTCTCAAAACCCTCAAATTTGTCATATGATCAGGGTTTATTTAGTCATTTGATTATGTCTGGGACAAGTATATATGTCCGAGGATGCCTTGTTGAAAATTTATGTACCCCATGCGCTTCATCTTCTGCTGGTTAAACCAGAAATATAGCCGTTGAATCCGTTGCTAGCAATTAGTAGATGATTAATTTCCTTTTTGTCGTAAATTATGGAACTTCCAGGAGCTTGAAGGGCTCTCAGATCCGATGAGGAAGGATGTTTCACAAGTTCGTAAGAAGATCAATGCGATTAACAAAGAGTTAAAGTCACTAGGACATACCTGCCAGAAGAAGGTAACACAACTTGGATTTTTACCACATTCAGATGTTAATGTTTACTGCTATGCATATGCAATTATGGATCAATTCGTGTCTGGTCGTGATGAATTTCGGGTTTGTAACTTGTCACAGGAAAAGGAATACAGAGATGCAGGCTTTCAATGAAAAGAACAGAGAAAAAGTGCAGCTTATCACAAAGCTAATGGAGGTTAGTTTGTTAAACAAATTTTTACTTCGCATAGCGGGGTTGCAATTTCATGGATGGGTTGAACTCAAACCCGTCTGGCCAGTTCGGAGTTAGAGTGAGCACGGTTGAGCCTGGTGTGACAAATTACCAATCCTACAAAATTTGGGCTTACCTCCGGTTAGGAGTTCAACCCATCCAACCTCTCAACCGATGCTAGTTATCACTCATTATATTTCGATTCAGTAAAAGCGTACATAGTGCTTATATAATTCAACGTTTTGAGATTGTTTTGTTGTCGTGTAACATTTGATGCAGCTGGTGAGTGAAAGTGAGAAGACAAAGATGAAGAAGCTTGAGGAGCTGAGCAACAACATAGAATCATTAAAGTGAAGAAATAGCTGCCTATGTGGGTAACTGATGATCTGATTAGGTTTGTGTGATGATTTATTTAAGGTGAGTTTTTTTTATGTTTACATATATGGGTGGTGATTGGCATTTGGTGTAATTTCTAAGTTGGTTTGTTTCATTAATTAGTGCTTGGTAAAAACATTTGGCTGATTTAGGCAGGAAAATAACCTTTAAATTTAAACAGGTTTGTAGCTAAAAGCATCTGGCCTTGCATTTTTCTTCTCATTTTTCCATGTATCCAAACACATACTACCCTACTTCCTAGTGTAATGTGGGGTTCTTTGAATTTATTCCTATTCTTTGTTCTAACTTTTTATGGATTGCAAAGGCCATGATATTTATGTAATAATGTAAAGTTTTATGAGTGATTTTGGGACAAATGGAGTGTATTTTGTTCAATTTTTCTTCAGTACTCGGCTCTATACGGAATGATTGCATTTTCTACTCCTACCCCCACAACACCATGATCTTCTTCTCTCTTTTCATGGATTCTTGTGACTGTAACCTCCATTTGCTGAGATCTCTCCCGGTCTTCAAGAACACCATCAACCACGGTCCACTGTGAGAGTATCAAAAAAACCCACCATCCCCATTTTCCAAGTTTTCCCTTTACTCTCTCCAAATATTGAATCTTTCCGCTCTTCTGCTTGTTGGGGTTTTTTTGTTTTTTCATTTTTTTTGGGGAAAAAAGGTAAAGAAAAGGGTTTTTTTCTTTTTGTGTTGGGGGGTGGGGAGTTGATCAAGAGCTTGCATGGGAACGGATTGGATCAGGGGAAGAGAAGCTAGAGAGGGAGTTTGTGTTCAGGGAAATGGGTTGTATGTGGAGCTGACAGCTGAGCTGCTTCTGAGATTGATGAAATTTCCAGCTTCCAAAGTGCTCCAAGGGCATGCCAATGGTTGCTGGGTTTGCATTTTAGCATTTCATAAGAATTCACCTTCTGATTTGACATGCATTCCCTCTATTCTTTCAGTCTCCACGTACCCTTTTCAGTCTGATGAATTTATTCTTATGTTGTCTCGCTGCTTTTGATGTTTTTCACGGTATTGTTCTTTTGGTTGGGGGTTGTCGTTATTTGTGTTTGTGTTTATGTTTGAGATGTACTAATTGCAGTATTACCCGATTACGGATGTCTACATTTTTTTGGACCTTTTACCCTTTTAAATTTCGCTCATTCCCTGACAATTCCTGACTTAGCCACTGACAGAAGACAAACACGTATTTTGTTGGGGCTTCACTTGTTTGGTCTTTTCAAAGAAAGAAGAAAGGATTTTGCGATGTATTGGAATAGAGATACATGATATACTGATTCTCTCATATTATAGTGCGTGGATTGATTATTAATGTTATATTCTAAAGTATAGATTGGATCTTCTACTCATAATATAACATGTGGATGTGTTCTAGTATGTTTCAATAATTTTTCTTGATGAAGAGCCTTTGGTTTGCTTTCTATTATGGCATGGAAGAGTACATTTTGCTCACGATCCTTTGTGGTCGTGAGCATTACTACTACATTAATTATGATTGGTTCAGTTTAGGTTTTGAGATATAAGTAGTAAACAAATCTGATCATATTCATTGGTAACAATTCATGTGGTGGTAGTGCTCATTAAAATGCACTTTGAGTGGAAAAGCTAGGGTTAGAAGACAACCATTTCACTGAATCTCTTGCAATCTTTAAAACCCAATGCAATTGTCGAATTTTCTGTACTGTGTCGATGTATCGGATTACATCGAATAATTGGGGTTAAACATTTTGCCCTTCAACTAACTTTGGAAATATATTACAAATGTTTAAACAGTTTGATGTGATGCTGATCGTAAATCACTCTTTATCTATTCAATTCTGCAGGAAGCTGGAAAAGATATAGTCAGGTACAAATAGCAACTGTGTTTTTTTTTTTGTTTTTAGTTATTTTTTCATGTAGGGGATAACTTTTTGTTGTTTGTTGAAAGGAATATTAGAACACATCCACACCCTATTTTGTCAAATTGTTCTAAAGTGTCTGATGCTGATTTTAGAATTCTCCTGACTTTCTAACTCAAATCTGTGCCAAGAGAACCCATGTATGAAGTATTAGTGAATTATTTGTAATTTACGAAACAACACGAAAATTTTTGCGTTGTAAGCATACATATTGAAATTTATGTTATAAATTTTTTTGATAAGAAGCAGATGTAAATTAGAATCACACTAATATCGGTATGCTATATACATAAATTTGATAGTACCATAAGTTCAGAATTAATCTTTAGTGTCATTAAAAAATATACGCAAATTTATATACATAAATTTGATAACACCATGAATTTGGGTACTGTTATATTTAGTACAGCCAATATGGCGCCGCTTCACGTGTTTTTGACGTTGAGAAAGTCAAGGATCATCATCAAGATACTTGCCATATATTGTAATTAATTATATTCCTATTTTGTATTATGAACTGTCTATTAGTATCTAGTTTGTAGGAACTGATTGAAAATATATGACTACATATAGTAGTATTGTAAAGACAATTTCAATTAATGAGAATCGGTGAATTACCACCTTCCAAAATTTACATGGTACCAGAGCCTTCCTGGGTTCTTAGTTCTTTTTTTTTCTTGGATTATGGTGGAGGATTCAACGTCAGCAATGGCTAAACTTGAACCATCTAGTGATCCTGCTAGTCCTTTCTTAGTTCATCATTCTGATCACCCGGGAATGATGCTCGTTTCAACCTAACTTACTGGTGAAAATTATGGTACTTGGTGTCGTTCCATGTCAATTGCACTCAGTGCAAAGAACAAATTAGGGTTTGTTGACGGAAGTGTTGAATAGCCATCTGCGAAGACAAAGCCCACAGAATCTGCTCTTTGGCAACGGTGCAACGACATGATCCTTATGTAGATTTTCAATACACTTTCCAGTGACCTGGCCACTAATGTCTACTCTACAACGATCGTAGAGTAGATATGTTTGTGTTGAGTAAAACTATGATCAATTTGATCAATTTACATGAAATGAAGATAAATTGGGTTTTTTTTCAACTTTTTTTTTTTTTTTTTTTGAATTTTTGGTTTATGTATTTACATAGGCCATGAACTCTGATGGAAGTAATTCCTTTTTTTTTTTTTTTTATAACTAATTTCCAGAATTTTTGTAAATCTGGGATTCTGTACACAACAAAATATGGAACCCTCAAATTTGTCATATGGTCTGGTTTTATTTGGTCACTTGTTTATGTTTGCGACAAGAATACAAGTCCAAGGATGCCTTGTTGAAAATATCTATGTCCCATGTGCTTCATCTACTGCTGGTTAAACCAGAAATATAGCCGTTGAATCGGTTGCGAGCAATTAGTGGATATTAACTTCGTTTTTGTCGGAAATTATGGAACTTCCAGGAGCTTGAAGGGCTCTCAGATCCGACGAGGAAGGATGTTTCACAAGTTTGTAAGAAGATCGATGCGATTAACAAAGAGTTAAAGCCACAAGGACATACCTGCCAGAAGAAGGTAACACAACTGGGGTTTTACCACATTCTGATATTAATGTTTACTGCTATGCATGTGCAATTATGGATCAATTCGTGCGTGTTCGTGATGAATTTTGGGTTTGTAACTTGTCACAGGAAAAGGAGTACAGAGATGCACTTGAGTTTTTCAATGAAAAGAACAGAGAAAAAGTGCAGCTTATCACGAAGCTAATGGAGGTTAGTTTGTCACAGGAAAGGGAGTAGTTGTCCGCTAATTCACCAAGAGTGTAGTTGTTGCTCGCATCTACAATTCTAAGATAACTAAATGTGAATGTTCTCATTTATAGGTTAAATAAATGATTCGAAGCTCGCCTTCACGGTAAATAAATAAATGAGTAATTATCCTTTTATTATTTTAAAATTTGATCATTTTTCGTACAAGTTTAAATTTTTTTGGCACTTTTGTACTTCCATTGATTTGTTTCGTCAAATGCTTTGTTAATTAATAAAGTGGCATGACTTTAGCCGACGATGCTGTCACGTCATCAATTAACAAAAATATTAATGATTAGGTTAACAAAAGTTAGGATTTTACTTAAAACTTGTAACCTCGCAAAGAAATTTCATTACATCCTACACTAAACGAGATTCTGTTAATGTACGTGTTAAATTATGGACATGGCCTGTGAGATTTTATCTTCAAAGGCATCGGTTCGAGTAATAGTAAAACCACCTTCTTCTTTTTGTAAGTAATAGTGGATTACTCACACTACTACAAAATTAGCTTAATGTGTTGGAGAGTGGTGACGGTTTATACGATATAGTTTCGAATAAAAGGTAAAGAAAAGGTTTTTTTTTGTTTTTGGGGGGGGGGGGGGGGGGTTGTGGGGTGTTGATAAATAAGGTTGAGATTGATGTGGAGCCTGAGATTGATGAAATTGCCAGTTTTCCAAGTGCTCCAAGGGCATGTCAATGGATGGGAGTAGGATTCTCCCCCCTTCTATCATTACAAAACAAAGTGTCATTAACGAGGGTCAAATGCCGTCGAAAAAGGCATATTTCCGTCACAAATACTTATTTCCGCAAATAGTAAGTCATCCTCACTTGGATTGCCAATCGCCTCTCTCTTGTCTCTTCCAATCCCTTTCATCGAGTATGCTATATGAATTTCCACGGCTAGCTATAAGGATTTTCCACCAAAGACTAATTGGTGTGCCAAGACTTCCACGGCTAGCCATCTCATTCATGCATTCACTATATCTGCACCTACACGGCTTCATTAAAATTTGGAAAAGTCCATAGGAAATCTCGTGTATTCCTTATTAGTGGAACAAAAAAAACAAAAACAAACAGCAACGAGTGTAACAATGAATATTTTAGACTGTTAACAACAATTTTGCAATTTAGAAAATTTGTAAATAACGACACAACAGTCATATCCAAATAGTGACTACCAGTATACCAGTGTGGTGTAGGCGATGGACTTGCAAACTGTTCAACCTGACATAGCTAAATCCATTTTCGTAATTTACCATAAGAAAATAACAGTAAATAAGATGATAAGTTGTGAATTGTGATGGAACATGAAGACCCTTATTTCAAAGTCTCCGCTGCATTTGGATTTCTACAACCTGTCACAACCAGGTACCAGCTGTGTCGACAAAGGACTTGCAAACTTGTAAAAGGGGTTGTGAACATCCGCCACTCATTTTGTTTTCCAATAAATCGGTTTTTCAACATAGGGAATTTAGGCCACTTAGTACTACGGTCTAGTGGTATTCCTCTTCACTTGTAAGTGAGAGGTCTTAGGTTCAATTCTTGCCCAAGGTGAGTTTGAACCACATTATTCTTGCCCAAGGTGAGTTTGAACCACATTATTACTAGCCCATTGTGAGACTAAACCCACCCCCCCTCCCCTTAGTGTAGATAATATCACTTGTTAAAAAAAAAAAAAAAAAAAAAACATAGGGAATTGGAATTTAAAGGAAAACAAGAAACAAGACTAAATTCAAAACAGGAAATAAAGCAAATCCTAATTGAAAGATGCAAACCTAAATCCATAAGAGCAAGGAAACCTAAATATATTCTCACACTAGGGTTTACATGGCATATGTTAAATCAGGAAGAAACCAAAGTGGTGTTAATTAGGATTATATTTCATAAAGATGATCATTGTAATCCTAGGAATAGTATGATTACTTGTGTAAGAAGGAATCACAATTCTGGAGTGAAACTAATTTTAGTCAGACTAGTACACGGATATACCATGATAATCACTATATATAAAAAGGAAAAGTAATTTATTTTTTTAAGTACAACGATATATTTTACATTAAGAGGATGGTGGTGTTCGGCTAAACCAGACAATGTGCAACCTAATTTAGTATCAAATTTACAAATGAAGAGCAATATTACCAGATTGTAGTACTTCAGTGGCCAAAAAAAAAAAAAAAAAAAATACTTAACAGCAATATATATCTCACAATTAGCAAAACCTTTTCATATCTCTCTCCGTCTAGTGCGTACCATAGTCAATACCGACAACGCTTACATATTATATGTTATACATACTATTTGGATATGTTCTAGTTTGTTTCAACCATTTTTCTTGATGAAGAGTCTTTGGTTTGCTTTCTATTATGTTACTAGTTGCATGGAAGAGTGCATTTTGCTCGCTATCCTTTGATTGAGCAAACATATTATGCCATTTTTAGGATTTAAGGAACGATTCTTGGTATATACACAAATAGTGAGAAAATAGAACAAATCATGTCCCTTCCTCCAGTTGGGCTAAACGGTAAGAACCCTAAAAAGTGCAAACAGAGTTATAGATTAGGCTTCAGTCTCTGTCTATCCTTCTTGCAATTTCGTAAATGCACGTGAATCAGTGAACAAATTAATAGATGAATTAGTTTAGAATATTGCAAGTATTTAAAATAAAAAAAGAATACCGCAAATATTAAATCATCCTCACCTGCATTGCCAATTGCCACTATCTTGTCTCTTCCAATCCCTTTCATCAATTATGATTTATGGATTTCCACGGCTAGACATAAGGATTTTCCACCAAAGACTAATCGGTGTGCAAGGACTTCAACAGGTAGCTAGCCATCTCATTCATGCATTCATAATATCTGCTCCTACAAGGCTTGCAAACTTGTAAATATCCAAGTAGTGACTACCAGTCTACCAGCATGTGTGGTGTGAAATATAAGAACATATCCAAATCGGTTTTCGTAAGTAAGTTGATAAGTTGTGAATTGTGATGGAACAAGATGACCCTTAATTCAAAGTCTTTGCTGCGTATGGATTTCCACAACCCATCACAACCAGGTACTAGTTGTGTTGACAAGGAACCTGCAAACTTGTAAATGGGGTTGTGAACAACCGCCACTCATTTCAGTTGCCCTTTTTTCTTTTTTCCATCAGACGACTTTTGTTGTCAGAGCTCCGGCCTACATCGATAAACATCTCACCAACAAAGCAAAGAAAATAAGAAGAAAATGGATCCAAATTTATGACTTTTACTTCTTCCGATTTCTTTAGAGCTATTATTTTACCCATATGTGATTTGTAAAGTGGAAGATTGGATATCATATGTCTGAGTATTTAGGGTTTTGTACCATGCAAACTTGAGCTTATTGATCCAAATGGTTAGAACAGTGTACTCAAACAATTTCATATCCTTTTGGGCTAAGGAGAGTATATTACTTGCCAATGAGAAATATACTTCATATAATAGCTATGTGATGATGTGTGGCATGCTTTAATTAGGGATATTTTTGTGTAGTAAGAAAGCCATAGAAAGAGAGTCACATTTTTGTTTTTTTGGATTTGGTTAGTGTAGTGAATACGCAATGAAAGCCGAGGACAAACAAATGACACATGTAGTTGGGAATTTGTGAGTTACATGCAAAGCACATGGAAAGTAAGCTTTTGTAATGTGTCTAATGGCATAGTCAAAGAGTTGTCCACCTAATGTCTACTCTACAACGATCGTAGAGTAGATCTGTTTGTGTTGAGCATAACTATGATCAATTTAACATGAAATGAAGATAAATTGGGTTTTTTTTCAACTTTTTTTTTTTTTTTTTTTTTTTTTTTTTTTTTTTTGGATTTTTGTTTTTGAATTTTTGGGTTATGTATTTTACAAAGGCCATGAACTCTGATGGAATGGAAGTAATTCTTTTTTTTTTAAACTAATTTCCAGAATTTTTGTAAATCTGGGGCTCTGTGCACAACAAAATATGGAATTTCAACAACAAAGTTTAAACTTTTTGATATGGCCAAAAACAGATTCTTCTTCTTTCTCAAAACCCTCAAATTTGTCATATGGTCAGGTTTTATTTGGTCACTTGTTTATGTTTGCGACAAGAATATAAGTCTAAGGATGCCTTGTTGAAAGTATCTGTGTCCCATTTGTTTCATCTTCTGTTGGTTAAACCAGAAATATAGCCGTTGAATCGGTTGCGAGCAATTAGTAGATGATTAATTTTCTTTTTGTCGTAAATTATGTAACTTCCAGGAGCTTGAAGGGCTCTCAGATCAGATGAGGAAGGATGTTTCACAAGTTCGTAAGAAGATCGATGCGATTAACAAAGAGTTAAAGCCACTAGGACATACCTGCCAGAAGAAGGTAACACAACTAAGGTTTTACCCTATTCTGATGTTAAAGCTTACTGCTATGCATATGCAATTATGGCTTAATTCGTGCGTGTTTGTGATGAATTTTGGGTTTTTAACTTGTCACATGAAAAGGAGTACCGAGATGCACTTGAGTTTTTCAATGAAAAGAAGAGAGAAAAAGTGCAGCTTATCACGAAGCTAATGGAGGTTAGTTTGTTAAACAATTGGTTACTTGGCATAGCTAGGGTTGCAATTTCATGGATGGGTGGAACCCGAACCAGTCTGGCCAGTCCGGAGTTAGAGTGAACATGGTTGAGCCTGCTTTGACAAATTACCAATCCTACAAAATTTGGGCTTACCGCCGGTTAGGAGTTCAACCTGTCCAAACTCTCAACCGATGCTGGTTATCTCTCATTCTATTTAGTAAAAGTGTAGAAAGTGTTTATATAATTCAACGTTTTGAGATTGTTTTGTTACAGTGAAAGTGAAAGTGAAAGTGAGAAGACGAGGATGAAGAAGCTGAGAGCAAGAACATGGATTTGTTACAGTGAAGAAGTAGCAGCCTACGTGGGTAACTGATGATCTGATTAGGTTTGTGTGATGATGTGTATAAGGTGACGTTTTTCGATGTTTACATATATGGGTGGTGGTGATTGGCATTTGGTGTAATTTCTAAGTTGGTTTGTTTCATTAATTAGTGTTTGGTAAAAACATTTGGCTGATTTAGGCAGGAAAAGACCCTTTAAGTTTAAACAGGTTTGTAACTAAAAGCATGTGGCCTTGCATTTTCCTTCTGATTTTTCCATGTATCCAATGATATTTATGTAATAATGTAAAGTTTTATGAGGGATTTTAGGACAAATGGAGTGTATTTTGTTCATTTTTTCTTCAGTACTGCGCACTATATACGGAATGATTACATTTTCTACCATTTCGTGGATTCTTCACCTAACACCAAAAAGTAATGAGTGCTATTATGTCCACAATGTCGTCTAATTTTTCACCCACTTTTTAATGAAAGTTTTAGTGACAAGTTTATTCTATTGCAAGACTACATGGAAGGACATAAGCAAAATATAAAGAAAGTGTTTTTGTTTGGGAACTGAAGTGGATTTAAGGAACAATTCTTGGTATAGATGCAAATAGTGGGAAAAAGGGAACGAATCACATCCCTTCCTCTAGTCGGGCCAAACGATAAGAACCCCCTAGAAGATGCAAATAGAGTTAGGGATTAGAGCTTCTGTATCTATCCATCTCTTTTGCAATTTCGTAAATGCATGCGAATTAATGAACATATTAATAAATAAATTAGTTGATAATATAGCTAGTATTTTAAAAAAAAAAATTACCGCAAATATGAAGTCATGCTCACTTGCATTGCCAATTGCCACTCTCTTTCTTTTCCAATCCCCTTCATCAATTATATTTATGAATTTCCACCGCTAGCTAATCGGTGTGCAAAGATTTCCACATGCAGACCCTTAATTCCAGTCTACCAGCATGTGTGGTGTAAAATATAACAACATATCCAAATCTGTTTTTAGTAAGCAAGTTGATAAGTTGTGAATTGTGATGGAACATGAAGACCCTTAATTCAACAACCCATCACAATCAAGTACCAGCTGTGTCGACAAGGGACCTGCAAACTTATAAAAGGGGTTGTGAACACCCACCACTCATTTCCGTTACCCTTTTTGCTTTTCTCCATCCGACGACTTTCGTTTTCAGCTCTCCTACCTACATCGATAATCTTTTCCTATAAATTCGATATCGTACTAATTTTAGTAGCCAAACATCTCACCAACAAAGCAAAAAAAAATTGTGTGTAATAATGGATAGCCATTGTCACCTCAGTATTGCTCACTATTTGCTTCTTTTGCTTTTGGTCTCTTCCTGCATGCAGAGTACTACTAAACTCTGTTTCTGTTTGGCTGGTGATGAAATTTCAAGCAGTGTGAAGACAGATTCATGCATTGACGAAGAAAGACAAGCGCTTCTCATCTTTAAACAGCATCTTGTTGATCATTCTGGTAGGCTTTCATCTTGGGTAGGTCATGATTGCTGCCAATGGGAAGGTATTTCATGCAACAACAGCACTGGTCATGTCGTGAAGATGGACCTCCGGAATCCATATGACTTTTTTGACAGTGAGCGTGAAAGGTGGATAAATGCTCCTTTGGGAGGTAAGATAAATGCTTCTCTGTTGAGCTTGAAACATTTAAATTACCTTGACTTGAGCCAGAATGTGTTTGATAGCAATCAAATTCCTAAGTTCATTGGGGAGCTTAAAAGTTTGCAATATCTCAATCTCTCCTATGCGTCATTTAGAGGAGAGATTCCCTCTTCTCTTGGTAACCTGTCAAGCCTAAATTTTCTTGATCTCGGGGGGAGTTATAACTTATCTTCCAAAAATTTGAATTGGCTTTCTCACCTCTCTTCCCTGAAATACATTAATCTCAATGGCATTAACCTTAACAGCACAGGAGTCAGTTGGGCATATGATATTAACATGCTTCCTTCATTGTTAGAGTTACATTTATCTTCGTGCCAAATTGAAAGCATTCCACTCTCACTGCAGAGGATTAACTTCACATCACTGTTGGTCCTTGATATGTCGTCTAATGGCATTAAAAGTTCTTCATTTCGCGGCTGGTTTTTTAATCTTACCAACCTCGTAACACTTGATCTATCCTTGAATGATTTCGAGGATTCTTTTCCAAGTGAATTTTCAAACTTCAAATCTCTGGAAAATCTTGATTTATCTGAAACAGGCTTAAAAGGTCAAATTCCTAAAGTCAGTGGAAATTTGTGCAAGCTAAAAGTCTTAAGTCTTTCAGGGAACAAATTTGATGGGGGGATTGAAGAGTTCTGGAGGAGTCTCTCAAATTGTCCAAGTAATACATTAGAGTCACTAGATTTGTCTTATTGCCAGCTTGAAAGCCAATTACCGGTCTTTTTAGGAATGTTTAAAAGTTTGCAGAATCTCTACCTTGAAGAAAACAATCTGTGGGGCTCAATTCCAGATTCCATTGGAAACTTGTCGTCCTTGAGAACACTAGACCTCAGTTATAATAAAATGAACGGCTCAATTCCACAAAGTATTGGACAACTCTATGAGCTAGTTTCCCTACTTCTGTCTGATAATTCATGGGAAGGTAGTCTAACAGAAGCCCATTTCATAAATCTTACCGGATTACAAATTTTTGAAGTAGGAAACATAGACCGACCCACGTCCCTCATTCTCGACGGGGCTTATGACAGGGTTCCTCCTTTCAAGCTCTTCGCAATTTCTATCATAAATTGTCGGATAAGTCCTGGTTTTTGGGTATGGCTTCAAACTCAAACTGAACTGTTTGGTGTTATCCTTCAGGGTAATGGAATCTCGGATTCCATACCTGAGGAATGGTTGTTGAAGATATCTTCCCAACCTAGCTATCTAGACTTGTCTTCCAACCACTTTCATGGAAACTTTCCATCCCATTTGAAATTTCCAAATTTAACGCATATTGATTTGAGTCATAATCAATTGGAGGGCCCTCTACCACTTTGGTGTTTCCCTAATGTTGATTCCCTTTATCTAGAAGGCAATTTA
The DNA here is from genome assembly GCF_963583255.1 of Pyrus communis. NCBI lineage: Eukaryota > Viridiplantae > Streptophyta > Magnoliopsida > Rosales > Rosaceae > Pyrus > Pyrus communis. The sequence continues at coordinate 25,762,140 of NC_084811.1, forward strand.
TTTTCTGGGCCAATCCCCTCAAATATTGACCAAATGATGCCCAAGTTGGAAGAATTGTTACTTGATGAGAATCATATGAATGGCACTATTCCTCCCTCTATTTGTAAGATGCAGAACTTAAAAATCCTGTCTCTAAGAAGCAATCAGTTTTCGGGAGAACTCCCTCATGCATGGAATATGGAGAGCATTATGGTGTTTTTAGATGTTGGTCAAAACAATCTGTCTGGTAAGATTCCCACTTCATTGGGGGTACTACGTTCCCTGGAAATTTTAAAGCTCAACGACAACAATTTTGGCAGTGAAATTCCTGATGCCTTACAAAATTGTTCAAGTTTGAGGAGTATTGATCTTGGGGACAACAAGTTATCTGGGAAAGTACCTCTATGGATAGGAAGGTCAAACGTATCCAAGTTGTCTAGGCTACGATTACGGTCCAACTATTTTAGTGGATGTATTTCCCAGCAATTGTGCAAACTTCAAGGCCTTCACATCCTCGACCTCAGTCACAACAGCCTTTCAGGTACTATTCCCATGTGTTTGGATAACTTAACTTCGCTAGTCAATGATGCTTCTTATGAATACAATTATGATGAGTTTGAGCAAGCCACACTGACACTAAAAGGAGAAGAACTTGTGTACAACACAACTCTATATCTTGTAAAGAGCATTGATCTTTCATCAAATAATTTACAAGGTGAAATCCCTAAAGAAATAAGCAGCCTCATTCAATTGGGCACCTTGAATTTGTCCAAGAATCAATTGACTGGAAAGATCCCCTCTAAGGTCGGAAACTTGCATTGGCTCGAAACTCTTGATCTCTCATACAACCACCTTTCGGGACAGATTCCTCAAAGCTTATCATCTTTAACCTCTTTGTCCCACCTGGACTTGTCTTACAACAACTTGTCTGGAAGAATTCCTACTGGAAACCAGCTTCAAACTCTAAATTTTTCGTCCATTTATGTGGGCAATCAATGGCTATGTGGTGTTCCTCTCTCAACTAAGTGCCCTGAAGATGACACTTTTACTGCTAAGGATGCAAAGGACGAGAATGAAGATGTAAAGGATAAGTTGTGGCTCTATGTCAGCGTGGTACTTGGCTTTATCATAGGCTTTTGGGGCGTTTGCGGCACGTTGATCTTAAAGACGTCGTGGAGGTATGCCTATTTTCAATTCTTCGATGACATCAAAGATAAGGTAACACTATCAATTGCATTGAAAGTGGCTCGTTTTAAAAGGTTTTTATTTTGAAGTTTAATTGTACTAATATATAATGTGATGCTTTTCCCCTTCTACTTTGTATTTTGGTACTTGCAACTTATGTATTAAATAAAAGAATCTTTCAGTAAGTGATCCCACAAACAATTATGTAACGGTTATCCATTTACAACAAGAATTCTATCTAGTTTGTACTTATCAATCGCATAATACAATCTACCTATGTAATGTAGCAATTTAACAAAATAACATTACGAAGTAGATAAGCACACGTGTGTATTCTTCTCTTTTACACTTGAATGTCGTCCAACTCGGCGAGTGGTAGTCCACCTCTACCGCCTTCTCGATGCTGCCAAAACCATACAAAAATGGGAGGAAGAATTGGTGGTTCGACATCGTCGAGGGTTTTCTGGGATTCCTGTTCCTTGCAGAGAGAGAAAGGTGGAAGAAGATGGAGAAGAAGTTGAACCCTTGAATTGGGAAAAGGAACGAACTTCTAGAGGCGATTGAATTGGTTTTGAAGATTTGAGGTTGCAGAGAGAGATTAGGGGGTTTGCACAGAGGGTGGGTGGGCGATTCAAGTGAGGGGCTAGAAGGATGGGGGCTCCATCTCTATTCTCGCTTGCTGAAACTTTCCACTCTTCAGGTAATCTCTCAGTTGAAAGCTTCTAATTATTTTTTTTCATTTGGGTTTTTGTTGAAAATGCTGATGGGTAGTGAATGCCCACAGTGTTTTGATGGAGTTTTTCAATGCCTTCATAGATTGGCATTTAACATTTGCTTTGTTTATAATTAAACGTATACATAGTCAATTCCCATGTCAGTTTGAAAACTGACTATGGGAATTTAGGATGTCATTTGTCAAAAAGTGAGTTGTAAATTTCAAATGTAGTAATACGAGTTGCTCTATAAATAGAGCACTCGACTGCAATCAAAAGATACAGAAAAGATAAGAAGAAGAAAAACAAGAGAGAAATATCAGTAACATCATCAATTCCTCTGCCTTTATTTATTATCTGCCTGTGCTATAATTTTAGTGTGGCATTTTACATCTACCTTGCACCTACCACTTAAAAGGTTATCTCTCAAACTTTAACCCTTTTATAACACGTTATCAGCACGAGTCTCTATATATAATTATTCTCTCATCTCTCTTCGCCGAACGAACGAAAGAAAGAAAAAAAAAATGTTTCCTTTAAGGTTTTTACTGTTCATCTTCTTCCTCTGCCTCAACTGCGCCGTGTACCCTCGCGACGAATTGTTTGCTCCGTGTCTGCTCATAGTCCTCCAACTAACGGTTACATACATCTTTGATTACTTGTTTGGTGTAGAGATTGATTACTAACTCAGTATTTATTTATGTTAATTCTACTGCAATCCAAGATGGTGCGGTACAATCGCCCATCTTGAACTGCAAATTTATTCTTACTGCGATCCAAGACGGTGCGGTATCATCGCCTATCTTGGACTGCAGATTTAATTTTACTGTAATTTTTAGGTGGAGCGGTATAATCGCACACCCTACCCTGCATATTTGAATTTACCTGCTGTTTAATTTCATTGCAATTTATGTGGTGCGGTATAATCGCCCACGCTGCTCTGCATATTTAATTTTCCTGCTACTTGAGTGGTGCGGAATAATCGTCCATTCTATATTACATTATTTCAATGAGAATGGTGCGGTACGATCGCCCTTCTCATTCACCCTGAAAATCTCGAGCCAGAAGTTTCGAGTGCTTATCATTTTGGCCTGAAGATCAAAATGAAAAATTGTAAGAACCAGAAGTTATAACATCATATTCCTCCAGGAATACATATTATTGCAAGTTCTTACACATCTCATTTTCTTTCAGAAAAGAAAATGGCGAACTTGGCGAAGCTTGAATTTGCTGCCCTGGATATTACCGGGAAGAATTACCTGACCTGGGTACTGGATACCAAGATTCATCTGGAAGCAGGGAATCTTGGAGATACCATCAGGGAAGAGAGCAACTCATCCTCTCAAGATCGGGCAAAGGCAATGATTTTCATTCGCCGTCATCTTGATGAGGCGCTAAAAAGCGAGTACTTAACGGTTGAAGATCCGTTAGCCCTCTGGAATGCCTTAAGAAACAGATACAATCACCAGACAACGGTGATTCTTCCAAGGGCCTGCTATGAGTGGACTCATCTGAGGATCCAAGACTTCAAGTCAGTGGCAGAATATAATTCTGCATTGTTCAGAATTACCTCTCAGATGAAGCTCTGTGGGGATATTATTACTGAGGAGCATATGCTGGAAAAAACTCTCAGCACATTTCATGCCTCCAACGTGCTCCTGCAGCAGCAGTATAGAGCGCGAGGCTACATTGAGTACAACCAGCTGATATCTGTGCTCTTAGTAGCTGAACAGAATGATGAGCTCCTGATGAAAAACCATCATTCCCGACCTACTGGATCTGCACCATTCCCAGAAGTGAATGCTGCTTCCCTCGAAGTAAACGCCACATCCTCTGGTGGTGATAATCATAAACGAGGACGTGGCCACAAGCGAGGTCGATGGAATAAGAAAGGCAAGAACCATGGAGTTCAGTTTCACAACCAGGTTCCGAGGCATAATTCAGGCCCGAGCTTCAAAAATGCGAATCGCCACAAAGGCAAAGCTCATATGAACAATGCTCCTAGAAACTCTGAAGGAGCCTGCCATAGGTGTGGTGGCAATGGGCATTGGGCGCGTACTTGTCATACCCCAAAACATCTAGTGGATCTGTATCAAGCCTCCCTCAAGGAGAAGGGTGTCGAGACCAACTTTCTTGACCAGGCTAGACCAATGGATATACCTGATCCAGTGTTCGACTTATCAGGGCAGTTGAACACAACTCATCTAGATGTTCCAGAATTTATTGTGGAAAGGGGAAATGAAGTATATCGGTCCGATTGAATCATTAATATACTTTTATTATGCTGAACTTGTAGTACTTTCAGATTCAATAAAAGTGGCATGTAAATTTCTTGTTATAGCTTGCTTTTAATTCTGATTCTCTTACTCAGAGAGCATGGATAAAAATTGTGGTTATTCTCAGAACATGAGAAATGGCGGAGATATTTGTCTTGCAGACAGTGCGACCACACATACAATACTTCGTGATCGAAAGTATTTCTCAAGCTTAAGACTTACAAGAGTAGGGGTAACAACAATATCAGGACCTTCAGATGTAATTCAAGGTTCAGGGCAAGCTCAGATTATGTTACCAAATGGAACAATATTGTCCATACAAAATGTATTGTATGCTACTCGATCTACTCGAAATTTGTTGAGTTTCAAAGACATACGTCTAAATGGATACCACATTGAAACAAAAAGTGCAGAAAATGTGGAGTATTTATGCATTACCTCCAATGATACCCAGAAGCGTATATTGGAGAAGTTGTATGGTATGTCGAGTGGATTATATTATACATACATAAGGACAATTGAATCACATACTGTCATGAACCAGAAGTTCATTGATTCAAAGGTTTACATGCTTTGGCATGACCGTCTGGGTCATCCAGGATCTACCATGATGCGTAGGATCATTACCAACTCTAATGGACATCCATTAGTGAGCAGACACATTGCTGCCTCAAATGATAACCCTTGCAAAGCTTGTTCTCAAGGGAAGTTGGTAATTAGACCATCTCAACTAAAGGTTGATGCTGAATCCCCATCATTTCTGCAAAGAATTCAAGGGGATATTTGTGGGCTTATTCAACCATCATGTGGACCATTTCGATATTTTATGGTTTTGGTTGATGCATCTACCCGATGGTCACATGTTTGTCTCTTGTCTACTCGGAATGTAGCCTTTGCGAGACTTCTTGCTCAAATAATTAAGTTACGAGCACAGTTCCCAGATTATCCCATTAAGTCAATCCGACTTGATAATGCTGGTGAATTTACGTCTCAAACCTTTGATGATTATTGCATGACATTGGGCATTGATGTTGAACACCCTGTTCCTCATGTCCATACTCAAAATGGTTTAGCAGAAGCATTGATCAAGCGGCTTCAGTTAATAGCTCGCACTCTGCTTATGAAAACCAAATTGTCAGTCTCTGCATGGGGACATGCCATCTTACATGCTGCATCATTGGTTCGATTGAGACCTGTAGCCAACCATCAATACTCTTCAGTACAACTCGTGTTTGGACATCAGCCAAACATTTCCCATTTACGAGTTTTTGGTTGTGCTGTTTATGTGCCTATTGCACCGCTGCAACGCACTAAAATGGGACCTCAGCGTAGACTGGGAATTTACGTGGGTTTAGATTCACCATCTATCATTAGATATTTGGAACCCTTGACAGGTGATATGTTTACAGCTCGTTTTGCTGATTGTCACTTTGATGAGACAATTTTCCCGTCGTTAGGGGGAGAAAAGACCGTTCCAGAAGAACGGAAAGAGCTGATATGGGTTGTTCCAACCTTGTCTCATTTTGATCCTCGCAGCATTCAATGTGAAAATGAAGTGAGAAGGATCGTTCATCTTCAAAGCATTGCCAATCAAATGCCAGATGCATTTAATGATGCTATGAAAGTAACAAAATCACATATACCAGCTGCAAATGCACCTGCAAGAATTGATGTCACTGTTGGACAAAATAAAGTGGCAGCAAATGATTCATCTGGTGCACGCCTGAAGCGTGGTAGACCCCAAGGTTCAAAAGATTCAGCTCCTCGAAAGAGAAAGTCGAGGGCACAACTGAATCCAAATGAAATCATTCAGGAAGAGAAAATGAATGATACATCCACAATTCATCATTCTGGACTTCCAGAAAAAGAAAATGTCCTTGATGAGACATCTGTCCCTGAAGAGACAGAAGTACATGAAAGCAAAGAAATCTCCATAAATTATGCATGTACAAATGAATTGTGGGATCGGAATGAAATAATCATCGATGATATGTTTGCATTTGCAGTAGCCACTGAAATCATCTTAAGTGATGATATTGAGCCCCGCTCTGTTGATGAATGCAAACAGAGACAGGATTGGCCTAAGTGGAAAGATGCAATCCAGGCAGAATTAAATTCCTTGGAAAAGCGGAATGTTTTTGGACCAGTAGTCCAAACCCCGCCTAGTGTAAACCCCGTGGGTTACAAATGGGTATTCACAAGGAAACGCAATGAGAAAAACGAGATCGCAAGATACAAAGCACGACTCGTTGCACAAGGTTTTTCTCAAAGACCTGGAATTGATTATGAGGAGACATACTCTCCTGTAATGGACGCAATTACGTTCCGTTACTTAATAAGTTTAGTGGTTTCAGAAAGACTTGACATGCGACTTATGGATGTCATCACTGCATATCTATATGGAGAATTAGATACTGACATCTATATGAAAGTCCCTGAAGGACTTAAGTTGCCTGAAACAAGTAATAAACCACGAGGTATGCTCTCGATCAAATTAAAGCGATCATTGTATGGTCTAAAGCAATCTGGACGAATGTGGTATAATCGTCTCAGTGAGTATTTGATCAAAGAAGGGTATATCAACAATGTTATTTGCCCCTGTGTGTTCATTAAGAAATCCAATTCTGGATTCGCTATAGTGGCAGTATATGTTGATGATATGAATCTAGTTGGGACTCCTGAAGAGCTCAATAAAACTGCTGAATATCTGAAAAGCGAATTTGAAATGAAAGACCTTGGAAAAACAAAATATTGTCTCGGCCTGCAGATCGAGCATTGTGCTAGTGGAATTTTGGTCCACCAATCAGCTTACATTGAAAAAATTCTGAAGCGATTTGGTATGGACAAGGCTTATCCACTAAGCACGCCAATGGTTGTTCGTTCTTTGGACATTAAGAAATATCTATTTCGTCCAAAAGAAGATGATGAGCTGGTCCTTGGTCCAGAAGTACCATATCTGAGTGCAGTAGGTGCTTTGTTGTATTTAGCACAATGTACTAGACCAGATATAGCTTTTTCAGTTAACTTGTTAGCAAGGTATAGCTCTGCTCCAACAATTCGCCATTGGAAGGGTATCAAAGATGTATTGCGATACCTTCGTGGGACAACAGACATGAGTCTCTTCTACTCAAAGAACTCCACAGATGACCAGGTCCTTGTTGGATATGCAGATGCTGGCTTCCTCTCTGATCCGCATAAAGCCCGCTCACAAACTGGATATGTGTTTAAGAATGGAGATACAGCAATCTCATGGCGCTCAACCAAGCAAACATTAGTTGCTACATCTTCAAATCATTCAGAAATACTTGATTTACATGAAGCAAGTCGTGAATGTTCTTGGTTAAGATCAATGATCCATCATATTCGGAATTCATGTGGTCTAGCTTCGAAGACAGACAGTCCAACTGTCATCCATGAAGATAATGCAGCCTGTGTTGCCCAAATGAAGGAAGGATTCATCAAGGGCGATAAGACTAAACACATATCTCCAAAGTTTTTCAGTGCTCATGAGCTTCAGAAGGCTAAGGTTATTGAAGTCAGGCAAATCCGTTCAAATGAAAATCTGGCAGACTTGTTCACCAAATCTCTACCAAAGTGCACATTTCAGAAGTTAGTGTAAGGCATCGGATTACGTCGACTTACCAAACAGCTAAACTTGGAGAATGCGGAATCAGGGGGAGATACATATCAGGGGGAGTATCCATGATACATGCTTGTTGTACTCTTTTTCCTTCGATTAGGATTTTTCCCACTGGGTTTTTCCTATCAAGGTTTTAACGAGGCAACATAAACATACTTGACACTATATCAACGATCCTGGAAAAGTTGTACTCTTTTTCCTTCGCTATGGTTTTTTCCCACTGGGTTTTTCCAAGCAAGGTTTTAACGAGGCAACTGATGTTGATATGTGGGCATCCAAGGGGGAGTGTTGAAAATGCTGATGGGTAGTGAATGCCCACAGTGTTTTGGTGGAGTTTTTCAATGCCTTCATAGATTGGCATTTAACATTTGCTTTGTTTATAATTAAACGTATACATAGTCAATTCCCATGTCAGTTTGAAAACTGACTATGGGAATTCAGGATGTCATTTGTCAAAAAGTGAGTTGTAAATTTCAAATGTAGTAATACGAGTTGCTCTATAAATAGAGCACTCGACTGCAATCAAAAGATACAGAAAAGATAAGAAGAAGAAAAACAAGAGAGAAATATCAGTAACATCATCAATTCCTCTGCCTTTATTTATTATCTGCCTGTGCTATAATTTTAGTGTGGCATTTTACATCTACCTTGCACCTACCACTTAAAAGGTTATCTCTCAAACTTTAACCCTTTTATAACAGTTTTTTTTTTCTTTGGATTTATGTATTTTTTTTCCCCAGTGAATTCGACATGAAATCGGAAAAACGGATTTAATAAACAAATTGATGAAATTTTTATTTGCGTGCCCTGTTTTTGATTTGTTTGGTTTGGCTTTTAGAGAAATTTGCTGCTACCCTTGATTTTCCAGTGACATTTGTGCAGCCTGCATTTAATCATATGATGATTTATATAAGCTTTTTCTTTGCTCTCTTTTTTCAAATCTTTCAAATTGTTTATGTGCAAATGGGGTTGAACGTGTTAATGAGTGGTTGTGTTGTTTGCAGCGAGCTCCGTTCAAGGTAATTTCATTTCTTATAGACAATTTTGTCAAGATTTCTGGGTTTCTTTTTGCTTCTTCTCAGCTAAATTACTCATCTGGAAGTTAATTTTGTTCAAAGACCAAGTATTGTTCTTCAATTAAGATTTGTGGGTTTTTTTTTAAGTAAAACTAATGAAAATGCCTCGAAAACTTTGAGTTTTAATGATAAGGACAAAATAAAGGATAAACTGATAGTGCCAGGTTTGACTTTTTAGTGTAAAAATGTGGTTTTTCGTTAAAGTGAACAGTACCATGGGCTTTTCGTTAAAACTCTCTTTTTTTTTTTTTTTTTTCTTCTTTTCTGTTAAATTACTCATCTGGATGTTAATTTAATTCAAAAACTAAGTATTGTTCTTCAATTAATCTTATCATAAAGCATATGAGAACGTGGCACACTAGTGTTTCATGAAATGTGTCTGAGAATCTGTCAATATGATATATTATAATTCTGACTCTCCTCTTCAGCTCCGGCCCCAGGTGCGTGAAGGCGACGTCGACCTGGTCGACGGTGTCTTCATTCACAGTTCCGGACGACAGTTCTGAACCTCTGGCGATTCCGACTGAGAAAGAGGTCAATAACAGCAAGGTAACGGAATTCAATGTTTTGTGCTTGTTATAGAGGCATTTTTGCAACAGTATATCAGAGAATATTTCTAGATAGTCTGTCCAGATAGCTTAGAATGTGTTTCATGATGCATATGGCTGAAGTGGTTTTGGCTACTTTTTGGATTGCTCATTAATATTTTTTGTTGACCTTGGCTGGTACAAATACATATAAGAAAAGTACTATCCTTTAATCAACTTTTATTCAGGTTCAAATTTAGAATGCATTTGTATTCATGAGGCATTGGGGTAAAGTGCCTGTGTTCTTTGTTTTGTTGTTATTTTTTCATCCTTTTAAATTGTATTATGGGTAAGTGAACACATTTAGCTGAGAAATTTCAACAACAAAGTTTAAACTTTTTGAGATGGCATAACCCTCAAACTTGTCATATGGTCAGGTTTGATTTGGTCACTTGTTTATGTTTGTGGATGCCCATGTGCTTCATCTTCTGCTGGTTAAACCAGAAATATAACCGTTGGATCATTTGCTAGCAATTAGTAGAGGGATGGGGGCTTCATCTCTATTCTCGCTTGCTGAAACTTTCCGCTCTTCATGTAATCTCTCAGTTGAAAGCTTCTAATTAATATTTTTTTTCATTTGGGTATTTTTTTTTTTACTTTTTATGGATTTATGTATTTTTTGTTCCAGTGAATTCGAAATGAAATCAGAAAAACGGATTTAGTAGCAAATATATGAAATTTTTATTTGCGTGTCCTGTTTTTGATTTGTTTGGTTTGGAATTATATTATTTTTTGCTTTTTTTGGAAAGGGCTTTTAGAGAATAAAGTTGCTTGCTGCTACCCTTGATTTTCCAGTGACATTTGTGTAGCCTGCATTTTGTCATATAATGGATGGTGGTATAAATTCAGTTCTTATAGACAATTTTGTTTTTTTAAAAAGATTTCTGGGTTTCGTTTTGCTTCTTCTCTGTTGAATTACTCATCATGAAGTTAATTTTGTTCAAAGACTAAGTACTGTTCTTCAATTAAAGATTTCTGGGTTTTTTTTGTTGCTTCTTTTCTGTTAAATTACTCATCTGGAAGTTAATTTTGTTCAAAAACTAAGTATTGTTCTTCAATTAATCTTACAAGAAAGCATATGGGAACGTGGCTCACTAGGTGTTCGATGAAATGTGTCTGAGAATCCGTTAATATGATATATTATAATTTTGACCCTCCGCTTCACCTCCGGCCTCAGGTGCGTGAAGGCGAAGTGGTCCTGGTTGACTGTCTCTTCCTCCACAGTTCTGGACGATGGTTCCGAAGCTCTGGCGATTCCGACTGAGAAAGAGGTCAATAACAACAAGGTAATGGAATTCAATGTTTTGTGTATTTGGACGTAGGCATTATACATTTTAATTGATGCACATACTTCTAGAGGCATACTTCAAGGCACAGAAATTACGTAGTTTGTAGTCCTGTTAATTTTGAATACTATTATGTATTTCAACATAATAGTGTTCCATTGCCCAAAAAGAAGACAGAAAGGAATTGTATGAGTTTCTGATTTTCTTGCAGTTGAAGAGGATCCTGCTAATGCTGAACCTAAATTTAACCCTTTTACTGGATCTGGAAGACGCTTGGATGGGAAGCCTTTGAAATATAAGCCAGCACCGGTTTCTTCCTTAGGATCCAAAGACAAGAAACCTGCAGTCACCAATGGAAATGCACAACCTTCTACAGGATCTAGTTCACAAGCTACCAGTTATTAGGTTCAGGGAAAACTTGTTTTCGGATCAAATGCCAGTTGCTCTCCAAAGGAGACAAAAAAGGTACTCTTGCTTTTCTTGTTTCATGACTTCCATCCACTAACTTTGGAATTATTTTACAAATGTTGCCAGTTTGATGTGATGCTGATCGTAAATCACTCTTTATCTATTCAATTCTGCAGGAAGCTGCAAAAGAGACTAAGAAAGAGAAGCAGCCGGAAGTGAAAGAAGACCCGAAATTCCAGCCTTTTATCAACTTTTAGTCAGGTTCAAATTTAGAATGCATTTGTACTCATGAGGCATTGGGGTAAAGTATCTAGGGGATAACGTTTTAGTCAGGTACAAATAGCAACTGTTTTTTTTTTGTTATTTTTTCATGTAGGGGATAACTTTTTGTTGTTTGTTGAAAGGAATATTAGAACACATCCACACCCTATTTTGTCAAATTGTTCTAAAGTGTCTGATGCTGATTTTAGAATTCTTCTGACTTTTTAACTCAAATCTGTGCCAAGAGAACCCAACTAAAGTGGTTCGCCGCTCCATGTATGAAGTATTAGTGAATTATTTGTAATTTACGAAACGACACGAAAATTTTTGCGTTGTAAGCACACATATTGAAATTTATGTTATAAATTTTTTGATAAGAAGCAGATGTAAGTTAGAATCATACTAATATAGGTATGCTATATACATAAATTTGATAGTACCATAAGTTCAGAATTAATCTCTAGTGTCATTAAAAAATATACGTAAATTTATATACATAAATTTGATTCCACCATAAATTTGGGGTACTGTTATATTTAGTACAGCCAATATGGTGCCGCTCAGGTGTTTTTGACTAATCTCTGCTGTTTTTGAATTTATCTGTGTATTTGTGATTTTGAACGACACTAAAATTTTTTATGGGTTATAGGTGTTTACTACCTTGAAATATTTGAGAATTGAAGAGAAAATCAAAAGAAAGATGAACACAGAGAGCTTGGAGAGAGAGAGTTTAGAGAGAGGAATATGAGACTTGTATTAACTAAAAAGAAAGATTACACAGCTATGTTTTTATAAGAGAAAGCCTAACAACTCTAACCAAGTACAAACGAACTTACTAACTATAGTGCTGACTTGTACAGTCAATTAACTAATCATCTAACTATTGGTGTGGAACCGCAGGGTTAGGAAATGGGTCCAAATGCATTCTTCTTCCCTAAAAATAAGAAGAAAACGCTTCCTCAACTCCATATTTTGGCACCTCAGGTATATTTTTGTTCTAAAGCCTTTTACTTCTTCCAATCTCTTCAGAGCCATTATTTTACCCATATGTGATTTGTAAAGTGGAAGATTGGATTTCATATGTCTGAGTATTTAGGGTTTTGTACCATGCAAACTTGAGCTTATTGATCCAAATGGCTGGAACAGTGTTCTCAACCAATTTCATATCCTCTTGGGCTAAGGAGAGTATATTACTTGCCAATGAGAAATATACTTCATATAATAGCAATGTGATGATGTGTGGCATGCTTTAATTTGGGATATTTTTGTGTAGTAAGAAACCCATAGAGAGAGACAGAGAGAGAGTCACGTTTTTGTTTTTTTTGGATTTGGTTAATGTAGTGATTACGCAATGAAAGCGGAGGACACACAAATGACACATGTAGTTGGGAATTTGTGAGTTACATGCAAAGCTCATGGAAAGTAAGCTTTTGTAATGTGTCTAATGACATAGTCAAAGAGTTGTCCACCTAATGTCTACTCTACAAGGATCGTAGAGTAGATCTGTTTGTGTTGAGCAAAAACTATGATCAATTTGATCAATTTACATGAAATGAAGATAAATTGGGTTTTTTTCAACTTAATTTTTTTTTTATATTTTTGTTTTTGAATTTTTGGTTTATGTATTTACAAAGGCCATGAACTCTGATGGAAGTAATTCCATTTTTGTTTTAACTAATTTCCAGAATTTTTGTAAATCTGGGGTTCTGTACACAACAAAATATGGACCCCTCAAATTTGTCATATGGTCAGGTTTTATTTGGTCACTTGTTTATGTTTGCGACAAGAATATAAGTCCAAGGATGCCTTGTTGAAAATATCTGTGTCCCATGTGCTTCATCAATTGCTGGTTAAACCAGAAATATAGCCTTTGAATCGGTTGCAAGCAATTAGTAGATGATTAGTTTCTTTTTTATCGGAAATTATGGAACTTCCAGGAGCTTGAAGGGCTCTCAGATCCAATGAGGAAGGATGTTTCAGAAGTTGGTAAGAAGATCGATGCGATTAACAAAGAGTTAAAGCCACTAGGACATACCTGCCAGAAGAAGGTAACACAACTGGATTTTTACCACATTTTGATGTTAATGTTTACTGCTATGCATATGCAATTATGGATCAATTCGTGCGTGTTCGTGATGAATTTTGGGTTTGTAACTTGTCACAGAAAAAGAAATACAGAGTTGCACTTGAGTTTTTCAATGAAAAGAACAGAGAAAAAGTGCAGCTTATCACAAAGCTAATGGAGGTTATTTTGTTAAACAATTTTTTACTTGGCATAGCTAGGCTTGCAATTTCATGGATGGGTTGAACCCGAACCAGTCTGGCCAGTTCGGAGTTAGAGTGAGCATGGTTGAGCCTGCTTTGACAAATTACCAACCCTACAAAATTTGGGCTTACCTCTGGTTAGGAGTTCAACCTGTCCAAACTCTCAACCAATGCTAGTTATTATATTTCGATTCAGTAAAAACAAAGTGTTTATATAATTCAACGTTTTGAGATTGTTTTGTTTTCATGCTACATTTGATGCAGCCGGTGAGTGAAAGTGAGAAGTGTTGGGTTTTACGGCTCAAAATTAGGATGATGCAAAGAATTAGGTTTGTGTTACGTATTTGGTTTTGGTATCCTATTTGGGTTTGGATTTTGACTTCTTAGTTGGTTTCCTTGGTGGAGAGATTTTGTTTGATTAGGATTTGTATTTACTTCCTATTAAGATTCTTATTGTAACCTAAGTCCTATGCACTATAAATAGGACCTTAGGGTTAGTGTATTTTGTGTGCCTCACCATTAGTTTAGAGAGTTTTCTCTATTTGGGTTTTGGGTGGGGATCACCATTTGGAATCATGAGTGCGTGGCAAACGCATGGCTCATTCATCTGTGGCAATTTGGTGAGAGTCAATTTGTGAGTTAGAGAGCAATTTGGGAGAATCTTCTCAGTTTGTTTGGGTTTTCTACTCGTTTGGTTGAAGGTTTGTAATTTGTGGGATTTGGGTTGTGAGAGTTTAAACACTCTTTTGTAATCTCCGTTTGTATAGTGAAATTCCTCACCGTGCTTCGCTTGTGGATGTAGGCTTTACGCCGAACCACGTAAATCTCTTGTGTTAGTTTGAGATTGTTTATTTTAGTTTTCACCTACGACGTTGATATTGGTACTTTGTTAAAATTAGCTTCCGTTTGCGCATAAAAGTACAACAAGAAGACGAGGATGAAGAAGCTGGAGGAGCTGATTAAGAACATAGAATCTTTAAAGTGAAGAAATAGCAGCCTGTGTGGTTAACTGATGATCTGATTAGGTTTGTGTGATGATGTATTTAAGGTGAGTTTTTCAATGTATACATATATGGCTGGTGATTGTCATTTGTTATAATTTCTAAGTTGATTAGGAGGTTGCAACTGTACGGATTGGATGAAGGGAAGAGAAAATGGGTTGAATGTGGAGCTGATTTAACGTGCATTCCCTCTTATTCTTTCAGTCTCCATGTACCATTTTCAGTCTAATGAATTTAGTCTTATGTTGTCTCTCTGCTTTTGTTGTTTTTCACAATATTGTTCTTTGGTCGGGGGTTGTCATTATTTGTGTTTGTGTTTATGTTTGAGATGTACTAATTGCAATGCTACCCGATTACGGATTTGTAAATTTGGTTGTCTACATTTTTTTTTTGTGGGCCCTTACCCTTTTAAATTGTGCTCCTTCCCCTTATAATTCTTGACTTCGCCACTAACTGAATACAAACACGTATTTTGTTGGGGCTTCACTTGTTTTTGTCTTTCAAAGAAAGAAGAAGGGATATTGTAGTATACTGGAACACAGACACGTGATATACTGATTCTCTCATACAGTGCGTGGATTGATTATTAATGTTTTATTCTAAAGTATAAATTAGATTGTCCACTTATAATATAACATGTGAGCCTGATATATACCATGTGGATATGTTCTAGTATATTTCATTAATTTTTCTTGTTGAAGAGCATTTGGTTTGCTTTCTACTATGTTACTAGTTGCATGGAAGAGTGCATTTTGCTCACGATCCTTAGTGGTTGTGAGCATTACCACTATATTAATTATGATTGGTTTAGTTTAGGTTTTGAGATTTAAGTACTAGGCAAATCTAATCACATTCATCGACAACAATTCATGTGGTAGTAATGCTCATAAAAATGCACTTTGAGTGGAAAAGCTGGGGTTAGAAGACAATGATTTCACTTAATCTCTTACGATCTTTAAAACCCAATGGAATTGCCAAAAAAATTATATTGCATCAATGTATCTAATAATTGTGCTTAAACATATTTAGCTATTTAAACCTTGGTGCATCCTGTACAGAGATAATGTATAAAACCCAAAAGGAAGCTTCTTGCAAATAACCCAAGGGTTAGGTTTAGTCAAGCATTGACCTCTTCCCTGAAATACAAGCATAGGTTGAAGCATCTGAGGAAGGGAAATAACATCACTTTTTCAACTTTTGTCACCACTTTAATCATAATTCAAGCATATTGAGCACGCTGAGTTAGCCATTGCTATACACAAAATACATGCTTCACCTTACACCAAAATAGAAACCAAAAAATAAGGAGTGCTATTATGTCTGCTATATTGCCTAATTTTTGTACCCACTTTTTAACGAAAGTTTTAGTGACAAGTTTAATTTATTGCAAAATTACATAGAAGG
This sequence comes from Pyrus communis, assembly GCF_963583255.1. NCBI lineage: Eukaryota > Viridiplantae > Streptophyta > Magnoliopsida > Rosales > Rosaceae > Pyrus > Pyrus communis. The sequence continues at coordinate 25,778,221 of NC_084811.1, forward strand.
ACATAAGTAAAATATAAAGAAAGTTTAATTTATTAGGGCTTCTGTCTCTGTCTATCTCTCTTGCAATTTCGTGAATGCATGTGAATCAATGGACAAATTTACAGATGAATTAGTTTAAAATATCGCTACTAATATAAAACATAGCTAAATCCGTTTTCTTAATTTACCATAAGAAAAGAACAATAAATAAGATGATAAGTTTTGGATTGTGATGGAACATGAAGACCATTTGTACAAAGTCTCCGCTGCATATGGATTTCTACAACCGATCACAACCAGGTACCGGCTGTATCGACAAAGGACTTGAAAACTTGTAAAAGAGATTGTGAACGCCTGCCATTCATTTTAGTTACCTTTTTTGGCCTTGACGGTGGTGGTGAAGGTGATGACATTAGTAGTGGCGGTGGCAATGGGACCAATGGTGGTGATGATGATGGCAACAATAATTGAAAGGGTATGGTGGTGTTGCCAATAATGAGGTGTGGTGGTTCGGGTGCACAAGTTAAAATGTTTGCAGAATTATTGGCAACAGTGCTGGCGGTTGTGGTTGTGGCGGTAGTGATGATTATAGCGACAGTGACAACAACGATGGTGGTGGTGATGGCAATTCTAATGCTAGTGGTGGCGGCGACAATAGTGGTGAGGATTATGGTGGCTATGATGGTGGTGGTAATGGCAATGATAATGTAAGGCTAGTGATTGTAGTGATAGATGGTGGCAGTTACTTTGTTCTCAAGGGGATAAGACATAAATATATGTAGAAGGAAAATAATGTCATTTGAAAAATTAATGAGGGTATTACAAGACTTAAAATATGTATTAAAGGCTTAGCACCGTTTTTTATAAAAATTACTGTCTATAGACCATTGCTTTAAGCATAAAATTTTATTTTTACCAAACACTTTTTTTACTAATTAACGAAGAAGTCTTTACTCTAAAAATGCAATACCAAACGGGGGCCTACGTCAATAATATTGTCTTATTTTTCCACCCATTTTTCAATGAAAGTTTTCGTAACAAGTTTACCCTATTGCAAAATTACATAGAAGGACATAAGCAAAATATAAAAAAAATGTTTTTTTGTTTGGGAACCAAAGTGACGTAGGCAGCCCAGCCCTGCCTCTCTCCAAACCAAGCAAAAGACCCGAGACTTAAGTGCTGCTTCCTTTCGATTGAGCAAAGATATTGCGCCATTCTTTGGATTTAAGAAACATTTCTGATATTGGCGCAAAGAGTGGGAAAAACGGAACAAATCACGTCCCTTCCTCCAGTTGAGTCGAACGGTAAGAACCCTAAATGGTGCAAACAGAGTTAGGAATTAGGATTTCTGTCTACCTCTCTTGCAATTTCGTGAATACATGTGAATCAGTGAACAAATTTATAGATGATTTAATTTAAAAAATTCCTAGTATTTACAAAAAAAATACCCCAAATAGTAAATCGTTCTCACTTGCACTGCCAATTGCCTCTCTATTGTCTCTTCCAATCCCTTTCATTAATTATGATTTATGAATTTCCACTGCTAGCCATCTCATTCACGCAATGACTATATCTCCTCCAACACGGCTTCATCAAAATTTGGAAAAGTCCATAGAAATCTCTTGTATTTCCTATTAGTGAAAAATAAATAAGAAAGCGACAAGCGTAACAACGACTATTTTAGACTATTAATAACAATTCTGTTGTCTAGAAAAATTTGTAAATAACGACTCAACATCCATATTCATTTTCGTTCAAATAAAATATAGAACATATCTAAATCCGTTTTTGTAATTTACCACAAGAAAAGAATAGTAAGTTGTGAATTGTAATGGAACACGATGACCCTTAATTCAAAGTATCCGCTGCATATGGATTTCTACAACCTATCACAACTATGTACCAGCTGTGTCGACAAAGAACTTGCAAACTTATAGAAGGGGTTGTGAACACTAGCCACTCATTTCAGTTACCTTTTTTTCTTTTCTCCATCAGACGACTTTCATGTTTAGCTCTCTGGCCTAATCTATAACCTGTTCCTTTAAACATTTTTAGCCGTTCAAACATTAGTCGAGCATTGACTTCTTCCCCGAAGTACAAGCTTGGGTTGAAGCATCTGAGAAGGGAAAATGACATCACTTTTTCAAGCAGATTGAGCACGCTAAGTTAGCCATTGCTATACACAAAATACATGCTTCACCTAACACCTAAAAAAAAACGCAAAAAGTAATGAGTGTTATTAAGTCCACTATATTGTCTAACTTTTCATCCACTTTTTAATGAAAGCTTTAGTGATAAAGTTTATTCTATTGCAAGATTACATAGAAGGACATAAGCAAAATATAAAGAAAGTGTTTTTGTTTGGGAACTGAAATGGGGTAGGCGACTCCGCCTCTCTCTGTATCTTTCAGGCGCACCACTGTCCTCACAACCGAACTGAAAACCAAGCGAAAGACCCAAGGTTTAAGTGTTGCTTCCCTTTGATTGAGTAAACACATTATGCCATTTTTAGAATTTAAGGAACGATTCTTGATACAGACACAAATAGTGGAAAAAATATAACAAATTATGTCCCTTCCTCCAATCGTGCCAAACAATAAGAACCTTAAAAGATGCAAACATTGTTAGGGATTTGGGGTTCTGTCTCTGTCTATCTCTCTTGCAATTTCCTAAATAGATGTGAATCAATGAACAAATTGATAGATGAATTAGTTAAGAATATCGCTAGTATTTAAAAAAAAAAAACCGCAAATAGTAAGTCAGCCTCACTTGGATTGCCAATCGCCTCTCTCTTGTCTCTTCCAGTCCCTTTCATCAATTATGATATATGAATTTCCACGGCTAGCCATCTCATTCAAGCATTCATTATATCTGCTCCTACACGGCTTCATTAAAATTTGGAAAAGTCCATAGGAAACCTCGTGTATTCCTTATTAGTGAAAAACAAATAAGAAAGCAACGAGTGTAATAATGACTATTTTAGACTGTTAACAACAATTTTGCTGTTTAGAAAATTTGAAATAACGACACAACAATCATATCCAAGTAGTGACTTCCAGTCTACCAATGTGGTGTAGGCGATGGACTTGCAAAATACAAGAACATATCTAAATCCATTTACGTAATTTACGACAAGAAAAGAACAGTAAATGAGAATAAGATGATAAGTTGTGAATTGTGATGGAACATGAAGACCCTTAATTCAACAACCCATCACAATCAAGTACCAGCTGTGTCGACAAGGGACCTGCAAACTTGTAAAAGGGGTTGTGAACACCCACCACTCATTTCAGTTACCTTTTTTTCTTTTCTCCATCCAACGACTTTCGTCAGATAATCACAATTCTTGAGTGAAACTAATTTTAGTCAAACTAGTACACGGATATACCATGATAATCACTATATATAAAAAGGAAAAGTAATTTATTTTTTTAAGTACAACGATATATTTTACACTAAGAGGATGGTGGAGTTCGGCTAAATCAGACAATGGGCAACCTCATTTAGTATCAAATTTGTCATTCACAAGATTCGAACCTAAAACTTTTCATTTACAAGTGAAGAGGAATTTAACCAGACTGTAGTACTTCAATGGCAAAAAAAAAAAAAAAAAAAAAAAAAAAAAAAAAAAAAGAGTACTTAACAGCAATATATATCTCACAATTATCAAAACCTTTTCACATCTCTCTCCCTCTCGTGCGTACCATAGTCAATACCGACAACGCTTTCATAGTATATGTTATACATACTATTTGGATATGTTCTAGTTGGTTTGAACAGTTTTTCTTGATGAAGAGTCTTTGGTTTGCTTTCTATTAGGTTACTAGTTGCATGGAAGAGTGCATTTTGCTCGCTATCCTTCAATTGTCATGACCATTACCATTTACCACTTATATTAATTGCAATTGAATTAGTTTAAGTTTTGAGATTTAAGAGTAAACAAATCGGATCACATTCATCGACAATCATTCATGTGACGGTGAAACTCATAAAAATGCACCTTGAGTGGAAAAACAGGGTTAGAAGAAAACCATTTCACTAAATCTCATGCAATCATTAAAACCAGTGGCGAAGCCAGCATGGGGTCATTGGTTACCCTTGACCCCAATAACTTCAAAAACTTCTTGTAAATTTGTTTGTGTATTATATATGACCCTTATAAACAGTTAAGGCAAACTAAATTACAACCTTCTTCTTCTACTTGTTCTATCACATTTGTCTTCATTTTCTCTTTTCTTATGCAATCTATTGTGCACACCATGTGCTCGGTGAAATACCTTAAGCTAAAAAGCCTTGACAACCTTCAATATTACTCCATAGTATCATGCACCTACCCTCTGCAAGCTAGGAACAATAGTAGTTGTCGACATATGTTGGCATAAACTTTCGGCATATGCTTACAGGAATTGGCAAGTGCCTACTAGGTGCTCGATGAAATAGCTCAATGAAGTTTTTTTAGTTGATATTATGAACCTATTATTTAAAAATCCTAGTTTCGCCACTAATTAAAACACAATGCAATTATCGAAAATTCTATATGTATCAGGATAACTGGATTAAACATTTTTAGCCATTCAAACATTAGTGCATCCTGTACATAGATGTAATATAAAACCCCAAAAGGAAGCTTCTTGCAAATAACCCAACGGTTAGGTTTAGTCAAAAGCATTGGCCTCTTCCCCGAAATACAAGTATAGGTTGAAGCATCTGAGGAGGGGAATTGACATCACTTTTTCAACTTTTGTCACCATTTTAATCATAGTTCAAGCAGATTGAGCACGCTAAGTTAGCCGTTGCTCTACAAAAAATACAGCTTCACCTAACACCAAAAAAGAAACCAAAAAAAAAAAAAAAGGAGTGCTATTATGTCCACTATATTGTCTGATTTTTTCACCCACTTTTTAACGAAAATTTTAGTGACAAATTTATTCTATTGCAAAATTACATAGAAGGACATAAGCAAAATATAAAGAAAGCATTCCATTTTCACCTAACACCAAAAAAGAAACCAAAAAAAATAAGGAGTGCTATTGTGTCCACAATGTTGTCTAATTTTTCGTCTACTTTTTAATGAAAGTTTTAGTGACAAGTTTATTCTATTGCAAGATTACATAGAAGGACATAAGCAAAATATAAAGAAAGTGTTTTTTTTTTTTGGAACTGAAGTGGATTTAAGAAGCGATTCTTGGTATAGACGCAAATAGTGGGAAAAAAGGAACAAATCACATCATATCCTCTAGTCAGGCCAAACGATAAGAATCCTAAAAGATGCAAATAGAGTTAGGGATTAGAGCTCCTGTCTCTGTCCATCTTTTTTGCAATAGATTAATAGATAAATTAGTTTATAATATAGCTAGTATTTAAAAAAAAAAAAAAATACCGCAAATATTAAGTCACCCTCACTTGCATTGCCAATTGCCACTCTCGTTTCTCTTCCAATCCCCTTCATCAATTATATTTATGAATTTCCACCGCTAGCCATATGGATTTTCCACCAAAGACTAATCGGTGTGCAAAGACTTCCACATGCAGACCCTTAATTCCAGTCTACCAGCATGTGTGGTGTAAAATATAAAAACATATCCAAATCTGTTTTTCGTAAGCAAGTTGATAAGTTGTGAATTGTAATGGAACATGAAGACTCTTAATTCAACAATCCATTACAATCAAGTATTAGCTGTGTCGACAAGAGACTTGCAAACTTGTAAAAGGGGTTGTGAACACCCACCACTTATTTCAGTTACCCTTTTTTCTTTTCTCCATCCGACAACTTTCATTTTTAGCTCTCGTACCTACATCGATAATCTTTTCCTATAAATTCGATATCGTACTAATTTTAGTAGCTAAACATCTCACCAACAAAGCGAAAAAAAATTGTGTGTAATAATGGATAGCCATTGTCACCTCAGTATTGCTCACTATTTGCTTCTTTTGCTTTTGGTCTCTTCCTGCATGCAGAGTACTACTAAACTCTGTTTCTGTTTGGCTGGTGATGAAATTTCAAGCAGTGTGAAGACAGATTCATGCATTGACGAAGAAAGACAAGCGCTTCTCATCTTTAAACAGCATCTTGTTGATCATTCTGGTCGGCTTTCGTCTTGGGTGGGTCATGATTGCTGTCGATGGGAAGGTATTTCATGCAGCAACAGCACTGGTCAGGTCGTGAAGATGGACCTCCGGAATCCATATGACTTTTCTGACGATGATGAGTATGAAGAGTGGAGAAATGCTTCTTTGGGAGGTAAGATAAATGCTTCTCTGTTGAGCTTGAAACATTTAAATTACCTGGACTTGAGCCTGAATTCGTTTGATAGCAATCAAATTCCTAAGTTCATTGGGGAGCTTAAACGTTTGCAATATCTCAATCTCTCCTCTGCGTCATTTAGAGGAGAGATTCCCTCTTCTCTTGGTAACCTGTCAAGCCTAAATTTTCTTGATCTCGGGGGGAAGGATATTAATCTGAATTTGAATTGGCATTCTCACCTCTCTTCCAAAAATTTGAATTGGCTTTCTCACCTCTCTTCCCTGAAATACATTAATCTGGAAGGCATTGATCTTAGCAGCACAGGAGTCAGTTGGGCATATGATATTAACATGCTTCCTTCATTGTTAGAGTTACATTTATCTTCGTGCCAAATTGAAAGAATTCCACTCTCACTGCAGAGCATTAACTTCCTTCCACTTTCACTACAGAGGATTAACTTCACATCACTGTTGGTCCTTGATATGTCGTCTAATGGCATTAAAAGTTCTTCATTTCCCGGCTGGTTTTTTAATCTTACCAACCTCGTAACACTTGATCTATCCGGGAATGATTTCAGCAATTCTTTTCCAAGTGGATTTTCAAACTTCAAATCTCTGCAAAACCTTGATTTATTTGATACAGGCTTAAAAGGTCAAATTCCTAAACTCAGTGGAAATTTGTGCAAGCTAAAAGTCTTAAGTCTTTCAGGGAACAACTTTGATGGGGGGATTGAAGAGTTTTGGAGGAGTCTCTCAAATTGTCCAAGTAATACATTAAAGTCACTAGATTTGTCTGATTGCAAGATTGAAAGCCAATTGCCGGTCTTTTTAGGAATGTTTAAAAGTTTGCAGAATCTCAACCTTGGAGAAAACAATTTGTGGGGCTCAATTCCAGATTCCATCGGAAACTTGTCGTCCTTGAGAACACTAGACCTCTATTATAATAATTTGTTGGGCTCAATTCCAGATTCCATCGGAAACTTGTCGTCCTTAAGAACACTAGACCTCAGTGATAATCAGATGAACGGCTCAATTCCAGAAAGTATTGGACAACTCTGTGAGCTAGTTTCCCTAAATCTATTTGATAATTCATGGGAAGGCATTCTAACGGAAGCCCATTTCATAAATCTTACCAGATTACAAGAGTTTGCAGTAGGAAATATAGACCGACCCATGTCCCTCGTTTTCGACGGGGCTTATGACAAGGTTCCTCCTTTCAAGCTCCACATAATTGGGATCGGAAATTGTGGGATAAGTCCTGGTTTTTGGGTATGGCTTCAAACTCAAACTGAACTATCTTATGTCATCCTTCGTGGTAATGGAATCTCGGATTCCATACCAGAGGAATGGTTGTTGAAGATATCGTCCCAACCTACCCATCTAGACTTGTCTTACAACCACTTTCATGGAAACTTTCCATCCCATTTGAAATGTCCAAATTTAACGTATATTGATTTGAGTCATAATCAGTTGAAGGGTCCACTACCACTTTGGTGTTTCCCTAATGTCAATTCCCTTTATCTAGAAGGCAATTTATTTTCTGGGCCAATCCCCTCAAATATTGACCAAATGATGCCCAAGTTGGAAGAATTGTTACTTGATGAGAATCATTTGAATGGCACTATTCCTCCCTCTATTTGTAAGATGCAGAAGTTACAAATCCTGTCTCTAAGGAGCAATCAGTTTTCTGGAGAACTCCCTCATGCATGGAATATGGAGAGCATTATGGTGTTTTTAGATGTTGGTCAAAACAATCTGTCTGGTAAGATTCCCACTTCATTGGGGGTACTACGTTCCCTGGAAATTTTAAAGCTCAACGACAACAATTTTGGCGGTGAAATTCCTGATGCCTTGCAAAATTGTTCAAGTTTGAGGAGTATTGATCTTGGAGACAACAAGTTGTCTGGGAAAATACCTCTGTGGATAGGAGGGTCAAACGTATCTAAGTTGTCTAGGCTACGATTACGGTCCAACTATTTTAGTGGATGTATTTCCCAGCAACTGTGCAATCTTCAAGGCCTTCACATCCTCGACCTTAGTCACAACAGCCTTTCAGGTACTATTCCCATGTGTTTGGATAACTTAACTTCGCTAGTCAATGGTGATTCTGATGAAAGCGCTTATGATGTGTTGGAGCAAGCCACACTGACACTAAAAGGAGAAGAACTTGTGTACAACAGAACTCTATATCTTGTAAAGAGCATTGATCTTTCATCAAATAATTTACAAGGTGAAATCCCTGAAGAAATAAGCAGCCTCATTATGTTGGGCACCTTGAATTTGTCCATGAATCAATTAATTGGAAAGATCCCTTCCAAGGTCGGAAACTTGCATTGGCTCGAAACTCTTGATCTCTCACACAACCACCTTTCGGGACAAATTCCTCAAAGCTTGTCATCTTTAACCTCTTTGTCCCACCTGGACTTGTCTTACAACAACTTGTCTGGAAGAATTCCTATTGGAAACCAGCTTCAAACGCTCAATTTTTCATCCATTTATGTGGGCAATCAATGGTTATGTGGAGTTCCTCTCTCAACTAAGTGCCCTGAAGATGACACTTTTACTGCTAAGGATGCAAAGGACGAGAATGAAGATGGAAAGGATAAGTTGTGGCTCTATGTCAGCGTGGTACTTGGCTTTATCATAGGCTTTTGGGGCGTTTGCGGCACGTTGATCTTAAAGACATCGTGGAGGTATGCCTATTTTCAATTCTTCGATGACATCAAAGATAAGGTAGCACTAGCAATTGCATTAAAAGTGGCTCGTTTCAAAATGTTTTTATTCTGAAGTTTGATTGCCCTAATATATATTGTGATGTTTTTCCCCCTTCTACTTTGTGTTTTGGTACTTGCAACATATGTATTAAATAAAAGAATCCTTCAGTAAGTGATCCCACAAACAATTATGTAACGGTTATCCATTTAATACAAGAATTCTATCTAGTTTGTACTTATGAATCGCATAATACAATCTACCTATGTAATGTTGCAATTTAACAAAATAACATTACGAAGTAGATAAGCACACGTGTGTATTCTTCTCTTTTACACTTGAATGTCGTCCAACTCGGCGAGTGGTAGTCCACCTCTACCGCCTTCTCGATGCTGCCAAAACCATACAAAAATGGGAGGAAGAATTGGTGGTTCGATATCGTCGAGGGTTTTCTGGGATTCCTGTTCCTTGCAGAGAGAGAGGTGGGAGAATTTGATGGCGTCTTCCGGGTTCCTGTCCCTTGCCGAGAGAGAGATGGAGAGGTATTTTGGCGTCTGTTGCAGAGAGAGTTTAGGGGGTGGGTCTAGGGTTTGCACAGAGGGTGGGTGGGCGATTCAATTGAGGGGCTAGGGCTAGAGGGATGGGGGCTCCATCTCTATTCTCGCTTGCTGAAACTTTCCGCTCTTCAGGTAATCTCTCAGTTGAAAGCTTCTAATTATTTTTTTTCATTTGGGTTTTTTTTTTCTTTGGATTTATGTATTTTTTTCCCCAGTGAATTCGACATGAAATCAGAAAAACGGACTTAGTAAACAAATTGATGAAATTTTTATTTGCGTGCCCTGTTTTTGATTTGTTTGGTTTGGCTTTTAGAGAAATTTGCTGCTACCCTTGATTTTCCAGTGACATTTGTGCAGCCTGCATTTAATCATATGATGATTTATATAAGCTTTTTCTTTGCTCTCTTTTTTCAAATCTTTCAAATTGTTTATGTGCATATGGGGTTGAATGTGCATATGCCAGTCGCTCTCCAAAGGAGACAAAAAAGGTACTCTTGCTTCTCTTGTTTCATGACTTCCATCAACTGACTTTGGAATTATTTTACAAACGTTGCCAGTTTGATGTGATGCTGATCGTAAATCACTCTTTATCTATTCAATTCTGCAGGAAGCTGCAAAAGAGACTAAGAAAGAGAAGCAGCCGGAAGTGAAAGAAGACCCGAAATTCCAGCCTTTTATCAACTTTTAGTCAGGTTCAAATTTAGAATGCATTTGTACTCATGAGGCATTGGGGTAAAATAGCTAGTGGATAACGTTTTAGTCAGGTACAAATAGCAACTGTTTTTTTTTTTTGGTTATTTTTTCATCTAGGGGATAGCTCTTTGTTGTTTATTGAAAGGAATATTAGAACACATCCACACCCTATTTTGTCAAATTGTTCTAAAGTGTCTGATGCTGATTTTAGAATTCTCCTGACTTTCTAACTCAAATCTGTGCCAAGAGAACCCAACTAAAGTGGTTCGCCGCTCCACGTATGAAGTATTAGTGAATTATTTGTAATTTACAAAACGAAACGAAAATTTTTGCGTTTTAAACATACATGGTGAAATTTATGTTATAAATTTTTTGATAAGAAGCAGGTGTAAATTAGAATCATACTAATATAGGTATGCTATATACATAAATTTGATAGTACCATAAGTTCAGAATTAATCTTTAGTGTCATTAAAAAATATACGTAAATTTATATACATAAATTTGGTAGCACCATAAATTTGGGGTACTGCTGTTAGGTTTTTCCAGCCCATGATAAGTTGTCCTAAGAGTATAAGGAATTATAGTCTTAGAGGATTAAATTGTTTTCCGAATTGGAGTTGTTTTCCCAATTGGAGTTAGTTTCTCAGTTGGAGTAGGTTTTATAACTAGATTCGAATTAGGATTAATAATCCTTATTGAAGAAGACCTTTATTATGTCTATATAAAGGGGCTATTGTACTAGTTTTGAATTGGGGGGAGCAAAACAATAAATTGTATACCACTCAAGGGATTAGAGTGAGAGAATATTGTAAAGTGTGTGCGAGAGAAAAGAAAAGAGATAGTGTATTTCTTGTTCCTGTTCTTTCAGGTTTTTCGTCAAGTCCTAGTTCTAGAGATTTGGCAAGATTATTGGTTGTACTCATTATTGATGTAGTGAAAGATTGTTGTTGCTGTCCTGTGGACGTAGGCACGTATTGCCGAACCACGTTAATTCTTGGTGTTGATTTGTCTTGGTTACTTGTTTTCGATTTCCGGAGCTTGATCTGTTTTTACCATTCTTAAATGTGATATTCTCAACAACTGTTATATTTAGTACAGCCAATATGGTGCCGTTCAGGTGTTTTTGACTAATCTCTGCAGTTTTTGAATTCATCTGGGGTATTTGTGATTTTGAACGACACTAAAAATTTATGGGCTATAGGAACCGCTTGTTAAGAAAATGGGTCCAAATTCAGAGCTGCATTCTTCTTCCCCCAAAATAAGAAGAAAACGCTTCCTCAACTCCATATTTTGGCACCTCAGGTATATTTGCGTTCTAAAGCCTTTTACTTCTTCCGATTTCTTCAGAGCTATTATTTTACCCATATGTGATTTGTAAAGTGGAAGATTGGATTTCATATGTCTGAGTATTTAGGGTTTTGTGCATGCAAACTTGGGCTTATTGAACCAAATGGCTAGAACAATGTACTCAACAATTTCATATCCTCTTGGGCCAAGGAGGGTATATTACTTGCCAATAAGGAATATACTTCATATAATAGCAATGTGCTGATGTGTGGCATGCTTTAATTGGGGATATTTATGTGTAGTAAGAAAGCCATAGAGAGAGAGAGAGAGAGAGAGAGAGAGCCGAGGACACACAAATGACACATGTAAAACATTTATTTCATTGCTTCATTTTTGGTACAAAAAAACATTTATTGTTAACTAAGGAACCATTTTTATGGATTTATTGAAATATGTAAGAACTTGTTTCTATCCTAACATATTAATTTTGCTCAATAGGAATCCCATAACTGAAATTTTATAGAAATGGTGTAATTGGTCAATCTGAAATTTTGAATTTTAGGCGATGAATGAACACTTACAAGCTTTCTACTGCATATACACTTCTTTTTTGGTTGTTAGATTTTGTTTTTATTTCATTTTTTGGTAAATGCAATGGTTGGTTTTGCAAAGGACTGACCTTTATCTTTTGTAGTTTTACCTTTTTTGGTATCGAGTATTGATTGGTTTTATTTTATAGATTGACAGGTATTTGTGCGTTATTTGTTTTCAATAATCAGTTTTCGTTATTTGTTTTAAATTTTATTATGGATAAGTGAACACAATTATGAGTATCAACCATTTATCCTCAGTCATATTCAAATGTAATTTAATATCGATTTTGTAAGAGTTTTTTTGTGAATAATTTATGAATTTTTGTCAGTAAAACAATTTTCGAGCCGCATTTGGTCCGACGCTAATAATTTTTTTACTGCTGGATAATTATATTTTCTCATTGCGCAGAAAAAAAGTTTGCAGTGGGTTTTCTAAATTCAGTCACTTCATTCTCTAATCTCATAGATCTCCGAATTAAATCCATTTAACTATGTCATTCTTTGTATCATTTTACCGTATTTATTTGAGTTCTGTATTTAAATGTTGTTGACTTTCATTACATGAAGAAAACTGCCATATCCATAGAAAATAAATTTTTGATTTGTGTAGCAATGCATTTGAACGCTACAATATTTTCTGTTTGGGTTTTTTTCCAACTTAATTTGTTTTGGAATTTTGATTTTGAATTTTCGGTTTAATGTATTTACAAAGGCCATGAACTCTTTGATGGAAGTATTCCATTTTTTTTTTACTGATTCCCAGATTTTTTTTTCAAGAGAATTAATTATCTGTTTGTCTCAGCTAACACAGTAAATCTGGGGTTCTGTACACAACAAAATATGGAATTTAGCTAAGAAATTTCAACAACAAAGTTAAACTTTTTCATATGGCAAAAAACAGATTCTCTTCTTTCTCAAAACCCTCAAATTTGTCATATGATCAGGATTGATTTAGTCATTTGATTATGTCTGGGACAAGTATATATGTCCGAGGATGCCTTGTTGAAAATTTATGAGGATGCCTTGTTGAAAATTTATGTACCCCATGTGCTTCATCTTCTGCTGGTTAAACCAGAAATATAGCCGTTAAATCCGGTGCTAGCAATTAGTAGATGATTAATTTCCTTTTTGTTGTAAATTATGGAACTTCCAGGAGCTTGAAGGGCTCTCAGATCCGATGAGGAAGGATGTTTCACAAGTTCGTAAGAAGATCAATGCGATTAACAAAGAGTTTAAGTCACTAGGACATACCTGCCAGAAGAAGGTAACACAACTTGGATTTTTACCACATTCAGATGTTAATGTTTACTGCTATGCATATGCAATTATGGATCAATTCGTGTCTGTTCGTGATGAATTTCGGGTTTGTAACTTGTCACAGGAAAAGGAATACAGAGATGCACTTGAGGCTTTCAATGAAAAGAACAGAGAAAAAGTGCAGCTTATCACAAAGCTAATGGAGGTTAGTTTGTTAAACAAATTTTTACTTGGCATAGCGGGGTTGCAATTTCATGGATGGGTTGAACTCAAACCAGTCTGGCCAGTTCGGAGTTAGAGTGAGCACGGTTGAGCCTGGTGTGACAAATTACCAATCCTACAAAATTTGGGCTCGTTTCAAAAGGTTTTTATTTTGAAGTTTGATTGTGCTAATATATAATGTGATGTTTTTCTCTTTTTACTTTGTGTTTTTGTACTTGCAACTTATGTATTAAATAAAAGAATCTTTCAGTAAGTGATCCCACAAACAATTATGTAACGGTTATCCATTTAATACAAGAATTCTATCTAGTTTGTACTTATCAATCGCATAATACAATCTACCTATGTAATGTTGCAATTTAACAAAATAACATTACGAAGTAGATAAGCACACTTGTGTATTCTTCTCTTTTACACTTGAATGTCGTCCAACTCGGCGAGTGGTAGTCCACCTCTACCGCCTTCTCGATGCTGCCAAAACCATACAAAAATGGGAGGGAGACAAGGAGGAAGAATTGGTGGTTCGATATCGTTGAGGGTTTTCTGGGATTCCTGTTCCTTGCAGAGAGAGAGAGAGGTGGAAGAAGAAGGAGAAGAAGGTGAACCCTTGAATTGGGAAAAGGAACGCACTTCTAGAGGCGATTGAATTGGTTTTGAAGATTTGAGGTTTTTTGGCGTCTGTTGCAGAGGGAGATTAGGGGGTTTGCACAGAGGGTGGGTGGGCGATTCAAGTGAGGGGCTACAAGGATGGGGGCTCCATCTCTATTCTCGCTTGCTGAAACTTTCCGCTCTTCAGGTAATCTCTCAGTTGAAAGCTTCTAATTATTTTTTTTCATTTGGGTTTTTTTTTTTTCCTTTGATTTTATGTATTTTTTTCCCCAGTGAATTCGAAATGAAATCAGAAAAACGGATTTAGTAAACAAATTGATGAAATTTTTATTTGCATGCCCTGTTTTTTATTTGTTTGGTTTGGCTCATAGAGAAATTTTTACTTGCTGCTACCCTTGATTTTCCAGTGACATTTGTGCTGCCTGCATTTAATCATATGATGATTAAATGGGGTTGAACGTATTAATGAGTGGTTGCGTTTATTAAGCTTTTTCTTTGCTCACTTTTTTCAAATCTTTCTAATTGTTTATGTGCAAATGGGGTTGAACGTATTAATGAGTGGTTGCGTTGTTTGCAGCGAGCTCCGTTCAAGGTTATTTCATTTCTTATAGACAATTTTGTCAAGATTTCTGGGTTTCTTTTTGCTTCTTCTCTGCTAAATTACTCATCTGGAAGTTAATTTTGTTCAAAGACCAAGTATTGTTCTTCAATTAAGATTTCTGGGTTTTTTTTTTTTTTTTTTTTTTTTTTTTGTTGCTTCTTTTCTGTTAAATTACTCATCTGGATGTTAATTTAGTTCAAAAACTAAGTATTGTTCTTCAATTAATCTTACCAGAAAGCATATGAGAATGTGGCACACTAGTGTTCGATGAAATGTGTCTGAGAATCTGTCAATATGATATATTATAATTCTGACTCTCCTCTTCAGCCCCGGCCCCAGGTGCGTGAAGGCGACGTGGACCTGGTCGACGGTGTCTTCATTCACAGTTCCAGACGACAGTTCTGAACCTCTGGCGATTCCGACTGAGAAAGAGGTCAATAACAGCAAGGTAACGGAATTCAATGTTTTGTGTTTGTTAGAGAGGCATTTTTGCAACAGTGTATCAGAGAATATTTCTAGATAGTCTGTCCAGATTGCTTAGAATGTGTTTCATGATGCATATGGCTGAAGCGGTTTTGGCTACTTTTTGGATTGCTCATTAATTTTTTTGTTGACCTTGGCTGGTACAGATACATATAAGAAAAGTACTATCCTTTTATCAACTTTTAGTCAGGTTCAAATTTAGAATGCATTTGTACTCATGATGCATTGGGGTAAAGTGCCTGTGTTCTGTGTTCTGTTGTTATTTTTTCATCCTTTTAAATTGTATTATGGATAAGTGAACACATTTAGCTGAGAAATTTCAACAACAAAGTTTAAACTTTTTGATATGGCATAACCCTCAAACTTGTCATATGGTCAGGTTTTATTTGGTCACTTGTTTATGTTTGTGGATGCCTTGTTGAAAATATCTGTGTCCCATGTGCTTCATCTTCTGCTGGTTAAACCAGAAATATAACCGTTGGATCATTTGCTAGCAATTAGTAGATGATTAATTTCCTTTTTGTTATAAATTATGGAACTTCCAGGAGCTTGAAGGGCTCTCGGGTCCAATGAGGAAGGATTTTTCACAAGTTCGTAAGAAAGATCGCTGCGATTAACAAAGAGTTAGAGCCACTAGGACATACCTGCCAGAAGAAGGTAACACAACTTGGATTTTTACCACATTTTGGTGTTAATGTTTACTGCTATGCATATGCAATCATGGATCAATTCGTGCGGGTTCATAATGAATTTTGGGTTCGTAACTTGTCACAGGAAAAGGAATACAGAGATGCACTTGAAGCTTTCAATGAAAAGAACAGAGAGAAAGTGCAGCTTATCACAAAGCTAATGGAGGTTAGTTTGGTAAACAATTTTTTACTTGGCATAGCTAGGGTTGCAATTTCATGGATGGTTTGAACTCGAACCAGTCTGGCCAGTTTGGAGTTAGAGTGGGCTTACCAATCCTACAAAATTTGGGCTTACCTCCGGTAGGAGTTCAACCTGTCCAAACTCTCAACCGATGCTAGTTATCACTCATTATATTTCGATTCAGTAAAAGCGGACAAAGTGTTTACATAATTCAAGGTTTTGAGATTGTTTTGTTGTCGTGTTACATTTGATGCAGCTGGTGAGTGAAAGTGAGAAGACAAGGATGAAGAAGCTGGAGGAGCTGAGCAAGAACATAGAATCATTAAAGTGAAGAAATAGCAGCCAATGTGGGTGACTGATGATCTGATTAGGTTTGTGTGATGATGTATTTAAGGTGAGTTTTTCAATGTATACATATAGGTGGTGATTGTCATTTGTTGTAATTTCTAAGTTGGTTTGTTTCATTAATTAGTGTTTGGTAAAAACATTTGGCTGATTTAGGCAGGAAAATACCCTTTAAATTTAATCAGGTTTGTAACTAAAGCATCTGACCTCGCATTTTCCTTCTCATTTTTCCATGTATCCAAACATTGTACTTTGAATTTATTCCTATTCTTTGTTTTAATTTGTCATGGATTGCAAAGGCCATGATATTTATGTAATAATGTGAAGTTTTATGAGTGATTTTGGGACAAATGGAGTGTATTTGTTCAATTTTTCTTCAGTACTCCGCTCTATACGGAACGATTGCATTTTCTACTCCTACCCCCACAACACCATGATCTTCTTCTTCTCTCTCTTTTCATGGATGCTTGTGTAATCACCAAATATTGAATATTTTTGCTCTTCTGCATGTTGGGTTTTGTTTGTCTTTTTTTTTCATTTTTTGGGAAAAAAAAAGGTAAAGAAAAGGTTTTGTTGTTGTTGTTGGGGGGAAGTTGATTAGGAGCTTGCATCTGTACGCATTGGAATGAGGGGAAGAGGAAATGGGTTGTATGTGGAGCTGACTGCCAAGCCGTTTCTGAGATTGATGAAATTTCCAGCTTCCCAAGTGCTCCAAGGGCATGTCAATGGTTGCTGGGTTTGCATTGTAGCATTTCATAAGAATTCACTTCCTGATTCTACATGCATTCCCGCTATTCTTTCAGTCTCCATGTACCATTTTTAGTCTAATGAATTTAGTCTTATGTTTTAACTCTGCTTTTGATGTTTTTCACGGTATTGTCTTTTGGTTGGGGTTGTCGTTATTTGTGTTTGTGATGTACTAATTGCAGTATTACTCGATTACGGATTTGTAAACACACCATTAGAATGATTAACTTGATGTTTAGGATTTGGCTGTCTACATTTTTTGGAACTTTTACCCTTTTAAATTTTGCTCATTCCCCCGACAATTCATGACTTCGCCACTGACTGAAGATAAACACGTATTTTGTTGGGGCTTCACTTGTTTTGGCATTTCAAGGAAAGAAGAAAGGAGATTGCGGTGTATTGTAATACAGACACATGATATACTGATTTTCTCATAGTATAGTGCATGGATTGATTATGAATGTTATATTCTAAAGTGTGAATTGGATCGTCTACTCATAATATAATATGTGAGTCTGTTATATATACTATATGGATATGTTCTAGTAATGTTTCAATAATTTTTCTTGGTGAAGAGTCTTTGGTTTGCTTTCTATTATGTTACTAGTTGCATGGAAGAGTGCATTTTGCTCACGATCCTTAATGGCTACATTAATTATGATTGGTTTAGTTTAGGTTTTGAGATTTAAGTAGCAGACAAATCTGATCACATTCATCGACAACAATTCATGTGGCGGTAATGCTCGTAAAAATGCATTTTGAGTAAAAAAGCAACGGTTAGAAGACAACCATTTCACCGAGTCTCCTGCAATCTTTAAAACTCAATGCAACTGCTGAAAATTCTTTATTGTATCGATGTATCGAAGAATTGAGTGAATCTCTTGCAATCTTTAAAACCTAATGCAACTGCCGAAAATTCTATACTATATCGATGTATCAGTTAACTGAGTTTAAATATTTTTAGCCGATCAAACATTGGTGCATCCTGTACATTGACGTAGTATAAAACCCCAAAAGGAAGCCTCTTGCAAATAACCCAACGGGTAGGTTTAGTCAAGCATTGACATCTTCCCAGAAATACAAGCATAGGTTGAAGCATCTGAGGGGGGAAATGACATCACTTTTTCAAATTTTGTCACCACTTTATCATAGTCAAGCAGATTGAGCACGCTAAGTTAGCCATTGCTATACACAAAATACATGCTCCACCTAACACCAAAAAAGAATCCAAAAAGTAATGAGTGCTATTGTGTCCACTGTATTATCTAATTTTTTTTCCCCACTTTTTAATGAAAGTTTTAGTGACAAGTTTATTTTATTGCAAAATTAGATAGAACAACATAAGCAAAATATAAAAAAAAAGTGTCTTTTGTTTGGGAACTGAAGTGACGTAGGCGATCCTGCACACCATCGCTCCTCACATCCCAACTCAAACCCCACCAAAAGACCCAAGGTTTAAGTGGTCCTTCCCCTTGATTGAGCAAACATATTATGCAATTCTTAGGATTTAAGGAACGATTCTTGGTATGGACGCAAATAGGGAGAAAAAGGGAACAAATCACGTCCTTTCCTCCAGTTGAGCCAAACAATAAGGACCTTAAAAGGTACAAACAGAGTTAGGGATTAGGGCTTCTATCTTTGTCTATCTCTCTTGCAATTTCGTAAATGCATGTGAATCAATGAACAAATTTATAGATAAATTAGTTTAGAATATCGCTAGTATTTTTTTTATTTAAAATACCGCAAATAGCAAGTCATCCTCACTGGGATTGCCAATTGCCTCTTTCTTGTTTCTTCCAATCCCTTTCACCAATTATGATATATGAATTTCCACGGCTAGCCATATGGATTTTTCCGCCAAAGACTAATTGGTGTGCCAATACTTCCACGGCTAGCCATCTCAGTCATGCATTCTGCTTCTACACGGCTTCATTAAAATTTGTAAAAGTCCATAGAAAATTTCTTGTATTGTGAAAAACAAATAAGAAAGCAACAAGTGTAACAATGATTATTTTAGACTGTTAATCACAATTCCGCTGTGTGGTGTAGGCGAAGGATTGCAAACTTGTCCAACCCGACACATCTAAATCTGTTTTTGTAATTTACCGAAAGAAAAGAACATTAAATAAGATGATAAGTTGTGAATTGTGATGGAACATGAAGACCCTTAATTCAAAGTCTCCGTTGCATATGAATTTCTACAACCCATCACAACCAGGTATCTGATGTGACGACAAAGGACTTGCAAATTTGTAAAAGGGGTTGTGAACAACCGCCACTCATTTCGTTTTCCAATAGATCGGTTTTTCAACACAGGGAATTTGGAATTTAAAGGAAAACAAGATAAATTCAAAACAGGAAATTAAACAAATCCTAATTGAAAGATGCAAACCTAAATCCATAAGAGCAACGAAACCTAAACATATATTCTCACACTTCCCTCTTATTCTCCAACAGGGTCCAAAACTTGGGTTTACATGGCATATGTTAAATCAGGAAGAAACCAAAGTGGTGTTAATTAGGATTATATTTCATAAAGATGATCATAGTAATCCTAGGAATAGTATGATTACTTGTGTAAGAAGGAATCACGATTCTTGAGTGAAACTAATTTTGGTCGGACTAGTACACGGATGTACCATGATCATCATGCTATATAAAAAGGAATTTTTTTTTTTTTTATTATTACAACGATATATTTTACACTAAGAGGATGAGGGAGTTTGGCTAAGCCACACAATGAACAACCTAGTTTAGTATCAAATTCGCCATTCTTGAGACTCGAACCTAAAACCTCTCACTTACAAGTGAAGAGGAATACAACCAGACCAAAAGTACTTAACAACAATATAAATCTCACAATTAGCAAAACCTTTTCGCATCTCTCTCCCTCTCGTGCGTATCATACAAACTTAGCTTTCTCGTCATATAGTTGAAGTCTTGAAGATGTCGACAGTCTAGTAACACAGTCAATAACGACAACGTTTACATGGTATATGTGATGGCAGAAGATACATAAAAACATTTAGCTGATTGAGGCAGGAAATACCTCTAAATTTTTTTCCATGCATCCAAACACTCTGTAACATCTCTTCTGGACTACATTCCTAGTGTAATGTGGGGGTTCTTTGAATTTATTCCTATTTGTTATTTTTTTTTTTTTATGGCTTGCAAGGGACATAATATATAGAGTAATGCTAGGGAGACTAAATTTGAAGACTAAAGGACATGGAAGTTAATAATTGGTTTATTATTTATACGTTGATAAACATGCTCATTCTTATTAGTGACACATCATTTAGTTTACAAATTTAGTTTCCCTAGCATTAACCTAATATATATATGTAATGATGTCAAGTTTTTTTAGTGATGTTGGGACAAGTGCAGTGTACTTTATTCAATTTTTCTTCATTAATCCGCATTAGTTAGTAGTATGAAAAACGAACGGCTAAAATTGAATTGAGGAAGTACTATTTTTCCCAACTTGCCAATCTTATGAACAAAAACTTGGACTACACAATTGTCCGGACTATTGAAGACAAACACGTATTTGTTAGGGTTTCACTTGTTTTGTTCTTTCAAAGAAATACACGTGGTATGCTGATCCTTTCATATCATAGTGTGTAGATTGATTATTAATGTTATATTCTAAAGTATAAATTGATCGTTCATTCATATCATAACATGTGGGTCCGTTATACAAACTATTTGGATATGTTCTAGTTTGTTTCAACAATTTTTCTTGATGAAGAGTCTTTGGTTTGCTTTCTATTATGTTACTAGTTGCATGGAAGAGTGCATTTTGCTCGCTATCCTTCAATGCTCATGAGCATTACCATTTACCACTTATATTAATTGCGATTAAATTAGTTTAAGTTTTGAGATTTAAGTTGGACCCTTGAATTGGGAAAAGGAACGAACTTGTAGAGGCAATTGAGCTAAGTGTCGAGAGAAATGTTGATTGGGACTGCAATAAAATCATTGGGATTGAACTGGGTTTGAAGATTTGAGGGTTTTTTGGCGTGTCGCTCAGGGAGTCGGGAGTTCCAACAATGGATAATTTGTAAAGGAGAGGCTTTTCTTCCATTTCTGAGTGAATCTCTTGCAATCTTTAAAACCCAAAACAACTGCCGAAGATTCTGTACTGTATCGATGTATCGGATAACTGAGTTTAAACATTTTTAAGCATTCAAATATTGGTGCATCCTGTATATTGATGTAGTATAAAACCCCAAAAGGAAGCTTCTTGCAAATAACCCAACGGTTAGATTTAGTCAAGCATTGACCTCTTCCCAGAAATACAAGCATAGGTTGAACCATCTGAGGAGGGGAAATGACATCACTTTTTCAACTTTTGTCACCACTTTATCATAGTTCAAGCAGATTGAGCACGCTTAGTTAGCCATTGCTATACACAAAATACATGCTTCACCTAACACCAAAAAGTAATGAGTACTATTATGTCCACCATATTGTCTAAATTTTTTCCCCACTTTTTAATGAAAGTTTTAGTGACGAGTTTATTCTATTACAAAATTACATAGAACGACATAAGCAAAATATTAAAAAAGTGTTTTTTGTTTGGGAACTGAAGTGACGTAGGCGACCCTGCCTCTCTCTATATCTCTCCGGTGCATCATCGCTCCTCACAACCCAACTCAAAACCCACCGAAAGACCCAAGGTTTAACTGGTGCTTCCCTTTGATTGAGCAAACATAATAATGCAATTCTTAGGATTTAAGGAACAATTCTTGGTATTGACGCAAATAGTGAGAAAAAGGGAACAAATCACGTCCCTTCCACCAGTTGTGCCAAACAATAAGGACCCTAAAAGGTACGAACCAAGTTAGGGATTAGGGCTTTTGTCTATTTTTCTCTTGCAATTTCGTGAATGCATGTGAACCAATGAACAAATTTATAGATGAATTAATTTAGAATATTGCTAGTATTTAAAAAAAAATACCGCAAATAGCATGTCATCCTCACTGGGATTGCCAATTGCCTTTTTCTTGTCTCTTCCAATCCCTTTCATCAATTATGATTAATGAATTTCCTAGCCATATGGATTTTCCACCAAAGACTAATTGGTGTGCCAAGACTTCCACGGCTAGCCATCTCATTCATGCATTCACTATATCTGCTTCTACACGGCTTCGTTAAAATTTGGAAAAGTCCATAGAAAATTTCTTTGTATTCCTTATTAGTGAAAAACAAATAAGAAAAACTTGATCTATCCGGGAATGATTTCAGGGATTCTTTTCCAAGTGAATTTTCAAACTTGAAATCTCTCAAAAACCTTTATTTATCTGAAATAGGCTTAAAAGGTCAAATTCCTAAAGTGAGTGGAAATTTCTGCAAGCTAAAGGCCTAAAGTCTTCCAATGAACAAATTTGATGGGGGGATTGAAGAGTTTTGGAGGAGTCTCTCCAATTGTCCAAGTAATACATTAGAGTCACTAGATTCGTCTTTTTGCAAGCTTGAAAGCCAATTGCCGGTCTTTTCAGGAATGTTTAAAAGTTTGCAGAATCTCAACCTTAGAGGAAACTCTTTGTGGGGCTCAATTCCAGATTCCATCGGAAACTCATCGTCTTTGAGAACACTAGACCTCACTTATAATCATATGAATGGCTCCATTCCACAAAGTATAGGACAACTTTATGAGCTACGTTCCCTATCTCTATCTGGTAACTCATGGGAAGGCATTATGACAGAAGCCCATTTCATAAATCTTACCAGATTACAAAATTTTTGAGTAGGAACTATAGACCGACCCATGTCCCTCCTTTTCCGAGTAGGAAATATAGACCGACTTATGTCCCTCATTTTCAATGCGGCTTCTGATTCAGTTCCTCCCTTCAAGCTCTGCACAATTAAGATCTTGAATTGTCGGGTAAGTCCTGGTTTTTGGGTATGGCTTCAAACTCAAACTAAACTGTATTCTGTTATTCTTCTTGGTAATGGAATCTCGGATTCTATACCAGAGGAATGGTTGTTGAAGATATCTTCCCAACTCCACCAACTAGACTTGTCTCACAACCAATTTTGTGGAAACTTTCCATTCCATTTGAAATTTCCAAATTTGGAGTCTATTGATTTGAGCCCACTTCCACTTTGGGGCTTCACTAATGTCTATTCCCTTTATCTAGAAAGCAATTTCTTTTCTAGGCCAATTCCCTCAAATATTGACCAAATGCTGCCCAATTTGAATGAATTGTTACTTGATGAGAATTATTTGAATGACACTATTCCTCCCTCTATTTGTAACATCCTGGAAGTTGCAAATCTTGTCTCTAAGGAGAAATCAATTTTCTGGAGAACTCCCTCATGCATGGAGTGTGGAGGGCAATATGGTGTTTTTAGATGTTGGTCAAAACAATCTCTCTGGTAGGATTCCCATTTCATTGGGGGTACTAAGTTCCCTAGAAATATTAAAGCTCAACGACAACAATTTTGACGGTGAAATTCCTGATTCTTTGCAAAATTGTTCTCATTTGAGGAGTATGGATCTTGGAGACAACAAGTTATCTAGGAACATACCTTTATGCATAGGAGGATCAAATGTATCTATGTTGTTAATGCTATGATTACGGTCCAACTATTTAAATGGATGTATTTCCCATCAACTGTCCAATCTTCATGGCCTTCACATCCTCGATCTTAGTCACAACAGCCTTTCAGGTACTATTCCCATGTGTTTGGATAATTTAAGATCTCTGGTCAATGATACTTATGATAGATACTATTATGTTAAGTATTATGGAAAGTATAAGCAAGCCATACTGACACTAAAAGGAGAAGAACTTATGTACAACACGACTCTATATCTTGTCAAGAGCATTGATCTTTCATCAAATAATTTACAAGGTGAAATCCCTAAAGAAATAAGCAGCCTCGTTCTATTGGGCACCTTGAACTTGTCCATGAATCAATTGACTGGAAAGATCCCCTCCAAGGTCGGAAACTTGCATTGGCTCGAAACTCTTGATTTATCACAAAACCACCTCTCAGGACAGATTCCTCAAAGCTTGTCATCTTTAACCTTTTTGTCCCACTTGGACTTGTCTTACAACAACTTGTTCGGAAGAATTCCTTCTGGAAATCAGCTTCACACGCTCAATGTTCCATCCATTTATACGGGCAATCCATGGCTATGTGGCCTTCCTCTCTCAACTAAGTGCCCAGGAGATGACACTTTTACTGCTAAGGATGCAAAGGACAAGAATGAAGAAGGAAATGATAAGTTGTGGTTCTATGTTAGCATGGTACTTTGCTTTATCATAGGCTTTTGGGGCGTCTGCGGCACGCTGATCTTAAAAACATCGTGGAGGTATGCTTATTTTCAACTCTTGGATGACGTCAAAGAGAAGGTAGCACTAGCAATTGCCCTGAAAGTGGCTCGTTTCAAAAGGTTTTTTTTTTTTTTTTCTGAAGTTTGATTGTACTAATATATAATGTGATGTTTTTTCCTTTCTACTTTGTGTTTAGTACTTGCAACTTATTTATTAAATAAAAGAATTGTATCTTTCAATAAATGTTCCCACAAAGAATAATTTCACGACTATCTGTTTAACGTTGCAATTTAACAAAATATCACTATGTTCATAAAGTAGATAAACACACGTACATATTCTTCTCTTTTACACTTGAATGTCGTCGAACTCGGCCAGTGGTAGTCTACCTCCTCCGCCTTTTCGATGCTGCAAAACCGTACAAAAATAGGAGGGAGACAAGGAGGAAGAAGAAGGAGAAGAAGTTGGACCCTTGAATTGGGAAAAGGATTGAACTTCTAGAGGCGATTGAATTGGGTTTGAAGATTTGAGGGTTTTTTGGCGTCTCTGGCTTCTGCTCTGAAAGTAAGCAGAAATGGCTGAGATAGATCTACAATGGATAATTTGATATGGCGTGTCAAGTGAGGGGCCAGGGCTAGAGGGATGGGGGCTTCATCTCTATTCTCGCTTGCTGAAACTTTCTGCTCTTCGGGTAATCTCTCAGTTGAAATGCTGACAGATCTTCATCACCTAACCATTGATCGAAGGCTAAAACACACACATATTGAAGGATTACTAAAAATCTACACAGGAGAAACACCATATGAATAACACCCGATTGAAAAAAAACCAGAGTAAGAGAGGGCACTTCATCACAAAGCTTATGTTCTTAATACAGAAATTTCAGAACATAGTTGCATATAGTAATGAAAAAAAACCCTACCCTCAGTGAACAATCACACACAAAAACTGAAACAAGAGAACATTTTGTGTTGACATTGGGAAATGCTTCGTATACTAACACTTAGACTAATAAAAAAACATCGAAGCAGCTTCTGATCAAAGGGTGCTTGATTGTTAAGTAAAGATGGATATGTGTTTGCAATATCACTGATGTATATGCCACCATATTGAATTTTGTGAATGGTATATTCATCATGAGACAATCAGGTACAAGAGATAGCAATATATATGTGCTAGAGGGAAGACAACAAGACTACCTATCCCTCCTTGATTTACGTCTAAAGCTAACAAAAAAGAACAAATAAGACACATCCCTTGAATTAAGGGAATTGACAAGACAAATAAGACAAATTGAGGAAATTGACAACAAGAGACACATCCCTTGAATTAAGGGAATTGACAACACTATCTATCACCCTAAAATCCTTTGTACGGTGAACATGCAACCTAACCTAACCCTAGTTGCCATTCTTTCTTCCAATACACCAATAAGTTTAGCAGATACAGCTTCGCTGATAAGTAATTGCTACAGAACTCAAATGCAAGAGATATCCAACTTGGTCCAAGAATCTTAAGGTGATTTAGGACCAGAATCAATAGATATTGCACTTATACACGCCTCTTCTCCACACAGCAGACATTAAACTGAAAATAGAAGCACAAATTGGAGATAGAAAATTATCACACCAGTAATATAGGAACTGCATTATCTTGCAACTCCTGTTTGATGAAGTCCTTCTGCAAGTACGAATTTAATCAGCAGTCAACTGTATGTGACACTCTACACTATTTTTTATTTTATTGAGGAACAAGACACTATTATAACTAATAAGTTCCAATATAGATAAATTGGCGGAAGAGTGCCATTAGGAAAACTACTGAAATGGAGTTTTGAAAAATAAAGGTAAGATCTGGAAGTCAAAGTTGGATTCTGTTTTAAAAGAGAAAATGCATGGAATTTAGAATGACATGAAAAACTGTACGATCAGAAGCTCAATTCAGATATTTGGATTCAAAATTCAGTCATTGTTAATACCAGCAGATCAACAACAACGCATTTGATTTGGGAGGCAATGACATTCAATATGTTTCACTCCATTATGCGGGTATTTTTTCGATAGATTTATGTATTTTTATCCCCCAGTGAATTCGAAATGAAATCAGAAAAACGGATTTAGTAAACAAATTGATGAAAATTTTATTTTCGTGTCCTGTTTTTGATTTGTTTGGTTTGGAATAATATTACTTTTTGCTTTTTTAGAGAATAAAGTTGCCCTAGATTTTCCAGTGACATTTGTGTAGCCTGCATTTAGTCATATAATGAATGGTGGTGTAAATTCAGTTCTTATAGACAATTTTTTTTTTTAAGATTTCTGGGTTTCTTTTTGCTTCTTATCTGTTAAATTACTCATCTGGAAGTTAATTTTGTTCAAAGACTAAGTATTGTTCTTCAATTAAAGATTTCTGGGTTTTTTTGGTTGCTTCTTTTCTGTTAAATTACTCATCTGGAGACTGGAAGTCAATTTTGTTCAAAACTAAGTATTGTTCTTCAATTTCGTTAGTTCTCCAGAAATGTCTGAGAATCCATCAATATGATATATTATAATTCTGAACCTCCTCTTCAGCTCCGGCCGCAGGTGCGTGAAGGCCACGTGATCCTGGTCGACTGTCTCTTCCTCCACAGTTCTGGACAATGGTTTCGAAGCTCTGGCGATTCTGACTTAGAATAAGGTCAATAACAAGAAGGTAATGGAATTCAATGTTTTGTGTATTTAGACGTAGGCATTATACATTTTAATTGATGCACATACTTCCAGAGGCTATACAGATAATGATGGAAATATCCTGCTAGGGGATTCAATAAGGAAGAAGCTAGACTTGGTAAATGCCTGAGATAAACCAAGTTCACCGCCACTTTGCCATCCCCGTGATTTTTTTTAAGACCTTCTGCGTTGTTTGCTACAGTTGACAAGCATATTTTTTTTATTAGACCTTTCGGGTTGAGTCTTTTGACAGAATCCACATTGTATTCAACTTTTTGACATTCCACAAACTGACAGAATCCATATTTTTTTTTATTACATTTTCTGCTAGAAGGCTGGAATTGAAAATATAAACATTCTTGCATATAATGGTGACTAAAGGCGTACTTCAAGGCACAGAAATTACGAAGTTTGTAGTCCTGTTAATTTTGAATACTATTATGTATTTCAACGTACTAGTGTTCCATTGTCCAAAAAGAAAACAATTGTACGAGTTTCTGATTTTCTTGCAGTTGAAGAGGATCCTGCTGATGCTGTGTTAGCGTTTTGTAAATGGAAGAAGGAGAAAATGCACTGAGAATGTAGAAATGACTGCTATTCTCTCTGCAAGTTACAGAGGAACCTTTTCTCTCTTTGTAAAGTATATTTTCCACACAGCACACACACTCGTGCAAAAAGGAATAATTCTGTTAACAAGACTTAGCTGGATACACACAACCAACAATACAATCTCAGCCTTACACTTGTCATAATCTAAGACTAAGTGAATACACAATTAGAAACAAGGCTTATTTACTTTAACTTTACTTAGCTCACAGCTTATACGCTAATACTCCCCTTTAAGCTTTGAGCTGATATAACTCCAAGTTTGTCCCTGAGATAGTTGAATCTGTCCTTTGGTAATGCCTTGGTGAAAATGTCTGCCACTTGTTCTTTGGTAGGACAGTAAACCAAGTCAATTATCCCTTGCTGCAAGGCATCCTTGATGAAGTGATATCTCCTGTCAATGTGTTTTGTCTTCTGGTGAAACACAGGGTTCTTGGATATTGAGATTGCAGATGTGTTATCACACTGCAGAAGAGTTGCCTCAGCTTGTAATTCTCCAAAATCTTCAAGAACAAACCTGATCCATATAGCTTGAGATGTTGCTTCGGCAGCACTTATATATTCAGCCTCTGCTGTGGATAGTGCAACACAATTTTGTTTCACAGAAGCCCATGAGAACACTCCACTGCCAAAAGAAAAAGCATAGCCTGAGGTACTCTTGCTGTCATCTATTGATCCTCCCCAATCACTATCACAGAAACCAACCAAAACTGCCTTCTTGCCTTTCATATAATGCAACCCATAGTCCAGTGTTCCCTTGATATATCTGAGCACTCTCTTAGCTATCCCATAGTGCTTGTTAGAAGGGCCATGCATATATCTAGCTAACAAACTAGCTGCATACATCACATCTGGTCTTGTAGCAGTAAGATACAATAAACTGCCTACAAGTTTTCTGTATTTCTCTTCATCTGCTGCACCACTTCCATCTTCTTTACTTAACTTTTCAGTAGCCACAAGAGGAATAGAGACAGATTTACATTCTTTCAATCCAAGTTTATCCAACAGAGAAGAGGCATACTTCTTTTGATGAATGAAGATGCTAGATTCTGTTTGAATCACCCCCATCCCCAGAAAATGGTGAAGAAGACCCAAGTCTGACATCTCATACTTCTCCTTCATATCATCTTTGAACTCATCCAGCATATCTTGATTGTTTCCAGTATACACAATATCATCCACATATATGGAAACTATTAGTATATCCTTTTCTCCCCTTGTCTTAGTGTAGAGAGTTGCTTCACTTAAGCTTTTCTCAAACCCACACTTAGCAAAATAGCTGTCAATTTCTCCATACCAGGCCCTAGGCGCCTGTTTCAAGCCATAAAGAGCCTTGTGCAGCTTGTAAACCTTATCTTCCTTGCCACTAATCACAAACCCTTCAGGTTGATCAACACATACTTCTTCCTGCAATATTCCATTTAAGAAAGCAGACTTAACGTCTAATTGAAATAGCTTCCAGCTTCTGTGTGCAGCAAGTGCTATTAGTGTTCTGATGGTGTCCAATCGGGCAACTGGAGCAAACGTCTCATTGTAATCAAGTCCTGGTTTCTGCACATATCCTTTAGCAACCAGCCTTGCCTTGTTCTTTTGTACTGAGCCATCCAAATTTAGTTTGGTTTTGAACACCCATTTCACACCAATAACCTGCTTATCACTTGGTCTGTCTACAAGCTTCCAAGTCTCATTTTTCTCAATCATGGACAATTCTTCTTTCATAGCTTTTATCCAAGCTTTATCTTGTGCAGCTTCCTCATACTTCTCTGGCTCCACAATACAAAGATTGCATTGTGCTAGAATATCACTGATATTTCTCCATTTAACTGGTGTATGGTCATATGGACTAGTGATCTCAACAGTTTCAGAGACATCTCTATCTTGTTCTTCCATTTGATTACTGTCTACTATTTTTGTCACTTCTTGTAGACTGAAATCATTCACAGTCCTATACTGATCTTGAATGTTAGTTATTGCAATAGACTTCTCTGAATTCTCCTTCCAATTCCAAGACATAGTTTCATCGAAGACCACATCCCTTGATAGAATTAGCTTCCTTGAACATGGATCAAATACTCTGTACCCTTTCTCACAAGTTGCATAACCCACAAACACACCTTTGACAGACTTTGCATCAAGCTTTTGTCTTCTTTCAGCTGGTACATGAACATAACAGAGTGATCCAAACACCTTTAAGTGACCAATTCCTGGTTTTCTCCCACTATAAACTTCAAAAGGAGTCATGTTCTCAAGAGCTTTTGTAGGCGATCTGTTCAGAATATAAACAGCTGTATGTACAGCTTCTGCCCACAGAAAGTATGGCATGCTCTTATCATGAAGCATTGCCTTAGCCATCTCTACAACTGTTCTATTCTTTCTCTCCACTACTCCATTTTGCTGTGGAGTATAAGCTATGGATAACTGTCTTTGTATGCCTTCAGATTCCAACAACTTGCTGAATTCAGTTGAGAGAAATTCTCCCCCTCTGTCACTTCTTAGATATTTCACTTTAAATCCACATTGTAACTCCACCATTGTTTTGAACTTTCTAAAACAGATTAGTGCCTCAGACTTATGTCGTAGGAAATAAACCCATGACATTCTTGTGTGATCATCAATAAACAACATGAAATATTTATTCCCAGCAATTGATTCATTATTCATGGGACCACACAAATCTGTGTGTATCAATTCTAGAGGATTCTTGGCTCTCCAAGCTTGTCCTTTTGGAAACCAATCTCTGTGTTGTTTTCCCATTTGACATCCTGCACACACACCATCAACATTTTCAAGGTGCGGAAGACCATGCACCATTTCTTTTTCTCTAAGCTGCTTGAGGCTTCTAAGATTTAGGTGTCCTAGTCTCTTGTGCCAAGTCCAGGTACATTCAGCTACACTAGTTTTCAATGCAACTTGATCAGTTTGCATTAAAAACAAAGGTTAGCACCTATTACTTTTCATCTTAACCTTGATAACCAGACAATCAAGTGAAGGACCATTAAAGATACAACACTCTCCTCCACCAAATAGCAAATAATATCCGTGTTCGTCCATCTGTCCCACACTCAACAGATTTTCCTTCAAACCAGGTAGAAACATGACTTCCTTGATGCATTTACTACCAGCATTTGTATCAATCATAAGTGAACCTATTCCAGCAACATCTACCAAATTTCCAGTGGGCATTTGTACCTTTCCAGTGACATTTGTCCTTACATCCCTAAGTAGCTCAGCATTTCTAGTCATGTGGTTACTACAACCACTATCAATGTACCAGTTTTCATTCACCTTGACCTCAGTAAGTGCACTGTTAGCATAAAACAGATTACCTGTCACTTCTGCCTGATTAGCACAGTTTGCCTTCTGAACAACCTTGCCTACTGTGCATTCTCTAGCCCAATGTCCAAACCTATCACAGTTGTGACATTTGGATTGCCCCTTGTATCGACATTCTCCAAAGTGAAACTTAGAGCACACTTTACACTGTGGTTTAACTATATCTTGCTTCACATACCCAGAAGAGTTTGAGTTCTGTGTAGGATTAGTGAATGACCTCTGTTGAAACTTAGGCTTAGATTCCCATTTCTTTCCCTTCGAATTCAAGTGCTTATAGGATTTGAATGTACCAGATTGAGCATTTCCACTGGTTTGTCCTTTTGAACTCACAGAGAATGAGGCAAAAGCCTTTTCAGTGACATCAACACTATGCAAATCAAATCGTTGTTCTTGACTCTTCAAAATTGCTACAACCTCCTGCAGTTCTACAATTTCTAAGCACTTGGTATTTTCAATAACTAGACATATGGGATCATATGGTTTACTGAGACTAATGAGCACTTTCTGTACAAGCCTTTCATTAGACAGAATCTCACCAAATGTTTTCATCTGATTGATCAATTCATTTAGCCTAGTAAGATACCCAGACAGAGTTTCATCATCACGCATCCTAGTATACTCAAATTCACGTCTCAGATTTTGTAGTTTCACAGATCTCACTTGATCACCACCATGATACTCGCCATATAACAGATCCCAAGCCATCTTCGCAGAATCTGCATTAGCAATCCGAGGAAATATCTAATCTGAGACTGCGTTCTGAATAATACCCAGAGCTTTTGCATCTTGCATATATGCTGCGACCATTTTCTCATCGTCTTCTTCTTCCTCTGAGCTTCATTCAGCCTTCTTCTTCTTCTTTGTTTCTGAGATCGTAATCCCTTTTTCAACTAATTTCCATAACCCATGAGATTTGAAGATCGTCACCATCTTGATTCTCCAGAACTCGTAGTTCTCACCGGAGAAGATCGGAGTTCTCACCTCAAAACTTCCAAGTCCAGCCATCTTCGAGCTTTGATGATGCGAATACAAATCGAAATCGAGTTTTGTAAATTTCCGGCAACGTCACCCAACCCGGAACGAGTTCGAGTGTAGCTCGATTGGTTTTACGCCCAGATCTCAAACAATCGATCCTGGCTCTGAGGCCATGTTAGCGTTTTGTAAATGGAAGAAGGAGAAAATGCACTGAGAATGTAGAAATGACTGCTATTCTCTCTGCAAGTTACAGAGGAACCTTTTCTCTCTTTGTAAAGTATATTTTCCACACAGCACACACACTCGTGCAAAAAGGAATAATTTTGTTAACAAGACTTAGCTGGATACACACAACCAACAATACAATCTTAGCCTTACACTTATCATAATCTAAGACTAAGTGAATACACAATTAGAAACAAGGCTTATTTACTTTAACTTTACTTAGCTCACAGCTTATACACTAATATGCTGAACCTCAGTTTAACCCTTTTACTGGATCTGGAAGACGCTTGGATGGGAAACCTTTGAAATATGAGCCAGCACCGGCTTCTTCCTCAGGATCCAAATACAAGAAACCTGTAGTTACCAATGGAAATGCGCAACCTTCTACAGGATCTAGTTCACAAGCTACCAGTGGTCAGGCTCAGGGAAAACTTGTTTTCGGAGCAAATGCCAGTCGCACTCCTAAGGAGACAAAAAAGGTACTCTTGCTTCTCTTGTTTCATGACTTCCATCAACTAACTTTGGAATTATATTACAAACGTTGCCAGTTTGATGTGATGCTGATCGTAAATCACTCTTTTTCTTTTCAATTCTGCAGGAAGCTGCAAAAGAGACTAAGAAAAAGAAGCAGTTTTTGTTGTTATTTATTCATCTAGGGGATAACTTTTTGTTGTTTGGTGGAAGGAATATTAAAACACATCCACACCCTATTTTATCAAATTGTTCTAAAGTATCTGATGCTGGTTTTAGAACAAATCTGTCCCAAGAGAACCCAACTAAAGTGGTTCGCCGCTCCATGTATGAAAATTTTGTAATTTTCGAATTGTTCTAAAGTATTACTGAATTATTTGTAATTTTCGAAACTCAATGAAAATTTTTGCGTTGTAAGCATACATATTGAAATTTATGTTATAAATTGTTTGATAAGGAACAGATGTAAATTAGAATCATACTAATATAGGTATGCTATATAAATAAATAAATTTGTCATTAAAAAATATACGTAAATTTATATTCATAAATTTGATAGCTCCATAAATTTGGGTTACTGTTATATTTAGTACGGCCAGTATGGTGCCATTCAGGTGTTTTTGAATAATCTCTGCAGTTTTTCAATTCAACTGGGGTATTTGTGATTTTGAACGACACTAAAAAAATTTATGGGTTATAGGAACCGCGGTTAGAGTACATGGGTCCAAATTCAGAGTTGCTTTCTTCTTCCCTCAAAATAAGAAGAAAACGCTTCCTCAACTCCATATTTTGGCGCCACAGGTATATGTCTGTTCTCTAAAGCCTTTTACTTCTTCCGGTTTCTTCTGAGCTATTATTTTACCCATATGTGATTTGTAAAGTGGAGGATTTGATTTCATATGTCTGAGTGTTTAGGGTTTTGTACCATGCATACTTGAGCTTATTGATCCAAATGGCTAGAACAGTGTGCTCAACCAATTTCATATCCTCAGGCTAAGGAGAGTATATTACTTGCCAATGAGAAATATACTTCATATAATAGCAATGTGATGATGTGTGGCATGCTTTAATTAGGGATAGCTTTGTGTAGTAAGAATGCCATAGAGAGAGAGTCACATATTTGTTGTTTGGATTTGGTTAATGTAGGGATTACGCTATGAAAGCCGAGGACACACAAATGACACATGTAAAACATTTATTTCGTTGCATGTGTACGTATTGGATGAGGGGAAGAGAAATGAGATTGAGAGGGAGTTTGTGTTCAGAGAAAATGGGTTGTATGTGGAGCTGACAGTTAAGCCGCTTCTGAGATTAATGAAATTTCCAACTTCGCAAGTGCTCCAACGGCATGTCAATGGTAGTTGAGTTTGCATTTTAGCATTTCATAATAATTCACCTTCTGATTTTACATGTGATGAGTCCATTTAATACTATATATTATTTCCTATTCTTGGTATATTTTGGTTATTATTTTGATAAGATTTTGATGCTTTGTTACGTATTTTTAATGTAGGACATACGAATTTGTTTGGAGCATAAAGTAATCAAACGGTGGAATTTTTGAGTGATTCCAATTGGAGCGGGTTCGTAAATCTGTCGAGAAGATTGTACCAAAATTTCATAATTTTATCCTGAAGCATCTGATCGTGACGAATTAATTTATGCCCAGTACGCAATACTGATAGATTGGGCTGCAGAGCTTATTTGCGATTTTTGGGCTGGAAGATGATGCATTTTGGACTTGGGCTCTTCTTGGAACTTGAAGAGGATTCAAGTCGTTTTGGGCCTGTTTTGGAGCCCTGAAGGTCTTGAAACATGGTTATCTCTTTGATGGGTAGATTTCCTAATCAGAATAGGAATGTAATTCCAAGTTATCCTTTTATTATTTTATTTTCTAGTTTTTATAAAACCTTTTTCTATCAGGGTTTTAATTTGGAGTAATATAAATAAGGCTAATTAGGCATTAGGGTTTTCTAGGCAACATTGAGAAAAAAAAGAGAGGAGGAGAACACACGCACTATTTTGGATTCAAGTTTATTTCTAGATGTTTTCTATCCTTGTTCTTAATAATATTTTATTTTATGATTGTTCGTAGCCTAGTTTCTTTTGCTAGGGCGAAGCCTTGAGCCTTAGCAAGAATATATAGTTTCTTTTCAATTTACTTATGATATTATGCATGCATGTTTTGAATTATTAATTACCGTTTTAAGCTATCTAATTGTCTTAATGATTTGCGATCATTGAGATATTTAGAGAAGTAATTTGATGCAATTTTGGTCAGAATGTTCCCTGAAATTGATGATGGCTTGTTGTGGTTAATATTGGTAATTTCACTTAGAATGAACACCACTTCTTAAGGGTTGCATGGTTTTTCAAAAGGTTTTCATAAAATTTAATGAGTCTTCCATGTTTATATTTGATCCGAACATCCGGACGGATTGTATGTTAGATATACGTTCTATGTTGGAGGTCCCAAGTAGAATATATATATTAGGAAAACCTAACTTTCAAAACATGTATGGGTAATCCATAAGTACTTGGAAGAACTATGTAGAATTGTTAAGGTGACGGCTGAACCCTAGGGTTTTTACAAATTGATTTTCTTTAAATTATTCTTTAGTCAATTTCTTTAAATGTTTTATTTTAAAATTTGTTTTTATTATATTAAATTTTAAAATAAACATTTTCTAAACTTTGTTTAAATAATTAATGAAGAGTTAGTTTTAAACACAAATTATTCATTCAATCCATATGGAAAACAACCTTGCTTGAGCTGCTATACTATGATAATCTTATACTCTTGCAAGTATTTTTAAGTGTTTTTATCCCTACTTTTGCAGGTGGTAAAAATCCTTATCAACATGCATTCCCTCTATTCTTTCAGTCTCCTTGTACCATTTTTAGTCTAATGAATTTAGTCTTATCTTGTCTATCTGCTTTTGATGTTTTTCACAGTATTGTTCTTGTGGTCTTGTGTTTGTGTTTATGTTTGAGATGTACTAATTGCAATATTACCCGATTACAGATTTGTAAACACATCGTTAAAATAATTAGCTTAATGTTTAAGATTTGATTGTCTACATTTTTTTTTTTTTTGGACCTTTACCCTTTTAAACTTTGCTCCTTCCCCCTACAATTCCTAACTTCGTCACTGACTGAAGACAAACATGTATTTTGTTGGGGCTTTACTTGTTTTGGTCTTTCAAGAAAGAAGAAAGGATATTGCAATGTACTGGAACAGACACTTGAAGGATATTGCAGTGTACTGGAACAGACATATGATATATTGTTTTTCTCATATTATAGTGCGTGGATTGATTATTAATTTTATATTCTAAAGTATAAATTGGATCGTCCACTCATAATATAACATATGAGTCCGTTATATATACTATGTGGGTATGTTCTAGTATATTTCAATAATTTTTCTTGTTGAAGAGCCTTTGGTTTGCTTTCTATTATATTACTAGTTGCATCGAAGAGTGCATTTTGCTCCCAATCCTTAATGATCGTGAGCATTACCACTACATTGATTATGATTGGTTTAGTTTAGGTTTTGACATTTAAGTAGTAGACTCAAAAAAAGCAAGTGGTATTTTACCACAGTGGTGGAAAGATGTTGTACCCTTACATGACAGCGTAGGTTCGAACCTCGTCGGCGGCTAATCTAACATCTAACTTACTAATGCTATCGCTCAACTAAAAAAAAAAATAGTAGACAAATCTAATCACATTCATCGACAACAATTCATGTGGTGGTAATGCTCATAAAAATGCACTTTGAGTGGAAAAGCTCGGGTTAGAAGACAACCATTTCACTGAATCTCTTACAATCTTTAAACCCTAATGGAATTGCCGAAAATTATATACTGTATCGATGTATCGGATAACTGGGTTTAAACATTTTAGCCGTTCAAACATTGGTGCATCTTGTACAGAGATGACGCATAAAACCCCAAAAGGAAGTTTCTTGCAAATAACCCAGCGGTTAGGTTTAGTCAAGCATTGACCTTTTCCCCGAAATACAAGTATAGGTTGAAGCATCTGAGGGGGGAAATGACATCAATTTTTTACCTTTTGTCACCACTTTAATCATAGTTAAAGCAGATTGAGCACGCTAAGTTAGCCACGCTATACACAAAATACATGCTTCACCTAACACCAAAAAATGAGGAGTGGTATTATGTCCGCTATATTGTCTAATTTTTTTCACCCACTTTCAAACAAAAGTTTTAGTGACAAGTTTATTCTATTGAAAATTACATAGAAGGACATAAGTAAAATATAAAAAAAGTGTTTTTGTTTGGGAATTGAAGTGACGTAGGCGACCCTACCTCTCTCTATATCTCTCCGGCGCACCACCGCTCCTCACAACCCAACTCAAAACCAAGCGAAAGGCCCAAGTTTAAGTGCTGCTTCCTTTTGATTGAGTAAACATATTACACCATTCTTAGGATTTAAGGAACAATTCTTGGTATAGACGCAAAGACTTCCACAGGTAGCTAGCCATCTCATTGATGCATTCATAATATCTGCTCCTACACGGCTTGCAAACTTGTAAATATCCCAAGTACTGACTACCAGTCTACCAGCATGTGTGGTGTAGGTGATGGACTTGCAAAATATAACAACATATCTAAATCTGTTTTCGTAATACCACAAGAAAATAACAGTAAATAAGATGATAAGTTGTGAATTGTAATGGAACATGAAGACCCTTAATTCAAAGTTTCCACTACATATGGATTTCTACAACCCATCACAACCAGCTGTGTCGACAAAGGACTTGCAAACTTGTAGAAGGGGTTGTGAACACTAGCCACTCATTTCAGTTACCTTTTTTTCTTTTCTCCGTCCGACGACTTTTGTTTTCACCAACAAGTTACTCATCTAATGATATTACTCTTCTCAATGTCGAAAGAGTTCCAATTTCAAAACATCTACCCTATTAATTTCAAAACTTGAAATTTTGGATTGGAGAAAATAATATAATTTTCCAAAAACTTAGCTCATGGATAAGTTGAAAATGGCTATCAAATTCAGGGGACAAACTAGCAAAGCAGCCTATATAAATAAAGGACTTCAGGGCAAAATTGAGTGAATTTTAGGATTTTAATCACCGGGCGGGGGATAGCTTTTAGGTCCAGGTCCAAAAACATTGGCTATTGTTTTGGAAGTTCTACTATGGCCACCTCATTGTCTTATTCTTCCATCCAATTTTTAATGCAAGTTTTTAACGACAAGTTTACCCTATTGCAAAATTGCTTAGAAGGTCTTAAGCAAAGTATAAGGAAAGTATTTTTGTTTGGGAACTAAAGTGACGTAGGCAGCCCTGCCTATCTCTGTCGTTCTTCGGCGCACCATTGTTCCACAAAACCCAACCCAACTCAAAACCAAGGGAAAAACCAAAGTTTTAAGTTGATGCTTCCCTTCGATTGAGCAAAAATATTATGCAATTCTTTGAATTTAAGAAACGATTTCCTGTTATAGCCGCAAATAGTGGGAAAATTGACGAAGAAGACAGAGAGATAAGAGTTTAATAAAACATAAAAAAGCTTATTGAAGTTGGTCTTCATTAGCAAAAATTAATTAGTGTTTGGTAAAAGCATTTAGCTAATTTAGGCAGGAAATACCTTCTTAAATTTTAAACAGGTCTGTAACTAAAAGCATCTGGTATTGCAGTTTACTTCTCATTTGTCCATGTATCCAAACACTGTGTAACATCTCTTCTAGACTACTTCCCAGTCTAATGTGGGGTTCTTTTCATTTTCTTTGAATTTCTTCCTATTCTTTGTTTTAATTTGTTATGGCTTACAAAGGCCATGATATTTATGTAATAATGTAAAGCTTAGTAAGTGATGTGGGACAAACGGAGTGTAGTTTTTGTTCAATAGTTTGCATTACTCAGTAGTACGAGCAATGAACGGTCAGGATTGAATTGAAGAAATACTATTTCTTTCTCAACTTGCCAATCCAATGAATAAAAATTTGGCTTACCATTAGTCTGGGACTATTGAAGACAAACACGTATTTTTTTTTGTTGGGGGGGGGGGGGGGGGGGGGGGGGGGGGGGGGGGCGCTTCACTTGTTTTGGTCTTTCAAAGAAATAAGAAATGAGGGATTATTGTGGTGTACAGGAACACATATACGTGGTATACTAATCTTCTCATATTATAGTACGTGGATTGATTATGAACTAAAGTATAAATTGGTGATTTACTCATATTATAACACGTGAGTCTATATGTATACCATGTGGATATGTTCTAGTATAGCCGAAGAGTCTTTGGTTTGCTTTCTATTATGTTACTAGTTGCATGGAACAATGCATTTTGCTCACAATACTTCAGTGGTCATGAGCATTACCACTACATTAATTGTGGTTGAATTAATTTAAGTTTTGAGATTTAAGTAGTAGACAAATCAGATCACATTTATCGACAACAATCCATGTGGTGGTAATGCTCATAAAAATGCACTTGGCATGGAACAGTTCTTATTAGAAGACAACTATTTCACTGAATCTCTTATAATTTTTAAAACCCAATGCAATTGCCGAAAATTCTATATTGTATCAAATAACTGAATTTGAACATTTTTAATCGGTTAAACATTGGTGAATTATGTGCATAGATATAAAATAAATCCCACAAAGATGCTTCTTGCAAATAACGCAACGGTAGATACAAGCATAGGTTGAAGCATGCGAGGGAAAATGACATTTCAGCTTTTGTCACCAGTGTAAAAGTGTAATCAATCAAGATGGCTGAAATTTTCTGGAATGACCAGGTCCTCCTTACGCGCATTCACTTTTGCTTTGGCTTTTTATTTTCGAAAGCTGGTTAAAGAAAAAGATAAATTACTTTTGCTTTAGCACTTGCTATTTGCCAATTGTTAATTGGCTTAAATTTGAATTATATCCACCATAAATAATACACAACATGTCGGTAGGGGTTTCACAACTTGATATGGTCCACAGCATTCTCTAAAGAAAATTGTGTTATAATGGATAGCCGCTATCACCACAGTGCTGCTCACTATTTTAGATTGTTAATAACTATTTCGCTGTTTAGAAAATTTGTAAATTAGGACTCAACAGTCATATCTACATAGAGACTACCAGCATGTGTGGTGTACCCGACTAATCTTATCCATTATCATTCGAACAAAATATAAGAACATATCTAAATCTGTTTTTATAATTTACCAAAAGAAAAGAACAGTAAATAAGATGATAAGTTATGAATTATGATGGAACATGAAGATCCTTAAGTCAAAGTCTCCGCAGCATATGAATTTCAGCAACCCATCACAACCAGGTACCTGTTTTGTCAACAAAAGACTTGCAAACTTGTAGAAGGGGTTATGAACACTAGCCACTCATTTCAATTACCTTTTTTTCTTTCTCCATTAGACGACTTTCGTTTTCAGCTCTTCGGCCTACATCTATAATATGTTCCTATAAATCCCGGTATAGCGCTAACTTAGTAGCAAAAATCTCCCGGCAAAGCAAACAAAATTTTGTGCAATAATTAGGGATGGACAACGGTTATGGCAGACGGGTAACCGCGGTTATTTACCCATAACTGTTTATGTTCATACTCGCATAACCGTTTACCCGTTAGGTAATTGCATAAATTGTTACACCCACACGCATAACTGTTTATAAACGAATAACCATACCCATAACCATGTACCCATTTAACTATAACCATTTACCCATTTAACCATAATCATTTACCCATTTACCCGTTTTTGAACCCGTTTATCTTTTTTTTACCCATTTATCCCTTTTTCACCCGTCTACATGTGTTTTTTTAACAACTTGAAAATTACAAAATAACAATTTGTCATAATTTTCGTTTTCTAACAATTAAACACCGTTATAAGTACATTTGAGCATGCATTTCCTTATTTTAATTATTTAAGTCCTCATACAATTCCAATAATTGAAATAATAGTGTATGAACAATACTTTTCTGATACACCCAAGCAAGTCATTAATTATAATCCATATGATTACAAAGTAAATTTTCTAAAAACAAAAAGTAGTTATTATCTTGAATACTAGATGATTCAAAACTCCAAAATATTCCGAATTAAATACTTTCGAACACTAATGCTTTCAGAAGAGGTTAATTAATTATGTGGCTTTGTGCTTAGGTGTAATGTGTCCCTTAATTTACGTGACTTTATGGAGCAACTGCATGGGAAATATGTATGCTGATATCAAAATGGGATCTACTTACACAATGTGGTCACGTCATGGGTACATAATCTTCTTGCTATGATTTTGTTATCAGTTAAACTTTATACTGTAATTTAAAAATATTGAATCGCATGAGTGTTCACACGCAAAAGTATTCATTCTTTATTAAATTAAGGGAAAACTTGATATAAGTCCAATTTTTTTAGCCAATAGTAGTAATAGTCCAATTGTGACATCCCACATCGCCCAGGGGAGTGATCATTAAATGTATATTCCCATCCCTACCTAGCACGAGGCCTTTTGGGAGCTCACTGGCTTCGGGTTCCGTAGGAACTCCGAAGTTAAGCGAGTAGCGTGCGATAGCATTCCCAGGATGAGTGACCCATCGGGAAGTTCTCGTATGAGTTCCCAAAAACAAAACCGTGAGGGCGTGGTCGGGGCCCAAAGCGGACAATATCGTGCTACGGTGGTGGAGCGGGCCCGGGAAGTGGTGCGCCCCAGGCCGGGATGTGACAATTTGGTATCAGAGCCTAACCCTGTTCGCGAGTGTGCCGACGAGGACGTCGGGCCCCTAAGGGGGGTGGATTGTGACATCCCACATCGCCCAGGGGAGTGATCCTTAAATGTATATTCCCATCCCTACCTAGCACGAGGCCTTTTGGGAGCTCACTGGCTTCGGGTTCCGTAGGAACTCCGAAGTTAAGCGAGTAGCGTGCGAGAGCATTCCCAGGATGGGTGACCCATCGGGAAGTTCTCGTATGAGTTCCCAAAAACAAAATCGTGAGGGCGTGGTCGGGGCCCAAAGCGGACAATATCGTGCTACGGTGGTGGAGCGGGCCCAGGAAGTAGTGCGCCCCAGGCCGAGATGTGACACCAATTCAATAAAAAAAAAATTTTGAAATAGGTCCAATTTTATAGACTACCTTTTGAAATAGGTCCAATTTTTAGTGACTTTTGATTTTTGAAATAGTTCTAATTTTTAGTTACTTTGGACTCATTTCAAAAAATCTCTTTAGTAAAATAAGTCCAATCCTTAAATTTAATTATTTATTATCAATAATTATCTATTCAATGATAAGATTTATTATAAAAATCAAAATTCTTCCTAATTATCTCTTTGATTATTTCTTTTTATTTTTATTTTTTGTTATTTCTTGTTCTTCCTACTGCTTTAAACCCCATCTATAGATTTTATTTTTAATTTTTATAATCAACCTATATCACAGGTTAATTATTTTTATGTATCGACAGATTCTTTTTTATAATCAACGTGTCACAAATTCATGTGTCTTGCTTGTAGGTATATTATGTTTTTTCCTACCTTTTAGTTAGGTTTCATATCTCGCTTACTGGTATAATATATATTCATATATTTGTTACTTGAGTTAAGGTACAATGTTTTGTAGATAATTTATGTTAGTATATTAGTTTTTTTTTTTTTTTGTTGAAAGATATTAATTAGATTTTTTTGGAGTTGGAAAATCCATAATATTAGAAGATTTTAATTGATTTTTAATATTTAAAAAAATATAAAATGAGTATAAAAGAAATAAAAACATGTAATTAGATAATTGGACTCACTCCTAAAAACCATCTATGTTTTTGAACCTAGATCTAAAAGCCCCTTAAATTAAATGGAGGGAAAGATGAGCAGGGACATGACGTTT
Organism: Pyrus communis; assembly: GCF_963583255.1. Classification (NCBI taxonomy): domain Eukaryota; kingdom Viridiplantae; phylum Streptophyta; class Magnoliopsida; order Rosales; family Rosaceae; genus Pyrus; species Pyrus communis. The sequence continues at coordinate 25,820,902 of NC_084811.1, forward strand.
GAGACTCTGAGTTTGATGGAGAGATTGAAAATTTAGGGTTTTTAATTTTGTTTTTTTTTTTAATTTTACATATATTAAATTAAATGGGTAAATGGATTCCCATTATAACAGCGGGTAATACCCATAACCGATAGATACATGTTATAATCGTGAGTAATACTCATAACCGTCCATTTAAATTTCACGGTTAAACGGTTATACCCATAACCGTTTGTTTGTCTAAACACCCATAATCGTAACCGTGAATTTTAAATGAACAGGTAACGGCAGTTACCCAAACCCATACGTATTTTGCCCTCTCCAGCAATAATGGATGGCTATTGTCATCTCAGTATTGCTCACTATTTGCTTCTTTTGCTTTTGGTCTCTTTCTGCATGCACAGTACTACTAGACTCCGTTCCTGTTTGGCTGGTGATGAAATTTCAAGCAGTGTGAAAAGAAATTCATACACTGAAGAAGAAAGACAAGCACTTCTCGTCTTTAAACAACATCTTGTTGATCATTCTGGTAGGCTTTCGTCTTGGATGGTCATGATTGTAGTCAATGGGAAGGCATTTCATGCAACAACAGCACTGGTCATGTCGTGAAGATGGACCACCGGAATGATGAAGGGTGGATAAATGATTCTTTGCGAGGTAAGATAAATGCTTCTCTATTGAGCTTGAAACATTTAAATTACCTGGACTTGAGCCAGAATTGGTTTGATAGCAATCAAATTCCTAAGTTCATTGGGGAGCTTAAAAGTATGCAATATCTCACTCTCTCCTTTGCGTATTTTGGAGGAGAGATTCCCCCCTGTCTTGGTAACCTGTCAAGCCTAAATTTTCTTGATCTCGAGTCAAATCAAGACTTATCTTCCAAAAAATTTGAATTGGGTTTCTCAATGGCGTTGATCTTAGCAGCACAGGAGTCAGTTGGGCATATGATATTAACATGCTTCCTTAGAGTTACATTTATCTTCGTGCCAAATTGAAAGCAATCCACTCTCACTGCAGAGGATTAACTTGACATCACTTTTGATCCTTGATATGTCGAATAATGGTATTAAAAGTTCTTCATTTCCCCGTTGGGTTTTTAATCTTACCAGCCTCACAACACTTGATCTATCCTGGAATGATGTCAGCGATCATTTTCCAAGTGGATTTTCAAACTTCAAATCTCTGGAAAACCTTGATTTATCTTATACAGGCTTACAAGGTCAAATTCCTAAAGTGAGTGGAAATTTATGCAAGCTAAAGGTCTCAGGTCTTTCAGGGAACAAATTTGATGGGGGGATTGGAGAGTTTTGGAGGAGTTTCTCAAATTGTTCAAGTAATACATTAGAGTCACTAGATTTGTCTAATTGCGAGCTTGGAAGCCAATTGCCGGTGTTTTTAGGAATGTTCAAAAGTTTGCAGAATCTCAACCTTAAAGAAAACAATTTGTGGGGCACAATTCCAGATTCCATCGGAAACTTATCGTACTTGAGAACACTAGACCTCAGTTATAATAAGATGAACGGCTCAATTCCAGAAAGTATTGGACAACTCTATGAGCTAGTTTCCCTATTTCTATTTGCTAATTCATGGGAAGGCATTCTAACGGAAGCCCATTTCATAAATCTCACTAAATTACAAGATTTTGGAGTAGGAAGAATAAACCGATCCATGTCCCTCATTTTCAACGTGGCTTATCATTCGGTTCCTCCTTTCAAGCTCCACACAATTCAAATCATAAATTGTGGGTTAAAACCTGGTTCTTGGGTATGGCTTCAAACTCAAACTGAAATATCTGATGTTTTCCTTCGTGGTAATGGAATCTCGGATTTTATACCAGAGGAATGGTTGTTGAAAATATCTTCCCAACTCACCCACCTAGACTTGTCTTACAACCGATTTCGTGGAAACTTTCCATACCATTTGAAATTTCCAAATTTAACGTTTATTGATTTGAGTCATAATCAGTTGGAAGGCCCACTCCCACTTTGGTGTTTCCCTAATGTCGATTCCCTTTTTCTAGAAAGCAATTTCTTTTCCGGTCCAATCCACTCAAATATTGAACTAATGATGCCCATATTGCAAGAATTGTTACTCGATGAGAATCATTTGAATGGCACTATTCCTCCCTCTATTTGTAACATCCATAAGTTGCAAATCCTGTCTCTAAGGAGTAATCAGTTTTCTGGAGAACTCCCTGATGCATGGAATATGGAGAGCAATATGGTGTTTTTAGATGTTGGTCAAAAAAATATGTCCGGTAAGATTCCCACTTCATTGGGGGTACTAAGTTCCCTGGAAATATTAAAGCTCAACAACAACAATTTTGGCGGTGAAATTCGTGATGCTTTGCAAAATTGTTCAAATTTGAGAAGTATTTATCTTGGAGACAACAAGTTATCTGGGAAAATGCCTCTATGGATTGGAAGGTCAAATGTACCCATGTTGTCTATGCTACGATTACGATCTAACTATTTTAGTGGACATATTTCCCAACAATTGTGCAATCTTGATGGCCTTCACATCCTTGACCTTAGTAACAATAGCATTTCAGGTACTATTCCAATGTGTTTGGATAACTTAACTTCTCTCGTCAATGATGATTATTGTGGAGCCAAAAATAATCACAAGGTGACACGTGGATTTTTGGTTAAAAGGATAAAATTACCCTCGAGGCACATCGGATTTCCTACGCGCAAGCAGTGGACAATCATTCTTCAATCAAGCCAAAAGTGCCCAAAATAGGTAACAAACTCAAAATTATTTCATCAATCCTCATCTTATATTCCCTAAAAGGTATTGACTCCATAACTTTCAAAACATTCCATACACATTGAGTTAATTGGTCAATTAATGGATTTATTACCTAATTAATCCATTAATTGCCAAATAACTCACCCATTACACCCCAAAAAACACCCAAAGGCTGGCCACTCTCTCTCCCAAGGAAGGCAGGCCATGCTCTATAAATTGGACCCCATTTTCTCTAAAAAGCTAGGTGACACACTCTTGTAAAACTCCCAACTCTCCAAACACTTTTCTCTCTAAATTCTAACTTTGGCATCGGAGATTCTTCGACCAAAGCCCCCCCACATTCATCGTGGGCGCGTAAGGCTCTTGACATTGACCAAAGGTGTTGATTGTTTTGTAGGTGCAATTTTGTCAAAGAAGGAGAAGGCGAAAATTTACGTTCACAATTATGGTGGATATGCTTATAATAGCTTTAAGCATTCTGATAATATATTTGAGCATGCCCAACTAACACTTAAAGGAGAAGAACTTGTGTACAACACAACTCTATATCTTGTAAAGATCATTGATCTTTCATCAAATAATTTACAAGGCGAAATCCCTGAAGAAATAAGCAACCTCATTTTATTGGGCACCTTGAATTTGTCCATGAATCAATTGAGTGGAAAGATCCCCTCCAAGGTCGGAAACTTGCATTGGCTCAAAACTCTTGATCTCTCATACAACCACCTTTTGGGATAGATTCCTCAAAGCTTGTCATCTTTAACCTTTTTGGCCCACTTGGACTTATCTTACAATATCTTCTTCGGAAGAATTCCTTCTGGTAACCAACTTCAAACGCTCAACGTTTCGTCCATTTATATAGGCAATCCATGGCTATGTGGCATTCCTCTCTCAACTAAGTGCCCTAAAGATGACACTTCTACTGTGAAAGATGCAAAGGACAAGAATGAAGAAGGAAATGATACGTTGTAGTTCTATGTTAGCGTGGTACTTGGCTTTATCATAGGTTTTTGAGGCGTCTGTGGCACATTGATCTTAAAGACATCGTGGAGGTATGCCTATTTCCAATTCTTTGATGACATCAAAGATAAGATAGCACTAGTAATTACATTGAAAGTGACTAGTTTCAAAAGGTTTTTATCTTGAAATTTGATACATAATGTGATGTTTTTCCCCTTCTACTGTGTGCTTTTGTACTTGCAACTTATGTATTAAATAAAAGAATTATATCTTTCAATAAATGTTCCCACAAACAATTATGTAATGACTATCCATTTAATACAAGAATTATATCTAGTTTGTACTTATCAATCCCATAGTACAAATTATATATGTAACGGTATCTATTTAATGTTGCAATTAACAAAATAACACTTTGTTCATAAAGTAGGTGATCACATGTATATATTCTTCTCTTTTACACTTGAATGTCGTTGAACTCGGCCAGCGGTAGTCCACCTCCATCGCCTTCTCGATAATGAATATTCAATGGGCCTAATTAAATAATATAAGAAGGGTAAACGAAACAAAGGCAACATTTAAGTATATAGGTGCATGGAGCCCCTTGGGTTACAAGTTGTTGACTGTGATCTCAGCTAACTATATATAAAGCATACACGAGTGACACATTACTCAGAACGCATCAGATTCAAAACTACAGTATTCCAAGCAAGTATACGAAGATGCCTCCAAGATCTCATCCAAGCTGGTAAAAACGCAATCAGTTAACCACCAATAATAACCTAATATCTCTGTTTATACCCTCAATCCAAACAACATCCACTTCCACTACATATTTACATAAGATAACGAGTCAAATAAATACATTCTAAGAGAAATATATTCACTTAATTATTGATCTCATTGATTTCATAAGTTTCTTATTTAATCTCATCAATCGAATTTCTTTATCGAGAAATTATGTCATTCAAGCATTCAAGTAAGGGTTTCAAAATTTGTATACTAAATTTGCAAATTTTTTCTACAAATTTTAACTCCCTAATATTACCTTTCAAGTAAGGGAGAGCTAGGTCTAGAATTCGGAATTCGAAAGAACTTGAATGCCTAATTAATCCAAACATACCTACTCATAGAGTGGAGACAAATGTCTCCTCAAATTCTTTGAATCAATGGGCCTTGTTCTTTTCGGCTAAGTAATGGACCTCATTGAATAACAGAAAAGGCAATACCAATCACCCATCTAGGGTTTAGATTGTTTGAGAAAAAAAAGAATTGAAAAAAATCTAGGGTTTGACTTATGGTTCGTATATATAAACTAAGAGAAATGCTAAGGAAATCTTTTTAAAAGTGAGATTTTTTATAAAATTTTTGTCATTTTACAGTTTAACGACAATTCTTGTATCAACATTATACAATTTTGTATTGAGAACATGAGAGATGACATAGTCTATAGAGAGTCACACTTTTAAGAACGTCCTATTATAGCATTTCTCATAGGATAATATATATTAATTTGTTGTCCAAGAGTGAAGAGGGTATGTGTGTGAGTTTTGAACCAACTCATTATGTTTTACCGCACAAGGAATTTAAGGATCTGGAAGATACGTGTGAAGTAATTTTAAGATGATACACTGATTATATCCTAACAAATACGTCCATAATATTCTTGTCTAGTGCGGAAATGAAGCCTCCACGATGTTTCTTATTAAGCAATATTATTAATAAAAAGAGCTAGCATAATTAGCACAAGAGATATGGATTAGGATCCATTTTTGTCGAAAGTACATGGAAACTAAGATGAATGTCGTCATATGCAGTATGGAAGGAACACACACACACACACACACACACACACACACACACACATATATATATATATATATATATATATATATATATATATATATATATATATATATCCTAACAAGTGACGTCCATAATGTTCTTGTCTAAAGGAGTATTTATATAGAAACACACAAACACACACATATATATACATATATATATATATATATATATCAATTATTTCTTTGTCTAGTGTGGAAATGAAGCCTCCACGATGTTTCTTATTAAGCAATATTATTTATGATATAATAAAAAGAGCATAATTAGCACAAGAGATATGAATTAGGATGGATTTATTATATAGAAAACTAGATTTTAATTCTTAAATAAGATGAAAATTAGAAAAATATCTTATACAAGATTAAAAATTGATTTTAGTCCCTAGACTGTATTTAATGTCAACCTATGTATTTAATATCTCTCTTTTTTATTTATAATTTTATGGTGTTCATAAATTAAATTTTATGAAAATATTATATGTTACATCCCGGCCTGGGGCAGATCACTTCCCGGGCCCACTCCACCACTGTAGCACGATATTGTCTTGCTTTCGCGCGAACTCACTTAACTTCAAAGTTCCAATGGAATCCGAAGCCAGTGAGCTCTCAAAAGGCCTCGTACTAGGTAGAGATGAGAATATACATATAAGGCTTATAGGATCCACTCCCCTGGGCGATGTGGAATGTAACAATCCACACCTCTTAGGGGCCCAACGTCCTCGTCGGCACACTTTCGGCTAGGGATTGACTCTGATACCATTTGTCACATCCCAGCCCGGGACGGATCACTTCCCGGACCCGCTCCACCACCGTAGCACGATATTGTCCGTTTTGGGCTTACCATTACCTCATGGTTTTGTTTTTGGGAACTCACACACAACTTCCCAGTGGGTCACCCTTCCTGAGATTGCTCTCGCGTGAACTCACTTAACTTCAGAATTCCAATAGAACCCGAAGCCAGTGACCTCCCAAAAAGCCTCGTGCTAGGTAGAGATGAGAATATACATATAAGGCTTATAGGATCCACTCCCCTGGGCGATGTGGGATGTAACAGTATAAATTTTAATTCTCATTATGGTAATTAAGTATCTTATATAAGAAAACATTTTCATAAAGATTTTTCGGTACACTTATGTTTTTGCGTATTTTCTTTCTTCAGTACCACTAATTCGTGTCCGCAAATTTGATCCATGCAGACAAACATGCAGCCGCGACATGCATGCTTTATTGTCCTAGAACAATTGAGCGGTCAATCGATCAATATATACACACACACACAAATATGTATATATGTACATATATATATATATATATATATATATTTAACACACTATATTATCCATATTCATGAAGCACCTCATGACTAGATGCAGAGAACCCACGATCCAAATTTAACCCTCTTAACTTGAGAGAGAGAGAGAGAGAGAGAGAGAGAGAGAGAGAGAGAGAGAGAGATCTTTCTTTTCCTTGCTAGGAAGATTTGATGTCTTCCGGGAGAGAGACCAAAAAATGAGGCTTTGCATTGCATGCATACAAGTTCGTATACCTTTTTTTTTTTTTTTTTTTTTTTTTTTGCGTTTGGCTCGACTCTAAAGTCATGTTCATCGACGGAGAAAAATGTGATTGGCAGAGGAACAAGATATTAATTTTGAGATTGAGATGGGTAGAGATATTACGTTGTTACACTAGCTAAATGCCATAAAATATACACTTAACAGACATAATTAAAGTAATTCTTCAGTATGTTTGCACGTATTATTAACGGGTTAATGTTAAGATTTTAGAGGCTTGAGTCCAACAAATCATTACTAATGGTCTGTTGAAATATGTCCCACAAAAAAATTAATGAAATTAAATCTCTTATATATTGAATAGTTCGACGACTAATTGAATCTAGATCTTTTGTAAAAACTCTAAACTTACTAGTTTGCACATGTAATTGAGTTGAAGACAATATGGGTATTGATTATCAGTGGACCGATGAGCTATCTCTATATTTTACATTGTACTAGAGCATACTAATCATCTGGGAATGATTGAACTAAAATTGGGACCACGAATCTCAAACCATGAAGCCCCAAGTTGGGACACCTAACTAAAATCCTCAAAATCTAAATAACAAGTGTCATTGATGTGGAGTTACTTCGCATGTGGCTCACTGAAAATGGGTCATACATAAAGTGGCATGTTGAAACATGTCTGACATCTTAAACATAATAAAATTAAACTCTCCTTTTATACAATACTAGCCTCTCCGCATGCGCAAGAGGCTTTTTTTTAATCACGAGCGCTACGCGCCCCTAAAAATATGTTGAGTTAGTTGATACTTGATAATAAACTCTGCTACATGCTAAACTTCTTGATTATCAATCTCTTTGTTTTTTTAGCTAACATGTCTTCCTAAATGAAAGAAGGTGAATGATAATAAAAGTTATGAAATTTATCCCCATATTTGTTTGGGGTTATCTCATTGAATATTTCATTGTAATGCAAAGCTTGTATAAGTATATACTAAATTTATCTTTGTGAATGAACTTGATTTTAATTGTAACAAATTCAAGCTACAATGAACAACTTTAGTTATTAAATAGTCTACAAAGATAAATTTATGCCCAAAATGAAATTCACTCTTTTCCTAAGAATACATTGAAGCAATACTTTCAGAGCCTCATGTGATCCCTCAGCACCTCAATCCTTCTTCATAAACATGCAAGGGAAAAAGCATGAGCTGCATAACCATATTAGTGAAAACAGTAATAGAATAAATATGTTATTGTATTACAACATTACATAATTACATGTTTTGGGAGAGAAATCAAGTAACAAGAATCAGAGGTAGCAAAAAAACATACGACTATAAAGATGAGCATCAATTACAGTTACAACAGACTTCTCGTCTACTTTTCATACTTTTGTTCTTGAAAAAACATGAAGCATGTACAGAAAAATAGTTCAGTGAACGTCAGCGAAGTTGTGAAATGAATACCAAACATGTATGACATCCTATTTTCATCACTGAATAACAACTGAACAAAAAAATTAAAGGAATGAAACCTGAACAAAACAAAAGATATTCTACAAAGTATTTAAATAAAAGCATGATTGATATTATCACTGATACTTTGAGGATGTCACGTCCTACGAACCAAAAGTGAAAAGTTATCAAGAAATGAAAATTAAACCAAAGAATTAGTAAGAAAATTAAGGAAAATTAAGCAAGTACTATATATATCAAATTAAGGAAAATTAAGGAATATTAAGCAAGTCACTTTTGGCTTCGAAGCTGGTGATTGGGTACGCTTGAAGAAAGTATCACTCACTCGTAGGTATTCTTCATTCCATTACTTGTGATGGTAATGTAGCAGTGGGATTTATAAACTCTTTGGAAGGGGAATTATTCACAATTTCAAATGGCAGAATCCTGTTGTCAGACTGAAAACTAATGTATTGAGCCTTCGATTTGAATGGCCTCGTAAGAGGAGAGGGACATGGGCTACCGGGGAAGTATAATGGATCCTGCCACATAGGTGTCTTGGTGTCAAGTTCCCGGGAATGCTAACCTTCGTGGAAGAGGCCTCTACCTTTGTAGCTGATCCTGCTGAAGTGGAATTGGTTACGTTTGATGATTGTCCAAGAATCGTGAAGAAGTACCAACATTTTGAGGATTTTCATTGGGCAGTGAATAAAAGATTGAAAACAATCAGGAACTTAGAAAGTGAAAAGACTTACCAAAATCTGAATGAAAAGTTAAACATCAAAATCACCTTCCCAATTCAATTCCAAAAGGAAAATTGCCATTGACTAACCATGACTAGCCTGCTTCTTTTTGTCCAATAATAAAAAAATTTCAAGAAATATCGGGATGAAAAATTTGAGATATATCTATAGGAATTACCCATTGCAATTTTTTCAATTCCATCTTCTCCTCGCAAAATTGTTCATTTATTTTCTGATGTTGTGTTTGAGAATAGTATGAATATCAAAGTATATAAAACATAGAGAAATAATACATGTAAACAATTAGCTATAAAAAATAGAGAGAAATAATATCTCTAAGCAGAATTAGCTAAATCGTTTAAAACACAAAATTAGCCAAAAGCAATAAAGAATTAAATCATAATCAAAACCTATCGATGATTGTCCATGCATGCTTGCTTTGCATTCCAACCAAAATCTGCATTGAACAACAATAAAAAAAATTTTAAAAATTTAAAAATTTAAAAGAAAAAAAAAACATAGATAGTAGCATTATGATTGATTTTGTCAACATCAAAGCCAAACAATGAAGGAGTGGGAAAGAGAGAGAGAAATACAAAAATAAAAATCTAAAATAAATAACTTAAGAAACCAATATATATAGATTTAGAAATTTAAAGCCTTTGTTCTCTTCATGAGTTTGTATTCCTGTGTGGTAGTCTGGTAGATGAATATGAGGGGCAGTTATGAGTAACAACAGTTTATAAAAAAATGAGTTGGAAATAAATCCAAACTTATGCAATATTGCTTTGCAAGGGACAAACATGGAGTTTATTTGTTTACATATGAATACTAACCTGCAATTTTGAGTGTGACAAACCTTGTTATGCTGAATTCGGTGACAACATACAAACTATTCCAAAATAATAACACAAAAGAATATATGATAAAAAAGACAGAGACAATAGAAACGAAAATATCACTCAAACACCCAATGGCATTGGGATCCTTTGTAAATGGGTTGAAAGCCTCATCACCTCTTTATGCTGCAATTCAAAAAAAAAAAAAAACACGATCAGATCTCGAAATTGAGTAGCAATAGAAGAATCTAGTGGACTAAAAAAAATCCCAAATAAATTAAAACTGCAAAAAAAAAAAAAAAAACGGAAACACACATAATATTTGAATACGTGAGATGATTGAATAACTAATGAAGGAAGAAAATGAATGAGTTTTACGCTGGCCAAAGGTTAAGAGGGAGGACTGGAGTTTGATTCAAACTGGCACGGGCAGTTGTGAAAGAGTGGGAACATGTTATAGTGTGTTTTAGATTATATCTCAACTCAACTCAATAACTGCTTTTATCAAACTACCCTTTGGGATGATGAGTTTTGGATTTTTTTTACTAGGTTGTCCTTGTTTTCTGATTTTTTTTTTTTTTTTTTTTTTTTTGGGTTTGATTGTGCAGAAAATAAAGTGGCTTTTTTGGTATTTTAAAATGCTTCACCTATTTGGACTTCTCCCTTCTCCCTTTATATATACTAGCCTCTCTGCACGCACTAACGTGCGTGCGAGAGGCATTTTTGTATCACGGGCGCTACGCGCCCCTAAAGGTGTATTGTGTTAGTTTTTCCTATTGTAATTGTCAAGATATACTTTAAATGTATTGTGCAAAGAGGAACTTTTTTTATCATACACGTCCTAAAAAGTTATCATGTTTTTCGTTTTTACTTTGTGTAAAGTAATGATTTAAATGTTATTCATGCACTTATCAAACAACATACGATTTTAGATGCAAGTTCCTACCTAAAGCCTATGAACAATAGCAAGTATATGTAAATAAAAAAAAAATAGTAGATGAAAACAGTAAGTACTCGTAGCAAAATACAAAACAATTTAAATGTCAAAATATAAATCCTACATAACAATATGTACATTATTCACAATACTCATAGAGTCTATATGTCACTGTGTCTTTTGAAAAGAAAGTTTACATATTGACATCAATGCTGCAATTTCCACCCATTTGTTCATGATTGATGCTTCAAATTTTCATTGCCAATCTACAAACGATAGTGAGAAAATTAAAAATCAAATAAAAATAGTTAATTGATAAGTGAGAAATGCATAATGAAAGGTTATCGTTAATAAAGCTGTTACCTATTATGAGTCACCATAATTAGTTGGAATGAAGCAAGACTTCTTTGTATACTACATTCCGTGTAAATACACCTTGTTGGCCTACTATGGAGCCACTTTTTACTAACACGGTTGTGGTTGACTTTGAGACCCCCCTCGATAAAGCCACATATAATTGTCCATGGTTGAAGACATGATCTGGAAGGTAAATGCCTACATGTGGTATTGTCTGACCTTGAGATTTGTTTATAGTGATAGAGAAATTTAGTTTCACTGGAAATTGCTTTCTTGTAAGTTCAAATGGAAGCCCAGCAGTATCAGTACTTTTGAGAGGGATTCTTGGTAAGAAAACTCTGGATCCGGCAAATTGTCCAGTTAGAATTTCAGCATCAATAAGATTTCGGTAAGAACCACGACACAATAATCTTGTACCATTACACAATCCCAATTTCGGATCAATATTTCTTAAAAGCATGATTGGAGCACCTCTTTTCAGAGTTAACTTGTGCGGAGGCAAACCACCAAGTGAGATTGAATTCAAGTCCTTTGTAGAGATCCGCTCTAACTGTGGCTTGATTAGAACGCAACCATCTAAGTTTTTGTGATTCAATTTTAATGTAGTTATCTACAGCATATTGTTGCAAGAGACGTCCACCTCGAAGCAAAAGTGATGATCCATTATGGCGTATCTACAAAAGCAAATTTCATATATTGCTTTTATTATAGGAATCATCATTCATCTATATATACCGGGAAGTAAATTATGTTATTAGTACAAACCTATAACATATAAGCATAATAGTCGCAACATGTTATTGCTCTTCCACCATCATCACGACTGTTAACATCCCATCCATATGTACCGTAAGGCAGCAATAGTGGATATTGTAAGGGATCATAAAATCCAACATAGTCTCGGACGTGAGAAAGTCTTCCACTAATTTTCTCCACCACGATATCCCTTCCATTTGCAATTGTGGCATTATCTCCATCTATTATAATTGCCGCAACTTGTGATGCTGATGGTAGACTATACTGACGCCGATCTATTGGTTGCTCTTTTAGGATCAACTTGCAATTCGGCAAATTTTGGCGTTGTCCGAGGCTTCGGAATCTATGAACAAAAGGATTATGGTTGTTCAACATATGTTGTATCTTTTCAACCACACGTCTATTTAAAACTTCACTTTCACACATTCGGTTTTCAACTTCATGCTCAGTGTCATATATATAAGCTTGTAAAAATCGCGGTCTGTTCTCTTCATTTGGTAAAAGTCCACCAATCTTATGATATAATGCACCTTGAGCACGAAATGTGTAAATCCCACGACCACCAATATTAATTCTTTCATCCACGTGTACTCCCATTGAAGTGAATGCAAATGCATGATTGTAAGCTCGAATATTTTGCCTGAAGTGTCTACCCTCATTTGTTTGGTCAAAGAAAAGAGCAACCATTTCTGGTGGGGATTGTATTGGGGGTAAAACAATTCTTCCTTTCAAGCAACACATATTCAAAGTTTCTCGAGCAAACAATCGTGCATAGCAGTACAGACATGTGGTTGGAGCAGATAATTGGCAACCTAGGATACCCCGATTCTCATTATAATTTCTAGCACAATTGTGGTTTCTTCTTCCTCTGGTTTGGCGCACATGACAATTGGTTCTATTTGCATGTTCTTCTTCTGATATTTTTACATGAATATCCAACATTCAGTATAAGAATTTTCTTTGTAACTAATCACATATCTATATAAAGATAAAATTATATACTAAGCTCACCATTGTGGGGAGGAATTGAGAGCATCCCATAAGATATTTGTGACGTATTTGAATGTGCCAACTGTCCCATATGAGTACGCATTCTAGTAGAAGTTTGGTCATCATGATTTGTGATATCTGACAAAACCCTTGAATTCGCGCTTTCATGCTCAATTTGTTCTAATAAATAGACCACATTATAATACGATTAGTTAAAAATTTTGTCTTTAATATTTAATATATTTAGTTGTGAGTCTAATATTTCGTAAGACTACGACTAAAAATAACTACAACATTGAGATCAATATGAAAGTATCGAAGAAAAGAATACAATGAGATTTCAATTCCCCAAATTTTGTTCTTAAAAAATAACCTAATTTTTTAAGTGTGAAACAAATAGAAATAAAGAAATTGAAATAAATACCAGGAATTTGTTGTTCTATATTACTGGGGTCGACCTCAACATCATAGTTAGCCAATTGAACCTGTTCTTGTATATTATTGGGACCTACTTGTTGCATAGTTAAAAGAAAAATTAGAAATTAGATTTTTTTTTTTTTTTTTTGCATTAGTATGAGTTAAAGAAAAAGAAATATGAAATAAATACCAGGAATTTCTTGTTGTATGTTACTGGGGGATGTCATAGTATGATCATCATATAGAGTTGGAATTTGTTGTCTTTTTTCTTGTGCTATTAGACGTCGTCGAGCTAGATATCTTTGATGTTCTTCAGGACTCAATGATTGACGCCATTGTCTTGCACGACTTTGGCCACGCTCCATGGAAAAATTTATCTAAAAAAATTAAAAAATAAATGAACCTAAATTGAATACAAATTCTGTTACATTCCATAAATACGAAAAAGTCTACGTAAATGCCTATGAACAGAAGAAGAAAAAACATTTATCTACACATCACTATAATACAAAAGAACAAAATAAAATGATCACAAAATACTTTTGAAGTGTAATAGGTATTAGTGCAACGAAATGACGGGCCTATATACACTTCTCGGTTGGTGTTAGGACTTGGATATGATTTAGCTTTCATGTTTTTTTCTTTTATAAATTAGCATTGTTTATAGAGTTATAATTTTTATGTCAACTGGATGAGTAGAATTTTAAACTTTTTTAATACCCCTAAACCCTATCATAAATGACGGATGTGGGTTGGACATAATATAAAAAGTTTTTAGAAATGTGTAACCCGTAATAAGAGAACGTGGGTTGTACATGAATATGACAGTTGCCGTTTGTTTGGATAGTTGGATAGTGCTTATATCAAAAATCGGAGTGATGTTTTCATCGTCCATTTTTTTAATGTAAGGGGCCACATTCATTGATGAAATTTAGGATGAAGCTTTGAGGGAGGGTTTGATTCATCCAACGAATAAAAACAATCTTGGCCAAGAGTGTAGAAAAAGTATATCTCACATAAGCATCTCCTATGTGTGTTGTGTTTCATTTCACTATGTTACCCCTATTATAAGCAGTTACTTTTGTGTTGTCTTTTTTATTGAATGAGTACTTAATGTTGTCATCTACTATTTTTTATTTATTTACATATACTTGCTATTGTTCATGGTCTTTAAGTAGGAACTTGCATCTAAAATCATATGTTGTTTGATAAGTGCATGAATAACATTTAAATCATTACTTTACACAAAGTAAAAACGAAAAACATGATAACTTTTTAGGACGTGCATGATAAAAAAAAAAATAGTTCCTCTTTGCACAATACATTTAAAGTATATCTTGACAATTACAATGGGAAAAATAGGAAAAGTACCAACTAACAAAACCGAAGGGAGCTAATGTATTTACCCTCTTTTCTTTTTTTATATTTACTGTAACTTTTATTTTGAACAATACTGTAACTTTTTTAATTCCAGTGTTTTTTTTTTAATTTGTTTTTTACACATGTGGTAAAGATGATTTTTTTAATTTGTGTTCTTAAATTGCCAACTACTGCGTATCAAATTGTGAGGGTTGGTTAAGCACGTTCATGTTTTTCTTTCAAGTTTTTTGTTTTCATTCCAACATTATTTTAAATTTTCTTATGTTTAATTTTTACCGTAACTTTTTTAATTTTAGGTTTTTGTATTTATATTCGTTTTTTACATATATAGTAAAAAAAAAATTTTAATTTGTGTTTTTCCATTAAAGTTTTCATATTTGTTTTTTTTTTTTGTATTTATATTCATTTTTTACATATATAGTAAAAAAAAAAAATTGTGTTTTTCGATTAAAGTTTTCTATGTAGTTATTTTATTTTGTTTTTTTACCAATTTGTCCTAGTTTTTTGAAATTTTTTAGGTTTGATAGTGAAGAAAACATAGGGGCATTTTTGACATTTTAAAATGCTTCACCTATTTGGGCTTCTCCCTTTATATAGATAGAAGATATAGAAGATATATATATATATATATATATATATATATAGATTAACACAAAAATGGTTTCCGTGCCAAATGTTTACACAAAACATCTTAAAATATCTTAAAGATGGTATCCGAACCAAATTTTTGCGTTAAGATATTTTGGGATCTTATCTATTGTTAAGATGTTTGGTACGTGCCCCTAAAAATGGTTTTGGGTTAAGATTTTTTGCGTTTGTAAAAACACGGGGTATTTCTAAAAAATTAGGACAAAGTAGGTTCTTGGAGCAAAGTACAAATGCTAAATTTGTGCCAATTTAAGTGGTGTGCAAATTTTACCCTTTAATTTAATACAAATTCATTTGAGATCAGGCCATGAAAACAGCTTTTTTTTTTTCAATTAATGGTTGTTTGTTTTCTTACACCTAACGCTAGAGTACAATGAAACACAAAATAGGCTAGGAAATCATTCATCATATAAGAAAGAACTTCGTACATAAGCAGGACCATCCAAATAAGATTTCAGGCAAAGAGGATGGTGATACACGAAATACATAGTTATTCTGATTGTATATAGGAATGATAAATATGTATTTGTCCATAAAAAAGAATGAAAAATAGGAGAAAAGTGCCAACTAACAGAACCGAAGGGAGCTAATGTATTTACCCTCTATTCTTTATTTGTCCCTCTTCTTTCTGTTGCATTTATGTTGGCGTCTTCAACCGCAGCATACAATCTCAGTTTCCTATTGAGAAAAACAGAGGCATAAATATCATCTTATCCTCACAATACCACAAAATACAGCTTACTACATATTGGATTCTATTTGAACACTTTATTTTACCAAAATCTGTTAAAGATGAGTTGATTAAAGCTATAATTTGTTCTATTTTTGTAGACCTATATATTGAGTTGGTTAGATTGGGGATTCCAATTATTGGCTGGAATTTGGATGTAGAATTGTTGGATAAGATCTAAGTCTTATTGATAATAAGGATCATTAGATGTATCACACATATGTTTTTAATGATAATAATGATCATGAGGCTCCCCTAATGTAGTGTTCTGAGGAAAGTGGAAAAGATAAACTAAGTTCATGATGATACAGATAGAATATGTATTCATGGATAAGATACCTTAATGATGTTATGTGCATTTTTCTGGATAGGTCTTCATCTATTTACCTAACTATTGTGATAGTTAAAAGTTGCTTAATATGCTCTAAAATTAATGTAATTTAGTAAGGCTAAGTAAAAGCCAAAACCAAAATGACATAGTAAATTTAGTGCATAATATATGTCCATAAATGCAAATAGATGCTTGTAATTTAATTGATCTGTAAATGACATTGCAAGCAATACTTATATGGAACAAAGAAATAATACAAATAAATGGCTAATAGTTAGGTATATAAGAGCCAGAAACCTTTCTCTGCATACAAAAAATCTAACAATGCGAAAATTAACCCACAAATACTTAATGTTAGCCTCTTCAATCAAATTCTACTTAACCCAAGACAAATCCAATCCTAATCAGCGAACATGACTTGAAAATTTGTTGGCTTTCTTTATCGTCATGTATGGCAAATAGACAGCAAGCGAATGCTCAAACCTGGAATGTGTAGCCACTGGTATTCTCCAGGTGTATCACTCCCGAAACACGGTAAAAGCTTTGGCAAGTAAGCAAACTGCAACATCGATACAATGACAAACAGAACTTCAGTTACACATTGCCAAACCGTCCAAAACTTTACTCAGCAAGAGAGCAATTAAAACATCATATTCTAATAAAAAAATTGTAAGGCTACATCCAAACTGAATTGTGCATCTTTAGCAAAAACTTATAAATAAAAAAAAAATTAGATTGCAAAACTGTCTATGTAAATACTTAAAGTCATTGTAAAAGAATATACTATAATCGAACGAAGAGCATAAAACTCACCACGTTGCTTCAAGTCATTAAGCCTGAAATGCAATGAAATCAATTCAAACCACATATTACTGATGATTATTCTTAGGGGTGGATCATTTAAACATATTAGAACGATTATCCAAATATTGGTTGGATGATCGAAAATTTTACCTCTGCACGGATACTTGGATATGCATTAAGTTTGATAAGCATTAGTTCACGTTCTACTTGTGGCTCCCTTGAGATGTCTTCGACCTGATAAAGCAGAATTATAAGTGAAGATAATGCAGAAACTACCAAAAGGTTTTACACGAAATACTAAAGACGTCCACTAACCTTTGTCACATTCACCAACTTGTTGAGCTATTCAACAACCTGCCTCAACACCTTTTCAGTCACAGACACAACTATGGTAAAGAGAGCCTTGTCCTTGTTCAAACCAACAGCATGAGACTCGATATTGTAACCTCTCCTGGCGAAAACTCCTGCTATTCGATTTATGATTCCACTTTTATCCCCAACAAACACTGAAATAGTATGGCCACTTATTCATACCAATCTACGTACACAGTATTTCAATGTAAACATACACAATATTTCAAATGTAAACCCAATTATCAATAAGAAAACAAAAATAAGCAGAAACCTGCTTATCAACAGACCTAAAATTGATTAATCATGTAGCTTTACAGCTAAAAAAGGGTACATACATAAGAAGATGCGCATGCAGAACCTCAACTCACAATTGAGCAAATTAGGAGAAAAAACCCATATCATAATACAGTTGAAATACAAAACTATGCACAAACATAGGAACTATCTTACAATTGGGTTTTATAAAAAGGTGAGACTAAACCCAAAAGAACAAAAAAAACCAGCAGTAAAATCAAACTAAAGAATCAAACCCCAAGAACAAAATCAGAAGAGAAAAAAAAAATGGAGAAATTCGAAAAGGTAATGGAGAAATGGAGGTGAAAAGAAACGTACTGGGATCTTATGAAAAGGGAGACATGGGACTTGAAATAGATGTAATCTCCGTGAAGAGTGAGAATTGAACTATATGCTAATCAAAAGTCCAAGCAACTAATGAGGAAATTTTCGAGCAGTGCAACCATGTAAATCCATGGAATTTTCAAAGCTTCGACACTGTAGTCCCAATCATTTTCACGAATCTGCAAGGAACAAAGAAAATGAAAAGAGTGAAAAATCAGAACTGGACTTGGGGATTTTACGTGGCTCTGTAGATGCCCAATCTCACCCATTGCGTAAGATAGTCACCATTCCATATTAATGACAGAAAAAAAAACCCATAAATGAACCCTAGGAAGTTGGGTACCTGGAGAAGATGGCAATGAAGGCGACAGTTTCAGTCACAAATAGCTTAATCAAAGCAAGATCCATATGAACAACAAATGGGTAACTGAGACAGAGTGAGAGGAAGATCGAAGCTTACATGAAAGTTGCTGGTGCGGTTGGTTCTGAGTGAATTAGTGGGAAGAAAACTCCTTTGTATTTCTGCTAGTGCGGTTGGTGGTACGGTTGGAAGAAAACTGCAGTTTCCTTCCATTATCGCAAGGTAGTGGGAAGAAACTGCTTCTACTATTTTGTTAATATATTTTTTTATGACAAAATTATCCCTGTTATTTTGTTTGTATTATTCATCACGTCCCCTACTTTTAGTTGTTTCTTTTTGTTTAATATAATTTTGTGAGATATTAATATCTCATCCTCAAATGGAGGAGTTACCCACGTCCCTTTACTTTTATTTGTTGTTTGTTTCCTTCTACTGTAACCTTCTTTGTTATATATGGTAAAGATAGTTTTTTTTTTTTTTTTTTTTTTTAATTTGTGTTTTTGAACTGCCCACTACTGCTTAGCAGTTTATGAGGGTTAACTGTTAAGCACGTCCATTTATAGATTTCTTTTTATTTGTTTTCTATTCAGTAATGGTTGTTTACGAATTTGTCCTCATTTTCGAAACTTTTTTGGATTTCAATTGTGAAGAAAATGAAGGGGCTTTCTTGGCATTTTTGAAAGCTTCACCAAACTGGGGCTCTCACTTTATATATATAGATATATATCTCCCTTTATATATATATATATATATATATATATATATATATATATATATATATATTAACTACTAATTGCATCAAGTCTTTTGCAAGGTTCTAAAAAACGCTAGGCGCTAGTCGGGCGGTAGGCTGGGGCCTAGCACCTAGGCGGTCGATGTGGATTTAAGTATATGTGTAAAATTTTAGAACTTTTTATGTTGATTTTGTAACATTTAGTCAATCCATTTATTTTAATCATTGTTGGACCTTTGTTTTTCATTAAAAATGAATTGAGCTTTGTTTTCTTATTAATAAAAAACAATTTTTATTCCCTAGTTTTTAAAGAAACTCAATGGGGAAAGCCCAACCGCAAACCCCTTAGTAGCTATAAGCTCGAAAGGGGATAGGATATGGGATGCTGAAGCCAATGATGTGTTGTTGGACCTTTAGCCCACTTTGGGTTCCCAACCTCGGTTCGCTCCTTTACCTTCCTCTCCATTGAAAAAAAAAAAAAAAAAAAAAAAAAAAAAAACCCTAACTCTAATTATTCAAGCACAGCCGCCTCATTTGGTTATCTACAATTGCAGATACCTCTCTCTCTCCCCCCAGCAAGCCGTCCCTCTTCTTTATCTTGCAATTGCAGATCCATTATTCTTTAATTGCAGATCGATGTTTATCGCTCTCATCCCAGCCAAATCATCTTCGTTTTCTGCAAATCGAAATGTCGAGATGGTCGCCCAGTCGTCCAACCTCATTACCACAGCAGAAGAACAACGTCAACTTACCATCAAAGCTGCCTAGGCAGTCGCCGAGGCTGCCTAGCCCTCTCAGTGCCTGTCTAGGCACCGCCTAATACCCTTTCCGATTTCTTCAACGATTTTGGTTTAATCGCGGCAGTGAACCATTGCCCAAAGCTTAGGCCACGTTTTAGAACACTGGTCTTTTGTTTAAATTTGTATAAAAACCCACACCTATGGGTTTGAATAAGTAATTAAGTTGCGGATAATATGATGTTGATTAATTACTAGTGGGTAGATGGACCATCTCAAAAAGTTCTACATGGCACCATAGCTACTTGTCCTCTAGGCCCAATTAAATTTGATTTGAGACCACAAATGGAAAGCAATGAAGTCTCGAGTTGGGACATCCAAATCAAAATTGGCCAAAACAAAAAAGAGGGTTATTGATATGGAGTTGTCTTCACTTATAGCCTATTAAAATTGAGTCACATGTGAGGAGACGGGTTAAAACATATTCCATATTAGAAAGAAAAAAAATTTTGTGCCATTACCAGTTGCATTTAGGTCTTTTATATAAAATCTAACACATTGTTTTGTGCGATTAAGTTGGGGTCAACGTCTTCGTTCATAATTGGATCAATTGTCATCAATTAGTGTCAAGGTCCTGTTCTGATACCATATTAAAATAAAACAAAATAAAATAAAAGATTCAGCAACCCATTGTTAATAAGTACAACATCGATACTGTTTCCAAGTTAACGACTTACTAAACAACTATAAATTTTATCACAAAGGCTTCAATTCAATTAAAGGTTGAATCACTTAATATAAACTATCAACCGGCACACACGCTATACGTGTGCAACTCAATTTTCTTTTTATTGTGGTATGAGTTATAATCAATGTGCAATGCATACGTCATTTTGAAAGAAAAAAAAAATCTTTTCACTATGGTATAAGTTACATGAACTTATGAAAACAATTACTAAACATAAGTGAAATAAAACCAAACTTATGAGTTAGGCAATACTTTCAGAATTTTATAATAAGTAAAGATATTGTTACATGAAATACTAAAATCATCACTAACTTCAGTACATCTCCCAAAAGTTGTATAATGTGGAATTCTACTTGGATGAAACCAAGCCCAGTAACAACGTAAAAACAATCGAATGCAACAAAATAAGTAATTGAGGAGTGATAAATCATGATTAATATATGTATTTCAAAGACACATCGAACGTATTGCAAAGGATTTTAAATGCTTAAAAATTTCTTCCTCCAACCTCGCATAAGATGTAGAAACTAAATAATGAGGCTCATACCTTCAGAACATTGGATGCCATTCATGGTGGGAGGGCCTCCAGTCTAGGATTTGTGGGTCAAAGAGGCAGGGAGCAGCAAAATAGGGGTCATGGGGGAAAACGCAGAGGATGTGGGAGAAGTTGTTGGGTGGTGGTTATGGCGGAAGGCGATTAGGGTTGGAGGAGAGGAAGCGCCTACATAATTTGCAGGTGGGTTAGAGGCAGGCAGGGTGGGAGAAGGGGATGAAGGAGGTGGGGTGGTTAGAGCGGTTGAAGAGGATTTTGTCGAGAAAGATGCAAAGAGTGATAGAGAATGTGAGAGTGGGAAGTTTTTTTTTTTTTTTTTTTTTTTAAATAGCAAAATTTGGTTGTGTGAAATTACATTTCTACCCATATTTCTTATTCATGTTCTGTTTTAATTAAAGATTTAAATTGGTAATTTCATAGAATTTTGGTTGACAATGAGTATTTATTAATTAGTAGAGATTATAATAATTCAGTAATCACATATTTATATAAATTGGGTATAGCAATATCAATATGGAAATTTGTTGGTTCAATAAAAAAAAGGGAAAATGAGAATCCCCTACACTTTTTTAATACTCTTTAGATTAAACATTGGTTTTATTTGGAAATTTGATTAGGACACCTAAACAATAGCCATGTCAGCATTTTTATATTTTTTTAGATTACATATAATTATTGTGTCTTTTTAATTTAAAATGTTAAATATTAAATTCCATATATATCATTTTAGGTTGATATATTTCTGGC
The DNA here is from genome assembly GCF_963583255.1 of Pyrus communis. NCBI lineage: Eukaryota > Viridiplantae > Streptophyta > Magnoliopsida > Rosales > Rosaceae > Pyrus > Pyrus communis. The sequence continues at coordinate 25,843,193 of NC_084811.1, forward strand.
CTTTTTTTTAGGAAGCCAATTTCTTCTCCCACGTTTGAGCCGTATGGTTTCTTCTCCCATTTCTCATTTTTGAATTTTGAATGGACTTATCCATTTCAATTAGTGGTTGTTTTCACTATTTTATATTGATATCATGTGAGATAATAAGGCGTATTTTCTATTTTCGGAGGCTTGAGACTGGTACGTTCATATAATATATTTAAATGTACCGCATATGTACCAAGACGATATATAAAGTAACGTACCAAATATGGTTTTTTTAAAATAAATATAAATGTACCAAAATAATATATAAATGTACCAAATACATACAAAAAAGAAATATGAACGTACCAAATACGTACCAAGAAGATATATAAAGTAACGTACCAAATATGTACCAAGGAAAAATATATGTTTAATCAAGAGGAAATATATATACCAAATATGTTTTTTTTTTTAAATAGATATAAACATACCAAATACATACAAAAAAGAAAACAAACATACCAAATATGTATTAAGAAGATATATTAACTAACGTATCAAATATGTACCAAGAAGAAATCTACGTTTCATGTATAATTTGAAAAACTTTTTATTAAAATTTAATAGTACAATATTTATCTATAAGATTTTAAGAATTTTGAGATATTATCTAAAAAAAATTAAAAGGTATGTTAAGTATAATGGCAAGTTGCATTTATGGAGACTTTTTATTGGAATTAAATTCTACAATATTTATCTACAAGATTTTAGGAGTTTTGAGCTATTATCTAAAAAAATTAAAAGGTATATTTATATAATGACAAGTTGGGTAATTTAAATTATAAAAAAGACTACTTCTAATTCCTATGGCATTTAAATTATAAGAAGATATTTAATCATAACTTTAAAAAGCATAAATATTTAATCTCAAAATTTTAAAACATAAGCATCGTATCAAAACCCTTCGTAAAAAAAAGGAGATATAATAACATTGCAATCATGGGAATCCTATGCAGGAGAGTGCCACGTTGAGGGGCAAACCAAATGTCATTTGACCAAATAGGAGAACATCATACAATCATACAGTCCACAACAAGGGGATGAGACAGAAATCCGACCATCTGACACGTGGAGGGAGTCCACCACCGCTATCACACGTGCGAAATGGACGTCCCGGTGTTTGGCTTTATTACGTGGACGCACCAGATTGACGGTTATGGGGTAGTCATGTCTTCCCTTTGTCCGTTTTGAAAAGGTTGAGGAATTTTTGGGGCCCCATGTTAAGGCCGATGACTCGGAGTTAATGTTAGGACTTACGACATAATTTTAAGGTCAATGACCTTTATTTTTAAGGACCAATACTAACTGAATCGCAACTCGCTGCAAAGATGGATAAAGGGTTATGGACAGGGATCTTCGGAATATCAATGTTTGGAGCTCAAAATCAGGTAATTCGGAGTATTCAAATTGAATCTAATAGTACCGATTAAGCAATCTTTACATAGACCAAGAACACGTATTTAATTTTCACAAAAAAAAAAAGCTTCGGACACTAAAATTTGAAGAGGATCCAAATTCAAAGGATTATAGTATACTATCCAAAGCTAAAAAAAATAGATTATTCACCAAAAACACAGTTCTTTTGAGAAACCTTTAGCAAGAAAACAGAGTTAAAAATATATTAAGATGGATGATCCTAGTGATTAAAGAAGTCCCAAAGATATGGGCAGAAAAATTACTTAATGAGACTCTCTATGTCTTGTATATGCATGTGTATGTATGATTGACAGTTGTTCATTATATTCAGCATAGAAAATTGGATAATATTTGGTTTTTTACACATAATGATTGCTTTTCTAATCTTCCTTACATAACAATGTAGCATCATTTTATCGTACATACGTTATATCCCGTACATTTTATTTCCATTATCATCATCATCTAAAGATTTCTCTAGAAACATTCATTCAAATTGACTATCATTTAGTCATTTATATGTATCGAGCAAATTGATGGGTATGATAACAAGTAATATTTTCATGATTAGTCATCAACTTGTCTGATTCTCCAAATCAAATGAAATTTGTTCAACCAGAACAAACGCATTTCGTCAATGAACTCTTAATAAGAGGACCACCGAAATTTAAAATATTTTAAATACCTACATGTCCCCTTTAAATTCGACAATGTATATAAAGTTAATTTGAATTCCGAAATGTATTTTAACTTTAGCTACCTTCAATAAATAATGGAAGTTGCTAGTTTATGGGTTGTGACTTGTGTGAGTGGCAGCGAGAGGACAATCCACGACACTAGGGCACTCGTAGGGATTTTATTGGGAAGGAAACCCATGCATCTTCCTCAACGTCTACCTAACTCCTAGAAAATATTTAAAATATACACGTTCTAAAATGCTTGTTTTACACTGCAAAATCATGTGATGATCCAACTATATATCTAATTAATTAGTTCAAACTAGTCGGGCTTAACTTGCGAGGAAACTGCATGATCACAAGATGGATATATAATTCACAAAGGATGGTGTCTGTACTAGGTTCAAGATTTATTTATCTGAGTTACTTTTAGTCTTAGTGCCACATGATGGCTCCAGAGAAATAAAGAATTGGCGTGTCATTGTTAAGCTGCTAACAGATAATTTTTGTATTTAAGTGTGTGTGAAAGTAGCTCGTAAATGTGACTTCTTAATCAAACGATTGAGCACCGAATGGAACGTTGGTCGGATAAAGTTCTTTTATGTACCTCGAGTGAAGGACTTAAAATCATTAATTTTGTGTGTATAGTAGTTGCCTAAAACGAAATGAAAGAAAAATAGAAACTAAAACAAGAAACAAAATGTAACAATTTCATGATGTAGTCAAGATTACAAACATTTATGAAAGCAAAATCTACGCCAATAGACCAAGCTACATGACTTGAAATATGAATTGATTGGAAATGTAAAGAAACCAGTAAAACTCTAGCAAGGTTCAGGCCATGAAGGGTGAGACAATGCTAGAAGAGTCCACCAAGATCACTGGTATTAGACTGGATTTAGTACAAAACATATGCCTCAAAAAGGAAATAAGGGTGGTTGGAATTGCATGTCAACCAAAACATACCATGGGGTGACGGAGCTGTAAAAGTTTTAGATCTCATGAATCGTAGGCAATGTTTGCTTCGAATGAAGGCTTTGGGATTGTAGCTGAAGAGCTAGAGGTTTTGTTGAAGAGCAATTTGGTTTTTGCTGAAAACCAGTTGCGTTGATTGAAAGATCACTCAAGGTTTTGTATACACGTAGATATTTAATTTGACAAAGGTCCTGAGCCTGAAGCTTATGGCTCTATTTATAGGCACTCGAAAATGAGCAACCTTGATCTGATTACTGATCTAAAAGCATGGGTAGATTGATTATTTGGCATTGGAAATGGTTGTAATTCCTGGTTGGTGGCCTTCAGTTGTGTCACGTGGCGTTTCACACAATCATTGCAGACATGAACATATTGGACGACGCATTCATCGATATTTAAGGAGGCGAGATATTCTCGGGTCTGGTCGACCGCTTGGTGGACGCGCTTCGGGCCTAAAGATCCTTGTTTGAGCCCTCAAACGAGTTAGAATGATTTGAGGAAGTCATCTGAACCCTAGAATGCAATTCTAAATTGGACTTCAAAGTTGATGAGCCGAAATCGTGCAACTTTGAGGTAAATAAAAATAGATTGACCTTATAGCATACCTTATTTTTATTTGTGGCCCAAACAGTTTCATGCAAACAAATTCAATAGTTATTAAGAAATTTGAATAATAATTTACGCAAATAAGTTCAACGATTATTCACAAATTAAATCCTAGCGGTAAAACGTGAATCCGCAAGTCCAAGAGTGAATTTAGTTTACTGGTAATATTATTATTATTATTATTATTATTTTTTAACAAAAGTTCACTGGTAATATTTATCTAGCTGCCAACTTTTGGTGCTGATGGCACTATCCTCGACATATGAAGGCTTTTGGTGCGGTTGGGAAAAAGTCGGCGCCAACTTTTAAGGTCACGCTGATTATAATCATCTAAACATCAAATTTCTTAGAAAAATGTATTATTGTGTATCGATCGGTATCAATCATTTTTATTCGTTTATCTTTATTTTAGAAAGAAAAGAAGACTTGCGTTGTTAATTAAGTTGCGAGATAATAATCATTTTGAGAATAAATTATATTTTGCTCTCTTAAGTTTTGTTCAATTTTAAATTTTTGTATCTTTCAATTTTATATAACGGCTCATGATTACACATCAACGTTATATGTTCAACTTAATTTTTATTAGTTTCTCCGTTATCTGCCTACGTGGTCATCACATAACCCATTCTATCACCCAACTGGACTTCCACATAATTAATAAAGGATGTGACCCACTCATACATGGAAACGTGGACTGATCCAAATAAATAAAAAATAAAAAGTGTACCTTTAACATATTACCAATTTAAAATCAAGTTAATTAAATTTAAAAAATTAAATTAACATAATTTTAAAATTTAAAATTAAAGAACAACGATTTTAACAAATTAACAATTAAAATTAACTCAAGAACAATGAAATTAATCTGAGTTCTTCGCGTTCACCTTCGACCGAAGAAGAACGAAACTCTAAAAACGCCTCCTTAACCGTCCTAGGTTAAATAAGTGAGAATACAATTGCTTAAGGGTTGTTTTATTTTCTTTATTTTTAAAAAAAAATTAAATAAGGGTAAAAGATCAGTTCAACCGGAATTAAAAAAAGTGGGACTTCCTTAATATATGTAATTATCGATGATCTAACTGGATAACACTGAAGATATCTAACGGGATTGCTAATTATCTAAGCCAAACACTTGAGCATTCTTGATCAGACAGACAGCTAGAGTGGAATATGTATATGTATATGCTAATTATCTTAAGCCAAACACTTGAGCATTCTTGTTCAGACAGACAGCTAGAGTGGAATATATATATTGATGACTGATGAGCGCGCGAGAGCTTTCTGCAAAAGGATAAAAATTGCAATCATTTCCTCGCATGCAAGTCCGGATTAGATTATTCGCCATAACTCAATTATCTTCCACACCTTTTGGCTATGTTACTCTAATTAATCTTCAAACACTTGAACAAATATTAGTGGAATGATTAAATTATCAATTAATCAAATAATTAAGGACAATACTTGATACGTGTTCATGTAGCAGAAGATTCTTGCTAAATAAAGTAAAGATATAAAATACGAAGGTGGGAGTCGTGGGACAAATAATTTGGTAAATCAATTAATCAAACTTAAAGTTAACTGCGTTGTAATTTGCATGGATTATTGGCTTATTAAGATTGACCACTTCCTCTACTCCCAATGAATTTAAACATTTAGAATATAAAGGCAAGAGAGACATGAAGTTTTGAAATCGTATATATGGAAAAGGACGACAGGTTTTAGTCCAAAAATAAAGGATGACAAGAGAGACATGAAGTTTTGAAATCGTATGGAAAAGGACGACAGGTTTTAGTCCAAAAATAAAGGATGAGCAGCTTTTACCATTGGTATCTGGGTATTTGCTGGTTTTGGTGGGTACTGTTCAGTCGGTAAAGTTTCAGCGTGCATATTTTTTGTTTCCACCCTAATATCCGCATGCACGTTGTTATTTTTTGGCTACGTTGGCTTTTGAATAATTACTGTTGCCAACTTGGCAATGTTAACTTTCAATACAATTTCATTGGCTTGCGATAAGGGTTAAGCTATTTACTCTGAATCAAGTAATTCTTTTTACCCGTCATGCCTCGTCTATTTGTTCTCTTTGCTTGACTGATAACGAGTCTCATAATCATTTTTTTATTGGGTGTTTGTATAGTGCCGGTATTTGATCTCATGTCCTTTTTAAGTGTGGTTGTGATCCCCTCCTTTGAATTGGTATGAGTTTATCACTCGAGTTGTTAATAATTGAACGAGTAGGTTTTTGGATATTACCATTAGAAAGTAAGGTCACCAAGCTATTGCCTATGCTATTTAGAAGGAATAACCGTAAATTCAGAAATGAACACTTCCACCCCATTAATGTCTTTAAAACCATTATAAACTCTATACACTTGCGGTTATATTCTTTGCAAATTCCGCTCTCTATTGCAAGAAGCAAGAGAGAGCTTTATATCGATCCACAAGAAAACAAAAGCGAATTATTTATTTTTTTAATCTTATATATGTGATATAAAACAAGAGAGATTTAGATACAAAATCTTGATACAACGGTAAATGAGCTGGAAGTCTTTTACAAACTAAAGCAAACTTGATTTGCCAAAATTGTGAATGAAGAAACCATGTATTAAAGCGCCCCAGGTAAAATTAATTTGATTAAAAAAAAGTACAGGAAGACCAATCCCGGTTTTTTCACAAAAGTTTTCTTGGTTCATGAAGGATGAAAGTAAAACACCCTTTAATATTTTGTCTCATGCATGCAAAATATTATATGATTTGCCTTTTCTTCTATTAGGAAAAAGAGGAATGATCTTGCACGCGTGTTAATTTTTATTTGTTTTTTATTTGCAGGAATTTCAAACTCAAAATGAAAGGGAAATTCAGCAAGTTTTATTAGGTGCTGATTAATGTGAAATGATCTATTTTAATCAAAATAGTTTTTAAAATTTGCATAATCTCTTACTTAGTCTCTTACAATAAAAATTAATTGAAGTAGTCCCTGAGTTTGTCTATCTTAAATTATTTTGGTTATTCTGTAAAAAAATTTGTTAATATTCTCGTTAAGTGAAGGGGTTGGTTTGACAAAAGTACCTTTCGAAAGGTGGTCAAAATAAATTACAATGGACAAACTCAGGAACCACTTCTATCGATTTTTATTGCCAATGATCAAAGTGATGAGAAATTATGTCAATCTCAAGAACAAGCTAAAAAGTGATGTGAAATTTAAACCCATCACAAATACTTAGGGTTATATTTTGCTAGAATCTGATCTTCTTGAGAACGAAATGGCATGGTATCATTCCGGACGTTCTTTTTTATTTTGTTTATTGAATTGTTATTGGAAAGCGATCGTATTTGTTAAATGCATACAAAATATGAGTACGAATAGCTGGACACGGTTAAAATTTAGTCTCAAAATTTTTAACCTTAATCTTTAAACGATGATCTTTCCAACAAAATTATCCAAATATATTGGTTCTATTTCTATACATGGGCGCATGTAATGCTAGAAATACCAAAATGTAAAAAGTTTATTCGAAAGGAAAAAGATTTTTTTTTTCCTTCTCTTTCCTCATCTTATTTGGACTGTTAGGGTTAAACCACGTCAACGTCTTATATTAATTTTATATTGAAAGAAAAAGATAAAATAAAAAATATGAAAAAAGGTGAGAAAAATGAATGAAAATAAAAAGAGAGAGAATCCTAGTCCTATTTGAAAAACATTCTCAAGGTTGAGTTCTAATTCCAGCTTACAAAAAGCAAAGCCCCAAAAAATTGTTAAATCAAATTGGTTACGCGTCACTGTATTCGAAATGCCTGCAACAAGAACAAACCAAAACAAGAAGAGAAAAAAATTAAAAAATATATTATAGTCCAAAAAAAAAAAAAAAAATTCAAGTTTTAAATTAAAGTTGATCTCATGTGAAGTGGACTGGACGAAGGAAAAAGAAGAGTACGACTCACTGCCAGTGACCGAGTCAGCCACTGAGCCAAAAGCTACAGTGTACGCTCTAACCCACCCACACACATTTCCACATATTGACAGAGTTTCTCTTCGAAATCTCATTATTTGAAGCAAAAAAACCAGAAAATTGGAACTATTCAAATTAAATGGCACAAATTTATTAATTCATTTCGTTAATATACTTCACACAAATTAAGAGCTTTAATTTCTTTTTTATACAAATTAAGAGTCTAAATTTTTTTATTCTTAGACTCTAAACACTAAAATCTCAAGTGGATTCGAACTCTCCTCATATCTGTAATTTTGTACAATGTTTATTGCCAATTGCTATAATATTCTTTTCTTTTTCTCACATTATCTCTTTTTTTTCCCTTCTAAATGGTCATTATTCACAGAAAATTTGTACTGTTTGAGTACATTATCATTTTAGCATTTCATTAGTCAGTAATGCAAAAATATATATTTATATTCATAAAATTTTGCATTATTATTAACAGAGAATGTCATGACAGTCACGCATTCGTGTCGTGCAAATTTCACTCGCTTATTGAAGGTCAAAACGTAAAGTAATCAAAACCGACGTCTGCTATTCTCTTACTCCACCAGTCCAGACGAGGGTAAAGAGTAGGGTTTCACATTGTGGTGGTTTGATTGATTGAAAGGACACGAGGGTGAATTAATCTTGAAGAACAATTATACTTCTTTGTCTTCGTTGGGTCAATGAACAATTACTCTCTCTACTATATGATTGAAAGAGTTTGAGATCCAAATTTTGATCCTCTTTCCTTTATTTTTTTGGAAAAACTAATGAAAAAAATTTGAAAACTTTGTGTTTTAACGAAAATAACAAAATAAAGAGTGAATAATACCATGATTGATTTTTTTTGTGTGAAAATGTGATTTTTAGTTAAAGAAAACAGTACCAGGAACTTTTTGTTAAAACTCTTTTTTTTTTTTTTTTTTTTTTTCCATTCTAATATTGCAATAAAACTGGTTCCCAAATTACAACTTAATTAATTTAAATGATGTCAAGATCATAGTTTTTCTTTTTTGATACAACTATATAGTTACACTAAGGAGTAGGAAAATTAGTGAGGAGCTCTCCGTTTACGATATGCGAACCTAAAGCGTCTCTTATAAGTGTAAAAGAATATTATTAGCCTATAGTACTAAATAATAGTTTTGTGATCACATTTAACATGCATAGTTGTGTTAATTATGAAAACTTAATCATAATTAGTAAGCATAATACGTTGTTCGCCACAAGTAAAATGATGTTTTTTCGTTAAATTAGCAACATATATTGTGCATTCCTCAACCTTGTATTACTGTCACACCGCCAAGTCTTTAATTGCGTGTAAAAGGACTTACTACCGAGTCTGAGTCTTGTTACTATCGCACATTGTTTTACAAAATATTTGTTGACCAACCCTCTTACCACATAATGTGATTGATGATTAGGTCGTTAAAAGACAATTAAAAGAGAAGACTGATTGATTTAAGGTGGTTGATTAGTCCATTCCATCATCACATTATCATAATTTGGGAGGATAATTAAATATATGAAATCTATATGAGATGATATGTATATTTAGGAATAAGATCATCTTTAGATTCCTTCCATCCCTCCATTCATATTCTCCAGAACCTTCAAACTTTTTTCGTTCAATTGAATTCAAACTGCCAGAAATTAATTTCGTATTTACCTTCACCTTCTCATGTTCATCTTCTTTCATATTCACCTTCTCTTGTTCATGTTCTTCCGTCTTCTTCTCTATCCACATTCTTCTGTTCATTTTTTTCTCTCTTCTTCATCTCTCTCTAGCTCCAAAATTAAAGAATCCAGATAATCCAAATAAAAAAATCCATAGAGAATTCCAGTCTTATATTTAATTTGGGGCCATAGGGACCCGACCATCCATCGATGGTGGATTTTATAATTATGTGAATATTACGTGTCCAGCTGTAAAGTGAGGATGGTGTAATGGGACAACATTTATGGAGTAGTAGAGTACAAACACCTCTGTGCTGCTAAAAGTGAACAACTGTGGCCAAAGGCAGGGCCTTTCCATTTTGTTGTCATAAACCCACAGCCTTTTACTCTACACTCCAAATCTTGCCTCAATTGCAACCTGCTTTCCCTTGCATTACACTGCATGTACCAATAGTAGGTATGGAAGTTCAATTTCAAAACCAGCAAGTGGTTAAGACTTTCACTAAATTCAATTTTGTGACCTTGATTTCTATATATTCAATTGAGGCACTAGTGTTTGCCAGGGCGGAGCCATTAAGGGACCAAAGTGGTTCCGGGCACATCCGGACTACGGTGTACGAATTTTTCGACAACCTTTGTTGTGAGACATGAGAAAGAAGTGAATTGTTCCTCGTGAAGAATTTTATTCGAACCACGTCGTCGTTTTCTGATTCTAACAATTTTGTTGTTTTGTCTTTTTGGTTTACTGAAACGATGAGTTTGTAGATGAAGGTTTTACAATAAATTTTAATATTATTTCTAAAACAACCTAATCATCTACTATTTGAAAAAAATGCAAACCAGAAATGTTTTGTAGTTTTTCTTTCTATATTAAAAAAAAAAATAGCGGTTAATCTTCTCTCTACCTCCCACTAAATTGTATTGCACAATACTTTTGATTCTCACTATTAAATTTAATGGGTCCTTCAATTTTGTAAAGATTACTTCAATTGCTCATGTTATGAGTTCAAACTTCTTTTTCATACGGGAAAGGCCTTTCCTCACACAAAATTCTGACTCCGTCATTATATTTTTAGGAACTTTAACGAAAAACTTCTAGTACTATTTATTTTAACGAAAAACCACATTTTTACTCAAAAAAATCAATCATGGTACTATACAACACATTTTTATCATTTTCGTTAAAACTCAAAGTTTTCAAATTATTTTTATTAATTTTTTTATATTTTTAGTTCGAAAAAGAGATTCTTTTTTTACACAGTGGATCCTTTGATATGCACCAATACATAATCTTTCTCGATATCTTTATTCATTGCAACTTTTGCTAGCACATCCAGCTATTCATTCATTTCTTTCATCTTATAGAGGGAAATATAGTAAAATATTTCTCCTCGTAAACTACTAACATTGTAACAAGGTGAAAGCTAGATTTTGACCAGATTAAAAAACATATTATTATCACCAATATAAAAAAAAAAAAAAAAAAACCTTTAACGAAAATTTATTAGTATTGTTTATTTTAACGAAAAATTACATTTTTACATTAAAAAGTCAATCATAATATTATTCATTTTACCTTTTATTTTATCTTTATCTTTATCCTTAAAACTCAAAATTTTCAAACTTTACTAGTTTTCTTAAAAAAAATAAAAAAAATAAAAAAAAAAGTTAAAATTAAAGCGAAAGCAAGAAGATTATTAGGGAATATATGGATCTCGGGAAAGAAAAGAAGTACGCGGAAACCACCACCTGACCTGGTTCCTGCACTTGCACTGCACAGGCAGGCAGCTGGCTCCTCTCCTCTTCTTCTCGCGATTCCTGTGTCCATACTTGCTCTTCCTGTATAAATATTAATATCCATATTATATAATATGAATTGTCGATTTAGTTTTTGTATTATCACTTTAGTAAAAATTAGGTTATTAAATTATTTTTTTGGTAAAATAAGTCTCTAAATTTATTAAGAACTGCTAATTTCATCCGTACTATTATATTCAAAGCTAGTTTATGCAGTTTTTTGTCAACTTAAGTTATATGATACATGTAAAAAGTAATACCGTCATTTTCTCTCTTATAACTCGTTAATATTTCATACCAGTTGTGAATCTAATGTCTAATTTACACTTCAAAGTTAACTTCATGTAACATTTATTTGGAAAAAAAAGCAAGTCCTTCTACTTATAAAAAAACTATTAATTTACTCTTTAAAGTGTATCACATGCAAGTCACGTGACTTAAATTGACGGAAAATCGAATAGAATAGCTTCAAATCTAATAGTAGGGATGTAATTGGTAGATTTTCATAATTTAAGGACTGATTTTTCTGAATAAATAGTTTATGAACTTAATTTTTACTAAGGTGGAATTCTAGGATCAAATCAGCAGTTGATCCTGTTATATATATGTATATAAAGGGATTTCATATTTGCTCCTTCAACTATTGGGGTTCTCCACTTTGACTTTCAACCTTTTGGTCTCAATTTAGTAACCTAAAAATTTAAACTTGTATTAATTCAAAAGTTAACAAAATTACTGAATGATCGCACAATTTTGCTTAGGTTTTAGTGAGAATGGATCACGGTGTCGAGTATGTCAGAAAGGAAACTCTTCATACTATTTCAACAAGTTGACTATCATCGATGTTCAAAGGATGAAAACTAGTTTTTCAGTCTAGTAGATTTTAGTGCTAATTTTAGCTTCCAACTGAATTGGTTTTGCCTATTTTTAAACATAAATGAGTACTTTAAGCATAAAAAGGTTGGTCAAAGTTGTTGTATTACTAAAATGCTCTTCAAAAGTAGTCATGTAACAATAATATCAGGTCAACTTTTATAACGAAAGTCATTTTCTGTTCCTATCAAACACTTTTCAATAGTTTTAAGGACTAACTTAGTACAAAGAAAAAGTTTGTAGGACTAAAATGGAAACCAAAAAAAATTTGGAGGTAAATGTAAAATTAACCCTATAAAATACCAGTAAGTGCCAAAATAAAGAGGACACATGTAATCTTACAATTTGTATATTTTGGATTTTGGACACACTCTCAAACAAATTGGTTATTTTTAAATTAATTTTCACAGACACATAAATCTGTTGGTTTGGTGAGTGAGATGCGTACAAAGACAGAGGTAGATTGTCTGCCTTCTTGTTTGGATGCTTTTTTCATTCTTTCTTATTTTATGCGGTTACGGTTAAGCCACATTAACATTTTATATTAATTTTTTAATAGAAATAATAAGATAAAAAGTAATAGAAACATAAAATATTAACGTAATTTAACTGTGATCGCAAAAATAGAAAAAGATATGAATGACATCCAAATAGGATGACAGACAATCTGCCTCCTACAAAGACTCACCCTCCAAACCGGATCCTATTCTCCTATCCCTACTCGGTCTCTCTAGGATAGCCTACTCGTACTACACTCTCCAACTCCTCTGCTGCTGCCACCAATTTGCGACCATGTTTTTCCTTATTTAATTTTAATTTTCTATATAACCAATTTGCGACCATGTTTTTCCTTATTTAATTTTAATTTTCTATATCACGATATTCTACTGTAAAAGAGATATATAATAGTCTGGCTAGGTCAAAAAAGGAGCCAGTCCTTAATTAGATATCCAATCTTAAGACTAAACTCAAAATAATACATCTTAGTCGAAGGAGAAATGCGAACAAAACTTTTTTTAAAGTGGAATACTTATGGACTTTCTGCGTTTTACCTTAACGTTAATTTTTGTACTAATATTATAAAATATTTTGCTAAATATGAGATGTTAACCCAAAATTTAAGTTCCTAAACTAAAATTTTAAATTTTAATCCAAAAATAGTTTTTAATCCAATATTAAAATCTAAAATTTTTAACCCATAAAATTTAGATTTTAACACAAAAACCTCCAATCCTTATGGGTTACATTTTTAGCCCGATATTATTAAAGAATGAATTTAGGATAATGTTTTTCTCAAAGTACTTTAAAAAAAAATTACGTAGACTATTTTAATTTAATTTTACGAACATTTTAACTTAAAAATATTTAGATTCCGATAAATATTGAAAAATCACTAAACCGACACAATGAAACTCGTAAAACACATTAAACAATTTTTTTTAATCACTTTAATCATTGGATTTAAATTTGGACCATTTGATTTTTTTTTTTTACTATTGAATTTGATCATATTAGATTTTAGCCATTGAATTCAATAAATTTATAAATATAAAACAAAAATATATATATATATATATGGTAGGTCAGCCCCATTAATCCGAAGGGAATCTTGTGCTAAATTTGTCCCTAGAAATGAGTTTTGAGTTAAAACTCGTATTTACCCCAAAAATTAAAGTAAGTTAAGATAAATTAGAAACTAAAATTTGAGTTTTACTTTAAAATTAGAGTAAGTCTTAGAGAATCTAGATAAAATCTTACTTTTCAAAAAGCCTCTTTAACATTAGTGTGGTAGAATTTGTGACTTTTCACTAAAGAATACCGCTAGTCTTTATACCAGTTGCTGTGACCATTCTATTTTTATTTTTAATTTTACCTATATTTCTTTCTCCCTTTTATTTTATAATAATTCGATTATCACCATCTCAGATTCTCAGCCTCGATTTCTACCCCCTGCCCCCTTCAGATTTGAATCATGAACTCTCCTCTTTCCTTCCTCCCTCTCTCTCCCTCGATCTCTCTCCCCTATATTAGCATCCATTTTCTCACCCTTCAAAACCTCCCACTTTTGAAAGTTGAAACCTCTTCAACTTTTTTATGCTGCTGAAAATTATCATCCAAAATCTGTTTTCGCTAAATTAATATTTATATTAATCGGTTTTTTTCCTACAAAAATCCCTTTTGAAAGCTGCAAGCTTTTTTCGATGAACATGGCGGCGCAGAAGCACTTACACGAGCTGCTGAGAGAAGTCCAGGAGCCGTTCCTGCTCAACAACTACATTGCCGATAAACGCTGCCAGCTGAAAAGTGCTTCCACGAAAAGCCAACAACACTTACAGGTCAAAAAACGCAGACCCATCTCCCAAGTTTCAAACTTTCCCGGCAATCTTTGCAAAAACGCCTGCTTTTTCTCCCTCCAAGACTCGCCGGACCTCAGAAAATCCCCGCTCTTTGATTTCTCGTCACCGGCGGCCAAAAGCCCATGCAAAAGTCCTAACGCTATCTTCCTCCATATCCCGAACAGAACAGCCGCTCTCCTCGTCGAAGCCGCGATGAGGATTCAGAAGCAGTCGGTGAACTCAAAACCGAAAACCCAGAACAAAAACCACGGGTTCGGGCTACTCGGGTCGCTTTTTAAGAGGTTAAAGAATCGGAATCGGACCCGAAAGCGGGAAATCAACGGCGGTGATGGGGTTCAGGTCTCAGTGAAGGACATTCTCCAGTGGGATTCGTCAGTGGGGCGAAGAAAGATTTCTTCCGATCAGTTGGAGGAAACGGTTAAGTCTTGTTTGGAAGTTGAGGTCAAAAGTGCTTCCCTCATAAGCATTGGGAGGCCCAGCAGCGCGGTGTGGTCCGAAACCAACGAAGCCACTTCAAGCAGCTGCAGCCAGTCCGAGGAGGAATCGGCCGATACAGATTGCCCTTGTAATTGCGACAAGATTAATGCTTTTTGCGAAAGCCCTTTTCGTTTCGTCCCCCAACCAACCCCCTCGCCATCCGGCCACTGCACGCCGGAATTCACGTCGCCGGCGGCGTCCCCTAGTCGCCACAAACAAGAGGTTTGTCTTTTTCCTTAGCTTTGCCAACATTTTTTTATTTTTTATTACCATGACTATATAATTTAAGCACCGAGTTGGTAACTCGGTCTACTTAACGACGGTCCGAGTTAACTCACTGGGAAGGTTACAGAATTGTCGGCAACATGATCAATTTAATAGATTTGGGGTGAGGGCCATATGTGTCAATTTGTATGATCAACATATGTGTATACTTTTTGTATGTATCTGCTGCATTGTTAATCTCTTTGTTGTAAGACAGTGTTCAGTAATAATATTCGATTGAAAAGACAAATTTACCCTTGTCTTCTTGTGTTGGATCCCATCATGGAGTCCTGACATGTAAAAAATTATACACTTTGTGTTGTTGATCAGTCACATTCTTCTAAAATTTAACAAGAAAAGTCAATCAGCAATGCAATCATGGATCTGGGATTTAATCTAAATTATTACTTTATTGCTTAATTACATGTGATTAGTGTTTTGATTAGGGTTTTGATGTGTAAATAGGAGGAGGGGTTGCAGAAATTCCAAGCAGAAGTGGAGGAGGAGGAGGAGGAAGAGAAGGAACAATGCAGTCCGGTTTCTGTATTGGACCCTCCGTTCCAAGAAGATGACGAGGGACATGACGATGAAGACGGTTTTGACTTGGAGTGCAGCTATGCCAATGTGCAGAGTATGTAATAATTCCCATGCTGTACTAAACTTTGTTTTAATCTTTATACCCTTGTTTGCTGGTTGTGCGGTCCCTTTCAATGAGCTTGTTACTGTTTGTTACGTAGGACATGAAAGTTCAATACAAAGATTGTTTTTATCATGACACCATGCTTATCTTTGTGGGATCCATAGCCAGATTGCTTCTCCATGTTCTTATCTGTGTTTCGGTTCAGAAGTGTCGGTCAAAACGCTTGTTGTCGATGTTACATACGTAATTTTGCAGTGATCATAACTGCGTATGTGACCCACAGTTCTGTTTTCTGATGTCAATGCGCATGTGTTAGTTCATCAACCCTAGTTGTTCATTTCAAATTTGGGATTGTGTTTTGAAAGTTTTTAGCGGTTTTCGGTTTTGATCAAACCCTTTTTGTTCATTTATAGGCTCATTGATTGCCCTGCTTCAAAATATGGCAATTATTCACCTATTTTCTGCATTTCTTCTTCCTGTTTTGTTATGGAACCTGTTGAAGGCACGAGAGTTGTTTCCCCCGTTCTCTGTTTTTCCTCGGTGTTATTACAGTTAAATAAAGATCCGTATATAGGACACGAGAGTAGGAGAGGATCAGTTCAAAGTTTCAAAATTAGAACTGCACATTAATAAATTTTGGAGGCATGTATATGTTTATGTATGTGCCTTTATTTTGTTTTCCCATCTGAGTAACAAATGTTGGTTCCTAAATGTGATATCAAAGTAACAGGTTATTTTTTAGTGTATGGACAAGCCTTGTAGCAATTTTGAATTTTCGAACAAGTAACTAATTTTGGTCTTTCCTGCATTGAATTTACAGGAACAAAGCACCACCTTCTGCTGAAGCTTCGTAGATTTGAGCAATTGGCGGGGTTAGATCCAATTGAACTCGAAAAAAGAATGCTAGAAGAAGAAGATGATGATGATGAATGTGACGATGACGAGTCAGAAACATCGGATAGCAGCAGGGAAGAAACTCTTGATGGGCTTCTCAGAGAAGTACTTTCCAAATTAAACTTCCCTTGTAACAAAAGTATCCCCGAAGACATGCAGATATTGTTCATGGATCTCATTGTCGAGGAACAGAGAGAAGTGGATGATGCTTTTGACAGCAGAGAAGACGTGGTGAGAAGGGTCTGCAAGAGATTTGAATCTTGGAAAGAGGTGGAGTCGAACACCATTGACATGATGGTGGAACAAGATTTCCGGAAGGAGCTCGACGGGTGGAAGAAAAGTCAAGATCAAATGGGAGAAACTGCAATGGAGATTGAGCTTGCAATCTTTGGCCTACTGGTGCAGGAAATGGCAATGGAACTAGTTTGATTAACTCGAAAATTAATCGACCGGGAAAGGTTCGATGTAATGGGGACCATTCCAAAGAGTTTTGGCACGACTTTTTAAATTTTTTTGTTTCTAAATCAAAATATGATCACTTGGAGTATAGTCTGACATGCACTGTGAAGCAGGAAATAGGCTTGAAATAGTAACATGCCTGAGGAAGTAATTAGAGGGACTTGGGGTTGGGTGGGTGACATGGTATTATCAATGTATATGGATAATGTATGTAGTTGGGGGGGGGGGGGGGACCGGTGTATGTACGTATCCGCGCGTATTTAGACATGAGATGTACAATTCTTGGCCTTTTTAAATATCTATATTATGTCCTAAATTTTATCTGTTTTGTTTGTGCTTTTCGCTCTTCTTTTCTCGACCTGCACTCACTCATATTTGTTATGGCTTTTGAAATGAGCAAATCGGTTGAGAATCAATGCGCATAAACAACGAGAGTGGTGTAGAAGAAGAAAAGATGCGTGGAAATCGTTATCTTTTTTGTGCAGAAACAACGAGAGGGCAGAGGGTTTGTTGTCCCCAATTCTACGGTGGCGATAGGGTGGTGTGGTTGCCGGAATTTTATTTCACTGTTAATTTTTGTAAATCTTTTATTTATAGTGTTTTAAGTAGTTTTATGAAAAATTAATTGTATTAGTTGTGGAGTTAAATTGAAGGACACGTGCCAAAATACTATAAAAGAGACACAAAAAAGACATGAAATTGAGAATAGCAAGCCCTCAGCTCAATGAGACTAATGTCTAAAAGGAAACAATGCATGGAAATCATTATCCTTTTGTTAAAGAAGCATAAAACTTTAGTACTTCAAAGTATTACAACCAGAAAACTCAGAAAGTGTCAAGGATCCAATAAAGTGAAACCTACACATTACCAACCCAGTATTCTTTGGGAAGGATGCCAAGGAATTGAGTTGAAGAATGTCTTAACAAACGAATAAAGTTAAGGACTTGAGTTATTTAAACACAAATTGATAAGCTTTGCTTTTCTTCTCTTTGTCTCTTTGCAGCATCTGGCATTATTGAAACCTTACATTATTAGTTCAATGTGACTAATTAGTACTCAATTTGGTAGTGATAGGACTATCTACTTGACTATATTATTGACCAAGATCATTAGCTACTGAACAATCATATTATTAAACGGATACTGTTCGACTTCATACATGTAAGAAGTTATTATTCCTTCGTAGTTAATGACAATTTGATATATATACCGAAATATTTCATCTAAACCACAAAATAAAAAGTTTTGGAACACATGTCAATATAATTGGTATGCAAGAAGAAATGACTCCTTACATATAAAGAGCCAAACCTTTTCTATAAAAAACATCAAGGGAGTAAAAGTAGAAAAACTCGGCTACACCTGTTTAATTAATTATTAACTAGATGCCAGCTACATAGCAACCTCCTTTGCATGCGCATTTATACTTGAAATGATTAAAATAGATGTGTTTATGCATCCAAGTTCGAATTTCTTCTTGAAAACATAGGAGTTTAGAGTAGAGTATCATTATTATAATTCCTCTTTTCACAAGTCCCTTCTTATATGCCCATAGGCTTGTAACCACTAGTTTAGCGTCCCTTGGTTTGGAGTCAGAGTTGGGCTGCAGAATTTTCAATCGTACACCTAATTTTTTTTAAAGTAATTCTGGGTCCTGAAGTATGGTCATTCCTGATTAGGTTTGTTGTTAGCATTTCAAGGCCCAAAGCTCTTTCTTCTGTCACTTAAGATATGGGTAGCCAAATAACAGACCAAACCGGCCGGTTCAGACCAGTTTTCTTCGTTATTTTACATATAAAATTCTTAGTTTGTAAATATCAAAACTTGATCCAAATTAGACCAGATATGTAAAAGCCGGTTCAATTTCGACATTGTTTTTTAGAGCTCGAATTGAACCGGTTGCACCTCTCTTTGTTTCTCATCGTTTAGTGCTGCACTTGATTCGGCATACCCTAGTTATCTTCCGAGACCTTGTGCCGTTTTAAAGTGCTACCACGCACATCCGTCCCAATACAAACGGAGACTTAAGACGAAAATGCAATAAAACTTTCTTAATTTTGTACCTTTATATATTTTTCTAATAAACTAGGGAAATTGAAAAGCATTCCAATAAAATCTACTGACCATCTCCACAAAACAAATCAACTTAAATTTAGGAAAATAAGTAACACCTTTGTTGAAAACGCGATGAAGGCCGATAAAAACTTATTAGAAACTTGAAAGAAGCAGTTTACGGCTTTGTGTGTGTGTGTGTGTATTCCCAGAAGCAGACCACTACAGTTAAAACTTAGCAAGTAAAAGAAGAGCAAGTTCAGATTGGCAGATTGTAAAGATAGTCAAGATCGGTATGAGTAAACTAACCAGAAGTTAAAATTAATTTTTGAAGAACACTATTCATCCAGGATAGAAATGCAAACACTAATCCGACAAAATATTATTCATCTACAATGACGCCGTTGTGCCCATGATCATTCCGCATGCAAGCTCAACAGTAAACCAACAAGATATTATTTATCCACAGTATTGTTTACTCAGCGTGCAAGATCAATAGTCAAAATATTAATCATTCAGACAAACCACTATTTATGCATAAACAAACAGTCATCCAGCCAGTGGTCCCACAGACACTCCGTGCTCCCACACTTAATTAGGCAATCATTCATGCCTTATTCCAGTCTATAAAAGAAAGACTCCGTGCTCCTACACTTAGCTAGCAAGTTAATTCAAATTTTATCTTCTAAATTTCAAAACTTCTCAAGAGTTTCTCTTGTATCTAGAGAAAATTTGTAAAAAATTTTAATTTCCGCAACTCATTTAGAGAGGTGTTTGCGTACATCAACTTCTCATTTCAATCATCTATTCCCAAGTCATTTGTAAGTTTTCAAATTTATAAAGTAATTTCAGAACTCTATTTTCAGTAATTATTTTGCATCATTATTGTTAGTTCATTATTTTCATTATACAATGTATGATTCAATACATTCTAGAAATGAAGTTTTTGTTTCCTATCTCATTTACAAAGTAATTAGAGATCTAGATTTTCAGATTTTCATACTTTGCTATCAGTAATCTATCAAGTAAGCTTTCGATACGCCCTTACATACAAATATACCAGTCCTCTTCCGTTGAGGGATTCCTTGTGGTGCTCAGTGCGTAGCTTTCACTAGCTCTGACATGGCTGCTAGTTGCAGCTTTGGTTCTCAAGGGTTAGTCTGCTTCATTGAACTTTCCCAACGATGCATGTGCCTTGCCGCACACTTCGAGTCGAATGCTTGTACTGGAAAGGACATACAATGTGCTGCCTTAGAAGCATCTGAGGTATTTCTGGAGGCTAAAGTTAAAGCCTCTTCATCTTCTTCTTTGAAGTTGGAGAAGGTAGAAAAAGAAGAGTTGAGAAAATTTGTGTATTTGGATGAGGTAGAGTTGTCCAACATGCATGCAAAAGGGTTTTAATTGGAATTTATAATGATGATGATTTGGGGAATAATACTGCCGACGGTTCCCTGTGGGAGAAATGTTAAGAGACTCTCTCAAAGTGAGACTCTATATAGATTCTCGGTCACCTCACAGTTTAACGTCAATTTTTGTGCTAACGTTATTAAACATTGTGCAAAAAAATGAGATAGTAAAGAGTCCATGAAGAGTTTCATTTTTTAGAGAGTTCCCTTCACATTTCTCTTCCTTGTGGAGTGCCTTATTATTATTATTATTATTATTATTATTTTTTTTTAAGTATTGTTTCTGGCAGTTCTTAACTTGAATATGATCATCTTGTAGTTGCTCGTTCAATTCTATGCAAGTGAGACATATAGAGTTACATTAAGATATAATTAATCTTCCTCTTTCGTGGGGTTTGTGACCCTTGATTTTATAGTACCATTTTGAATCTCTATCAACTGCTAATAGCTTAATATTTAGGTTTTCTTCTTTTGGTCAAAATCTTTATATATACTTAGGTTGGATGCTTCAATTAATGTGATATTAGAATCATCATGTATCACCCTTCTTGTGTGTGCGTGTGTGTTTTTTTTTTTTTTTGTTGTTAATTGTCTGGAGAATTCGAATCTGAAACATTTTTATTATTACGAACAAAAGTAACATTAAACTATCAAATCCAAGTATAAAAGTTTGAATCGACCAAAAATAAGGCATGACCACTTGAAAGAGATATCTGTGTTCGAGGAAGTATTAACTAATTAATTACAATCACCTAGTTATTACCGAATAAAATGGGCTAACTTACCTATGCATAACCACGCTAAATACATCAGTTGCTTATGAATGGTGGTGTTGTGGATTAATTATACTATAAGGTTTTTTTTTTTTTTTTTTTTTTTTTTTTTTTTTTTTTTTTTAACCGAAAGAGCACCACAATATGTCTCTTGACGGAAGGGGACAGATATATAGCCGTAAACTGCTTCCTGCAAGTTTTAAAAAAGCTTTTACTATGATTTTCTGCATGCATAATGCAGGAGCAAACAAGTTTTCCTAGTTTCTATCGTACGGGCCAACTCTAACATGAAATTGATTCCAAGTTTCAAATTCAGTTTGAACGAGCAAAAAAGCCCGCACGATGCCGCATGTTTACAACTCTAGTTCCACGTAATTACAACAATGTTTACAATTCTATTACTACATGTATACAACCATACTTACAATCATATTTACACATATATACTAATCAACATTTAAAACTATGTAAAATGGGGAGTGAGTTTTACCTTAGTACAAAACCTGATAAAATTAAACAAATCTCCATGTCATTCGTTCTGCATTTTGACCCCTCCTCTTATAAACTGGGCTGAATGTTGTACATGGTCCATCGATTTCCACCGCAAACAAGGGATTCTCCATCGTCACCACCATTGGTGCTCTCTTTCTGCTTTCCTTTGCCTAGATATTGGGAGCCTATGTACAGCCAAAAGTGCAGATTTCTTCCCAGCTATATACAATTTACTTGAGTTTCTCAAAACCTAATGCAAACAACTAATTTGGCTAAAATTTGTCCCTCATGTATTTTCCTCATCCGAAAAACTAATATAAAACCTCTACACAGCTACAATTAGTGCACCGGACAACATAACACCACTTTCAACAACTGACAAACTCATCATTATGTAGCAACAACATCCCTGTTGAGTAGCACCTAGTTTTAAAGAAACGGAAAATGAAATCAGATAAAGTAATGATATTTTCAAAAGATGAACATTTAACGTAGGGTAAAGATGACAACGAAATTGAATTATGGGTGCCTACCGTGTCCTTTGCGAAGTGTCCTTAGTTGAGCAACATATTCAGATATTTTCTTGATGGCTTCCACCTACAAAGGTAAAAGCAGAACATCCAACAGAGGAAAAATAAAGGAAGATATCAAGACTGACCCGCTCAGCCAATAAAAACTCAGTTTCAACAAAATCTGTTAACTGCACATCTTTGCTCTTCTCAGCAACCTGTTAGTTGTAAATTCGAGGATGAACATAGTATTGTAAGATTGTTAATTCATAACACGAACCAATCGATGTTACCATTACAAAATATAATCACCTAAACCTAATCATCTTATATTAGAAGACATCATCCAATAACAATGAATGTTTTACACTGTGCAAGTGCAGCAGCTTTCATTTGCCAATTTCTCATGCGATAATGCAAGCTCCATTGCTGAATAAAAAAAGTAGGACTGAGAAGACATCAAATCCAATGCAGAGCGTAGATAAAATTGAACCCAAAAGGCAAAAGCCTTCTCTAACAAATAGATATATATAAACAGTAGTTTGGGATATAGATACGGGTGTACATGGAAGAATAGAGACGCACTGAGTCGGAGAAGGCAAAGAGGGATAGTGGAATTTCAGAGGAATACTGGACGACGATGAATTGCGCGACCAGAGCTGTTGGTGGCCGTGATTCTGCAGCGAGAGACAGTTAGAAAAAAGTATTCAATAAATCATACAGAACTGTAATAATTCAGATCATTGGCATTTCAATTATAAGGATTCATAATATCAAATTTTAAGATAGAATTAACGGTTAGCTGATGACATAGCGTATTGGCTTCAAGTATGCTAAAGTTAGACATAATCTTTAGTATGTAGAGGTGTTTTCTTTTCTGAATTTTTCCTGCAACGGTTCACAGCTGGTTTCTACAAATTTTGAAAACGGGAGCTGTTAGTATGGATGTGTGTTAAATTTATCTCGTACCAACAGGATGTATAAGAAAACCAAGTGAAGTGAAGGTGCATATAGAAGGCATACGAATGAAGTTTTTTTTTCTCTTAGGGAACTTTAATGAAAAGCTCTTGGTTTGCTTGAAAACTTTGAGTTTTAACGATAAAGAAAAAATAAAGAGTAAAATGTATAGTACCGGGATTGATTTTTTAGTGTAAAAATGTGATTTTTCGTTAAAGTGTTAAAGTTCTCTTTTTTATTTTATTTTTTATTTTAAAGGGTTTGAGGGCTTGAGTTTGTTTTCTAATTTGAAGCAAAGAATACTTGAATGAGGGCTTGAAAATTTTGAGTTTGAACGATAAAGACAAAATAAAGAGTAAAATGAATAGTATCACGATTGACTTTTTAGTGTAAAAATGTGATTTTTCGTTAAAGTAAACAGTACCGGAAGTTTTTTTGTTTGTTAAAGTTCTCTTTTTTTATTTTTTTTAAGGGTTTGAGGGCTTGAGTTTGTTTTCTAATTTGAAGCAAAGAATACTTGAATGAAATGCCAAAGTAAGGGGGCTGTATTCAATTAGGATTTTGAGGGATTTTAATTCTTTTAATGAATCTAGGGGTATTCAATCGGGATTTTAAGTGATTCTCTAAAATTCAATGTGTATTCAATCAGGATTCTAAGATATTTTACTAAAATCCTTAGAAATCTGGGTGTGTTCAATTAAAATTTTAAAGAAGTTTATAACATTCCAGGTGTATTCAATTAGAATTTGATTTTAAAGAATTTGAAAAAGTTGAGGAATTGGAGATATTTTGTAGTGTATTTTAAGCATCTACAAATCTCACCTCCCCCCATGAGATTTCGAGGGAATTGAATTAAAATTTTAGATGAAATCTCTACAAATCAATTAGACTCCATTAAAATCTCTCAAATTCCCAATTGAATACACCCCAATATCTTACCTAATCACAAATCGGTGAGAGAGCTTTTGGGAAAAAGGGTCAGAAAGGATTTGGAGGTGGAATTTGCAGAACCAAGACGATGTTGCAGTCTGGGTGTCGGCCGACGATCAAAATTTCTTCTTGGGTTTTCCGATGGACGGCGAAGACAAGCTTGTAGTGAGGCGGCATTGGGGATTTGTTGTCGATGAAGCGGTGAGTGTGAGAGAATCACTGATTGTGAGAGTAATTCTGGAAAATGATTTGTTGGTTTAAGGTTTTTGCGATGATCGAGAGCGACTGAAGAGATTAAGGGGGACGAAGCGGTGGGTGAGAGATGAGGCAACGACAGTGCATAAACGGAGAAAATCAACACGTACACCATGCCTATTTTCGTCATTTCACTCTGCAAGTGTTGAGCAAAAATTGTACATAATATGTAAACAAATAATTCACTCGACACAATTTCACCCTCGTTCATTTTTCTGAAGAGGGTTTTATTAATTTGAGTTTGTCCCATTCTAGGCTACACGCGTATTAATTACAACCCTTCTTTTGGGAAATGAATACCCTTTCTAATATGAATAAATTTTAACTTGGGGATTTGGGTGTTTATTTGATTTTGTGACTGCATTTAGGTAGAGCCCTAGATTGCCTACGTACCCTCGTTGAAGGATCAAGTCACTCGTAGTTCCTTGGTATTTGGTACTTGTTTGGAGCATTTGATGCCTTATGCAGTTTTAGCTCATGCGGGCGAGGACTTTAAGCCATTGGAGCGTTTAATGCCCTGTGCAATTTTAGCTCGTGCAGGCGATGACTTTAAACCATTGGAGCAATTAATGCCTTGTGCAGTTTTAGCTCATGCGGGCAAGGACTTTAAGCCATTGGAGCATAAGATGCCTTATGCAGTTTAGCTCATATGGGCGAGGACTTTAAGCCATTGGAGCTTTTAATGCCTTGTGCAGTTTTAGCTATGCAGGCGATGACTTTAAGCCATTGAAGCATTTAATGCCATGTATAGTTTTAGCTCGTGCAGGCGAGGATTTTAAGCCATTGGAGCTTTTAATGCCTTGTGCAATTTTATCTCGTGAGGGCGAGGACTTTGAGCCGTTGGACCGTTTAATGCCTTGTGTAGTTTTAGCTCATGCGGGCGAGGACTTTAAGCCATTGGAGCATTTAATGCCATGTGCAGTTTTAGCTCGTGCGGGGGAGGATTTTAAGCCATTGGAGCTTTTAATGCCTTGTGTAGTTTTATCTCGTGCGGGTGAGGACTTTGAGCCGTTAGAGCGTTTAATGCCTTGTGCAATTTTAGCTCCTGTAGGCAAGGACTTTAAACCAGTGGAGCAATTAATGCCTTGTGCAGTTTTAGCTCATGTGGGCGAGGACTTTAAGCCATTGGAGCATTTGATGCCTTATGTAGTTTTAGCTCATGCGGATGAGGACTTTAAACCATTAGAGCTTTGGTGCCTTGTGCAGTTTTAGCTCGTGCGAGCGAGGACTTTGGGCCATTGGAGCTTTGGTGCCTTGCGCAGTTTTAGTTCGTGCGGGCGAGAACTTTGGGCCTTTGGAGCTTTGGTGCCTTGAAATGGTTCGCGTCTACGGTACTTGGAATAATTTATATCCACGAGTTTAATGTCGGCAACGTCTTCATATTTTCTTTTTTTTTTGCTTGGACTTGATGTGCCTCCATGACGCTATTGGGCTCCTGCCCATTTATTTTGGCAACTTATATTTTATAAGGCCCAAATTGATATTGTATGTATTGCCGTGTCGGACTCCTTAATAGTTTGAGAATAATGGGATCCAATTCGAAATGGAACAATTTAGATTGCCATACAGAAATTTTGTCCCTTGTGACCGTATAAAATCCCATAGCTTCATTGATGTACACGTGAGCTTTCCCATTTGGTTTGGAGAGTTGTTCTGCAGCAAGTAAGAAAAGTGACTAGTCATATGGGTTGCCCATTTTTTACTTGCTTTTCTGGGACCTTTCAGTTTGTTTCCATACTTATTCTAAATAAATCCCATAATTTAGATGGTGTGAGCCAATTCCCACGTGAGATGCAGATTACATTAGTTATATTTCAAAACCCCCGCGAGATAGCTTCAGGGACCCCCTTTCTCTCGGCTCTAAAACCGGTGGGCTCCCGTGGATTTCGTTATATTTCAAACTTATATTTCGATTGGGTATCCGTTGATTTCAGAGTGAGAATGGGTAAGATTTGTTGGAGCTCATATTCTTTGTTCAAATTACTTCAATTTACCACCATTTCCCCCTCAAATCGCAAATCCCCTTTTTGCACAGGTCACGAAAACTTTCATCTTTTCTGCTGCATCGTTCTTTTGCTCATGTGCTTCCTTTGTGGGTCCAAGGCTCAAAACGAAGAGGGGGAAAATTCAAGCAGGTTACCCGTTTTCGTTTTCTTTACGTTCCGGATTTGCTTATGTATTTGAAGTGGAATGAAACTCTAACTACGATGAACTCATCAATTCTTTCGTGCAGGAGTTCTTGGCAACAATATCTCTTCGATTTGTTGAACAAACTATTTTGCAGTACTTTGAAAACAAGTGTTGATTCATGGCTCCAAAGGTGAGAATTACCCCCTGAAATTTGTAGCAACGTCCGTACTCTTCATGTTTGCCATACTTGAATGAGTCTTTGGGTGTTTAATGTAAAGGTTACCATGTGAGTGAGCTTCCCAATTACTTTGGGAATTTTGATAGCAAGTTTTTCCTGTTGGAACCTTATTGGACTCTAAACTTATCTCATTCGGGTTTTTGAGTTTAGTGGAAATTGAGAATAGTTAGAGTTAATAGGTGAATAAACTACTTTCCTTTAAAGTAGGACATTAAGGGTTAAACATGTTGGTGAGTGGATATCCCACGTTGGAATGTAAATGGGCGTGCAGTTTTGCCAAGCAGTTTCTGTGATAGGTGGAAACGGTTGTGGTTACACGTCTATAAAAGGGTAAGTCCCTGCTCAAGAGGAACAAGTTCGTATATCAAAAAATCTAGCCCTATTCTAGAAAGAACATCAGGTCCTCCTTGAGTAGAAGATTTCCT
The DNA here is from genome assembly GCF_963583255.1 of Pyrus communis. Classification (NCBI taxonomy): domain Eukaryota; kingdom Viridiplantae; phylum Streptophyta; class Magnoliopsida; order Rosales; family Rosaceae; genus Pyrus; species Pyrus communis. The sequence continues at coordinate 25,870,476 of NC_084811.1, forward strand.
TTTCTTTCCCTGCGATCAATGGCTTCACAAGGTCAGAACTCAAATCACAGTATTACATGCATGTTCGTAATCTATGTTTGTGGCTATATTAAATTCCAACATTTGGTATCAGAGCGTATAATAGCTCTTCATAGATTCTTTGATGCGTATAAGGAAGTTTGATTAATTGATTTATTCATCTTTTCGTGTTTTACTGATGATTTGGTTTCTTGAGTATCACAAGTACAGGAATGGATTTTGCGCTAAGATGATTTAAGTTCCAACCTTAACATCATTGAAGGATACATGCTGATAAAACCATTTGAAACAACTGTTTGTAAAGCTTTACCAAAGTGAAGTTTTTTAAGAAATTTTGTTTATAAGGAAGGTGGCATGGTTGTGTTTTATAAGTCATGACATGATAACGTACTACTCCAAAGAGAAGAGGGTTAACTGGTTGGATTTATGAATCAGTACATAGGTTTTTAATGAATGTTTGAGCCAACTGTTTTCTTATCCAAAGATTTGAAATATGTGTTGTAACTTAAGTATTTGTTAAAAGGGCTATGTAATCAGGATGCATATGGTTTTATGTGTATTAAAAAAAAAAAAAAAAACAAACTGCAGTAATGTAACTTGCCCAAAGGTGTTGCATATACTGTGATTGTTGTAACATTGTTTACAATGTTGTTTAACTTTTATTTGGTTTGACAATGAATGCGAATGCACTAAGTTTTTCCTCCGTTGAACCACTTAATGGAGGGAATTACAAAAAGTGGAGACAGGATGTAGAGATCGTGCTTGGCTTGATGGACTATGACCTTGCACTGAGGGAGGATGAAACACCTGCTGTGACAACAAACAACACTGCAGAGCAAAGATTGAAGTCTGAGAAATGGGAGAAGTCAAACCGAATGGCTCTCATGGTCATGAAAAGGTCCATCAGTGAGGCTGTGAGAGGTGGCATATCGTCATGTGACAAAGCTAAGGCTTTCCTTGAGGCTGTTGGAGCAAAATTCAAGACGTCCGAGAAAGGAGAGATGGCGAACCTGATGACCACACTGACTTCTCAGAAGTTCGATGGCCAAACGAGTGTCCGGGAGCATATATTGAAAATGGTGGAGGCTGCCGCCAAGCTCAAGGATCTGGAGGTGCCAATTGATGATTCCTTTGTTGTTCACATGGCTCTCTCATCCCTTCCTGAGTCATTTGAACAGCTTAAGGTGTCGTACAATACTCAAAAGGAGAAACGGAGTCTCGATGAGATGATTTCTATCTGTGCACAAGAGGAGAGCAGGTTGAAACGTGCAAAGAGTGTGGTGGTGAACCTTGTTGACTACAATGCAAGTAGGAATCCTATGGTGAATGTTGGTAAGCAGACTAAGCCTTTTAATACCTCCACTACTACTGCCAATGTTGCTTCTTCCTCTAGAGGACCTCAAAACCTTAGGCCAAATTTGGAGAATGTGAAATGCTATTTTTGCAAACAATATGGACACTTGAAAAAGGACTGCAAGAAACGTAAAAAATGGGCAGTGAAGAAAGGAAAAGGTACAAAGGTTTTCAATGTTTTTGTTTGTTTTCAAACTTTACTTGTTGAAGCCCCTCCAAATACTTGGTGGTTTGACACTGGTTGTTCGGTGCATATTACCAATTCCTTGCAGGGATTTTCAAGAAAAATGTCAACAAGTAATGAAGTCTTTGAAGTGCATGTGGGCAATGGGAATAAAGTGGATGTGGAAGCAATAGGCAACCTCAAGCTCAAGTTGTTGTCAAGCTTTATTTTAGAACTTTCAGATGTACTTTATGTTCCTACTTTAACTAGGTCTTTAATCTCTGCTTCAAGACTTGTAAAAGATGGTTTTGCTTTCGTTGGTGATGATGAAAGCATAAGGATCTTTATGAAAAGTAATTTGAGTCAATTGCTGGGCATTTGTCTTTTTGACAATGATTTATGGAAATTAGATTGTGTTGTCATGAATGATTTGAGTTGTTACACTTTAGACTCTTCTGTTCGAATGAAAAGGCCTTTATCAAATGATCTTTCTTCCATGCTTTGGCATAGAAGGTTAGGTCATATTTCAAAGCAAAGACTGCAGCGTTTGGTGCATGAAAATATTTTGCCAGCCTTGGATTTTAATGACTTGCATGAGTGTGTGGATTGTTACAAGGGCAAGTTAACTAAAACCAAGAAAAATGACGCAACAAGAAGTCAAAAATTGTTAGAAATATTTCATTCGGATGTTTGTGGACCTTTTCCAGTTAAAACAATATGTGGAAATATTTATTTTGTGACTTTTATTGATGATTTTTCAAGGTATGGAAGTGTCTATCTAATTTCAGAAAAATCACAAGTCCCAAATTGTTTTAAAATTTTTAAAACAGAAGTAGAGAACCAATTAAACACTACAATTAAGGTTTTGAGATCGGATAGGGGAGGAGAATACTTTGGCAGGTTCACTGAGGCTGGGCAACAAAAGGGACTGCTAGCTATGTAACTAGAAGAGTGTGGCATCCAAGCTCAATACACCACACTTGGGACGCCTAATCAAAACGGTGTGGCGGAGAGGAGGAATAGGACATTGATAGAGATGACAAGAAGCATGATGAGCAGGTCAGTTCTACCTCAGTTTCTTTGGGGAGAAGCATTAAAGATGGCAAACTATATAATGAATCGTGTTCCTAGCAAATCAATGAGTAAGACACCTTTTGAACTTTGGACTTCGAGGAAACCTAGCATCAATCACCTACATGTATGGAGTTGTAGGCAGAAGCAAGAATGCATAATCCGCAAGAAAAGAAACTTGATTCAAGGACAGTGAGTTGTCACTTTATTGGTTTTCCTGAGAAGTCTAAAGGATACAAATTTTATGCTTCACACTTGCAGACTAGGGTTTTCGAGACTAACAATGCAAAGTTCATTGAGGAAGAAGTGAATGGTGATGAAAATGCTAGCAATTTTGTTTTTCGGGATCTTGGGAATCCCACTGATGTGTTGAGCAATAATAATGAAAGGAGTCAAAGCCTTGGAGAAACTATAGTTTTTCAAACTAGTTTCTCGTAACTATCACATGAAAATAATGCTGCAGAAGGTCATCAAATAAATGAACCACAACAAGATGGAGCAATAGTTGAACATGATGCTGATGAGTTGCAAATTGCCTTGGAAGCATCAAGAAGAGCCTCACAAAGAATTCGCAGATCGGCGATTCCAGAAGATTATATCACTTACTTTTGTGAAGTTGAGCATGATGAAGGTATAATGGCTGATCCAGCAACTTACAGGCATGCAATTAAAAGTGAAAACATTTTATAATGGCAGCGAGCAATGGAAGAGGAGATAGGGTTCATGCATTCTAATCAGGTGTGGACTCTCGTAGAGAAGACAGAGACTATGACACCCATTGGATGCAAATGGGTGTACAAAACTAAGAGAGATTCGAAAGGGAAGGTTGAAAGGTTCAAAGCGAGATTGGTGGCTAAAGGCTTCACTCAAAGGGAAGGGGTAGACTATAACGAAACATTTTCTCCCGTGTCATCCAAGGATTCCCTGCGGATAATCTTAACACTCGTGGCACATTTTGACTTGGAACTTCACCAAATGGACGTCAAAACGGCGTTTCTAAATGGTGACTTGGAAGAGGAAATTTATATGAACCAACCTCTTGGTTTCATTGAAGAGGGCAAATAACACCTAGTTTGCAGATTGAGCAAGTCTATATATGGTCTAAAGCAAGCATCGAGGTAGTGGTTTATGAAATTTGATGAAAAGGTAACTCATATTGGCTTCAGTGAGAATAAGGTTGATGATTGCATTTATTTTAAAAGCATTGGTTCCAAGTTTATCTTCCTTATACTTTATGTTGACGATATACTTCTTGCAAGCAATGATTTGAACCTATTGCTTGAAACCAAGTCGTTGTTGTCAAACACCTTTGATATGAAAGACTTGGGGGAGGCCTCTTTTGTTCTCGGCATAGAGATTAAAAGAGACAGGTCAAGAAACTTGTTGGGGATTTCGCAAAGGTCATACATTGAGAAAATATTAAAACGTTTCAACATGGAAGAATGTTTAGGAGGAGAAGTCCCGATGACAAAGGTGATAAATTGAATAAGGAGCAATGTCCTAAGAATGAATTGGAAAGGAAAACCATGTTGAACAAACCCTATGCTTCATTGGTGGGGAGCTTGATGTATGCTCAGGTTTGTACTAGACCTGACTTAGCTTACTCAATTAGTGTACTTGGGAGGTATCAATCAAATCCTAGAGAACAACATTGGGTGGCAGCTAAGAAGGTAATGAGATATTTGCAAAGAACAAAATCACACATGCTTGTGTATAGAAAGAGTGAAAAGCTAGATGTGGTAGGGTAATCTAATTCGGATTTTGCAGGTTGCATAGATGATAGAAGGTCCACAAGTGGTTATTGTTGGATAATGGCCAAATGTTTCCTTGTTTTGTGGCTTAAATTGCTCCATGTTTTGTGGCTTTTTCAAAGCCATGTTTTGTGGTTTTTTCAAAGCCATGTTTTGTGGCTTTTTCGAAGCCATGTTTTGTGGGAGAAGGCTTGGATTAAGAAAAGCATAAAAAGAGAGCATTTGGCAAAACAAGGATACGGATGAAGAGAAGGAAAGCATCCAAAAGAGATGGTGTGAGCATTTGGCTCTACCATGGGCATGGGTGAGAGAAATCAAGAGAACTAGAGTGAAAGATCTCTTGTGAAAGAACTCTTGGGGTAGAGTGAGGCTCTTGGGAAAATTCTGTGAGTGGGTGTACAAGGGTTATGGGATTGGGTTATGTCGATTTAACTCATGTGTAACTTGTACTGTTTTTCTCATAGTGAAGAGCAATATCTCTCCGAGGACGTAGGCAGGTTTTTGCCGAACCTCGTAAATTTCTCGGTGTCTTTATTTCTTGTATTTTAAACTATTCAACTGTGTGTGATTTTGGTGAGGTTGTAATCTGAATCTCGGTTCCGCACTAACGAACGGGCCAAGGCACAACAGTTATTTGTTCTTCATGGCTGGATGAGCAATCTCGTGGAGAAGTGCAAAACAGAAGACACTTGCGACATCGACCATGCAAGCTGAATACATTGCTGTTTTTGAAGCCAAACAGAAAGCACTGTGGATCAAGGATTTGGTTAGTCTAATGGGAATCGTGGACAGTATTTCAAGACCAATTGTTATATATTGCGATAACAAAGCTGTTGTATTCATCTCTAAAAACAACAGGCAGTCATCTGCAAATAGACTGATGGACATCAAATATCGATCTGTTAGAGAGGATGTCAAAAGTGGTTTGGTGGTAATTGAGCATATTGACACGGGTTCGATGATAGCAGATCCCCTCACAAAACCATTACTAGTTGCAGTGTTCAAGCAGCACGTTGCAAAAATGGGGGTACTGGAGTCTTTTGATTCTGTGACTATGTGGGAGTAAAACTTAGTCTTGTCTTATTTGCTTTGTAGTTGTTTATTGCAATAGATGAATTCTAAATTCATTTCATGTACTGCTTTTGAGTTGAGCTAGTAATCATTAATGAGACTTGGCTGAAAAGCTATAATCATATATGTGATATTTCTGTAATGAAGCTCGATTGTTTTAAAAGCTTTTCAGGTGGCTATTTGATTCTACTTTTCAGCATGTAGAAAGTTGAAGTTGGATTATTGCTAACTAAGGCAACGTTAAGGTAATGGAAAAAATAGTGGGAGCGTACAGTAAAGCTCTCTTATAGCTAACATGTTTAAGCATCATACGTGAATAATTGAATGTTATAGTGATTTCAGAGTGGCTGCATCATTTTGCGCGAACTTTTCTGAAGTTCTATGACTTGAGTCATTCATGGTGGATGTGTGAGGATGTGTTTATTTATTTATTAACTCATGTGATCACTAAGGAACTGTTGTCAGTAGAAACATTGCTCAAAACAAAGACGATAAGTTTAGGTCCAAGTGGGAGAATGTTGGAACCTTATTGGACTCTAAACTTATCTCATTCGGGTTTTTGAGTTTAGTGGAAATTGAGAACAGTTAGAGTTAATAGGTGAATAAATTACTTTCCTTTAAAGTAGGACATTAAGGGTTAAACATGTTGGTGAGTGGATATCTCACGTTGGAATGTAAATGGACGTGCAGTTTTGCCAAGCAGTTTCTGTGATAGGTGGAAACGGTTGTGGTTACACGTCTATAAAAGGATAAGTCCCTGCTCAAGAGGAACAAGTTCGTCTATCAGAAAATCTAGCCCTATTCTAGAAAGAACATCAGGTCCTCCTTGAGTAGAAGATTTCCTTTTCTTTCCCTACGATCAATGGCTTCACAAGGTCAGAACTCAAATCACAGTATTACATGCATGTTCGTAATCTATGTTTGCGGCTATATTAAATTCCAACATTTCCTTCTCTGTGAACTAGGGACACCTTGAACTCTTTTAAATCCAACTTCACGTGGCAGAGAAGTAAATATCTTTTGGCTATTTAGAGATCGGCAAATTTTCTTTCTTTCCTTTTGTCTTGTAGCCTCTGTCAGTTTTGTTTCAGTACCTTTGGTCAAAATTTTGACACAATGTTTGATCAAAATGATAGCCACATGAACGACGTCTCCCTCCTTCTTTGTCTTTGTCAAATTTGCATTGAGGACTTTTTGTCTTTATCAAAAATTTTGGCTTCTTTTCCTTTGTTCATTTGTCAACATATGCTCTTCTCCCTCCTCTTCTTGCGTGACCTTTCAGGTATAGAACACCAGCAACATGCCATCCTCTTGGATTATGTTGTTCTATTTTTGCCAACAAGCTTCTGCACCGTTGGTGAAGGACATGTCACTGTCAATATTTGGGGTTGAACAAAACTTGCTCTTTCTTTATTGAATCCATTGCTTGCCGTGACACTGATGATTCCTTTCTTTCTTGGCGTGGACGGCGAATACGGATCTCCTGAATTTGATTGGAACTTCACGGGGTGATTTAGACCACCCCGAAGAAATTCATGGGATTTTTGCTTTTATTTCTGCTGCTGTCGGCAGGGAGTCAGGTTGTTCAAAGTCTCCACCTTCATCTGTTTGGTGAAGGGGAATGCCGAGCAAAGAGACAATTGCCTGGTGGTCTTGGCTGCAATTTTTTTTTGTGTTGCTCTCCTTTTGTCATTCTCTGTCTCTCTTATATATATATATATATATATATATATATATATTTCCTCATTTTTGTCTGCAACAGAACATCCAACAAGAGAAAAATAATTTTAACAGGACTTTGTTTCATACCTGGTGATGAATGTTTTTCTTTTGGATCTTGATTCGAAAGCACTAATGGTTTGAACTCCTTGTTCACTTTTCTGCCAGCACTTCGTTGCTTTTGGTATTTTCTCTCAAAGTTTATCAATTTTTCTGCAGAGTATCCCATCTTCTTTCTCTCTCCCTCTATTTCTGCAGCTGATGCCTATTTATAGGCATCCTAGGAAGGCTCTAGAGTTTGTTACGTGGGGGGAGATGGAGGCCATGACCTTCTGCCACTTTCTCTTAATCCCCCTTACTGACTCCACGTTTCTTTTTGTTGCAGAAAATTAGGGAGAACCTGTTTCTTGCACGTTTCTTCCCCCTTTTTAGGAAGAAATGCATACTTTATTTATTCATTTATTTATCCATGGATGTTGATTTGTAAGTAAAGCTCATCCGCATCTTTTTGGTTGGATTACATTTTTGCTTTGCCTTGTAGTTTGATCCAATTTGTATGAACTCTATTTTTTTATTTTTTATTTTTTATATTTTTATTGTTCAACAGCAAGTAAGAAAAAGACAAAAAATTAAACAGTAAAACAGGGGTATTTCCATCATTTCAATTTAAACTAATATAATTTTATGATTAATACGCATTTGGTCGTCAAGGATCCTCAAATTGAGAATCTTAAGAGAATAGGATTGTCAAGTTGATTTGTTAGATTTCAAATTCGTCTTTAACAAGAATCAAATTTAAAATTTTTTACTTACAAATGAAAAAGAATAATACTAAATCAGAAGATTAAGCGTAATATCGCAAAAGTTAGAGCAGTCAACCAATGAATTGGTGGTTGGATTAAGCAAATTTTGACGTTTATAGTTGCATTTAATTATATTATCAATTCTCCCTGGTCATTGTCTTGCTGTCAATCAAACCAAATTATCTTCCCTTGAATAATCCCCATCCCAGAAGAAATAAAGCAACTTCAAATTTCACCACCACAATTCATCACCACAGCCATCATCACCTCCAAGCCAACTACTCAGATGGGCCCCAATCCACCGCAACAACAGCAACAACCCAACAACAACAGCCATCCAATCAGCATCTGGGAAGCGAACCAGGATCGGTTGGGCACCATGTACCAGATGATCTCAGAACCCCCAAGACTCCTATGCAATGCAGCAGGAAAACCCTCTTGCTGCATCTTCAGAGTCCCACAGAGCCTTGTCGAGATAAACGGTAAGTCCTACAACCCCCACATCGTCTCAATCGGTCCTTACCACAGAGGAGAGCCACGTCTCAAGATGATCGAAGAGCATAAGTGGAAATATTTGGGTTCTTTGCTTGCAAGGACAGAGCCCAAACGGTTGACTTTAGAGGATTACTTGAAGGCCTTGGAGCCATTGGAACAAAAAGCTAGAGAGTGTTACTCAGAAAGCATAAATCTTAGGACGGATGAATTTTTGGAAATGTTGGTTCTTGATAGTTGCTTTATAATCGAATTGTTTCGAAAATTCGGGCTTTTGGTTCGGTTCGAGCTTGACGATCCTCTTGTCAACATGGTTTGGATAATCCCATTTTTGGCTAGGGATTTTCTTAGGCTTGAAAATCAAATACCCTACTTTGTTCTTCTGACCTTGTTTGAGCTCACAACCATGGAAGAACATAGAGAAAATGGGAAGTCATTGTCGTTGCTTGCGTTGGAATTCTTCAACAACCATATGCAGAGGCCTGATCATGTCATTCAAAAGCACCACAATCTTACAGGCATGCTCTCTCAAACTTCAATGATATTCTAAAACTAATTTCTCTGTTTTGTTTTGTTCCTTTGAAGGTGACCGAACACTTAACCTATCTTAATAGGGGCCGAGGGAACATAGGCCCGGGGTTGCACATGCCCCCTCTTAAATGCCCCTCCTCTCTTCTTTGTCCTCTTAGGATCATCTCTTATGTCTAAAACCTTCTTGCATGTATTCTGTTAACAGGAATAAGTATTAGATTAGTGATTAATACACAGGTAAAGGGAAAATAAAAAAAAAAAAAAATCAGGGATTTATGCATCAAGTTGAAAAATTAGCTTGGTTAGTCAAAAAAAAAAAAAAAAAAGAATTTTTTTCAAGTGCCTCTCTTTGTTCGATTTTGGGTTGCGCCCATGACCCAAACCCTACTCTATTTTCTTGCCTCCATAGCGGTGAGTTCAATAATTTTATTTAACGTATGATTCTCATGAATTTGGGTGTAATGAAGGCGGAAAAATCGACTAGAGTTTGGGTCAGGGGGTGACATGGGTATGAACCTCAAGCAATAGGTGTTGGGGATGAGCCCACCCAATAGGTGTTGGGGGATTCAATCACGCAGAGCAATTTGTAAGGATAGAGTTGCTCTTAAAGTAAACCCAATAACTTTTTCATGTTTTGAAAAGAACACTAATATAATATACAATATTTTTCTCATATTTTTACACAGATTTTCTTCGGTACATGAATTTTTTGCCCCTCTATACGTTAACATCGATGTTTAATACCTTGTTTGCAGGTATGCATTTGCTTGACTTGTTACGCTCAAGTGTTATACCCCCAGGCCATGAAGAGCCACGTAGCAGCAACACCATCCCAACACATACCATCCACTGTGTCTCGAAGCTTCGCCGTGCCGGAATCAAGCTCAATCCGGGCGAGGACGAAAGCTTCTTGGTGATCAAATTCAAGCGCGGTGTCGTCGAAATGCCGCCTATAACAATCGATGATTTCATGAGCTCGTTCTTACTGAATTGTGTGGCCTATGAGCAATGCCACAAGTCAAGTTCTAAGCACATCACCACCTACGCCACATTGCTCGATTGCCTTGTGAACACATACAAGGATGTTGAGTATTTGTGTGACCGTAACATCATCGAGAATTGCTTTGGGAACGATGGGGAAGTTGCTCGATTTATTAATAATTTGGGGAAGGATGTGGCTTTTGATATGGATAGATGTTACTTGGCTAAGTTGTTCAATGATGTGCATCACTATTATGGGAATAGTTGGCATGTTCAATGGGCTAGCTTCAAGTACACTTATTTTGATACTCCATGGTCCTTCATATCTGCTTTTGCTGCTCTGATTTTGTTGATACTCACCTTGATGCAGACCTTCTACACTGTTTTGAGTTATTACCATCTTTGAAAACTTATAGATATGGTTTTTGCAATATATATTTATTCATTTTTATAGTGTTGATGCTTACCAGTTAGGATTATAATATGACATTAAGGTCTTTTGATATGTTTCAATTCTACAGTTAGTGTCTTATATATATAGGGGTAGAATCAAGGGACACATTTTTTTACAAATATTTTTACATTTCTTTTGAGCCTTTAGATTAAAGCTATTTTAATGGTTAAGATTGTATTGGTTTATTTACTAATTGAATTTGTAATATGAAAGAAAATTAAATTCATTAATTGTGAAAAATTATTATTAGTGTTTCTCTCTTCTCCGTATATCTTAAAAGATTTAACACCATTAAATCTTATACATTCAACACCAAAGTATATAGAATTTACTTCAACCAACTGGTTTGCAAGTGGCGGCTTCCTTCGAAAAAAACAAAGTATGAGCATTGTTGATCTAAATACAAGTGAAGGTCATTAGTTTGATTTGGAGCATTTTGGTGTTGTTCGGGTTCATGGTGGTGGTGCTTGTAATTCCTCCATTTCATCCCAATTCCAAAACGTATTTTAAAATATATATATATTTTTTTGGTGTTTGTAATCCAAAATTTGATCTTTTATTTATCCTCAAATGTCTAAAGATTAGAAAAGAAAATAAGATATGTGACTACAAGAACTTCATGAATCATACAAGTTGAATCCCATGTCATTTGGACTCTCTTCCTATTTCTTCCTTCTTCTCCACACCATCAAAAGGATTGGGTAGGAATAAACCGTTTTTATTTTCGAATTTGAAGAGATGAGAAGAGAGAGAAATCAAAATATTATCATAATAATTTTCATTATTGCAGAGGTATAAATGTATAATTTCCCTTCTTATTTCCAAATAGTTAATAGACCAATGCAATTCTAACCGTTAAAATGGGTTTGATCTAAGGGTTTAAATATATATATATATATATATATGTGAGTGTGTGTGTGTGTATTAAAATCTTACCTATAAGCATCTGCACATAATTGAGGTTGTAAATATTATCGATTGAGGTTACTTATTGTTGTTGGTCACGACAATCCTAAATTTTTAGAGTGGAACTATTATGACACTCTACTCCCTACCCTAAGTATGCATATTTTATGCAGTGAAATGGTAATGGGATCTACATGCAAATAAACCAAATATTGGAAAGAGAAACCTCTCGCAATTAGTAACATTAATACAATCGAAAATTAGAGCATTTCTGAAAGCGGCATGGATGCCTCTTCAGCAAAGCAAATATGACCTTGATGCAGGTTTGGGAGAAAATAGGGGGCAAAGAAAAAGGGAAAGGCAAAAAAAAATGAGAAGGAAGAAATTAATAGAAAGATTGATAGGAATAAAATGGTCAAATATTAGCCCATATATAGAAGGGTGGCGCTATATCTTCCGTTGTCCACACACACTTTTTAATTTTCGACCGTTGGATCGAATAAATTAAAAATAATTAAATGACACAAATTAACGAGAAGTATGTAGAAAGTAAAAAAAAAATTTGTGGATAACATCACCCTATATGGAAATGTCAAACTCAACTATATTGGCCGTCACCTTAATTTGCACTTAAAATATATGTCTAGTCGTCAAGCAGGTTAGGCCATCTAATTTTTTTGAGTTGTTTAAAGAATTGCACGATTAGAAAAGTAGTGGGCAAGAAATGGTGATTTCTTATTTGTTTTTTTAAGTCTGCTATTTTTATCTTAGATTACTTGAGCTTATATCCATAACGCGTAGGGATGACAACGGAGTGAACGGTAGTCTGGAATGCCCATTACCATCTACCCTCCGCCAGTTCTTTCTTCAACAAAATAGTAAAAGAATCGTAATGTAATACTGCAAATATATTTCATTCATATAATACAAATTCCTTGCCAACTTTTTTTTATTTTTTATTGCCATGACTAAATAATTTAAGCACCGAGTTAGTAACTCGGTATGCTTAACGACGGTCCGAGTTAACTCACTGGGGAGCTTACAGAATTGTCGGCAACATGATCAATTTGTATAGACTTGGGGTGGGAAATTTAGGCAGATTGGAGGGCCATATGTGTCAATTTGTATGATCAACATATGTGTATACTTTTTGTATGTTTCTGCTGCATTGTAATCTCTTTGGTGTAACATGTCCAGTAATAATATTTGATTGCAAAGACAAATTTGCCCTTGTTTTCTTGTGTTGGATCCCATCATGGAGTCCCGACGTATTTAAAATTACACACTTTGTGCAATCACATTCTCTAAAATTTAACAAGAAAAGTCAATCAGCAATGCAATTATGGATCTGGGATTTAATCTAAACTATTATTATATTGCTTACTTACATGTGATTAGTGTTTTGATTAGGGTTTTGATGTGTTAATAGGAGGAGGGGTTGCAGAAATTCCAAGCAGAAGTGGAGGAGGAGGAAGAGAAGGAACAATGTAGTCCGGTTTCTGTATTGGACCCTCCGTTCCAAGACGATGATGAGGGACATGACGATGAAGACGGTTTTGATTTGGAGTGCAGCTATGCCAATGTGCTGAGTATCTAATAATTGCCATGCTGTACTAAACTTTTTTTTAATCTTTATACCCTTGTTTGCTGGTTGTGTGGTCCTTTTCAATGAGCTTGTTACTGTTTGTTACGTAGGACATGAAAGTTCAAAGCAAAGATTGTTTTTGTCATGACACCATGCTTATCTTTGTGGGATCCATAGCCAGATTGCTTCTCCATGTTTTTATCAGTGTTTCGGTTCAGAAGTGTCGGTCAAAACGCTTGTTGTCTTTGTATCGATGTTACATACGTAATTTTGCAGTGACCATAACTGCATATGTGACCCACAGTTCTGTTTTCTGATGTCAATGTGCATGTGTTGGTTCATCAACCCTAGTTGTTCATTTCAAATTTGTGATTGTGTTTTGAGAGTTTTTAGTGGTTTTCAGTTTTGATCATACCTTTTTATTCATTTATAGGCTCATTGATTGCCCTGCTTCAAAATGTGGCAATTACTCACCTATTTTCTGCATTTCTTCTTCCTGTTTTGTTATGGAACCTGTTGAAGGCACGAGAGTTGTTTCCCCCGTTCTCTGTTTTTCCTCGGTGTTTTTACAGTTAAATAAAGATCCGTATATAGGACACGAGAGTAGGAGAGGATCAGTTCAAATTTTCAAAATTAGAACTTCACATTAATAAATTTTGGAGGCATGTATATGTTTGTGTATGTGCCTTTATTTTGTTTTCTCATCTGAGTAACAAATGTTGGTTCCTAAATGTGATATCAAAGTAACAGGTTATTTTTGAGTGTATGGACAACTCTTGTAGCAATTTTGAATTTTTGAACAAGTTACTAATTTTGGTCTTTCCTGCATTGAATTTACAGGAACAAAGCACCACCTTCTGCTGAAGCGTCGTAGATTTGAGCAATTGGCGGGGTTAGATCCAATTGAACTCGAAAAAAGAATGCTAGAAGAAGAAGATGGTGATGATGATGAATGTGAGAATGACGAGTCAGAAACATCGGATAGCAGCAGGGAAGAAACTCTTGAAGGGCTTCTCAGAGAAGTACTTTCCAAATTAAACTTCCCTTGTAACAAAAGTATCCCCGAAGAAATGCAGATATTGTTCATGGATCTCATTGTCAAGGAACAGAGAGAAGTGGATGATGCTTTTGACAGCAGAGAAGACGTGGTGGGAAGGGCCTGAAAGAGATTTGAATGTTGGAAAGAGGTGGAGTCGAACACCATTGACATGATGGTGGAACAAGATTTCCGAAAGGAGCTCGACGGGTGGAAGAAAAGTCAAGATCAAATGGGAGAAACTGCAATGGAGATTGAGCTTGCAATCTTTGGCCTACTGGCGCAGGAATGGCAATGGAACTAGGTTGATTAACTCCAAAATTAATCGACCGGGAAAGGTTCGATGTTAAGGGGACCATTCCAAAGAGTTTTGGCATAACTTCTAATATATATTTTTTTTTTTCTAAATCAAAATATGATCACTTGGAGTATAGTCTGACATGCACTGTGAAGCAGGAAATAGGCTTGAAATAGTAACATGCCTGAGGGTTACCTGCACTCCTCACATTTGTTATGGCTTTTGAAATGAGCAAATCGGTTGAGATTCAATGCGCATAAACAATGAGAGTAGTGCAGAAGAAGAAAAGATGCGTGAAAATCATTATCTTTTTTGCGCAGAAACAACGATAGGGCTGAGGGTTTGCTATCCCCAATTCTATGGGTTTGTTATCCCACATTCTATATCTCTTTTGTGTCTCTTTTCTAATTGTCACTTTGCATCGTTTTAGTTCTCCTCCTTGTGCTCATGTCGTTTTGGATTTCAACTGAAGCAAGCTATTATATATCCTTATTGCAGAGATCACGATCTAGTGCAAGATCTAAAGTGCGAGATCTAAAGAGAGAATAGGGTAGGAGTTACTGATAGAGAATGAAAAGGAAGCATAGCCGAAAGAAAAGTAACAGTGGCAATAGGGTGGTGTGGTTGCCGGAATTTTACTTCACTGTTGATTTTTGTAAATCTTTTATTTATAGTGTTTTAATTAATTTTGTGAAAAAATTAATTGTGTTAGTTGTGAAGTGAAGTTGAATAACACGTATCAAAAAACTATAAAAGATATACAAAAGAGACATGAAATTGGGAACAACAAACCCTCGGTCCAATGAAACTAATGTCTAAAAGGAAACGATGCATGGAAATCATTATCATTTTGTTAAAGGAGCATAAAACTTTAGTACATCAAAGTATGACAACTAGAAAACTCAAAAAGTGTCAAGTATCCAATAAAGTGAAACCTTCACATTACCAACTCAATATTCTTTGGCAAGGAAGCCAAGGAATTGAGTTGAAGAATGTCTTAACAAACGAATAAAGTTAAGGACTTGAGTCAATTAAACAAAAATTGATAAGCCTTGTTTTTCTTCTCTCTGTCTCTTTGCAGGAACTGACATTATTGAAACCTTACATAATTAGTTCAATGTGACTAATTAGTATTTAATTTGGTAGTGATAGGACTATCTACTTTGACTATATTATTGACCAAGATCATTAGCTACAAAATAATCTTATCATTAAACAGATATTGTTCGACTCCATATATGTAAGAAGTCATTGCTCCCACGTAGTCAATGACAATTTGATATATATATATATATACCAAAATATCTCATCTAAACCACAAAATAAAAAGTTTTTGAACACATGTCAATATAATTAGTATGCAAGAAGAAATGACTCCTTACATATAAAGAGCCAAACCTTTTCTATGAAAACATCGAGGGAGTGGAAGTAGAAAAACTTATCTACATCCGTTTAATCAGTTATTAACTAGATGCCAGCTATATAGCAACCTCCTTTGCATGAGCATTCATACTTGAAATGATTAGGATAGATGTGTTTATGCTTCTAAGTTCGAATTTCTTCTCGAAAAGATACGAGTTTAGAGTAGAGTATCGTTATTATAATTCCTCTCTTCACAAGTCTCTTCTCATATGCCCATTGGCTTGTAACCACTAGTTTAGCGTCCCTTGGATTGGACTCAGAGTTGGGCTGCAGAATTTTCAATCTTACACCTAATATGTTTTGAGTAATTCTGGGTCCTGAAGTATGGTCCTTGGTGTTAGCCTGGTTCGGTTTGTTGTTAGCATTTCTACCCAAAGCTCTTGCTTACGTCACTTATAATATGGGTAGCCAAAATAACAGACCAAACCGGCCGGTTCAGACCAGTTTTCTTCTTTATTTTACATATAAAATTCTTAGTTTATAATATATCAAAACTTGATCCAAATTAGAACAGATATGTAAAAGCCAGTTCAATTTTGACATTGTTTTTTAGGGCTCGAATTGAACCGGTTGCACCTCTCTTAGTTTCTCATCGTTTTGTGCCGCTTTAAAGTGCTACCACGCACATCCGTCCCAATACAAACGGAGACTTAAGACGAAAATGCAATGAAACTTTCTTAATTTTGTACCTTAATATATTTTTCAAATAAATTAGGGAAATTGAAAAACATTCTAATAAAATTAGGAAAATAAGTAACACCTTTGTTGAAAACGTGATGAAGGCGGATAAAAACTTATTAGAAGCTTGAAAGAAGCAGTTTACAGCTTTGTGTGTGTATGTATATGTATATGTATAAATATATATACACACACACACACACATATATATATTCCCTGAAGCAGACCACTACAGTTAAAACTGAGCAAGTAAAAGAAGAGCAGAAGTTCAGATGGGCAGATTGTAAAGATAGTCAAGATCTGTACGAGTAAACTAACCAGAAGTTAAAATTAATTTTTGGAGACCACTATTCATCTAGAATAGAAATTCAAACACTAATCCGACAAAATACTATTCATCTACAATGCCGTCGTTGTGCCATGATCATTCTGCATGCAAGCTCAACAGTAAACCATGTATCTACAGTATTGTCGTACCAATAATTACTCCACGTGCAAGATCAATAGTCAAAATATTAATCATTTAGACAAACCACTATTTACGCATGAACCAACAGTCATCCAGCCAGTGGTCCCACAGACACTCCGTGCTCCTACAATCAATTAGGCAATCATTCATGTCTTATTATCCAATTTATAAAAGAAAGGCTCCGAAGCCTAAGCTAGCAAGTTAATTCAAATTTTATTTTCTAAATTTCAGAACTTCTCTGAGTTTCTCTTGTATCCGAAGAAAATTTGTAAACAATTTTAATTTCCACAACTCATTTAGAGAGGTTTTTGCGTACATTAACTTCTCATTTCAGTCATCTATTCCCCAGTCATTTGTAAGTTTTCAAATTTATAAATTAATTTCAGAACTCTATTTTCAGTAATTATTTTGCATCGTTATTTTTAGTTCATTATTTTCATTATACAATGTATGATTCAATACTCCTAATGAATCTAAGCATTCTAGAAATGAAGTTTTTGTTTCCTATCTCATTTACAAAGTAATTAAAGATCTAGATTTTCAGATTTTCATACTTTGCTATCAGTAATCTATCAAGTAAGCTTTCGATACACCCTTATATATACATATACCAGTGCTCTTCCGTTGAGGGATTCCTTGTGGTGCTCATTGCGTAGCTTTCTTCAATGAATCACAAGAAATCGTGGATGTGACTCGGCACATTCACTAGCCCTGACATGGCTGCCACTTGCAGCTTTGGTTCTCAAGGGTTAGTCTGCTTCATTGTACTTTCCCAACGAGGCAAGTGCCTTGCCGCACCCTTCGAGTCGAATGCTTGTACTGGAAAGGACATACAATGTGCTGCCTTAGAGGCAGCTGAGGTATTTCTGGAGGTTAAAGTTAAAGCCTCTTCATCATCTTCTTTGAAGTTGGAGAAGGTAGAAAAAGAAGAGTTGAGAAAAGTTTTGTATTTGGATGAGGTGGAGTTGTCCAACATGCATGCAAAAGGGTTTTAATTGGAATTATAATGATGATGATTTGGGGAATAATACTGATGACAGTTCCCTGTGGGAGAAATGTTAAGAAACTCTCTCAAAGTGAAATTCTATATGGATTATCAGCCACTTCATAGTTTAGCGTTAATTATTGTGCTAACATTATAAAACATTGTGCCAAAAACAAGAAATGGTAGAGAGTTCATAAAGAATATCATTTTTTAGAGAGTCCCCTTAGCAATTCTTAATTTGAATTTGATCATCTTTTAGTTGCTTGTTCAATTCTATGCAAGTGAGACGTATAGAGTTACATTAAGATATAATTAATCATCCTTTTCGAGGGGTTGTGACCCTTGATTTTATAGTACCATTTTGAATCTCTATCAACTGCTAATAGCTTAATATTTAGGTTTTCTTCTTTTGGTCAAAATCTTTATATATATACATATATATTTAGGTTGGACGCTTCAATTAATGTGATATTAGAATCATCATGTATCACCCTTCCTGTGTTTGTTTGTTTTTGTTTTTGTTTTTTTTTTTTTTTTTTTTTGTTAATCGTCTGGAAAATTCAAATCTAAAACATTTTTATTATTGCGAAAAAAAAAGTAACATTAAACTATCAAATCCAAGTATAAAAGTTTGAATCGACCTAAAATAAGGCACAACCACTTGAAAGAGGTATTCTGTGTTTGAGGAAGTATTAATTTATTAACTAATGAAGTACTATCACCTAGTTATTATCGAATAAAATGAGCTAACTTACTTATGCATAACCTAAATATATCAGTTGCTTATGAATGGTGGTGTTGTGGATTAATTATACTATAAGGTACTTTTTTAACCGAATGAGCATCACAAGATGTCTCTTGACGGAAGGGGACAGATATACAGCCGTAAACTGCTTCCTGCAAGTTTTAAAAATGCTTTTACTATGATTTTCTGCATGCATAATGCAGGAGCAAACAAGTTTTCCTCGTTTCTATGGTACGGGCCAACTCTAACATGAAATTGATTCCAAGTTTCAAATTCAATTTGAATTTCTTAATAATGCTCTTTAAACTTCTAAAATAAAAATATCATAATGGACTTTGATGTTGCAAGAGGATTTTATTTTTTATTTTTTATTTTTTATAACAAATGATATCATCTACACTAAGGAACATGAGTTTTCTAATAATTCATGGGCTTTAAGTTGGCTTTGGTTTATTATGTTGTCAAATATTTTCACTATTTTGATTTAAATTAATATAATTTTGTGGCTAATACGCATTTGGTCTTCAGGGATCCTCAAAGTGAGAATCTTAAGAGAGCATGACAATCAAAGTTTATTTGTTGGATTTCAAATTCGTCTTTGGCTATAATCGAATCTAAGATTTTTTACTTACAAATGAAGAAGAATATTACTAGATCATAGTATTAAGTGGTGATGTTGCAAAAGCTAGAGCAATCAACCAATAAATTGGTAGTTGGATTAAGCAAGTTTTGACCTTTATAGTGGCATTTAATTGTAAGAAAAACTAACGAAAAATCTAAAAAAACTTTAGTTTTAATGAAAAATGACAAATAAAGGTTAGTGAATAATACCAAAGAAAAGTAAAAATATGATTTTTTGTTAAAAGTCAACAGTACCATAAGTGTTTCGTTAAGACTTATCAATTCTCCCTAGTCATTGTCTTGTTGTACAATCAAACCCAATTGTCTTCCCTTGATTAATCTCCATCCCAGAAGAAATAAAGCAACTTCAAATTTCACCACCACAATTCATCACCACAGCCATCATCACCTCCAAGGCACCTACTCAGATGGACCCCAATCCACCGCAACAACAGCAACAACCCAACAACAACTACCATCCAATCAGCATCTGGGAAGCGAACAAGGATCGGTTGGGCACCATGTACCAGATGATCTCAGAACCCCCAAGACTCCTAAGCAATGCAGCAGGAAAACCATCCTGCTGCATCTTCAGAGTCCCACAGAGCCTTGTCGACATAAACGGTAAGTCCTACATGTAAAAGTATAAACATGAGATAAGATGATCGGGCATTAGCTATTCAAATCCAATAAGGATAAGAAAGTCTTATATGAAGATGAATATCAGTTCTTGTCAATAAAGGATTTTATTGCAGTAGGAAACTGATATAGGAAAACATAAGTTGTTTCCCATAAGGATTCTAATAGGGAATCCACATGCTAATATGAGAAGGATATGTGTATATATATATGGCATTCTCTCCTCTCACAGGTGCGGGCTCTTGTTGGAACCAAGTCCTATTCTTGGTTAGAGTAAAAGCATCCTGACAGAGAGAAGAAGAGTTGATGCGTTTGGATTAACAGTGAACATCCATGGCTGCTTCCAGTGGAAATTCTTCAGGTTAGTATGTTTCACTTTATAAGGATTAGTGTTCTATGTTTTGGTCTTGGTTGTGGTTTATGTAACTGAATCCGATTACTGGAATAAGTTTAACATGTGGTATCAGAGTCTGGGGTTCATGTTCATAAATTCGATCAATAAAAAATAAAAAAAAAACCCATTCTTCAGGTTTCGAAATTGGTTTCAAACCTAAAACTGAGCATAAGGAAAACGGTGCGTTTAAATAAAATATGATTGCCTTGATGCTCCTCAGTTACAACTCTTCGAAACTTATCGGGTTTGGGGTTTTATGAACCAGAGTTGCGACTCTTCGTTCTTCCTCTTATTTTCTGGAAATCAATTTTACTATTCTGAGTGTTTCATGATGGTCAAACCTGATCTTAAGTTCGAATATATCTGTGATAAATGCTTCCGCTACGGGATATTGATGCTTGTTCTTCAGGTCAGGTTATCGAAACTGAAATTAAAATTGAAAGTCAAGTTCAGTTGTTTTTCTGATTCTGTGGGTATACCATGATTTGAATAACATATGTTGATATTTTCTTATTATTTGAAACTGTTGATTGTATGATCATCTGTGGAAGAAAGCCGTTTTAAGGCTTAGGTCTTCTTCAGAACTAAACCAATGCACTGAGTTGTGTATACGACAAATTCTTCAGTAATGGAATGATTGTCCCAGACTGCATAATTTTAGTCCTGAGCATTCAGAAGGGAATCTTTTATTCTATATATACTTATCAGCTTTTGTTGTTATAGTTATGTATATGGATAATTGATTATGATAACATGATGTGCAATTGACTGAGAATAGAAATCAGGAACCTAAAAGTTCGTATTGTGATTTCAATTATTCTTCAGTGTCTGCAATATCAATGAAGACCCTCAATTTGGCCAACATCCCAATCCTCACAGGTGGGGGAAATTACAAGAAGTGGAGAAGGGAAATTAGTTTGTTATTGACTCTGAATGAGTTTGATATAGCAATTGACAACCCTAAACCTATTATTAATGATCAGAGCACCAGAGCTGAAAAGGCTGATTATGAGAGATGGACAAGAGCCAATAAGGTGGCACTGTCCATTCTAGAGAATGGCATGACTGATACTATTCGAGGAGGAATTAAGAAACATGATGTGGCTGCTGACTATCTGAATGCCATAGAGAAGAAATTTCAAGAATCTGTGAAAGCTGAAGTAAGTCAGTATATGTCTCTATTGACTACTTACAAGATGGAAGGTACTAGCTCCATTAGGGATCATATAATGAAGATGACCGATGCTGCAGAAAGACTCAATACAATGGACATAAATATTGGTGAGAATCAGCTAGTGTTCATGATCCTCCAAGCACTCCCCAACAGATATAGCCAATTGAAGATTTCTTATAACACTCAAGATAAAAACTGGGATGTTGACCAATTGATTGCACAATGTGTGCAAGAAGAAGCTCGTCAAAAACAAGAAAGAAACAAAGAGATTGAGGATATCAACTTTGTGCAGATAGCAAATGAGAAGAAGCCGTTCAACAACAGAGGCTCTTATGGTTCCGGTAAGAATTCTAAACCATTTAAGAATTCTAATAAGTTCAGTAATTCTGCTAAAGTAGTTGACTCCCCTAGAAAGTCTAATAAGTTTAAGGCTAAACCTAAAGATGTGTCTAAGCTTAAATGTTTTTGGTGCAAAACTAAGGGCCATTTAAAAGTCAACTGTGAAATTTTCAAAGATTATGTGAAGAGTAAAGAAAAGGAACAAGTACTTGTATGTGTTGAATCAAACCTTTGCGAAGTACCTGTTGATTCTTGGTGGTTTGATACTGGATGCTCAGTACATATAACTAACTCTTTAAATGGTTTTCAAAAACAAAAGGAAATTGGTGATACTTTATACAATGTTTATGTAGGGGAAGGGACTAGGGTTGCAGTTCATTCAATAGGGATTGTGAATTTAAAGTTAACTTCTGGTTTTGTTTTAAAATTAAAAGATGTGCTCTATGTGCCAAAGATGAGAAGAAACTTAATTTCTGCCTCTAAAATTGTCAAAGACGGTCTTGCTTTCCTTGCTGATGATGAGTGTTTGAAAATCTTTAAAAAGAACTGTCTAAATTCTGTTTTAGGTACTGCCCTTCTATTAGATAATCTGTGGAGTTTAGAATGTTCAATAGAGTCAAATAATCACTCAATTTTGAATGTTGGTTTCAAAAGGACGCTAGGAACTGACACTTCTTATATTCTCTGGCATAAGAGGCTAGGGCACATTTCTAAAGAAAGAATAATGAAACTTTCAAAGGCAGAATTGATTCCAAAATTAGATTTACTTCTGGAAATGAGTGTGTTGACTGTTTAAAAGGCAAAATGACTAATTTCAGAAAAATGGATGCTAAGAGAAGTCAAGGGCTATTAGAGATCATACACACTGACATTTGTGGTCCTTTCCCAGTCAAAACAATTTGTGGTCATAGGTATTTTATCAACTTCATTGATGATTTTTCTAGGCTTGGTTATACTTTTCTTATTACAGAGAAATCAGAAGCCCTTAGTTGTTTTGTCAAATATAGAACAGAAGTAGAAAAACAGTTAGGGAAGGTCATAAAAATTGTTAGATCAGACAGGGGAGGTGAATACTTTGGCAGGTACACTGAATCCGGGCAACAAAAGGGTCAATTTGCGCTCTATCTTGAGAAGAATGGGATTGTGGCACAGTACACCACACCTGGAACGCCTCAACAGAATGGTGTCTCTGAAAGAAGAAACAGGACCCTCATTGGTATGGTGAGAAGTATGATGTCAAGATCAAAATTGCCAGGATTTCTGTGGGGAGAAGCTTTGAAAACAGCTAATCATATATTGAATCAAGTTCCAAGCACGGCAGTATCTACCACACCTTATGAGTTATGGCATGGGAGAGTTCCCAGTTTTACTTATTTCCATGTTTGGGGTTGTAAAGTGGAAGCTAGGTTCTATAATCCTAATGAAAGAAAGCTGGATCCAAGGACTCAGTCATGTTACTTCATTGGTTATCCTGAGAAATCAAAAGGATACAGGTTCTATATCCCACAAAGTCACACTCGGATCCAGGAAACAAATAATGCAGTTTTTTTGGAAGATCAAGATGTCTCACATTTGTCAAGGGAAGCTTTTGTATTTCAAGAGATACATCAAGATGGTGATGACCTTGTGGCAATGGACTACACTCATGTTCCATTGTTTTCTAATCCATTGACGACTGCTACAGAGGATATGAGTGAAGAATTGGGGGTTCAAGTTGAAAACACTGCAGCAGTCGATCAATTAGCACAACCTGAAATATTGACTTCTTTTGAAGAATCACCAGCATCAGTTCCATCTCATGTTGAAATCAGAAAATCAACAAGAGCCCGAAAATCCACTGCAACAAGTGACTATGTGTATTTGCAAGAGAGTGAGTTCGACATAGGTGACAGTGATGACCCTCTTACATATACTCAAGCAATTGAAAGTCCTCAATCAGTTTTATGGAACAATGCTATGAAGGATGAATTAGAATCAATGTTCAAAAATCAAGTATGGACACTGGTTGATTCAAACTCTGAAATTCGGCCAATAGGTTGCAAATGGGTATATAAAACGAAAAGGGATGCTAATGGAAGAATTGAAAGATATAAAGCACGGTTGGTTGCTAAGGGGTTTACTCAGAGAGAGGGAATCGATTACAATGACACTTTCTCTCCAGTTTCCTCTAAAGATTCTATGCGAGTTATAATGTCCTTGGCTACTTATTTTGATCTTGAGTTACATCAAATGGATGTAAAAACAGCCTTTCTTAATAGAGATCTACAAGAAGACATTTATATGAAGCAACCTGTTGGATTTGTTGAAAGGGGGAAGGAAAGTATGGTATGCAAGCTCAATAAGTCAATATACGGCTTAAAACAAGCGTCAAGGCAATGGTACTTGAAATTTGATCAAATTGTCTCTGCACAAGGTTTTGTAGAAAATAAGTTGGATGATTGCATATATATCAAGTTCTCAGGATCCAAATTCATTTTCTTGGTACTTTATGTTGATGACATCCTTCTTGCGAGCTCATGTCCTCGATTGCTTCAAAGTACTAAAAGAACGCTCAGTGACAACTTTGAGATGAAGGACCTTGGTGAAGCACATTATGTATTGGGAATAGAGATTGTTCGAGATAGGCAAAAGAGGCTTCTTGGCTTATCTCAAAAGGCATATATTGACAGAATCTTGGTGAGATTTCATATGGAAAGTTGCAATAGTGGTCAAGTTCCGGTCAATAAAGGTGATAAGTTCTCGAAGAATCAATGTCCAAAAACTGATTTGGAAGCAAAGAGAATGCAAGCTAAACCTTATGCTTCTTTAGTGGGAAGTCTCATGTATGCAACTATCTGTACAAGGCCTGATATTGCCTTTATCGTTGGCTTGCTAGGCAGATTTCAAGCAAATGCAGGTGAAGCACATTGGGTAGCAGCCAAGAAAGTTCTGCGATACTTGCAGAGAACCAAGAATCATATGTTGGTGTATGGTAGAACCAATTCTTTGGAACTTATGGGATACACAGACTCGGATTTGGCTGGAGATGTGGATGATAGGAAGTCAACTGGGGGTTATATCTTCATGCTTAATGGAGGGGCAGTTTCATGGAAAAGTGCAAAATAAACTGTTATAGCTACGTCTACTATGGAGGCTGAGTTTGTAGCTTGCTTTGAAGGCATGAAGCAAGCAGCATGGTTGAAAAATTTCTTAACAGATTTAAAGGTTGTAAATACGATCCAGAAGCCTATTAAGATGTTCTGTGACAACAACTCGGCTGTATTCTTTGCCAAGAATAATAGGCGAACTTCAGCTTCACGCTTGATGGATGTCAAATTTCTTAAGGTCAAAGAGGAAGTCAAGAAAGGAACTATCGAAGTACAGCACATAAGCACTACAATGATGCTTGCTGATCCGTTGACTAAGGCACTGCCTGTTGGAGAATTTAGAAAGCATGTTTCTTTGATGGGAGTGCTAGAAAGTTTTGATCAGTGGGAGTAATCAAGCTTGTTTTGAGGCTTTGGAGTTGCAGCTGTGAAGAATAGATGAATGAGTGCAGCTCTGACAAACTGAGGTTAAGTTATAGCTAGTTTGCTAGTTTGATTTTGTGTTTTAATAAGTGTCTTTGTCCTGAGACTGAATGCTTTAAGTTTTGAAAGTATTGTAGTATTGGAGATAGACCATGTTAAAAGTTTAGATTCATTTGATACTTTGGAGAAACAGTTTGTCTGTTTTAAAGTTTATAGTTAATGAATTTTGTATTTCAGTCTTTAAAATGTTGCTTTTCAATGAAGATTGTTATGTGCTGTGATCTTTTGAAAAGTGGGAGCATAGTCTAGACTGTTTATGTTATTTTGAATCATGAGTCATATTTACAAATTGAGTACATGTGAGCTTAGATTTAATACTGCATTTTGGTTGTAGTCTGAGAATCTTGGTTCCTATATTTTGAGATGTAACGAGACATTGGTCATGATGGTGGGATCTTGGATAAGGCTATGTGATCACTTCTTATGATTGGTAATAGCTATGTTTGATTTTTGTCTCATGTTCAAGTGGGAGAATGTAAAAGTATAAACATGAGATAAGATGATCGGGCATTAGCTATTCAAATCCAATAAGGATAAGAAAGTCTTATATGAAGATGAATATCAGTTCTTGTCAATAAAGGATTTTATTGCAGTAGGAAACTGATATAGGAAAACATAAGTTGTTTCCCATAAGGATTCTAATAGGGAATCCACATGCTAATATGAGAAGGATATGTGTATATATATATGGCATTCTCTCCTCTCACAGGTGCGGGCTCTTGTTGGAACCAAGTCCTATTCTTGGTTAGAGTAAAAGCATCCTGACAGAGAGAAGAAGAGTTGCTGCGTTTGGATTAACAGTGAACATCCATGGCTGCTTCCAGTGGAAATTCTTCAGGTTAGTAAGTTTCACTTTATAAGGATTAGTGTTCTATGTTTTGGTCTTGGTTGTGGTTTATGTAACTGAATCCGATTACTGGAATAAGTTTAACACTACAACCCCCACATCGTCTCAATGGGTCCTTACCACAGAGGAGAGCCACGTCTCAAGATGATCGAAGAGCACAAGTGGAAATACTTGGGTTCTTTGCTTGCAAGGACAGAGCCGGACCTGGCAATTTCTGACACGACCCGATAACCCGACACGACACGACACGAAATTAACAGGTGTTTGGGTCGACACGATAACGAATCGGGTCTTATCGGGTAACCCGATAAGCACCTGTTAAGATAACGGGTTGGGTCGGGTATACACGTGGGTAAACACGATACACGATAAGCAGAATATTATTTTTATAATTTTATAACCCTCAAAAAATACTGTAATAATTATATACATTAATTTTACAATTTTATACCCCTAAAAATTATAATAAATATATATATATATATTAAATTAACTATAAAATTTATAATAATTATAATAATTATATATACTATAATAATTATACCCCCAAAATATTAAGTCTATCTATACTAATTATATATATATATATATTAAATTTTATAAAAACTATAATAATTATTAATTAATAATTTAATATGCATGATCATGCATTGCATATTTGCATGATTTTGCATCCATTGAAATTTGATGCGTCAGGACTCATATGTGATTTGTTTCCATTCTCAAATTTCAATAATCAATTTCTTGCCATTGCCATTTGCCAACTTGCCGCCCTTTTTGAAAAAAAAAATGGAGGGAAAATGAAAATGTTAAGAAAAGTTGAAAATAAAACAAAAAAGTGAGGGAATTCAATTAGGGAAAGATGTTGGAGGGAAAAGTGAAAATGATAAGAAAAAGTTGAAAAGGAAACAAAAAAGAGAGGGAAAAATGAAAATTAATAGAAGTGGTGAATCTAAATATAAATAAACTCTAAGTGTTAGTCAATCTATCGTTTTACGAATTCTCCAAAACTAATTTCAACGATCCAAACCGTCAAAATTGTTTGTATATGCTTGGAGATCACATCAGCAAAAAATCACAAAAAAAAAACATTCAGAGATCAAGTAACGGGACAAAGCTTTTCAACGGTTATAAACGAAAAATCACGATTTAACGGTTATTTTAACTCCGATTTTGATGATTTTCTATAACTACACTCCTTGACCCTATATGAATACAATGAATGAATTCGATCTTCAATTTAAAATATTTACACAAGTGGATACCACAAAATCTTATGTTATACTTAATAAAAGTATAAATAAACTCTAAGTGTTAGTCAATCTATCGTTTTACGAATTCTCCAAAACTAATTTCAACGATCCAAACCGTCAAAATTGTTTGTATATTCTTGGAGATCACATCAGCAAAAAATCACAAAAAAAAAACATTCAGAGATCAAGTAACGGGACAAAGCTTTTCAACGGTTATAAACGAAAAATCACGATTTAACGGTTATTTTAACTCCGATTTTGATGATTTTTTATAACTACACTCCTTGACCCTATATGAATACAATGAATGAATTCGATCTTCAATTTAAAATATTTACACAAGTGGATACCACAAAATCTTATGTTATACTTAATAAAAGTATAAATAAACTCTAAGTGTTAGTCAATCTATCGTTTTACGAATTCTCCAAAACTAATTTCAACGATCCAAACCGTCAAAATTGTTTGTATATGCTTGGAGATCACATCAGCAAAAAATCACAAAAAAAAAACATTCAGAGATCAAGTAACGGGACAAAGCTTTTCAACGGTTATAAACGAAAAATCACGATTTAACGGTTATTTTAACTCCGATTTTGATGATTTTTTATAACTACACTCCTTGACCCTATATGAATACAATGAATGAATTCGATCTTCAATTTAAAATATTTACACAAGTGGATACCACAAAATCTTATGTTATACTTAATAAAAGTATAAATAAACTCTAAGTGTTAGTCAATCTATCGTTTTACGAATTCTCCAAAACTAATTTCAACGATCCAAACCGTCAAAATTGTTTGTATATTCTTGGAGATCACATCAGCAAAAAATCACAAAAAAAAAACATTCAGAGATCAAGTAACGGGACAAAGCTTTTCAACGGTTATAAACGAAAAATCACGATTTAACGGTTATTTTAACTCCGATTTTGATGATTTTTTATAACTACACTCCTTGACCCTATATGAATACAATGAATGAATTCGATCTTCAATTTAAAATATTTACACAAGTGGATACCACAAAATCTTATGTTATACTTAATAAAAGTATAAATAAACTCTAAGCGTTAGTCAATCTATCGTTTTACGAATTCTCCAAAACTAATTTCAACGATCCAAACCGTCAAAATTGTTTGTATATGCTTGGAGATCACATCAGCAAAAAATCACAAAAAAAAAACATTCAGAGATCAAGTAACGGGACAAAGCTTTTCAACGGTTATAAACGAAAAATCACGATTTAACGGTTATTTTAACTCCGATTTTGATGATTTTTTATAACTACACTCCTTGACCCTATATGAATACAATGAATGAATTCGATCTTCAATTTAAAATATTTACACAAGTGGATACCACAAAATCTTATGTTATACTTAATAAAAGTATAAATAAACTCTAAGGGTTAGTCAATCTATCGTTTTACGAATTCTCCAAAACTAATTTCAACGATCCAAACCGTCAAAATTGTTTGTATATGCTTGGAGATCACATCAGCAAAAAATCACAAAAAAAAAACATTCAGAGATCAAGTAACGGGACAAAGCTTTTCAACGGTTATAAACGAAAAATCATGATTTAACGGTTATTTTAACTCCGATTTTGATGATTTTTTATAACTACACTCCTTGACCCTATATGAATACAATGAATGAATTCGATCTTCAATTTAAAATATTTACACAAGTGGATACCACAAAATCTTATGTTATACTTAATAAAAGTATAAATAAACTCTAAGCGTTAGTCAATCTATCGTTTTACGAATTCTCCAAAACTAATTTCAACGATCCAAACCGTCAAAATTGTTTGTATATGCTTGGAGATCACATCAGTAAAAAATCACAAAAAAAAAACATTCAGAGATCAAGTAACGGGACAAAGCTTTTCAACGGTTATAAACGAAAAATCACGATTTAACGGTTATTTTAACTCCGATTTTGATGATTTTTTATAACTACACTCCTTGACCCTATATGAATACAATGAATGAATTCGATCTTCAATTTAAAATATTTACACAAGTGGATACCACAAAATCTTATGTTATACTTAATAAAAGTATAAATAAACTCTAAGTGTTAGTCAATCTATCGTTTTACGAATTCTCCAAAACTAATTTCAACGATCCAAACCGTCAAAATTGTTTGTATATGCTTGGAGATCACATCAGCAAAAAATCACAAAAAAAAAACATTCAGAGATCAAGTAACGGGACAAAGCTTTTCAACGGTTATAAACGAAAAATCACGATTTAACGGTTATTTTAACTCCGATTTTGATGATTTTTTATAACTACACTCCTTGACCCTA
Organism: Pyrus communis; assembly: GCF_963583255.1. NCBI lineage: Eukaryota > Viridiplantae > Streptophyta > Magnoliopsida > Rosales > Rosaceae > Pyrus > Pyrus communis. The sequence goes on from NC_084811.1 coordinate 25,900,164, forward strand.
TATGAATACAATGAATGAATTCGATCTTCAATTTAAAATATTTACACAAGTGGATACCACAAAATCTTATGTTATACTTAATAAAAGTATAAATAAACTCTAAGCGTTAGTCAATCTATCGTTTTACGAATTCTCCAAAACTAATTTCAACGATCCAAACCGTCAAAATTGTTTGTATATGCTTGGAGATCACATCAGCAAAAAATCACAAAAAAAAAAACATTCAGAGATCAAGTAACGGGACAAAGCTTTTCAACGGTTATAAACGAAAAATCACGATTTAACGGTTATTTTAACTCCGATTTTGATGATTTTTTATAACTACACTCCTTGACCCTATATGAATACAATGAATGAATTCGATCTTCAATTTAAAATATTTACACAAGTGGATACCACAAAATCTTATGTTATACTTAATAAAAGTATAAATAAACTCTAAGGGTTAGTCAATCTATCGTTTTACGAATTCTCCAAAACTAATTTCAACGATCCAAACCGTCAAAATTGTTTGTATATGCTTGGAGATCACATCAGCAAAAAATCACAAAAAAAAAACATTCAGAGATCAAGTAACGGGACAAAGCTTTTCAACGGTTATAAACGAAAAATCATGATTTAACGGTTATTTTAACTCCGATTTTGATGATTTTTTATAACTACACTCCTTGACCCTATATGAATACAATGAATGAATTCGATCTTCAATTTAAAATATTTACACAAGTGGATACCACAAAATCTTATGTTATACTTAATAAAAGTATAAATAAACTCTAAGTGTTAGTCAATCTATCGTTTTACGAATTCTCCAAAACTAATTTCAATGATCCAAACCGTCAAAATTGTTTGTATATGCTTGGAGATCACATCAGCAAAAAATCACAAAAAAAAAACATTCAGAGATCAAGTAACGGGACAAAGCTTTTCAACGGTTATAAACGAAAAATCACGATTTAACGGTTATTTTAACTCCGATTTTGATGATTTTTTATAACTACACTCCTTGACCCTATATGAATACAATGAATGAATTCGATCTTCAATTTAAAATATTTACACAAGTGGATACCACAAAATCTTATGTTATACTTAATAAAAGTATAAATAAACTCTAAGTGTTAGTCAATCTATCGTTTTACGAATTCTCCAAAACTAATTTCAACGATCCAAACCGTCAAAATTGTTTGTATATGCTTGGAGATCACATCAGCAAAAAATCACAAAAAAAAAACATTCAGAGATCAAGTAACGGGACAAAGCTTTTCAACGGTTATAAACGAAAAATCACGATTTAACGGTTATTTTAACTCCGATTTTGATGATTTTTTATAACTACACTCCTTGACCCTATATGAATACAATGAATGAATTCGATCTTCAATTTAAAATATTTACACAAGTGGATACCACAAAATCTTATGTTATACTTAATAAAAGTATAAATAAACTCTAAGTGTTAGTCAATCTATCGTTTTACGAATTCTCCAAAACTAATTTCAATGATCCAAACCGTCAAAATTGTTTGTATATGCTTGGAGATCACATCAGCAAAAAATCACAAAAAAAAAAACATTCAGAGATCAAGTAACGGGACAAAGCTTTTCAACGGTTATAAACGAAAAATCACGATTTAACGGTTATTTTAACTCCGATTTTGATGATTTTTTATAACTACACTCCTTGACCCTATATGAATACAATGAATGAATTCGATCTTCAATTTAAAATATTTACACAAGTGGATACCACAAAATCTTATGTTATACTTAATAAAAGTATAAATAAACTCTAAGCGTTAGTCAATCTATCGTTTTACGAATTCTCCAAAACTAATTTCAACGATCCAAACCGTCAAAATTGTTTGTATATGCTTGGAGATCACATCAGCAAAAAATCACAAAAAAAAAACATTCAGAGATCAAGTAACGGGACAAAGCTTTTCAACGGTGATAAACGAAAAATCACGATTTAACGGTTATTTTAACTCCGATTTTGATGATTTTTTATAACTACACTCCTTGACCCTATATGAATACAATGAATGAATTCGATCTTCAATTTAAAATATTTACACAAGTGGATACCACAAAATCTTATGTTATACTTAATAAAAGTATAAATAAACTCTAAGCGTTAGTCAATCTATCGTTTTACGAATTCTCCAAAACTAATTTCAACGATCCAAACCGTCAAAATTGTTTGTATATGCTTGGAGATCACATCAGCAAAAAATCACAAAAAAAAAACATTCAGAGATCAAGTAACGGGACAAAGCTTTTCAACGGTTATAAACGAAAAATCACGATTTAACGGTTATTTTAACTCCGATTTTGATGATTTTTTATAACTACACTCCTTGACCCTATATGAATACAATGAATGAATTCGATCTTCAATTTAAAATATTTACACAAGTGGATACCACAAAATCTTATGTTATACTTAATAAAAGTATAAATAAACTCTAAGTGTTAGTCAATCTATCGTTTTACGAATTCTCCAAAACTAATTTCAACGATCCAAACCGTCAAAATTGTTTGTATATGCTTGGAGATCACATCAGCAAAAAATCACAAAAAAAAAACATTCAGAGATCAAGTAACGGGACAAAGCTTTTCAACGGTTATAAACGAAAAATCACGATTTAACGGTTATTTTAACTCCGATTTTGATGATTTTTTATAACTACACTCCTTGACCCTATATGAATACAATGAATGAATTCGATCTTCAATTTAAAATATTTACACAAGTGGATACCACAAAATCTTATGTTATACTTAATAAAAGTATAAATAAATTCTAAGTGTTAGTCAATCTTAAAAACAAAAACTCTTTATCCTTGCACATTTAATATTTGTAATAGATTAGTAGTGTATGTATTATTTTTTTTATTAGGCTTTCATTTTCGAGTGTAGATATAGTACTTGAACGAGAAATGTTTTAATGTTTTCAAGTAATATTTATGTCGCAATGTGTGGTATGTGCAAATTTAAAAAAAAATATATTTTTTTCTTAACGGGTCATAACGGGTCATAACGGGTCGGGTCATTTTACCCGTTGGGTAAAGTGACACGACCTGTTAAGGACCCGTTAAGATAACGGGTGTGACACGACACGACCCGTTAAGATAACAGGTGTTACACGAAAACGACACGAACACGACAGACACGACCCGTTTGCCAGGTCTAGACAGAGCCCAAAGGGTTGACTTTAAAGGACTACTTGAAGGCCTTGGAGCCATTGGAACAAAAAGCTAGAGAGTGTTACTCAGAAAGCATAAATCTTAGCACGGATGAATTTTTGGAAATGTTGGCTCTTGATAGTTGCTTTATAATCGAATTGTTTCGAAAATTTGGGCTTTTGGTTCGGTTCGAGCGTGACGATCCTCTTGTCAACATGGTTTGGATAATCCCATTTTTGGCTAGGGATTTTCTTAGGCTTGAAAATCAAATACCCTACTTTGTTCTTCTGACCTTGTTTGATCTCAAAACAATGGAAGAACATAAAGAAAATGGGAAGTCATTGTCGTTGCTTGCGTTGGAATTCTTCAACAACCATATGCAGAGGCCTGATCATGTCATTCAAAAGCACCACAATCTTACAGGCATGCTCTCTCAAACTTCAACGATATTCTAAAATTAATTTCTCTGTTTTGTTTTTTGTTACTTGGAAAGTGATCGAACGCTTAACCTATCTTTTTTTTTTGTTTGTTTGTTTTTTTTTTTTTTTTTTTTTTCTTTTTCTTTTGAACGAGGCTTAACCTATCTTAATAGAGGCCGAGAGAATATACGCCCGGGGTTGCACATGCCCCCTCCCAAATTTCCCCGTAAGAGATGCTTAATTATATTATCTTGCCAAAATCGTGACAATATTAAGTTATTAAGTGCCTCTCCTCTCTTCTTTGTTTTCTCAGGATCACCTCTTATGTCTAAAACCTTCTTAAGTTGCATATATTCTGTCAACATGAATGAGTATTAGATTACAAATTAATACACAGGTAAAAGAAAAAAAAAATCAGGGATTTATGTATCAAGTTGAAAAATTAGCTTGATTTGTCAAAAAAAGAAAGAAAAAAAAAGATGGAATTTTTGTTCAGGTACCTCTCTTTGTTTGATTTTTGGCTCCGCCCATGACCCAAACCCTACTCTATTTTCCTGCCTTCAAGCATCGAGTTCAATAATTTTATTTAACATATGATTCTCATTAATCTGGGTGTAATGAAGCGGAAAAATAGACCAAGGTTTGGGACAGGGATGATGTGGATATGAACATGGGTGACGTTGGATTGCCTCAAGCAAGGCCTCAGGCCATTCGTTCGACTGCTTGGCCCGTGGGAGATGGGCCCACCCAATATGTGGGGCAATTGGCATGGGCTAGAGCAGATTTTGGAGTGGTTGGGGGATTGAATCACCTAATAGGTGAGGCAATCTGTAGAGGTTGAGTTGCTCCTGAAGTAAACTCAAAAGCTTTTACATTTTTTTTGGAAAGAACACTAATATAAGATACAATATTTTTCTCATATATTTTTACACAGATTTTCTTCGGTACATGAATTTTCTGACCCTCTATATGTTTACATCGATGTTTTATACCTTGTTTACAGGTATGCATTTGCTTGACTTGTTACGCTCAAGTGTTATACCACCAGGCCATGAAGAGCCACGTAGCAGCAACACCATCCCAACACATACCATCCACTGTGTGTCGAAGCTTCGCCGTGCCGGAATCAAGCTCAATCCGGGCAAGGACGAAAGCTTCTTGGTGATCAAATTCAAGCGCGGTGTCATCGAAATGCCGCCTATAACAATCGATGATTTCATGAGCTCGTTCTTACTGAATTGTGTGGCCTATGAGCAATGCCACAAGTCAAGTTCTAAGCACATCACCACCTACGCCACATTGCTCGATTGCCTTGTGAACACATACAAGGATGTTGAGTATTTGAGTGACCATAACATCATCGAGAATTGCTTTGGGAACGATGGGGAAGTTGCTCGATTTATTAATAATTTGGGGAAGGATGTGGCTTTTGATATGGATAGATGTTACTTGGCTAAGTTGTTCAATGATGTGCATCACTATTATGGGAATACTTGGCATGTTCAATGGGCTAGCTTCAAGTACACTTACTTTGATACTCCATGGTCCTTCATATCTGCGTTTGCTGCTCTGATTTTGTTGATACTCACCTTGATGCAGACCTTCTACACTGTTTTGAGTTATTACCATCCTTGAAAACTTACAGATATGGTTTTTGAGTAATATTTATTGATTTTTATAGTGTTTAGACGCTTACCAGTTAGGATTATAATATGACATTAAGGTCTTTTGATATGTTTCAATTCTACAGTTAGTGTCTTATATATATATATACCTGCAAGCGTCCGCACATGATTGAGGTTGTAAATATTATCGATTGAGGTCACTTATTGTTGTTGGTCACGACAATCCTAAATTTTTGGAGTGGAACTTTTTTCACACTCTACTCTCTGCCCTAAGTATGCATATTTGATGCCGTGAAATGGTGATGAGATCAACATGCAAGTAAACCAAAAATTAGAAAGAGAAACCTCTCGCAATTAGTAACATTAATACATTCGAAAATTAGAGCATTTCTGAAAGCGGTAGGGAAAGTTCAATGATACTCTACTAAACACTAAGCATGGATGCCTTTTCTGCAAAGCAAATATGACCTTGATGCAGGTTTGGGAGAAAATAGGGGCAAAGAAAAAGGAAAAAAAAATGAGAAGGAAGAAATTGGTCAAGTATAAGCCCATATATAGAAAGGTGGTGTTATCCACACTCTTTTTTACCATTTATTGTCCACACACTCCTTTCAATTTTCGACCGTTGGATCGAATAAAATAAAAATAATTAAATGACAAAAATTAACAAGAAATGTGTAGAAAATGAAAAGAGATTTGTGGATATCAATCATCACCCTATATAGAAATGTCAAACTCAACTATATTGGCCGTCACCTTAATTTGCACTTAAAATATATATCAAGTCGTTAAGCAGGCTAGGCCATCTAATTTTTTGAGTTGTTTAAAGAATTGCATGATTAGAAAAGTAGTGGGCAAGAGATGGTGATTTCTTTTTTGTTTTTTTAAGTTTGCTATTTTTATCTTAGATTATTTAAGCTTATATCCATCACGCGTAGGGATGACAACGGAGTGAACGGTAGTCTGGAATGCCCATTACCATCTACCCTCCGCCGGATAATCGAGGACCACGTCCGAATTCGGTGCCCCTCCGCCAGTTATTTCTTCAACACAATAATAAAAGATTCGTAATGTAATGCTGCAAATATATTCCATTCATATAATACATATACACTACCAAAATAAAATATAGACAAACTGATACCAACTAGAAGCAGATTAAACCTCGAAGAATCAAACATGCTCTAATAGCAAGTTGAAAAATAGAGTACACATGGCAAACAAACAAACTGATGAATAAACCGACTAGAAATGAAAATAATTTTATTAAAACTGAAAAGAAAGATTGTTGTGATGGCTATAAATTAAGGATTACATTGTGACTGACTGACTTCTAAGTACAGTACAAACCATCATATTTATAAATTATAGGACAAACAAAAGCAAACCCTAACTTAATGAGTAAGACAAATAAACTTAACGGGCACATAATCCTAATCCTAGCCAAAAAAAAAAAAAATATATATATATATATATAATAACAATAATATTAAAACTAATTTTCCAACATCAAATTAAATGTGTTTCAGGGTGAAAATAAAGATGAGGGTGGGAATCCCGTTCGGCAGGCCTCTGCAGGTAAAAGAAAAAAGGTTAGTAGTTCCCAACCTACGGTCACCCAATTTCAAACTTTTTATAGGTCTGGTTTGGTACTGAGGTGATTCTGAAAAAAACTGGTATAAAAAAAAGTTGGGAGTTGTTTTTGTATTTGGTAAACATTCAGCTTCATCTTTTTATTACAGTTTTGGATGAAAAAAAACCAAAAACAAGAAGCTGCAAAACCCAGCTTTGAAAAACCCGTTTTTTTTTCACATCTGTTTTACATAAAAGTTTACCAACCACTATAATACTGCTTTTCTTTTTTCAAAAACACTTTTACAAAAACGTTTACCAAACACTCTGTTGCTTTATTTCACAGCTGCTTATTCTCACAGTACAACAGAAGCAGTTTTTTTTCAAAGCACAGCAATACCAAACCAGCCCTTAATTTGGTATCAAATTTGCATTTGTAAGAGTCAAACTTAAGATCATATATTTGTGTGTGAAAAAAAAAAAATACTACTATACTGTAATGCTATTATGCTAGTGACGACTTTAACCGCTTCTAAACTTGGAGGCTATCTTTACACATTAATTCCTCATTATTCAAAACAACGTTACTAGAATTCCTGTGTATTTATTTACCAAACATATTTAGTATTTACCTATGTCATGGAAGACCAAGACCGAATCAATCTGCTATGCCGCCACAGTAATTCCCATTTCATCAAAAAAATATTCTCACTAATTAAAAATGCATACACATGCATGCATGTGCAAATAGACTATGAATATTTGATTAGGACACAAATCAAACTTTAAATCAACGATTAGCAAAGTTTGAAGGCTAGACTGAATATTTAATCAGGACGCAAATCAAACTTTAGTCTCTTATCTTGTGCTTGAAGGCTTGACTGTTTCTCAAAGTTGAAATTTTGATTTTTCAACTCATCTTTCGTAATGTTGACTGTTTTCAACTGCAACCTTTGAATTTTTATATTTCGACCAGTTGTCATGCTCAAGATCCTCACGTCCCACTCCCTATATATACCCGAGCATGGAAATGATTTGATACATACATCTTATATCCTTACGACATTTGCTATCGCATTTTCTTCAAAGTTCAAACCCTATTTTCTATTGTCGGAAATCACATCGTTTATGTTCGAAGCTGCGTCTGTTTTTACAGAATCATGAGTTCAGAAACCTTTGCAGGGAAAACTTCAGGACTGGTTGAATTTCCTCAACCCAGAAGACCAATAGACTACAAGATGAGTTCAATATCGGAGTTAGCATCAATATTTCCTTATCCTACAAAACCAGTTAGCATAGACAATATGACTAGTACCGATTCCGAGTCATTTGCCACAGACGGCAGACTTCCACGACAATTTGTTGATCATGAGCATGTATATGTGGCGGCACCACCAACCACGCCACCAGCGGAAGAGGAAGATAGGGAAGCTGTTGATGGGTTACGTGGATTCATTTCGGAGCTTCGTGAAACAGTTCCGGCAAGAATAGCAGAACAACTACTGAACGTGGATGGAAACAAAGGTCAAGTCACTGTGCAAAAGGGTGCTACGTGCGGCCTGCAAGGATCAATGGAGGAGTTGTCATCACATAAGCTTGAGCGCTTCAAGATACGAACTTTAGATATCGTAGGGGTTGTGAAGGAGGAAGATAAGCAATAACTGACCAATTTATCAAGCGAATTGTTCCTAGCAATTAAAGTAAAATTTTCAAAGTATCAATAACAACTTCTTTTATTAATTACTCCTCTGCTCGTGCGAGGAGCCTTTTCAATGGAACCCACAGATCATACTTATATAGGTAATATTAGGAAGACTAAATTTGTAGAAATGAGTACGTTTCAAACAAGGTCTAAAATATCGATGATATCGGAAATATCGGTAGTCCAAAAACACGGAAATTTCGATGGAAATATTGGGATATTATCGATATCGATAAAAATTGAATAAAAACCACGGAAATTGTAAGAAAAACTTGAAAATTTTTATTGAAACTTTGCAGGATGTTTATTGTCACAGCCCGCCTTGGGGGGACCACTTCCCGGGCCCGCTCCACCACCGTAGCATGATATTGTTCGCTTTGGGCCCCAACCACGCCCTCACGGTTTTGTTTCTGGGAACTCACACGAGAACTTCCCGATGGGTCACCCATCCTAGGAATGCTCTCGCGCGCTACTTGCTTAACTTCAGAGTTCCCATGGAACCCGAAGCCAGTGAGCTCCCAAAAGGCCTCGTGCTAGGTAGGGATGGGAATATACATATAAGGATCACTCCCCTGGGCAATGTGGGATGTCACAATCCACCCCCCTTAGGGGCCCGACGTCCTCGTCGGCACACGACGGCCAGGGTTAGGCTCTGATACCAAATTGTCACATCCCGGCCCAAGGGGACCACTTCCCGGGCTTGCTCCACCACCGTAGCACGATATTGTCCACTTTGGGCCCCGACCACACCCTCACGATTTTGTTTCTGGGAACTCACACGAGAACTTCCCGATGGGTCACCCATCATGGGAGTGCTCTCGCGCGCTACTGGCTTAACTTCGGAGTTCCAACGGAACCTAAAGCCAGTGAGCTCCCAAAAGGCCTCGTGCTAGGTGGGGATGGGAATATACATCTAAGGATCACTCCACTGGGCAATGTGGGATGTCACATTTATTTAGTCAATTATCTATTAGTTTATCACAAAAAATTGGAAGGAAATGCATTGCATGATGGATTTAACTGATTTAAGTTAATTATATAGCGAGCTGCCAAACATTGTGAGTGTAGAAAATATGTAGTAATTAATGACAGAAGTTTAAACACACCATAATCATTTATATATAATGAATTAGTACAATATTTTACACTTTATATATTGCATGGTAAGATACATGAGTGACTTAGTACCACATAGAGTTCCTATGAGATTCAAAATTTTCATTATCTTCATCATCTCTATGTGTAGAGTAAGTGTATTGTGAAGAGTAGTCATCAAATGATAAATCCCCAAAACCATATATATAAATATTTTAGCATATTTTCACAAAAACATAAGTGATATGGTGGTCAAGGTGTTGAAGGAGTAAAATGGGAGGGGTTCGAATCCCCTCTATGCGCAAGATTGAGACTTTTCGCCAATAATATCGATATTTTAGACCTTGGTTTCAAATCATTAATTTTCATATCATTTAATTTACAGAATTTTAATTAGTAGCAAAGTCAGAATGAGTGTTGGGAGAATACCAAAATAAAAATTAAAAAAAAAAAAAAAAAGGAATTTAAAAAAATTTCTGCCCAAAGGCTTCACATGAGGTGTCAAGGCAGTTTTGCGTTTATTCATTTGTTTCTTTTGCATAACCGTACAAATTGTAGCATATTTTTAATGTCTTAAGTTCACTAGTGTTGTGAACTTTCCTAGTTTAAGTGTAATTGTGTAAATCCTAAATTAGATTTGATTCTAGTTATTCTTTCCTATATGGACTTATATTCGTTGGAGATGAAGGATTTTCTTCTCCCTTTTAATACTATAAATGAAGGCACTACGTAAGGGGTTAACATACATCTCAACACACATATTCCCTACGATTCTACAAACACATACTCTCTCTATCTCTCTTCCCTTGCCGCCGGCCTTCTCCCTTTAGTCGGATAAAATAGGCTACAACATGTTATCAACACACTCCTACCACTATGCTTAGGAATATGACGTTGAAGCTTTTTCTACATCAAACCAGTTCATCCATATCATCACGCAATCAGGTTCTTCCAAAACAATGGTTTTTATCTCAATATTTTTTCACCCCTAATAGCATGAACATTCACCATAATGCATGACCCAACTTTACGTTTTTTGAATTTTAGATTCTACATAAATTGTGTATGCATTATATTCATAATTATTGAATTATGTGAATTTGATATTGCCATGAATTGCATCAAATATATGTACATGCATCAAATTGAATTGAAAAAGAAAAGAAACAAAATTGAAATCAACAACGCTAGGGTTCTTCGAACCCAGGACCTTGACTCGCCCAGGCCGGCAACCTGTGTGGCTAAGTCAAACCAAGCCACTAGTCCAGAGCCAGCAGTTCTCCATCTCCCTAGAAAACCTTCACTCGTCCACAGCCGAGTCACGACACCAACGTCGACTTCCATCGAAAAACCACAACCTAAAGTTGTGATTTTTGGGACAAATTCATCGTTTCTAACGATGTTCATTGAAATTCCCGCTGAATTTCATTAGGTTTTCAAGGATTTTGACTCGAAATCCCCATGGTTTTCCACACCCAAATGTCGAGAAATTGAATTTTCTCCATTTAATATAGGGTTCCAGGTCGAACCCATGCTTCCCCCAACCAATATTCACCCAGAACACAGCCACCAGCAGTGGCGGCACTCCGGCGACCTTACCCAGCAAACGTTAGGATGTTTTGGTTCTAATCCAAGCCTACTAAAGCTTGGCTGCATCCGATCCCAACACCAGCCCTTTAGGCTTTGGTGTTCTATTTGAAGCTCATTAGAGAGACAGAGCAATCTGGGCTCCCAGATTCTAGACCATACACTGAAACTCGGCCCAAGTACGACACCATCCAGAGGGTTATGGTGTCTCATCCGCTCCGGCACATTGGATCACGTCCAACCCAGTTTCACTTTTCGCGCTGCACCAGATTATACCTTTTATGGGCTCTTCTTTTGGATCCAGTCTATTTCTTCTTTTCTCTTTCGCCTTTGGGCTTGCAACATACCTAATATCAACCTAGCCCAATATGGGCCTGGACCCACACTTTAATTTGGCCCTAAGACCAAATACTTAATTCAATTATAATTTTAGTCCTGGAGTTCTATTTGCATATTTTTCTTGTTGCATATTTTTGTGTATATATATGCGTTTGTCTGTAGGAACATATGAACCTGAATTTCATAATTATTTTGAAACCTGAAGTTTCTATAAGCATGCCTTGTTTGAAAACTTGAAGTTTTTCATTAAAAACATCACCCATGAAAACCCGAAGTTTTTCATACAAATTTTAACCAATACACGTCTATTAAAACCTGAATGTTCTACTCCTACGTGAATCGATTGATTTTTCTTTCTCCATTGCACTAATCACATCTTGTACTTTATTTTGTGATAGGAACATGTCGAATTTGAACAAACTCAACTTCACCACTTTGGAGGTCTCTGGAAGGAATTACCTCAAGTGGGTTCAAGATGTGAAGCTCCACCTCATTGCAAAGAATTTGCGTCCCACCATTGAAGATGAGACGGACAATCTTGTTGGCGAAGCTGAGAAATCCACCACTATGATCTTCATCCGAATACATATTCATGATGCTTTACAAACTGAATATCTTGCTGAGGAGGATCCATGAGCACTATGGGTCGCTTTGGCTGATCGTTTTGATCACTAAAATGACATATTCTTACCTGAAACAAGACATTACTGGCAACATTTGCACTTCCAAGACTTTAAGTCTGTGAATGAATATAATTCTAAAGTTTGTCGAATCCAATCACTTCTCAAGTTTTGTAATGAGACTATGACCGAAGATGATCTCTTAGAGAAGACCTATTCGAACTTCTCTGCTACTAATATTGTCCTGCAGCAACAATATAAAGCTTAAAAGTTCACTAAGTTCTTGAATTTGATCTCTGTTTTACTTTTCGCTGAAAAAACATAATTAGTTGTTGATGAAAAATCATCAAGCTCAACCTACTAGGGCGACTGTTGTGCCTGAAGCACATTATAGCATGAACCAATGCCCAAAACACCAAAAGAGGCGTGGTAGGGGCAGCCAAAAGCCATCTCGCCAAGGTAAACAGAGCCAAGGCCCATCTAAGGGAGGACACAAAGCCCCGAAGCACCCAAACCTCGCTCACAGGGCCCCAAACTTCAAGAATAAGGGCAAAGCACCTGAAACCATGGATGCGGATATGTGTTATCACTGTGGTTCAAAGGACCATTAGTCCCGTGTTTACTGAGCTCCCCAGAAGGTAGTCACTAAATATCATTATCGTCGTGAGAAGATTGAATCAAACTTTGTGCAAGTGGATAAACCAGAGAGTAATAAAATGGAGGTCTCTAACTTTCAGGAGGATACCACACCTATGGAAGATTATAATCTTAGACATAGACTTATTTTTTTAGTTGAAATAAGACAATGGGGTTGAATTCCACAGTAATGGCTGAACCCCCTCCTTGTTTTTTTGGTTAATTTTGAACAATTTTTCCTTTATGTTTGGATTATTTGTTGGTGATTTGTTTTTTGGATATTAAGTTTTAATTAATTTCCATCCTTGAATACTTAAAAAAATATTTTGAATGGATATTTGCTTTTTAGAACTTCTCTGCAGGTGACTAATTCAAATTAATTTTTCATTCTAGGTATGACTAGTGTGGAAGTTAGTTGTCTGGTAGATAATGCAACCACACACACCATTTTACGTGAACGCATCTATTTCACTAACTTCATACCTAAGAATACACCTCTAACAACCCTCTCAGGCCCATCCAACCTGATCGAACGATACGGTAAGGCACGTATAATGTTGTCCAATGGTACAATCTTGACCATTGATGAGGCTCTTTATTCTCCACGTTCTGGAAGAGCGTTGTTGAGTTTTAAGGACATTAAAGATAATAATTACCATGTTGAAACCCACGTAGAAAATGGAGTTGAATTTATGTGCATAACTTCCTGTGAATATGGCCAGAAGTGTATTCTAAAGAAGATAAAGCGTATCCCGAGTGATCTGTATACTATGACCATATGCCCCATAGGCAGCCACTATGTGGCCGACCCTAACTCTGGGACCACGCACCAAATTACACTTTGGCATGATTGTTTGGGATATCCTGGACGAATAACGATGCGTCGTATCCTCAAATCATCACACAGGCATCCACTAATTCAAAGTTTAGGTTCGATTCAAGGAATCGCATGTCAAACATGTTCTATGGGAAAGCTTATTGCTAAGACTAAGCTTTCTTATGACAAGACTCGTTCAAATCCTCCCATTTTTCTACAAAGGATTCAGGGGGATATTTGTGGACCGATTTACCATCTATGTGGACCATTTAGATATTTTATGGTTTTGGTTGATGCTTCCACATGTTGGTCACATGTGTGCTTGTTGTCCACAAGGAATGCTGCATTTTCCAAACTGTTGGCTCAGGTTATCAAGCTTAGGGCTCATATCTAAAGCTTTGGATGATTGCATGTAGATTGGGGTTGAAGTTGAACATCTTGTACCCCATGTTCACACCCATAACGGCCTGGCAGAGGCATTCATTAAGTGCTTACAAATGAGTGCTCGATCATTGGTCATACGTACCAAGCTCCTGATAGTTGCTTGGGGCCATGTAATATTGCACACAGCCATGTTGGCCGCCTGAGGCCTGTTGCAATCCAACCATATAGCGCCATTCAGTTGGTTACCGAATACGAACCCAATATATCACATCTGTGCGTTTTTGGTTGTGCGGTCTATGTGCCTATTTCGCCGTCCTTACGTATAAAAACAAGGTCTTAACAAAGGATAAGAATCTATGTCGGATATGATTCTCATTCGATCATTTGTTACTTAGAACCTTTGACGTGCGATCTGTTTACCGCTCATTTTACGGATTGTCACTTCTATGAGACAGTCTTTCCATCATTAGGGGGAGATAAAAAAGTCAACGTTCCTGATGAATGACGCGAATTATCATAGACGACTTCCACTTTTTCTCATTTAGATTTCCACACTGCTCAGTTTGAAACTGAAGTGCAGTGCATATTAGATTTTTAGAGCATGCCAGATGCTTACACTGATCTAGCGCGAGTGATAAGATCACATATTCCAGCTGCGAATGCGCCTGCAAAAATAGATGTACCAAATTTACGACGGACTTCCCTCTTGGAGGCCCGAGATGCCAACTTTAGTGATCCACGTATATTAACGGTTAGCCAATCATCTGCCCCTACACAAAAGCGTGGCAGACCTCTTGGTTCAAAGGATTCCCACTCTTGGAAGAGGAAACCCACGACATAGGTCCCTGAAGAGCTTATTGTGAATCCGACTGTTGCTTACTCATTCTATCCAACTCATGAGAAAATTCTAGATTATGGAAGCGTCCTTGAAAAATCGAGTCATTATCTCAAGAATCATGAGATTTCGGTTTATTATGCTAGCTTAGAAGATGTGTGGAGTATAAATGAGATGACCATTCACAATGCATTAGCATATGCAATAGCTACTGAAATCATGTTGAGCGATGACATTGAACCTCGTTCCGTTGATGAATGTCAATGTATAACTGATTGGTCAAAATGGAAACAAGCAATCCAAGTCGAACTCAATTCGCTTGCGAAACATAAGGTGTTTGGACCTGTAGCTCATACTCTTCCACATGTGAAGCTCGTTGGTTACAAATGGGTTTTCGTTTAGAAATGTAATGAGAAGAACAAAATTGTGCGTTACAAAGATCATTTTGTTGAGGAAGGCTTCTCACAACGCCTAGGGATTGACTATGACGAAACTAATTCACCTGTTATGGATGTGATTACTTTTCGCTACCTTATCAATTTGATAATTTTTGAAAAATTGAGAATGCAGTTGATAGACGTAGTAACTGTGTATCTTTATGGCGATCTTGATATGAAAATTTATTTGAAAGTTCCTGAAGGACTTACATTGACTGGATCAAATATTTCCAAACCCCAGAAAACGTTCTCAATTCGACTGAGGCGTTCACTCTACGGTTTGAAGCAATCTAGAAAAATGTGATATAACCATTTGAGTGAGTATTTGACTAGTCAGGGATATGTGAACAATGAACTATACCTTTGTATGTTCATTAAGAAGTCACATTCCAATTTTGCGACAGTTGCAGTATATGTTGATGACATGAACCTTATTGAAGCTCCTGAAGAGCTCGTAAAAATTGTCGCAAACTTGAAGTCAGAATTTGAGATGAAAGATCTAGGAAATACTCGATATTGTTTCGGTCTCGAGATAAAATGCCATTCGGATGGAATCTTAGTACATCAAATGAACTACACCCTGAAGGTGTTGCGCCGCTTTAATGAAGATAAAGTAAAGCCTTCGAGTACTCCTATGGTCGTTTAATTGCTAGATGCAAAACGAGATCTCTTACCTCTTAAGGAGGATGATGAAGATATTTTGGAGCCTGAAGTTCCTTATCTAAGTGCGATAGGCGTTTTATTTTACTTAGCTCTATGCACTAAACTCGACATCTCATTCGCTGTTAATCTTTTGGCAAGATACGATAATGCACCAACATGCAGACACTGGACTGGCATGAAGGACATCTTTCGCCAATTTAAGAGTACTACAAATTTGGACTTTTTCTATCCCTACGAATCCTCTAGTCATGCCGCACCCCTACTTATCGAGTCGATTCTCACCTTGTTGGTTATGCCGACACAGGATACTTATCTGATCTGCACAAAGCACGCTCTCAAACGAGTTATATCTTTACCATTAGAGGCACCACAATCTCTTGGAGATCAACTAAATAGACCTTAGTTGCCACTTCGTCTAACCATGCTGAAATTCTCGCCTTACATAAAGCAACTTGGGAATGCTTTTGGTTGAAAGCATTTATGGGCCATATTCAAAGCTCATGCGATCTTTACATCATCATAGATGTCCCGACGACGATCTTTGAAGACAACGCATCATGCATCGAACAGCTCAAGAAGGGTTACATCAAAAGAGATAACACCAAGCACATTGCACCGAAGTTTTTCGTCTCACATGAACAATAAGAGCATCAGAAGATTGAAGTCACGCAAATCCGTTCACAAGACATTCTAGCCGACCACTTCACCAAATCACTACCGAAGGTGACGTTTTAGAAGCTTGTTCATGGAATTGGTATGTGTAAACTTTCTGAGTTGTAACATTGCTATTTCTCTTTGGAATGGTGTCAAACTTAGGGGAAGTATCCTGAAGAATACTTGTTTGATCTTAATGTACTCTTTTTCCCTACGATTATGAGCATTTTTCCCACTAGGTTTTAACGAGGCACCCGCCTTAGGCTGGTCATATCCCTGATGACGTCCCGTAGACGTTTTCTTTTACTTTGCATTTCTCACACTTTTTTCCTTAGACTATGGATTTTGTCCGTACTTAAGTTTTTGCCATAGCCTTAGGGTTTTTTTAATGAGACTTACTTCCTTATGCAAGTTCCTACCTTATTGAGAATAAGCGTTGTTCCCAGAATCAGTGCCGACGAATCAACTTCCTCAACTTCTCCATGATGCTAACATCTACCTTGAGTATTTACACACTCAAGGAGGAGTGTTGTGAACTTTCGTAGTTTAAGTGTGATAGTGTAAATCCTAGATTAGATTTTATTCTAGTTATCTTTTCCTATATGGACTTGTATTCCTTAGAGATGAAGGATTTCTTCTCCCTTTTACTACTATAAATAAAAGGCAGTACGTAGGGGGATAACATATCTCTCAACACACATATTCCCCTATGATTCTACAAACACATCTTCTCTCTCTCTCTTCCCTTGTTGTCGGCCCTCTCTCTTTAGTCAGATAAAATAGGTTACAACAACTAGTATCTTTTTTATTTATTTTATTTTATTTAAGTGATGCTTCAAAATTTAATTTAATTTAAACTATGAGAAAGGAGCATCACACGTTGCAGAGAAGGGAGCATATCCGATTCAATCAGTCCATTGGTAAAATAGAAGACCAACTATTGATACTTTGGTGGAAATTAAACTAGGTCTTGTTATTGTGCAAAAATACTGTATAAAAATAATAATACTTATTTTATTTAATAAATATGACTAGATATAAATAGCTTATAACATTTTCCTTATTGAGCACGGCGAAAACTTTTATAAAAACTCAACAATAATCATTTTTCAAAAAATTTGTGAACTCTACATAGCTTTTAATCGGTTTTGTAAACATGTGCAAAATTATCATACATCCTTTTTCACTCTTTTTTCAACCTCTTCAATTTTTTTTTGAACAATTCAGAGACGTTGTGGCCGATAGAAGTATGTTCTACCTATGTTGTTACCAAAAATGTTTTTCTTTGATATGCCTAGAGTCTATATACCTACCATCCTTGCATGTAGGTTCCAACCATAGGAAGGTGAAAGATCAACATCCATCTTTGACATTCCCTGGTAACTTCTACCACTATTAGGCAGCCACGTCAGAGGCGATAAACTTGTTGAGAATGACTCGTCAACAAAGAGTAGGGTGGCCATAGACTTTTATGGAGCTCTATCTAATTCAAATTACATGGTTATTTTTTTTTTTTCAATGATGGAAGGGCCTTCCACTGTTAAACATTACAATCAGATAACCCAATAAAATTTGGTATAACCAAAAAGCTCATTCAACAAACGAAAAAGAGAATTCTAATCCTTACCCCGCAAAGATAGAACGCAACTCCCCCCACCACTGCTACCACTATCACCTTGCCAGCAGCCACAAGGGTCCTGTCTTAAGAAAATCAACTCCGCGTCGGATTCGACGAAGGCATTGCAACACAAAAAATTTAACCCCACAACAAGAAAACAGTCCCGACCAAATTTCGCCGCTAAAACCGCGGCAGGAAAAGAACCACCCCATTCAATCCACATTCACATACCCCTGGTAAAGAACCAAAAACACAAACTTTTAGAAGACGATAGGGCTAAAGGCGCATTTAAAACACCCTCGCTTGGGCTAAGCTGCAAGACGCTTGGTCCCGATATTTCGGCTTGTCGGTCAGGCGAGGGGTAATGAGGGAAGGATTGAGATATGGCGGCCAAATCAGGTTTGCCGCTCATAACTTTGAGCAAACGTTGTGGGAGGAGTAGTGTGTGAGAAGGGGGAGCTTATGAAGGAGTGAAGGTGATGGATGTTGGGGGTTGAAGAAGCGCAATTACAGGGATAGATGTTAAATTTGCTGAAGACAAAATACGCTGATAAACACCGGAAAATTGGTAAAGCACACCGGCAAAACAAGCCATTTACCAAAGGCATGGCCGAAGATTCTAAAGGGGAAAGAGAAAAAGGATAATTGCACAAAATAAATGGTTGCCAACCGACCCCAACCTAAGGAAGGAGTTGGAGGCGAGCTGGCCTTTTTGTTCTTCCCGAGAGAAAGAGAAAGCGAGCAGCCCTGCTATCTAATGGATATTCTTTTAAGTAACACAAATTACATGGTTAATTAATTTGAAGAATATAAGCACAAATATGCAATAATTTTGTATAAATAAATAATAATTTTATATTAATGTTCTTTTTGATAAATGGTTTTACCAATCAAACATTATTCATACTAGAATGACATCTTAATATGGGATTAATCCTGATTGAACATTCTGAATCTGGAAAAGACAGCACTATTCTATATACGCACGTATATATAAATATCACACATTTGATAAAATCCAACGTAGGACTTGATTATTCTTTTGACTAAATCTCTTAACCTATTTGCTTTAATTTCCAAACCAAACTATAGGGACATTTGCTCTGAAACCTGAAGGAACTAAAACTGAACCATGGATTGAACGCTTAGCTAGCTTCTATGCAATTCTAGAATGATTATCATCGTTCCATTTTAATATTTCATTTTGCAGAATTTCAGGGTGGCCTTTATCTGCTTCAAGGTTTTGGAAGGTTCTAGGGGAAGTTATACATATTGTCAAATTGTCGAGCAATAATTTGGTCCTGGACGGCTCTTGAACTGCATCGTTCCATTTCATGACGCACTTCAGACGTGATTATTCAGCTCGCTGCAGAATCAGAGAAAAACACCACATGATTTTGATTATGGTGATATTTTTTTGTTTTCCACATATTGGAAAGTGGATGAGATATATATTTCATTTTCTAAATTTTTTTTCACGTATATAAATAGAGATATAGGCGGTATTAATTAGCTCCTCACAGTATTGTTTGATTCAGCGAACTTACATAATTAGCAAAACAAAATATCAAACACACGCAAAAGTTTCATTGCACATTGTGTTCTAATGAAGAATGTGTAGATGCAGATAGAAAGGCGCAACAACACAGCAATTCCTTATATATTTGAAATCCTGCACAATCACATAACTCTCACAAACAAAATAAAGGAAACAAGCATTTAACAATTTCATAGGTTTTCATGGAGACCCCCTGCATATAGATCAAGGGTTAGGTCCTTTTATTCTGTTTTTTCTTTTAATTTTCGGTTATATTTTTTCATTTCTTTTTTTCTCGTTTTGATACTGTTGATAAAATTAAGCTGGGATTTTAATTAAATTTCCAAAGGTTATGGTCTCCTTGTTCTTGATCAGCACCTATAGCATCATCGTCAGCTATGTCCAAGCGAGGAGGGCTAAGAAGCATTCCCTCAGCCATGTTCACTAGAACGTTAGGCATATTGAAGATCAGTTCCTCATCAACAAACTCCTGATTCAGCATTAATCTATCAGCCTCATCAACTGTCTTATGAGCCTGATGAGCATCTTGCTGATCACCCTGCACCTCACTCCTTGAATAAGAACCGTGATCAATTGCAACTCCCATGGCAGCAGCAGCGGAGGATGCTGCCGCCTGGATGTCACGTGGCGAAGTGGAGGCTGGCACGGGCAATGAAGAAGCGGAGTTGGGGAAGTTGAGCTCAGCACCTTGACCCTTGAGAGCGATAGCAGCCACGTCATAAGCAACCGCAGCCATTTCAGGTGTGGAAAATGTGCCTAGCCAAATCCTATTAGGTTTTTTGGGCTCTCGGATTTCTGATACCCATTTTCCACTGCTCCTGCGCCGTATACCGCGGTACGTTGGGTGACGCCCAGTGGAAGTAGTAGTACTTCCAGTACTGCTTGATGTTGTAGTAGTACTTCCCGTACTGCTTGATGTTGTCGTAGTATTTGTGGTGTACATGGTGGAGATGTGGCATTTGGAAGTTGATGGAGGAAGCCATTTATGGAGGGAAGGTATTTGGGTGATGAACCAATTGTGAGCTAGGTGAAGAGTTTGAGAGGTAGAAAGTGCAAACCAGGTGTTGCTGAACTGCGCCGTGAAGAGAGTTGGGGTGTAAGGCTGTAAGCCAGCTTAGTTTGTGTTGGATGGACTAGTTCTGGGTTGGATTTGCGTATTTGTATGTAAACTGCGCGTCAATAGAACAGTGGTTTTATATATATATCACTTTCCTATCTTCTATATCACCCCATTCTCCTATCGTACTAAATGCTATCATCTAACAAAGATTTGATTATAATAATGAGGGGATTCATCTTTTCAAGGTGATAATCCCATCAAAGGACAGTATAAATATGATGATGATGAGACGTGGGGATGGTTAGTGTACTAGAGAGTGGAGCTTCCCACCCTTTCTGTTATCTATATCGCAACTTGCCTACTATATTAAACCGGGTTTTTGAACATTAGTTCTTGAAAAAATATCAAAACTTAAAAATTTCTAATGTTAGGTTATATATTGATTTAATGTATGGAATTGACTTGTTTGGACTGAAATGTCTGTACTTAAATATTTTGTATCGAAATATGTTATAATAATGAATTAGTAATGTAGACTTAGAAAAAAAAAATTATGAAATTGCTACAAAAATTATATAAAAATGACATGAATATGGATGTTGACATTTAAATAGAATCAAGGGACTAAACTCAATTTTGAATCTTGTACCAGACATTAATCTGAACTTTACCTTATTTAAGGATTAAAATCTAGTTTTCTATAAATCAAAGTATAAAATAAAAACATAGTCGTTGCATTATAGAAAGTAAGCACTCAACTTAAAACCAATTCAAAATAAACTCCAATAATGTTGTAGAAATATAGTGGAAAACATTTCACACACACAAGAGAGAGAACGATAGAGAAGAAAGAGCTCGACTTAATTTCATTTCCTGAGAAATTTTTTTTTTAATAATCCATGAGCTCAAGATTATGAGGTCAGTTTAAAAGTACTTTTAAAATAATTAAAAACAATTTTAATTACCAAAAGTCCTTTTAATTATGTTTGACATAAAAAGTGAAAAGTAGTGTTTTGGAGTTCAGAAAAGCACTTGAAGTGCATTATGAAATTAATTCAGCTTCAACCCAACCTATATTGGTTCTAAGATTGTTATTGAATTGGTACTTCAGATAGGAGTTTCAAATTCTGTATGTAATCCTATTAGCAGTTTAGTTGTGTGCTTAATCCAGGTATCTAGAAGCTATATAGTTTTCCCTAGACTATATATATATGAACATGAACTCAAGCTCTTGGGTAATTATAGGATAACTTAGCAATTCTATGATGGATTGGTTTGCCAAGTCTCGAGCTCCTATAAATACCAGCTGGATCGCTGCACACGCTAGATACAATCATATTGATCTCCATTGTATGAGAGATTGTATTAGGCCTGGTGAGTGTGTAGAAGACTGCTTGGTGGTTTCTTGGACGTGAAGGTGTTGCTGCTACTTGGTTGAGATAGTTGCAATGAACTCTGCTACTACAGGTCAGATGTGTTTGTTATAACGTGTGAATGTTGATGTAGCCTTGTTAGTCTTGCACTTCTTTCAGAAAGTACATGTTGTGTGCTTTCTCTTAGGAAACACATGCTTCTTTCAGGAACACATGTTATATATGTACTTCTTTCATGAAGTAGTTGCTATGTGCTTATTTAAGAAGCACTTCAAGTGTTTTTCCCATCAACCACTTACATTTTAATTAATAATTTCGAGATACTTTTACTGAAAATGTTTCTGAGTTAGTTAACTATTGAGCTAATCCATAACAAGTCTAACTCGATCCCTCTTCATTTCTAAATCATGTGCTTTGTGAACTATAACCGATTGTATGCTAACATAGTGGGGAGTCCCAGAATCATTAATTATACTATGCTGCGTTTTGATTTCCCAATTTAGGATTGTCTCTATACATACATGGCCATATTAAGTACAAGCATCGATCTCTTTTTGCGAAAATGATTGTGTATGACTAATAAGTTAAATCTTTTCGATTACATTGGTTTAGGGTTGGTTTGCGATTGTGGTACTTTTAAACAAAATAGCTTATTAAAAAATTTGTAACATCAAATGTGTTTGGCAAAACAAAAAAAAATGTTTTTTTTTTTTTTAAACTGGTGTCAATGACAAGAAAAAAAAAACATAGAAAAGCAGAAGTAGGTTTACCGTGCTTCTAAAAAAGTTTTTTTTTTTCAAAGCATAATAAATAGTGCTCATTTAATGAAATTTTTAAATGGCAAGTATACTCTCACATATTTTACAAAATTACAATCATTGGCCCTACATTAATCTATTTGACAATTATTATTTCACATTAAATATCATATCATTTTTAATCATTTAACATATTCATAGCAATTTATACAAAAGATTATCAAACACTCAGACATTATTTTATTTTATTTTGTTAAAAACACCTCTACTAAAAAAAATATAAAAAAAAAAAAAAAAAAAAAAAAAACCAAACACTCAACAACTTTATTTTACATTTGTTTATTCTCACAGCACAATAGAAGCAATTTAAAAAATAAAAATAAAAATACACAATACCAAACTAGCCCCTAATTGAATGGAAAATATCAAAGTAAAGCTAAGGACACTACAAACAAAAGTTCATTATCGACCAATAATTTTTGAGAAACCCAAATACCCTCGAAAAAAGTTCCCGATCGCAAAACATTGGTAGTCCGTAAAAAGTCATGGAAACGAATTTTGCTTTAGATACACATTTTGCCCTCAAAACAAGTTTCAAATGCTGTCGGAAATTTTTTTTTTCTGCGGGAAAATAATGCACCGTTTGTTTTAGCGACAAACAAAATTGTCCCATGAAACATAATGGTAATTTTCGAGGGTGTACGCAAACCACCAAATTGATGACAAAGGATCTTTGCATGTCAAACACTTCGTAGTTCTCATTCTTTTCGTGGCACCATGGGCGGTTGAAACAACTACGATGGGAGGAGAGAATGTACAATGATCTATATGTAGTTCATGTTGGCTAATGTTCGAGAGTAGTGCTACACTTATCATATTTTTTACATCACATTTGTATTACCTTTCTAATAGAGGTTGAGTTTACCAACATATGTACATATGTGGATCTTATCTTTGTTAGAGAGGTAGAAAAATGTGGTATGAAAAATATGGTAAAAAATAGCTTCTTTTAATAATTTAATCAAGTTGTTTCGGGGTTTAAGGGTTTCATATTTTAAGTTTAAGATCTAAGATAGGATTTATGTTGGATATGTAGATTAATGGAACTCTAAAACCGGGTAGTGCTAGATATAATTCACATACCAAATTGGTAAAACACACTCACGAATTTCAACATATATTAACCAAAAAAATATATATATAATTCACATACCAAACCATAAACTCCAATGTAATGGTTACTTTCTCTTCTACATTTTGATTAAAAGTGATATTACTATTTTGAGTAACACTAAGATAAGCAAGAGAGTTTTTTTATTCTGACACACAAATCTGATGACCTAGTACTAAAATTACAAGCCTAAACACAGTGCCACACCCACTCAATTAGCTCTCACTAGCATTACTCCACTATTAATCTCTAATTTTAGCACTAAGAAGCGCCTTAAGTGCATGCATTTGCTGCAATACAATCATTAGTTTTCTTGACCAAGCAAGGTGCCTTTTTCACCAACTTGCAGCTGCAGGCAACCAACTTTTAACCTGTATCGTTTAACTCAATGTCCCAAAATGAAAACGCAAAAAAGCAAAAAAAAAAAAAATTCTTGCTCTAAGGGGAGCAGACATTTCTTCCCCTCACTAGTTCTGGGAAGAGGCAGAATTGAAAACCCACCCTTCAAAACCTTACTGTTTAATATAATTTGCATGAAAGTACTACGTGAACTTACGTAGGAATTTACGATGTACATTTATCTTGTGCCATCAGTTGGATGTACATATATATCACTATCTTTACTTAATTGAATGAGAAATTTTTGCATACAACAGGTGTTGTAATATTACGCTTAAATTAACTAATTATGTTATCCATAAAGATCAGAACCTTCTCTACATAATACCGAAGGAGGGAGTGGGTAGTCCCGCTAAAGGATTATATTAAAGATAGTTGAGAACCAAATATTAAAGTGAGCTGAAAGAATACGTACATATATAATATTGTTTGCCTATATGTCCGTACAAACCCGAGTCCTGGTAATATCATTACCAAGTTGACCTAGGTAAGACATGTATCCTTCATAGTTGGTCATATATATAGTGCCTCAAAATCAATCGAAACGTAGTGAACCAAGTTGTGTTTGACCCTAATTTCTTAATCAAAAATCTGAACGCGCTCAGTCTGTGGTTGGAGAGGAATTGGTGGGTTCTGCCCCCCACGAACCAAAGTGATCTAGAGACCATGAACACTCTGAAAGAGACAGCGCCGCAGACAGAATTAGGGCTTCTTGAAGGAGATAATATTAATATAATAACTTTCATTCATAGCAAATCGATCCGTTCCAATTAGCAAAAATTGGACGGTAAGATCCTCGTAGGTACCAGCTATTTATCGTATAAAATTCTCGTACTCTACAACAAAAAATGATGAAAACAATGAAATACACAAGAAGTCCTGTGTAGTTAATAGGTCCTGTGATGATGCTATACTTATCCTTGCTTACAACAGTAAAGCGAGTTCTTACTAAGAAGCTGTTACGTACTATAAGCATACATTATCAACATCTAATATGAAAATAAATTATATGAATAAAGGTTGGGCAACTTGATTTGATATGTCGTGTCTTGGCCGTGTAACTATTCTTTGGTATATTAATGCCTCCCTCGAATGCTTTGAGTTTAAGCAATAGAGTACGTGTTGAAAATAACACTTTTTCAGTCGACATGCAGCACAATTAGGATAGTTTCGAATCAACAGACTCTTTTATGTCAAAATCTGGAGAAAATTAAAACGTATACTTACGTCCATCTTACATGCATATAAATAAAGAAATACTTCAGGCAAATGTTATACGTACGTACTTAAATAAATTAGAACAATGTTATAGTTAAATTTAAAAACAGAAATTCATGATATGGTTTTTATCCTGGGTATGAAATTTATTTAGTGATTACTAATTAATTGCCACTACTTTAGAAACTCATGTGTCCACATATTTTCTACAAAAGGAAATCATTTTCTGATTTTGGCTTGTGTTGGCAGTCGTTCACTTTGTAATTAATTGTAAATTTGTTGTTAGAGAGATTTTTTATTGGGATTTATTTCCTATTAGAAATAAGTTGGGTTTTATTATCTTCTTTTTTTCTCTCCAAGACTTCGTACACTATATGCTGGTCTCCAAAGGTATAAGAGTATATATTAGAAAATGAATAATATTTGCATTCCTTCTTGCGAATAACATGTCTTCAACGTATAAAATTTATAATCGAAACTATTTAATTTCTTACATTTTTTTTGAAAATCATTCCTATAAAAAAAAAATCTTTCAAATTAGAGATATTTTAGTCATATTAATGTATCAAACAAAGTAATGGTTCATCATGAATATGTTACTTGGTACCCACACATTGATTTGTTGCATATACCTGAATGATTAAATGGTCTTTGATTTGAAGACTTTTTTGTAGAAATAATGTTCAAATGAAGATTAATAAATGAAACAGTACCGATTATAAAATTTATATAATAAAGATATATTATTTACAAGAAATAAGATACGTGGATTCTCTAAAAAAACAGATGCAAGTATTATTTCCACGAACACTTGATTTTGACATGGTATCTTAGAAGGATCCGACCTGACACAACTTTGACCGTTCGAAATGTGGACAATGACCCTGATCCAATCCATTCCAATTCTTAAAATTGAATACGCCCAAATTTATTGAATAAGTAGAGATAAAATATAAAATAAATTGCGAAGAAGACGGTAGTCGATGTGGAGTTAGTTCCAAGTGTGGTCCACTAAAGAGTGTTCTCACGTAAATAGGCATGGTGAAGGATGTAAGTCCCACATTGAAAATTTGACAGAAATAAAACTTAGGTATTTTGTGATTGAACCTCACAACTGCTAGACTAAGCGTGAAGAAGAAAGGTAGCTAATGTGGAATTAGTTCCACATGTGGCCTCAGTGTTTCTACGTAAGGAGGCATGTTAAAGGATGTAAATTTCACATGGAAAACTTGGCAGAAATATAATTACAGTCTTTTGTAATGAAACCTCACACCTGCTAGATATTAATAAGCAATTAATTAGTTAAAAATAATATCAGTACTTGACCCATTAGTAATCGCCCAACGCCTTTGTCTAAAATCTTAACTAGGATTTTTTGTAGGGTTTTTATTTTGGTGGAGTAGCCATTTGAAATCCATTGAAACAATTTAAGCTGAAAATCAATTGCATCTTGTCACAGATTAAGCCATTTCGTAGATCATCCTAGCTTTCACCCTGCTTTTCAGTTTTCTGGCGAACAAAAACATTGACAAATCTAAAGTATAGACACTGGCGATAAGCCAGATAACAATGATGGGTCGGGCTTGAGTATAGTACCCCAGGGTGACTTTAGGGTCCTACCTGAAATTCAGAACACAGCAAGGCCCATAGGAGAAGGGCGCTAATTGTACATGGGATGTAAGATTACTGGGTAACGGCGCCATGCATAGGTATGCATTTGTTCCTCTCTCAACGTACTATCTCGTGTGTCATCTTTCACTTAAAAATAAATAAATTAAATAATCTCGTGTGTCATCTTAACACATAGACCCAAAGAATTCGTGTGTTATCTCGCTTCTGTTAGAAAAATGGTATATCAAATAGTCACTCAAAATAGTGCAAAGACTAGTGTTCAAATAAAAAAAACGTTATCCAACCAACCCTACTTAATATTGAGATTTGTTAGTAAATGAACATAGTTGAAACTAAATTCTAAACTTGTGAAACACATTGGCAAACCCACCAAAGCCCTCCATACAAAGAGTGGGCACTTAGAACCAAAAACC
The DNA here is from genome assembly GCF_963583255.1 of Pyrus communis. NCBI lineage: Eukaryota > Viridiplantae > Streptophyta > Magnoliopsida > Rosales > Rosaceae > Pyrus > Pyrus communis. The sequence goes on from NC_084811.1 coordinate 25,927,936, forward strand.
GAAATCAAAATCAATTAAATTAGACTGCACCAAACGGTTTAGGTTAAAACGGTTTCGGTTTGAACCAAACCCCAATGTGGAAAAACAGTTTGGTTTCAAATTTGAACACTTGAAACCGCATCGAAATTGAACCGCCCCACAAAAATTAAATAAATACTTAATTTAATACCAATATTACGTGTTGGGTTCTAATTGGTTATTTGGTCGAGTCCATACATCGGTTTCACTTTCACAAGATCCAAGGTCTTCTCAAGTATCAAGTTCTCAAGCCCACTCACAAGCTTAAAGACCTCATCAACCTTTGAAGAGTAAGTATCCAAAAGGAAAGGGAAACGGAAGGGTTGAACAATGCAAAATAATGACTTGAAAGCTATAACACCAAAACTTTTTTATTAAATTGCACGAACAATTTTTTTTTTTTTTGGGGTTGTACTACTAATGCAATAAAGCATATTGTCGTTGAAGTTTGTTTGGACTTTAGTTTTAGTATGGTCAATAGTGTTGTACTAAGGTAATGGCATAAGACATTTTGATGTTGAACTTTAACATAGTAATCATGATTTTTTTTTTTTTTTCAACTGAGTTGCATTTAATGGCATAAAGCATTTAGGTTGCAAATGGTACTGGTTGAAACCGAACCAAACTGCAATCAAATGGTTTTGTTCAATTTTGGTTCAATCTTCAAAACAGCACCAAACTGAACCACAAAAAAAAAAAAATTGGTTTGACCTCAAACCCGTAGCGAACCAAACCGTGCCCACCCTTACTTTATATTGTTGAAGAATAGGATCCCAAATGGGACTTATGACAAAATAATATATAATAATATATGGAAGATTCCACCTCTAATATTACAGAGATCTTTTATGATAAAACCCAACACATAGTAATAGATGGTTAAGTTGGAAAAATATTGATAATGATGGTGGTGGACCATGCTAGGCCTATAAAGTTTATCATGGTATAAGAGCAAACTATTCTCTTGATACGTCTTGGCTCAAGTTATTAAGCTTGAATCTGCTTCCTTAAGTTGAGTTTTCGAAAAGTTGTGCTCCAACTTAAGGGAATTGGCTCAACGACTGAGCATTTGAAAAAGATCGGCGTTGGATCAAGTGATCGAATACCTACCATGCTCTCGAACATATTGGTCTCTGATGTAGGAATTGGTTTCCCTTGTCTCTTGTATGGAGCCACTTCTGAGGAAGTGTGTTGAAGAATAGAATTCTACATCTGGCATATTACAAGATAATATGGGTAGTGCTATTCGCACATTTTTTTTCTCTCACACACCTTTGTTAATTTTTATTTATTGATATTCTTTAATTCATTCAATCTAATGATCAAAAATAATAAATAAAAAAATGAGTGCGCTAATAGTACAATAGAACAATATGCAATTAATATAAGAGAATTTTCGAAAACAAACATTTCAAAACCTGCTGTCTCTCAAACTCTCAAAGGCACTAATTGTCCACATTTGATGGGACTTTGTGATTCCACTTTTGCCAATAAAAAAAGATACTCCTTTAATTAACACTTACATCAAAACCTCCAACTTTCTTAATTTTCATGATTAAGCTTTTCTAGGGTGACAACTCACTCCCATATACCGATAAGACAACTTTTAGCCACCATCAACCCAAAAGCTAAAAAGCCTAATTTGGTTGGCAAATATCCTGTTTATGTTTTCCGGCCATGTAATTAAACCCTACTTTGACTAATCTCCCTCTTGCTAAACCAATGACCTTCCTTATTTACCACTTTTTTATGTCACATTATCCTTTTTTTCTTGCTGTAATTATTCAACAATCCTTATCAAAATCGTTCGTGATCATGCATTGGGGTCCCATAGCTATAATCAAACTTGTCCCACTACATTTGAATTTGATGAATCAGATTTCTTCTAGTACGGTATCGACCACAGTGAGCTTCTGAGTTTTTCGCATGGGAGATATACTTTCATTGGATGAAGTAGCTTTATAGTCAGCTAAATATAGTTGACATGGTTTTTCCGTACAATAGTTTGTCGAATCAGAAATCGACACCTTAGTGTATGTAGTTGGCATGCTATGCTTCAGATCATAGTTTTCTTTTATCTTTTTTTAAACAAATAGATAAAATATCCCGGTACATCATTTGTAATAATCATAGCATGAACTTAATCTACCAGTTTCTAGGGTAGACATTTTATTATTTACATAAGTGATATTCAACACTAAATTCATAATAGACTATGGAGAAAGAGATTTAAATTTGAATATTGAGAAGACATTACATTGTTCTAACCAATTTAGTTAATTCCAAATTTGCAAATTATATATGTAGCAATTAACAAGCAAAAGTATGTACTGATTTGGTACTGAGGTGTTTTTATAAAAAGTGGGTATAAAAAAAAGCTAAGTTCAAAAAGGTGTTTGGTAAACACTTAAAAATAACTTATTTTTACAATTTTGGGTGAAAAAAAGCTGAAAATGAGTTTATTCTCATAGCACAGCAGAAGCAGTTTTTTTTGCAAAGCATAGCAATACCAAACCAGCCCCAACATCCTATTAATTTAAATTATACATACACAGCGAGATTTTAGTCTCAATGGAGACCGTGTTATTTGCTGTTCAGATAAAGCAAACTACTCTGAATTGTTTACAAAAGACTTGATACCATTCCGACACTTCCCCTCCACACTAATCACGAGTTTTTCTATATTCCTCTCATGTATCATCGTAACGCCCTGTAATGCTAGATTCATTATCTCCCTTAGGGTCGGGGAGCATGAGGTTAGTCATAATCCTGGACAAATGAAATGCACTTGCCTTAGCCTGTGCGTAAAATAAAGTAAAGAAGTCAAGTTCAGTGGGTTGAACCGAACTCTTCCTCCTCACGCTTTCTACTAGGTTAAGCTTGTGCTGATATAGATTGATACACGCCTAAAATAATTATATATATGAACTTACTTTGTCGCACGTATGACACATGCATTTAGACAAAATAGAAGTTCACTCAATCATATATAGAAATAGCAAACTTATGATAGAAGAAAAGTTTAAAATTTTAGATTCGCAATAAGATTGAGATTAATATAGACGTGAAGATGTCTAGTTTCTTTTTATTTGTTTATATATATTTCTTCTTCTTTTTCAGTTGATTATCATAGCCTCTCACAACTCATGAGGTCAACAAAGTTTAATCGTTCATTCTTTTGCTAATTTAATTACACCGGCCGATCGACACTTTCTAAAGTATAAACGTTATCAAAATCGATCGAATTACCATTGTTTAACATGTACAAGTCGATGTTATTCATATACGTTGTTCATGTCCAGTAACAATTAACTCAGAACTGATAATTACGTAGCAATTTAAATCCGGCCAATAATTGTCAGGTAAAGACTTATAAAATATGAAGGGGGCTTAGCCATTCTTTATTCAGAAGAGAATGTAACATTTGAATTTTTTATGTTACCTCAATAGATAATTACTGAAACCAATGCTGTACGGCAAGTCAGTTTATCAGCAACAACAACAAAAGGGCCGACATCGTTCTGATAATAATTTATCTTTCAAAATATGAACTTAACCTGCCTACTATTAGGCCTGCAATCTCTGATAAGTGATGTGACAAAGGTTAAGTGAAATGAGAACAATTAAAAATCTAGGACTCGCCTACAACCATAGGGCTACACAACCTTACCAACTAGGACACTGGCACCCATTTCATGCTCAACTTTTTGAATGAAAATCTTCCCCCAAAAAAATATATAATATATATCATTTAAGAAAAGGGATTATTATTATTTTTTTTTTCAAAAAATTGAGATTAATTGTAGAGTTTAAACTATATCGAACTTCAAATATCAAAACGGTTTAATCTCAAGTTGCATTCATAGATCTTTCTTATAAAATATTAGCAAAATCGGATATGTGATGCATCTAATTGAATTCAAAGAATTAACGAACATTATATTCTAAGAAATATTAAATTTCATTTTGACATTAAATAGACAAATGATTTCAGATTGAATTGAAATTTTGTAAATATGATCTATGAATGGCTTAAAAATAGACAATTCAAATCGTTGAATTTCGATATGCAGTGAGTCCCACCACTAATCCTTATTTTTTGAAAAAAAAATTGGAATTCCTTCTCTTAAGGAGCATTTCCAACAGCCTCGTAACAAGGCTATTTGGATATTTTAATGGAAAAATCACAAAACTTCAGTTCCAAGAGGCTCGGTGTATGCCTTGCTACTTTGACATTGTGAACAGTCTTTTGCTTGATTTAGCGAGGAGGAGAGAGAAATTCGCAGGCTGCCTATACATAAACAATTCTTATTTCATTGTTCTTCCTACACACGCTGCATTGTTCTTGCTCCGCAGTCCGCACGTTGCTTGGGTCGTGGACTGAATATGTTGACACCGGGGCAGTGAGCTTTGGACGAGCTTCAACTAGCAGATTCGAGGACGACGACCAAACCCATTAGATATGGGAAGACAGAGTCGCTACTATTAGTTACAAAACGCCTAACCCAATGAGATCTGAGACGATGCAACCTCAAGGGGCCGATGAGATGTGAAATTGGTGAAGTAACAAACGGCGGAGGGAGAGTGACGGAAAGATGAAACAGAAGAACAAAAGTGGTGAGAGAAAACTTGACGAAAAAACAAAGAAAATAGAAAAGGGAAGAGGAAAGAGAACTTGACGAAAAAACAAAGAAAAATAGTTCTAGAAGACTATAGAGTCGGTGGGGTTTTTTGTCAAATGATTGAGAACAAAATATTTAAAAGTTGAATTATTGAATAAAAATTATTATAATGTTTGTTAAACTAGAGAGTGTTGTTGGAGATAATAAATTAACTTTTTGAAACTATTCACTAGTTAGTTTAACAAAAAATTAACAAAATTGTTAGTGGAAAACTAATGAAAAATGGTTTAAAAATTTTGAATTTTAACAATAAGAACAAAATAAAAGTTAAAGTGAATAGTATCATAATTAACTTTTTAATATAAAAATATAATTTTTCGTTAAAATGAACAGTACTGATAATTTTTCGTAAAAGTTCGTTTTAATTATTAGATTCAAATATGTGTCACTCAGATTTGAACCAAAGGTAAAGGAGAAAAAGAGAAAGAGGGAGGACTTTCATACTTTAGGGCTCAAACCCTTTTTAGATTTACATGCACAAGTTGGATAATCCTATGCTATGCTCTGGCTATACAGCCAGGCCCAAAAGAATCAACAAGAAAAAGTAAAGGGATCGATCCTTTTCTCTGCCCCTACCTCTGTGTGTCTGTCTTCTCTTTGAAATGTCATTATCCATCCATCAATCCTGTCCGTCCATTATGAATCCAGCCATCAACGATGTGATTGCCAGCTAAATCAGTGGGTCCCAAACTCCCTCATTTTTTGTCTAGGGTTTCTCTCCCTCATCAATGTTCTTCCCTCCCTTCATTGCGAGCAACTTTTCGGCGTAATCAGAACACACCAAATAATACTTTCATTGTAAATTATAATAAGCATAATTTTCCTTATAAATATATCTTGTGTTTGAATTCCACATTGGCCAGAGGAAAATGAGAAAAACAATTTAAATAGAATTACTTTATTTTAATTAACACAAAGATCTTTTGTGATAAAATATCATACTTGATAGATTGGGTATGTGGTAATTACCAAGTTGGAGAAAGTATCGGTGTTATTAGAAGTGGGTGATCGGCCCATCATTCTACATTTTGAATGTACAAAAGATATATCAACAATTCGTTTACTATTATTACTGTGAATGTACGCAGATACATCAACAATATCGTTTATTTTTTTTTATAGCAAATAAAATAATATATTACGTGTTTGTGTAGTGCGTATGCTTGGAAAGGGATCCTCTTCAGATCTCTTTCTCATAATCCACCAAGTTCGGAGATCTGGACCATTGAAATTTGATCCAACGGTTACAAATATGGGTCTATTTTAAAAGTTATAATAACTTTAGTTGTTGAATCAAATTTCAATGATTCGGATCTCCGAACTTGATGGAATAGAAGGAAGGAATCCGAAGAAGCTCCCTTTCCCGTATACTCGACATCCATAAAAACCTCTCGGCCATAGGGCCATGGGCGAAGACACCATGATCCAATAATCCTCGATGATACCACGTCAGAAGCGGTAGAGGAAGGCAAGGACTATGATTGGAAGAGGGTGGGGGTAGGGGGGAAGGGTGCTGCAGCACCTGATCAGCGTGGTTCATGGGCCGCTCGTGCACCTTTTAATTGTATAATTTCTTGTTATTTGTTATTATTATTAACTTGGTTGTACATCGATGTGCATATGCATGGATGGAACGTTCTGCTGCTTCAAAAGCAAGCTATCAGATCTGACTCGCTCAGACTGCTTAGAACTCAGAGACACGAAAAGACTGAGATTCTTCTGCACACTACGTCCCCATACCCTTTCCTTCTATTATTTCACATCCATAATTTGCCCTTAATCTAAACTGTATTTTTAATGAATTCAATTGGTTTATTACTTAACAAAACAACAAAACATTGGGATGGAAATCACATAATTAACATGGTTTAACTGTACGTAGTATGGTTTGATATCAATAATTCACCTTAGGCAAAACCCTAATCCAAAACAGTATATCCACGCATGCTTGAGATAATGTGTTTAATTCTTCCTTACTCTAATTGTGATTCTCATTAGTTTCACATTTTGTTAGTCTTATGGCTGATTCACGATCCATCGTGTTGATTCATGACTACATTTGTCCTTGTACTATTACAAATTATGATATTTAGATGATTCTTACACAATGTTACATGTATGGATGGTTGCTAGCTTGATTGGGTGAGGTCACATCCCTATCTGGTCGATTAAACGGGTTAGAATGTTGTACATGTAACTAATATTCTAGATTCTAAGAATGTAAGTTGGGAGTCTACTTTCTTCTTGCAAAAAAAAAAAAAGTTGGGATGTTAATGTTCCTTCTCTTTCCACTCAAACCATATCTCATCGGCTTCGTCATATATTCTCCACAAATCTATCGCTCCGTTGTCATATTCACCAATCCACAATCCAGGATCTCCACAGAGAAAGGAAAGAGTGAAGAACAACGAAATTATAATTCTCTCTCCTCCTTGCTAAATCTTGAAACTCACTATTCACTAAATTAAAATAGCGAAGCAGATAACGAGGTTGTGGGAGCTAGATTTTAATGTAAATATTGGTAGAATAGCCAAATAGTATACGAGGCTGTTGGAGATCCTCTTAAATACTTTCCCCAAATTTTAACCTAAATTGGTAATAGAAATCGTTTCACACCAGCTATTAGGGGGAATATCCCTTTTAAAAGTTAAGATAGCAACTATACTTAAGCATTAAGTGCCTTCCATTTTCAAACAACTTAAGATATAACCATAAAGTTCATAACCCTAAATAGAGTAATGCTAGAAAGATTAAATTTGTCGACTAAATTTTATAAACTAAATAACATGAAAGTTGATGAATGAATTATTACTTAAACATTGATAAAAGTGATTATTTCTTATTGGTCACATATCATTTAGTTTGTAAATTTCGTTTATAAATTTAGCCTCCCTAACATTACTTCCTACATATTATTTAAACAATACCTTAAACTAATGATTGTTCAATTATTGCAAACAAGCATGATATAGGGATTAATCAAACTGATTGTGTGGAGATGAAAGCGACGAGAAGAGTGTCGAGTTTTGCAGCCGTATTAAGTGAGAAAGGAGGTATGTAATGTCAGTAAATATGCAGCATGCACCGTGACTGGTGGTAATCACATGGTCTTGATATTTGTGTGTTGAAATATTATTACATACCAATGGTCCAATCCAATAGACTCAGATTAAGTGGGGTACACTCCACAAATCATCCGCAATCAGATTTCCGGCTGGAGAAGAAATTTTTTCTTTTCCCTCTACTTGTATCATGATATATAATATATCAATCTATATTTCGATTACACTAAAAAATTTGTAGCAATAGTACTACTACTTTAGACAATTCTTTCAATTATTCTTCGTAGCCATTTAAATTTTGCTACAGTGTTTCCTGGCCTTAAGATTGTCGTTACAATATATATGCATTTGCTTTGCTTAGCATGCCCTATTTTGCAAGATTTCGAGGTAGTAAAGTTGTTTTACCTTTTCTTCTACTCTTTTTCTTTTTGTTTGAGATCTGAGAAACTATATATTGTGATGATTAAACAAAAAGAGGGATTACTTTAGATTGAAATTTGGCCATGGATAAACGCCCGCGTTTTTCACTAATGCAATTTTATTTAACAGAACAAATGTTATAATTGAAACCATTTATTCTCTCGTAACCATATTTTGTCCTTTGATTATTATAAATTATTCATGCCCTAGCATTACAAGAATGTGTTTTGGTTCACCCGGTCTGATAGCTAGATACACTCCTCCAAGTGGACGAATATGAAGCCAAAACATAAAATCTTTGTGAAAGCTATCCAAAGAACCACCATTTTTAAACAAGTCTTAGTTTCCCAAATAAGAATTCCTCTATTTTCAAAGAAAAGAGGAATTGAAAAATAACTCTTACATAGGATTTTTGAAGTACTTCTGAATAAAATAACATCCGTTTAAGGAAAAATATTAGTCATGGCTAGGAAATAGGGATTATATAATAATTTGGTCTTAATGCAGTATTAGTGTGAAAAAAATTATGGTTAAAATATAAATTTAAAAGCTTTAATAGTAAACTTGAAGATTAAAAGCATGAGCAAAAGTTGTAAGTGTTATTCGTTTAAGAAAATGGGTGATTGACTTTGACCATTACGAAAGGGTTTTTCAATTTAACAATGTTAAGTAGGTTGCGCCGAACACGTACATGTTTCTTGCTCATTTCTAACACAACTAACTTTGTGATGTGCTTGTAGGCAAACTGAATCAGTCTCGTATCGTAGGACGCCATCCTGGTGACACCACCATTACCAGGCACGGATCCAGGATTAAAAAGTGGTTGGTTGATTATTTAAAACTACTTATGTATTTTTCTTTCCTCTTAAATCTCAATCCTGCCGGTCACCACTAAATAATGCGCCTCTAGTGCCTGCATTTTGCCGAGTTACTGGTCTATTAAGGGCATGTAGTGTTTATCCCGTCATTGACGTTTTTATCCCTTGTTTCAGTTTTAGACAGGTGACACCCACTTATTGATAAAGGTACTAATAGAATGTTGTCTAAATTAGAAGACATAATCTCTCATGTGCTGGTGTTATGGATGTGTATGTACTCGTCTCAACAACTTTGGAACCAGTATAACTTAAAATGCGATCGAATTGGTAGGGTTTTGGAGTTAATGGGGGCTTATTAGCTCATGATAGAGCTACTTAATAAGAATCATATCTATTATATATGCTATCCCCAGTAGAAGACTATAGATGAGGCACAAAAGCAGAGAGAGCAGCTCCTTTAGTGAAGTAAAAGAGGCACACCAAGAAAATATCAAAAGAGGCATGTATATACATAACTTAATATATATAGAGACACTCACTCACTCACAGTAGCCCTTCTCTTGTTGCAGCTGCATCTTCTGAAATTGCATGCAGTTTTCACTGCCTTCGCCACTGCACACGGCACGACCCCTTTCTTTCTATCCTCGAACTCTCTCTATCTCTCTCACACCCTTCTACTTATATCCTTAAACAACCCTCTCCCAAAACGATCGCCCCTTCTCGTAAACCCAACATCTTTCCCCTCGTCCCACCAAACGACAAATCGTTTTTTTCCCCGTTTATGCAAACGGCATGCAGCACGCCCCAAAAAAACTTTGTCACAAAGTCATTGGTCAAAAAGACCGATCCCATGCACTGTACATGCGTCAGCACGTCACAACCATGCAGTCCGCCCCTCCCTTCTCCCCACATGTCCGCCACTTATTAGCTGTCTCATATACTACTCTAAACTTGCATACAGGATAAAATTTCACGTCAAACACTTACCGTGTAATGTATCATTACAATGTGTCATAAATGGCGAAGTTAGAATTTTACAACAATGAGATTATTTTTGGGCCCACATTCATTACACGATTCCATCGAACACCTAGTAGATACCTATCAAAATCTACCAACATTCGTCGAAAACTTGTGAGACATCTATATGTACTTGTTTACGACGAGCATGTGATTTGCACCATTGAGTTCCACACAAACACAAAGGAGAAAGAAGACAATGGAAAGAAAGAACAAAATTGGAGAATGTAGAAGAAACAATAGGTTGTAATTCAACGTTGTTTACTTTCTCCTTAATTGGGGTAAAAGATAAATTTACCAATAAATATACACATAATATACATGGGTTAAGAAGTTGTTGTGGTCATGAACAGCCATTAACCCTAACAGGGCTCCACTACTGCATGTCATAGTATCTCCGTAGACGATAATGTTAATACGTTCCACTTTTAAGCATTTAGAAGAAAAAAAACTAAATAAACGTGTTAATTTTAAGTGGTATGATAATATTAAAAGGCACCCGATTAACCTCTCCGCATACTCAATCCATCCAAGTTGCATCCTTCGCTTATCCTCGTGCCCAAACACTACAAATTTCACGCTCTAGACGAAATGAGTCACTAGACGTATACATGGATACATAAACACACACATACACTCTCAGACATGGGACCATTGTCCTGTGCTTAAATTCCAGCTTTTTCGTGAACGACACGATCCGACTCTGCCGCTCTCTCTCCTCTCCTCTCCTCTCCTCTCCACTCTTACTCTCCCTCTCACTCTTCTTTTTGTTCTTCATTTTTCTCTCAATATTTCTTCTTTTAAGTGAACATTTGTTTCTTGTTCTTCTTCTTTGTTCTCCATGGAAATGGAAGATCAGTACAATATGGCCGATCTCCGGCAACTCATGAACGGAGGTCGGACCCACTTCCCCTCCATCCCACTACAACCCACTACCGAGCTCTTCCCGAACCACCACCGAGGACCTCCTCCTCCTCCTCCTCCTCCTTCTCTTCACCACCAACACCATCCGTACGAGCAGCTCATGATGATAGACCGTCCTCAAACCCACGAGATGATCCCTCGTGGGCTTCACCATCATCATGAGTTTCGCTCTCCGGACTCTACTAGTGCTGCAGGTGTAACTACTCCTACTACAGTTACGGCAGCTCCTTCTCTTAGTGGCGGTGGCTTGGAAGCTGAAGCTGGCGGGTGTCTTGGCGGTGAAGGGTCCGGAAGGTGGCCGAGGCAAGAGACTCTCACTCTTCTGGAGATCCGATCCGGGCTTGATTTTAAGTTCAAAGAGGCTAATCAAAAAGGTCCTCTCTGGGATGAAGTCTCTAGGTATGTAAATACATACATATATACATACACTTGTACCAGCATACACCCTACTCTAGCATATCTACTTATCTTCTTCTTCTTCTTAAATTTTCAAATTTTTTTGTTCACTCTTGGTTTGTCAAATTTGTTTTGGTCATCATTATTATGTGATTTCTCTTAATTAATTGGTGCATGATAGTAACTTTGGCATGAAGGTTTAAGTAAAATCATATTCGGGTACTTCCATTGTGTTTCTATTTATTAATTAAAATTATTTTGAAGCAATTTGTGGATAGTTTTCCATGTTTTGAGTTGGAAAATAATTATATATATATATATATAAGCAATTTCAGTTGATCAGTTGCGAACTGAGTTCATCAGTTGAAAATGTGACCCTTCTTTCAAACACAAATTTTTGTTTTTATTTTATTTTTGCCATAATAATTAATGGTTGGTTGGCCTCTTCCATGCTTGAGTACTATATATTAGTCGACTGGCTTTTATCTGATATTGAAAAGACATGATACACAATGAAAATACAGCCCCCCTACAAGACTATACATTCTCTTTCTTTAGAAAATTTGAAAGGTCATATGCTTAATTGGGATATCATAACATCATCATTAGCAAAGAAATGATCATAAATATTTCACATGGCCACAACATTTTAATGGGTTTTTAGCTTAATTATTTTAAAATTCGATTTTCAATTTAAGGCTACTTACCAATATCCTCTTCATATAACCAATCACTATGATACTCTGCTTAATTACAAGCCGACACTACCAGGATTGCGAGTCTTTTACTAAGAAAGTGTTGTATTTGTTTTTTGTCTCTTTCGTAGAACCCAGTTTTTATTTCCTTTCATCTGCCTCCTATTTATAATAAAAATTTGTGGCAGGATCATGTGTGAGGAACATGGGTATCAAAGAAGTGGGAAAAAATGTAGAGAGAAGTTTGAAAATTTGTACAAGTACTATAAGAAAACAAAGGAAGGAAAGGCTGGAAGACAAGATGGAAAGCATTATCGGTTCTTTCGACAGCTCGAAGCTCTCTATGGAGAAACTACCAATACCGTAGTCTCACCATCTTTGCCTGCAGAAACCCATTTCGTTGGTAATAATAGTAACAATTATCGTTACCAAGCAGCCGGCAATGCTCAAGCAAATCAAGAGATCACTACTCCCTATCATCATCAGTCATCTGATCAAAAGCACTGTGACAGCCTCAGCCTCTCGAATTCATCCGAGTTCGAAACCTCCTCCTCAGAAGATCAAGACATTAATAATGATGTCAGTGCAGCCGCAATGGACAATGATTCGCAGGAGGTGAAGACAACGAGGAAAAGAAGAGGAGGAATTGGACGGAGGGGTTGGAAAACGAAGATAAAAGAGTTTATCGATGCACAAATGAGGAAGCTGATTGAGAAGCAAGAGGAGTGGTTGGAGAGGCTAATGAGGACCCTTGAGCAAAAGGAGAGGGAGAGGGTGGTGAGAGAGGAGGAGTGGAGGAAACAAGAAGTTGATAGGGTTGAGAGAGAGCAAAATTTCTGGGCCAAAGAGAGGGCATGGATTGAAGCTAGGGATAAGGCTTTGATGGATGCACTGCACAAGATATCGGGAGGATCATCATCAACTGATCAAGCGAAAGCTACTAATTACAATTCTTCGTCACCTGATCACAATGATCCTGATCAAATAGTTCATAACATGAGTAGGAGTGCCAAGGAGTTATTCATGAATAAGAAGCGAAAGGAGTATGCAAATTCGAGAAGCGCATCGGCAGCCTGTTACTTTCAGAGCAATGAGTCGTGTTCCTCATTGTATAGTAGTCAAGGAGGGTATTGTGGTGAAATGAGTAATGACCAAGGTAACCATGATGGTTCTAACAATTCTCCTAATGGTGGGAATAATGCAAGTAATGTGGGGAGCAATGCAGTGCCTGATAATTGTTTTCCGTTCTTGATGAGTGAGGGGGAGAACTTGTGGGAAAATTATGGCTTGAAGCTGAGCAAGGGAAGCCAAAACCAGTGATGATAATATTATATGAGGTGTAATATTATTACTTTGTACTAGGTGATCATCAGCTAGCTAGCTGCAGAAGACAACTTCCTTGGTTGAATTTTGTTATGGGGTTTAACAAATTTGAAAAAAACCTCTCTCCCTCTGTGATGGTCTCATGTGAGGTGAGGTTTACAGTATGATCATGTAAGCAAGGAGCTAACTGGGGGTTATTTATGTGTAGGGTTTGATTGATGTTTTAATCATGGGACTGAAGTCTAAAGACATGGAAATTTTAGAGGAAAATAATTATGGATTTGGACAGGTTGCAGTACTGCTAGCGTTGGGTTATCATGAAAATGGTATATGTTTTTGTGGGTTTTCATTTGTTTTAAGCTTCATTTTTTTCATCTTACATGCGTGAGTAAATATTGTTTCTCATTTTGTGAAAACTCATGACATGGATTCCAAGCAGGCCATACTAAAAAATGAATGCATATTGAACATAATATTAAGAGCCAAGTTTTGAGCATTGTTAATTTGTACTTGAATTCGAATTTCCCTTCCTGTAGATAAGAAGAATTTAGTGTAAAATCGCTTGTATAATATATTAAAAATAAAATTAAAAAAAAACGTAATATTAAGAGAATAATTTCTTGTTATAGGTTAGAAAAAAAAATTGCAATAGACCAGATAAACCCACGAACTCTCTCCTTATGTAGTATACAAGGACGGAGGCAGCTAAGGCCCACTGATTGCGGCTGCCTCCACTAAAGTTTTGTGCGAAGGAAACAATATATGATGCTTACATAAGGGGCAGATAACATATTTACCATATTATTCATGCTCCTTCAAAAAATAAAAGATATATATAACTTGAATTTATTATATTTAAGTACTTTAATTGCTCTGTTGAAATTTTCAAATTATATTATAAAAATAAGTGATGATTGTGAAAATAAAAAATACCTACAAGTTGGCTTAATGAAATTTGAGAAGAAGAAAAATAAAGCAATGAAATTATAGAAGATATTCTACTATCATAATGTTCTCAAGTATAGTTAGAAGTTAAGGTCGCACCCGCTAGAGAAAACTTCTAACTCTATCCCTAGCATTATAGCATGTCAAATGCTAGACGGTCGATAACTTTAATCATTTGGCTGAGTGTAACCATGAACTTCATAACTTACTAATTAGTTTTTAGGTCGAAACATCCGTACCATTTGTCCAACAGTTTAATTGGTATCTATTATACAAATCTCGGTCGTTCAAAGTAGCTAGGTTACGTTGCCTGTATTTTAAATTACAGAAATGCTGGGTTAATAAGATCACATGAGGGAGTATTCAATATATCTCTCCAACATTTAACTAATCTTGTGGTTGAACTCCTTAGCATGTAATAGGGCTCCGATAGGTTAAGCTTGTTCTACATGCATGCATTGTTCAAGGACTTCACAGGAAAATATGGTTTTTTTTTTTTTTTTTTTTTTAGTTTGTTTTAAATAAGCTTCAAATGTTTGTGTTAGTGTACGATGCAACATAGCAGAAAATGTTTTTTATGGCATGAAAGAAATTTTTGTTCACAAAATTGGAAATGTGAAATTATCGGTTGAATTTGATTTTTAAATAGAGTAGAAAATAGGCGAAGTTACGACATAATTAAAAGGTGTGCTTTAATAAAAAAGAAATTGTGTGTTAACCAAGTAATGGTGAGGGAGGGGTGCGCCAATGGGTTAGGGTTAGTGCAATTTTCCACAGTTTGTCAGAGTATCCCATACTTCGATGTATAAAATATTTTGAAGCACCATAAAATTTTTCAAGATTAGAATAGATCTAAGTTCGATTCTTTACAATATAGCCAAAAAATAAAGAAAATTCCCGTACTCTGAAGGAAGTTGCCTTCTCGATCAGATGAGCATATATAGCATGGCTGGTTGGTACGTACTAGCTATAGAGAACTGACAATATTTGGAAGCAGGCAAGGCATGTCATGTGCAGCTTCGTAGCAAAGCAAACGTACGAATTGTATCACCAAAAACATGTCATTATTTGCAATTAAAGGCACTCGAGTATTGATTTCCATGCAGTTTTAAATTACAGCCAGCTGAGTGATATATGTAACACTGAGAGAAACTAATTAGTATAGCATATATATACATCATTCTGCAGTAACATATATATGACTGTCGGGAGTCTATAGAATTACATATTTTCATATACAATAATACACTTTTTCTTTTGACGTACATGGTTTTGGAAATACAAAAGTTTTAGCATAAATGTTTTCTTCTTTTATTTATTAGCACTAGTCGTTTGTAAGTTTTGAACTCGATACCTCCTCAAGTAAAGTGAAGATTTGTACTAAAAATGGACCTGGATTGGGTTTTATAAGATCGTATCAAGCTTTCATTGCTTACTACAATTGTCATTTTCTTTCATATATTTTCTTTTATATGTCTTTTGGTTTTAGAGAAAGTTTCATATATTAGGTTTAATTAGTTCCATTGACTATCTTGATGAAATATGTAGTTATAGGCAAGCACGCTCATTCTGTCAACTGAGATATTCAAAAGTTCAATTAGATCAGATTTAGTTTATTACATGTTCGAATTCCTTTACTTTGCTTTTGGTCCTGATTTCAAATTAGCCATAAGCACGTCGATGAGTAAGTGATTCTGTCACTCAAATTTGTTAATCAAAATCCTTCTCCTTGTTCCTTGCTCTCTTTTGAAAATCCTCGTACGATGATAGCTCATAAGGTTAAAAACATTTGTCCTTACATTCAAGTATTATGTTTGATTCTTCATCTCCTATTATCACTTGTATGAATATATAACCTACTCGAAACCCAATATTTTACTTTTCTGGCCAACAAAGAAAGTTCTGAATTGATTGTTCTCTATCGAATGAATACAAAAGAAAGATAGAAAGGGACTCTGAGTTTTTTTTTTTTTTTTTTTTTTTTTTTCCCTCCAATTCTTTTTGTTGAAATTTTTTGGGGAAAGGGGGTGGCAATCAAATTGAAGCTTAATTTTTCCTTTCTCATAAGGGTATTGTAAACCGATGTATGTGATGCATCAGTTTGAAGAAAGGTTTAGGGTACTAAACTGAAACATTTAGATAAAGCACGCAAATTTAGCCATCAGCTAAAGTAATGCATTCTGTGCACCGATGCATTATAGAATTTTCAAGGTCGTGCATGGGAGAACTATATTCACATGTAACTTGTGGAGAAAGTCCATCGTGATCCAAATTCAGCTATTAGTTGAAGTAATACATTCCATACACCAACGCACTATAGAATTTTCAAAATAATATATGGGAGAACTATATTCGCTTGTAGCTAGTGGAGGGAGTCCATTGTTATCCAAACACAGAAAAGGGTCAGTCACTACTCATATGACACTCATATACACAACACAGTGAACGCTCTTGGACAGACACTAGTGACCGTACATAGGAAAGAGTAAAGAAGCTTCCCACCAGGGGAACCAAACATTGCAGTCATTGTCTCAGTGATTTTCCAAGTACCCCCCATTTATTTTGTCTCTCTTATTGTCACTATTTTGATGAATTTCCTTCCCCGAGCTTGCCTTGGTTTGCTTGTCCCAAGGCCAAACTGCTTCTGCTTCCTGCTTCTGCTATTTGCTTTCTGCTTCTGCTTCCAGCTGCTTGAGACAGTTGAGTGGCTGAGTCATCTGCAGTCAAACGAGAAGATTACATGCATGACAATTTTAGAACTTTCAAGTTTAAGAAAAACAGCTTTTTTTGGGAATGCTTTTGCTTTGCTTGCTTCATGCTTTTGCTGAGGTGACCACTTACTGAGCTGATGTGTATAAAACACCAAAAGAAAAAGAAGGAAAATTTTGAACTGTTACTGCTTTGCTTTTGCAGCTTATGGCTTATCCCAAATTGGGAAGTCTGGCCATTGCTTCCAGGCTGCTTTTAACCATCTTTAGACATTACTGATATTTACCACAGCAATTTAACCTACTCGTGTAAAACATAAATTAACTATAGAAATAGAACCCCTTAATCTTTTTCTATAATCCTAGTTTAAAAGTTAAAAATAAATAAGAAAAAAAAAAGCCCTGCAAAGTCTAGGGTTTAGGGGTGTGCCCAATTGGCCAAAAAGGCAATTCAATTAGGTACTCTGAATTGGTCCAGAAAGATGTACATATGGGCTTGTTAGCGAATCTCATTTATCCCAGCAGGTTATTGTGCTGAAAAATTATTTTCGCACTCTCGTTTTTTCGGTGCTCTCTTTTACTCTTTTCTTGCTGTTGAATTTATCAATTAGAGGAGAATTAAGAGGAAAATCAGAGAAAAGAGTGTAGAATGAGAAAACGGAAGTGTGGAAATTATTCTCCTATTGTGCTTAGGTTTAATGTTAAGAAAGGTAGTATACCATATAGAACTATTCCGATCGGGCGAGAAGCCCTCTCCCTTCTGTTGCTTTGATTCGTTCATCAATCTTCGCTCGGGATGAATCTCCGAATTAATTTTTTTTTCGGAAATTTGTCGAATCTAATCTTGAATTTTGGGTCTTCTGCCTTATTCAGTTGTCATGGTTTGTGCAGATTGATCTTGTGTTTGGAGGTGAATACAAGGCAGGCTCAATGCTGTAAAGGCAAACCCAAAGTTTGGGTCCATCCAAATTACTATTCAAAGCCTCAAATTTTAAGAGCTCAAAGTTCACAAAACAAATGACTTGAACCACAGTTGCAAATATTGTAGTAGACTCGATTTACGCCATGTTTTGGTGCCTAGGATTGGATCGGATAAGTTACTGAATCTATAACAAGTTGACAGAAGAAACGGAAACCAACTCACAAAGTTTAACAGATTCAATCTTAGATACCAAACGCGACCTATCAATAAAATGACTAGCCCAAGGGACGTCAAAAACTGGTGCAATGCGATGAACACGCAAACCATTCAAGAAACAAGGTAATCAAGATCAAAACCAAATAGACAAAAACTGAATGTTGGAAATTAGTGTGACATCCCACATCGCCCAGGGAAGTGATCTTTAAATGTATATTCCCATCTCTACTTAGCACGAGACCTTTTGGGAGCTCACTGGCTTCGAGTTCCGTAGGAACTCCGAAGTTAAGTGAGAAGGAGACTAGAGCAATCCCATGATGGGTGACCCACTGGGAATTTGCTCGTGAGTTCCCAAAAACAAAACCGTGAGGGAATGGTAAGCCCAAAGCGGACAATATCGTGCTACAGTAGTGGAGTCGGACTCGGAAAGTGATCCGCCTCGGGCCGGGATGTGACAATTAGAGTGCTTATCTTCAATTCAGGCAATCAAAAATAACTGTTTAGGAAACATTTTTGAAACTCAACATGTCACTGGTAGTCAAGCTTTTTATTCTACCACCATCCTAAAATCCGAGATGAAGTACAGAAGTTCGAAAAAACCCTAAAAATACGCTTGAGAATGACAAAAGTCATACACAGACCGCAAGATAGTTTTCCAAAAATAAAACAAGAGAAACAAGAACTGTAAATTTCTTCAGTACTTGTAATCCTTCACATGGAGAGACTCAGCGGCACCCTCACCGAGCTTGGCATCACCCTTGTAGATTCCAAGAGTAGCTTCTGAGTTGGCCTTGGCCCTTGTGAGGAGAGCAGCCTGCGCCTTTGGGATGTTTTCCTCTTTCCCTGCCCATGCCTTCAGTGTGCTCTGCTGAAGAGCACGTCCGAAGGAGAAGGATAGAGACCACGGCTTCTTTCCCTTGAGTTGGTTCATGGCGTTGAGGTTCAGGGTAGCCTCCTCCTCACTCTGTCCACCGGACAAGAACACAACAGCAGGGACTGCTGCAGGGGTAGTGCGCAACAAGGCACGAACTGTGTACTCAGCAATCACTTTTGGTGAAGCCTTCTTGGCATCAGATCCTGGGGTAACCATATTGGGTTTCAAGAGAGTTCCTTCAAGCAGGACATGGTGGTCGTTAAGGGCCTTGTAGCATGCGGCAAGAACACGTTCGGTCACATCAGCACACTTATCAATGGAATGGGGTCCATCAACCAGGATCTCTGGCTCAACGATGGGGACTAGGCCATTCTCCTGGCAGATGATGGCATAACGAGCCAACCCGTTGGCATTCTCTTGGATGGACAGCTGAGATGGTTCAGTGGGGCCAATCTTGAGCACAGCACGCCACTTTGCAAACCGTGCACCAGCTTCATAGTACTTCTGGCAACGCTGGGCAAGGCCATCAAGACCCTGGGTTGTGGTCTCACCATTGGTTCCGGCAAGCTCAACGGTACCCTTGTCAACCTTAATTCCAGGGAGAACACCACCTTCCTTCAAGACATCAACGAATGGCTTGCCTGCACAACATAATAATGAGTACCATCCCATGGAAAATTTGACACTATTATTTAGGAAAAGAACAATCCAAAGCGAGCATAAATCGGAAAAGGGTAACAATTCATGTAACCAGAGGATTGTCAAAACAGGATTACAAACAGAACAAGTACTGTTTACTGCTTTACCCAAACTTCTCTTGAAAAAATAAAATCTTTACAAAACGATAAGAATTCAAAGGATTTATTGTTCGAACAAAATAAAAACACTGCATACACAACATATTTGTTTCAAAATAAAACAGAACAAATAGTTGTGCAATGACGAAGTATCAAAAGAACTTAAATCAAAATACCTGAAGCGGTCTTCTGGTAGAGGGTTTCCTCAAAGAGGATAACTCCACTAAGGTATTGGAGCACATCAGGGGCAGTGAAGAGGAGTTCACGAAGACAACGCCTGTTTGATTCAACATTCTCAACATTGATGCTGGCAAAACGTTTGCCAATTGTGCCAGTTGACTCATCAGCAGCGAGAATACCCTTTCCAGGGGTGCCGATGTAGGCAGCATTGGCGATAAGCTCATCTGCAAGGCATAAAAATTTCAGCCAACATAGACCAATCACAAAATATAAATACCCACATCGAAACATCTACATTAAATTACAAAAAACAAGAAAATATGGAATGATAACAAAAGTTCGGACAAGTCCAAATTCCCCTCATTGTCAAGCAAGTAATACAACCGAAGACAATCGAAAAATCAATTACTACAAGTGACATGCTTCCAAAACTATTAGAAGTTCAGATCAAAAGAAAAAAGAAACAAATACAACGAGGAACTCTGAAGGGTAAAGTGTTATGAATAAGTAAGATAATCACACACATAAAAACACAGGGTTTCAATGTAGATCAAAAGATCTAGATTTAGTACCAAACAACTTTGTCAATCGAATCCCATACCAACAATTGACTGAAAAAATCATAAACCCCAATAAGCACACTTGCAAATTTGTGGACTCTTAATCCATAAATTTGAATTTAACTTTGAAGTAAAATATAGTCAACAGGTATTCCAACTTCACAAAGTAAAACCCAGAAGGCATATTAACTAAACAAGTCAGATTAGATCTAAATTTTAGTAATCAAAGTACTCAAAAAGAGGTTTCAGGAGCAAAAACGATTAATTTTCTGATAACCCAAACCCAGAAAACTGCAAGAAATCGATACGGTATAGAAAAAAACGAATCTGGGTCTTCGGATATCGAACACAGAAGTAAGATCCAATCACTCAACAACCCGAACATACTGAAAAAACATGGTTTCATGAATCAAAGCTTAAAAATGAACAAAAGCAATCAGATCTCAGAAATTAATCAAAACAAAAATAAGTATAGATACATTAACAGATCGATATAAACAAGTAACAGAGTGAAAGGGATGAGTAAATTACCAGCGTATTTGCCTCTGTAAGCAGACATGTTCGATTGAAGCTGAAGATCGCGAGAGGAAGAAAAAGACGAATTGGTTGTTTTCTGAGAGATCGAGAGAGAGGAAGAGATGATGGAAGAAAAAGAAGGGTGGGTGAGGATTTTTATGCGAGTACGGCTCGAAAGTTCCCACGCAAATAAATTATTATTACTTTTCTCTTTCTGGTTTTACCATTTTGCCCTCCAGCCCTTAGTTGGACCTAAATTTATTTCCTATTTTATATTAATACGAATTCATTATTGTGGATTTTCTCCCAACTTACAAGAAACAATACATATCTATTTTTTCCTAAAATGTTTGTTCTCTCCATTAATTGAGTATCTCCAATGAAATTGTTGAGAAATATTAAGGGAACTCTTTCGAAAGTGAAACTTTTCATGTACTTTCTGCTACACAGTTTAACATTGATTCTCGTGGTAACGTTATAAAACATTATACTAAAAACATGAAATGACAGAGAGTTTATGAAAATTCTTATTTTTGAAAGAGTCCACTTAGCATTTCTCGAAATTGTTTTAGAAATAGTGGTGTTAATAACTCATGACATTACCATGTGTGTTAGGTATGGTTTTGATTGCCATGTCTTAACTTAAATGATTAAGAAAATAAAAT
Source organism: Pyrus communis (assembly GCF_963583255.1). Classification (NCBI taxonomy): domain Eukaryota; kingdom Viridiplantae; phylum Streptophyta; class Magnoliopsida; order Rosales; family Rosaceae; genus Pyrus; species Pyrus communis. The sequence goes on from NC_084811.1 coordinate 25,949,677, forward strand.
ACCACATACATATTGTGATTGCTTATGTGACTCAGTGTTCTAATTAGATTTAATTTTACTGCAACAGAATTTCATAAGCGTTACTCTTTTTTTTTTCTTCATAAAATTGCTTTAAAAACGTCAGAGTCTTCATATCAATATTTTATGAAATACGTACTACCTTAAGATCAAATGAACTTTTGAATATTAGAGGTTGAAACAATCATCAGAAGAATAATTAGCCCAAAAATTAGAATACATTATGAGAAAATAAAACTTCTATCGAAATACATGCCTTACAAAGCCTCTAGATTTACTTCGGCACGCATATGTTTTATTTAATATCCACAAATTTATATTTCCTTTTAAGTTAGAGCCTAAATTAATTGAAGAGGGTAACAAAGTAATTAGGCAGCGTGGTGGGTTTTCACAAAACCAGCCGCCGTCCCCGTGATTGGGTTAGGTCGGTAGGTAGGGGGTCAAAAAAGTAAAACCAGCCAACCAAATCCTGTGGGGTTTGAAGGCGACTCCCGTTTTGGTTTTGGTTTTGTGAACTTGTGATAGCCAAAACCAACACCGGCAATCTAGGTTCCGGTATTTATCACAGTGCTTGCCTTTTTTAGCCTATATTCATATCTTGCAGACAATTTACAATGTAAAATAAGCGGGTGAGATTTAAAAAAAAACTGATCATATACTTTTATTATCTTCATCTATCCTATTTGTATTTTGGTGTGCTTAAAATCGGAAAATGATCCTCTTTGGATTCACTTTGTGGGAATCCTAGGGATTCCCACATCCTAACCGTTCATTATATATTGTGCGGTCAGTTCTCGTCAAATACTATTTGTGTTTAATTTTAAATAAAAAAATAAATGATTTCTGACCGCACAATATACAATGAACAACTAAAATATGGGAATTCCTAAAATTCATACAACTTGAATCCAAATGGGATCCAATTCCCTTAAAATCACAAAATATTAGAGCCACGTATTCATATCTTGAGCGCCTATATTAGAAATTTTGTGTACGGTCGCCCATATGCTAGGTTATCTGTCGGCCCAAAAATCTCCTATATTTGAGATGCATGTCTTTTTTTTTTTTTTTCCAACGCCAATTTAATTTGTTTTTGTATAAATTGATTGTTGTAGTTTACAAAGAAGAAGCACTAAAAAAATGGAGTAGGATTTTCTTCCCTCCAAATACTCTCATTTCCCCTCCTTTCTCACTTTCCTCTTTGTCTCTCTTTATAAAAAAGTCAACATAAAATGTTGATAATGCTTAATCGTGAGCGTTCAAATAAAATAAGAGACTGGAAGTGAAGGAAAATGAGAGAGGAAAGAATCCGGATCCGTAAAAAATACTCACTTAAAGTGTGGGGAAAGTGTAATATTTTACTAGTTTGATTGAAGGGCATGTGTGTAGGTAGCCTCTCTAGTGTTGGTAGTTTTGGAGAAATTTTTCATTGTGACGGGAACATGTATTTTTGAAGTTATTAACTTTTTAGCATACATATTTCACTATTGGTATAGTGATACGTGATGTACCACCTCGTGTTCCAGTCACATTGAAAAATCTCTCGTAGGTTTGACGTCTAGGATAAATAATCTTACAACATGAATGGCATTTCCAATGAATTTTCTTTGCTTTGTACTTATAGGCAGCTATCAAACGCTTTGGAATGCCCCTTCAATGTCTCCTTTATATGATCGATCGTACCTAAAAACTATACAAATAGAACTTAGGGGTTCAAACTTAAAAACTGAATCACACACTACAGTAATGTTGGAATATACCGTAACTTGATATAATTATAAAATGTTGTCACATTATAATGAATGTTTTACGTAATTCATAATGTATTCTAAATTAAATTTAATTAATCGATCATCCATATTATAATACATAAATTAATCATACAAATTCACAGTATTTCAGTACCACACTCTAATTTTAGCTTCACGGCCACGTATTGGCTCTCTCGCCCGGTCCACGCAGGCCTCATGCTTCATCTGAAAAAAATATATAAATTAGATACATAATTCAAGGCTGTCAAATGTCATTGAATTTGTTTTTTATTTTTGTGTATAAAATTGTTTGCAATGCATCACCTGCATTATTATGTATGCTTTGCAGAGTCAAATCTTACGTGCTTCATGTTGGTTCCTTGTCACCTCACCCACCACATTTCTGGTTGCGCTGTTTTGAACTCGATTTTAATTATAATTCTTGAAACTTGATTTTAATCTTATTTTATTTTATAAAACTTAAAGATTGCTACTTTATTTTTTGAAATTCAAAGTTTGCTTCACCTTGTTCCCTGAAATTCGATTTTGATCTCATTTTGTTCTCTAACACTTGGAAGTCATCTTTATAAAACTCATTTTGTTCTTAAATGGGTTTGATTTGGGTGCGCCATACTAATCATTTTTTTTTTTTTATATTTTTTTCATCTCTTCAATTTATATTAAACTTAATATTCTCTTATTGTGGAATGTAACGCAGGATGGAGATTTATAATATTTATTGCACATGTAGCATAGTCTTATTGAGTGTTGAATCTCATATATGTTTCAGAATGTGACCTATAAGTTTTAGTGAGAAGAGAGAATCCACAAGTCAAAATGGAAACGAATTTTGAGTTTCAAAAAGTAAAGTGGTGACTTTAGAATTGCAAGGAACAATATAAAATCAAAATGGAGTTCCATATGATATAGCTAAAAAAAAAGCCTCAAAAGTCAAAACAATAAGAGTTGATATATATGCCTCATCCAACAAACTTTCAACCCAGCACGTCATGTATTTGATTTCTGACACTGGTAAATCAAATAATGATGATCATTGGAGATTAAATTCTCTATACAAGTCTTCCATAATCCTTTTTTTAAAAAACACAAAAGAACAAAAAAACTTTTAACGCATTGATATATGAACCAAAATCAATCGCATCTTGTCACTAGCATCACTTGGGATCATGCGCAACAATTTTCTTTCTTTTTATGCCACGCCGATCTTCTCTTTAATATTCAAAACTGGCAAATTCTTAAAAATAAAAGCATGCAAAAGAATATGGCATGATGACATTTTTCGTTCGTGGTTTACTTCAAGCGTTTTATGCTTTTGGAGTTCAATGTCCGATGATTGTCTAACATGATACCAAACTTTATTTATTTTTTTTTTATCTAAAATTATATTTGAGATTGTCAAAATTCTCATTTTAGTTCCTGAGGTTTAAAATTCACCATCAATAATTTTGGTCTTTTTGTGATAAATTTATGTTAAATTGAAAGTATTTTTATTAGATCAATCTTTCCCCTTGAACTGATGGTTTCTTTAATTTAATGGAAATTTTTCACAAAAAAATTGAAATTGTTGACAGTAAACTATCTCAAGAATCAAATTGACAACTTATGTCAATCTTAGATATTATTTTGAATAAAAAGCTTACCTTTTTTTTTTTGGCATAGTAAGATTGTGCGTAAAGATCAATAAAATAAACCCTAGCATGTTGTATAGTGTTATCTTTACACTTTGATGTTCTACATTGATAGCCATGACTCATTTGTACAAATTCTATTACAATTTATATTATATTTAAACTAGTCTAAATTATAGAAAGAAAATACAAACGAAGTACGTAGAGTAGAGTACATTAGCTATTATTAGCCAATATAACTACGTCAACGTTTAATATTCATGTCGACTTTTGAAATTCTTGTGAAAGAAGGAAAAGAAGTGGTAGTTAGGAAGATGAATACCAAGTTGTGGAGGCATCAGCCGCATCACCTGCGCCTCTCTTTCCATCTCTCTTTATCTTCTCTTTTCTGAAACTGTTGAGCCAACTGGCCAAGTGGGGATTTTAATATTTTTTGTCAAAAGGTGACCAATTAGTGAGAATTTTAAAAATTCATAAATTATATTTGTTCATCATACATTATGCTGTTAATTTTTATCAAGTACGGTTAATATTTAATTTTAAATAAAAATATTTAAAACGATTTCTAAGCGCAATATGTACAATAAATAAACACGATTCACGAATCTCTCGCAAAAATAATCCAGAAAGAATCCAGATTCGGAAGGTAATTTTAATTTGTTAAATAATATTTTTTTTTCTGAACAATGTTGAATAATTATTTAAACTTGGAATATTCTTCACTTCGATCCGATATGGAGACAATTTGAACAAGTTCTGCTGTTAGGTTTTGGAATATTCTTCACTTCGATCCTTCTTTATAATCTTTATATAAAGGATGCCTCATACGGGATAAGGGTTAGAATTTGACAACACATTTTTTTGAAAAACTTTTTAACACACATTTTTAAGAGACGATTTTTTATGTATACTCTCTCACCCTTAACAAAATCACTAAAGTCCCGAGCAATATGACCACTTGATTAAATTTAACATTTTTATAAAATTGTATTCGTCTATTTTCTTAACTATAAATGAATATCTTATGATTTTGAATTTATCTAATTCAAAAATGTTGTGAAAGCCCAATACAGTATTGGACCTAAACAATACCTAACCCAATCAAAAAATGAATCAAAAGATTTCAAATAAACACATTCTCGATCAACCCAAATATATAACAAAAGAAGTTTAAATTTCTCCAAACTAAAACCAAGTCGATGAACAAACTAAAACTCTCCTCAAAGCTTTTATCAAAACCTACTAGTATCCAGTAATAATGTCAGCACGACTCAGATTACGAAGAAAGTTTCAACAAACAAAAAGGAAAGACCTAGGTTACGAGACTGCGAAAACAAAGCTACCTTCTAACCGCATAACAACTTGGTATTCGACAGCTTCCTCAATCAATACTTGTAGTCCTTGACATGAAGGTTCTCGGCGGCACCCTCGCCAAGCTTGGCGTCACCCTTGTAGGCTCCCAATGTCGCTTCCGAGTTAGCCTTGGCCCTGGTTAGGAAAGCTTCCTGAGCCTTCTTCACATTCTCCTCCTTTCCTGACCAAGCCTTGAGAGTGCTTTGCTGAAGGGCACGTCCAAAGGAGAATGAAAGAGTCCATGGCTTCTTCGCCTTTAACTTGTTCATGGCGTTGAGGTTGAGGGTAGCCTCCTCTTCGCTCTGCCCACCAGAGAGGAAAACCACAGCAGGTACAGCCGCGGGCACTGTGCGCTGCAAGGCGCAGACAGTGTGCTCGGCAATCACCTCGGGCGCAACCTTTTTGGAATCAGATCCTGGAGTCACCATGTTAGGCTTCAAGAGAGATCCTTCAAGCAGGACATGGTGGTCGTTAAGTGCCTTGTAGCATGCGGCAAGAACACGTTCGGTCACATCAGCACACTTCTGAATGTCATGGGATCCATCAACCAGGATCTCCGGCTCAACAATGGGAACAAGGCCATTCTCCTGGCAGATGATAGCATATCGGGCCAACCCATTGGCGTTCTCGTTGATTGCCAGCTGAGATGGCTCGGTGGGGCCAATCTTGAGCACAGCACGCCATTTGGCAAATCGGGCACCAGCTTCGTAGTACTTCTTGCAACGTTCGCCAAGGCCATCCAGACCCTGAGTTGTGGTTTCACAATTGGTACCAGCAAGCTCAACAGTGCCCTTGTCAACCTTAATGCCAGGAAGGACACCGCCCTCCTTCAAAACATCAACAAATGGCTTACCTGTATAGCATAAATCGAAATGTCAATGACATGACATATCATCCAAGCACAAAAAATAAACAGAAATGACAATGTCATAGATAAACTTTCGAACCCTTCTATACATGGAGAAACACGAGTATTGAAAACAATTCATAATTTTTGAATTAAACCTGATTTTAGACATGAATTTCATAATGTAGGTAGAAAAATACCAGCAGCTGTCTTCTGGTAGAGGGTTTCCTCAAAGAGGATGACTCCACTGAGGTATTGGAGGGCACCGGGAGTGGTGAAAAGCAGCTCACGGAGAGCGCGCCTGTTTGTCTCAGTATTCTCAACGCCAATGCTGGAAAGACGCTTGCCAATCGTGCCAGTTGACTCATCGGCAGCAAGGATACCCTTTCCCGGGGTACCAATGTAGGCAGCATTAGCAATGAGCTCATCTGCAAGCCAAAGATAATTCAGTATATTAACAACTGTCACAGAAATAGTTGCAAACTAAGACCCCAAACTTAGATTATCCACAAGAGAAAACAAAAAGAAAGCACGACGACGAAAGGACCGCTTCAAACTCTGCGAACATAAAATTCTTTTGAATTAAAACACCAATTAAGCAAATATCATCCGTCACAGTCACATTGTCTTGAGCGAATGTGCTCTCTCCTATGCATCCGAGTCCTAATCATCCTCCCGTATTTTTAAGACTAAATTTCTTGTGTAAAAAATCAATTAAAACGTCAGCTGATGACAAAAACAGAGTTTTACAGGTATATTTTTCATATAATTTGAGCTTTACACGTTAAAATAAACCTCAAATTCAGGTCATGCCAATCGATTCAAACAAACATGGATCGTAAATCATCATTTAATTAAGGAAAGTGTTATTAGCCCTTCGTAAATCTCATCATACACTCCTCACGAGTGTATTTTTCTTTCCAAATATAGAAAGTTTGAAGTGTCAGTAACAATTCCCTTAATTAAAACAATCATTATAACACAAATTAAAAATGATTTCTTACAACAAAAGGGCAAACCCTACAATCCAAAATTTTAAGATTTTTCTCTACCCTACATGATCATAACCATTAACACACCAGTAAAACACTAATACGAGGTGGCGGAAAAGTCCATAGAGAGTCCACTCAAGGTCGCACTTTGAGAGAGTAAAGAGTCACACTTTGAGAGTCTCCTTAGCATTTATCTTAATTAGTTTCAAATTAACTTTCAAAATTAAGCACCATCCAGGCATCCACACACTATTAAGTATTAATTACAATTCAGCAAAACTTAATTTAACACAGAAAAATTAATTATCATCTTGATAGAAGCACCGATACAACACTAATCCATAATCCATACGATAAATTCAATACATACAGATACAGACCAGAGCAAACACATATAATTCAAAAATTAAACCAAACAATAACAAAAAGGGCAGAGTATTTCAAACGATAGATAAAAGGATGAAGAGAATATGTAACGGCGTTAGGCGATGATTACCGTGATACTTTCCCTTGAAGGCCGACATTTTTTACGGTGAGAAGAGAGAGCGGAAACTTAAGGGTCGGTTATGGATTGAGAGATTGAGTAGGAAGATGGGAGAAAATGGTGGGTGTGAGTGAGGGTTTTATATCAGAGACCAAGGCCTTGCGGAAAACGTTGACCTCAGTCAAGTGTATCTCGAAAGATCTTCGACATTCTCGTCATTTTGACTCTTTTGCCCTTAATTTCGTGCTGGGCTTTCAGTCCTTAGCCGACTTAACCCACAGAAAATGCCCCAATGATTATCCTTTTTTTTTTCTTCTTTTTTTAATGTAATTCATCTTAATCCATTAAGTTTAAATATCTGGATCATTGAAATTTGATCCAATGATTACATAAGAGCTCAATTTAAAAGTTATAATAATTTTAACCGTTAGATCAAATTTCAATGATCCGAATCCTCTGACTTGATAGATTAGAAGGAAGAGATCTGGAGATAATCCATTTCCACCTATAAGAACAAAAAGAAAGAGAACAGCTAAAAGCTTCTCTTAAAAATAGGATTCTGATTTCTGTGCCACCTGATATTTTTAGCAAGGTTCTAAAAAATGCTAAGTTAGTTGAACTGGGGGTTAGAACCTAGCGTCTAAATGACTAGACGGGATCTAAATAGATTTTAGTATAGTATTTTATAATATTAACACGAAAATTTACATTAAACTGTAAAATATCATAGAATTATGAAGTCCCACTTCAGCAAAATCTCCTTTGCATTGCTTGAGGACAAGTAGAAAAAAAGTTGGGGCAAAAAGAAGAGAAACTTAGGTCAAACTTGTAAAATCCATGTAATTTGCTTATATTCCCAAAGAATCCAATTCTTTGATGTGAAAGCTAAAGTTAACTAAAACCATTATTCCTCTTCGTCAGAATTTTTAATAAATGATGTTTGCTAGTCAATTGCTTGGTTGGTTTTACGGCAGTGGTTTTCAATGATTTTGATTACCAGTTACACCCTTCATTAGTGCTTAATTTGGCTTCCTCCATTCTTTCGGAAGGGTATAATTGGTAATCAAAATCACTGAAAACCACTGCGGTAAAACCAACCAAGCAACAAATTGTAGTGCTTACTGTTGGCCAGGTGGAGGCGAAGGTTGAATCTGTGGGTTTGGTTGGAATATGCGAAAACCCCGAGCGATTACCACCACCGCCACACTTTCATTTACCACTAATGCAAATATGTGAAATCACACGCTTTTATATACATTTGGTCACGTATTTTTGTGGAATTCATTTTACATGTGTATTTTAATGATTCAAATCTTTTATTTTGTAGAATTTTTTTAAAAAAAATTATGTTTATTAAAAATCATTCAAATTTGAAATTATATAACTGTCATATTAAATTTAGTGTTTGTTTAAATAACAATGTTCGTTCATTTTCTTCTACAAATGTATCTTAATGGTTTTGGATTTGTCTAATTTTTTATCATATGATCTCTGAATGATGTACTAAAATATAAATAGTTTGGATCGTTGAAATACAGTATAAAGTAGCCCTATAAAATAAGTATCAAAATATGTATAAAAAACGTATCCTCGAATCCTAACCTATACATACTTAATCCCCATATAGATACAGTTAGTTCATTCATTCTAATGGATTTTAGTATAAAAGAAGGAAGTATACCAACCTTCAACAATACTAAAATCAATCAACAGGGCAAACGTGTAAAGGTACATAATTCATAAGTCGGTAAGATTTTTTTCGGTGAAAGTTTGAAGTTGGAAGCCCTTCCTTGTTGATTCAAAAGATCATAATTTGTTGAGTTCAATTCATGTTCGAAATTTTTAAGTTCAAGGATAAAGAATGAAGAGTGCCAAAGTTTCACGTTTTTAAATATTTTAGGAGTCGAGTCTTTTCCCTTTCTACTACAACATGAACCGTTTCAAGTCAAGCAAAAGTTGTGTTGCTTATCTACGACTGAGGAAAACTAAGGTAGCCCTAGCACAATGGTTACCATGCAGTAAAACAGTCCGGCACACCAAGTATCGTAATATGTAAGGAGAAGTTTACTTTTTTTAGGTGTTCATCTACTTATATTATGACACTTGATATATCGAAACTTATTTTTAATACATTAAAAAAATCTCTGGTTAATGATTGGAGAAGGAATGAAAAATGTATCAAATGCCTTGAACCAGGTTGGCCCAGTTCCATTACATCTCTTCAGCCTGTGGTTTGGAAATGGACTTGGAGCCGAAGTCCAATTACATAAGAAAGTATAAATCCATCCACGAACTTATTCAAGCTCAACCTACTACTTCGAGTTTGATCATCGCAAGCTACTGACTTGAGCGTTAAAGTGTCTTGATCAAAACTAGGCCTAAATTTTTTTCAAACTCTCTTAAGTTCAAGATATTGTATTCCGGCAAGTACTGACTATCATGTTTCATTTTCTCAACAAATATCATGAAAATGGTAATACATTGAGTTAGAATAGTACCCAACACCGTACATACTACAAAAGTATAACTCACTATTTTTAATGCATATGATAAAAAATGAAACAAAGATTAGCTTTTCAAATTTTGTATAAGTTGGAAGTAGAAGATATATAAGTTCGATGTCTAGAATTCGATCGGATAATCACAAGCAGAGCCAGCTAGTGGTTGTCCCAGGTTCTAGCACACCCTAAGTTTTAAATTTTGGAACTTTCCGGTGTTAAAATAAGCATGTTGTGGTAAACTTAAGCGTAATATTGCACAAAGTAGAAATTTTGCCTACCACTAACACCTAAATCTCACTACATACTACAAGGAAAATAAATTAGTCAACTCCTATATAAATTCCTAGATCCGTCTTTGATAATCGCTAGATTCAAGATATGTTAGTTATAAAGAAAACTTATCGTTTCAATCTTATTATCAACGGCGATAAAGTGTGTATGGTTCTTTTTCTACTATTAAATTAATAATATTTTAAATCTAACAAATTATCTTATCCAAACCAATTCACTTTTAGGCATCACACATGGCCTAAATTTGATGAATGAAACAAACTCTTTGCAACTTTGACCAAAAACGATAGCTCTTATTAGGCAAAGCTTTTGGCTAACAATTTAGTTTTGTATGGGAATATGGATAAATGAGAAATCCGATAACACTTGATTTCAATGAGATGGTGACTTAAATTTATTGACACATGTGAGGCTGGACCTAATCTATTTTGACACTTGCAAAAGAAATTTAATCCGTGAAAATAGTAGCTACTAGCTATATAGTCCTTGTCGTTGACGTTGTTCATTGTATGATGTTGAACTACTATGCCCGTATACATAGAGTAAGCATCGTGTTTGAATTCTCTAGGTTTTGGTGGTATAAATCCTGACACAACATAAAATTATGATTCAAAACTCCTACGACATTATTAAGATTATGCCATAATTAACTACATACATCATGTTAAACTTAATTAGTACTCGACAAAGATCTAAAACAACATGACCTGAACACAACCCAAAACGACCAGATATCACCTCTAGTTGGTGCTTGATACAAACCTAACTCAAAAGTAACAAGCGATGCCTCAAATAAAATTTCTTTCAATTGGGTTCGAAGTACTGCTTGTTACAATCAAAATAATAAAACTGTCAGTCTGTCACAATCTTAGATGATTCGGTTCTCCTACCTCTCGAACATTGGAGACGTTTTGAACACCTGTATATTGTTGGTTTGAATGAGGTTGGCAAGTATGCCAAAACAATAGTTGTACTAGTGCAAAGCTTAAACCTAATCAATTGGGTAAACTCAATGTCAAGCAATAAAATTCAGCCGTTATTTGCAAACCATTAATATGAAGCTTGTGCACGTTTCCTGGCAATTACCTCATAAAAAATGCATAAACAAATGTTATAATAGCAGACCAAAAAATGTGCACGTTTCAATGGGTAAATTAATTGCCAAAATTTTTGCCCCCTTGGGTTTTAAAAAGCCAATCTATTTTGGCCATACGGCAAAAATCACTAAACATGAACAAAAAGGGCCACTTGCGGAAAATTTATATTCTTATAAATTCTGAAAAATCACTAAAAGAAAAAAAGAAGGAAGGAAAATTTGAGTATTCTAATATATAACAATATATAATAATATATATTGCTTTTTACGTGGATCACATTTACTTGTTAAATTTTCGTGAAGTCTTAAATGCATCTTCAACTGTTTCTGTAATGTGTCATATATGATTGAACTCTACATAATAAAAATAGAATATTTGGCTTGGAAGGGAAAGAGGGAGGAAGCAGAGTACACATTAAATTTTGATTGTGTGTCGTACATCATTTTTAATGCAAATGCTTCCAGTAAAATTAGAATTTATACAATTTTTCTTCATCAAGGAAAGCATATAATTTCATCTAATCTTCAACTTTTAAAACTATAAAATAAACAAACAACTTATAAAGTCGTTGTTAATATAATTTCTTCTGTTCACTAAATAAAATATAAAATAAATATAAAAAAAGGTAAAAATTAGAGGAAACAACAAAAGAATCAGTCAGGTCTCTTACACGCGCAGATCAACAAAGAAAATTCATCAGCACTTTCTTGCCCTTTCTTTTCCAAATTCTTGTCTTCCAACCAGAGCCTGCTATCCAATCCACTCCTTGTCCTGAACATAAAGACAGCTACCCCAGATTTTGGATTGAACAACCAGTCATGGATATCCCACATCAAATCCACCAGCAAACCATCCAAAAAAATTGTTTGGTTTCCTCTGAAATTCCACCTCAACCTCTTCACCTGAAAAACCTTCTTCTTGTCAATGCAGACCGATAAAACCGGGCTTTTCGAGCCCGGTTCTTCGGGTTGATCACACCTGATTACGATGTCATGTGATAGTCCAGTGTCACGGAATTGAGCTTTTGTTGCATACACAGCACTGCCTGAAAAATGCTCACTCCTAGAAACCAATGTGAATTTTTTCTGTGACATGATGGTTTTGTACTTCTCCAAGTCCAAAACTTGTTCGACCTTGTCGCCGAGGAGGAGGCAGAGTTCCGAGTCAGCTAGAACCATGACGAAAAACCCGGTTGCCGGTTCCGGTCCGGAATCATAATTGGCAGTGGACAAATCCCAGAAGACTTCAATCTTTGTATTGCAGGATTGGAATGCCAAGGTGCCCTTTTGGTCTTCCAACTTGTGGGAATCGGAATTGGATTTGGAAGGCTGAGATTTGTTGTCTCCAACGGTGACCGTGACTCCTTGGGCTGTGAATTTGTTGAACCAGGTGAGTGTGATCAAAATCCGGTTCTGGGTTGAGAGCCTGGCTCTGTATAAACATGACACTTCGTTTGGGATTGATGGGGCTAATTTTGGGGTCACATAAGCTTGGTTTGATGTTCCTGAGCAATACGAATCTGAGACTTTTATGGCATGCTCGCTGTAACAAGTTGCTATGCTTCTCATTGTGTATGAGAAATCCGAAGATCGAAAATTCGAAGATTGATCTATCTTCTGTATCGTTCTGACTTTGTCGGATGTACCCGAGGGGACGAAGATGGAGAGGAAATGAGAAGAAATGGGGACTCAAAATTTGGAGAGGAAGAAGGGAGGGAGTTTGGTCTTCCTTTTTGGCTATGGAAGAAGAAGGAGAAAAAAAATACTTGTCTTGTATATGGTTTGCTTCCATGTGGGGGTGTCCTTTCGTATTCACAACATTAAGTGTAAAAAATGAAAATATAAAATAAATTAAATTAAAAAAATTAATTAGTGAAGAAAAATAAAGGGAAAGACAGTGAAATCCATGTGTTCTAGGGCAGCCTAACCACATTAATTACGATTCCAATAACCTTAACAATTGTTTAAGGAAAATATTGAAAGCGAATAAATCAGCATTACACTAACAAAAAAAAAAAAAAATTCAGTATACTTGAAACACGAGGTGGTATACTAGATGAGTGATGAGTGATGAGTGTTTGGGTAGTCTATCTGATCTGTTTTGTTATACCTGCAAATACAAAACCATAATCTGGATTAGTTAGCTCCTAACCTAACTTAGACTATATTTTAAGTCAACCAAAGATTGACAGCCGCAATATAAGGAAAATTTTGTTAATGGATTGTCCTAAAGAATAGGTCTATGAATATATCATGTATATCAGTTTGTTTTTTTTTTTTTTGGGTTGTATAGAATTCCAATGTTACCTAAACACACAAAATCGACACATTTGATAACACTTTATCTAGGGGTGTGATATCCACACACCCCTTTTTACTTCTCCCACACCTTTTTGGTTTTCGGCCGTCGGATCGGATGAATTGAAGAAGATCAACATATATAAATTAACAAGGGGTGTGTGGATAGCACACCCCCTTTATCTAATAGAGAGGACTATACCATTACATGTGGGATCCACCGATTAGAAAGTGTGTCAACAACTGTGTCAATTTTGTGTATTTCAACAACATTATTCATTTGTTTTTATTAGAGCAGTATCACACAATTAGTACATGTACTACTTGGGATAACGTTTATTGTCAGACAACACGGGTGTGTTATGCCCCAATTGTGCAGTGTAACGGAGAAAAACTTAAGTGCAGTTGTTTTTGCCATGTGACAGGCTGCAATGATGAGTGATAGTAAAATCTAGATAGTTGAAGGACCCGTGTTTAAACGATAAATTTGATTGTCAAATTTGAATACATGTCTTAACTAGGTTGTATTGTCATTCATCACTATCATGTGGTAGAAACAACCCTACTACAGCTTTTATGGTTTGAACTATATACTGTTCATATAAAGATCAACTTGAATAATGATTTGAATTTAAATTCCAATCTTCTTAGCTACTAATATTGTTGTACAGTGATGTTCATTTTCAATCTTAAGTGAGAGGTCTCAAGTTTGATTATTATAAATAACAAATATAATACGTAGTTATGGTTAATTCATCGTGTCAATCCAAATCTCCCACCCCAAAATCGATCGATTATGGAAAAAAAATTCCAATATTATTTCTATAAAAAGTAGGCTAGCCTAAAAAGTATGATAAGAATATTTCTAATGATAATTAAGAATTTAAGCTCAAAGAGATATGGATAAGCCAAATAAGGGGAATTTGATAAATACTTGATGGCACGTAGGTAGGGGGTAGTGAACTAACTTGCAGGATGCGATTGCCATTGGATAACATGGAGTTGTGCCTATCTATGATGGTGATGAAATGGATGATAGTGATCATTTGGGTCCACGAAGTAAAAGCAGCCGTGACCTACTCCCTACTATGATGGAGGGATTTTTGAAGGCTCTGAAACACAAATGCTACGTTAAATGTTATTATACAAGTAGAGAAATATATATTTTTTTAAATGTCCATCCATTGATATAATAACGCATAACATATATGTTCGTCTTCTAGCTAAAGGAAGACAAATTTAGAATTCATGAAATTTTACTATTTATGTATTTCTAAGGTTTATTAATTTCTCTTCTGCAATTAAAAATCTTATTTATTATTGTTAATGCAATTCAGTTACAAATGTTAAACCTTTACGTTTTAAAACAGAAAACCCAAACATTGAAAAACCAAAAGATAGACATGAAAATAATATAATTAATAATATTAATAGGGGAGCTTTCACATCCTTGAATTTAATAAAAACATAGCAAATTAATACAACGGTTACAGTTTGAAGAATATAGAATTTACTTTCTTAGGAAAGGTTCATGCATGGTACCCTTCCTTATTGTGACAAATTATTTTGCGTATCCTTGTAAATATTGTTTTGGGTTTGCCTAGTGCGTTGAACTTAGGCTTAGACAAATGAGTCGTGTTTGTGTCGTTTTTGTATCATACTTATTATCTTAACAAGCTTTTAACAGGTGACCCGATAACAATTCGATTCTTTAACGAGTTGGGTTGTTTTGTGTTTGGTAATGGGTCATGTAAGAAATTGTGATACTTAATGTCTAGATCTGGTATATAAAATCTTATCGAGTTCTTAATGGGTGTTTCGATAACGACCCTACTCATTAACGGGTTCTTAAATGGTGGCCCGGTAATGACATGATTTGTTAACAAGTCAACCATAAACTTGTTAATTTCGTGTCATTTTGTGTCGAGTTAACAGGTCGTGAAAGAAATTGCCGAATGTAGTTAAACTCTCGACCAAATAGTTTTAAGTTAGAATCCGAAGCTGTACGTTCTAAACAAAAAAGTCCTATTCAAAAACAAAAATTATAAATTTCGAACCAAACCCATTGGATCATCATTAGTTTTTCTTTTGAGAAAATTAGAATTAGATGCCTCATTTTAGACTTTTGTAGACTAAACATTTATGCTTTTTGAGTTTTTGAAACATTTGATTAAGATACTCAGACTTGAACTACTTCGGATTAATTGAAATTAATTTACATTTAAATATCTGCTATATATTTTAAATAATTTCAACTATATTTAAGTCTAAAAAATTTAAACTTTTCAAATCTAAATGTACACCCACGCCAAATGAAAACGTACCAACTTAAATGAAAACGTACCAGCCCCGAATTAAAACATACCCAATTATAAACTATATTAAAATGAATATTCATCTTTTTGGAATGTTTAAAAATATGTTTGATTCATGCACAATACTCTATATAGTCTTGTTTTTTGGTAGATAAGAACAACTTTTAGTTGATCGAAGATAAATCCTTATTATTGTAGGTAATGCTAAATAATAACGATAAATCATATAATTTTGAATTAACAAAAAGGTTATTGTCCATTGATTAATGACTTTTTCTATATGAAAAAAATTAATTAAAGTAATTTAAATTTTTTCCTGGTTAACGACTCTTGCTATAAAAAAATAATTAATTAAAGTAATTCCTCGTTATTAGGACAAAAAGTAATAAAACTTATGTTTTGAAAACAAACGTACCAAAACTTCAAATGTACCAAGAAGCTAAATGGACCAAAAATTCAAATGTACCAAGTAACTAAATGTATCATTATAATCAAATGTACTGCTATAACCAAACGTACATAACAACGAGTTTTGTTACATTCTATTTAATTTACTAAAATAAATATTTTAATAAAAAATAAAAAATATCTTAAATCATCATAATAAGAGATGCATAAAAATAGGAGGAAAAAAGGGAATGCTAATGTGAATAGACTTCTAATGAAATAAAATTAAAGTACCAAAATTGTAGGGAAAATGTTTAATCAAATTTGCAAAAAAGAATAGATGTTTAATCTATGACATTTAAAAATGAGGTGTCTATATCAAAACGTCTCTTTTCTTTTTTAGGTATAGGTTGTTCCCAATTTGCAGGGTTGAATTAGAAGTGAAGTTGGTGTGTTAGTTGGTCACTGACCCATTGGTTTAAAATTTCAAGAACTTGTTAGCTAAACACAACTGTTATTTGAGAGGGAGGGAAGGCTTGAGTGTTCGATTGGTAACCTAAAAACGGGAAAACGACCATTAATTCAAACGTCAAATTGAAGCATTAAGGGAGCTGATTAGACGTCCTAGCTAATTACAAGAAAACATTGAACACGATTTAAATTAATATCATTACGATCCTTAGCAACAAAAATCACTTTTACATAGATCGGTCTCGTCTCTCCTTGCAATGTGGTTAGCAATTATGTTTATATGTTAGTATCACTATGGTTTAGGGATACTCTTTCTACCTGTAAGTGTAAGATCCCACATCGATCAACGGAGAAGTGATAATGTGTCTTATATGTACATGCTCCCCTCCCTATAGCACGAAGTATTTTGGGAACTCACTGGCTCCTTATCTCTTAAGAACTCTGAAGTTAAGCGAGTTTGGGCGAGAGCATAGTCCTAGGATGGGTGACCCCCCTGGGAAGTTCTCGTGCCGAAACCCAAAAACAAAACCGTGAGGAAATGGTGAGCCCAGAGCGGACAATATCGTGCTACGGCGGAGCAGAGCTGGGATGTGACAGTAAGTTAGAGATTCAAGGTTCAACTCACTTTAATGACAAGTTCGATATCTAATTATTATAACTGACATATTGTGTACCCTAGCCTAAAGGCCACTACTTGGTTCCTTATATGTAAGGAGTCATTTATTTTTACATGCAACAAGTCATTCCTTCTTACATGATGATGTGACATTATTTACCAAATAAACATCATAATTCAAACCGTTTTATTCAATTTAGAGACCGTTTAATTATTCATATGAATTAAACAAATTGATGGTTAATCATGAGCATATTACTTGTTAGCAAAACCGTTGATTTGTTTGACAAATAAGGATGACTAAACGAGCTCTTTTAGAGATGATCTTTAGAAGATGATAAACGAATGGTTGAATCACAACACTTATACAGTGAGATAGTGTCACGTTGTCATGTAAGGAAGAATGATTCATATTACATGACCACGTGACATCATTTAGAAACGTCATGATCAATGGTTCAAATTGTGATATTTGTATAGTTTAGATGGTAAAATAAACAAATTAGATTGTTAAACAGTATAATAAATTGTTCAGGTTATGATATTTGTATGCATACATTACACCTTTAGATTGTGACTTAATGATGACAAGAAAGTAAGTCTATCTTGCCTGCAAAGAAAACTGAAGACATGCACGTCTTCATAATATACACTCCATGAATATAGGGTAACTGAGATCTCACAGGCGTGAGCTGTGTGATGATTTACTAGTGCGGTGTACCGTCTTCTCTCTTGAGAATACGTAGAGAGGCCCAGATCTAATGAAAGATGCTGAACCAAAAATAGTAATGTCGGTATTGAAAGTGGCTAACTGTACAAAGTATATCGAGTACTGATTCAGCGCACAGGCAATGTCCTTTTCGGTATTTTGATTCCCCCAAAAGTAGCAGAATGTGGGGAACTTTCTTTCACGTCACGCCCTCCCAGAAACGTATCTGGCATGATGATCACTTCTCTATACCACAAATTTTTGCTTAATCACATGAAAGCATCCTTTTTAAGTTAATGATGCTAACCAAAAGTATATAATTCTACGTGGTTTTGGTTCAATCAACCAGCGTGATATATCACATATTTGAAAATATTAATTTATAGATCCCACATTAATTAAAAAAAGAATTTGGCTACCATACTTAATTATATGTATATAATACATTAATCATCATTTTGACCATCTGATGATGATGTATTAAATCCATATATTCATATGAATTATATATTATTGTCAGAAGATGATTGTACTAATAGTTAATTTATATTCATAATTTAGCAGCCACTTAGTATTATGGACCATGGTCTAGTGATATTCTTCTTCACTTGTAAGTGAGAGATCTTAAGTTCAATTCTCGGCAAAGACGAATTTGAACCAAATTAATATGGCTAGTGGACAATAAGATTTAGCATACTCTTCTACCCCTTATACCATCTCAAACCTTTGGGTTAAAACCTAAAATTTTTAACCCAAAAAATTTAGGTTAACATG
Source organism: Pyrus communis (assembly GCF_963583255.1). Taxonomy (NCBI): domain Eukaryota; kingdom Viridiplantae; phylum Streptophyta; class Magnoliopsida; order Rosales; family Rosaceae; genus Pyrus; species Pyrus communis. The sequence goes on from NC_084811.1 coordinate 25,968,229, forward strand.
TTTTGTGTGCCAACCTTTTTGGGTTAAATTTTTAGTCCAAGATCATAAAGAATGAATTTAGGATTCCTAAAGTAACTTTTAAAAAAAAAAATTATGTAAACTATCCAAATTTAATTTTATGAACATTTTAACCTAAAAATATTTAGATTCTGATAAATATTGAAAAATAACTAAACCCACATCATGAAACTCGTGGAACACTATGAAAGAATATGAAACACATGAAAGATTTTTTTTTTTTTAATTATTTTAGCCGTTGAATTTAAATTTGAATCGTTAGATCTTTTTCTTTACAGTTAGATTTGATCATATTAGATCTTAGCCATTGAATTTAATGAATTTATAAATATAAAACTAAAATAAAATACACATATATAGTAGGCTAACCCACTAACCTGGAGGGAATTCTGGGTCAAATTTGTCTCAAAAATGAGTTTTGGGTTAAAGCTCATATTTGGCCTAAGGGTTGGAGCAAGTTGGGATAGGTTTAGAATAAAAAATTTGAGTTTTACTCCAAGAGTTGGAGTTGGTCTTGAAGTAGATAATATCATATATTGATTGTATTCAAATATTCATAGCTTAGCAAACATATAAGCAAATTATGGTTACAATTAAAATCTTCGGAGCACAATTAAGGGGCATTTAGACTTAAGGACCAAAAGAAGATTATTTTTTTATTATAACCGGGATGCTTTTATAAATCTAATTTTAGTCACTAATTTTAAAACTCATTATCAGTCATATTAAATACCCTTGCCATTATTTTCAACTTTTCTTTCTAAAATTCCTAACTTAATCATCAATTAGGCCTTAAAACTTAATCATCAATTAGGCCTTAAAAATAGGAATTTTTATTGCTACAAATCAAATTTAGCAATTTAAAATGGAAGACTTTTTTTTGTTTGTTAAAACAAAATGGAAGACTTTTTAAAATATTTTTGTAATGAGAATTAAACTATATAGAAATTTATTCAAACAATCACAAAACCAAACAAATAAACTAATATGTAGACACAATAAACAATATACAAAATAAAGGTACATGAATATGTGTGTGTGTGTGTGTGTGTGTGTAGGTGCATACATATACATAGGTTCATATGTATAGGTGCAGAAATGTATATATAGGTGCATATATATAGGTACACATATATACATAAGTTTATATGTATAGGTATACAAATGTATACATAGGCATATATATATATATATATATATATATATATATATCGGTACATAAATATATATATTTATGTACATATGCATAGGTACACAAATTATGTATTAATTTATATATATGCATATAAACATATATGCATTGTTACCACTTAAGCATTTTTTTACCCGTATTGAATACACGTTAAGTACAAAATAAATGAGACATATCAGCATAGTTATGTTGATCAGATTGACAGTGCTGACTAGGACAAACAAGGATTAGTTAGAATTGGTTGTTGGTTAAGGGTTGTTAGGGAGTGACTTAGAGAGGAAGTTGCCTGGTTACTATATAAGAGAATATTGTAAAAGGGAAAGGTTGTTGTAAAAGTTGATATTGCAATGAAATATACTAGCTACTGATACATTATGTAAAAAGCAGAGTAAGGATTGTATTATTGGTATCAACCATTGTTTCCGATCCTGACTTGATCCTTCTCGTGTATAACTCGGCTCGTTTCCAGAAGAACAATGGAATCACGTGTATCCAAGCTGGAATCCTTGTTTGAAGAATTTCAGAAATAATTCAAGGAATCCAGAATCGAGTTCCACAAATCGCGAATGGAGTTCCAAGTGACTCATGAGTTGATTCTTCAACAGCTACATTCCTTATCTTCGAAAGGTGGTGGGTTTGTAGGCGAATCTTCAGAAGCAACACATTTTGATCCGAATTTGCAAATAGGTACAAACCCTAATTTCGCCCCCAATTCTTTTCGTCAAGAAATCGCCACGACTGCTTCGAATATGTGTCAACCACTTCTGAAGATGGACTTTCCCAGATTTGGCGACGGTGATGAACCCTTAGGGTGGATTTACAAATCTAAGCACTATTTTGATTTCTTTAACATCGAAGAATTCAAGAAAGTGAAAATGGCTTCCTTCCATCCGGAAGGCGAACCCTTGCAGTGGTTTCAATGGGCTAATTGCATTGCCAATTATCCAAAGTGGGAAGATTTCAATCGAGGACTATGTCAAGAATTTGGGCCTTCTGAGTTCGAAGACGTTGTTGAGAGTTTAGCGAAATTGAGACAAACTGGATCTTTGAAGGATTATGTTCTTGAATTCAGAAGATTGGTCAATCGCACAAGAGATATGACTCCTTCTCTTTTGAAATCTTGCTTTATTGGAGGTCTTAAATCTGAATTACGCCATGATGTGAAGATCTTGAAACCCAGGGACGTTTTTGAAGCAACTGCGTATGCACAGCAGCTGGATGCGAAATTGTCAGACTTAAAGGTCAAATCTTTTCCTTGTTCTTCTGTTAATTCTTTTTCTCGTACTCCATTACAGACTGTTAATACTAGTAATACTAGAGAAATTAAAAAGCCTGATACTGTTAGGAGAATGACTCCTGAAGAAGTCGAATATTGTAGGAAACATGGGTTATGCTTTCATTGTAAGGAAAAGTATGCTAGAGGTCATTCTTGTGAGAAAAAACAGCTTCTGCTTATTGATGTTCACACTCCTGATGATAATGAATCCTCTGATGATGAGAATCTAGAACCAGAAATCACTTCTTGTGCTCTTTTTGGCACTCATGCACCTAAATCCATCAAGACTATGAAAGTATTAGGTTGCATAAAAAATTGCCCTGTGATAATCCTCATTGATTCTGGAAGTTCCCACAATTTCATTGATTCTTCTTTGGTAAAGAAGATTAATAGTCATCTTGATACATCTCACTCTTTTAGCGTCAAGATTGCTGATGGGGGAAAAGTTAATACAATTGGATCCTTGGGAGCTATCTCTTTAAAAATTCAGACTTATCAGTGTATAACTGACTTGTATGCTATAACTCTTGGTGGTTGTGACATTGTATTAGGGGTTCAGTGGTTGAGAACTCTTGGACTAGTCCTTTGGGATTTTGATAAATTGTATATGAAGTTCACAAAGGGTGATGTCACTTATTGTCTTTCTAGTCCTGAGACTCTTAGGGAGCACATTCAAGATGTCTCCATTTTGCCAAATGGAGAATCTTATGCAACAAGAGTCTTCCATTGACGTCTTCCTGTTTCAAATCCAGACTGAAGACATGGTTCAGCCTCAAGACTCACTTACTGCTCAACAATTTGTGGAATTGCAACAGTTATTACAAGAATTTGAGGGAGTTTTCTTGACTCCAAGCACTCTTCCACCTCACAGGTCACGTGACCATCGAATTCCTTTATTAGAGGGAAGTACACCCCCAAGCATGAGGCCCTATAGATATGGACCTTTGCAGAAGACATAAATTGAAAAATGTGTGCATGAATTGTTAGAGGCTGGGTTTATCAGAATCAGTAATAGTCCATATTCTTCCCCTGTTATCTTAGTCAAGAAGAATGAGGGGACTTGGAGAATATGTATGGACTATAGGGGACTTAACCAGATTACAATTAAAGACAAGTTTCATATCCCATTGATCGATGAGCTGCTTGATGAACTGTTTGGGGCTCAGTTTTTTTTTAAATTGGACTTGTGGTCTGGGTATCACCAAATCAGAATGCATCCTAACGACATTGAGAAGATTGCTTTCCAAACACATGATGGCCACTATGAGTTTTTAGTGATGCCTTTCGGCTTAATTAATGCTCCTACAACATTGCAGTGTTTGATGAATCAGATCTTCAGGCCTTATCTTAGAAGATTTATTCTGGTTTTTTTTTATATGATATTCTAGTGTATAGCAGCTGTTGGGAATCTCATTTAACTTATCTCCGAGTGGTTTTTCAAGTGTTACAAGATCATACCTTGTTTGTGAAGAAATCCAAGTGTGTTTTTGGACAATCAACAATTGAATATATTGGCCACATTGTTTCCAAAAATGGGGTTGCAGCTGATCCTAGTAAATTGGCATCCATTGCCAATTGGCCAATACCTACATCCGTGAAGGCACTTCGAGGATTTCTTGGTTTGACATGATATTATAGGAAGTTTATTCCTGGTTTTGGGAAGATCATTAGTCCTCTCACAGTTTTAACTAAGAATGATAACTTCCATTGGACTTTAGAAGCCACCACTGCTTTCAATGAGTTAAAAACAACCATGCTTTCTCCACAGGTATTGGTTCTCCCTGATTTTACACAGCCTTTTATCATTGAGAGTGATGCCTATGGGTTTGGAATTGGTGATGTGTTACAACAAAATGGTAAGCCTATTGCTTTTACCAGCAAGGCTCTGAGTATTCAGAATCAATCGTTATCTATATATGAACGGGAGATGATGGCGATTATTCATGCAGTGAAAAAATGGCAATTATATCTGGTTAGGAGACACTTTATTATTAAACCGGACCATCACAGCCTTAAATTTTTTCTGTAAAATCGAGCAAATACTCCATTTCAGCAGAAATGAGTTTCGAAATTATTGGGTTTCGATTACGAAATTCAATATAAACAGGGTTGTGATAACTAAGTGGCAGATGCACTTTCAAGATTGCTTGTTGATATCAAATCTTAGAATTGTGACATGGAATTGGCTTCTATTTCCTACCTTTATCTAAGTTGGTTGGATGACTTGCGGAGGCATCTTAAGCAAGACACTTGCATTGTGTAAAAAATCCAAGAAGTTTTACAGCTCAATGATTCAACTTTGTTCAGCAACTTGAAGTACAAGGTAGACAATGGGTTTGTCCGATACAAAGGCAGAATAGTATTGAGTCTCACTAGTTCTTGGAGGCATAAGGTGTTTCATGAACATCATTGTAGTGCCATTGTAGGCTATGTTGGGTTTCTTAAATCCTATAAAAGACTCTCTCGGTCTTTCTATTGGATTGGTATGAAGAAGGATATTAAGGAGTTTATAGCAAATTGTGCCACTTGTCAACAACAGAAATATGAGACCTTGGTTTTTGCTGGATTAATTCAACCTCTGCCTATTCCTTCTAGAGTTTGGATGGACATTTATATGGACTTTATCATTGGGTTACCTCCTTGCAAAGGTAAAACTGTTATTTGGGTGGTTGTTGACAAACTTTCCAAGTATGCCCATTTTCTTGCCCTTTCACATCCCTACACGGTTGTCTTTGTGGTACATCTCTTTGTTGAACACTTCTTTAAACTTCATGGAATGCCTACTTCTATAGTGTCAGATTGGGATCCCATCTTTATGAGTAAATTTTGGAAAGAATTCTTTGCACTACAGGGCTCATCTTTGTGTTTGAGCTCGGGTTACCATCCACAAACAAATGGTCAAACATACATGGTTAACAAGTGCTTAGAGACATATCTAAGGTGTTTTTGTAGCTTACAACCCAAGACATGGGCTAATTGACCACCATGGGCAGAGTACAGTTATAACACAGCTTTCCACAGTGCAACTAAACTCAGTCCTTATGAAGTGGTTTATTGACAAGCACCTCATGAGATTCCAGTTTATGAAGCTGGCACTACAAAGCTTGACATGGTTGATAGGTGTTTACAAGAAAGAAACCGAGTCTTATCTCTTTTGAAGGTAAATCTGTTGGCTGCTCAAAATCGGATAACTGTTCAAGCTAACAAGCACAGAACTGAAAGGGTTTTTCAAGTGGGTGACTTGGTGTACTTAAGATTGGTTCTATATCAGCAATTGTCTTTGGCTTCACATCCATTTCACAAGCTTCAGCCTCGATTTTATGGCCCATTCGAAGTGTTGGCTGAGGTGGGGTCCATGGCCTATAAACTCAAATTGCCAGCCAATTTGAAATTATACCCAGTCTTCCATGTCTTTTGCCTTAAAAAACATATAGGTGATCACATTCAACCTACAATTCAATTACCAGTCATAACTGATAAGGGGATACTCCAAGACGTTCTAGTGGCAATGTTGGAGCGAATGATGGTCAAGAAATACACTACTACAGCAACTGAAGTTCTAGTCCAGTGGCAAAACCATGCTCCAGCAGATGCAACTTGGGAAGATTATGCAGATTTGAAGTCCAAATTTTCGATCTGGCTCAATTGTGATGTTTCCATTCCATCAATGCATTATCTTAAGTGTTGTCATTTCTTTTGAAGTCTTGTGTACAAGCCTTGTTTTGAGAGTGGGGTATTGATAGGATGATGTGTATTGTGACATATCAACATAGTTATGTTGATAAGATTGACAGTGCTGACTAAGACAAACAAGAATTAGTTAGAATTGGTTGTTGGTTAAGGGTTGTTAGGGAGTGACTTACGGAGGAAGTTGCCTGGTTACTATATAAGAGAATATTGTAAAAGGCAAAGGTTGTTGTAAAAGTTGATAATGCAATGAAATATACTAGCTACTGATACATTGAGTAAGAAGCAGAGTAAGGGTTGTATAACAAATCTTTTATTTATAATAGTAAAAATAAAACTAAACTAAAGTTAATAATTAGTGGCTAGATTTTAGTTGATATATAAAGTCAAAGGACCAAAATCAGTATTTAATCTTACACCCAACTTTATTGAAAAATAGATCTTATTTAGGGATTATAATCTAGTTTCCTACACAATTAATCTGAGATTTTAAAGATCATGCTAGCTAGGGTTTTACGTTTAGGATCTAGCAGCTTCTTTACTTGTCAGTGAAGTAGGAAATCTGTGTATCACCAATTAAGTCTATATTCATATATAATATTTTGATTTGTTGTTTAGCAACATGTAAGCAAATTATGGTTACAATTAAAATCTTCAGAGCACATTAATCTGAGATTTTAAAGACCATGCTAGCTAGGGTTTGCGTTTAGGATCTAGCAACTTCTTCTTAACAACAAAGTAGGAAATCTTTGGACTACCAATTTACCAATCAAGTCTATATTCATATATAATATTTTGATTTGTTTTGATCCTATATATATATGTGCAATCAAGGAATCAACATGCACATGTGCTATCGCTCATGCACCCAAAAACAAATACAAAACCCAAATGGACTAATTAATCACACCCATATAACCAACAACAACAATCAAATTTTATCTCACAAAGTGAGATTAATTGTATAAATTGTAAAACACCACCGCACAGCAAACCAATCGATTGATTTCAATCATAGCCTGTTTTGTGTTTATCGCAAAGTCTTTGCGCCAACCCTAATTAAACCTTATCCGTTGTGTACGATATCTATGGGAGGATGCACAAGCCAAGTAAAAGAATATCCCTTTTATTTCATTTTATGGAAATGCTTTACGTAGCGATAAAGCAATCATTATTTACACGCTGTTTATATGTGAAATTGTATACATTGATCGAAGACAACCAGCTAATCATTTGAGGTTGAAACAAAGATGGAACCGGATCCCTCCGACCCAAAGAAATTAAGCTCAAATATCAAATGATCCAGGCTATTAAAATTTGATCTAATGGCTACAATTATTATCACTTTTAAAGGGCCTATTGTTTGTAGTCATTGAATCAAATTTCAATAATCCGAATCATTTGATGAGTAAGCTCAATTCCTTTACGTTCGGAGAGGATCCGGTTCCAACAAAGATATCTGGACTATGGAATAGGAATCTGGTCCAATTCCATGACAGAAACATTCATCAATATACTTGATACTTCTGCAGCAAGGTGCTGCAAACGCAGTACATATGTTTTTGCATGTCATGTCATATCGAAGCATATATACCAAGTACAGTCCCAAATGTAGGAATAAGATGCCGCTTCTTCTGGAATATGAGAAACCCTATAATTCCTCTTGTATATTAGTAGGCGAATAATATTATGTCGCTCTACTCAAAAGATGAGTAGGAGTTTTTACTTAATATTGTTTATTGTCAATTTATAGAATTTCGTAATTATGATTGGAACCGTTTATATTATGAATACTTTATAAAGATCGTTTCTGCAAAAAATCAATTAAAACTAAGGTTGTTTAGCCATTGAACTGTATAAAAACAAATGAACATAATTGGTAAAAATATTACGAACTATCTATGTCTTTGCTACAATAGATTGACTAATTACAATCTTAGTTTTAATTCATCTTTTGCAGAGATAATATTTATAGAGTGATTTATAACATGACCGATAAGATCATAAGTAAAAAGTTGTATGATTCGAACGCAAAAAGATTTGAGTAAAAATTCCTATTCACTCTTGAGTCAAGCATTAGGCGTATATGCTCCTTTCGTTTTTTCCCATCATGTACACACACACACGTATATACATATACACACACGTATATACATATACATATACGTATATATATACACGTATATATTCACACACACATAGGAGACGACTGCCAACTTTCCTTCGTATATAAAATAACATCTAAAATGTTCATGCAGTTGCAAAGCTGTCAGTCTCCATTCACTGAGTAGTAATAAGTAGAATTGTAAAGTAGTTATTTTTTCAGAAGCATACGTACACACTGCCGTTTGACTTAAGATTTGAAATTTTTGGAGAAGACATGGTGATGAGAACATCCTCGGAGCGTTCTCCACCAGATGGGACTCATCATGTACCTCCTCGATCTGTTCTAAAATATGTAGCACCAATGCTACTTCATTTTTTAAAAGCACTCCCATCAGCCTTTTTTCCTTTGATTGATGGAGACCCTAGAAACTATTGAGGAAGAGTAAATATAAAGCACTAACTATTATATTTGGCAATCCGTCTCTAATTTGTTAGACAAGATCATGAGTTCAAGTCTCATAAACGACATTATAATGTTGAATCATCATAGCAGCACCTCCTTCAATTTTGGGTTTTCGACCTGAACCGATGAAGAAAAACTTGGATCTCATGGATTATAGAATAATTTACCAAAGGAAAAATATTATAGAATAAGCTAACCCTAGATTAGATAATTAGGATGGTTATTCTTATGGTCTAACTTCAAGACAGTATGGCACCCAGCGTCTCTAATTGGGCTTTTTCTGTGTTAGGGGACACTGCGTTGCCTCAGATCAGCCGAATACCTTTTTGAGAGAAGTAATTGTCCATCGTCATGTAGTAGGTTAGTTGGGCCTTTAGCCACATTACAACTTCAGAACAAATGAAGACTGAAACTTTGATGTGAAATAAGATGAGAACCTTTTGGCATCTATTTTTGGGCCATTTGGGAATTATTTTATTCAAAACAATTTTGCTCAAAAGCATTTCTGTTAGAAGAGCATCAAAATTATTAATGAAAATACAAGTGCATTTTTGTAACTCAAAAGCACTTTTGACTCTTATTTTTTTTGTCGAAATTTGCTTATTTGGTGATATAAAAGCGCTTTTAGTTGTTTAAAAGCATTTTCAAATAGCCGAGTCATGTAGTACGGATTTATAACTAAGCATGATATTAAAGTAATTAGTTGTATAGATGATAAGTCAAGTGAGTAAAAAAGATTCAGCATCACCTCTTTTTCATCTCAAATTAAACACGTCTTAAGCTCTCAAATTAGTTGAAAAGATTCCACCGCAAACGGGAGAGTACAAGAAGAAAATAGATTCAAGTTCAAAACCATCCCTGTTTAATTAATCATCACATAATTAATAATGGTAACATGGACGTGCGTGTGTGATAGTCAATGCGTTAATAAGATAAATTATATACACTAGAACTTGATTTGTTTATAGGTACCTCATGTACCTTACACAAATAAGACACTTTCCGATATGTAGAAAACCAAGGCCTAGTTTGTGTCGAGGAAACTATGAGTTAAATATTAAAATTATTTTTTGTGTGTGTCATACGCATTTAAAAATTAACAAAATAAAATATAATTTGTATTGAACGGTTTTACTTTTAATTATATTGAAGTATCTTATTGTGCCGTGTTGTATTAGTGTTAAAATGCAAATTAAAAAAAAAAAGTGATTAGTAAGAATCCAACACATACAAAGTGAAAGATTCATCATAATTTATAAATAAAGGATTCCTTTCCTATAAATTCATCGAGCATATCTAATCAAGCTGAATAGAATTTAAATAACTGTTACAGCCATTCACATCAATTTCAACAAACAAGAAAGGGGAAGCTACTGTTTTTAGAACACAAGTAAAGGTAGCTTGCTTAATCTTCTAGCAGCGTATGTTGGCAAACGAAAAAAGAGGCATTAGGACCATACGAAAGTAAAGAGGCATTCAGGAAGCGACTAGTCGCTTATTGCGAAGTTTCACAAGAATGTTCCGAAAAAGGACTTCGTGTTGGGTTGAGGGATTTTAAATGGAAGATAGGTTTGGGAGGATGTCTACATCTATATTATATTTGAATGAAATTTACTGAAGATGATGACCTCTAGAATTTGCAATTAGGATATGTTTATGCTACCTAACTATTTGCTTTCAAGTTTTTGGATTTTTAGTGTCGGATCAGTCTATAAAATATCATCCATTGCGTCATTTGCAGGCATAGTGCCAATGAAATCCATGTTTTTACAATAAGTTCTAGAACCTCAAATATTAAAAACTTTAACTTCCCGGTGGATGATGCGGGTTTACATTATCCTTGCGGATTTACATCATGATCACACACATTCGGTTATCTGTTATCTCAATGGAAGATTCTGAGAGGACTGACAAGTATACATGACGTGGTACTGTAAGTTTTAATATGTTTCATACTTATCAAAACACTATAATCACTTACTTGGAAAAGAAGACATTTTGACCTTGCAGATGCAACCCACGAACGGATTAAAGAAACCCTAATAAGCCTATAATTAGCATACTAAAGTCCATAGGATTAGTCACAACTATGTAAACCAATATGGAGAATGATCAAATAGCATACCATATTCTACCATTACTCAATGTTGATCATCGATACAAAGCCCTTGAAGGCGCACTAATCTCAATACAAGGTCACTATGAAATACTAATACATTATCACTGGGATTAGGCGGGCTCCACCCAATCATATGTCATACAAATTTAAATACAAACCATCACAGACACAAAAGAGTTGGTGATCAACATCAATGTCGGTTAAACTCCATCCTCCAAAGGCCCCAAACCAAAAAAATGTCATTTCATACGTCATTGCCTAACGCCTCGTTTGGAGATACAGTATTTTTGCTCGTAAGCATTTTTGCTATGATGTTACAATTGAAAGCTGTTTACTATTTTTCATCAAATATAGTTAGAAATGCTTTTATTTGTCAAATAATTGCTCCAGAAGCATTACTCAAACAAATCCTAACCATTTTGCCCACCCATCTCAATGGACCTAAAGCTTGCGGACCCGAGATCCTTATATGGGCCGGGCGAAGCCCCGCCATCTTGACCCATGAACCTCTTCCCCCCTCCTCCTCTCTTCCTCCTCCACACCCTAAACCTCCAAACACCCACTACCCCAACAAATATCAAAAGCGCCACACAAACCACCCCAATCCCAACCCCCACACCCACATTTATTTTATTCCTCCCTGCACCCTCCCGCACCTTAAAATAACCCATCTTACTCTCATCCCCAACGCCCACCAAACTCTGGATCGGGTAATCCATCAAGTAACAAAACCCGGACCCGTTATTGTACACCGCGCCCCAACAGCTACAGTTCCTTTCACAAGTTCTTTCGCATTCACCGTAAGACGACATCATTTTATACTCCATCAACTCCTTGTACGGCAGCTCCACGCCGTTCCTCCTTAAAACCCGGAAGCTTTTATTTTCCCGCCATCCGGAACCACAGAAGTCGCCGGTCTGAACCGGAAAACACTCACCGGAATGGAACTCCGTCTGGTTATTCAAACACGAACACGAACCATTCCCGGCCCCGCACAAACCGAACGAACCGCATGGACTGGGAAGCTCGCACGTGGCGGCAATCGCCTGGAAATCCAAAGCCCAGTTGGAACCGTCCCAGTAATACGCCTTGAGGTTTCCGTCCGCTTCCAACCTGACCTTACGGAGGCCGTTGATTAGCCTTGGAAAGGTCATGAACGCTTGGATGTCGACCGGAGTTGGGTTCCCGGTTTGGTACATTCCGATGAACCCGTCCGGATCAACACGGGCGTAAATAGGTCCTTTTCCTTCGACGACTTTGGCCTTGGCTTCCATCGCTTTGCGTTTCCAGTACATTTGGTCTGCATTTGAACCCGGTTTGAACTTGGCGAACAGACCCATGAAATTGTTCCCCAATCGCATTGAGTATAGGCCGTTCGATGAGACAAGCTTCATAGTCGATGTGAAATTCTGATTCTCGACGAGGGTATTTGTTGGAAAGTCAAAATTCTGCCATAGAACGGTGTCCTGGGTCGTTTGGATTTGGACGTTAGAGGTGTCGAGGACTGCAAGCCGGTCGCCGATTTCGGAGTGAGTTGACCAGAATACCTTCGACTGGGGATCTGAGAGGACTAGGCTACCGTTGAAGAGGAGGGTCGTGCGGTCGGACCAGCGGGCGAGTTGGGCAGGGTTAGCGAGCCAGACAGGGTCGGAGGATGGCACGTGGAGGAGGGCCAGAGCGAGTTGGGTTTTGTTGACTCGGAGGAAACCCAGTGAAAAGTTGCCGGTTGGGTCAGTGAGCACAGGTTGGAAGGTTTGGATTGAAGGGTCCGGAGTGGCTTTGAAGCCTCTGGAAAGCTCCGCTTGGGCAGAGGCGGCGCAAGGTGGTGATGTGACGTAGAGTAATACAAGTGTGAGAAAAAGAAGCTGAGGTGAACTTAGACGAGTGACTGAGTTGGTGAACGTTTCCATAGTGGAAATGAATATCAGAGAGAGAGAGAGAGATGACTACGGAACAAAAGCAGCCATGGGAGGGAAACAAAAGGACAGCAGCAGCTCATATATAACAATATTTTTGAGCTGCAAAACTCAAATATTATTATAACATAGCTTGACTGTTTGCAACTTGCAACATTGTTTACAATTGCCAATCTTCGACGCCAATTCTGCTCTGATTCTTATAGTTTGTTTGTTTGAAGTGCTCTGATTCTCAAAAATTTCGGAACATATATTCGGAAATTCATATATATATTCAATTTTTTTTTTAATATTCTATAACTTTTTCGTACATACAATTTATTTTATTTTTTTCAAATTTGGCCTATGTATAAGTTCATTTAATTTTGGGCTATACTAGTACGCCTATTTTTGTAATATGTAAGTGTATATTCAATATAAAAACAATGACCAAAGTATATCTAAAACTAACAATCAAACACAAAAATTGATTACAAAATATATAATTTGAGTAATTAAGTACAAAAAATCAGAAATTTTTGATTTTTTTTTATGTATAGGAATAAGTTACTTTGAAAAAATTCAAATCGAAAATTCAAAATCTCTAAATGCAATCCAATTACTGTTCCAAATTTTCGGAAAATTATCGAATTATTGAAAATTTTACTGGTGGAATTGGAAACATCATTCCCACTTGACCCCTAGCTAGTTTTATTTAATTCATGACAACTAAAATCGTAGTATTTTTCTTTATTGCAAGCAATCTTTTTTTTTTTTTTTAAACAAATGATATTATCTACACTAAGGGGGAGGGGGTAGGTTTAGCCTCACAATGGGCTAGCAATAATGTGATTCAAATTCGTCTTTGGCGAGAATCGAACATAAAACCTCTCACTTACAAGTGAAAGGAATACCATTATACCGTAATACTAAGTAGCTATTGCAAACAATATTTACACTAAGGCAAAGGAGGAAATTTAAACTTGAAACACATTGCATTAAAGAGGAATACCTTGTTCATCTGACTAATCTACCACTTGTCTTCTAGTATTAAAAAAAAATTCCCAACACTATATATAAAGTGTAGATCTCTTTCATCATTTATATGCATTTCTTTATACATACCTTAATAGTGGGCAACAATTAGTATGTTAATAATTAGTCAACTAATTTGGTGTTGACTATTTTTTTTTATTTTTTGTTTTTTGTTTTGTTTGCAGATTTGGTGTTGATTATTGAGAACGACATATTGTTTTTCTTTGTTTGTTCTTTTGCTATTCCGATACAACCGTTTTATGACTTGTGTGGGAGTTGGAGTTAACCATTTTCAAAGTAGGGAGAGAGTTGGCATCTATAAGAAAATCGTTGAAGTTCTAAAAATGTTTTCTGAAGTTGGCTACTTTCTATCGGCAGGACTTTGAATAAGCTATATTTATGCATATGAAGGTAGCCTATGTATATGCGTGCCATCCTCATCCAATGCCAACATCATTAAATTGAAATCAAACCAATGATGATCGAACTTATTTGTTTGTGCAATTTTTTGTCGGGATTGAATTGACGAGAACCTGCAATACAAAATCAAAGAGACTAACACCGGTGTGGTGTTTGTCACAGAGCCTTTGATGCCTATGTGATGAGAGAATTCTTGGTTTGTGTAAGTGTAGCTAGAGATAAATTAACCTAAAGAAAAAAGGATAGAGGCTTGGCTATTTATAGGCAAACAAAGGAGTAAACCCTATCTTGGAGGGGAGTGGTAGTCTACAACACCGATGTGGAAGCATTCTGCAAGGTTATTGCAGATGATGCTCCCCCCCCCCCCCCCCCCCATGTCTCGATTACACTTCAGACGTTTTCGATAAGTGCAGTGACTGATAAGCAGATCGATAGTATATCAAGGTCGTCCACGTTAAGGCCGTTTGGCGGCAAGATGGGCCTCAAGGACCGATGAATGTGGACTTCTTGGGCGCTCTAAGGAATAGAGGCTTGTAAGCCCATCGAGGTATGGATAATGTCTGCATGGTCTGTCAAGAACAGAACCGACATATTGAGTTGATAATACACATGTCATGCTCTAACAGGACGAAATATTTTATATTCCAACATTATTCATGTGAGATCTTTCTATCAACCACCCCTTTTACATTTATTTCATTTTAACGTTTTTTTATTTCGCTTGTGAGGTAGAAAATTTTCAGCGAGGAGATGCTTTGTCACGTAAGCTGAGTGACAAGTTCTATTGAGTTGGGGCACTCGCAGCCAAAGTTCTAGCTTTTTTTTCGACATTGATTGACAAGTTCTATTGAGTATAAGCTTTAAGACAAATAATGTCAAGAATTGGATTCTTTTCCATTATAACCAAAAAAGAAAGACACATATAAATGTGTGTGTAACTATGTATAAATAGGATTTAAGTTCTTGAATGTTTAATGTCGAAATTGTAGTGCTCCAGAGTATTATATATATGTCAGGATTTTTTATCGTTAGTTTTAAGTTTTATATCCTTAACAGAAAAATTAACGGTTAAAACCTCTAAAACTATAAAATACCCTAGAGTATACCAAAAAATGTCAATTCAATGTTTCCTACAAGACGTCAATGAATTTGATTCATCCAGAAGGGGAGAAATTAAAGATACCATCATCAGGTGGGCGCTAGGTTTGACATTTACAATAACGCATTGAATCAAGGGTTGACTTCTATCCAAAATGAATTGGGAAGAACTCCAATCTCCATTCAAGAATTTTCAATATTACCATTAATATATAGTTGCATGTTGTTTGACCTAATTGCAGAATACATTTAATTACATATACATATAATTTATGAATATATATATATTGATTCAATGGATCAAAAGATACACTAACCCTACCATGCATATCTCTTCAATTCAAAGCCATTTGATATGTCTGTATCATTCTTCCTCTCTTCCAAGATTTCGATCACTCTTTTGACCTTTCACCCTACATATGTCTATTTACGCCATTTTTCTCCTCTCTGCTCCTCTGCTTTGATCTTCTTTTCTTTCTTAAGGTCTTGAACAATGACCATTGCACGTCTCAGCCGTTTCTTCAATGAACAAAGCCTTACTTTTCTCCAAGAGTAGAGAGCTTGCGAACTAGATCTTGACTTTTGCCTATATATCTAATTGATTATCTGAGTCCGGCTCACTGCACGTGCACATGGTGGTGATGGCCTCACGTTTCTTCATTGAGGAATGTGCAACTCTCTTATTTGGACTTTTACTTAGAGTAATGCTAGGAAAACTAAATTTGTACATTAAATTTTGTAAACTAAATTACATAGAAGTTAATGATTGGATTATTACTTAAACGTTGATAAACATGCTCATTTTCCATTAGTGACAGTGTGACATATCATATTTAGTTTGTAAATTTAGTCTACAAATTTAGTCTCTTTGGTATCTTATCGTGTATTGTCACCTGATAATTGAAACGGTCTACTTTCTATATCACTCTTTAAAAATCACTGTTGTAAAGAAATAAAAAATAATAAAAAAAACTAACTAAATCAAAACTTGTTGAGTCATATAATGGTTATTGATAGGATTTTTACCACCTGCAAAAGTAGAGATAAAAATACTTGCAAGAGTACAAGGTTGTCGTAGTATAACAGCTCAAGCAAGATTGTTTTCCACAGGGATTGAATAAATAATTTGTGTTTAAACTAATTTTTAATTAATTATTTGAAACAAGGTTTGGAAAAAATTGATTTTGAAATTTTAAATAAAACAATTAAAGAAATTAGCAAAGTAAAGAAAACAAAAGAAAACGTTTTTGAAAATTAAAGTTGTGAAAGCCTAGGGTTCCGCTGTTACCATTAACAATCCTACGCAATTTTACCAATTACTTATGAATTTCTACATACATATTTTGAAGGTTAAGTTTTCCTAATGCATATTTTCCTTGTGATGTTTAAGCAAAAATGTATATTTAACATGCAACCTGTCTGTGATGTTCATATCAAATACAAACATGTAAGACTCATTAAACTTTGTGAAAACCCTTTGAAAAACCATGCAACCCTTAAGAGCCTGATATTCGCCTTAAGTGAACTTACAATTACTAATCACAAGAAGCCCTCTTCAATTTCAGGGTGATGTTCCAACATAAATTGCATCAAATTACTTGTCTAAAAGCCCTAATGGTCGCGAATCACTAAGACAATTAGATAGTTTAATCAAGGTGATTAATAATTCTAAGCAAGCATGCATCTATTCATAAGCAAATTAATAAAATCACATATTCATGTTAAGGCTTGTGGCTTCGCCCTAGCAAAAGAACTAGTTACAAACAACTATAAAAACTAAAGAAAAAAATATTGAAAACACCTTGTAGGTAAAAAGTCTGAAGTTCTCCAAAATAAGGCGTGCCTTCTCCCCTCAAACCCTAATGGCTAAAAAACCATGCTTATACTCTCCAAATTAAAACCCTCATAGAAAAGATTTTCTAAAAACTAAGAAATAAAATAATAAAAGGATAACTAGGAATTACATTCCTATTATGACTAGGAAATCTGTCCACCACATGTATAGCAAAGTTTCTGGACCTTTAGAACTCCAAAACAGGCCCAAAATAACTCAAATTAAAGATTATGACCTCCTCTTCAAGTTCTAAGAAGAGCCTAAGTCCAAAATCCATCATCTTCCAGCCCAAAAGTTGCGAATAGCTCTGCAGCCCAATCTGCCAGCACTACACGCTAGTCATAAATTAATTCACCACGATCAGATGCTTCGGGATAAAATTAAGAAATTTTGAGACAACCTCTTGACAGATTCACGAACCCGCTTCAATTGGAATCACTCAAAAATTTCACCGTTTGATTACTTTATACTCATAACAAGTTTGCATATCTTACATTAAAAATGCATAATAAAGCATCAAAATCTCACCAAAATATACCAAGAATAAGGAAATAATATACAATATAAAATCGACTCATCAGTTATCCAATAAATGGATGAAATAAGCTTCTGACTTATACACTTAAATTTTGATAATGTTAACCGAATAGTTAAATAATTTCTGATTTGGTGGATTTTTTGCACGGTTGATTTTGAAAGGTGATTTAAAAAGTAGATGGTTCCAATCATCGAGAAAGACTTGCATAATGAGAAGGAGAATCGAGAAGGTACAAGTGAGAACGTTACTAGTATCTCCTTTATCAATTGTTGTAGTATGGAGACTCAAACGAGTGGTTAGTATCATGTTAACTTTAACAATTGATTAAGGCTTGAGCGCTTTTGTGTATTTGTATGTATAAAAATTAAATTAATGGACAAACTAAAACTCGATGAAAGATGAAAATATATAATGCCACGATTTACATTCGTAATTTGACATGCATAATTAGATATTAGCATGCCTCGATTAGAGAAAACACGAGTACAAGGAATATGCTAAAGGGAAAACCAAGTAAGATTTTATTCTGCATGCGCAAGAGTTTTTTGGTAAGAAGAAGACAAGAACATTGACGGTTTAGAGTTTTAAACTATATTTCATTTGACTAATAAATCATGATATTTAGCAGTTTCTGTGAAGCAGCCGTTGGTATTATCCATGTATGTCGGCAAGGCAAACAGCTACTGCACTGAAAGTATTTGCACACTTGCGCAGCATCTGAACACTGCCCTGTCCAGAAAGAGAGAGCTCAATCGATCAGTTAGATTAAATAGTCGATCATATTATATGAACAGTAACACTTTCACCTAATATTACTAATCTATTTGTTATAAAACCAGCAGACATAAATAAACACACACACACAGATACACACACACACACCATATTATTAATCTGTTTGTTACAAAACATTCATGGGTTCTGCAAATATATTAAAAATTTCACAAAACCGTGAATATTTACGTTTATAAAACCAGCAGACATACATACACACATACATACATATATCAACTTGGATCTGCATGCATATAGCTGGCATGGTCATGGCTTTTCTGTGTTCCTTCAATTCTGTGTCTCAATTGGGACTAAATCGATCCGTATTTTATTCTTAAAGAGAGAAGCTTCTAGATATACATCGGGTCAGTTTTTTTGGATTTAGGTCGGTTTCAAAACAACTATTTAAGTAAATAGGTCACTTAAATCTAACCTGTTAAGTTAACAAATCACTCAAGTTAACATGTTAAATTAAAAGATCACCCGTTTCAGGTGTTAAGTTAACAAATCACTCAATTTTAACTTGTTAGCAACCGATTCTATAACTCATGAATTGCAATCCAGCATCCAAGAACAGAATTTTTCAGAAGAAAAAACCAATTCATTTCCACAAATGCAGACAAAAACATCGCATGCAACCAATTCAGATTTAAAACCATTGAATTCTGAAAACAAAACATTCCTTGCGTGTAAAGAATCATTTCCTTAAATTGTGCGACAAAGTGTCGACCATCCAAAGCCAAGAACTATACCAAACCTTAGACAAATAAAAGTCCAAGATGAAATATAATTTAATTAAAGAACAGAAAACTACAAGATGATAGAGAGTTTGAGCTCCTTAATTTTTTTTATTCAGTTTCCTAAAGAGATTTCTTCATTCCCCAGACAAAATGCAAATTGTATTGGACCTTTTATAATTAAATATTCGTAACGAGTTGGGCCCAAAACAGATACAAATTTTTTGGAAAAACAAAAAATTGGATGTTGAGAGTGGGATTTGAACCCACGCCCTTTCGGACCAGAACCTTAATCTGGCGCCTTAGACCAACTCGGCCATCTCAACTTTGTTGGCAATTGTTGAAAGTATAATAAATATTTTAAATTATGTTTTCATAGGCAAATTACATCCCAATAAAAAATGGCGGATAAATTTCATTTACAATGCCAAAGTTCTATTCAGTGTTATGGCCTGTTTTACTGAAGGGAGAGAGTGGCAGAGGGGGATGAAGAAGGGTTTGAGGAATTCGCGTTATTTCTTGTGTATAGTGCTTTTATTTATAGTAGAATTGATAGGATTTCTTACCTTGCAAGTAATACAATCATAAAGGAATAGGATATTCTAGTATCCTAATTACGTTTTACTAGTGATTTGCACAATCACATGTGTTATAATTAATATCGCAACGTTCAAGCTATTTTTTTCTCAAATCTGGAAAGAAAAGCTCTCCGGACTAATATCGAAGCACCTCTTTGTACCAATTCAATGAACTGTAAAAAGTCTAGAAAAGTGATCATATCATGACAGATTATTGTCTAGATTTTTCAAAATTATGTAACGCTCAAGTTACAAAGTTATAAAGATACAGACTAACAGTTCCAGCATTAGTTTTTGTTTTCTAGTTTTGATCTGACATCTAAATTTTTGGTAAGCATCTAGAAAATGTTGAGTAGTCAATCTTCCATATAACTCGTGAATTGGTCTGTGTTAGGGATGACATCTTAAAAGTTGTATGTACTACATAATTTTACAGTAGAAATACTGTAAACTCTTTGTTTAATTACAAGTAATATTCTATATTAACCTATATTAAGGGAAAAAAGAAGATTTGAAGCCGATTGACACGTGATAGCTTGAAGAGAAATGCTTGAACTACTAAGATTATCAAATAGTTAGAAAACATGTATGAAAGTCAACTTCAACCTTCGCATCATCCAAGTTATCTATAAGAATTTAGAGAATTAGCTAATCCCTACTGCCCCTTAGTGCGTCCACCTCTACAAATAGTATGTGGTGGGTGAAGTGAATCACAACACAAAAGTATTAATTAATAAACATGTTGGATTAGCATCACGTCATTTGACAAGATTAAAAAAACATATCACAGTAAGAATATGCTTAAAAGGCAGTGGCCACTGGCCACAGGAGGATGACAAAGACAAAGCTAGCTAGGTTAATTAGTGGGAGCACAATTAGATGTGATGAATACAACTTTTTTTAAGGCTAGAAAATTCTTGTTTTCTCTTGGCATCTTCCTCTTCAATTAGGAAAACAGGCATCTACGGGTCAGTGTCACGAGTTCAGTATTGAGTTGAGCTGTAGGGTTTATTTGTGTTCATATAGCTCCTGGTTCGATATTGTTGGGACCTAAAAAGGACAACTCCGAGTTAATAAGGCTTTTCTCTTTGCAAGAGTTGGAAGAAACATTTTTCGTACGCAATTTTATTCTTATTTTGCAAATAAACTATTTCTACGATTTGAACTCATGATCTTTTGATCACAAAGTAGCAAGATACAACAAAAATGAAAATCACCAATTGCCCTAGAACGGGGCCACGGACTTGACAGTGAGACAAACAAAATACAAAAGATTTGACAGGTTAAGATGAGATATAGAGACTCGACGCGTTAGAGTGCAACGTAAAGATATGATTCGACATATTGAACGTTATTGATTTGATCAGTTTTTCAGAACTAATGAGAAAGAACACTCATCTGCAGTACTATCGACGTCGTATATATTAAGAATCGAATATCTTCCAATATTAGAAAATATTTGATCAAGTACGTGTCTGGAATTTAAAAAAAAAAAATTGTCAAATGGAAAACAGCTGTCTAGGGCATACGTGCATGTCAAGGAAGGAATTCCAAAAGTTGACAGGGTTGACGATGACTTTGTCTTT
Source organism: Pyrus communis (assembly GCF_963583255.1). NCBI lineage: Eukaryota > Viridiplantae > Streptophyta > Magnoliopsida > Rosales > Rosaceae > Pyrus > Pyrus communis. The sequence continues at coordinate 25,989,585 of NC_084811.1, forward strand.
GGTGGGAAGACATATGCTATTCTCTTTCTTTCTTTAATTCTTTCTATGCCTCTAAAGAGAAAGGAGAAGCATCAACATTGAGTCGTGGGGATTCTTTATTTCTCCTTTTTCTGCATCTTTTTGTTTTTGCTTACTGTTTTTTTTTGGGACCTCAATGGCCATGACAATGACAAACATGTAAATGGTAAACTATGAAATTCTTTTATCTCACCCACTCCTACCATACAGTGTGTATATATTCTTTGGTTAGGAAGTAGGAAGATAAGACGCCTAACATCTAAATGCCTTTTTTTCTTTTTCTTTTTCATAAATTTGATTAGAGCAAAAGAAACACTTATATGAAACAATATATATTATTTGGTTTATGAAGTAGGAAGATGAGGCGCCTACATCTAAATGTCTGATTTAAGTACTTTGATCGTAGCAAGAGAAACACTTATATGAAACGGTTTATGTAATTTCTTTATTTATCTTTCTCTAATCATCTGATCTGATAAGAGAAATAGGTAGAAAAATATAATAATAAATGCTCTATTATCTAATAATTTCGATACGATAATTCTCGTTCTAAATAAGTAAGCATGTCTTAAACTGAATTACAGGTTAGTAGTTGCTCACATTCTCAATCCCTCGTCCTCACGAAGGTTAGTATAACTTTAATTACCTATCTCTGGCACCCTTGCCCATAGTATTAAGATTCCTAAATTATATTTCTTGGCATAAACAAATAAAGAGAAGGAAGTGAGTAGACCCCACAAACTGCACTGCTTGTGACTGTGTGCTTGGCCTTCCTTGTGAGTGAAACCCTTGTTAGTTATATTCATCTTATTTATACACTGCTTTGCTTCTCCTTCCGTTTTTTTCTCAGAACACACACACTAAACACCCACAAGCCAAAATCCAGAAGCTAATAGAGAAGAGAAACAATGAAGCAGATGAAGAATTACCAAAACTTTCTCATATTTTCTCTCTTTATTTTTCTTCTTCTCTCCAACCCATCATCTGCTCGTGCTCGTCTTCAGCAGCAAAACAAAGCTTCACTAACTGGAAGCAATGATCTCGTAAATGTATGATATATATATATCCCGCCCTCCTCCATTTTAATTTATCTTATGTGCGTGTTCGTCAATTTATTATTATATTTGAACGTTCTTCTTCGATATATTATTTGTTGGGTTTTTGTGGTAATTTTCTTCACAGCTGATGGGATCAGAAGAATGCGATGAGAAAGATGAAGAGTGTCTGCAGAGAAGGATGATTGCTGAAGCTCACTTGGATTATATTTACACCCAAAACCATAAGCCATAGACTTCGGATTTTCGTATATAAGTTGTATAAGAAATAATGAATAATTGTTTGTTTTTCTTTTTTGGTGCAAGCAAAAGCATATTAAGTAAGAAAATATAGTATCAAGTATCAACGTTGCCAATTACTGATTCCTCCTCCATTATTGTGATGAATTTTTGTGTCAGAAAGTGATTTTCACACTTTCTTTTTCTTACATCCATCTCTTCCTATTTTTTTAGCGTAGAAGGTGAAAACAAAAGTGCGAAAATGTTGTTGGAGGGTCATAATTCGAATGAAAAGCCATTGTTTTGGGAGAAATTCTTAGTGTAGGGGTAAAATTGGCTATTCCTAAACAAAACCCCTAAGTCTGTAATGTTTTAAACTAGTACATGTTTTTCGTTATAATTATTTTAGTCTAAATTTGTCTCTCATGCTCTCGATCACTAAAATAACAAATGTTTCAGAGACATCCATTCAAGTAAGTTTGTCATGCATATGCATTCATGATCAATTTGGCATATGCATTAACTATACAATATATTAGATCAATTTGGCATGAAGTCACGGTGATATGTCTAGAGAGAAAAGAGTATACTTGGGTTTATTTACATGATAGCTAGGATTTAATCAAAGCCCATGAGTTTCAAGTGTGAACAAAACCTTAGCATATACATCCGGATGAGTCACTTGATAATTTAGTTTTATGCCTTATTATCTCAACGCCTTCAAATGTTTTTGTTTTTATTTTTATCTCATCTATTTAGAGTTTTAAGTCATTTTGAAGTCTCCTACTGCAGCTTATATATAGATGGGATTACATTAGGGTTTCGTTTTGTAGTTGCCGGATGTTATTGATATAGGGGTCTGTGTTAAAAAGGAGTTGTGGTTGCTGCCATTGCGTTTTCGTGAAGGTGAAAAGGATGCTGTTGCTATATGAGAATAAGTTTTTTTAGTCTTGGATTGCTGCTGCACTTTCATTGTTTAAGTCATATATATATGATAGTCTACAACAACTACATGCATTATATAGATCCATTACTTGCTGCATGTTGTAGAATACATATATATTCTTATATATTGCTGCATGCTCTGAAGGTATGTATTGTAGTTTGCATTTGATGCACAGCACCATGCACTGAAAGCATCGTCATTCATATAACAGCAGAAAGTTTATTTTCCATGTCGGTTAGCAGCCTGTGTTTTTAAAAGAAAAATCATATTTTTCCCGTGAGGTTTATGGTAGAAAAATCAGTTTGTATTCACGTATTTTTTCTTTTGAAGAAAAATTTAGTTTTGTTCACTAATTTTTCATTGTGTTTTAATCGAAATCAATTATGAAATGTGCCTTGTGATTTTCATAATTGGTTGATTTCTAAAAATCATTTCATTTCATATATTCTACATGATCGCGTTAGTATCTTGCAAAGTTTGAGGAGACAGTGATTGGCGGCTGCTTTGGTGTCGTGTCACTTCCACTCAAAGGCTGAAGAGAGATCGAGTAGCAAAGCGCAGAGACAAAACTGCCTACTAGTATGCGTGTCTAGTTGATGAGTTTTGTAAGTCTTTCAGTACTCATTTCTTTTAGTGTTTGTCTTGGTTTGGGAGCCTGAGGATTTTTCCAGTGATGGGTTTTGCTTCGTTAACTCCTACATCCTTGTGCACTTTTTATGTATCGTTTTAATTGCATATGAGTACGATAGTTTGATATGTGATGTGAATGTGAATTTAATTTGAGAACTGAAAATTAAATTAAAAATTGAATTGGATTTTTAAATTGGAACCTATTCACCCCCCTTTTGGGTTAAACAAGTACCATCCTAGAACTTTCACTTAGACATTGAACCTTTTTTATGATTGATTTAGAACATATTCTCAGAAAAAGGTTGAATTCATGAAGTTAAATTGAGCAAGGAATAATACTGAATTATTGAGCGCAAGAAAGAAAGATTAAGATTTGAGAGAGTAATCTTTCAAAGTGGGATGAGAGATGTAAGAAAGGGCATCCTTGTAAGAAATATTGGCTTGTGCAAATAAGAAAAACGTTTTCATCATTCATGCATCTGGTGGCACCGTACGATTGGATATGTAGGCTCCACACATATGCCATGTCACCACCGTAACAAAATTCTTGCAAAACATAATACTTTCGCGGAACAATTAAGCCTCGTTTGCTGTCTAAGATTGAATTGTAATGGATGAATCTTTCAAATAGATGATACTAATTTTTCATTTTGAGAGGGATTAGAACGGGATCAGACAAAAGAAACTAATCCCTTCTAACACTCCCACTTTGGGGGGCTTTGCAACAGATTAAGCTTCCCTAACAAGCGTTCCGCCCTCAACCTTCGAGTTGGAAACAATTTTTTTATTACTTCGAGATTCCTTCAATTAGTAGTTTATCCATTCCAATTCAATCCACGACGGATCATAAACAAACACTACAGAAGCCAAAAAAAATGGCACTAAATTATGATGAAAGATCTCCACAAATGCATCTATCAAGCGCAAAACCGCTTCAGAGAGGTAAAAAACATAACAAATATAGCAAAACATCAACCACATAAGAAAGATCATTGAGATGGAAACTATCTCGCAAACGGATGTATTTCTTCTTCTCTCAAACTATGACTTAAACAAAAGGAAAATTGTAAAGGAGAAGCTAGTCGAAAGCTCTCACCACTATTTTGTGGCACAAGAAAAAAGGGCATTGAAGATTCACATCTAAAAACACGTTTATATAAACCTGGATTTCCCTCATAAGTTCGGAATGCATGGAGTTTGTCTCTTCAGCTTCGAGCTTCAAGCACTAAGCATCTGGTTCCTGCCAATAGTAAGAGGTAAGATCTTAGCATCTAAAGTCGAAAATTGAAGGTAGAAGACTAATAAAAGAAGGGCCCAAAAATTGACAATTATTTTTCCCACATGCTAATTAACAACAGCATACCAATTTAACATGGCTATCAGAGAGTGAACCTTCCACTGTACAATTTGCATGCACAATGGGACCTTTCAAAACACTCTCCTCTGTGGTTTCCATCTCACCGGCCCCAGATGGAATACTCATGTACGAAGCTCCTTTGAACATCCATTCATCCCTCTCTTGACAGTAAAAATCTTCAAAAATACCACCACATATAACACATACACATTGGTTTTCGTCTGCTGGAACTATGGGCTCATCAATATCCATCATCTCGTTAGGCTCGTCTATTGAATTGATGGCCTCCAATACCAAAGGGGGTCCTGTCCTTCCAGCAACCCAGCTGGTTAAATCTGGATACCACTTCCTTGATGCCATAACTGAACCATTACCTTCGGGATTTTTCGAAGCATGCCATTTCAAATGTCTCTCAAGTCGTTCTTTTAGTTTGAGCCTAAGGCCACATATGCTACACGTATGTGGAAGGTCATTAAAAAGTTCATCTATCACAGCTGGATGAAATTCTCGGATTTTATCTGGCTTAAAGGCAACGCCTATGAGGTTTCTTATTTCCGTCTTGGTAGATTGAGGTACGGCAGCAGATGTTTTAGCTACAGGTTCTGGGAGAGATGCATCATCAGTTTGGGATGTAACAGGACGACTTGGAGAGACTGAAACTGAAACTGGAGATACTGTCACTGATTTGGAGGCAGGTGCACCTAGGCTCTTGTTGTGCGGTTCAGTCAGCTTTTGGGATGGCACGGGAGTGGGTGACTCCGACTTTGATGCAGATATCAAACCCTTTGCAACTAAGGAGCTTAAAAGGTTTGAAATTGGATCTGAGGCATTATTCACCACAGTTGAACTTTCTGACGCACTGCCATCAAGAGAGGAAGGAGGTTGGCTAGGTGGAATTGGCAGATGTGCTACCTTCTTCTGTGATACATTTGAGGAAGCTGGCGAGTTCTCACCAGAAAGGTGACCTGATGAAGGTGCTGATGCAACCTTGGGCCCTGGGAGTGCAAGGGTAGGGGAGGGTCCACTTTGCAAGGGAGGCTGAACACCAGACTCTGATGGAATATGTCCCATGTCCCGACGATTCAAATTGGGCAGGCTAAAAGTAATTGATTTGTCAGAGAGTATTCCAGTCTTCATAACAGCAGCCAACAAACTACTTGTGCTCAACTGTCCTGAGGATTCTGCAGAAAGGACATTTGAAAGACCTGGTATAGAATCTCCAACAGTTGAGGGAGTTGAAAAAGTAGAGACCTGTGGCACATGAGGCTTCTTAATGCGACCGAAGGATTCAGACTCTATACTGTCTGGTTGTTGTCGAAAGGGGTATTTGTGACTTGATTGGATGTCAGGAATTGACGAAGATATATCTTGAGGCTGTGTTTTTGCTTTGCTGCCCAATCGAACATTGGGAGTCGGAATTGGCAAAGGGTCCTCAGCAAAGTCTTGGTCAGCTAAACTTTGCGAGTGATGACGGGGATGTACTGCAGATGTAGGTGAAGGAGAATATTGGTGCATCGATGACTGTTCAGATGGTGATGCAGCTCTCACAGACTGAAGCTGTTGTTTCCCTAAAGCTCCAGTAGGCCCTGCTGCTGCATTAAACCCTAGACATGACGTTCCGATTCGAGAAGACGCTACTTGTGCTCTACTTCCCATCCTGGCCACAGAAGAATCTCCACTTGTCGATAGCCCACTTAAACTTGAAGCATAACGCTCTGAATGAACCGAACTAATGACAGGAGTACCAGAAGGGGTCAGCCTGTCAACACCGATAGAGTCCTGCAATGTCCAAGGTGATGACATTCGCTGACCAAGAGCAGATAGGTCTTTCTGTTCAGTAGGATCAGCAGAGGTATCCAGATCAGCTGTTGATGCATAATCATTTACACCTTTTGGTTTACGCAACTGACCTCCAAAGCCCTGAGAATATGAGCAATTCCAATTAAGATTTTAAAAAAAAGTATCCTTAATAATGTAATGTAACAGGCGGTGCGAGTTTGTGCATCATAACGGGTAACACTAAGTGTTGAAAGTAAAAAGCATTGTATCAGTCCCAACAGGGATCAGCACAGTAACTATGTCAGTATCGTGTAAACTGTAAACTCTTATGCGAATTAGCCAGCTATCTATAAAAACTGAAGCACAAAAAAAATGGTTCCTGTATCTGCCTCCACACGTTGTGGCTGAGAAATTAACGTGAACCAGTAGGGTAATCAACCTTCAGGGTCCCAATTTTTCAATCAGTACAAATAATTGGAGCTTACCAATTTCTCTGAATCATCAGAAGCCCCGTGATCTTTTCTTGAGTTACTAGAAATATCTGGAGGGCCATGATCTGTTAATCTTGAGTTCATATCATCCCACATGAACTCCTCTTCCTCAGAGTTCTTCCAGCTACTAGACAGGCCACCACTGTTTCTAGTTGCAATGCCTGGTGCTGTCTTTAAGCGAGGATCAGCATTAGTAGATTTAGGTGCCGAGTAATTTGTAAGTCCATGCTTGATATTAAAACCATTTCTTTGGGTGGGCAGTGTTTCTGTAATCTTCCCACCAATTCTTCGCATTCCCGGGTTTGAATTCCTGTGAAGATCTGAACCATATTCGTATTCTCCATATTCGGCACCAATGTTCTCCTCATGAACACGAGCACTTAGTGCATCTGTATTGGAACGCTGCAAATTGTGCAAATGTTACATATAATCAAACTGAGGAAAAAAAGGGACAATAATACACACATAATATCAAATTTTACTTTACATACATGCAAATTAACAGCAGGATCAACCCATGGTCGTCCAGCACTGATACTTGCTGCTCTGGCTAGCATCTCTGCATCATCATCAATTGAGTTTGCCGTAACCCCAGAAAAGTCGCTAGCCATTCCTTTTGCCTTCATACCAAAAACCGGCATAAAAGAAATAAGTAAAAGCACTTATCTTTTCATAATGAACATGATGGTAAAATCAAGGTTGTACAAAGAAAACGAGTCAAGCAAAGAAATATACACTCTCAGATATTAAGTCATCTGGTAAAGAAATAAGATACTGCAGGAAAATATAAAATAAATTCTAAACTATAAGATCAATTTCTACGAATGAACTCTCTGACCAAGCAACATAGAAGTTTTACAACCTGATATAAGAATTCTAAAATTTGGCTGTAGTCTTCAGTGTTGAAAAAGCTCATCAGGGTATAGTTTTCAGATGATATTATTTATTTGTGCATAACTTTAACAATCCACCACCAAATCGTGGAACATCAATCCTAGGAGGCCAGGACACAATCCACATAGACCACGGACTTCAGAACTACTTACCCTTGCTGGCTGCTGAAGCCGTTGCCTTTCCAAATATTTGGGATTCACATGAATGCTATGTGCTGGTCGTTGTGACTGTGAATCTGGTCTTGATGTTGCTGCTCCAGAGGATGAACCATTTGCTGTAGAAGAAAATCCGAGTTCTTTCTCAATCATCTGAAGCGTCTGAGCAGGAAACACTCCTTTCCATGTTCCAAAAAGATGCCGCATGCTTTGATGTATAGGAGGTTCAACCTGCCTATATGCCTTGCAGAACACCTATAAGTTCAAAAAAAGGCAAAGAATTGGCAAAGTAAAAAATAAAGGGTCAAGTCTACCGTGGATTTTGACAAATACAGGTAGCAAGGACTTAGTGTGCAGACAAACATCTTTTTTATTTGAAAGATACCAGGTAATGGGTTAGCGTTGAACATCAGAGGTACCAAAGACAGTTGTATCCTAATGGCAACAAGTTGTTGCTCAAATTTAATACAGTTTCATATTGAATGTTCATCAACACATTCTTACATGTCGAAAGTGAAAAAAAATGCTTTGCATTAACTAGAAAAAGCATGATGAGAATCAAGCAGGAAATCTAACCTCAGGGAGTCTGGCAGCAAAATATTTGATATAATCCCTTCCAATATTCTTTACAATACTGTCCAAAAGATAAAGTGATGGTAACTTCTGCTCACTGGGAACCTGCAAATTACTATCTAGAATTAGATACCATACATTAGATGCAGCCAATATTATTTAGACAAATAAGCGATTAACACACCAAAGGCCTGGAACCAATGTTTTCCAGGAGTGTAGGGGGAAGGAGAATTTGTGTCAGTTTAGACTCTTCAAAGTTTAGACTCTTCAAACACATTTAAAAGATATCAAAAGCAACACAACCGCACGAATCATCACTTCTAAACTATCCCAGTGGCAGCAAACTTAGGATCATTAGGAGAAATACAGAAACTAAATAATGCGAGTAATATTTATTTCATTTGTTTATTTTTATGGTCATATTTTATGACTTGTTTTCTCATGCGTCCTCAAAAGACTTGGCTTTCTCATTCCAATTTCTGTCTCACAAGGATTCGAGTCACTGCCTTACGAGAACATTGAAAACTAACTAACAAGACATCCTGCACTCTGCCACTCATAGATAATGTAACATCTAAACAAACATCTCCAGGCACCAGATAATCAGAAAATACGCTCAGCTAGAACAGGAATGTATGCTATCAGAAGCCTAAAGGAGAGAAATTCAAGACTAAGAACAAATAACGGACTGAACATCTAAACCTATTAGACATATACAAGTGTATATAAATGTAATGCACAACATATATTTTGGTGGTAATCACACTAGGTCAAATATGCCCTCCATCTTTCAAATGTAAGGATGTCAATGAAATAGGCACTATCACTTTAGTGCTCTAACAAAACCTGAGGTTTGTATGCACACTCTGTTTTGGTGCTCAGCAAGATAAATACCGGTGAGTAAAACCATATGAGATCATGCACCTGCAGAGAGTCAGCTATCGAAGTCTTGCAGTGCATTACCATCAGGTCTAAAAAAAATCCCCAAAACTCTAGTAAAATAAGGTTCTTATATGCAACCACAACATATAATGCTGATTTTCTAAACATAGCGGCATCTGTTAGGCTATGAAAGTGGTTTTCCTCCCCTTTCAAATGCTGCAATGTTGTTGTAAAAAGAAAAAAAAGGGCTATATGCAGAGATTTCCTGTGTAAAGCCATAGCCATAAGGATAAGATTTATTTATTTGGTTTCGAAACCTGCAACAGCTCATTCCACAAAACCCGTATAATCGCAGAATGTCGAAACTATTCTCTCGTGTAATTATATACAGCCTCATTTGTGAGCAATGGATTAAACAAATTCTACACAGGCTGCCAGAAAATGATGGACTGGAACCTGTTAAACCTGGGAGAATATCAGGAAAACATAATTGATTACACGTACAAAGCCTGACCAATGTTAACTGCAGCCAAACCCTCAACTCAATATCATACTGGAAATGTAAGATTGAATGTTTATTACTTTGACGGGCTCATTGGCGAATACAAACATTCCCACTCACAGTCAACACTAGACAACCACACAGCACAAAGCTTTGTTATTTGCATTGAGAAATTAAACAAACATTTAACGGGGCAAACTTTCGGAACAGAACTTTGTTCACTAAATTATTGGCATAACACAAGACATGAGCACTAACACATTTTAATTCTCATTTGCCAACTCCATCCCTTTCTTTTTCATTTTACAAATCGAACCGAAACAACTGGCATTATAACCAAATATTAAACAAAAACACAGCTACATACACAATGTAAAGCTTAGTTTCACCTCAATAATGTTGCCGCATACAGTTGCCGCCACCGACTTCGCGGCGTGGACATTCTCGCCGGCAATTATCGTCAAATTGGTAATAATTGGCTTTGAATTGAAGGTGAGCTCCGCCAACGCCGTCTTGTACTGGCTCACAAGCTCCTGATGCTGCAGTGGCTGCGGCACATAGCCCCCACCCCCGCGATTCGGATCATCGCTCCCCACGTTTCTATCACTCACTCTGAACCTTGACAGCACTGGATTAGCTCCACCAACGGGTCTCTGCCCAAAAGCTCGGCCATTCGGGTTTTCGGCCAATCGGGGCTTCTTCAGGCCTGGTTCATTCGATCTGCTAAACGGCCTACGCGAGCTCTCCATTTCCATCACAGTCTCAGAAACCAAAACCCTAACCCTAAATCCCTAATCTTCGATTACAGTTCAGCCAAAGGCCATCAATTAAAATAACAAAAAAAATCAATTCAAAACTGTATACTGCTAACAGCAAAAGCCCTAGTTATCGACACGATAATTAATAAGAAAACCCTACGTACATGGATGATTATCAATACAAGCACTGATTCTTCTTACAGGAATACAAATTAAATTGAATAAAACAAAAACAAAATTGAAAAATCGGAGCCGAGATTGACGATTGGGGAATTGGGAATTAGGTTAGATCAAGAACAAGGCGATGAAGAAGAAGAGTGCATCTGCGTGTGAGGGAGATACATATCGGGGGAAGCCGGGAAGGTCCTCTTAAGACAACAAAAATAAATAAAGAATTAAAATTAAAACGATGAAAAAGGAAAAGGAGTTCTTTTTTTGTTTTTTTTTTTTTTGGAGAGAAAAACAGGAGCTTTCATGAATCAAGATAGGAAAAAAGGTTTTTTTTATTGCCTTTCTTCAAGCTTGTTTGAATATAATTTTAAAATAACTGAAAACGATTTTGGTGAAAATATTTTTAAAAATAATTTTTAGTAAAAACGTTACTAAATCTTTGAAAAACATTAAAAGTGATTTTTAAAATAAGCACATAATTGATGTTTATTGTAGATAACACTTAAAGTGCTTTTGAAATCCAAAATCATTTTATTTAAAAGCGATTTCAATTATTTTAAAAGTACATCCAAATAAGTCCTGCGATGTTTGAAATTTCTTTGACAAACTTTTTAAATTTTGTTTAACATCAACAAATTTTGTTAATATTTTTAGAATGTCGATAAATTGTTATATAATATTTTTTAATTCTCTTTTTAATTTTTTCTATTTTGTATCAAATTTTTAGAAAAATAACTATTATTGGTATCGATATCATTGTGTATATCTGTATTTGTTTATTATTATTTAAATCGATATCAATATTTTAAACATTAGATGCGTCGAAGAAATAAAAAAAGAATGGGCTTACGATGGGTCGCAAAAGAAAAGGTTGATGGGCCGAAGAAGGCCGAGCAAAGCAGTTAACGAGCCCACAAAACCCTAATGCCATCAGATCAGAGTCCATAGTCGTCCCCGTCGTTTTGGAATAAAACCCTAGCTTCCCCTCCCAAGTCCTGCAACTGTATTTCTCAGAGGGTTTTACATTTTGCAGCCAACCATGTTGCAACCCCAGAAAGGAAGGGCCACAAGAGAGCCAGAGGGTTCGCAGCCAACCTCGTTGCAAGTGAGAACTCCCAAGACTGGAAAGGCCAGAAGAGAGCTAGAGAAACGTGCCCCCAAGATCGTAAGTTCCTCTCATCTGTTTGTTTCTCGGGAAAATTACGTATTTTCCCGTGTCCAAAAGCAAAATTTCAGATATTTTCAACTTGGTATTGGTTTTTTTCGATTTTTGTATTGATTTTCATGTGGGTTTTTATAATTTTGAAGGTTGAGACCGGGAAGAAGACGTTGATTCTTCACGGTAGGAAGACGAGCAGTGTGATTAATTCTGTGTTATCGGACCTTTACCATTTGAAGAAGGACAGTGCTGTGAAATTCAGCCGCAGGAATGAAGATATTAGCCCTTTTGAAAGTGGAGGTGATACTTCCCTTGAGTTCTTCTCTCATAAAACCGATTGCAGCATTTTCGTCGTAAGTACAAAACTACCTCAGCATTTTGCTCCTCCTGTAATTTAATTTCATGTGAGCTTGGTATGTGTACATATGTGCGTGCGTGTGCGCGCGCGCCTGTATAATGCAATTGTTTTCTGTTTGGGGTTTGAAAGGTTATTTGGATTTCAATAGTGTTGCAGTATTTGCTTAGTTTTACATGTTTAATTGCTAGCATTGATGAATGTTTGGTTGTTTTCTGTTATTTCTTTGAGCTGCCCATTAAAACGAATGCGTTTCTGATAGAAATCTTTGGTTTCTATTTGTTAATATTCTTTCAGAGTTCTGGAAATCGTTGATTTTTCAGTTTATGTTTCTACAATGGACCTGCCTCATTGATCCTCTTGTGACATTTGCAATGGATTTGGTAGGCGAACAAACTGTTTTTAGGCAGATGTTTGGACATTGCAGACGCTGAATTCGTAATACAGTATAACTAAAAGCGGCTCGCAATCAATGATAATATTTGTATTTGTATACTATTTCTAGCTATCATCCTTGATTTTGGAATCCCATTGCTTGTCACCCACTTGTTAGTTCCATTTTACCGTTTTAGTTGTGATTTGGACTTTACCTTGAACGCTTCAGCCTATATCTTGAATTTTATGGGTTGCTACATATACTCATTTTTCAAAATATATGCATGGTGGTCGATGTTTTTCCCATTTCCTAAACCGAGTTCTTGACTTGCCCTCTTTAGAATGCTGAGACCCTGTGTTGCCTAAGTACGATCTGGCACTGTATCTCATGCTTGTGTTTATTTTCCCGATTTCTTTAATGTAACTTTTAATTGCTTTTATTGCAGTTTGGCTCTCACTCAAAGAAGCGGCCTGATAATCTTGTCATAGGGAGAACTTATGATCACCATATATATGATCTCATAGAGGTTGGGGTTGAAAACTATAAACCATTGGAATCATTTACATATGACAAGAAACTAGCACCACGCGTGGGCACGAAACCTTTTGTTTGCTTTATTGGAGAAGGATTTGAAAGTGCCGGAGAACTGCAACATTTGAAGGAAGTTTTGCTTGATCTGTTGCGAGGAGAGGTTTATCTCTGCTGCCATTTTGTTGATATTACTCGTGTTTGAATTTAAGAGGGATATTAATATATACATAAAAATGATATGTGCAGGTTGTAGAGAAATTAAATCTTGCTGGTTTAGACCGTGTATATATATGTACAGCTATATCTCCTAAGAAAGTGGTTCTTACTCAGTGTGCATTGCGACTGAAAAAATCTGGCACAGTAGTTCCACGGATGGAACTAGTTGAAGTTGGCCCCTCCATGGATTTAGTAGTTCGTCGGCATCGTCTTCCTAATGAAAGCCTTAGGAAAGAAGCAATGAGAGAAGGCAAAAATCAGCCGAAGAAGGTTGAATTATTAAATCTCCTCATGATTTCTCGTGTTTCTTTTGCATGTGACATGTCTAACACAATTCCTCTTCCTACTTCCAGGACAAGAATATTAAACAAGACCTACTGCGGGGCAAGGTTGGGAAAATCAACATCCCGGATCAAAAGGTAAATGGAGAAAAATTGATTATTTCCTTTAGCTGTTGTTTTGTGGTCTAGAGGGCGAGCTTTAGTTTATGTTACCCGAACCATTTCTTCTCTGTTTTGCGTCGTTTTCTACCATACATTTTGCCCCAGTACGCTGATGTTAAGCATGTTTAACTAGACATAGGTTGATTCTTGCATGGCATTAACTTTTGAGCACTTATATCTGACATTTGTTAATTGTTTGACAAATTCCTTGTTTTTAGATTGGAGATACGGTGTATTATCACACAAAGGTTGGTGATACATTTGTGCCGAGCAAAACAAAGGGAGTTAAAAGGGAGCGCCGTGAAGCTAGAATGAAACACGAAGGTAATGAGCGTGCACCAAAGGTTCAAGACATGCTTGAGCCCAAGAAAACAAAAAAACTTAAAAGGGAGCGCCGTGATCCTACAGCTACTGAGGATGCCGAGTGATTCGCTTTGGACAAGCAGACAGCTTTTCGGCCAATGCTTGCAAGGATTAAAGTCAGAAGGTGTAATGGATCCGAAGGGCTTGGGATTTTTGTTCTTCCCATATCTCATAGATTCAGCTAATTATATAAGTTGCATGCCTAGCAGGAGTTATATCTGTTGTAATCATTCTGCTTTCCATTGTCGCTTCCATCCCGCGAGTTTAAATTAGTTACTGCAACAGCATTTTTGACTCGGAAGATTGCGTTATTCGACCCTCCAATGTTAGATTGGCACTATGTTATGTAATATTTCCCCTTTCTAGTTATATTTCAGGAATGTTTGCTTTCTACATTTAACTAAATATGAATTATTCAGTTGTTCAAGTGATAGCACATAAATAATGTACTTGTTATAGTGACATTGGACATCCGAATCTTCGATCTACACTAATCTTAACACATTTCACCGGCTTCAAGTTTGAACGGTCGGCTTTCCTCGAAATAATAAACAACGGCAGTCGGAGCCATGCGCGCTCCAAATAGGTTGGCTCCAAATCGGTGTTCGAAAGGTAGAAGGTAAGTTCAGAAAGGCTAGCAGTTCAAAGCACCTCTTCACTGACGCACACCACAATGCTTCTTCGGTACTTATATTCATACCCCCAACTGGAGAAATGAAGTCGAAAAGATTGAAGTCAAATTTGTGCCGCTAAAAGTTGGCAGACCAACAAAAAGAATAAATTTAAGAGACTGACCTAATTTCTGTACCTGTTAAAACTTAAGACAGTTCTTTCTGGACTTCGACGAGCTCGAATGGGCAATCCGATACTCATGCCACGTTCCGATAGAAGTGAGCTGTGCTTCGAGAGGATAAAGACCTGCATTTTCATAGCTCAAAGTTATCTGTTAGCGACAGAACTACGAGATTAATGTAGCCTAGAACTAGAAGGAATGCAACTTATGAAATGAACGAGTACAGTTACGAAAACAACCAAATGTCACGGTGGAAATCGAAGATTAAGAAATAAAAGCGGATAATAAAGAAAGAATGAAACTTTGATATCAAATTAATATAATCATTCATAATTGTCCATATAATAGACCCCTGCAACTGAGAATGACTAGGATCCGAAAGGGCAGCTAATGCAGCCCTATGGATCAGTAGTTTTAGATGCATCTTCTTTCGGCTGGCCAGCTGAACTCTCGGGCTCATCGAATGCAGAATCATGGGCTGGAGACTTATCAATGCCTGAGCCTCCTGCTTCTTGCAGGGGACCGATATCCCAGACATCTAACAATCCGCCCGTGACTCCCATCTCTGGCACATCATAGTTGACCGGATTACCCCATAACTCATGGCTAGAACTTGACATACCAGCACTGACACCAAAACCCATGCTCCATATGTCTTCTTGTTTGATCATGCTCTCCATCCCTGGAGAAAAGAGTTCCGGAAAAGTCCCTTCATTCGCCAAATCCTCCTGGAAAGAGACATAACACTCCGGATTAGCCTCTTGTTGTGGGCTCAGAACACTCTTCCCTTTGAAAAAAGGATCTTCAGTTGCCATGCTTGATGCCCCTTCCCCCTCTTGCTCTGGTGTTTTGAGAAATCCTTGTGTTGCTGCTAATTCATCTAGTGCAGGATCCGCAAATTGGAATGGCGTGCTTACTGAACCTAAACCCAGTTTTCCTGTCATAACTTGTGAAAGATAATCAGGAGATTGTTCAAAAGGAACTGGATTCGAATCCAGGGCTGTGGAGGATGTGGTTCGGTTTCTCCAAGCAGGCTGGTACTTCACAATCTGGCCTTCCATATCGGCATCTGATTTACCGAGTTCATGCTGCTGATGCTTAACAAATTTCCGCCTCACCCTTGAAGGGCCTATATCTTCCTTTCCCGTTTTTATTTGAAGTCGGGCTACGAATGCCAGGTTCTGAAGCATCTTGGCCAAGAAAGAAAACATCTGCTTCTGTCTCTTCTCTGCTGACTGAAGCCTCTGATTCACTACCTTCATATGGTCAACTGTGCCCCGGTGCTGCTGCTGCAATTCAACCAACTCCTGCATTAACACACTCCTCTCCTTCCGCAACATCTCTATCTCACCTTCCACTCCAGATTTTCCTTCTTCCGCGGAAGGCCCGATAAAGCTCCCTATTTGGAGAGACTGAGGTGACTTGCGTCTCTGGATCCTCTTCAACAAATGTCTTTGGCCCCTCTGAAAAGCTTCGTTCGCAAACTCCCACTTATCTGGGTCAACCTTGCGAAACCCCTGAATACAATACCCAAAATAATTCAAGAATGAATGGGAAAGCAACGGTACAGAAATCAAATTCAAAAGACAGATATGATTATTTAAGTAGTAAACAAATTATCACAGAAGACAATGGAAAGCCATCAACTTTCATGCATATGAACAGCTGAACCTCGCAATACAATCCGCATTAACAAGCAGTGGTAGGGGAAGGGGAGCAGTTGAGATGATAACATATGGAGATCTTAAAATCTTTTGCAGTAACATGTTTCAAAAGGAACCTGACGTCTACCTGCAGAAGATGAACTCCCCTCTCCAGTACATAGTCAGAGGGGAAGATGTTTTTCTCGGAGGACGATCCTAACTACAAAATCAATAAAAAAACGCCCTCTAGCATAAACACCTCTACCATTTCCATTACCTTCACTATACTAAGTTTCATGATAAAGACAATCCTTACAAGCATGTTATACTATCCCGAGAGATGATTACATGCCGGTTAAGGTAGAACCACAGAAACCATTATCATTATCAACAACAACAACATCATCACCATTATCCTAAACCATCATCATCATCATCATCATCATCATCATAAACAATCATCATCAACCATCATCACCATCATCAAGAACAATAAAAGCAGTAATTCATCTTTCACTCACCTGCGTAAACTATTGGAAAACAATAATAAAATCGTCAAGAATTCCATGGAATGAATCCTTTATTATTTCATTTTGGTAAATTACATAAGAATCTCTACACATACAACAAATTGGGAGTTAAGAATACAACACCAACTCCTACAAAGTCTTACATCGCGAGCTTAATACAAATACTAATCGCCTCGGTTACATCTATACAAAATTAACCTCATCAAACCCAATTCAGACAACAAACAACAGATTTAAACACAGAGAAAAAAAAACAAAAGAATTAAAGAACAAAAAACAGACAAAAAATTTACAGACAGATCATAGCAGCCAATACAGGTTGTGCTACTGCAATATACCCACATAAGTATTAAGCTGCCGCACAAAACTTGAGAAATTGTTGTGCTTGAAGTTCCTCGGCAAGATGAGCCTGGAAAACTCCAATGGGTCCCACACCACGAAGCTGCCGCCGCTGGAGCCCCACGATATGATCGGGTCGAGCGATGGGTCCTCTACCAAATCGAAAGTCTTGGACAGAAACGGAGGCACCGGAGTGCCCTGTAGACATTCCAGAGGCCGCGGCGGAGCAACCACGTCCTCCGCATCGCCGCCGCCCATAGACGACGTCGGAATTGAAACTCTTTCAGTGAAGTCGAAAGCACCCAATGGGTTTACAGAACAGAAGGCTTCGAATTCCATCAGAGGAGAAGTGGACGAAGGAATCGACTGAGAACCCATTAACGATTCCGGCATTTCCGATCGAAATGCCGATAACCCAATTGATTCCGGGTCGAATCCAGCTGAAATTGGCGGAGAATTTGGGTGGCTCCCGTCTTTTGGGTCCATGGAACGAAATTCTCACTCTTTGTCAATGGCAGTGAACTGGGTAAGAGAGAGAGAGAGAGAGAGGTGGGTTCTGGTGGGTGGGTGAAAATGGGGGGTTCGGGGAGCGTGGGAGTGGGCATATAAGGGGGTCGAATAGTTACGCCGACTAGGTGTTCGGTAAAATTCCTGAGAGAGCGGTCAAAGGCGGTGGAGGTTTTTCTACTGTAGCAGTCATCTTCTCGGTCATCCCACCTCCGATCCATGTGGGGCTCCCTACAATTTGAGAGCGTTTCAGCACCGACCTAGTGAGAGAGAGAGGGGGAGAGAAAAGAAAGAAGGGGGGGGGGGGGAGGAAGTTTCCGGGGAGCAACGCTTGTTTTGAAAATCAGTTATGGTCGTTCTGTTCCAGAGGGGGCCCAGTGGGCTTGAGATATTTTGTCCGGACCGCGTGCCGCGTGCGTGCGTCTTTGGTGGGGTTTGGTATATATTTTTGAAAATGATACGGTGGGTCGCTGTGTAATACTTGGGGATGAAGGGAGCGGGGAGGACCAATCAGGATGCGGGATTTGATCAGGGTTCGATTTGGGAGACAAGTGATAGCGTTTCGACGTCCTATTGATTGATTTAAAGACACGGAGAATATTTATGCTTCGTCACCATGTTTGTAAACAAAACAAATAAATTTTTTTAAACAAACAATATTATCTAAGGTTCGAGAGCTAAACTTCACACTGTAATAATCATAATAATATAGTTCAAATTCACCTTTAGCGAAAATCAATCTACAACAACTTCTCGCTTACAAGTAAAGAGGAATATCGTTAAACCCTAATACTAAGTGATGAAGAAAACAAATTTAAAAAAAAAAAAAAAAAAAAAAAAAAAAAAAAAGACTTGTAGAGGAAACAAATTATGTTAATTTCTTTCCTTTGATTCCTTAATTCAATCCAACGTTTGATAATTGAGAGAGATGTATAGATAGCACCACTCATAGGTATTTGACCAATAAATGGGTGTAAGTTACTTATTTTAATGTAATTAGTTTGGGAGTCTTTTTTTTTTTTTTTTTTTTTTTTTTGGGTTAAGAGTTTGGGAGTCATGTGGTTAACTAACTAGAGCTTACAAAATATTTTTTGCTTAATATTGTTTTTTACATAAAACACCTCTTTTTATATAGTAAAGGGAGTGAGGATATAAAACTTTTTTTTTTATTAATACAAGAATGAGATATAATAATTATTATGAGACTTGTTATTTACAAAATTCAAACCAAAGATTTTCTACTTAAAAGTGAACAGAAATACAACTTAAACCGTGATAATCATACAACACATTATGACTATTTAGAAATGCTAATAAACTTCTTCAATTTAAAAAGTAGGGCCTTGTCTGTATATAAGATTGAGTTTAAATAGATAAGTCACTATTTCTTAAAAGAAGAAACAAAATTTTTTGTGGTCCACTTAAGAAGTAAAATTAAGCTAAATGTGTCTCCATACAACTCAATGGTTTAATTTGTCACCTCTACATGCAATGGCAGCTCAGGCTGAAACTTACAAGCTGGTTAAAATGGTAAATTCAAATGACTAAAATTTAACTTACAAAAAGACAAAAGGGGGGTCGAATTTCATAATAATACTTTGGTCAGGTACATCGAATACATCACATAATTCAACAAGCAAAAGCAAAGGAAGCTTCAACATAATAATGTAACACCCTACATTTAATTAATAAATTGACCAAAGTGGATTCCATTTGCAGACTTTTTTGGTCTGCTTTAAGTCTAATCAAAGCTAAAAAAGAATTAAAAACGCATCGCATGATGTTTATTGGTTCGGAATGCAAATTACAGAAGAAAAGCTTTGCTGCCGATTTCTCTGCTCTGTCATCATCGGCGGCATTACCATACCGGAAAATCTCTCTAAAACTTGCCGGCTTTCCGATACCCATCTCTTAACGGTTAACTTTGACATAAGAATAAGATCTGCAATCCAAATGTAACACAAGGGTGACCGAAACATTAAAACATAGAGAAGAGGAGGGAAAAAAAGAAAGTAATTTGTCAACGACCGGATCACCACAGAGGCGTGCCTCCTAACAGATTCGTGCACTTGGGGCACTTTGTAATTTCGTTTTCTTCAATTTCACTAGTGGGGCAACAGCAGAAACCAGCTTCTAACTGAAAGACTAGCTTTCACATTTTGTAAAGGCAAGGACAAACCATGCTGGGAAGGATGTAGTCGATTCTAGTAACGCTCTTTTACAAAATTACGAAATAGAAATTATACAACTTTCCCAAGACGAGGAGACAGAACGGTTTTTGGTAGACTTCTGTGAGAAGAGAAGAGACGGCAATGCAGACACTGTTGGCACTCATAGTTTCCTTCATTAGGTTAACGAATCAAAATGCTTAATTGGCGATAAGAGAAGAAATGTACAATGGCTCTGCAACCGGTTGATATAGAACACGCATCAGACATTTATGCATACAAGTTCAATGTACAGGAAATTGACCACAAACCAAAACTAAGAATACATATTGAAGGTAATGGCCATACCCGAGACTATGAACAGCATGCATCCACGCCACACATCAATTCTCTAACGAATGCTGTATTATGTGCATGAATAAGACTCGTTCCCATTCAGGTAAGTAATGGCATATCTGCACGACTAGGTTGAGTGACGGGAGCTTTGATCAACGGCGTCAAAGAATCCATGATAGTAGCAAATGAAGGTCGTTTCCAGGGTTCGCTGCAGCATGAATTTGTTATTAGAGAAAACAGGGAAATTTGTATACAAAACTCAGTTTAAAATATTGAATTAGTGTCTCAAACTCACTTGGCCCAACAAGCCTCAATTATAGCTGCCACATTAGGATTCAAATCACGTGGAATCTCAAGCCTTTTGTTTTTAAACCCAACAGCTGCGACAACCTACGCAACATAGAATAGAAAGGCTATATATCATCATGACATTTTCAGAGTCGTCAGGTCTAAAGATAATCCCTATTTCCATTTTACTAACCCACAAGAGCATAATCACCATAACACAAACCTGTGCTGGGTTTAAATTACCCCACGGCTGTTGCATTGTTGCGAGTTCCCACAATATTACACCAAAACTGTAAACATCTGACTTCTCATTTGATGGTTCATCACGCAGGACTTCTGGTGCCATCCATTCAGGCTAAAGAAAATAGAGAAGAATTTTCAATTTCCAGCAAAGCCACCATAAAATTATAACTTCCAGGTTGTTTGTCTAATTTAAAATAAAACTTACAGTCCCGGCAGCTGATTTTGAGGAGAGGAAGGTGTTTGCCTTCAAACGGGAAAGACCAAAGTCGCAAACCTAAACCACAAAACAGGCATGAAAAATGATATAAATGATGCAGTAAGTAAACAAATGCTGGCGCACTAAGTCATGTTCATTTTCAAACGCATAAAAGTGCTTAAAGTCGAGCACATGGCAGCAAAACTTAAACTCCTGTATCATGCAGCAGTTTGATCATTCACCATGCTCAGAAACCAATTAAATGAAAATTGATGGTCCATTCCAAACGCTCAAAGCATAAGCAAACTAAATGCTGTAGGGGATCCTCACCTTCACTGTATATTTTTTGTCTACCAACAGATTTGGAGATTTTAAATCACGATGAACAATGGGAGGTTTGCGTCTATGAAGATAATTCATTCCCTTTGCCTGTGAAAAATTTCAGATCATGTACAAGAACACAATGAATAGAAACTAAAATATAAAAACTGAAAAAGAAGAATAAGAGGCGACAGAAGAACAGGTAGTCTTCATATACTCACCACATCATAAGCCATACTCAAGCGACGCCTCTCATCCAATGTCTCCTTTGCACCAGCTTTATGCAAAAGCCTATACAAGCTACCTCTGCAATTAACAGCCGACAATTCAGATCTTTAAACAATTTGTTGACATGGTATAAATGTCTAATACATATGAAAGTTCCAATTTGTGGGGGTGGCAGAGTGGGCAGGGGTGCAAAAAGAGGACATTACAAAAACCTTGATAAATATTCTGTGACTATGGACAAGTTTGGAGGTTTGGTAACTGCACCCATAAAGAGAACAATGTTTGGATGTCGCAGGCGCTTCATTATAGTAACCTAGCAGACAAAAGACGTGAAGCTTATCTCAAATTCAAGACAAAGAAAGTACAAGGCAATTATGTACTTAAAAATCTCAATGCGTCCAAATGGTCTGCCATCATGTACCTCACTCAAAAATTCTTTAAAGCGTTCGGCATGAAAATCTTGTTCCATTAGAATCTTCACAGCAACATCCTTCAATGTACAACGTTTTATCAGTATTATAAATAAATGGCTATCTCAGAAGTAATGAGGGCAGAGTGTAAATAGATTAGGTACTTACAGAGCCATGCCAATCAGCGCGATGAACAGTTCCAAAAGAACCTGCAAATGCGCAATGTTATTTTTTACAGCCTCAAACTGACTTTTATGAACTGCATTAAGTACATCAAGGGCATATGAGCTCTTCATGTTCATGATATTACTTATACCTGCACCGATTCTCTCTTTTATAATGAGATCACTCCATGGGATGTCCAAATCCTCTATATCGAACCCGAGCTCTCTACTTGGTTTACTAGGAACCAGTTGAACACCCTCAACAAACCTTGAGTCTGTAATTGTATCCACCCTTGGACCATCTCTATGCCCTACATGTGGCATACACTTTAGAGGGATTGGATCATTTACCACGGGTGGTGTGTGCAAAATATTTTGAAGAGGATTAAACAACTGGGGATTTCTATCATCACCACTTGTCCGGGGAATTTTGGCATGTGCAGAGGTGTCACCACTGAGACTTGAAATTAGGTTTTTTCCCTCTGTACTCTTCCTATCAAAGTGTTTAGGATACATATTGTCCTCATCAACAGCACTTCCTGTGATGAGAGAAAACACCATGGGTGAACTACAATCGACATGACAGATGAATGCTAATTTACATGACAAAATATAGACAAGACCGTAAAATAGTTATAACTTAGAATTATAGGTACAGGCTTAACGGGATAATGAAAGTCCAAAAGAGCTGTTGATGAATACTAATTTACAGTTCAATGTAAACATAATCACAACATAGTTAATGCTAGAACTCTATATGCCAAGGGTAAACAGACGAGGAAATTTGGAGTCATGTTAATAGATAACTGCCAATTTATACGACCCCAATGCAAACCTAATCGGCACCACCATTACTTGAACCGTGTGCAACGGTATAACAGAAAATAAAGCTCTTTAATTTGCTACTAGATCATAAACATTCAATTTTCCATTCTAAAAATCTCAAAACCATCTGCAGTTATCTGACATTAACATGCATCTATCCCAACCCCAAAGAATCAGTAAAAAAGAGTTAAAAGAGGTTAAACTAAATGAAGCCACCATACTAATCCTTTTGATGTACTACTTCAGTGCAAAGGGTGTCATACAAAGTTCTTGTATGTAGCAAGTTCTAGGGAAGGCGCCCTTGCATTACTTTCAGGCAACTAAAATTTAGAATAAATAAGATTATTTATTGTGTAAGAGCCTGTACAATAGATTTATTAAATGTATGTCTCAAAATGTGAATGGATGTGTGTATGGATATAGAGATGGACGCAAGTGTATTTGCATATTTTATAACAGGTACTCCAATTGTAATCATAATATAAATAATGCATCCAACCATAACTTTTCTTTTAGGATTTAGGGATCAATGTATCTTCAGTTCTGCACCATACTGTACCTGCATCCTATAATTATGTCTATACCTAATTGTATTTATTCAAGAAAAATTGTCATAAAACAAATCAACAATTGATCATATTAATAAACTGTTCATACAACACCAATTCTATATACATTATCAGCATTTCTGAGTTTTTTTTTTTTTTTTTTTTTTTTTTTTTTTTTTGTAAATATATACTATATATCATGGCTTTGACAATCAAAGAATTACCTGCAGGAGCTTCATCAAACACAAGATTAAGCGATTGACAGTCTGAGAAATACTGTTTAGCCAGTAACCTGAAATCAATGGTAGGTTCAACTGGTTTTAGTCTTGGAAAGCGCAGTGGTGAAGAAATTGAGATGGATGATGGGCCATTGAGCAAGGAATCAGGGTCGTGCAAGTAGCCTGGCTTTGCAATCAAATCGACTAAATACTCCCTGAAGTGAAACAAATACGCCATATCAGATGTTTCCACCAGTTTGATAACATGGAAATGAAATTTGGGACACACTTGATTCTCCAAATAGAGAAATATTCTCTCTAACTCTAATTTGACCATGCCCGTTTTCCTATATAATTTTTTGAACACAAAGGGGGAACAGCTCGGGCTTGTTCAGGAAGGTGGCAACGGCTGACGAAGGACAGAAAACTAAAGGCATAGACAAAGAAATTCAAACAGATACAAATATGATGAATAACTTTTTACTGAAGCGTAACTTGAATAATTTTGCAGTTATGCACCAGTCAGTTCTAAAAGTAAACTGCATTGCTAATTCAAACTATTGATAGAGACAATAGATAAAAAAATAACATACCTGTCCAACCCAAACCGGACAAGACAAGAGGAGGCATCATCCCTTGTACAATATTGACAGCCTTTGGCAATTCGACAAGGTAAATCAATTGTGTCAGCTAGAACCTTCAAAGATAGACATGTAGCTTGTTAGTATAATACTGTTCTCAAATGAACAAAGAATAATATTAACTCATGGATCAGAAGAACAGTAGTTAACAGACAAAGATTGCCACTAGTATATATGTCAAGGTTAAATTTCTATGTTCTTTATCAAACTAAGCCTTCAAACCAGAAGCAGAAAACTTCATATTACTAACAAGAAGAAAAAACAACAAATTTTGTTTATTTATTATCAAATAAACAATTACCAAGCTAAATACACTTCTTTCAAGGAAAGTAAATACATCAAATTATATAGGAGCCTTACTTTGAATAATAAGGCACGATGTCTACATAAGCCAACAGAAAGGCTGCCTATTGGAACAACTACAGATCCTAAGCAATCTTTCAGATCATCGCTGCTCTCCCTCCATATGGAAAAAATTTCATCCTCTCCTACGGAAGATGAACCCCTTGTGATAGCAATAAAATTCAGTTACATATGAATGGAAGACATAGATATCCTAGAAAGAAATGGACAGAAGATTCAGAAGACTTACCCCATGCGACTGTACACAAGCTTTGCCAGCTGATCTACAATCTCTTTTGTATTTATGCAAGTACAGGAAATGGTTAAAACCCTATTTTGAAGCTCCTTTAGACTGGGATCACTACGTTTATCAATTAAAACCACTTCAATGCTTGAACCAATGCCAGGATCAACAGACCTTAATGATTCAATTGATGGTATACGACCATTTTCTTGCAGATCAGTGCACACAGTCCATACATACTGATCTATCCCATGAATTAGGTAAAATCCATCAGGCACTTTGTCAAAGTATGACAGACAGCCATTCACCTGTTGCACATCATATCAATAGGAAAGGATTAATACAGTTATCACCACAAAACACAAACCATTTGTACGAACAGTGTTGTTCAAAAGCAATTCTTAAACTCCATTAGCCTTCTGAAAAATTTTGGGTTGGGAAGAAAGAAAATGGAACAAATTATCTCTTGTTAGATATCTGACATGTAAATTGTAATGTTCTCATAACATCATTTCCCTTAATCAACAGTTACAAGAGTTTTCTCAAGAAAAATCAACAGTTACAAGAGAAAACTCCTCCATCCCTACCTATGTACACGTATACATATTACTATACTACAGTTATAGCTATTACATTAACCTAACTTCAATGACAACCGATTTTACTGTGTGAATCCCGATTCATTGGCAGCCTCAACAGGAACTTATTAGTTTCCTAGTTACTGTAAGGTCAGACCAAAATATGCAGCATGTTACCAAATTCATTAACAATTATCTTCTATTTCATAACAGTTTTGTGACTCTAGTAGATCAGTTTTGCTTTAGTGATGCTCTCATAAACAGAGATGCAATCTGACATAGGATCAAGCAGTTTTCATAACACCTTTTTTTTTAGAAATAGAATACATCATACAATGTAAGCACTGCCCACGTGGTTAACCTGAGGTCATACACACTTCAGTTATCAATTGCTTGCTCAACCAATACGTTATATTGTAAACAAAATCTAATCAATCAGAAACATTCTTTTCTTGTTTGGTGTGAAGCATGTGAAAGAATGCAATAATTGGATATTTGAGATAAAGGTTAGTTCTTCAATAGGATTCAGATAGGATTGGGGACAAAAATGGCGTGCATAAATTCAAACCCGGTGTTTGGAAGGCCAATGAGATAATGCAGCTTATGAATTCAAATGCCATTGAGCAATGCATAATGTCTTCACAAAAAACCCAAAATCGCTCCAGCCATTCCGTTGATAATTAAGCAGTCTACAACATTTTCCACACAATAAGCTAAGAACTCAGCTCAAATAAGCATATATATATATATATATATATATAGACCGATTCAATTAACAAAGCAAGGCAGCAAACGATGCAACTGATGAAACATAGCACCTCAACAATATCGATTGGCCATAGAAAGCAGAATAAACCTTACCCAAAACCGATGCGATACGGCATCAACAGAGCTGGACGTCCTGGAAGCCGATTCATCCGGCACTGGATCCAAGAAGTTAGGATCATCGGCACATGTAGCCTCCGATGAAAGCCGAAGAGCCAAAGCCAGCTGCAGCTGATAACTCTCCTCAGTCTGCTGAGCCCAGCTCTTCCCTGAAGAAGAACCGCCGCCGCCACCAGTGGCCGTAACAGCTCCATCCACACCTTTCATTCGAAATTCACCCGCTCCACCACTAACCTTGAACACATCGTCCGGCACGTACCCGAACCCGTCGATCTCACTGACCGCAGCGGTGGATAGGGTCGGAGGGTAGTACTCGCCGGAAATCGAGCTCTCGGCAAAGCTGCTGCCGCTCGACTGCCTCTGCAACCCGGCAGACGAGTACGGGTTGCCGGCCCGATTCGCTTGCTGATTCGCCCGGAAATCGGCTCCGGTTTCCCAATCGAACCCTCTGTCGACTTTCCCCTTGTTGTTCTTGCTCTCCGTCTCATGAAACGCCGCCGCTTGGTCGTCAGGAACTTGGCTCAGAAGCGTGTAGTTGGATCTCCTACCGGGCATTTCCATCGAGATTTGGGACTAATCGGTTCGTCACAAAACCCTAGAAATTCTTAAACCCGCCATCTTTGAAAAAAATGAAGGTTTGAGGACTCAGAGGACTCCACAGAGAAGGTCTGAGTTTCTCTCTCTAGAATTTCCACTGTCGGAGAGAGAAAAAGCGAAAGCGGTGGTGTTTCATTCGGTGGTGTAATCGTAATTATTCTTTAATTTAATTTTTTAACTTTTCTTTTTCTTTTAATTTAATTAAAAGGTTTTGTTTTCCTTCACACGCTGGGCTCGAAGAATTTTTCTCTTTCTTTTTGTCCGTGATAAAGACTATTTAATTGGGTTTTGGCGTAATTAATTATTGGGTTTCGTTTGGACAATTAGGTAGTGGATCCAGTGATTTTATCAACTTTTTTATGTTGAGATACATGCATTATTTTTTAATTTTGGTACATGAGAATTTAGATAGGTGGGGTTCAATTCACTGCATCTTGTTTCTTTTTAGGATAGTGTTATATATATATATATATATATATATCTAGTTTTACTTCTCACATATCTTTCTTATTTTTCAATCGTCTAATTAAATAAATTAAAAATATTAATGACAAAAATTAATAAAAATGCGTGAGAAATAAAAATGCATGTGTGAATAACACTTTCCCCCCTTTTATTTTGACAATTTCATTTGTTATTATGGGTTTTTTTTAAAAAAAAATTCTTTGCTTGGTGTTTCTTAATGAACCAATTAGGTTATGATTCAATTAGTTAAAACTCGATAAAAGGCGGTCAAAGTCCTCGCCGCACTGCATATCTCAATCGAGCAATGACACTTGGAACCGCATAATTTGGTAATAAGTATTGTGTCTACGGCAGACGCTGAATAGCTAGGTGCAGAGCAAATAGTGGTGGTGCTTAACCATTCAAATGAATCGGGTCTAATATCATTGTGAGCTTCCCGACAAATCTTGGAAAATAAAGACGTGATAGTGAAGGGTTGGTTTCTACAACGTAGGTTACTAGGCCAATGTGGCTATCTATTTATTTTTTATCTCCAAATTTTTGCATGATTTAATATAATTCTTCAAATTATTTCCCTTTTAAGCGTTTTTATTCTTTATAGGGTAGTGTTATTTATACATCCATTTTTATTTCTCATGCGCCCATTTTTACTTCTCACACATCTCTCTCAACTTTTGACCGTCGAATCGAATAAATTGAAGAAGATCAATGGTAAAAAATTAACAAAGATATGTGAGAAGTAAAAATAAATATAAGAATAACACTTTCCTCTTTTTATTTTGGCAGTTTCTCTTGTTATTATGGATTGTTTAAGTCAATTCTTTGCTTAGTATTTGTTAATGGCCTATTTTTTTTTTTTTTTTTTTTAATGATTCAATTTGCTAAAACTCGATAAAGGGCAGTTGAATTCCTCGCAGCCTTGCATATCTCAATCGAACGACGACGCCTGGAACCGCACAGATTGGTACTATGTATTGTGTCTATAGTAGACGCTGAGTAGCCAAGTGCAGAGCTAATAATGGCGGTGCTTAAGTATTCCAATGAATTGGGTCCAAGATCATTGTGAGCGTCCCAACAAATATTATAAAAGAAATACATGAAATAAACGCTTTGGTTGCTAGAAACGACAGCAGTGTAAGTTACGAGACCAATACGGCCGTTTCTTTTTTATCTCCAAATATTTGCATGATTTAATGTAACTCATTACGTTATTTCCCTTCAAAGCGTTCTTATTCTTTAGTATGATAATAACACCGTAAAAATTGTGTTGCTAATCCAATGTATAATGAGTGGATAAAATATCAATATCTCGTGAACTTAGAGTATAATATAAATAAATAAGTACATGTTACATTGTGACTCATGTGAGAGTGGTGAACCCTTGCCACCCTGCATAAGCTCAATCTAGCGAAGGACACCCTGGAATCGCACAACCTGTACCATGTATTGCGTACAAGGTAAACGTTGATCAACCATTGCAAATCAAGTAGTGGTTTGACCTGCCTCAACTTGATTGCGGGGACGATTGTGACTAAAAAAAATATATCATGTCGATGGCCACTTGCAACTTTCACGTCAAAATATTTGCACAATCTAATGCAATTCTTTTTATATTTATTATATATATTTTTTTATATACTAATCAATGCTAAAGTGAGGGAGGGAGGAGCGTTTAAACTCGAAGATTTAGTGAATTGAAGAAGAATATCCTAATTATTAGTGTAATCCACCACTCATTACATTTATTGTATTTAAGCATTCTTATTCTCCGTCGTGATAGTAATATTGTGTGATTGGTGTTGCTAATTTAAATGTTATAATATAAATACTTGACAAGCTCACGAATTTTTTTTTCTAAGTGGCACGAATAATTTACGAGAATGAGAGTTTGGTGAAACATTAAAGTTGATCGTGGCCATGGTTTGCCACCAGTAGTATCATTTTTAAAAGAGAAAAGAAAAGAAATATATACCAATAACATGTCGGTACGTTTTACTGGTGATAATATCGATCGCACATTAATTATCATCCTTAAATAGTTTTTTATTTAATTATTTTTATTTTCAAGAATAGACGTTCACTGAATCCTGATAATTCCATTTATATTTGAAATCAGCATTTTAGGATTAATCATCGTTTATGATCCCATGCACAACAGCGTAGTTAACAATCACAACTCTTTGTTATAAGTTGAAAGTAGTTAGGAGTTTTTCTCATTTTACTTTAAAATAATTTAAATTAAGAGTAAATATTTAAACTTGAATACATAGAAGACACACATAAATACGCTTAAACAATTTGGCTACACCTAAGCGATCATTCGTTTATGAGAAATTATTGTATAATTATTAGAAAATAAAATAACTAACCGAAGGAAAATGAAATTCTCTATACAATTAACAAATTATCCGAAATATTTTGTTTTAGTGCATAACGTAATGTGATATTACCAATTAACTTATGTTATAAAAATATAAAAAATAATGTGATACTGAATTAAATGTAACAAATCTAAAATTTGATTCTTTCTAATGTAACGATTTTCTTTCAAGGTTTTTAAAATATAGACATAATATTATTATAAAAAATAAAATTAATAAATATTTACTAGATCAAATAAATAAACCACGACATATGCGTGCCCGAGCCTTACACATCTCAATCGAGTAAATCCACAGCAGACCACAGCTCGCCACGTAACTCGTCTCACTTTAAAATCACAAAAGGAAAGAAAGATGAGAAATTTGGGAGGGAAACCAAAAAGGAAAATGGCGCTAAGGCGGCAAATGAGCGTTTCTCTTCCCCCCACCCCTTCGTATCCCCTACCCCTTCGCGTCTGCGACTGAAGAGGGAGAGGGAGAAAGCTCTTCAGTCTTCAAATCCACGATCCATCTCTTCGCGGTTCGCAAGCAGATACAAATCTGAAGGTATGCTTCGATTCGATACTGTCATAGTCGATTTCCTTTCTCTGCAATCACATTCGATTTCATATGTTCTGCATCTTAATCAGCGTTAAAGAGAGAGAGAGAGAGAGAGAGAGAGAGAGAGCTATTCAGTCTTCGAATCTACGATCCACCTCTCGCGGCTCGCAAGTAGATTCAAATCCAAAAGGTACTCTTAGATTCGATTTATCGTAGTTAATTTTCTTTCTCTGTAATTGCATTCGATTTCATTTTTCTTTCTCTGCATCTTTAGCGATTTGAAACTTGCTTGCTCATGTTCGATTGTATTGATTTCGAAGATATCACCGTTGATCGCTCTGTTGAAGATTTGGAACTTGAGCCCGGTAGTAATGCGTAGCCTGTTTGTCTGAATGATCTCGAGAGAAAAAAAATCATAGATCTGAAGCTTTTAAAACTCGAGGAAATTTCAATCTAGGAGTAATTTTTAAACATCAGAAGTTTAGGAAATGTTTCATAGATCTGAAACTTCTCGAATTGAAAATTTGATGCATTTTTTAAGCTAGGAGAAATTTCAAAGTATCAGGTATTGTCCAGTGGTGGGGAAATAGAGAAGAACAAGGTTGGCAGGGATTTGAATGAGGTTTTTGACGTAAGAAGATGAAAATGGAGTGGAAGGAGAATTGAGGGGATGAGTTTGTTAGAAGAAGAAAACTGTTTGAATGAAGAAGGGGGAAGTAAGAAGGCAAAATTAGGATTAAATTTTGAGGAGTTAGTAGTGTTCAGAGAAAAAAATCATTTGGAGACAAAAGGCTAAAGAAAGAGGTTTTGGGAGGAATGTGAGTATTAGTAAACTCTTGCCCAAATTGCTTAGGTTTTGGCTTGTGTAGAACTCTCGCTGAGTACCGGAGCTTTCTGTGAGGATGCCGAGAATTGTGTTACCGGAAAGTTAAGAAATCGTGCAAGAGCTTATAAGGAGTTGAATCTCTCCAATGTTAATTGGTTTATGATTGGAACCTCAACTTCGTACACTTTCATCATTAGGAAATGTCATTTTGATTACACCTGGTTTCTATAGAAGCTGCTGAAAGCTCTAGTCCTTTTCTCCCATCCATTTTGTGGTTTGGAAGGCTAAAGCTTCTCCCACGGTTTGGGTTTCGCGTTCTTTCATGAAATATTGCTCTCGTTGGATAGATATTTGTGATTTCCTTGAGAGAACAGGACCCAATTTTTTTCTTTCTTGCCATTGGTGTATGATACGTAGGAGCGAAGCTGAAAGTGCACATCACCTTTATTCTTTATTTTCCCGTACTGTAGTATTTGCTGAGAAGCATTGGTGGCGGGACAAAGGTTGAAAGTCCTATTGAGATGTGGAGTATTGGTCACGTTTTGGGTACTGTGATTAGAAAGAAATAGAAGGATTTTTGCTGGTTATGAGGGGGAGGGGTTGGACGTTCTGTTAGATAAACTCAGATTTAGGTCTTCTGTCCCTACAGAGTTAAAAGAGTTTCCAATTTTTTTATATTTATTTTGATTTGGGGGGCTGGATTATGTTGTTTGAACAGTTTAGTCATGTTTGCTACTTCGCTGGATTTGGTATTTTAGTGGACATATTATCCTCCGTTTTTTAGTATGTTTAGTGTGTTCCGAGTGTCAATTTTAGCGAAACTTTGTTGCTCACAAAGAATAAAAGCTATTGGAATACTTTGCACCAGCTTGAACTATCTTTAATCTATCTTTGGCTACTAAGCTCACAACCTTGAACTAAATTTGCTCAAGAAACTAGCTAGTGTATAAAGCCGCATGGTATCGTTTGGTTATGCTGGCCGTTCTTACACAAATGGCTAAATGCCCTCTGAGTCAATTGAGCAAACAACTAAACTAGAACTCGACTCTTTACTACACAAGCCAATTTACAACTTTTGAATGCTTTGCCACTCAATGCGGGGTATGTGCGGCTCTATAGACTTGATTTGAAACTTCTGGGTGGCTCAATGTGGGCTATGTGCTGCTCTATAGACTTGCTTTGAGACTTCTGGATGGCTATTCCTCTCTCTTATCTTTTGTTCTGACCAACTTGCTGGCTGGGAAGTGCAGTCGTGCCATTAATGGACGCGGTGCCCGCGTCTTTTGGTCAAATCCCCTCACGCAGACAAATCCTGCAAAAACACCAGCACTTTTGAACAAACAGAGATTGCTATGAAATTGCGTAGAGGCAGTTAGTGCCACAAGGTTAAGTCAAATAGAAAAGTGAAATGGAGCAGATTTTGCTATTAGTTTAGCCATAAGATGCTTTACGTTCCAGTTCGTTGTAAACATAGTCTTTGTATCCGTAGATCCCTTTCTTGGGCAAGTTCAGCATTTGTCATTTTAAGTTAGGAAAGTGTAATCTACTAAGAAGCAATTAGTTGTACGCAAGGTACAAAATAATCCTGTTCATGCTTGTCTTAGTACATTCTTGGTGCGAACCAACAGAACGCTAATGAAGTGTCTTAGGTAGTTGTCAGGAGGAAGATATTACAATATCCTTAGCTCCTTGGGTAAAGATGTTAGAATAACAACATTCCAAGGGAAGTAGATCTTATTCCCTTTCTTACAAGTATAAGGTTTTCAATGGGTGTTGGAATGTTGAAGGGAAGTAGCCCTAATGTTTCTTTCCTACAAGTATAAGGTTTTGAATGGGTGTATAATTCAACAACAATACCCTAATGGCCACTTTGTGCATACATATAACCATTTGAAGACTGCTAGGATCACATAGAATGCGTAAATGACATTTTCTCATACCTCTCCAGAAGCAGTGCTGAATTTCTGGTGTCGATAACCCTGGCCAGAAGAAGAAGAGTATTTTGAGTTTTATTTTTAGACACATTTAAAAACAGATCAAAGCATAATATTTCACAATCTATGCCTTTAAATATTGTTGGTATCGAGGTTCCGAAGTACACGGTTCTCCTGTATAGCTTCCACAACCAAGCCCTTGGAACATCAATTGGGTTAATGCTCGAATCATGGTCAGCAAATACCTACATTGGACAGTATTTGTTATCAATATCACCTGAACGTGAAACAGATGCCTTAAGGATGTGAAAGACCTTGAGCTGAATGAAACTGTATCTCACCTCATTAACTTGAAAGTAGGTTCCGTTAAGTGGAAAGCTCCCTCTCATTGCTGTTCGGCATGGTATCTGTTCATGATCAGAACGAGTAACCACTCATCATTGTTGTCTTTACTTCTATTGGTGTGACAAGCATTTAGTTTGCTTTATCAGTTATTCATGGTTTTCATACTAGTGTCGTTTAGCATATTCTTACCAAGAGAGTCCCTCGGACTGTTTGTGAATTTGCTTCCCGTGCACAGTTGCATGAGAAACATTCCATATCGTCACACAATTTGCCAAGTTCTTGAGAACTACACCTTTTCTCTGGTGGTTGAATGGAATTTGGCGTTTCACCTGGTATGAACATCAAGGCATTTAGTGGAATTGCCCGGTAAACATATAGAAAAAGAGTCTATGTATTAACTGTGGGCAGTACCCCACCCAAGAAGCATAGAGATGCTCTATGCATGTTTCTAGTGTTGATCTTAAACCAGTTTTTATTCGTGGTTCAAATGATAATAGTAGTCACTGTGACATTGGGGACTGTTGAGTTTCATAAGGTTATGCTATCCACTTTGGAAGATTGTTCTAGACTAAACTCTCAAAAAAGGGTTGAGAACTTGGGGGTGAAAGAGGAAAATTGGATAACCAGATTTAAGAATTATTTTGGTAGTTGGTTTTTATTGTTGTCTGCATACCTGGAGTCCAAATAGCCAGAAGGTAATTGCATGGATCGTCAGGTTCTCGCTTATCCATATGCAACTGTATTAAGCAAAGACATATTAAATTCGGGATAGGTACTTATTGGACTCATAAAAACCCAAAGAAGGGGTTGTTAACCATTGTTATTAGATAGATACATAGACATTACTGACCATTTCTAGAAGAGGGTGCGTATCAGGAAGTTCATAGCTGCATTGTGAAGAACAAGAATCAGTAGCATATATGATGTTTGGCTTTATGTGATTATATATATGAAAATCATCATTATGTTGAAAGTTGTAGGGCTTTTGTTCCAAATGTTTTCCTTCATTTCGGAAGATGATATGTTTTTTGGATGCACAATCAATATAATTTTTGACAGCACGATGCATGATTTGTATTGGGTACCTTACCTGGCCATGTTTTTATCTTTCATCTTCCATTGCTTACTTAAACATCCATTTTATCCTAGTGATACCAAATTCTTGCATGCTAGATATTTCTTGAATTACTGGAGAGATGAAAGCTCCTACTTACACTTGGTGCTCAGTTCGCAGTCGGCTCACATTCTTAAGCTTGGGAGTTGGTAATGATGCAGCTTCTGGTGTTAGAGAGACTAAGGCTTTTGACATTTCACCTTCTTGAAGCTCCATGTTTTTTTCCATATAATTTTGCAAAGTCTGAGTGAACTCTTCAATGTTAAGTTTAATAGTCGGAATTTCGTCAGGACCATCACAGAAGTCCTCAATGTCTTCTGATATCTGTGTACACACTGGCTCTGGTGATGCTGGTTCTTCAATAATAGGTTCACAATTACCAACTGCGGATTTTGCTTCAGATATCTGGCTTGCTTCCAATTGCTGGCATGTTGTAGGTTCACAATGACCAAATGTAGATTTTACTTCTGATTTCTGGCTTGCTTCCAATTGCTGGTATGTTCCCTGAGGGAGGGGCAAGGGCATTATATTGTTGACACCAGCAGGGTTTGGATGGGTAGTTCTGTCTTCAGTTGCACTCACTATGCTTTGCTCCTCTGGTCCCGGCAGGGCAAGCCTTGCACTGCATCCAACATTCTTTGTAAGTAACTTAACAGATAATCTTACAGTAAAGTACGTTCTATGAATTGTTATTGGCAGATTTGCAGTAGGATATCTGATGTTCCTTGTTCACAATTTTGATTACATTATAATATGATTCATGAAACCTTCCATGTTGTTCCAACTACGGGCATGCTTAAGATTTTTTCCTTATGTTGATAAATCGATAATACAACTGTTACTATGCCTTAAGTGAGTCACAATGAATTTTTTATTTATACAGTTGCTTATGCCTATATCTTTTACTTATCAGGCTTAACATCCAAAAGGGATCTAATTGGTGGTGGACAAACGAATGTTATTTATTGGAACTATAATGGAGATTGTGGCTTTTAGATGCAAAGGATGGAACAATTGATTTGCAAACCTCGCAAATGCACTCGCAAAATGCCTACAATCTGTTCTCAGCGGGCATGCATTACAATTCGGCTTGCTTTTCGTGCAGAAGACCTGTGTCAAAGGATGATATTTTATTCGTTCTTAGTCTGAATGTGAAGACAAATTACTTCACATAAATAATAAGATGACATACCTTTCCAAATGTTATCATTTGGTAATGCAGCTCGTACCTGTTCACAAATATTGAAATGTTTTTGTCCAATTAGTATCCAGTTTCATGGAAGAGCTACTCTTCCAAAATCATGCTTATAAATACAATATAGTGTACTAATGTGAAGATTTTATCTGATTTTGTGTTTACAATGTTCTTTGGTCAAGCTTGCACAGTCGTGGCCACAAATACTTTTGTATGGATTCCAGCACTGGGTACCTATAAAGGACAGAAAGATCAGCTCCAATGCCGATTGGATATGCTTTGCAAAAGTAACATGGAGGCTCATAAAACTCACAGTTCAAGAAGATGCAACTGCAATGACTCAGGCAGGGGCTGAAGGGGTACCCATCCAAGCCGTACAGCTATACGTCCAACATTTGTGTCCACCTTCAAAGATACAACTATATATATTGAGATGTGTTGCATCTATTCTGGTCAGTCATATTTTTAATATATACTCACTGGAAAAGCAAGATGGTGCAGTGTCAAAAGCCGCACACATTCCACGCTTTTCAACCCCAATCCGCGAAAGCTCAGCAGATACTCTCTGTGACATATCACATAGTTATGGAATGCAAACTACGTAAGCATATTCATATTCAGTACATCATATTCGTATACAGTAGAACACAGCCGTAGCATTTTGATATGACATGCGAGGCAAGCGATTGGTTTCTGGGAATTTAATTTTTATAATTAGAAACGGGGTGGATAGTTCAGCAAGCTTACTTTGCTTGGTCAGGTGGAACGTCCCTCAACCATTCAAGATCAACACTACCGTGCTCTCTGACCAGTCGGTTAAGGAAATCCTGCACAAATTTCTCAATCAACATTAGCTGATCTAAAAAGGTTTTCTGTGTCTAGCTTGCACACTGACAAATTTGAGAATTATATTTAATGTTATTTTTACCTTGATTCGTTCTGCAAGCATATTATTCATTCCCCGCTCTTTGATGGTTTGGGCAATCTCATTAACATCTGCACATCTTACGGCTTCCCAGTCCAAGGAATCCATTGTATTTTCTGTCTTTTCTCTTTTCTTTCCATTTAATTCTGCTTGTTTCCTTAATTTGTCCCAATCTTGCTGATCGTTTTCCTCTTTTCCAGCTTTTCTGTTTTTTGTTTTGGAGGTAGCAGCATTTGTACTACTGAACTCCTTGCTAACTGAATTACTCTGCTCATTTGAACCCAACTCTGCTGCCTTCTGCATAACATCTGTGGTCCCTCCAGAAATGTTCAAGCAACTTTGCTGTATCTTATTGTTTTGCTTCTGGGAATGTATGTCAACATTATTTGAGCTCCCAGCCAACCCGAGTTGAGACTGGGCCATATTATTGCCTACCTGAATGTTATTGCATGAATTTCCAGAACATCTTGGTGCTTCTTGAACATTCGCTGTTAGCTTATTATGTATTGTATCTTGACTGGGAGATTCTGCTGTTAGTGCACTTCTTTCACTCGGACTATCTTCACATTTATTTTTGGATGCATAAGAAGACTGGGTTACTTCTCCGTACAAATCAAAGTACTCAACTCGCCGTACTTCTGGGCTGGGGGTTAGATTCAAACAACAGTTACTGGAAGGCTCAAGGGATGCTTCTCTGTTTATCTCACATCTTTGGTCATTATGCTGCACACATGCAGGTTGGTAACCTCCACACTTTGATACGTCATGAGAGGACATACGGGTGCTCCTGAGACTGTAATGCAGCATACTTGATTCGGCCCTCTGTAAAAGCTCCACAAACGAAGTGGAGTGATCTAAACTGCTGTTTTCACATCTATTAGGTGGATTCTCTGTTTCCGAGTTGCTCTCGCATGATCCTGTCTTTTCCACAGTTTGTGAAGTTGAAGAATCCTCAGAATTTTGAGATGAAACTCCATTGTACGTTCTCATATCCTCCCGCAGGTACAATTCTGTTCTTGTGATCTTGGTGGTTGACCTGTTCATTAATGAGTTAGGATACATTCGCGGACCAGGTTCAGATGGATGTGAAAGCTTGCATTGTGCTTCATTTGTTGAGATAACACCCTCAGTAGTGCTTCCAGAGTTATCGTGTCCGTTGACAACTTTTTCTTCACTATGCTCAGCGTCATGGAACGTTAGGGAACTCCAGTCACAACCTGGCTGGTTTGAATTCTCACTAATGCATACTTCTGGTTCATCTACTACCAAACTCGCAACTTCTTCATCGCATGATATTTCGTTGCTCCTTGACTTCAGGGGAAAATGTGCAGCCATTGACATGAACGCAGAGCTGTAAGGAGGTACATATTAGAGAATTTCTCACTTGTAATTTATCTAATGTCAAATTCTCTAGGTGTTTATAGAAACGGTACTTTACCTAGACAGGTGGTCTGAGACATTTTGAGTAAGGAAAACTCCAACCACTGAGTCCACAACTGATCCCTTCCACGGAGAGAAGCGTCTATCTCCTGTTAAAGTAATATTATACTGTTAGAATATGAAGTTATAACTTATATCTAAAATTGAAGAATAGCGTTGTATTTGTATGTAAATGCATAAGGGTTCCCAAGGTGCTTGAGACTAGCATGATGGTCAGTACATGAACGTACAGAATGCATATTCTTTTTCCTCGAGTAGCTTGCAGTATGTAGAACTGTATTGCATGACATAAGATTTGAAATGACTTGTTTAATATGAATTCCCCTGAAAATGGAAGAATTTGTACCTTGCACAAGATGCATTCGTGAAATAAAATTGTCTGCACGTCCACGGAACACTTTACGCTCTTGTTCCCACCATTTTTCTTTCTCTTCATCTGTGCCATTAATACCTTCACTGTTTATATTTTCCAGCAGAAGCTTCCATACTCTATCAGTCTCTTGATCAAGGTCAACTTTAGGTCGCGCTTTACGTTTCTTAATTGGATCAAAAGAACCATCAAATGGTACAACAGTGCCATCTCTTCTATAAAGAACCAGTGCGTTGTGCTCTTGATCTTTTGCCTTGTAAGAAGAGATGACATTATACCCGTGATAGGCAAATCTGCTGCTATTTTCTCTATTAATGTCCAAACATTTGAAGTGCTCAGTAATAGCAGAAAGCAGTTGTTTGAATGGTACTCGTGGAGGAACACCTGCGATTGATGATCAAGTAAAATTACCAAAGATGATTGGCGGAGTTGGAAACAACCTGCACACGAAAACTGACATACCTGATGCTTTGGCAAAATATGGCTGGTTCTTATATATTACAAGACCTCGTTGTGAACTGGAAAGTGGATTTCTCTTTGTCCTCTTCCTTTTTGCGAGTGTTGCACCCACATCTGTGACTAGGGCGTTAATGCATGTCTGAGATCTGTCGAATTGATTCACCCTTTGACCATTGCCATCAGTGGGTGGTTGATTGGCGAGACAGGTTCTGTGCAGAATGTGCTCTGGTGTTCTGGTTAGTGAAGCCAAGTTGCGAACCCTTGTAGGGCAACTAGATCTTCTCTTTGTTGACCTCTCTGTCTGATACAAGGGCAGGAAACTGTGAACACCTTGCGGTCTATCCTGAGGGTTATTTCCTACTTCTTCAAGTGCAGTTGAAACATTACCAGCATTTACTTGAGGACCAGGAGTCAAGCAGCCAGCTGCCGATGGTCTCCATATGTTTTCTGCCATATTCACATGATACGAGGTGCTTGGTATGGTAGAATTTTGCACCTTATCAGTCCTCTTCTTCTTGTGTATGTATGGAAAATGCACCCATGACATCACATTGTAGTATGCCGGCAAATTATTATAGTTTGCCCCGTATAAATTTCCGGTCCTAGGATCTTCTTGCTCAACAGCACTCGAATAATTTCTCTTTGATCTTTTTGCTTGTTCTTCTATTGTCAGAACTGTAGTTGTGCTGTGGGTGGAATCATTTGCACTTCGTTGGGATGATCTAGTGTCCCGATCCAACATGGTTTGTGCAGTGTATCCACTACCAGTGCTCATTTGTCCTACTTCTTCTGCAGCCTCCTTTTGGGATTCA
This sequence comes from Pyrus communis, assembly GCF_963583255.1. Classification (NCBI taxonomy): domain Eukaryota; kingdom Viridiplantae; phylum Streptophyta; class Magnoliopsida; order Rosales; family Rosaceae; genus Pyrus; species Pyrus communis. Next base: position 26,029,308 of record NC_084811.1, read on the forward strand.
ACATATGTAGTAGAACCTCTGGTTTGTTGTGGTCTGCCTGGAGGTTGTTGGTCTGGCAATGACAAGTAATGTTTCAGCATTCGGCTTGTAGAACGGATGAGATCTTGGGCTATGCCTGCTTGGGTGTTATCTGCCACCAATTCAACTTCATTTCTGTGTGGTGCGGTTGAATTTGTTTGAACTCCATTGGTGCCAACATTCATCTCCTGTGATTGTGAACCCACATGTAAAGACTTGCTTGAGGAACTTCCATCTCTTGGTTCTTCTGCGTCAAAATTTAAAGCCTTTCTGCAAGATCTCTTCGTAGGCTGCAGATTATTTGAATCAATATGCTCTGTAGATTCCTGCGGTGGAGCAGTTGTGCTTTTGTCGAGTGTACTCTTGCGCACATACTTTCTTTTGGGTTTTGGATTTTCCATAGAACCAGAAGGCTGTGTGTTTCTTTTTGGCTTGCCTTCTATAATCACCTTCGGCCTGTGCTTTCTCCTTCTTTGTTTCGGTTGTGGTGTCTTGTTCAAGTCGATACTGATGTTCACCTCCTTGTCAGGGCTGCAATGTTCCTGGAGCTGCGTGGAGAAAGTAGCTTGTGAGGAATCCACAGCAGATTTTTCTATATCTTTATTGTTTTCCAGATCAATGATATTAATTGTCGCAGAATTAGCATCCCATTGCTCTTCTATCTCCTGGCCTTGTCCATCGTCAGCATTGGAGCTCGGAATTCGATACATTTGTTCACTGTCTACTCTCATGGACTTATCCGGTGTTATAGGTGCAAATTGGCCATTTGTAGTCGGAGGTGGAATATTCAGATCATAAGGATGGTTGTCAGGGAATGAAAATTCATCTGCATAGAAGAAATATTGGTTCATCTACTGATCAAAGAGGTAACAAAAACAAACTACAAACTTTGTTGTTGATTTGTAGAGTTGCACTTAAAATTAACATAAGTCGACATCTTGTAAAAAAACTAGTAGTAATCAAGGAGAATTTGCTCCCCACGATAAAATTCTTACCGAATATCAGAAATTCATACAACACATCAATACACAACTCAATTATTGCAGTCAGAATTTATGACAAATGAGGTGTGTGAGAACCGTCTCATTACTTGTTCTATCATGCATAGTGCAAGTATTTAGCAGTTATTACTATCATCTAGATATCGTATTCCTGATCACTCTACCCCTTATGTAGCCTGCTATCAGTATTTTCATTTCGAATGTTTTTACTTGTTCTGACAACTATCGCATTCATGCTGTTTGTAGACACTTCCCCAAACTATCCACACTAGGGCGGCTCTCCAGCCCTTAAATTCGGTGACTGCCGAGTTTACTTCTTGTGCGGTAACTATATTCTTCACTTCTCAATAGACTGATGAATTTGTTTAAAATGCTTTGCTTGTGGTGTAAGATAGTAAAAATTAGAGTTCATAGCAAAAATCAAGTATAAAGCTATATATGGGACTCAACTTGCAACCAGGCGAGTACCCTTTGCGTATGCATATTCTCTCCTCACGTGAGAGAAAAAAAGTAGTATTCATGTAAGTCTCTCTCCATTTATTGGTCACTAAACAACTCCATGAAAAGTTATGGTCGACTTCAATGTGTTTTTATCTCTCATCACGTGACAAGACAAAAGGAGAGAGATAGACGTCCTATAGGCTGCGGCGAGTGGTGCCGCATACAGAAGTTTGTATGCAAGAATTTCTCCTAATAAAAATAATAACACGTGCGTCCAGCCGTCGACCGTCTTTTAATGATTAGAAGGCCAGACGCACGTGGGTCCAAGCGCATAGATCCACGTGGATCTGTGGGTCCAGATACACGTGGGTCCGCACATGCGCTGGCATTTTTGTGATTTAGTAAATGTGATACAAATAACTAAAAACTCAATTGGTTGCACTTACGCTGAGTATCTCCCAGCACAGTACTACCGCTCCCATCATTTGCAGAGGCCACCGCAAGGATCATGAGCTCTTTGCAAGGGACATCTCTCCACTGTGCCACGCGGCGGAAATAAGCGTCCGTTGAAGTTTCAACGCCGCTGCCGGCTCCAACTCCATCTCCATGGTAAACAAATCCGCTCGCTTCCGCCGGATCCGGATCCAAGTCTATAACTAATCTATTCTCCTGAATTTCTTCTACCCCCAATGGTCTCGAGGACGTCGAAATTTCCGGCCGAAATTTGGTCTCCGGTCTGGTGAGAATAGGCCTGTAAGGAGTTGGTGGCATCCAACAGCAAGAACTTTGATCTCCTCCCTGTTCACCCATTCCGATCCCTCTGCCTTCAGAGGGATCCACCCACCTGTTAAGTTCTTAGATTTCTCCTCACTCACTCAATTCAGTTCCTCCAAGGCGGATTTTCGATTTCGATTTCTCGAAATCAAGAATTCTTCATCCTTCTCTTCCCCATTTTATTGAATCACCTGCCACAGAGAAACAAAACCGCAAAATTTGAGAATTTCCAGCTGAAAAAAGCCCAGCTTTGAGCTAAGAACACAACAAAACATGAGAGTTTACCCAGCTCACTATAAACATTACACCCAGCATCATCTGGTTGATAAAATTCAGATCTCTCAATCACCGAAAATTTTCAGTTTAATTAAATAAGATGGGGAAAACAGAAATCTCCACGGATAATGCCACTTTATTCTCAGCTGTTTGGTAGAATTTATTGCACAGAGAGATAAAAATATTGGCAAAATCCGAGAGGATTTATAGAGCCACCCAAAATTTGAGTGACTGCCCAGATCTCGTTCAACCCTCAGAAAGAATCAAAAATGGTGAAAAGTTAATCAGGAAGGGAGTGAAAGAAATCTGAACAGAAAAGAAAGAAGCCAAACAACACAAAGTCCCATAGAGCTGTTAGATATAACTGATGACTCCCTTTCCCGGTAAGCGATTTGATATTATATAGAAAACTAATTAACAAAGACTTTATAATGTACTCACACAGCCATGCATTCATGGCATGCACGACTAAGTATCATACTCACTCAAAATATGTATTGTTTTTATTTTTTAGGTGAGTTAAATTTGAGACATTTTCCGATTGAATAAAGACAAAAACACTATTTTATAAAAACATGTATCATTTTTGTTATTCAAATGAATCGAACTTGAACTTGAAAGACTTTTTGTATATTAATTGTTTTTTTTAATACAAGCGATAGTAAAACATGAGATTGAACGTAAGACCGCGAGTGTAGTTATAAATGCTTTATATTACTTGAGTTGCAAGTCCTCTGCTTTACGCGTAACAGTTTAGGGTAGGAAATGGAAAATGTAATTCGTACACATGGGGGTAGTGTAATTGCTGGATACTTTCAGGGGTAAATATGTGAATTTGTTTTAGCCCAACGACCACGGCGTGTAAAGCTCAAGCCCTGACCGATAGAGGTTTTACTGGGCGAGGTTGGCACGTGCAGGCGTGGCCAAAGTCAATAACGGGTCCGGCTTAGCATGAATACGGCGTCGTTCGGTTAGAAATTGGGCGATTATTACGATGCTAATAGGTGGTGTACTTTTGGTTTATTTTTCGCCCCTAAGCGTCACGGCAAATCCCAGCTAACGGAGCCATCGGTTACGGCGTTAGTGGTCCCCTCATTGGATGAGGAAATGGGGCACAATTTTCTAGGTGGAAGTTTTAGGTGTTGATTGAAATTGGCGCGCATGTGGCATTGATTCATGATGGTCATTTCATGGTGGGTCATTTTGTGGTGATATATAATCTTGATTAGTGCTAATTATTCTGCTTAATATTGACGATAATTCATGATTTATCAAGGATTAGTTAACCTACTATACTATTGGGCTACCCTATTTTGAATTTGCATGCTCATGCATTTTTTGTAAGTAGTTGTGTCAGAGTTTGTTTCCGTAACGATTTGCCGTACAGGTCGTAGCGAAATTTAATGTCGATCGAAACTTAAATGGGTCCTACATGATCATAGATTTTAACAACTTTTTACCAGACAAAAGTCAAACATATGTATTGTTTTCATTTCACCTGTCTCATGATTGGAAGACCGTTCTGCTCTTTTTTTATTATAAACAAATTAAATAATCATATGCGTCTTTTATTCAAAAATTTAATATATTCTTTCGTGCGAACGCGCGCCGCCCTTTCTTAGAGACTAACTTTATTTAGTATGTGTGCTTTTTCACTCACACAAATGAAAAGTCAAATGCTTTCAACCACATTAACAATCAACATATTATTGGGATCTTCAAACCTAACACATCTTCATAAGCACCATCACATCACATACAAGCACACATACACATACATATATATCAGGTGGTTTGTGTTTATAAAATTTTTGAATCAAGTCACACAATAATTAACTCATAATAATTAAGTATTGAACTTATTATTATTATTATTTTAACAAACAATATTATCTATACTAAGGAATGAAAAGTGGACTAAGTTTCATAATGGATTACAGTAACATGATTCAAATCAATATTTGACTAGATTCAAATCTAAAACTTTTTATTTACTAGTAAAGAATACGTATATGAGCTAAATTTTAAACTTACTGTTAGTGACATGTATCAATTTGTTTTAGAAACTACTTTTAAGTGGTAATTAACTGGAATAAAAATTTTTGGATTTGGCAATTATATTAAAAATAACAAAAGATTTTTGGTTGGTTTTTTATTTAATTGGAAAAGAATTTCTTTTACTTCTTTTTGTTTGGATGAGGAAGGGATAGGGTTTGGTAGCTAAGATCCAAAAACCCTTAATTTTATCGAAACCGATATTTAATGGTGATGAGGTGTGTGAACATAATTTTGGTGGTTTGCTCTTCGCCAGCAGATCTCATGCCCGCTTCTCGCTCTACTTTCTCACTCCTTGATTTGCTTGACCGTACACGCAAATGTGTCGGTCACCGCTCGTGACTCACGGCTCGAAAGCTATTTCAAAGAATCTTATCTCCCTCTTTTCGCGTTTGCTTCTGACGTTTTCTGTTGCAAAACGCTTGCGACACTCACCCATGGCACCACCTTCTGTTCCTGCTACATGCCTCATTTCGTGACACCTGTCGAAGGGCGGCCAGGTCAGTTCACTTCATTTTTCTGACTCAAGCGATTAGAGGGAATGGAGAAATCGAACTCCAGATTGGTCTAATAATGGATTAGTCGTAACCAATTCAGCTACAGACGGTCAGGATTTTAAGATATCGATATAGGTGAGAATATCGGTGGATATATTAATATTATATTGATATTGTTTTTTTTTTTTAATGAAACTGATGAAAGTTTAAAATGAAATTTTATGGAATGTCATATGCTGCTACGAAATATAAGAGTTTTTATGATATTTAACTGATATGTTGAAAATATCAACGAAATTTATCGACTTTAGATGAAATTTAAGAATTTCTCTGATATGGAGTGAAATTTAAACTTTATCCATTTTTCATATGTTTATGTGATTTGTTCGATACTTTCACAAAAATATCAACCATATTGAAGAAATTTTAAACATCGCAAACAATTTGCGCTTATGTGTATTTTCCCAGTGTCATTTACGTTTTTCGCACTGAGTTTGGTTATATTAATTCTTGGTAGTTGACAACTTTAATTTGTAGTGCAATGCCCACGTACTAAAATGACGAGGATAAATATGGAACTGAAACTTAGGGTTAGGGTTAGGGTTTGGTGTTTCTTTATTTTTTTCATTGAGGGGCAAGTGTCATCCATGCCGGCCGAACAAAACAGCAGAAGTGGCATGCATTGGTTGCTTTAGTGCTTTGTGTTTGTAAGGTTTTCGGGGGAAGCAAACAAAAATGAAGAGGCCCCCAAGAAAACGATCCAAACACTCATGGCCAAAAGAGAAAATAAAATCTGCAACTTGGTTGGAGGATTCCCCTACTTTATACTGGGGTTAGTGCTTAAATATCTGGTGTTTGTGTGGGGTTAGACAATTTAAGTGTGTGCACCATTTCATTGGTTTGGAATTCTTTTTGATTCGTGGCTCAAGATTTTAGACTGCGGTCGTTCTGACATGACGGTTACAATGATTGTTTGTAAATACTCTTAACATAAATTACTAAACTAATTGTCGTCAGCTTCATTAAAAATATGTATCGCCAACACTCGTCTTTACATAAAACAAAATTGTTCGTAGTTTATTGATTACGTCACTAATTGTGTTGGAACTTTTATCGTCAATGCAGATTTGACATTGATGTCCATGCAAGTAGGACAACTTTAAATAAAAACAAAACTATTTGTATCATATTTACTAATGTCGTAAATTGTTTTTTTTTTACAAAGTAAGATTCATGGTTTGTATTCCCTTCTCCTTTTTCTCTTTTGTAAAACTTCAACTTCTAGATGTTTAATGTTATGTAAACACAATCCAATCCTTTTTTTTTTTTCTCCATTATAACAAGAAGTAGTTTGAGCAACTTTGTTGGAATTTTCGTCCCTTATTTTTTACTTGAAACTATTTTGAACAAAAGTTCAAATGGTGTTGCACAAAAAGATTGTTACTTCATAAACGTGTACCATTTTATTGGTTAGAAATCCTTCTTTTTGTTTGGTGGCACTAGATTAAGATCACAATAGTTTTAACATGACGATTACAATAATTGTTTGAATGTACACCATCAACACGAATCATTAACACAATCGTTGTTAGCAAAATTTAAATATGTATCGTCAACACTCGTCTTTATATAAGACAAAACTGTTTCTGCTTTACTGATTACGTTGCTCATTATGATTGTAAGGTTATTGGGCGAAGCAAACAAAAATGAAGAGGCCCCAAGAAAGAGAAAATAAAATCTGCAACTTGGTTGGAGCCTTGGAGGATTCCCCTACTTTTTACTAGGGTTAGTGCTTAAATTTCTAGTATTGGTGTGGGGTTATACAACATAAATGTTTGTACTGTTTCATTGGTTTGGAGTTCTTCTTTTTGTTTGGTGGCTCAAGATTTAGACTGCGGTCGTTTTAACATGGATTACAATGATCGTTTGAATATGCATCGTCAACATAAATCATTAAAATAATCATTGTCAGCTTGATTGAAAATATGTATCGTCAACATTCGCCTTTATATGAAATAAAATTGTTCATGTCACTCATTGTGTTGGAACTTTTGTCAGTACGAAGATATTAGAGATTTGTCGTCAATGCAGGATTTGACATTGGATCCATGCAAGTAGGACGTCTTTAAATAAAAATAAAACTATTTGTATCATATTTACTAATGTCGTATTGCACAATGTATTTTTTCACAAAAGTAAGATTCATGTTTCATGTTTTATATTCCCCTCTTCTTTTCCTCTCTTTTGTAAAACTTCAAATTCTAGTTATTTAATTTTATGTAAAAATCCAATCCTCTTTTTTTTTTCTTTTTCTTCTCAATCATAACAAGAAATAGTTTGAGTAACTCTGTTAGAATTTCATCCCTTATTTTTTTTTTACGTAAAACCATTTTGAATAGAAGTTCAAATGGTGTTACACAAAAAGATCAACACTTAATAAATGTGTGTACATTTCATTGGTTTGGAATCCTTCTTTTTGGCATTAGATTTAGACCGCTGCCGTTCTGACATGACAGTTACAATGATTGTTTGAATATACATTGTCAACACAAATCTTAAAAATAATCATAATCAACGCGATTTAAAATATGTATAGTCAACACTCATCTTTATGTAAAACAAAATTTTCCGTACTTTACTAATTACGTCACTCGTTATGTCAAAATTTTTGTCGTCAATGAGAACACATTAGATACATATGTGGCAGCATAAAATATTATTGTTTGTTTATAGTACACGTACTTATAATTAGACACATCTTATAATAATGATATTATTTTCTTTTTTATTTAAATTTATACTTTATAACTGTTTTTCTGTCAATATTAAAATGTTTGTGAAACCATACATGCTCATCCAAATATTTGGGACTAATTAGGGTACAAGTTGAATTGAAAAATCATATCCCGATTTCAAAAGTTCTAAAATCTAAACATTATGGGAAAATTGGCTGGAAATCTAGATGTACCCAGAGGAAACTTTCGATCCAATTTTTTCTTTGCCAATTAATTCAATCTAAAAGTCATGATATATTCTAATTTTTTATGTTTATTTACTACACTTTTTTATATTATAATGATGTTTTGTATTTTTATTATGTTCAATTTTAGTTTTGTATATGTTTTGTTTCTTAACTTTAAATCTAGGGAGATTATATTCACACACCGTAAATTATTTCACCCTTTTAATTTTTTAATATATTTCTATCAAGTGTTAATGGTGTGTAGAAAATATTAAAAAATTAAAAGAGCATGGAAGAAGTCATTTGGGATGTGAACTCTAAATCTAAACATTCTGGAAAAAAAATTCGCTGGAAATTTAAACGTATATAAAGTTATAAGTATTTTTGGCTGTCAAATGATGATTTGAGTGTAAAAGTTTCGAGGCATGCACCTTCATGTAAATTCACACATGCTATGGGTAGGTATAGTGCACTGAAAAAAAATGTGGAGATATTTAATCTGTTATCTAATATATAGATTCCGACAAAAGTAAATCCATTAGTTGGCCTTCAGTTGGGAGGATACTTAGAGAAAATTTATTGAGGAATGTTAAGATGATTTTGTTAAAGTGAACTTCTTATGAATTTTTTGTCACTTCGTTAATTTTTGTGTCATATTGTTATTGTATTAAAAGTATGAGCTGATAAAGAATTTACAACGAGTTCTACTTTTGTTAGAGACTCTTTTATATTTCTCATCTTTTCATTGGAATTAAGAATACTCCTTTTCTACTAAAAGGGCAAATTAGTACGCTAATTTTATTGAAATTATGTTTAGGTGCTTTAATTTGATGTGACGTGATTTAAGGTTTTTGAATAAACAATGATTGTAAATATGGTTGTTCTGAGTTCAGATGTTTGTCCTTTTTTTTTATCTTTTTTTTTTTTATCTATTATATTATTAAGGAAATGAAAATGTTTGGAAGACCAAGTTACTGTGTCAACACTCAAAGTATCGGAGATGGTTAAGCTTTCTACCAATCAACATTAATATCATTCCCAGCTTAATTATAATGTAGTTATTAATTAGTATTACAGTTTGATAGTATTTTTATTTTGTTTGTAAGTAAAAAATCTTACATTTGACTCATATGACAACGAGTGTTTGAAGTTTTTCTTTACTTTGTCCTAAAGCAAATTGTTGATCCCATTGAAATGGCCCATCATGCAGCTTTTTTTTTATCTAAAGCAAATTCTTAAACAAATGGGGAACTTATTTAAGACTTTCATGGCTTAGCTTTTGTAGGATAATATTTAGGTATTCATTAGTGAGTGCCTTATATACTTATTTTCTAATTTGATTTAATAAAGTAACATAACGTGTTTTCTACTTTTTAAAGAAAAAAATAAATAAATAATAACATGTTCATTATTTTTTTTAAACACTATAACATGTATTAAAATATCATTAGACAAAATAAGAAAGTAAGTAGTCACTAATGAGTACCCAAGGATTATCTACTTTTGTATGCATTATACATTGGGCTTCGTACTTTTATGTGTTTATGAAATGTTCCAATGCATGAGTGCGATTTTTTAAAAATGAGACTCTTTATAGATTTTTTAACATTTTATAGTTTAATGTTAATTTTTTTACTAATGTTATAAAATATTGTATGAAAAATTTTAGATGACAGATAATTCATGAAATTCCTACATTTTAGAATCTTCTTAACATTTTCATGATGGTTATTCACCTCGTGTTGCGACACTCAACTACGAATTTGCCTTTGAAATGAGTAGGAGAATATTCCAACGATACCTTGACTTTAGTAGTATTCATCCACTCATTTCAATGCCATCGTTGACCGCCGCAAGACGAGGTGAATTAAGTGGTGCGTCCCTCCCACTCTCCATCTCGATTTGCGTTTCTTTTCATGTTTCTCCTCTCTCTCTCTCTCTCTTCCTATCTCGATTTCTGCACATATTTATTAGGTCATCAGTTCACCTGGCTTTGGGTTGGTGAGATATTGTGGACAAGGGTCTTCTCCGGATTCTTTTTTTGGAATTTGATGATCAATCAATTGTGTCTATTATCGTATATTATATGGTCAGTTTTCATTATATGTTATTTATATTTAATTTTAAATTAAAATTTTAAATAATTTCAAGTCCTACGATGTACGATGAACAGACACAATTAATTGATCATTCGGATTCTCACAAAGAGGATCCAGAGAGGATTCTATTCCAGATATTGTTAACACATCCACCGTCCATTTACAAATAAATTAGGGTGAAAAATAGTGAATGCAAACTCGAGGAAAACAAAGATAAAAGAAGTTTGTGAATGGTGAAGGAACTACCTGCTTCTCTCTTGTTTTATTTGAGAGATTTTTTAATATGCCAGTAACATAACTTGTATATCAAGTGTAATAATATAATTAGTTAATAATTTAAAAAAAAAATTTCAACCAATTATATTATGACATTGGTATACGAAATCGTATTTTCGGCACACTGAAAAATTTCTTGCTTTATTGCTTACAAGAATATGCGTTGGCAAATAACAAGAACCATACGCAACGCAAAGTTTGACAAGTACCCCTGCCTACCCATGATTCATCACCATTGCCTTTGGCTTAGCTGCCCTCTCCCTTTCTCTCTCCTTTTCCTTTTTAAGTTTTAAGAGAGATTTCGCTCCACTGTTCATTGAGCGGGATCGATATAGTATCTCTGCATTGCATGTATAATGACCATATGTTGCCTTATATCGTAGAGCCAAAGAGGAACATAAAGGAAAATACGATGATGCTATGACATCCCGCTCCAAGAACACTAGAGCGAAATCTCTGCTAAAAATAACCTATATATATATATATATATATATATATATGATCTGTCTCACTCACAAAAAGAATTAGATTCGTGGCACATCAATATATAGCCAGGCAAATTCGAGAAGTCCACATGCACGTACACTTGTCAGTGAAGAACTTTTTTAATTACCAGCTTCAAAACCAAAACAAATTGGATTGATTTGGGTACTAATTTTGTATTGAATATTAGATTAGGGTACTAATCTGCATCGAATTTGATGATCAAACCTTCAAAATACAAATTGGAAAGAGCACTGTATAAAAAGAAGATGCTTTAAACGTCCGTCTTTCTAAAAGTGAGTGTTTTGTTTTGTTTACTTGCTTCTGCAAACTGCATCATCATCTGCATGTGATGTGCGTGGAATCGGTGGAAAGCCTTTATGGAATTGCAGATGATGAATCATGCATTCTGAATGTGATGATATGAATGCCTTCTTGCTTTTGTGTCAAAGACATTGGTAACCCTAAACCCTAATCATGCATGGTTTGTCGTTGTAATTGTCGAAAGAGAAACACAAATCGTCTTTTCAATGTACAGAAATAGGAGAAATTCTTGCATTCGATTGTTTGTACATATAGTAACACATTGGAGGTGTGCCCAAATTGAGGACTACAAGTAGGGGCCCATCTGTTCTGAGGTTGATGAGTATTTTAACGGTTAACGATCGGCCGTAAGAATTTCTCCTTTTAATAAAAGATTCTTGAATACGAAAGACATAATGTGGGAGTGGCAACCTAAAAAATAGGTGGAGTGGGACCTACCCACATAAAAAGATTTTTTGGCTTCCTATGTTACAGGAATGGAGTTTGTATAGTATGGACCGGCTCATTATAAGGATTTGTGAATTTTGAGGTAAGGAATCAACAACTATGGATCATGATTCATAGGCATGGTCAATAAGTGCCCATATATCACCATCATCACCATCACAAACACAAATATCGCCTCTCACCACCACAAATAGCACATATCTACATTTAAATGGACCTCCACAAAACTAAATAGGTGCCCATTGACCATCCATAAGTTTATTGATCTATGCTATAATTATTAATTCATTCTACAATTTTCGTACAAGATATTGTAATAGTGTAGCTTGGTGAATTGTTGTCATGTAAGGCTCGTTTGAAAGTGATTTTGAAAGAATCATAATTACTTCTGAAGAGAAGCACCTTCATGTGCTTTTATATAAAATCGCTTAAACTGTTTTTTTGAATGATTTTATAACACACCTCCCATGTTATTTTTCTTGAAGAAATTACAGCACTTCCGAACGAGACCGTAATTATGTGCACTCGGTTGCTAATTAACATGTTACAAAATGTGGGTTGATTAGAGAAGAGATGCCCAGACTTTTTATCTACAATTTCCAAGTTTTCCAAAAAACTAATGAACAACAACTGTAAGCAACTCTCTCTCTCTCTCTCTCTCTCTCTCTCTCTCTCTCTCTCTCTCTCTCTCCCTCCCCTCTTTGCGTAGGTTGGAAGGAAAGGATAATTAGGCATCGACCGAGTCTTTGCCTTGCTTTATTGAAGGGGACCACTTCTTGAATGAAATGCCTTCATCATCACGGGTTGTTTAATGTTTGAGTAATACTGGAAAAATTAAATTTGCAAACTAAATGATGTGTCATTGATAGAAATGAGTGTTTATCAATATTAAAGTAATAAACCAATCATCAATTTTCATGTTCTTTAATTTTTAAAATTTAGTCTATAAATTGAATCTTCCTAGCATTACCCTGAACGTTTAGTCCTACCTCATCATCCCCCTCTTGCTGCTAATTTACATGCAAGCCCTTTCACCTCTGTAATGCACAATGTTAGCCAAAAGAGGTTGAGAGAAAGAAGCATCCCTCCCTCTCCCTTCTTTTATTTGGAGGATGTTCCGTTGTTTGCAGACAAATCACGGTTTGATATATATGCAGTTTTATATTATTTTTAATTTAATAAGTTTATGTGAATTTAATTCTCATGTATAAAAATTAAGTCGTCTAAGTTTGATTTCTATAACATTATGTTTGTAGTTATGAGATCAATAGGTGTACAAGTCATATTCTATAAGAATCAAATTCACGAGAATCATATATTATATAGGGGTGTGCTATCCACACACCCCTTTTTACTTATCTCACATCTCTTGTTAATTTCTGTCATTTGATCTTCTTCAATTCATCCAATCCGAAGACCGAAAATTAAAAATGTGTGAGAGAAGTAAAATGGGGTGTGTGAATATCACATCCCTATTATATAAAACAATTGACCTCGCCGTTACTAGATTTAAAATTTCTGACTTTCTGAGTGAATTCGATGTCAATTTATAAAAATCAAATCCAACATATATGGCCCAACATGAAAGGCTAACAAACCGTTGTTTACAGTTAAGAAAGAATGACTCATTACATATAAAAAGTCGAACGTTGTTGTATTTTATTTGTTGTTGAGTGATGAGGATCAAGGAATAGATGTTAAAGGTGGAGATAAGGGAAACCAAAGGACGACAAAAGGGGAACACCCACCACCACCATCACCATAGATTTTTCAGTATACTAGAGACACGATTTGATACATTAAGTGACATAATACAAATAATTATATAAAAATTTTAACTATTTACATTATGATACTTAGTATACTGACCGTTTTTTCGACACTTGAAAAATCTATCCACCACCACGCATCACCGCTCTTTAGTTATTCTCTGGCTGTGTGCGTTTGACTGTATGTGCAAAACAAAGCTTTCTCAACTACCAAGCAACCCTACATCCATTACAAAATGCCATCTCACAAGCTTTTAGTTTATGACTTTTAGGTGAGCATAATTTGGTTAGTAGCGCACTTTTCCACTAGGGTATATAATATTATATCATTACTTCCCAAACGTAAAAAATAAGCATGTCTCAATTATGCATGGACTAAACATAGGGGTGTGTGAATACATTCCTTGATAATTTCTATCCGTTGATCTTCTTTAATTCATTCGATCCGACGATCAAAAATTAAAAGTGTGTGAGAAGTAAAATAGAATGTATGGATATCATACCCCCTAAACATAACAACCATGCAGACATAAGTTAAGTCAGTTTGCCATAATAATACATCCTCTTACGCTCAAATTTGAATTATTTATGAAAATTATAAAAAAAATTCTATTCGCGCACCTATTTTTACCTTCTACAGACTCTTGTTAATTTTTTTTTCTCGTTGACCTTCTTCAATTCACCCAATCCGACAACCTAAAATTGATAGGAGCGGTTAAGAAGTAAAAATGAGCATGTTGATAGCACCATCCAAATTATAATAATTTTGATTATCGATTTGCCAAAAAATAACACATAAAAACTATGAGCCGAACAGCCCAAGCCCAACCCACATTAGGATCTTAATGTTAACCAGTCTCTTATCGTACACATTACTTCAAAAGGAAAATGCTCACTTTGATCCATCAAATGCAGGATCAAATCATGGAAGGAATATCATCCGTTTTGTTTTTCTTCTTCAACTGACATTAACGACGAACATATCGGCTAGCTGTTAGTCTAGTGGTACTTGTTCGACTCCATGATAGTTAAAGGACGCACTACATTTTCTTTCTGAAATAATTCAACAGTCATGAATGAAGTACTGCATGAACTCCACACAGCTTATACGTGATGATGTTGTGCAAGGTCCAGAAGCTTAGTAAACGTAAGGTAATATTCTCCACGGAACAAGCCGGCGGTATTCGGCCCAGATCTCTCTGTACTTCTCGGCACAACGAGCTTCATCTCTTCTTTCTCTCCATATGAGCAGAATAAGAAGATAAATTGGATAGAAGTATGGAACTGGGGAACTGCAAAACAAGTGACATTCAAAACGGATAATTACTTTGCAAGAAACATATATGAGCATTTGTAAAGAAATAGCGAAACTACCTTATCCCGCAAGGTAAGCTGAAAGACAGTGCTAGTAACAAGTCCCCAAGGTAATTACAGTGCCTTGCAATTCCCCTACACCAAAATATTCAGAACCGTGAGTAAATGTTTGTGATGAAACATTCGTTTTTCTTTCTCCTTCAAAATAGTTCTGGAACTAAACACATATTGTTCTCATCTCTTGTTTGCTTATTACACCTTTACCTATAAAAATTTCCAAATTGCTTCGACATTGTCCAAATAATATATCTTCACATGGCGACGTACTTCCATTTACCATGTTCACATTCATCAATTTTTATCTGTAGAAATGAGAAGATGATAAGAAAGTGATAGATGGAACCTTACCAATAACCAGAAGCAAGCAACTTTCCCCCAATGACCCTCGCGGGGTTACCCCATATGGGTGCTTTCGGATTCTTCTTAAAGACATGCTTTTGCTTGTTGGCTCCTCGGAATACTAGGTACCTGACCAGTATGGAAATTAAAAGTAATGTTGGCAAATGCACAAAGAGCAATAGGTTATAAAGCTTCAAATCCCAACTACAAGTTGATGGGTAGACTACCCAATCAGAAAAGTCAAGCAATTTGCTATGACAGCCGCTGTTCCTAACTCCACCTTGTTACTCAGAAGCCACCATCCCTTTAACAAAGGAAATAATCAAGCAGATATTAACAACAACGAAGAATATAACAGCCAAGGGTTTCAATTTTGCTTCTAAATCACGCCTGTTTCATAGAATCTATACCAAATATGCTTTATCTTTTACAGTTCTGACAATAGACAAACTGAGTTCTCAACCAAAAGTGTATGGAAGCACAGAAATCAAGTATTTAGTGCGCACAAGAATGTGTTTGGGTGCAGAAGTAAAGAAAAAACCAGTTGAGCTATCTAAGCTCTAGTTCAGGCTACATGCCTGGATGCTGAAAGTAAACGGAATCCAGACTAGATCTCCAAATACCAGCATGAAGCCCAGTCTCTCTGCGATTATGTCCCATCTGTAAAGGGAAAACCAGGTAAAAATAAATCGAATATGCAAAGGCAAAACATATAATGACCTCAAATTGACAAGTTGCTCAATAAAAAAAATACAGTGAAAGAGGAGTGTGAAGAAATATAGCAGAACAAATTTAATGAATTCTTTCCTCACTGTCCCCAAAAAAAAATAATGAAAAAGAACATACAACTCGAAGTAAATAGAACGAACAAAATAAATGGGTATAACAAGTAATCCGGAAATGACAAAAGATACAATCAGACTTGTGTTTCAGGCGTATTTTCAGAGAGCGTGTACGAGTCAGATTCTGCCAGGGGAAGCATATTGTGAAAAGATATTTGGTAATGCAAAATAAAACAGTGACACAGGATAAAACTAAATTGAATTATTCAGCTAGACGCCATGGTAATGTACTTACGTGGAGGTCATGTACTCCTCATGAACAAAGTAGTCCAAGATGTATAACTGGAAAAAATAAAAGAGAGAAAATGACAGAATTTTTAGCAGTCACTTCCAGCATTAAACAAAAGATATAAAAATACAAACATAAATCTGTCCTTACATGCACGCGCACACACACACACAGAGAGCAGGAAGGAGAAATGTGCAAGTGGGGGACAATGGTTGCATGCTTCATTTCCTATCATAGTATGGGCGATGATGCCCATGTGACAATTTTGTATGCACCTCATATTAAGACGTGTAGAGAAACAAATTTATACATGTATAAAAGGAGGTCCCAGATTACCGCACAGAACAACTGATAGAGGATCATTGATTGACTAAAGGTACCGTCTTGAACACTTCTGGCGAGAACTGAAAGGTTGATAAATAGCCAGCCCATCATTCCAGCTCTAACAAAGAAAAATCTACAAAAGAGATTATCATCTTTATAAGACTCATATATATATATATATATATATATATTATTAATATCAGACTAATTTTGTCTCAGTTATACAAGTAGGTATAAAATGTAATAGCAATCAGAGGAAATGGTAACATGATGAGGACTAAGCAAAAGAAGAGAGAAAGGTGAAGAAGAATAGAAAAGGAAAGGAGACAAACTCAGACCGCAGTAAGAGATAAAGAACTGTTGTACAGAAGGGGCAAGGGAAATTTTCAGGTAAGGAAGAGTAATAAAGGTTTGAAATCAAAAGAAATTACTAAAGCATTAACAAAAAGTGATTGTTAAGACCATAGTAGTATACTAATTTTACGGGTGTGTGTTAGAACATGTCATGAATATTGAAGACTGGAGTACATACTTGAGGTCAATGCCCATAAACTGAGGATTAAGCTGTATTCCAAACCACCTACAAAGCAAAGTAAGAGTGTCCATATCAATTAACTGAAGGATGCATCTGACAAGGGTTTGAAGCAAATACAAAAAATGAACACTTCATTTTTAAGACAATAAAAGATAGACTAGTCAAGCATCACATTGCAATGTGATGAAGCAGTAAAGACAAAAATCATCGAGATTTAATTTATTTCTGTTTGTTCTAAACCACAACATAAAGATTTCTTTTCATCAGTCAAAAGAATATTCAGCAAATCTGCACCATTTTAAATAATTAAAGAATAATCTTGCGCATAAATGTCAGGACAGGGAGTTTTCAGGTTGTCTAATCATGCAGATGGCACAGAGTCTAGGGTAGGAATGATAAGACAGGTTACACAGTATCAGTACTAAAACCCCTCTATAACATCCTCTCCTACCATTTTCTTTATACAATTTTCTAATTGAGAAAATGAAAATATTCCCATAAGGCAGGTAAGACAAATTTTTACTAAAACCACTATATATTTATGTTTTGTTTATATTTATATAAACAGTTTTTACAAGTTTCTATATCATATATGAATATAAACCATTTCGCCCAATGGAGAGGACTTGGAATAAGTTAGACAATATGCTTAAACTACCAGTCATCAAGAAGGTTCCCTGTGACATGAGGCTTTAGGGAAGAACCCTGGTTGGTCGACTTGCAGCCTGCAGCGTAAAGTACCAGTGTGACCTAACATAATAAGCAATTGAGAAAACAACTACATATCAATTAACATAAGCATTGATAAGAGAAGAAGACTTAATAATGATGATCTACTACTCATCCACTAAAAATGGAAAGTATGGTGCTTAAATATAAGTGAATGCAGACAAGTGATTTTCTTCTTTACCATGTGGGTCTCGTAAAAGGTAAATGAAGCATACATTACTATGAAAAATTTCTTGAGATTTTTTATCCATATATCTTTGCATACAGAATGGCCTAATTATTCTCCCAATCCAATTAATTTCATATCGAAGTTTTGGCTTATCTTTGGTATTTCAGAGTGAACACTGTCCCAGTTACTATGAGGTTGTGGCAGTGCCCTTATGGAATCTCTTCCACACGAGAACAAACAGAAACATTGAAATGCTCAATTTTAACTCATAATTGTCCATCTGAGTGGAAATAAAGATAATTTTATCTTAAACAATCATACCAAGGTTTATGCACACACTTTACCAACTGCAACGTAACTTGGAAAACTATTTCAATAGATTCCTAACTTACCAGAACACTAAACAGAAAAGTTGTTGATAACAGCTCTAGTCCTCTATCTGATATTGCCTGCAAACAGTCTTATGATGTTAATACACTGAGTCTCCAAAAATTCATTTGCACCACTCTAAAAGAGAGAGAGAGAGAGAGAGAGAGAGAGAGAGAGAGAGAGAGAGAGAGAGAGAGAGAGAGAGAGAGAGAGAGAGAGAGAGAGATGTAACACTGAAAGCAGCTAAACTATGTATTATGATGGATTGATTTTGATAAGTTTAGGGAATGGATGAATTTAGATGCATGTGGAACAACTTTCTACTTTCCATATGCATCAATCCCATTTGGTTTACTTAATTTGTCCTAAATAACAGTTGATATCATTCAAATTTTAGCCAATATGTGGGTTGTTAAATCATCTTCAATTCCACAACATGATCAAATGCAGGTGTAATCTCGCAACGTATTTGAACACAAAATTGGAGGCATGATGTAAATACGAACAAGCCATTAAGTAAAACTCTCAAGAACAAAAATGAAATTGCCACACCATTAACACAAAAATAGTCAGTACATCGAAATTAACAATCCCAAATAAACCACATTGAAGTAGGAGTGATCACATACATTAAGCGACACGATATCCATCTTAGCGCCAACCCCAAGAAGCCCAACCAGCACCAGAAGTGATAGTAGACCTGACAAATAAAAAAAATTCAAACCATATCAAACTCTCCACACAAAATCAGACCTGCTCACACAAACATTTACACAAACAGGTAATATACATGAGTAAGAATGCATTCAAAAAGCACACCATTGCATCGATAATGAAGCCGAGAGCCGTCCGGTAAAGTGGCTCCGGGGACAAGTTTTCCGGGCAGTATCGGTCCAGCAATGGCCAAGTAAGTGAAGAACAATGCCAGAATAGCAACCTGAATATTAAGGATTAAGAGATTGACCAATTAATTAATTAATTAATTAGCGTAAGGGGGATTAAAGGAAATGTGGTGATGGATTGAGAGAGGGGTGCTTACAGAGTTCCATGAGGGAATTAGGAGGTGGAGAAGATGACCCAGATCCATGACTCAAGAGAATAAGAGCTGCTCAACCAGCTGAGCTCTGCTCCTTGCTGTCAATGCTTGTTAGTTGTTACCTGGGTTTTTATGTCAGTAAATTGTAATAACGGCCCTTAATTTTAACTCAATTGGGAGCAATGGTCTTTAATTAAAAATTCATTATCATTTGTCCCTCAACTCATTAAAACGTGCAGTTATAGTCCCTCAACTAAAAATTCATTACCATTGGTCCCTCAACTTTAACATAATTGGAGCAATGATTCATTTAACCCAATTGTAGCAATGATCCTTCCAACATAACTCATTTTAACAAAATTCTAACGAAGTTGACGAAAAGAACCATATGTACACCTTCTGATGAGTTGAGGGATCCCAACTATAGTAATGATCATTCCAACATAAATTATTTTGACAAAATTCTAATGAAGTTGACAAAAATAACCATATCTACATATTTTAATAAGTTGAGGGACCAATGGTAATGAATTTGTAGTTGAGGGACCATTGCTCTAATTTGATTAAAGTTGAGAGATCATTACTACAATTTACTCCTTATCTCATTTTAACAATTTTACAATATTTCGGAATTAGTGGTACGAAAAATGAATGCTCGGGATTAAGTTGAGAAAGTATGGTTTTTGCTTACTTTGCCAATCTAATAGATGGATATTGTTAGGGAGATCATCTATTTAAACCATATTACGTGGTTGTTGATAATTGGATTGTTACTTAAATGATGATTAACGTGCTTATTTCTTATTAGTGACATATCACATGATTTGCAAATAGTGCTACTAGACTCACCCCAATATCCTATTTTCCCACCGACATGATAATCCCACCCACCATAGAAAATTAAAAAAATAAAATGTTATTTCCCCACCCACCATTATTCCCAAAATAACCATAATATATATATTTTTAAAATAACTTTGATATATCTTTAAATAATATTATAAATAAATAAAAATATAAAAAATGAAAGAAAATGCAAGACATAAGACCTAGACATTCATCATCTCCTTCACACCTAACGCCGCCTTGCAGAGACTCCGGATTCTTAAACCACTCCTCTTCCTCCTTTTTTTTGTCAAAACCGTAGATCTCACACCCAATTCTCTTTTTTCTCCATTGAAGTTTCTCGCCTTCATCTAGCACACGCCCATTCCTTCCTCCAACCTTTCCGTCAATTCTAACCCAAATCTTTCTCAACCTCTTTTCACCAAAGATATCACACCCCACCCATCATTATTTATTTATTATTTTAGTACTAAATTAAATAGGGGTTTAAGAGTCTTATTTTAAAAGGATAAATATGTTATTAACATTTTCATTAAATGGTGGCTGGGGAAATAAGACACCGGGGTGGAAATATCATCACTCTTTGCAAATATGGTCTAAAAAATTTGTCTACATAACATTTACTCTTAATAAATATAAAGTCATGTTGAATAGTCCAAATTATTAAAGACTTGCCTCATTTTATTGGACTTCTTATTTATAGAAACAAATGAGGTCAAATGAGGCCACATATTGGATTTTAAGAGCATTTCCATTTGTTTGGTGGATTTGGGTCTTGGAGGGAACTTGTGACCGATACTATCCACTTAAATAGTAAATTGCCTTCAGCTTTTCTTTACAACTCACCACCCAGGATAGTTACTATTCACCTAGTATTTAACGGATGAGATTAATTTAGAATATATTGTTATGATTATGCTACTCTCGATCAATTGTGACTAATAATTGCCATGAAATTAGGCTTTGGACTAGAGTCGACATGGCTGCTTCCAACTTCTAAGGCTCCATCAGCCATGTCTAGAAGAAATGGATAGAGGTGAATGTTGGATTGGATCTGGGATCTAGCCATAGCTAGAAACCATGGTTGGACTTGCTCTAAAGGAGGAATTTTGATTTGGTTTTCTAGATCCCATTAGGAAATGAACAAGTCACTTTCTTTGATAAACGTTTTTGTTATAAGCGTTTCTGCTAGAAGAACAATATATCCTTTATTTCAAAAATTATCGTTTAAGTCATTTAGTACTATGGTTTGGTGGTATTCATCTTCATTTTGAAGTGAGAGGTCTTAGGTTCGAATTTCGTAGATGGTGAATTCGATACCAAATTAAGTTGCCCATTATATGATTTAGACGAACTCCCCCTCTCCTTAGTGTAAAATATCAATGTACTCAAAAAAAAAATTACCATTTAAAAAAATGGTTGAAAATATATCCTCAATAATCATAAAACATTTATAAACAGTGTTTTTTAATAATTTATTATCTATAGAGTGAGGAAAAAAGGTTTTTTCACCTAATTTTTTTTAATAATATTACACTTCGCAAAAAAATACTTGAAGCAAAGAGTTTTTATAACAAGAAAAAAAAATTCGAAATTGAAATCTCTCTCAACCACGAAAAAATAGATACTATCAACAAAAAAATGTTAGTTAACTGAAGAAACACAAGAGTTACAATTTCATTTAATAAGCCACAAGGGTGCATTTGCAACTTAAAATTCAATACAATTGTTACTTAGTACTACGTTCTAGTGATATTCCTCTTCACTGGTAAGTGAGAGGTCTTAAGTTCAATTCTACTACATTATTGCTAACTTATTGTGAGACTAAACTCAACCCCCCCTCTTAATGTAGATAATATTGATTGTTAAAATAAAAAATCAATCCAATTGTGTGATATCCCGTCCCCAAAATTATTATTTTATTTTATTCTTGACGTATTTCGAAGATTTGATTGGAACTAGTTCTTTATTTCTCCAAATTTAAGAAAAACGAAGTGAGGGGTACTTTAGTCATTTCCAATTTTCTCGACCTTTTCGGTCAACTCTTGAATTGGTTAGGTAGAATTCGATTTCATGAGCGCGTAGGCGTAAACAGATCTTATTTCCGAGTCCGAACAAAGAAACTAGAGTCGTTTGAAGTTGGTGGCATTTTGGTAATTTTACCAAAATACTATATTTGGAGTGAAACCTCCAGAAAAAAGAGGGAGGTTTTCAGAAAATAAAAAGGAGGGGAGCTGTCTAACCCGTTTTAGGGAGAATTGGATCCATAAACCCACCAAACTTGACCCGCTTGTATCTTCGTCATCCGAGCTTCGTTTTGGATGATCTTGGTGTCCATGGAAAGCTCTTGACGAGCCCTACATCTCTGTGGTGTTAGATTTCCCCATTTCTTTTCCATCTTTGCAGTTCGAGGTCGCAAAGCCCATGACTTTTCCGCGGTTTTATCATTTTTCCGGCGATTCCGGCAACGATTTCCTTCGAGTGAGGTATGAAACTTCATCTACTCTTCATAATCTTCAAGTGGGTATGCTTAGTTTGTGCTTTCGTATTCATTTTAGAGTTGGGTGTTTAGAACCCTAGAAATCCGGTTTTCTCCGTTGAAATTGGACGGTTTCTGGTTAAAATTTATCGTCGGCCTAGTTGTGAAAAGTTTTTCCCTTGTTGAGCTTTAGCTACCACGTAAATTTGAGCTCGTCTAGTTAATGTTGAAAATTCGGGGTTTCTAAACCCTCCATCTTGACTTCCACCACGTGTGGCGATGCGTGGGATCGTTCACGAGTGTTGTTTAGGTTTCAAATACCTTCTAGTGACCATGTGAACCTATGTCTAGCTCGGTTTCCAAAGATTCAATTGTTTGGTGTGGTGATCAATTTGGACCACCACTTGTTTGTGTGATTGACGACAATCCGACCATTGGATCATAATGAAACTTTAGTATGTTATTCTCGAAGCATAATGTGGATTTTGGGAAGTTATGGATCATAAATCTGATTTGCGGATCGTTGTGGACCCCATCGTTGATCGAGAGTTGAATTATGGTCAACATGTCTCAAAACGTTCTAAATAATAAAATTAGTACTATGGGAGACTTAAGTGAAGTCTAATGGGCCTACATTGGTTAGAGAGTGTCTTGAACATATGTGATATGGTTATTACCTTGATTTCTTATATTGGTATCATATGTGAATTTGACTTGGTCTTGTAAGGTGATTCTATTGAAATGTGATTATATATATATATATATATATATATATATATATATATATATATATGTATGTATGTATTTAGCCATAGACCTATGTTTAATAAACATGATTTGGCTTGTGTACTGATGATGATCATGATATGTGATTTGACATGCATATTCGAAAGGTGGTTGATTTACATAGATGGTATGATATGATGAAATGTGAGTGACTTTAATATATGTGAATATGAAATGGTTTTATAATCATTTTTCCTATAAATTGTTAATTTTCATATTTAGCCAATGATATTGTTATATGAAGTGGGATTTGACGTGCATATTGGAAATATGGTTTGTTTTGTATGATTGGCTTGATTTGATGAAGGTGAGGGTTAGTGGTGGACCGTTAACCCATTGTCATGGGGTTTGTTGTTTTGAAACATGTGTCAATGCTCGTTTCATTATTTCATTTCTTGTTACGTTAAGCCTTTATAACTTGAGTAACTTGATTCATGTGTTGTTTCATTGATTGGTGGTTATGCAATGTAATTCGCGATTCCGCTGAGTGATGGTCCGGAATCGTATCCTGGTTTGGATTCCGTTGAGTGATGGTCCGTAATCCTTCCTACTCCACTCCGCGATTTCGTTGAGTGATGGTCAGGAATCGTATCTTGGTTTGGGTTCCATTGAGTGATGGTTTGAAATCCCTCTTACTCCGCGATCCCGTTGAGTGATGGTCCGGGATTGTATCCACTCTGGTTCATTGAGTTTAGTTTGAGATGGTTGCAAAGGTGTAGGCTTTGGATGAACAGTGTCGCCCTAATTCAACTTTCATTGTGTGTATGTGAATATGGGTGTGAGATGTTATTGTTGTTTGAAATGAACTTTTGGATGTCTGGGTGACTCCTTTGGAGTTTTCAAAAGTTTGGTATTGATTTCTTATAAAAGATTTATATTCAAGGTTTATAAATTATGATTGATGGCTGGTTTTATTATTGTATCACATGCTTAAGTTATTGTCCCTCACCCGAGCCTCTCAGCTTATCCGAGTGCCTGATTTGCCAGTGCACCAATTCCATAATATTGGCATTGACTTTACATATGACAGGTCTGGGTAGATTATGAGAAACCGCTTGATATTTTGGTTCCGTTGAGTGGTCTGGAACCCAATGTTGTTGGATTCCGTTGAGTGGTCTGGAATCCTTGCTCTTGTTCATTCCGCAAGGTGATCTTAGAACCCTAAATTCGAGTAGATGGGAATTACCCACAATAGATATTGTGAAAATAAATTAGAATTACCATGTTATTATTCATAACCCAAGTTGGGAAT
This sequence comes from Pyrus communis, assembly GCF_963583255.1. Classification (NCBI taxonomy): domain Eukaryota; kingdom Viridiplantae; phylum Streptophyta; class Magnoliopsida; order Rosales; family Rosaceae; genus Pyrus; species Pyrus communis. Next base: position 26,054,039 of record NC_084811.1, read on the forward strand.
TATGTAGAGTTCTTTAATTAAATTCGTGAAAGGATATGTTATCTCATTGATTGATTAACGTAATTAAATATTAATATTGTGCTTCGTGATTCCTTGATATGTTACAAGCTATATATTGAGATATAATGTTGGAAGTATAGTGATTAGTATGATGAAGTGAAATGTGATTTGACTTGTGTTTGGAAATGGTTGTGACATGTGATTGAAATGCATATTGAATTGCTTGGGAGATGTGAGGTCTAGTAAATGACCGATAACCCATTGTGATGGGGATTTGTGCTCAATATTGCTTCGTTTCGTTGAGTTTCGTGAATTGGGTAACTTGAATCATGTCTTGCTCCTTCGAGCCATTGTTATGCTTCTTGGACTTCCATTCAATTCGGTTGGGTGGTCTGGAACTGAGTTCTATTTGGAATCCGCTGAGTGATGGTCCGGAATCCCCTTTGGAGCCTTGGTCCGTTGGGTGGTCCAAAATCCCTTTTTCCAAAGATGTAGTCTTCAACTGAATTGTGTTGCTTTAGCCTTGCATTTCGACTTGTTGTATGTGTTATTGATGATGTGATGGTTGACATTATTGATGGATGTGATTATGGAATGACGTTGGATATGAGTGTGGTTATCATGAGTATTTTAGTTGATTAATATTTCTAGAGAATAATGTGTACTTTGTTAATTCTTAACTATGTTACACACTACGAAATGCGATTATATGTGGGAAACGTGATGAATTATGTGATGGATGAAGTGGAAATGTTAATCGTTATGTGGGAGTGTTATGTTGGATATCATGGTTATTGTTATGATTAGACTTCTTGATAAATGTGGCTAGAGAATGGTATTGTGCTTCGTTGGTTCTTTGAAATGATATATGTTGTGATTTGCGGTATCATGTTGCGACATAATGATTTATATATAGATGGAGGGGAAATCATGATTTTCAGGTGGGTTTGTTATGTAACCCTGAGTCAAGTAATTTCATGCTTGTCAAGTTCTATTGATTGATGAGAAACGTTATGCCGTTCGACTTAATCGGACTGTGTTATATGTCAATTATTGTGCATGACGAACTACGAATGGTTTGATCCCTGTCTAGGGTACGTAGACAGTCTAATAGGGAGGTTAGATGCAGCCATAATGCATACGAAAAATAACTATGCAATTTGATTATTGAGTTGTGCTTGCCCATATCCCGGAGGTGGAGTATGATAGATACAGATTTTTGGTGACATTACATGTCAATTCTGGACGTATGTCGGGATTGGGGCGTGACAAATTGACTAGAAAAAGAAATATTATAAAAGAATATCAATATTAAGGACTCGTTTGATAAACTACTTAACTTTTACATTATGTTTGGATGAAGAAAATAAACATGAAATTTTAGTAAAAGTCAGAATTTATAAGCTAAAATATATTAATTCCTTTATTTGGATTCATAAACATAAAAAATTAGAATTTTCAGGTGAAAAAAAAAAATACTTGAAATTTGGGACGCACTAGGATTCTCTCCCTTCCTCTCACATTCTCTTATTTTGTCTTTCTCTTGTTATAAAAAAATAATGTAAGATAATGACATGGCTTAATCGTGACCATTCAAATAGGAGAGGAGGAAAGGGGAAGGAAAAAAAGAGAGAAAAAAATCCTACTCCAATTGAGACATAGCTCACCATTTTTCGGGTCACAACGTGCATGCTCTTGGTCGAACCCTTCTCAAAAGATCAAAACGGGATAAATGGGAGCACACAGTGGCCGAGACAATTTGAGATGAGCCAAGAGAAATTGTGTTGAATGTGACCAGCCATATTCATTCACAAACTGAGGGCCGTAAGTGTGAGGTCAACTTAGGTGGCAGAATATGAAGCGTAACTTTATGGCAGGTGTAAGAATACCACACTTTATTTGTTATTGTGCTTTCTTTATGCCAAAGGGTGTTTCAATAGACCATTTTCTAACTCAAGACGAAATTGGAAGATCAAAACAAGAGAGATGAAGGTGAAGGAGAAGGATAAATAATCACAATTAATTCCATAACCAAGAGCCTGACAATGGGCTAAGCCACACAATGGTTTAACAATAATATTCAATTTCATTTTTGGCGAGAATCGAACCTAAGACATCTCACTTACAAGTGAAGAGAAATATCACTAGACCGTAGTACTAAGTGGCACATTCACATCTTTACTTCAACACTTCATTCATCATTTCTTTCACATATTTTTCTTATTTAAGGATGTGATGAAATGGTACCACGTTGTCATCAAAAGAGGAATAACTCATTACATGTAAGGAACGAACAATGTCATTAGTTTGATTATGTTAGAGCATCTCTAGCCAGCATATAACTAAATGTTAGGTCAATCAAGGCTAACACAACCAAATTGGTTGAGGAATAGGAAACTCCATGGGCCCGTGCAATATTTCCACGATATCGTTATAACCAATTTATGGGACTGGGCCGGAAATGTTATTGCCTTATCATTAGCTCGGGTAGTCCCCATTTCCATTTTTTTTTCGACTCTTTAGGGAGCTAACGGAGTTCATGCTCATGCCATTGTGCAAAGGTAATACTTCTCTCTATCACTGTGGTACAGAGCCACTTGCCCCATTTCCAATGTTTCAGTCACCTTTCAATTACTCCTTTAATTATGTCCAAGGAAATTCTCTTTGACATTTTTTAAGATGTATTGTGCAATTAGGTAAGGAAAATATTGTTTAAGGTACGCCAATTATGACTAAATGACACCAAAGGTTTTCTTCAAGGAGATGCCATAATTTACATGACAACTGAGTCATTTGACTATTTTTAAGAGTCTTTTTTACAACAAATAAAAATGTAAAATGGAGTCAATTTCATTATTTAATGTGTGAGGTGCCATGATCACCAATAACATACAACTTTTAAACTATTTAAACTTTTTTCTCCTTTAAAACTGTATCACTGTGGCCCAATGTATAATAAACAATAATTTAACATATCTCTTAAATAAATAAATAAAATTTGACATCAACTATTCTTCTCAAATTAAAATTTTGACAATTCATATTTGACATCTTCTACAATAGAATGAAAACTGAATGTGATATCAATTATAGAAATCAATCTCATACAGGAGGCCAAAAATTTTGAGTGCTGTGAGAGTGAATTTTTTTTATTTTTTTATTTTTTATACCACTATAATTACAAGAGAGAAAATAGGTAGCCAATCATAAAATAGAGAAAAATAAAAATGGATGGGTTCTACATTTAATATATAAAACTCATCCATATCAAATTCACACCATTGTGACAAAGGTAGTGTTATCCACATACCAATTTTTGCTTCTCACCCATCTCATGTTATTTTCTGTTATTTAATCTTCTTCGTATCATTTGATCTAAAGGTTGAAAATTGAGAATGTGTGGAAAATAAAAAAGAGTGTGTGGATAGCACTACTATGTAACAATAGTTTAATACAAATTAAATTCAAGTGTCTGGTTCTTATATATACATCACACACTCACTTAAACTACTATAAAATACCTAAAGATGCTCTTAGAAGCAACATGAAACCAACATGAGTCATTGGTTGTTAACTTCAAAAACCTTACGTATATTAAACGAAACAATTTGAACCGAATCGAACCCCACCAAATAATACGTTTCGACGGTTTTGTTACGGTGACGGTTTTGTTACGGGTGTCATATTACACTGTTATCCTAGCACAAGTCATACGCATGCAGTATTGTTTTTCAGGAGCCAACTCTCCAAAGCACTCATACTCTCTCACTCACTCACTCACTCTCTCTCATCGAGCCTCTGCTGGTAGAGCAGTGCTGCCTCGCAGGTGCCACCACTGTTCGAGTACAGTCGTGGCTGGAGCGAGCTCAGGAACAGACTGTGTTAGGAGATTGAACGCGGTGGTGGAGACAACGGCAATGGATGTAGTGGAGTTGAAGAAGGGGATTGCTGAGCTTTACGACGAGTCATCTGGCTTGTGGGAGAACATTTGGGGGGACCACATGCACCACGGCTACTACGACCCGAACGCCGACGTTTCGGTCTCCATTCCTGACCATCGCGCCGCCCAGATTCGCATGATCGACGAGGTCCTCCGATTCGCCGGCATTTCTGGTCTCTCTATTTTTATCTTTAATTGGGTGATTTCATAAATTAATTAACTTTGGGGTAATATTGTAATTTAAATTTGAGATTGGTTTTTGCAGAGGAGCCCCCAATTAGAATTCCCAAGAATTTGGTGGATGTGGGATGTGGGATCGGAGGGAGCTCCAGATATCTGGCCAGTAAATATGGCGCCAATGCAAAAGGCATCACCCTCAGCCCTGTGCAGGCTGAAAGGGCCAATGCTCTTGCTGCTGCTCAAGGGTTGGCCAACCAGGTATCCTCATCTTATTTCTAGGCTTAGCCGGAATCCGGTTAATTGGAATAAATGTTCGTCTGAGGCTGTTTTTGTAGGAAATCATTAAACACTTTTGTTCATAGAGTATTAGAAGTTTTTTTTTTATTATTATTATTATTATTTTTTTATGAGAAGCACAATTCATTATGGAAAAGCACTTGGGAGTTTACACGCCCCAACCCCGACATCCCTAAATACTAGGGTAGGCACGTGCTGACCGACATCCGAGGGTGACGAAGCCATTAAAAACATGTATACCGATAAAAATATTTAATTAGAAAGATATATACCGATGCAAAATCGTGTTCAGAACATACAATCACTAAGTTTAATATGGAATGAATTATTAAGAAAAGGTGCGAACAAAGAAATGATACCTATACTGAGAAGACTCGAGAATATCTATGTTGTAGAGTCTTGACGCCGGGATCTTGTGTCTCGATCCTAACTCCTAAGGGGGCGCAAAACCAGAAAAGGTGAGTAGACCAAAGTTTATAATAATAATACTAGTAATAGGAAAACCATTTTCTTTGTGAGCATACTAACCCCCTGTTTTTTAAAACATATATAATACTACATAATAGGTTTTATAAAAATCCTAGCATTCCTTGAAAAACATGTGTGAAACATCGTAAATCATATCCATGATGTACTCAACTAGAGGTATTATAGTCGCCCAAAGGCAGTACCTGTCCATCACCCGAAGGTAAAGCTGTATAACATGTCCATCACCCAAAGGTGAAGCTGAATAACTTGTCCATCACCCGTAGAGAAGCTGTATAAAATAGCATACATCTACACCAACACTAGCCGTGGCTAGTGAAGCTATCTGACACCGCTTTCGGAGGTGAAGCTAGGGGTATAATAAATATCATAACTCACATCCTCCATCATTTGTTTCCTATGACCATATACATAATACCAGTGGTCATTACTAGGAAACAATTTATTAGTGTTGCTATGATAACCGATAAGAAACGTATATTACTGTCGGATATTAAGCAAAATCCGACAGAAAATGGATGCAGTGATGGATATAATAAGCAGCATAATTGCTCGCGTCAGGAAATGAATTTTCCGATAGAAAATACTCTAAAACTGACAGAACTTGTGTCGGATATAATCGACAGAATACATTAATAATGAATAGATAAGAGCATTCTCTATTGGATAAAACCAACAGAACTTGTGTCGGATATAACCGACAGAGAATTTATCAATAATGAATAAATAAGAGCATTCTATGTCAGATAAAACCGACAACAAATATATTAATAATAAAAATATATAAAAAAGACAATTTAAATAAACATAAATAAAACTAATAATTGAATAAATAATACTAAAAATAAAACATATATTCATATATATATATATATATAAGTTCGTTAATTATGTTTATAATCTTTTACTAATTATACAATTTGGAAAAAAAAAATTATACCTACATTCGATTTCCTTTTCATCTTCCTTAATCAAGCACTAATCCTTCGTCAGAGGAAAATTATACAATTTGGGATTCCATAGTTTCGAGCTCTCTGTTGAGGCATTGCTCCTTGTTAATAACAAAAAATACATTGGTGATGCATATTTACAAAAATGAAACCTACATGAAAGCTTTAAACAAAGACCAATTTTGAATTTATGCATAATATTTGATAAGGTATCTCAAATCAAGATTCAAAATACAAACTCCATTTAATAACATAATCAAAATTTAAAACACAAACTGAACATAATACAAATAATTTAAAACGTACTGGGTTTTGGAATGTTGCTCCTCGAATTGTTCATCCATGGTGATTGAAGCGAGAAGGAGAAGGAAATAAGGAGAGGAGAAAAGGGGGAAGGAAGGGGAAAGGGAGAAGGCATTGGCGTAAGGAAGAGATGGAGGGGTTTTATTTTGGAAATTTTTCTTTACTGTCGGTTAAAACCAACAAAAACATTTTAACTGACATAAAATTTTCATTACTATCAGTTATAACCGATAGAAAAAATAATGGCAGCAAAAATCCCCCCAAAATTTTGTTACGAATTAAAAAAATAAAATAATAATTCTTTAGTTTAATAAATAAATAAATAATATGTATTTAAATTGAACACGTTTTTAAAAATTAAATAAATAATTGTTTGGTTTCATAGATAATAACTCATGTAAAATATGCGATAAAGAAACAAAAAGATAATTGTACAATGAAAATGTCATCACACAAATTAAATATTGTCTAATCGACACTTGAAAAACATAAATAAAAATTTAGCACAAATTACTTTTCCCACTTCAAAATTTAGGCAAATTTAACGGAGATATGCATTCTACAAAACTAGTTTCAATGATCTAACCGTCAAACTTGTTTGGAGATACTACAAGATCGCATATGTAAAAAATTGTAAAAAAAAAAAAAAACATTAAGTGATTAGGTAACAGAACAAAAGTTTTCGACGGTTATAAACCAAAAATCACAATTTAACGGTTATTGTAACTTCAGTTTTGAAGATTTTTTTACAGCTACACTCCTCGACCCTATAAGAATGCAATGAATGAATTCAACCTTCAATTTAAAATATTTACACTAGTGGATACCACAAAATCTTATTTTATATTTAATGGAAGTATAATATTAACTCTTAAGTGTTTGTTTAATCTACCGTTTTGATGCGATACACATTCTACGAAACGCTTTTTAACGATCCAACCGTCAAACTTATTTGTACACTCTCCTAGATTGCATATGTAAAAAATCGTAAAAAACAAACATTCAAAGATTACGTAGCAGAACAAAAGTTTGCGATGGTTATAAACGAAAAATCACAATTTAACGGTTATTTTAGCTCCGATTTTAATTTTGTTTTACAACTACACCCCTCAACCCTATAAGAATGCAATGAATAAATTTGATCTTCAATTTAAAATATTTACACTAGTGGATTCCACAAAATCTTATTTTATACTTAATGGAAGTATAACATTAACTCTTAAGTGTTTGTTTAATCTACCGTTTTGATGTGATACACATTCTACGAAACTTTTTTCAATGATCTAACCGTCAAACTTGTTTGTACACACTTCGAGATCACATATGTAAAAAATAGCAAAAAGCAAACATTTAGAGATTAGGTAACAGAACAAAAGTTTTCGACGGTTATAAACGAAAAATCACAATTTAACGGTTATTTTAGCTCCGATTTTGATAATTTTTTACAACTACACTCATCGACCCTATAAGAATGCATTGAATGAATTTGATCTTCAATTTAAAATACTTACACCAGTGGATACCACAAAATCTTATTTTATACTTGATGGAGAAGTATAACATTAACTCTAAGTGTTCGTTTAATCTACCGTTTTGATGCGATACGCATTTTACGAAATGTTTTTCAATGATTCAACCGTCAAACTTATTTGTACACACTCCGAGATCGCATACGTAAAAAGTTGCAAAAAACAAACATTCAGAGATTAGGTAACAGAACAAAAGTTTTCAACGGTTATAAACAAAAAATCACAATTTAACGGTTATTTTAGCTCCAATTTTGATGAATTTTTACAGCTACACTCATTGACCCAATAAGAATGCAATGAATGAATTCAATCTTCAATTTAAAATATTTACACTAGTGGATAAATCTTATTTTATACTTAATGGAAGTATAACATTAAATCTTAAGTGTTTGTTAAATCTATCAATTTGATTGGATATCCATTCTACGAAACTAGTTTTAACAATCCAACCATTAAATATGTTTGCATATACTCCGAGATAGCATGTGTAAAAAATTACAAAAAAAAAAAAAAAAAACTTTCATAGATTAGGTAACGGGACCCAAAATTTCGACAATTATAAACAATAAAATCACTATTTGTTTAATATAATATAATATTTTTAAGAAAATTTAATCAAAAGTGATGGTTTAAAAAAAATTGAAAATAATATAATATTTTGACCTCTCACTCATATGACATATCTGGCACATCCTCACAGATTTGGATCCTCTCCTGAGCTAATGGAAAGGATCCTCTTGACCCATCATCGTGGGCCGTTGGATTTTTATCCAACAGCCACGATAATGGGTCAGGAGGATCCTCTCCATTAACTCAGAAGAGGATCCAAATCCCATCCTCACGAGCTTTTATTGCGTATTAGGTTTCTTTCTTTAGCAGAATTTTCACATGAGAGGGAGACACAGAGAAAGAGAGAGAGCTCACTTGCAGCTTCATCTCAAATAAACTCTCTCACTCAATAATATAATATTTTGACACAATTTGTGTTGGATATAACAGTCAAAATTAGTATAAAAAATTTGAAAAAATTTTGTGTCAGTTATAACCGTCAGAGTTAGTATAAAAAAATTCGAAAATAATTGACAGATTTGACACATCACTTACTCATGTCAGATATATCCGCCATAATTGGTTAAAATTATTTTAAAAATGTATCTAATGGAGTTAAGGGCCCACTTAATTATTCTTGTTGAATATAACCGACAGTAATAGTTTATTTTCTGACATTTTTTAAAATGTTGTCAAAAAATATTTTATTCGACAGTAACAGTATAAAACCACCACCATAACCGACACAATAAGCCAATTTTGTAGTGGTGGGTGTGTGGATGTGCCGTATGATAACCCACTAGATAAGCATTAAAAATATATTTCAAAATCTTGTATCAAACATCAAATCTCAAAAGCTCAAACCTCGTCTCATAAATTCATGGCAAATCACATTCATGAATCCATAATAAACATATACGTGAATCCATAGAATTTCATAACCAAAAATCCAATTATTCATCAGATTTAGTAATATATAAATTCGCTAAATCATAATTATTACGTAAAAACAATTTAACTAAATCAAAAGTAGGAAAATCCGTAAAATATATTATAAATCATGCTCCGTTCATAAAATATGCAATGCATGCTAGGCTAATATTTTATAAAAATATATAAGTTATGAAGGGGTTCACTCACAAGTTTTCCATTGCCCGAAAGCTGCTCGAACTATCAAGAATGAGATCACTTCCCGCCAACTTGCCTACACAAAATTAGGACCTTTTAGTAAAACTCTACTAAAATGATGTTATTTGGGGAAATAGATAGCGGATTCGGATTCGGCACCCTCAGGTTTTCCCTTGACGATGGCGGCTCCGACTTGCCAGAAAATCCAACATTTCCAAAAATTCCTAAATTTTATAGGAATGAAGATCTCAATGAGAGGAACAACTTTCATACCTGGGCCAAAGTCCAATTCGGGCAGGAAGTGGCTTGAAAACGCCAAGAACCATCGGAATCCCTAGAAATAGGTGTTCTCAATTCGACTCCAAACAAGCTCCGATGCCCCAACCAATGCATAGGCTTTGTTCCCGAGGTTAATGGGAGTCTATTGGTGGTGGTGGTGGTTAGTTGAGTTTGCTTCAGGAATGGCGGATCGCCGCCATGAGACTCGTCGAACCCATCGGTGCTATTCTCCACGAATGAACCAAATCTTGTCGTGTTTGGGGTGGAATTCATAGCAAGGATGTTGTGGTGATGTTTACAGGTGATGGTTGGCCGTGAAAAGCTAAGAAAACACTGTGAAAGGCGTCGAAAAAGTTGCGGAACACCGGGTCGGAGATCGGGTCGCGACATGGAAACGGGTCGGGGGTTCGATTTGCATCCCCCTCAACTCTCTCCTTTCCCCTCCTTGCTCTCTCTTCCCATTGGTCACTCACTTCACTTTCTTCTCCCGATTGGTCTTCACTTCTCTCTTCTTTCTCCCCTTTATCTTCTCTCCCATCTGTCCATTTCTCATTTCCTTCAATTTGGGCCACACACGTGGCTTTCCAGATTTTGCTCCAAAAATCTAGAGCCTTCTAGAAAATATTTAAATAACTATTTTGTCCCTATTTTTACTCGCCCATAACTTCTTCGTTAGAACTCCAAATCACGTTCCATTTATACCTACGCATTCGTGGCGACAAGTATTATCCAAATACACCAAGGAAATGATTCTTACATGACACGACAAGGCGGTCAACAAAAATCAACGTCTTTGCCTTGAAGGGCATTTTTGTAAATTCATGTTAAAAAAAAATCTAAAAACCTTAAATTTTGGGGCTGGGTCGTTACAGGAGTGCTTTTTTAAAAAGTGCCCCAAAAAATGCTTCTATGATCCAGAAACATTTTAAAGTTTTTTAGCCAAACATGTCACGAATACTTTTGGTTGTCAAAAAAACACTTTTAGCTATTTCAAAAGTTACAACATCAAAAGCTAATTACCAACTACTGTTTGCGTGACTGAATTAAATGAAGGGAACTTTTGTCCATCATTTGCAGGCCTCATTTGAAGTTGCAGATGCTCTGAACCAACCATTTCCTGATGGGGAGTTTGATCTGGTATGGTCCATGGAGAGTGGAGAGCACATGCCTGACAAAGCCAAGGTATACCTCTTTCAAGACTAAACTGATTGATAATAGAGCATGATTTGTATAAAAATTCTACATTGTGGTTAATTGTATTTTTTGAATGCGGACATGTTGTTGATATGTTGTCAAATGATATCGATGTCTTTAATATTGTTGATAATGTGGATTTACAATTGTCGATGTGTTGTAAATACGACTGTTTGATATGTCGTATTTCGTAGCAAGTACAACTGCAACGTTGAAAGACTCTGTTAAAACTCTTTGCATAAATACTTGCCTTAATATTCTTTTTCGCTCTTCTTAAAACTGTGCAGTTTGTGAATGAGTTGGTTCGAGTTGCTGCACCAGGAGCAACAATAATAATGGTCACATGGTGCCATAGGGATCTTGGTGCTTCTGAAACAACCTTGAAGCCAGATGAGAAACGCCTCCTGGACAGGATATGTAGTTCTTTCTATCTGCCAGCCTGGTGTTCCGCTGTTGATTATCTCAAATTACTCGAGTCCCATTCGCTCGAGGTAAATTACTTGCTCAAATAGAGGAATGATTTTCGCAGATCAATATAAACAAGCGGGTGCAAGGGGAGAAAAAGGGCGTGCGAAAATCACTTCCCGCTCAAATATTGGCTGGACAAGTACAGTCTTTTTGAGTTAACAACTTGGCGTCTTTACATCAACCTGCAATAACATTTGAAACCTTCCTTGGCAGGACATCAAGGCAGAAGATTGGTCCCCGTATGTTACCCCATTTTGGCCTGCAGTTATCCGCTCGGCATTGACATGGAAAGGTTTTACATCGCTGTTGTGCACCGGTATGAACTTAGCGTTTCTTCCCAACTAAACCTTTCAATACCAAACTTTTCTTTAGTGGGAAAAGATGCACATTTCGTACTACATTGCTTGATTTCTACGTGTTTATGTCTCTAGTTGCAGATACAGTCTCAGCTTTCATTTTTCAATCTATACAATTGTGTTCGTTGATTGTTTTTGGTCGAAAAACCCAGTGTAACTGTGTTTCTTGATTTGAATTGATCAGGAATAAAAACAATCAGAGGAGCATTGGTAATGCCACTGATGATCCAAGGATTCAAGAAGGATCTAATCAAGTATGCAGTGATTACGTGCCGAAAGCCGGAATAAACGCTGCCGAATGAAGGGGGTTTCGGCGCTGTGATGGCCAGAAACAGAATCAAAGGCTGCATCTAGTTCCTCCCCAATAAATTTAGTGATCATACTTTAAATATTTGTGCTCTTCTGGAAACGCTTTAGACTTTGAAGCCTTTTGAAACAACCTTGTGAAGTGCTTGGAGTGTGTATAGCGTGTTTGGTGCGTGTGTGGAGTGTGTTTGTTGTGTGCAGGAAGAGTTTGCAGTATGGCTAGTTTGTGTTGGAATGAGTTAATTATGTGATTTGCTTTGTCAGAATTTGAATATTTTTAAGTTACATTTCATAAAAACAAATTGAGATCAACTAAATAAATTTTGAAAAATTGAGGAAAAAAAATTTAAAAAAAAAAAAAACTGGTTTAAATATAGGGTGGTGCTACATCTCATTTTATTTCTCACACACTTCTTTCAATTTTTGACCGTCAGATCGAATAAACTAAAGAAGATCTAAAGACATAAATTAACAAAGATTGTGTGTAAGGTAAAAATAAGTGTGTATATAGCACCACCTAATTAATAGAGCGAACATTAGTGGATTAAATAGTTAGTTGTTTTGAAAAAGAAGAATCGATAGATATGGAATCCGCACAAATGTATTAACATAGTTAATTTTTGCCACTGCAATGGTAACTAAGTCACTCAAGATTGTGGGCGGGCCAACATGGTATAGTAGGCAATGGGCAATAACACCATGGGCTACCTTCTTCTAGCAAATAGTTTTGTTTGTAACCATGTACGAAATCCATCAAAATACACTTTTTAAGAAAAAGGTTTACAGTTGCCAACTGTTATACGCGGTAACCCCCGCCCACCAAATAATGGTGACCTTTAGAGCGATGAGAATAACTTACATACATTTTTATCGCGACGTTTAATGTTCATATTATGACAACTCAAATTTTCATATATCTTTGTATCATTATATAGAATGCGACAATAATGGTTCAGTGGTAATTTTACTAAATATTACAATATTATTATACTCGTAGCATGTAAATTATTTTCAAGGTTGATGTCAAATGGTCAACCTAATAAATGACGTGATGAAATTACCAATTTTGGAATGCCTGGCCTAGATCTCGTTATCTCTCTCTCTCATATGATGTAATCTCCCTCCCTATATATATGTGCACAAATCAGATTTCATCCACTCACTCCGCTGCCGCTGAATTGTCGCTTCTTCGCTCAATTCTCTCTTTCTCTGCCATTGAATTGAAAATATCTCATCCTCGCTTATACATTTTCCCGGAAAGTTCAAGAAAGGAAAAGAAAAGGAAAACCAAGCACCACCACCGCATTTACAGCAAGATCTGCGCCGATTACACTCTCTTGGTACTGCTCCTTCTCTCTCTAGTTCTGCAACTTTGTGTGTGTTTCTGGGTTTATGGTGATTACGATTTAGCTTCCGTGTTTATGTTTCTGCACTTTCTCCAAAACCAAAAAATTGGGGTTTTCTGAATTTCTTGTATGAATATCTTTGGTCGTGGATTTATGCTGATTAACTCACATTTGTTTTACATTTTTATATTACGTAGAACCCAGAATTTTTTTTTGTTTTTTTTTTTGGTTTAATTTAACCGAAAATGATGGAAAATTAAGGAATTAAATGCAGGATTTTTGCTAATTGAGACTCAGAAACTAGAATTGCATATTTTTGGAAATGAATAATTGACCCATTGCAGCAGAAAGTGTTAAGATCCACAATTTTCCTTCATTTTCTTGGTAACCAAACAGTGGTCTTACTAACACACTAGTGTTCTTGTTGTTTGTGATGTCTAAGATCTCGAACTAGTAAATAAGAACAACCCCTTTGTTATTGTCTTTGAATTTCAATTCAGATCTGTGAATTGTATGCCTTGGTGGCAGCTCATGTCAATTGGAATAATCTTTTCCTTGTTCAGCAATTAATCGACTAGTTAAAATTCGTTATTTGTATAAATCGGTCATTTCCCTGCTTGGATTTTAGAAAAATTGTCTTGTAAATTTGTAATCCATGGTTTATTCCTTGCCATGAAAATCCTATATCCGTCGGATAAAGGAACGATTTTCATTGTTTATTTGTAAACACATTGTCTGAATAATCCTTTGCAGTATCAGCTAAGATGGGTTCGAGTGATGGGAAGATTCATCAAGTGACTTCTAATGGCAACATTAAGGAAAGTCCCCTTAAGATCTTTGTGGGTTATGATCCGCGTGAAGATCTCGCATACGAGGTCTGTCGCCATTCAATTTTGAAGCGGTCTTCAATCCCTGTTGAGATCATACCAATCAAACAATCAGAGCTGCGAAAGGAGGGCCTCTATTGGCGTGAACGAGGGCAATTTGAAAGCACCGAGTTCTCTTTTTCCCGGTTCTTGACTCCACATTTGGCGAGTTATGAAGGCTGGGCAATGTTTGTGGATTGTGATTTTCTTTACCTTGCTGACATTAAGGAGCTGCGAGACTTGATTGACGATAAGTATGCTATAATGTGTGTTCAACATGATTATACCCCGAAGGAGACAACAAAAATGGATGGAGCAGTGCAAACCGTGTATCCGAGGAAGAACTGGTCTTCCATGGTGTTGTATAACTGTGGGCATCCCAAGAACAAGGTCTTGACACCTGAGGTTGTGAATAAGGAAACGGGTGCTTTTCTTCATAGGTTTCAGTGGCTCGAGGACAATGAAATCGGGTCGATCCCATTTGTATGGAATTTTCTTGAGGGACATAACAAGGTTGTCGGAAATGATCCCCAAACACAACCCAAGGCTGTACACTACACTCGTGGAGGACCGTGGTTTGAGGCTTGGAAGCATTGCGAGTTTGCAGACCTGTGGCTGAACGAGAAGGATGAGTTCGTGAAGGAATCAACGAAGAAAACAGCGACTTAGAAAGAATCGGTAGCTGTCGACTGGCGTACTCTATTTGAAGTTTGAGATTCGTTATTAAAGTTCATATTTATCCTGCTCCTCTAATTCTTTATGTGAAATGTGTTGAATGAATCCTAGAAGAAGTTAAGATGATTTTACTATTTGTTGTAGCAATTAGAAATTCCTTCTACAAATGGACCTTTGTTCAAAGGATCACATTCTTGTATAATTTGCAATTTCCATTGTATTATTTTTAACCATTTTCTTCCAAAAGCTTGTACTTTATGTTTATTTGCCTAGAAAATAAAGGTATTTACGAAATTAAAAGTTTGCTTACTTTGATGTTGAGGCATTTTTAGAATCCTTTTAGTATTGCTCACAATATTTGATAGTTGCAATTGGCCTCTAAGTCTAAAGAAACACTTGCACGCGTTGAGGCGTTTATATCCCTCTTTCTGTCTCGCTCATCAACCAACCATGCTATGAGTGAGATAAGAGGGGATATACAGTATACACGATGTGGGGGAGTTTTTCTCCCAAGTCCTGATCGCTTGCTATAAGTCTCGCTCTTTCAAGCAAGCCACAAGGTAATTTGAACGCTCTACCGCATTCTGCATTGATCTCGTCCCCTAAATCCTTCTTATCAGAAAAGAAAAAAGTAATTTTCACACACTTATTTTCTATATTTACACAGTTCTTTTTATTTGTGATCTCTAAATTTTAAAAAAATAAATATACGATTAAGGCATAAAGTAAAAATCAGAGCCAAAGCAATAAATTTGCGTGCGGAAATCATTTTTTTCGTAAATTTATTAGTGAGGCTGCCAAATATATAGGCTTGGGCTCTTGGGTTGCTTCCTGTTAGATTTTGGGCCTGATTTGTCAAATAAAAACTGGATGTCCAAAAGACATCTTCTGGGCTGCCCAACCGAGCGGGCGTGAGACTATTGACACGTGTCACTTCCTCACTCTGCGTCGTACTGTGGAGACTCCATATAAAATGATCCGCCTCGTTCCTCAAGATTAAAATTGTAACCAAAAAAGAAACCGAGAATTCGAAATTGAAATTCTGCAGAGCCTTCTAGAAAACCTAGCACTAGCAAGCAATGGAGTTTTGGGGTATTCCTCTCTCTCTCTCTCTCTCTCTGTAATTTTGAAAACCCCTCTCGCTTACTGATCGTATGATTTGTTGGGGTTTTGTTTTCTCGGGCTGATTTTGCATTTTTATTTCTAACATTTTCGCCGTTTGGTTGCCGAGAAAATTCGAGGAAATGAGGGTTCTAGTCTGGTTAAGTTTTGATGCTGTGGGTATAAGCTAGTCGGAAGTTTATTTTTTTAAATTATATTTATTCTAGTATTTTTCTGGCTCCATGTTCTTCGTTTAGAAATTAATTTACTGTGCTGGTTTGCTGAGAAATTAACTGAAAATATTAGGGCCTGTTTAGTATCCTATTTGAAATTTTTTTTCAAAACATTTGTTAAGAATATTTCTTGAAAACAATTTTCTTTAAGAGTTAAAAAATTAATTGGTTTGTGATTTAAAAATTTTGAATCTTACTACTTAAACTAGATTGCAGGAAGGGGTGAAAGAGGGGAGAGTAGGAAAGAGATTAAGAGATGATTGAAGAAAAGAGGAAGATGAGTGAGATAGAGAATGGAAAGAATGAAGAGAGCAGATTGAAGGAGAGACAAAAGGTAATAAAAAAAGAGGAGAGAAAATGAGAGAGATTTGGAGTGAGAAGAAGGGAGGGAGGAAAAAGAAATGAGTGTTTAAGTTTAAAAACTTTAAAAACTCACTTTTAGTGTTTTTAGATAATAGATTATATTTTTGAGTTAGTTTCAGGTTTTGAAAATAGTTCTATCAAACAGGTTTTTAAGGCATAAAACTTGAAAATTGTCTTTTACTTTAAAAAGTTGGATTCAAGTAAGTTATCAAACAAATCCTTATTTGTCTGATTGTTGATTTGTTAGGGTTTTTCTGTTCGAAACATTTTTGCTGCTTGATTGCCGAGAAAACTAGGGAAAATGGAAGGACTAGTATGGTTAAATTTTCATAGGGCTTAGTCTGGTTAAATTTTCATTGTGCTTGACAAGGTGATTCTGACAAAAACTGGTATAAAAAAAAGCTAGAAGCTGTTTTTGTCTTTGGTAAACATTCAGCTTCAGCTTTTTTTCACAGTTTTGGATGAAAAAAAGCCAAAAACAAGAAGCTGCAAAACCCAGCTTTGAAAAACTGGCTGTTTTTCACATCTGTTTTACATAAAAATTTACCAAACACTATAATACTGTTTTTTTTTTTTCAAAAGCACTTTTACAAAAAAGTTTACCAAACACTTTGCTGCATATTCTCACAGCACAGCAGAATCAGTTTTTTTTTCAAAGCACAGCAGTACCATACCAGCCCTTAGGGTTTTGAGCTTTTTTCTCTTTTTAAAATGTTTTGGTAAGTATTTTTCTGGCTTCATGTTGCTTATTTAGAACTTACTTCACTCTGTTTGTTTGCCGAGAAAATAAATGGAAAATATGTTTAGTCTTGTAAACGCACGTTCGTGTTAATTCTTTGTACATGTTGGAGATGTTATGGTAACAAAATTATAATCATTGTATTTCGTTTTGAACCAATGTAATGTGCTTGTGGTGAATACAATTGTATGTGATATATATTAAAGATGCTTTGTTATCTGTTTAGGAATCTCGTTTGTGTTTTTTCCATAATTGTTTTTGCATTGGATTGATGTGATTCAGGAATCTCGTTTGCGTTTTTTTCCCTTCCATGTTTAATTTTAATATATTATAAATGCGGTATTGAAAAGTACACAAGCTTGCATTTAAATGATTTTGATTTTTTCTTATTTTGGAAAATAGGCATCTTTTTCGTGTTCAGCATGCTTGTCACTAAATGATACGGTTTTCACTCTTTGAAACAGAACTTTGATGTCTTGTATTCATTCTGAAACTTGCCACATCAGTTTCCGGCCCTTTTTTATTTTCTGTGCTTTCAAATTTGCAGTTATTAATTACTACTTATTGTGACTCAATGTCCAGGTGCTGAGGTAAAAAGTGGTCAGTCTCTTGTTGTTGAACCTGGTAAAAAGCTCCTGCACCTTTCACAGGTACTCAGCGACCCGTAAAATTTTGTGACCGTTAATTTTTCATTTTTCTGTTTCTTTTGCCTTTAATATATTGCGAAAATTGGTGTAAAAATTATTTTCGTAATGCAGGGTTGTCTTGATGACCTTAAGAAAGCGAAGGGAAGCGATCCTATTTCACTCTTTGCGAAAATTGGCAATCAGAAGCTTGCCCTTGGATTTCTTTCTGCTGATAAATACCCGCAGTTAATGTTTGATATTGTGTTTGATCAGAAATTTGAGCTATCCCATAACTGGAAAAATGGGAGCGTCCACTTCACTGGATACAAGTCTTTGGGATATCCTTTTTGTTAATGTCATTTCATGTTTAAATGGTGTGTCTTACATTGTACTCAATTCTTATATTATTTTCTTGATCGTTAAATTATTTGTCATCTCCTTGACTGTATTATGTTTCCTTTTCACTAATGAGGAGTCCGGTGAGTCACTGTTATGATATTTGGTTCTATCATAGTTCTAACTTCCAAGCGCATTTGATTCTTAAGCAGTTGATATGTTTTTTTGTCTAGATTCTGAAGAGGAGGATGCACCACCTATTAGGGCACCTACTCTGGTTGATAAGGGTAAAGATTTGCTAATTCATTTTTTATAACTGGGATTTGAGTTTTATTTTTCTTTTCAATAACTTTATATTGTGATTTGGAACGAGTTGTCTTACAGGAAAGGCAAAGGTGAATGGTACTGAGGTAGCTAAGAAACCTAGTATATCTGAGCAAAAGGAAGCTAGTAGCGATGATGATGATGAATCTGATGATGAAGAGTTTGGTGATCAGGTATTCACATCTTTCAATTCTGTTTGAATTTCCTTTTCGGTAACTGAAATATTTTACCATATGTGAATGTCTAAGGTACCTTACCTACCATGGTTAACTGATAAAAGCACATCTGAATCAAACATTTCTTTGCCCGTCATCTCTGTAGTTTAGGTATATTGGTGTTCCATAACAAATCTGAACAGAAAACGCTTTATTTAGGTGTTACTTTTAGAAATATAGATCCTGGGGTTGGGAAATAATTACTTAGGTGTGACTACTAGTAGTTTGACATTTAAAACATTGAATTGGCATTCATGCCATAATATTCTGTTTACAGCACTCTGGAATGATCAACTTCTTGCATTTGAAACTGATTACTGAATTATTATTCGGAGACTAGAGTACTGAATATATCTTCCTGCCTGAGTTGTTTTACAGTCCTTGGCTAAGGGAGATAGCGGTGAGGATTTTGACGAAAGTGATGATGATTCTGATAGTGACGATGAAACTGATGACAGTGATGAGGATGAAGAGACTCCGAAGAAGGTGATAGTACTCCTATTATCAACGCCTTTAGTTTTTGATGTTGGAGAGTGCTTATATCCCTTCTGTGTTGTTATCGTTATCAAATTATTATTTCTAAGTAAATGTATTTGTCTTATTTGTTGTCAAGGCTGATGTTGGCAAGAAGCGACCTGCTGAGTCTACTAAAACACCTGCTAATGACAAGAAGCCAAAGTTCGTTACTCCTGAAAAGACTGGTCAGTTCTTTGTCTTCCGATGCTATTTTTTATGCTGTTACCATTTTAATCATTTTGATCTTTGCTGTGGAATACACATATTACAAAGTTTTTAATAAATTTAAACGTGTAAACATGGATTTGTGGTGGAATATGCTGACGACATTTGTATCATTTCAATTGAATATGTTATATATTACCGGTTAGCGACAATTCTGAAATGGAGATGTTTAATTGACTGCTAATTGTCCGTGCAGGTAGCAAGAAAGGCAGCGTCCACACCGCAACTCCTCACCCTTCAAAGCAGACTGGGAAAAAACCAGCTACTTCCGATCAGTCAAAGCAACAGGCTTCTAAACCAAGCGGTGCCTTCCATTGCCAACCCTGCAACAGGTAATTTTGTTTTATTTTTTGAAAAAGTTCCATTCTTGATAGTTTCTTTCTCCGCATGAACGGAATTGTAATTTCTTGTGCTGTGCTTCACGCAGGTCGTTTAACTCCGATGGTGCGTTGCAAAGCCATACAAAGGCAAAGCACAGTGCTGCAAAGTGAAAGGCAGATTAGTCTCCAGCCTCCACCATCTCGATGTTTTGGGATTCATGAGAAGAAAGTAGGTTTAGTAAGATAACGGAGATATTAGCGTATTATTCGTTACTAACTTAACTGGTTCTGTTTGAACCGGCGTGGATGAGAAACTTTTGCAGTTGATCTGGGAGGCATTTTGCTACAACTATTTTGAATTCTATGGTTTTCAAATTTGAGACGTTGTGAGGAACTGTTGCGCATTTTACGTAGCTGCTTGTCACTTTCGTTTCTTACCAAGAAATGGTTGTTTCGTTAGGAAGCTGTTAGGGGCCTTGGCCCATAAGCGGCTTTGCTTTTGTTAGCGCAAGTCCTCCGCTTGCTGTTATCGACGGTCCCCGGGGGATGCCTAGCTCCTCCCCGGGGAAGTCAAACTTCCGTTGCGGATTCACGTGTGTATGAGAAAGGACGGTTATAAATTGTCTAATTGGCAGTTAATTGAAAGTTAGGAACAGATTCAATGAAGAAGGCTACAGAAAACAAATACAAAGAAAATCGAAAAAAAGTACTCTAAATGTCAAACCGTTATTCGACCGGTTTGGGATTAAATTTCCACTCAAAATGTGAACTTAGACTAAAGTGTAATATGTTTGGTTTGGTTCGGTTTGAATATGTTTGGTTTGGTTTGGTTTGATTCGGCCTATTCAGAAATCATGTTAAACCGAACTAGGTTTTTGACTTAAAATAAAATAAATTTCGAACTGCATAGAAAGATTGTTAATTATTAATTTTTTCATTTGAAATTTTGTTGTTGGTTATCATCTTTTTACTAGTATGTATCGTCACATGTATTGATATCAACATTTAACATGATTAGATTGTTAGGATGTAAAATTTTTAAGTTGATGGAATGTTGAATGTTTGTTAGAATGCTAAATAATTACAATGGCAAATGATCGTTTTTATGGAAAGCACTTTTACTCTTAAGCACTCTTATTGTACTATTTTTGAAAGTGAGTGACATTTGGCACGTTGTTTCTAAATGTAGGTGTCACTGTTAGCTTTTTCCTTTATATGTTGCTTTTGTTGTTTACCATACACTTAACTGTTTTTTCTCACAACTGCTTATTCTCACTTTTTTTTCAAAGCACAATAATAACAAACTAACCCTTAGTTTCGTGATACATTGTTAGAATTGTAATGGAATGTTTAGTGGATATTTTTTGCACACTTGTGTGCAATAAGGAAGATTCCGAGACTTGCTTGGAAGCCGAGGCGCACGCCTACTGTTTCTTGTTTTAGCAAGATCAAAATTGGGGGAGAGGATCTCTCCGGACTCAAACCCACCGGATCCTTGTTCTTTGAAGGCCAAGTCGGCGTTGTCCGCCTTCCCGGAGTCAGCGTCGTGCTTCCCTGGAGTTGGCTGGTCTAATTTAAGCCCACAAATTGTACTCTCTCTCTCCCCCCTCCATTGTTAAACATCTGAGAACACCAATCGAAAAAGAAGAAAATAAAACATGGGAAGCTTGAGAAGAAGCTTGATCACGAAGCCAACTCCGGGGAAGCACGACGCCAACTCCAGGAAGGCCGACGACGCCTTCAAAGAAGAAGGATCTAGAGGATCTAGAGGATCCGGTGGGTTTGGGTCCGGAGAGGATCCTTTCCCCAAAATTGGGAACGCCAGTCCGTACTGCCCTACACGGTCGAACACCAGTCGAACCTACAAGCGTCCAAGCTTTTAAGGATTGATGAAATCTCGAGTTTTAGGATCCGAACTTTTAACGATCGGAGTTTCATTCTCTCGGTCACAGGTTTCCAGTATCCAATCCGCAAATTCGAGTTTCTCTTAAAATGTCGAGAATTGGATAAAAGTTTACTCGGTTCGGTTCATCAGCTAATTCACTCCCGCCGGTGAAAAAGCCAGTTTCAACAAAATTTTAACCGCGTACCGTTAAGATGGAAACTCGCAATGACTTGGCCGGAGCTGGTAATCCTGTTTTCACAGGAACCCAGGAGTTGCTCCGGAAAACAAACTATCAGCACACCTACTACCTACGAAAATACGAAGACAGGAACTCACGGAAATAATAGTATATAACCATCACCCGAATTAGCAAAAGCAGCAACAAAAGATCACGCTAACGATTCTAACAAGAAGGGTGAAAAACTTAATAAGACATCTCAGAGAATATCTCAATTCCAGTAAACATTCATGTCTCTTACTTCCCCGTACACTAGGATCTTTCCTATAATAAAAACTCGCCATTGCATGCGGCAGACTCCTAAACCAGGATCAAGAAATTACCTTACCGCCTGCAAAATGCTTCACACCGAATACTGGACATAGTTCTTGGACAACAGCCAACTTGTATACAAGTAACACGGTAAGCTGCTTGAGATAACTGAGTCTTGATCTCGGAAGCAGGTAGCTCGACTTTGTATCTATCATGCTACTACTTGTGTTGGTGCTGCTGAGGGTCGTTGAAGTACTGATCATTGTTCTCTGCAGAACCATCCCATTGATCATCATGATTGTTGCTGTTATTATTGTCATCATACTTATTTCCAGAATCCACCTGTTCCCTCTCCTTGTTCCATTGTTCGATCTTAGCCCTTCTTTCGGCACTACTTTCTCTGGCTGGAGGACTCCTCCTTCGCCCAGAGCCCACAGGGCTTCTACTTCTTCCTCTACGCCCAGGACTACGGCTTCTAGGCCTCCTGCTTTTATCATTGAAACGATGATCTCTCTCATCTTCTCCTCTTCTACCGAAACCACGACCTCCATGTGGGCGCTCCTGATAACCACCACGTTGATGCCTTTGAGGACTGCGGCTTCTGCTTCGACTGCGACTATGCCTTCGCTTGTTTCTCCCAAATAACCGCCTCCTCAACTCCCTAATAATTGACAAAATTATGTGCTATAAACAAACAAGTCTTAATGAAAATCATGCTGTTTGCAAAACATGAGAAAAGCACCATCTCACCTGCTAATTTTCTTCAAGTGCATGAAGTTGCAGTAGCCACCTCGATTGCATACATTTTCTTCATACTGCCTACAGGTAGCTTCACGAAAATCCGTCACCGGGGAAAAGTCGACAATGATGGGACGCCCTAGAATGTTTAACATTCATCATATTACCAAAACGTTAGTAATTGCATGATAGCAGTAACCCTACTACTACCAATAGTACTATCATTGTAAAGAAAGAACAATAAAAAGATCAGGAATAATAGGAGTGGCCACCCGACCGACAAAAAATATTGAAACTCTCCTGATTCCAATATGTACAATTAAAAGTAACTCAAATTGACCGGAACCCTACCGATATAATTTTGAGGATAAAGCTTCATTACATTAACTTGCAAATGGTTGTAATGATTAACAGTGTCACAAGTTACTGAGGAATTAAATACGTGTGCTCTCGTTTAATGGTCCAACAACTATAAGACAACCATGCAGTCATTTCTACGGATCAAGTTTTATGGTTGATGTATGAATCATCTACAAACGATTTTTAACCTTTATTTCTTCCTTTTTAAAGTAAATTTTGTAATCTACTAATGGGTAAACTTTATGGCCAATGGACACTCCCCCTTTCGGCCTAGATATAAAGATGAATAAAGTATGTTTGAACCAGAAAAATAAACATGGAACTAGACATGGGTACACATATAAGAACCAATCCGTCTCTGTAATGGATAAGCATCAATTCAAGATCAGTCCAATTAAAGGAAAAACAAGAGTACAGCCAAAATACACATATCGGTGGATAACTATGAATTACCTGAACAAAATGTAGTTCATCAAATCATAATCTAAGATGAGTAAAAGACGGACCAAAGTACAATGCTTGTAGCTCAGAAAACCTAATTCGGCCGTTCCAACCCACTTGGGCTAAATTGGACATGGTCTGAAACTTTGAATCTCAATACCTAAAGACCTGAAACCAGATTTATTAATTAATCGTATTTACGGAACTGTCATAGTTTACGATAATGCCAAGCCAGGAAATAATTATGCAACACCATTACAAATTGAAATTTGAGTAACTCACTCAAATGATTGCAAATCTATAAAATAAGTATTGTCTTCTAACAATATACAAATAGAAATTTCTTATGTGAGATTGTGTGACTGCACAATTTACTTTCACCCGAAATCCAACAGTCTCAAGGCCAGCCCTGATAGACAGCATGTTTAAAATTCAAACAATCAAAAATTCGAAATAAACCCGGTCCGCTTTTATAGCTCGACTCTAAGTTGGAAGTTCAGCAATAACGTGCAAACTATAAACACTGAACTGCAATGTAGCACACTACATCTACTGATCATAAATCCATCAAAAGACAGGAAAGTGACTTCGGCGGAACATATTACAGCGGCAGATAAAGCCACTATACCATCATGACTATCGATCATGTTATCCGTAACATATCAAGATAAGATAAAGGAGGGGAACTAACCTGCATAGAACCTCCCAGTGAGATTCTGAAGCGCAGCTTGAGCATGGTCTTCCTCCCTGAACTGAACGTACACATTACCAACCTACTCCCATAAACACATGAGCACAACCAATCAGTCCAACACCAAAGATCAAAAATTCAAAAACAAGGAGACACAGAAACCCTAGAAATTATACCATGTGATCAGCCAAATTGTCACAGATATTCAAGCTCTCGATCTGTCCGTACTTGCTCAGCTCCTCAAACAGATCCTCATAAAAATCCTGCATTCGAAACGAAAATCCAATTCCGATTAAAACCAAAATATATGTATAGATATATGGGGAGAGAGAGAGAGAGAGAGAGAGAGAGAGAGAAATGAGTGACCTCGAAGTTGTCCTGGATCTTGCGGGGGTCGATGGCTTGGCCCTTGGGGTCGACGCCGGGGTTGGTGAGCATATCGGGGTGCTGGTACATGTTGGAGAGGAGGAGGGTGGGGCTAATGCTGGGCTTGGTGTGGAGGCGGGAGCAGCGGTCGCCGTGCCGGCAAGCTCCGATCTTGAAGTAGAAGGGGCAGTTGACGCGGTCCTTCTCGGTGCCGAAGATGGATGCTAAGTGCTCCGCCATGGCTGTGACCTCCGAATTGTGATTGTTTGATGCCTTTGACCTTGTTTTAGGGTTTTAAGTTTTATGAAACGCGCAGCGGCACCGCTATTGTTGTAGCTTGAATAATTGCCCCGTTCAAACTAATAAAGATAATATTTTGGTGACCTATTAACGTCAAGCAGGTTTGCCCGAGAGGTTAAGGGGGCAGACTTAAGATCTGCTGTACATAAGTACGCGTGGGTTCGAACCCCACAGCCTGCATTCTTTTTGTTTTATTAAATTTTTTTTGTGTTACTTGGTAGGACTACTTCTTAACCAACAGGATTCTCTTCGGATTCTTTTGGTGAGATTCATTTTTCTTAACCAACAGGATTCTCTTCGGATTCTTTTGGTGAGATTCATTTTTATTTAAAATTAAACACAAACAGCATCTAACAAAAACTGATCGCACGATATACAATAAACGAACACGATTCATCGAAATCCTCACGAAGATGATCTGGCTAGGATCCGGATTCACTTCTTAAGGGCAACTCTCGTGCTCCATGGGACTGTGAAGACCAAGCAAGACCAACATACAAAAGAATCTCAGCGAGCGGTACCTTACTCGATGTCTATGACGTTTTTTCTCCATACACTGATATTCGACATTAAGGGGAGAGTGGCACTTGTTATAAGCCACACCATAGGTTAGTCATAGTACTTCAATAACTTGTCATTAATGTGAGTCAAACATAAAACCTTTCATTTACAAAAGGAGACAATAATTATGATGTTTCTTATCAATCTCAGACCAAATCAAACTTGAAAAACATTGAAGCGTTCTTATCAATCACAATCCAAAACGAACTTTTGAAGCGTATACAACACGGAGACTCCGTCCAGAGCGAACACTCCAAGCATATTGAAGATGAACACGTTTCTCCGGATCAAAAGAAATCGAATGAAACGTTCCTTCTTGACTACGATTGATAAAAACAATACCCAAAAGGGTGTAGGGAGTAACTTGACATATCACTCGAAAAGAGTAAACGATAATTGCACAGCGAACACTGAAGCAGAAGGATGAAAACTTGTTCTTAAACACAGCACATTCACAAAACGATTACCAAAAAATAAGTAGCAGCAAACACTAAAAAAAAAAAAACAACTCAAAACAGAGTACATAGTCGAACATGCTTACTCGAAAACTTTCAGTAGACCACTGTTTTCAAGCTCTCAGAACAAAACTTATCTGAAACTTATTGGAAAAAGGGTTTCAAGTTCCACATAACTATTCCCTATGTTGTGAAACTCCGATTTCTCACATCCCGCAAAAGCTTTGGAAGCACTTCATAATCTAATAGGGCTCAACAGGCACGCGGAACTTGGCTCCGGCATACACTGCCTCTGAACCAAGCTCCTCCTCAATTCGCAAGAGCTGCATATACAAAACAAGATATTTTCAGAAGCTAAATTAAAGAAGAATTGGACGAAGCAATAACCAAAGAAATTTAACAAAATCATACGAACACAAAGAAACTAGTGCTGGTACAAACCTGGTTGTACTTGGCAAGACGCTCCGACCTACAGGGAGCTCCTGTCTTGATTTGTCCCTGAGAAAATTTAAAAAAAAATCATGAGAAATCAAATGAGGGTGTTTGGAGAAAACTGAGGGATGACATAGATTTCAGATCAAATAATTACCGTGGCCAAACCCACGGAGAGATCAGCAATGAAGGTATCCTCGGTTTCTCCACTGCGGTGGCTGGCCATCACACCCCATCCAGCTTTCTTGGACATTCTAACAGCCTCAATGCTCTCAGTTACGGATCCAATTTGATTCACCTGTATTCCAAACAAGATTAAAAAGGGTTAAAATTTTCATGATGGTAAAAATACACAAGCTCTAGTATGATCGATTAAGGAGTGAGATCCCTGTCGTACCTTGAGAAGAAGAGCATTGCAAGATTTCTCCTTGATTGCCTTCTCAACCCTCTGAAAATATAAACAGGAAAAGTAGAGATGTCAATGAAGTTAGGACATCAGAAAGATACATTAAATTGATTCCCCTTTTTTCTCGGGGGAAAGAGACTAGGTAAACATCGCTTAAGAAATCAACCGACCTTGGGGTTGGTGACCAACAGATCATCTCCCACAATTTGTACTTTTTCTCCAACTTCAGCTGTCATCTTGGCATAGTGTTCCCAGTCATCTTGGTCAAATGGATCTTCAATTGAAACAATAGGGTACTCACTTGCAAATGACTTGTAGAGGTCCTTTAGAGCATTTCCTGAGATCTTTTGGGAACCATCATTTTTCTGTACAGACAGAAAAGAAGATAGAAAATTAAGTTAACAATTAATTAAGAATAAACATTTTTCGAGGTTGGATAAACAAAAAGCGGCAACACAGATTCAATGGAGGGGATTGTAAAAAGGCTACCTCTTCCTTGAAGTTCAGATCATAGGTTTTATCTGATCCATAAAACTCAGATGCAGCAACATCCATTCCAATGACAACCTGAAGAAAACAAAATGAAATTCCGTTCATAACTGTTGCAGAGTCAAAAAAATTTCTTTGTAGTAGAACTTCGGTGATTAGAAATAAACTTACTTTGCCGGTGTATCCAGCCTTCTCAATGGCTGTCTTGAGCAATTCAAGACCTTCCTTGTTCTCCTGAATTCATGTAAAAATAATGATGATTTCAGTACACAAATGTGCAAGAAATAAAAAGGAACGAGTAAAAACTTCAATTGAATGATTAGGTTTCTTAAAACTATGGTTAACCTGGATGTTAGGAGCAAATCCACCTTCATCACCAACATTGGTTGCATCCTGACCGTACTTCTTTTTAATCACAGACTATAGAGAACACAAGACAGTGGTCAGTGAGAAATTAAGAAGCATAATTGAATCATGCAAGCATGCTCAACATATCAAGGGCGCGGATCCTGAAAATATTGGGGGAAAGTAACGGCGTGATTTAGCAGACAATTCAGGGAAGAGAAATATTAAAATTCCCTCATCGCAATGACCCTATGATGATCTCATGAATATAGAATAAGAACAATACATTCCCAAAATACTCTAAACCCCTTCCCTCAAGGAAAGGGTAACCCACCTTAAGGTTGTGATATACTTCCACGCCCATCTTCATGGCTTCCTTGAATGAGGAAGCTCCAACAGGAAGAATCATGAACTCCTGCATTGCAAGCTTGTTTCCTGCATGCGATCCACCGTTGATGACATTGAAAGCAGGAACAGGCAAAACTAAGTTCTTGTTGCCAGCAAGATTGGCGATATGCTGCAATTTAAGAGATGGCAACATTAAAATCAGACATGCAATGAAAAAGATACAGATAAAAACGGAAAAAGCAATTCATCCAGTCCTTTAACACCTAACACTGAACAATAAATAGAAAAGAAGCGCAATAGATATAATCTGATTCTGATCTACACGAAGCTATTACCTTGTACAGAGGAATTTTCTTGACGCTAGCGCCAGCCTTGGCGACTGCAAGAGACACGGCCAGAATGGCATTTGCACCAAGCTGAAAAACAAAAGTATATCCAAGTTAGTTTGACTGACAATTCCTACAACCAAAGATTTGCACATATAGGCCAAACGTAACAAGCACAAATATGTTATACCTTTTGTTTGCACCAACCCCACTCGTTAACAGTTCCATCGAGCTGTTGAACCATGAAGTTGTCAATAGCAGTCTGTTCACTTGGGTCCTATATAATGCAACAAGAAATCCAAGTAAAACGTTAGAACATAAAATTTCAAGTAAAAACAATAAATCGATTAAAACGAAACACATTATGCAATAGCACGCGAAATTCAACCAACCTTGCCGATCAAAGCAGGGCCGATGATTGAGTTGACATTGTTCACAGCCTGCACACAACATAAAGGTTAGTAAACCAATCACAAATACATCAACACAATGTTCAAACTGGGTGGTATGTAAAAGAAAAGTAACGGCAAAGCGATTGCCAATATCTCACCTTCGATACACCCTTTCCGAGGTAGTCTTTACCTCCATCGCGCAGCTCAAGGGCCTCGTAAACTCCTGCAAGTCAATGACAGTCGATAAACCAGATGCATGCAAGCCAACAAACAAGAATTGCACCATACAAGTTCAAAAAATCGTAGCGTTCGAAGAACACAAAAAACATACAGATGGATGAGAGAAATATATACCAGTGGATGCACCACTTGGAACAGCGGCTCTGGCCAAAGTGCCATCGGACAGTATGATATCGACCTGCAATGAACACACATCAATTTTTTTACTTTCCATCGCACAATTATCGATCTATTACAAAAATTAAATTCAACAAAATTACGGACTAAAAATTTGAAATAAAAAAAAAATTAAATTCGGAAAAATAAAGAACAAATGATTTTTTCTGTAATCAAACACCAATCAATCTACAGAATACTGGTAAATCTGCATGTCCTAATTAAGAAGGAAACGCATCATTTTAATCGAATTGAATAGCAAAAGATGATTGCGATCAGTGATCGAACAAGTAGGTCGGGGACCTAGAAACTATCGACGAGAGAGCGAGAGAGAGAGAGATGCGAACCTCGACGGTGGGATTGCCACGGCTGTCGAAGATCTGCCTAGCCTTAATGCTCTGGATCGTCGCCATGGATGGATGCAGAGAGAGAGAAGTGAGAGAGTATGTGTCGAGAAAGTGAGACGAGAGAGAGTTGGCAAGAGCCTTGGTCGGGAGACTGAAGAGACGGGCATATATGTAGAGAATTTTGCTTAATTACAGCCGTCCGATTTTAATCTTTTAGGTTTAGCTGACCGATTAAGCAACTTTTTAATTATTGGGGTTAGAAAATAAAAACATAAAAAGCGAGAAAATTAAATAAATATATAAATAAAAGAAAAAGGAAAAATGGGTAGGTCGTTTCTGACTTTCTAGTTGCACGTGGTATGGTACGTATGATTTTTACCTTTTATAAGTTAAAAATCACATTTTATTTTTTTTATGGTATAAAAAAAAATTATAGTCATGAAATTTAATTCTCATTTTCCTTTTTCTTGTAAATAAGGAGTTTTATTGGTTGTGCATGCAAGACTTTTAATTATTTGGTAAGAATATAAATGCACTATTATTATTACTCTACTCACTTTATATATCATACATTATAAATGCAGATCATAATTTAAATTTTTAATGATTTGATACAATTGTTTACAATAAAAAATGGGACAACTAGTGGCAAGTCACGATTATCCATCTTTTTCGCGGGCCAGAAAGACTCACAGAGACATTTCAGCTTTCTTTGGCCACAAGTCTAAAACGGGTTTCGAACTCAAAACTTCCAGTTTTTAATTTGAAAGAAGTCTTGTAATCCACCAATTACCACTGAACCACCAATTCGTGATTGAATTAGCACTCGTTTAATATTATACTACATGAATCTTTCATGACTTATATTATATATCAATTGAGGACGTAAGTTTTTTTTTTTCTTTTTTTTTTCAAACATATATTTTCTATAATAATATATTTTTGGTCAAGCATGCATTTCTGTAATTAAGCAAGCTTTCGATGCGGATCTGCCAAGGCATATTCTCTCCTGCGGCATGTTACGGGTTGACAAAACTGTAACATCTCTGCACTTCAAACTCTTTTCAGTTTCTGCATCCCTCATCGTGTGATATGGACAGAGATCGTCTTTGAATTTGTGTCCTGAATCTAAAGCTCGGACAACTCAAATTGAATTTGACGATCTTTATTAACTCATTTGTTTGTCCACCTTACAAAAACTAAAGGCTTCAATGTCTCTTTCATATAAACCAAGGGCCTGAATTTCCAAGCCTTTAAGCTCTAAATACTTCTAGAGGCGATTCAAATTCAAGACATATATATTGACCATAAATCTTTCTATGTGTTCGGAACGCCAGTCCATGCACCACGCTTCATAATATAAATAAGAAAAAATATATGTACAGTATTCGTTATGATACGTGATGTATGAATTTGTTTCCGAATATAATGAGTTAATTCCATCCAATAGAGTCCATTTCTAAGCTACTGGCCTTATTTATTTCAATTAATTAATAATATTGTATAATTCATCTTTGATTTGACTCCAGAAGTCTGAAGTGGTTGGTTCTCTCTAAATATTAGTGGTTTTACTCTTTTTTTTTTAATGTATATTTCCATTCAAAAATTGGTGGCTGAATGCGCATGGGATTGCATGCTTGTATTTTGTTAAGACTTTTGTGGCATAAACTACGAACTTGAAAACAATGGACTGATAGTTACTTGGTAGATAAATTTTGTAATGAGAACCTTTGGCTCGTAGGAAAACAGAAGACTATGGATCATGAGTACACATATATATAGCAAGTAACTTTGTTTCACCCGGAAAACAGAAGACTATGGATCATGAGTACACATATATAAAGCTTTTCAAACCTTTGGCTCGTAGGAAAACAGAAGACTATGGATCCGGGTGAAAAGCTCGCGCAGGCGGTGTTGAGTGCCCACTCAGTTATTACGTCGATCAGTTTATGCGCATCAAGTTACTATCTAGTCGAATGAGAGGTTATCAGAGGCACTATTCAGTCACTTTTTTTGGCCTCCATGGATCAACTGACAGAGGCAGAGCTATGAAAGGACTAGGATGGTCTAAGTCCATCTTAACATTACTTTCACGCATAAAAATTTAGTGTTATGCTTATGATTTTCAAGATTTTCGTAGGCTCAGAGCCTCAACCTGACTTTTACTTTAATTCATTTTGTCAAATTTGATTTGAGGTTGGTGGCTCCTATGGAGTTTAGGGAATTTGTTGCTTGTGAGTTTTGAGCAGGACTTTGGTTTGGGGATCAGTGAAGGGAGAAAGGAAGAAAGTCAAAGAGGCTTAGAGTTTAGGCTTAAGGAAGATGATGATTAAGATGACACCAAACCATACTTAAATGAAGTTGGTCGGTTGCTCATCATATGGCAGAGTAATTTTTGTAAGATCCGAAGAGGGTTTGGAATTGAGACATTTGGACCCCTCATAGGCTAAAATTATGGCTTCACCACTAAACTGACCACTTTGAACTTTGAGGGATTCGCCTTTGGCTTGAGTACTATCACCCAAGAATACGAAGCCAAAAATCATCATACTATTTAGGGTTTGTTTGAGATTGTCTATGTTTGAAGCATTTTCTACTCATAAGCACTTATGTTAGAAGTGCTTTAATTAGAAACACATTGAAATTTCTATTGAGGGTCTAAGTGAAATACTTGAAAGTTCTACTTAATGAAGTGTATAACATGTAATTCTCTTGAAAGTGATTATATGATTCAAAAACACTTTTTAACTTTTTATGTTGATCGTGAGATAGTGCTTGTAATAATTTCACAAACAATCTCAAACATGACTCTAAGGTAACATATTTGAATGATTAGAACCTCGAAATTGTTGTTTAGTGTTACATCATGTTGCTAGAAAGGGTCATACTTGAAGAGCTTTTTTTTTTTTCCTCGAATGATATTATAATTGAATATAGAGTAGGGGAGAGGGGTACAAACTTGAGTGTAGACGTAGTGGGAAAATTAAAATACTCTAACCAACTCGACCATGTGTATTTAATATTCAAGAAGTTCTAAATTTTGGATTCTCTGTTAATGTAAAAAAAAGTGAGGTTAGTTTGGGATCTTACTAACACAGATCGATCATTGATTTGTTGGCCTACTATTATCTTGTGAGTTATGACTTGGACTCGAACGCTGTTTGAAGTACACCCAAGTTTCGTCTATAGACACATGTTAATTTTATTTAGAATAAAAGACTCTTATACAGTTATACTCATACACAAATTATCATAAAAGGGCTTAGTGATTTATTCATGAAAATAATTATTTTCTTTGCACACCTATAGGGTTTTAAAACAACTAGCGTGGTAACAAAGTGACTGAGGAACTCTGCAACAGTTGCATTTTACTATACCGTTCTAATCTAAACTTCACAATGATGTCACCCTCTTCATAATTAATACAAGAAAAATAAGTGTCCAAAGAAAATGAAAAATAGGTGTCCAAAAAAATTCATAAAAAGTAAAAGAAGAGTATTATTAAAAGTTTGGTAAATTATTTAAATGTGTGACAGTAATTTAAGTGTCTAAAAATAAAACATAAGTGTACACAAAACACATAGATTAACTTTAAGTCGTTTCACAAGTGGTTGTTTACTATAATGATAAAAATATGTTAAATTCTTACATAATAATATAAATTCGAACTCTAACGATGATTAATCTAATAAAAATCTAATGGTTGACATAAAATAAAAATAAAAATAAAACTTTAGAGTCGTTTCACTTGCAGCCCGTGGGCTTGACAAAGACATGCAACAATGTTTTCGCTTTTTTGTTCAGTAGATTGGCAACTTTTGCAGCATATCACAAGGTGTCAAGGAAAACACGTGCTGACGTAAACTACCACGTGTGGCCTAACTTCAACTGTAGCATGACAGTACTTAAACACTACTACTACACGTGTACACCATCACTTCTTTTGGTTTGAAAAGAGAACACAACTTTGAATGGGTTCGGATCATTTTGCGAGAATTTTAAGAATTTTTTAATTATGTTTATTTATCGTATATCATGCGATTAAAAATTATTGTAAATTATTATATTTAAAATTAAATATAAATAGTATCTAATGAAAATTGACCGTATAATATACAATAAACGGACATGATTGAAAAATTTCTGAATTTCTGAAATCCTCGTAAAGAGATCCTGAGAGGAT
The DNA here is from genome assembly GCF_963583255.1 of Pyrus communis. NCBI lineage: Eukaryota > Viridiplantae > Streptophyta > Magnoliopsida > Rosales > Rosaceae > Pyrus > Pyrus communis. Next base: position 26,087,840 of record NC_084811.1, read on the forward strand.
CCTCATTCGAGAACTTTGGACTTCCATATGGCCCTTCAAACCTGCGGGAGTGAGCCACTTGTAACAAAACTATAGGCTGCTTGATAACTATTTTCAGTTTTTTATTTTTAAAATATAAAATTAAAATTACTCTATTGAGGTTTCAATATTTAACATGAAAATTTAAAGTAAAATACTAAACAAGTTTTTCAGAAAAATAAAAAACTGTATAATGAATTGGAAACTAAAAACTATAATGAAATGGTTATCAAGAGCCAAAAACTACATAAGCCACACTTTGTCCTAAAAAAATGTTCATTTTCAATAAATATCGTGTCAGAAAATGATCATTTGGATGCATCAAAGTTTGAGTTTTACTGTCAGTAGTCTTTGTTAGAGCGCGATCTACAAATTTCTATGTAAAATTATATCAATAACAGTTGACAGTTAGGCGCCACAATTTATACACTAACATTTGTATTTGGATATTTTCAAATTATGTGTCATTTTTTACAAAGAAAACAAGAACATTAATGCATTTGAATTATATTTTCTATTTTTCATCATAATTCTTAGCTAAAAGCATTAAAGGTTTTGCTGTTGTGTTAAAAATGACACATCATTTCTTCAAATGAAAAGATCTAAACACAAAAGGTTAATGCAAATATTCCTAGCATTCCCCAAATACGTAATAGGACGATAATCAATCGAACTGAAATGAATTGTACTAAAGGAGAATTAAAATTCGAATTTTCACTATGAGTTTTTTATATATTTTTAATATAACGATATTCTACTAATGAATTGTGAATTGTGTTTGTGGAGAGGATACATCCGAGTGAATATGTCCAAGAACAAGTCCTATATCCAAGAGGATCCGCGGATCCTCTTTGTGAGAATCCTGATAATCATCTAATCATATCCGTTTATTGTATATTGTACAAAATTATTTTAATTTTTTATTTAAAATTGAATATAAATAGCACTCGATAAAAAATGACGATACGATATACGATGAACAAATGTGATTGAAGCATCTCCGATCCTTGGATTCCTCTTTTGTCCGATATACGTTGATATTTCTTGTGGGGGCAGAGTTGGAGGTATATGAAAAACTCAGATGCCCACACAACAGAAGCTCCAATAAATCCCATCCATCCGACCCTTCTCGCAGCCACCTCTTATTTTCCCTCTGCCCAAAGCCCTTAAACCCAACAAACCCAGCAAGCATACCCAGCAAACCCAAAGCTTACGCCTCTCTCTCTGTCTCTCTGGCTCACTCTCTGACTCTAAAACTCAAACCACCAAACATGGCAGCCACCCTCACAATCTCAAGGCTCCTCACAGCCCCCAAATCCCTCGCTTTCTCCACCACCAGCGCCGCCGCGGCGCCCAAAACATCTCTCTTCTCATCCAAATCCTTCTCCTCCAAAATCTCCTATACCCCCCTCCCCTTCAAGCACTCCCCCCGCCCAAAACCCCTCCTCCGCTTCTCCACCACCGCCTCCAAACCCATATCCGCCACCATCGCCGTCGGCGACAAGCTCCCCGAAGTCACCCTCTCCTATCTCGACGCCGCCGACGACGTCCAGACCGTAACTGTCTCCGACCTCACCAAATCCAAGAAGGCCGTCCTCTTCGCCGTCCCCGGCGCCTTCACCCCGACCTGCTCCCAGAAGCACGTCCCGGGATTCGTGGAGAAGTCGGGGGAGCTCAAGGCGAAGGGCGTCGAGACCATCGCCTGCATTGCGGTCAACGACGTCTTCGTGCTCAAGGCGTGGAAGGAGAATCTCAACATCGGCGACGAGGTGCTGCTGCTGTCCGATGGGAACGGCGATTTCACGAGGGCGATCGGGGCGGAGCTCGATTTGAGCGATAAGCCGGTGGGGCTGGGCGTCAGGTCCAGAAGGTACTCGCTTTTGGCGGAGGACGGAGTTGTTAAGGTCTTGAATTTGGAGGAAGGCGGTGCCTTTACTTCCAGTGGAGCTGAGGACATTCTCAAAGTCCTCTGAATTTGCTTCTATCGGCGGCGGTGACGGCGGTGGTTAGCTATGTGAGGTTTTTCCTTTTTTACTTCTTGGGTTTTGTTTTTAATTTATGAGTATAATACTGTGTTGCGGCCTTTGCCGGCTTGTAGCTTAGTTGGTTAAGAGTAGCTTTGCAACCGAGGTCCTGAGTTCGATTTTCCGCTCCTCCAATTACGCTTGTATAAAAAAGAACAAAGAGATCTGGTCTCTGTTTAATAAAATCAGTTGGGTTTTCTGATTTGATGAATGTAGAAAGTTCTGGTTTTTGAATTTTCGTGATGAATTGTTTGTGTTTTGGCATGGTAAAATTTGGTTTGATGGCCTGTTTGGAATTGCTTTTCCATAAAGAACTTATGCTAGAAGCGCTTCTGCGAGTCAAAAACACTTCCAAGTTTTTTCTACAAAATGCAGTCAGAAGCGCTTTTGCTATGCAGAAGCAATGACAAACATGGCAGAAATGAAAGCAAACCATCAAAAAATTACCATCCAATATGAAACCCTAACAGGAACCAATTGTAACTAGATGATTTTCAGCTAATGTTCAAATCAAGATTCTACCTTTCTTTGCAATTGAAGTTCGGATATTGTATGTTTTCGGAATGCTTATCGGAAAATACACTTTGTTCCTTGCTTACATGGAAGAAGAAGAGGAGGATAAACAAGGTACGCAGCAACCATAATTCACCGTACAGTTATACAGAGTCCTCGAAACTTATGTCTTCAACGTATGTCTCCGTCTTCAGCCTGAGGTATCGATTTCCTTCCCGTCTTCAGCCCAGAATCATCCTCGTTAATGTTTCTCCGCATCTGAAGCTGGGCATAGCTTTCCTTCCCGGAGAGCATAAAAGTTGAAGAGAAAGGAAGGTTCATTGCCGGGTTACTGGTTCAGCAGTACTTCTATACGAGTATCTATCTTGGCCAATTCTTGCGCCGTGGACTTCAAGAGCACCAAACATCTGATCCCTACACCTTTGCAACGGAAAACACATCGTCATTAGAGCTGCGATCATCCATTCCGCTGACCACCATTTCTGAGAAGACAATCCCGGGCTCTCGCAACCTCACCTCCTTTTGAAGAAAACCGTGCTCGAACATTTCCCTTCACCCCAAATATGCACCGGTGGAATCCTACAGATATCTTCTCTGGTCCTTGGAGGTTATGACCAGCAATCCAGCGCCCCTGCGAGAACGTACTGCAAGAACGGATACACAAGATTAACATGAAACAAACCTTCAAGTACATCATCATTTGTACTAAAACTTTACCTATTAACCTATTACTTTTCACAATACACGAATCCATTTGACAAGTAACTTCACCGTGCTGAACTGCGTGCATAATCGACGATGGAAAACCAGCCGTAAGTTAGTGTGTGTGTGTGATGTTAGATGCATCAACGTTCTACAACATACATTCCATTTTCCAGCAAAAAGAAAAGCTTTGAAACAGCTTTGAAGATTGTAACTTTTCACGCTAATCCAAAGGCATATTCACATTGAAGACGAATAGGATAAACAAGATATACAGCACTAAAACTCACCATAAAGTTATAAAGATACCATACATTTTTTGGGGTTTTTTATGGAGATGATATGGGATGCTCGAAGCTTATTTCCACTGATAACTCTCTACCAAGTCCTCGAAACAACGAAAAGCTCCTTGCTCGCTTCCTCCAGCCAAAGTTTGCCGGATTACTTCTGAAATTATCTGACCAAGTGCTTTTTGGAGTTAACTGTGCTCCCCTTCAAGGATATGCCAGGCTGCCAGCAGAGGCGTACGCTAAGAGTACTTGGTTACTGGTTGTGCAATATTCTTATATCCTGGCCAATTCTTGTGCTGAGAACTTCAAGAATGGCAAACATCTGTTCCCTATACATTGGCAACAGAAAACACATCCTCATTAGAACTGCAGTCATTCAATCCTTTGACGCTCATTTCTGTGCAGACAATCTCGGCCTCTCGCAACCTCCCCTCCTTTTGAAGGCCAGATGTAAGTTCATGGCACGTCGAGGCGTTTAGAAGAAAACCATTCTTAAACAGTTCCCTATACCAAAAATATGCACCACTGAAGTCCTTCAGTTCGCAGTGTCCCTTAACAAGTAAGTTATACGTATCAGCTTTAGGAGCCAGTCCTTGAGCCTTCATATCATTTACTAAGTCCTTTACCTCTGAAATTTTTCCTTGCTTGAAGTGCCCCAGAATCAAGCTATTATATGTCATCCTGTCAACATAAATCTTCTGGTTTACCATCTCAGAGTGCAAAGCAAGTGCCTTTTGAATGTCTCCGTGCTCTGCGTAACCGTGAATGAGTGCATTATATACAATCCGATCAGGAACCAAGCCCATCTGTAGCATTTCACTATAGAGATTCTCTGCCAATGCCATATCTTCCCTGCTACATCCACTAATTAGAGGATGATATGTATACAAAGTAGGTTTCATGCCCAGACTCTTGATCGTTTCATATAATTCCAGACATTTCTGGGTGTTTCCTGCATCAGAATAACCTAAAATTAGGGAGTTGTATGTAATCACATCCGGGCTATAACAGCTACTTGTAATTTGGGAGACATAATCTTCAGCTTCCATCACCCGTCCTTTCTTGCATAGTCCATGAATGAGTGCATTGTAGGTTACAAGTGTTGGACTTATCCCAGTTTTCGCCATCTCATCGAAGAATCTGAAAGCATCTTTCAGGTTCCCCACTGTACAGCTACCACCAATGAGCATATTATATATTTGTGCATTTGGCAAAACCCCTCTGCTTACCATGTCCCTCAGTACTATCTCAGCTTCAAGAAGCCTCCCGTCTTTGCATAAACCATTTACAAGAGAACCATAGCTCACAATATTTAGCTTAATCCCCTTATTTTCCATCACTTCAAGAATCTGGAAACACTTATCAAATACGCACATCTGCCCGTAGCCATTAATAAGGATGTTATACGTCTCCAAATTTGGAATAACTCCCTTCTTTGCCATCTTCTTCACCCATTCCTCAGCCATATCCATATCCTTTGTCTCACAGAACTTGTCAATCAAAGAATTGAAGGTGATGCAATTCGGCTTCAACCCGCGAACTTCCATTTGTTCAATTGCAAAGATGGCTTTGTCTATCTCACCTCTTCGACAATAACCATTGACGATAGTATTATATACCACTACATCTGGAGCAAAACCAGTTTCCATTAGTTTCTTCAAAACGTCCTCTGCCTTCTCAATGTTTCCTTCCTTGCACAAGCCATTCAAAAAAATGCTACAAGTATAACTATTAATCCTCACACCTTTCCTGTTTGCTTCTTCAAATAAAGCCAGTGACCCCTCACCATCCCCACACCTGAAATGCCCATCAAAGAGTATACTATAAGTAAAACCATCAGGCACAAAGCCGTGAGCTTCCATCTCTTCCAAAATCCTTTTCGCGTCCTCCATTCTCTTCACCCGACAAAGTCCACTAAGCATTGTATTATATGTGACCATATTAGCTTCCACATTCTCATCCTTCATCCGCTCTCTCAATTCAAAGGCCTTCTCCAACTCACCAGCCTTACAATACCCATCAATCATCGTATTGTACGTAACCAAATTTGGGCCCACCTTTCCCTCAACCATCTCATCAAACACCTTCTGTGCGTCTCTCATTTTCTTCTCTTTACACAACCCACTGAGCAAAACATTATACACAAACACACCTGGACTTATCCGCTTTATCTTCATTGAATTCACTAGCTGACCGGCCCTTTCCAGGTCCCCTAACTTTACAGAAGCTTGTATTGCCTTCCCATACGTGAACTTATCAGGTCGAATGCCCTGACCCGACTCGAAAATCTCTGAAAACACTTCAAGGGTCTTGCCAAACTGTTTTGAAGTCACCAAACATTCAAGCATCACATTGAGAGAAGCTAAGCAAGGGCGCGTATCACTTTTCCTCATCAAACTGTACAATTCTACTGCTTCATTCGGCATCTTAGACTCTGAACAAGCTGCTAAAAGCATGTCACAGAATGTGGGTTTCATGGAGGGTGCAGAGAGAGAAAACAAGGTGTAGAGCTCAGTCGGGGAAGAGAAGGGTGAATCGGGGAGAATGAGAAACTTGATGAGCCTCCGTGCAGTTTCAGAGCGACCCTGCTGGAGGAGGACTCGGAGCTTTCGGACTTGCTCATGGCGTTGTTGCTCTTGGAGGTTGGTGGGCTTGTGGTTCTCTGTTGGGTCTTCAATCTGTCGTTTATGGGTTTGGTTGGCAAATGAGTCAGTGCAGAGATTGAAGGAGAGAGGGACTGAGATTGGATTTTGGGGTTTGTTGAGGGCATTCAATATGGATTTCCGATGAAGGTAGACATGCCTTGCCATTTTCAACTTTCGGAGTCTGCATTCTATCATGAACCCAGGGTTTAAAACTGCAAAGGGCTGAACGTCAAATCCAAATTTCATTAGCAGAAAGATTTTGTCAAACTTTCAAAAGAGTCCCCATTGTTTCTATGGCATTCCCCGCCTGTTGATCACAACCAAAAAAAAGAACAAATATAGGAAAAAATTAGCACGACAACTTGTCATCGTAACTAAACGTCTGGCTAGCTCATCTTGCTAGCTCTAATTACTACTTTGGGAAATTAGAACAAATCCAACACAGTGTTAAACTACAGCATATTGTTAAAACAATTTGATCTCCTATAGATGCAAATGATATCTCAAAATATTACAAATAGATGTACGGTTAAAACTAGGACAAATACATGTATAAGCATGTGACATTTATAATCCGTGTTATCTAACATGTTGCGATCCATCCCTTACAAACTTGGCATCAATCCCTTAGGACGTTGAAATCCCTCGACCAAACATAGCCTATAGCCTACAACTATTGGTAATGAGGGGATAGAATCCAAATATACAAATCAGAAAGTTACGAATGAGAGCTACACACACCTAAATTTGACTCATCCAACACGCATTCTCGAGAAAAAGAACATACTTGGAAATTTCTTAACTTAAAACTCAATAGTCGTTCCTTCAAACCTCATAAATCCTAAACACCCACACTCACAAATTCAGTCAATCTCAATATAATTCATATTTAACTTTGTCAATTCTCCAACGCGGGATTGCGAGACAACTAAAACCCAACAAGCTTACCGTGACTGACAGAGTGGCAGGCTTGAAGCAACTCGAGAGAGGAATGCTACTGAATTCAGTGATTCAGGTTCAAAACAATTAAAATCCCTAATTTCCCCAATTCTACAATCCCTAAACCCTAAAATTCAAGAACGAAAGAGAAAAAAAAAAAGAAACACACTTACATGAGGGAGTGAGTGCAGTCCAGTGTAGCCACCGCCTGGAGGTGGAGGAGAGGTGCAAACACAGCGGAGTGCAGAGGAGGAGGAGTTGGGACTTCGATTGACCTTCAAATTCCCTAAATCCCTAATTTTTTTGATTGACCCTTCAAATTCCCTAAATCCCTAATTTTATTTATTTATTAATTCTATCGTAAAAACCCTTCTAAAACCCTGATTAATCTTTTCTGAATAGCCCATGTGTAAAGTAGGTCGGACTCTTTCATGGGCTTTTTCATTGGCCCACTAATTGTTGTTGTATGAGTTTCTTTTGAATTCACAAATCAAGTAAATTTGACCAAAGTCTTTTGAGTTAATGTGGTTACAGTTTTCGTCAAAATTAATCACGTAACACTTACGTAAGTGCTTAATTTTAACAAAAAATCTTAGACTTGAAGTAAAAAATCAGTCAGTTTGTTCTAAAAAAAAAAAAAAAAAACCTAAAATCAGTCATTGTTCAAGGACTAATATTCCAATTTCTCTTAAAACAAATCATAAACTATAACACAAAATGTGTAATTCGTAATGCATAAAGAATAACAAGATCTTCCTCCGTTCACTAGTCACAGACAATCAATACACATATGTCACTAAACCTTTTGGTTAAACCAAGCACCATCAACAAAAAAAATGTGACATCCCACATTGTCCATGGGAGTGATCCTTATATGTATATTCTCATCCCTACCTAGCACGAGGCTTTTTGGGAGCTCACTGGCTTCGGGTTCCGTAGGAACTCCGAAGTTAAGCGAGAAGGGGGCTAGAGCAATCCCATAATGGGTGACCCACTGGGAAGTTGCTCATGAGTTCCCAAAAACAAAATCGTGAGGGAATGGTAAGCCCAAAGCAAACAATATCGTGCTACGGTAGTGGAGCGGGCTCGGGAAGTAAGCCGCCCCGGGCCGAGATGTGACATATGGTATCAGAGCCTAACCCTGGTCACGTGTGTGCCGACGAGGACGTCAGGCCCCTAAGGGGGGTGGATTGTGACATCCCACATCGCCCAGGGGAATGATCCTTATATGTATACTCTCATCCCTACCTAGCACGAGGCCTTTTGGGAGCTCATTGGCTTTGGGTTCCATGGGAACTCTGAAGTTAAGCGAGTAGCGCACGAGAGCACTCCCAGGATGGATGACCCATTAGGAAGTTCTCGTGTGAGTTCCTAGAAACAAAACCGTGAGGGCGTGGTCGAGGCCCAAAGCGGACAATATCGTGTTACGGTGGAGTCGGGCCCGGGAAGTGGTTCTACCCGGGCCGGGATGTGACAATATGGTGTCAGGGCCAATCCCTGGCCGGAAATGTACCGACGAGGACGTCGGGGCCCTAAGGGGGGTGGATTGTGACATCCCACATCGCCCATGGGAGTGATCCTTATATGTATATTCACATCCCTACCTAGCACGAGGCTTTTTGGGAGCTCACTAGCTTCGGGTTCTGTAGGAACTCCGAAGTTAAGCGAGAAGGGGGCTAGAGCAATCCCATGATGGGTGACCCACTGGGAAGTTGCTCGTGAGTTCCCAAAAACAAAACCGTGAGGGAATGGTAAGCCCAAAGCGGACAATATCGTGCAACGGTAATGGAGCGGGGCCGGGAAATGATCCGCCCGGGGCTGGAATGCGACAAAAAAGCCTTAATTTGCTGCAATATATTTCATTTCAGCACCAAGTCTAACTCATTGCTCCTTATTTCAATTTTGTAAGCACGTATTAAGGGTTGGTTTGAGATTGTGGTGTTTTAAAAAAAAAAACAACTTATAAAAAAGTCTGGAACATTGAATGTGCTTGGTAAACAAAAAAAAGAAAAAACAGAAGTGCTTTTTAAAAAAACTTGTTGTCAATGAAACTAGAAAAACATAGAAAAATAAAAGCAAAGTCTACCATGCTTCCGAAAAAATGGTTTTTTTTTTTTTTTTTTTTTTCAAAGCATAGTAAGCAATGCTCATTTAATGAAATATTCAAATGTCAAGTATTCCCCCACATGCTTTATAAAATTACAATATTTACCTCCACATTATTGTCTTTGACAATTGTTATATCACATTAAATGTCATATCATTTTTAGTCATTTAACATATTCAAAGCAATTTATTTAAAAGTTTACCAAACACTCAGATATTGTTTTTTTTTTTATTTTTATATTATTAAAAGCACTTTTACAAAACAAAAGTTTACCAAACACTCAACAATTTTATTTTACAGCTGTTTATTCTCACATCACAGTATAAGCAGTTTTTTTTTAAAAAAAAAGCACAGCAATACCAAACTAGCCCTAAGGACTTGTTTGGAAGTGCCTTTAAAATGAATGAAAGTATTTTTAATAAAAATGTTTTTGGGAACAATCCTTAGTAAAAATACCGAGTAAATTCTGGAAAAACACTTGAAGTGTTTCATGAACTCAAAAATATTTTCAGTCAAACAAGGTCTAAGGTTAATGGAAGAAAATCAGTGACGGAGCCACATCCAGGGTAAGGCCAGGCCCATCCCGGAATTTCACAATATACACATGCTGTCTGCTGGTTTTCACCCATAAAAAGCATGTGGCTGTACAAGTTTGACAATTTTAGGGCGATTAAGGGTCCGACACTTACCGGAGTCATTAATTTCTGATTTTTTTTTAAAAGGAGATTTAACAAAATATTCTCGATACTGTTCACTTTAAATGAAAAATCATATTTATACATTTCACTGGTACTATTTATTATACCTTTAAAAATGACTTTTTTTTTTATTAAAAGAGAAGTTTTTTTTTTTAGGGAAACCCAACCCACAACCTTTTGTTTCTTAAAACCAACCCACAACCTTATAACTAAGCCTGGTTTACCATGAAAAAGTCATTTTCGTTTTGTGGTCAGTTCACATTAAACAAGATCTATACAATTTAGAAGAAGATTAAATTACGTTGAAAGAAAAATTTCATAGGAAAAGTTTTGATTCTTGATCTTAATTTTTTGTTCGAGCCTTAATCATTTTTTATCAAAACTCATAAACAAATCATTTCTTATAATATAATTTTCTTAATACCAGATTTTTCAAACAAATTTTAAAGATCCATCAAATTTGTTTGATCAACATTTTCCATGTAAAAAAAATTAGTTTTTCTCAAATTAATTACGTTGCTATATTTTGTCTAATTTCTTTCATATTGCTTAGAGGCCCATTCTGGAATCGATTTTTGACTCTGTAACTGGTGAAAATGGTACCATGGTACCCCAAATACTTGGTGTAAATGCTTGGTTTGGTTCGTTAGTATGTTACATCTGACAGCTTTTGTGGCTGGACCAACCAATTTATTTGTAAATGTGAAGCCTCTCAGCTTGCATAAATCACAATTGAGAAAAAGACTTGTCTCTGTCATAAGTCTCTTAGGTGGATCTTCATAAATACAACCAAAAAAATCCTTTAGCTAATTGGTCCATACAACACAATAATTTGCATTATACTCCGAAGTAATTTATACTGATTTTTTTATCGTCAAAATCTTATATCGTTGTATCAAAAATAAAAAGTATACAATATATAATCTTTCGGAGCAAAAAAAAAAAAATTCACATTTTCCAATTCAATGTCTGATCCGTGGGACTATTTGTTATTTTCTCTGAAAGATTCGATTGCCGTGATGATATATTGAAATGGAAGAATGGGTGTTGAACGTTTTGAAATTATCAATCTGCATTGTTTTCTGTACTAAACAGAGGATATTGAATCTTTTTTTATATCTCAATACAATGAAAAACTTGCGCATAAAGTATCTGATCACGTCATCTATAAGGCATTTGTGATAAAAGCAAAAAAACTTTGTAGTTTCAACTCTTTTGAGCTCATGTTAGTCTCACCCATTGAGAGAGCTAACCTGATTAGGCAACCTTACCCAGTAATGAAATTTTCTTGTACATATTTAGAGAGAGAGAGAGAGAGAGAGAGAGAGAGAGAGAGAGAGAGAGAGAGAGAGAGAGAGAGAGAGAGGGAGAGGGAGAGATCAAAATAGTGACATTCCATTTCGATGGAGTTCATTCATTTGAGCAAAATCCAACCAAAACATGGAAAACTAAAAGGATCAAAGAAAAATCTGAGAGTTACAAGCAATCTCCATACAAAAGATGTTCTCTTATTGGGGTCACAGAACCCTTTGAGTTATCTAAAAGCCATTTCTTCCTTCTGTGTTGCATTCCCATAACAACAATCTGTAAAATGTAATTTCCTTACTTTTCTTGACTATTCACAAGAGAACTAATTTTTTCGAGTCGCCTCGAAATCTTATGCTGTACCTAAAAAATTGGCCATCATTTTTCTGCTTCTTGTTGGTCACTCTCTTTACTAGCGCGCTGGTATTCTTCGAAGAAGAGAATGATTTCGTGGTGTTTCTGCAGCAGCCGCGTTAAGAGTTGGGAACGAATGTCCCAACATACCCGAAACCAATGATAAAGAAGGCAGTTGCTTGGATGTAAAGGAACAGGTAGAAGTAGTTCTTCCCAAAGATGAAATCGTAACAGCCACAGAAGAAGAGGTACAATCCAACAGCTAGCTCTAACAAATGAAGCCTGTTAACATGTAAAAAAAAAAAAACACACACAAATGGCAAAACCGCAATCATGTATTCTGATTTTAGTAAGTGATACATGACTAATTGAAAAGAGGAGTCCTATCGCGAGAATGCTTACCTTTCTCCGATCCTGAATCTAGGTTTTCGGGGTAATTTTGTGGCCACTTTCAAAGTCTTGAGCGCATCTCCAAGTTTCTCAGTGACGATCCATTCATTCACTCGACTAGCCTCTAGCAGACCAATAATCGTAGCCTTCGTACGGTGTAGTGACATGACGTTCTCAAATAGGATCCAGAACACCAACAAGTGGATTGACCTGCAAAATCGTAGAACATGAATTCCTAATTTAAAGGCCAACTGAATACAAGAGAAATACAAATCGAAATGGAAAAAAAACCGGAAGTTCAAAAGGAAATCAGACCTTGGAGTGCCAACTGCATTGAGAAGGGTAATCAAGGAAGGAATATAAATTCCTCCCCACTTTGGCACCACAACCTCAGGAACCAGGACAGTTGCGGGCAAGACAATGCAGTAAAATACAAACGCGTTGATATGTGCTATGATCTTCCTGACGAAGAAGAAGCTGTAAATCACATGTACCTTCTTCCAGCATGTTACTTTCTGCAGTAAACATACGAAGGTACGTAGAGGGTTAGTTATTTACTCATTTACACTTCATCTCCTCCCGTTGGTTAAACTTGATACCAATTACGAAAAACGCTCACCTTGTTCCTTATAATTTCCATGACCATTTTCCTGAAAAGATTAGCTGGACCGCAAGACCACCTGTGCTGTTGGTAGCGGTAGGCTTTGAAAGTGCTTGGCAATTCATTCTTCACCTATGGACCAAACAAATAAGGATAAGATATTTCACTCAAAATGTGTCACGTATCTTAAGTTTACGGTACATTTGAAGTCGAAATCTACCAATTTGGGAACAAACTGCAGGCATACTCAAAAGTTGATGATGAAATGGAACTTCAAAATGCATTAAAACAATCGGTTTACACACTTTCGAAGGTCAGATAAGACTTGTATCTTACTTAATACAATGCTATATAGAATTGAAAGACAACTAGATCATCAACACTAGTACACAAGCAAATGCTAAAAGATCTCTCTCTCTCTACAAGTTTGGTTTCACGTCCAAATGTCTTTGTCAAAAGAACTTACTTTTTCCAGCTTTCCTAAACCCTAAACCCTAAACCTTACCACAGAGCAAAACACAACATTTGGATCGATCGTTTAAACACTCAAAAATACGTTAATGCAGAAAAAGATACAAGCATAGGACAGCAATGGTACCTGTATACTACCAAGATATACAAATTTCCAGCCCTTGAGACTCGCTCGAACAGCCAGATCCATATCTTCCACTGTCGTCCGGTCCTTCCATCCTCCGGCTTCATTGATTGCAGCAATTCTCCATACACCAGCAGTCCCTATATCATCGTACCAACAAAACTCAGCAAATACATACTAAAAATATTACCTCAACCCATTTTAGCTTATAGTAAATACCATTTTCTTCCATTTTATAACCAAATTACTGTTAAAAATACATATATTAAGACGAGTAAGGGTACTTATAGTTTGAAGAGCATGCGACTTAGACGGACAAAAACTGACACATTTGTTGACATAATCTTGTCTAATACAGGTGGGTCACACATACAAAGGTAATATAGCATCATCATTTTTATCAGACAATGTGTCAATTTTATATGCCTAAGTAAAATTATTATATTTCGAAATAGAATTAGATCTCGATCCAAGCACTTGACTGCTCAAAATTTGCTGAAATTACCATTGAATCCAAAGAAGGCATGAGTGGAGGAGCCCACTTCTTGTTCAACAGTAAAATGATAATCCAGTGACATTTCTTGCATTCTTGTCATCAAGCACTCGTTTGAATTCACTGCAAAACAAGTAAAATTAAAATTAAAATAAAAACAAAAAACAAAAAAAACAAAAAAAGAAGGTCAGAAAACACAGCTGCTGCAAATTCTGCATGAGTTTTTAAATAATAATGAGATAGCAGAGAATTAGGTCAAGCGTATATAAAAGTACAGAGAGTAGAGTGTGACTAGGATTTATAGGGAATTGAGGTCTACCATTAACGAAGACCACATGCTATTACCTGCTTATCAAGAGATTTTTCATTGCAGTCGATTACATTTTAACAAAGAAAGTGTAGTCATTATATTTGGCAAAGTAAGTTAACTGAGAATGTAGTTGACTATATTTGGCAGAGAAAGTTAAAAGTACTCATAGGTTATAAAAATATGTTATGAAGAAGTACCTACCAAATCTTTATTAAGAAGCACTTTCAAGTGTTTTTTTCAAAAAAACAATCAGATTTTAGTTAAAACTTTCGACGTGTTTCTAGTAAAAACACTTCTAGCCAAGATGATTTATGAGCAAAAATACTTCTAAAGTAAGCAATTCTAAACGAGCTCTAAATTAGTAAAATCCCAAATGCTTTCTAAAGAAGCATTAAAACGTTTGTCAAATCCAGAAGCACTTTTAGTTATTACTTTCAACCTATCAACATCTAATTAATTTGCAGCTAAATGTGTCAAATAATTTGATAAAAATTAAAAGCTTCGGGATTGTGTATCAAGCCATCTAGAGCTTTGCCATTTCTCCATCTGTGACTACTGACGCCCACAATCCACCAATAAAGATAAATAAATTATTAATAGCACTAGAAAGTGTATGAGACAGATTAAAACAGACAGATTAAAACAGATAAATAAATTATTAATAGCACTAGGTAGTGGAGCGGGCTCGGGAAGTAAGCCGCCCCGGGCCGAGATGTGACATATGGTATCAGAGCCTAACCCTGGTCACGTGTGTGCCGACGAGGACGTCAGGCCCCTAAGGGGGGTGGATTGTGACATCCCACATCGCCCAGGGGAATGATCCTTATATGTATACTCTCATCCCTACCTAGCACGAGGCCTTTTGGGAGCTCATTGGCTTTGGGTTCCATGGGAACTCTGAAGTTAAGCGAGTAGCGCACGAGAGCACTCCCAGGATGGATGACCCATTAGGAAGTTCTCGTGTGAGTTCCTAGAAACAAAACCGTGAGGGCGTGGTCGAGGCCCAAAGCGGACAATATCGTGTTACGGTGGAGTCGGGCCCGGGAAGTGGTTCTACCCGGGCCGGGATGTGACAATATGGTGTCAGGGCCAATCCCTGGCCGGAAATGTACCGACGAGGACGTCGGGGCCCTAAGGGGGGTGGATTGTGACATCCCACATCGCCCATGGGAGTGATCCTTATATGTATATTCACATCCCTACCTAGCACGAGGCTTTTTGGGAGCTCACTAGCTTCGGGTTCTGTAGGAACTCCGAAGTTAAGCGAGAAGGGGGCTAGAGCAATCCCATGATGGGTGACCCACTGGGAAGTTGCTCGTGAGTTCCCAAAAACAAAACCGTGAGGGAATGGTAAGCCCAAAGCGGACAATATCGTGCAACGGTAATGGAGCGGGGCCGGGAAATGATCCGCCCGGGGCTGGAATGCGACAAAAAAGCCTTAATTTGCTGCAATATATTTCATTTCAGCACCAAGTCTAACTCATTGCTCCTTATTTCAATTTTGTAAGCACGTATTAAGGGTTGGTTTGAGATTGTGGTGTTTTAAAAAAAAAAACAACTTATAAAAAAGTCTGGAACATTGAATGTGCTTGGTAAACAAAAAAAAGAAAAAACAGAAGTGCTTTTTAAAAAAACTTGTTGTCAATGAAACTAGAAAAACATAGAAAAATAAAAGCAAAGTCTACCATGCTTCCGAAAAAATGGTTTTTTTTTTTTTTTTTTTTTCAAAGCATAGTAAGCAATGCTCATTTAATGAAATATTCAAATGTCAAGTATTCCCCCACATGCTTTATAAAATTACAATATTTACCTCCACATTATTGTCTTTGACAATTGTTATATCACATTAAATGTCATATCATTTTTAGTCATTTAACATATTCAAAGCAATTTATTTAAAAGTTTACCAAACACTCAGATATTGTTTTTTTTTTTATTTTTATATTATTAAAAGCACTTTTACAAAACAAAAGTTTACCAAACACTCAACAATTTTATTTTACAGCTGTTTATTCTCACATCACAGTATAAGCAGTTTTTTTTTAAAAAAAAAGCACAGCAATACCAAACTAGCCCTAAGGACTTGTTTGGAAGTGCCTTTAAAATGAATGAAAGTATTTTTAATAAAAATGTTTTTGGGAACAATCCTTAGTAAAAATACCGAGTAAATTCTGGAAAAACACTTGAAGTGTTTCATGAACTCAAAAATATTTTCAGTCAAACAAGGTCTAAGGTTAATGGAAGAAAATCAGTGACGGAGCCACATCCAGGGTAAGGCCAGGCCCATCCCGGAATTTCACAATATACACATGCTGTCTGCTGGTTTTCACCCATAAAAAGCATGTGGCTGTACAAGTTTGACAATTTTAGGGCGATTAAGGGTCCGACACTTACCGGAGTCATTAATTTCTGATTTTTTTTTAAAAGGAGATTTAACAAAATATTCTCGATACTGTTCACTTTAAATGAAAAATCATATTTATACATTTCACTGGTACTATTTATTATACCTTTAAAAATGACTTTTTTTTTTATTAAAAGAGAAGTTTTTTTTTTTAGGGAAACCCAACCCACAACCTTTTGTTTCTTAAAACCAACCCACAACCTTATAACTAAGCCTGGTTTACCATGAAAAAGTCATTTTCGTTTTGTGGTCAGTTCACATTAAACAAGATCTATACAATTTAGAAGAAGATTAAATTACGTTGAAAGAAAAATTTCATAGGAAAAGTTTTGATTCTTGATCTTAATTTTTTGTTCGAGCCTTAATCATTTTTTATCAAAACTCATAAACAAATCATTTCTTATAATATAATTTTCTTAATACCAGATTTTTCAAACAAATTTTAAAGATCCATCAAATTTGTTTGATCAACATTTTCCATGTAAAAAAAATTAGTTTTTCTCAAATTAATTACGTTGCTATATTTTGTCTAATTTCTTTCATATTGCTTAGAGGCCCATTCTGGAATCGATTTTTGACTCTGTAACTGGTGAAAATGGTACCATGGTACCCCAAATACTTGGTGTAAATGCTTGGTTTGGTTCGTTAGTATGTTACATCTGACAGCTTTTGTGGCTGGACCAACCAATTTATTTGTAAATGTGAAGCCTCTCAGCTTGCATAAATCACAATTGAGAAAAAGACTTGTCTCTGTCATAAGTCTCTTAGGTGGATCTTCATAAATACAACCAAAAAAATCCTTTAGCTAATTGGTCCATACAACACAATAATTTGCATTATACTCCGAAGTAATTTATACTGATTTTTTTATCGTCAAAATCTTATATCGTTGTATCAAAAATAAAAAGTATACAATATATAATCTTTCGGAGCAAAAAAAAAAAAATTCACATTTTCCAATTCAATGTCTGATCCGTGGGACTATTTGTTATTTTCTCTGAAAGATTCGATTGCCGTGATGATATATTGAAATGGAAGAATGGGTGTTGAACGTTTTGAAATTATCAATCTGCATTGTTTTCTGTACTAAACAGAGGATATTGAATCTTTTTTTATATCTCAATACAATGAAAAACTTGCGCATAAAGTATCTGATCACGTCATCTATAAGGCATTTGTGATAAAAGCAAAAAAACTTTGTAGTTTCAACTCTTTTGAGCTCATGTTAGTCTCACCCATTGAGAGAGCTAACCTGATTAGGCAACCTTACCCAGTAATGAAATTTTCTTGTACATATTTAGAGAGAGAGAGAGAGAGAGAGAGAGAGAGAGAGAGAGAGAGAGAGAGAGAGAGAGAGAGAGAGAGGGAGAGGGAGAGATCAAAATAGTGACATTCCATTTCGATGGAGTTCATTCATTTGAGCAAAATCCAACCAAAACATGGAAAACTAAAAGGATCAAAGAAAAATCTGAGAGTTACAAGCAATCTCCATACAAAAGATGTTCTCTTATTGGGGTCACAGAACCCTTTGAGTTATCTAAAAGCCATTTCTTCCTTCTGTGTTGCATTCCCATAACAACAATCTGTAAAATGTAATTTCCTTACTTTTCTTGACTATTCACAAGAGAACTAATTTTTTCGAGTCGCCTCGAAATCTTATGCTGTACCTAAAAAATTGGCCATCATTTTTCTGCTTCTTGTTGGTCACTCTCTTTACTAGCGCGCTGGTATTCTTCGAAGAAGAGAATGATTTCGTGGTGTTTCTGCAGCAGCCGCGTTAAGAGTTGGGAACGAATGTCCCAACATACCCGAAACCAATGATAAAGAAGGCAGTTGCTTGGATGTAAAGGAACAGGTAGAAGTAGTTCTTCCCAAAGATGAAATCGTAACAGCCACAGAAGAAGAGGTACAATCCAACAGCTAGCTCTAACAAATGAAGCCTGTTAACATGTAAAAAAAAAAAAACACACACAAATGGCAAAACCGCAATCATGTATTCTGATTTTAGTAAGTGATACATGACTAATTGAAAAGAGGAGTCCTATCGCGAGAATGCTTACCTTTCTCCGATCCTGAATCTAGGTTTTCGGGGTAATTTTGTGGCCACTTTCAAAGTCTTGAGCGCATCTCCAAGTTTCTCAGTGACGATCCATTCATTCACTCGACTAGCCTCTAGCAGACCAATAATCGTAGCCTTCGTACGGTGTAGTGACATGACGTTCTCAAATAGGATCCAGAACACCAACAAGTGGATTGACCTGCAAAATCGTAGAACATGAATTCCTAATTTAAAGGCCAACTGAATACAAGAGAAATACAAATCGAAATGGAAAAAAAACCGGAAGTTCAAAAGGAAATCAGACCTTGGAGTGCCAACTGCATTGAGAAGGGTAATCAAGGAAGGAATATAAATTCCTCCCCACTTTGGCACCACAACCTCAGGAACCAGGACAGTTGCGGGCAAGACAATGCAGTAAAATACAAACGCGTTGATATGTGCTATGATCTTCCTGACGAAGAAGAAGCTGTAAATCACATGTACCTTCTTCCAGCATGTTACTTTCTGCAGTAAACATACGAAGGTACGTAGAGGGTTAGTTATTTACTCATTTACACTTCATCTCCTCCCGTTGGTTAAACTTGATACCAATTACGAAAAACGCTCACCTTGTTCCTTATAATTTCCATGACCATTTTCCTGAAAAGATTAGCTGGACCGCAAGACCACCTGTGCTGTTGGTAGCGGTAGGCTTTGAAAGTGCTTGGCAATTCATTCTTCACCTATGGACCAAACAAATAAGGATAAGATATTTCACTCAAAATGTGTCACGTATCTTAAGTTTACGGTACATTTGAAGTCGAAATCTACCAATTTGGGAACAAACTGCAGGCATACTCAAAAGTTGATGATGAAATGGAACTTCAAAATGCATTAAAACAATCGGTTTACACACTTTCGAAGGTCAGATAAGACTTGTATCTTACTTAATACAATGCTATATAGAATTGAAAGACAACTAGATCATCAACACTAGTACACAAGCAAATGCTAAAAGATCTCTCTCTCTCTACAAGTTTGGTTTCACGTCCAAATGTCTTTGTCAAAAGAACTTACTTTTTCCAGCTTTCCTAAACCCTAAACCCTAAACCTTACCACAGAGCAAAACACAACATTTGGATCGATCGTTTAAACACTCAAAAATACGTTAATGCAGAAAAAGATACAAGCATAGGACAGCAATGGTACCTGTATACTACCAAGATATACAAATTTCCAGCCCTTGAGACTCGCTCGAACAGCCAGATCCATATCTTCCACTGTCGTCCGGTCCTTCCATCCTCCGGCTTCATTGATTGCAGCAATTCTCCATACACCAGCAGTCCCTATATCATCGTACCAACAAAACTCAGCAAATACATACTAAAAATATTACCTCAACCCATTTTAGCTTATAGTAAATACCATTTTCTTCCATTTTATAACCAAATTACTGTTAAAAATACATATATTAAGACGAGTAAGGGTACTTATAGTTTGAAGAGCATGCGACTTAGACGGACAAAAACTGACACATTTGTTGACATAATCTTGTCTAATACAGGTGGGTCACACATACAAAGGTAATATAGCATCATCATTTTTATCAGACAATGTGTCAATTTTATATGCCTAAGTAAAATTATTATATTTCGAAATAGAATTAGATCTCGATCCAAGCACTTGACTGCTCAAAATTTGCTGAAATTACCATTGAATCCAAAGAAGGCATGAGTGGAGGAGCCCACTTCTTGTTCAACAGTAAAATGATAATCCAGTGACATTTCTTGCATTCTTGTCATCAAGCACTCGTTTGAATTCACTGCAAAACAAGTAAAATTAAAATTAAAATAAAAACAAAAAACAAAAAAAACAAAAAAAGAAGGTCAGAAAACACAGCTGCTGCAAATTCTGCATGAGTTTTTAAATAATAATGAGATAGCAGAGAATTAGGTCAAGCGTATATAAAAGTACAGAGAGTAGAGTGTGACTAGGATTTATAGGGAATTGAGGTCTACCATTAACGAAGACCACATGCTATTACCTGCTTATCAAGAGATTTTTCATTGCAGTCGATTACATTTTAACAAAGAAAGTGTAGTCATTATATTTGGCAAAGTAAGTTAACTGAGAATGTAGTTGACTATATTTGGCAGAGAAAGTTAAAAGTACTCATAGGTTATAAAAATATGTTATGAAGAAGTACCTACCAAATCTTTATTAAGAAGCACTTTCAAGTGTTTTTTTCAAAAAAACAATCAGATTTTAGTTAAAACTTTCGACGTGTTTCTAGTAAAAACACTTCTAGCCAAGATGATTTATGAGCAAAAATACTTCTAAAGTAAGCAATTCTAAACGAGCTCTAAATTAGTAAAATCCCAAATGCTTTCTAAAGAAGCATTAAAACGTTTGTCAAATCCAGAAGCACTTTTAGTTATTACTTTCAACCTATCAACATCTAATTAATTTGCAGCTAAATGTGTCAAATAATTTGATAAAAATTAAAAGCTTCGGGATTGTGTATCAAGCCATCTAGAGCTTTGCCATTTCTCCATCTGTGACTACTGACGCCCACAATCCACCAATAAAGATAAATAAATTATTAATAGCACTAGAAAGTGTATGAGACAGATTAAAACAGACAAAGTGCTGAAAATAACATCTAGGGTTTCTGGTCCTCAAAATTGCATCCATTGATGGAAATAGCACCAATTTCATGTGCTTTGCTTTGGACTCTGGGTCCCAAGGAAAAAATTTGGATGATTATTTACATGTTAGTTTTTACTTCTTTATATTTGTCTCAATTTTTTGCTATTAGATTGAATAAATTAAATAAGATTAATAAACAAAAATTAACAAGTGTGTGTGGGAAGTAGAAATAGATATGTGAATAACACTATCCTTAGCTAAAATGATTCACTTTTGGATGTTTAACTGTTGAGATAATCGAAATCAAATATCGATAACATATCATGTAAGTGAAACAACCCGGATATAACAATAAAATGCTAAAAAGGGATTATTTTAGCACCCAATTGTCAACAGAAACGCCCTGCTATGTGTGTTGTTTTCCCACTACTATACTATGTGTGGACGACTAGAATTTAACGTCTCTTTTAGTGATTAAGAATGAATAAAATGTACGTTTTATAATTTGATAATTTGAGTAAAATAATTTGATCACCGTTGAACTCAAAGCAAAGAGAAGAGAGAGAAAGGTGAGTCACGTGGCAAGCACAACCAGGCAACCCAAGGAGGGGCCCACGTACTTCCTAGAAATCTTCTCAAACAATCACAGACTCACCGACAGATTTTAAGTAAAGGCAGTACTGTTTTTAGAAGTTTGACCAAAAAACTTAAAACTGCTAAAGGTTGTAAAAGTGCTGTTCGGAAAAGCACTTCCAAATATTTTTCCTCGACACACTTGAAATTTATAAATTTCAACGGGTCTCCATATAAACAATTACAATAAAAGCGCTTATGAGCAAAAATATTTTGTATAGAAAGCAGTTCCAAACAGTCACTGAAACTAATCAAAGAAGTGAGATTAATGGGGGATTAAGCAACTAACCGAACTTCCAGCGAGTCTGGACGAGTGCGAGCTCAGGGTTGTGGAGGAGGAAGGGGATCGTCCGCCACAGAAAGTCGGGCTCCGGCTGGAAATCCGCGTCAAAAATGGCCACAAAATCGCAGCTTTTGACGTAACTGCGCTTCATGCCTTCTTTGAGAGCCCCAGCTTTGTAGCCATTTCTGTTGTCTCTTATTTCGTACTTAATGTTTATCCCCTTGCTTGCCCACCTTTGGCACTCCAACTCCACCATGTCCTGCATTTCCATTTAACAATTAGCCCAAAACATACCAAAATTTAATATGGTGATAAAATTGAGTTTTTATAGACGTGAATTAAGCCAGTTAGTTAGGCGGTAAAATAAACCGAGCTCGAATTTTCCTTTCTAAATATTTATGTAGTTTAGACGCATTAAAGAAAAGATTTTTGCTAGTGACCTTGATGGTTGGGTCGGTTGAATCATCAAGGACTTGGATGATGATCCTATCGGATGGCCATGAAAGCCCGCATGCAGCTCCAATTGAAAGCTGATAAACCTGCAACGACAATGAAATCACCAAAACACAAAATCAATGGTGTTAATTTAACAAATTAAGAAACAAATAAATTAAAACCGTTTCGTTTAAAAAATAATTAAGGGGTATTAAGGATGAGGACCTCTCTTTCATTGTACATTGGGATTTGAACCAGAACCATTGGATAAGCCGAGTTTCCGAGCTCCACGTCATCTTTCATGGGCTCCCATTTGTACCTTTTCTCCGGCTTCCGCCCGAAGAGCTGGATCAGAACGATGACGACCGCCATGTACAGCCGCTCGACGAAGAGCATCACCGACATGATCAGACACAGAACGACGGCGAGCCGCAGCAAAGGAACGATCAGTGGGGCTTTGATCTGGCTCCAAATCAACCCCATTTGCATGGAAATGTCGTCTCTGCCGCCAAAAATTGAATCCGGGAGCTTCGCCTCCGTCGACAGCCGCTCCATTTGGGACTTTTTTCTGTGATTTTTCGTCGCAGAAAACAGAGGAGGAGCAAACGGGAGAAGAAAAAAGTGTAAAGATTGAAACTTATTGGATTCTGAGAGAAACCCAGATGATAAAAGTGGGGTTTTTTTATGAAAAAATAAGAAAAAAATCGGAAAAAAGGATGGAAATGGAGGAGGAGCTGAAGTTTCAGTGGCTCAACCTCCACCACATTTGAGATTTCAAGCTCAGATTCACAGAAAAACACAGAAACAATTGACCGCCTGAATATTTATTTGCATGGAAAAAAAAAAAAAGGCCCCTTTTTTTTTTTTTTTTTCTAGAAATATACAGACCTTTCTGCTTCAGAAAACAAAGAAAAAACAGAGGAAGAACAGCGCATATATATGTGTATATATACACACACACAATGTGGAAACGGAAAAAACCAGAAACAGAAAGATGTATAAGTTGAGAGAAATCTCGCAAAGCAAAGAGAGAAGAACTCCAAACTGCTAGTTGTAAAATGCAACGGAAACAGAAGCTCTCTAATTTCTTTGAGTTTTTACCCTCTCTCTCTCTCTCTTATAAGCTTCCAGTCCCAACTGTCCACCAAGTGCTGTGTTGTTGCGGGTTTTTGGTTATAAAACTAACAACCATAAAAGGTTTAAGTGATAAATGTCTTCTAAAAAAAGAAGAGGAGAATTGCAAATGTGTCGGCGGTGGGTTTTACCAGCGGCTGATGTCGCATCACGGCAATAACCCTTTACCAATTTTGTCAACTACCACAAATAATCATTCCATTTTTGGGAGAAACTCCTATCAAAACGACTAGAAAGTTTAATTAATTTTTTCTGAAGCCTGAGGTAACCTACACATCAAAGGTAAGTATTAATCTCTGAAGTATCTTACACTCAATTTACACACATCCTCTCAACACTTTGCCGACTTCGTGCTTCAAACCCAAACTGACTTGAAATTTACTACATTTTAATTGAACCACTTGTCGTGGCTAGTAAAAAAAAAATTTATTTTGAGTAATATGTTAACATAGGGTCATTTGAGACCCATTAAGAGCACTATCGCAACAATGAAGAAGACGATCGCTATCCAAGTACCACCTTTTATCTTGGATTTTCTACTGACAAGAAGGAACGAGAACATAACCTAAAGTACTTTCCGACCACTCAAGGTAGTTGGCAAGTCTGGCAACTTTTTGGCACGGAGTTCCAAGGACATGTCTTCCCAGACATCAACTTCAGGTCACACGTTGGCATCAACGAGAATCTATGAAGAAACGTAAATATTGGCAGGCCTAACACTCAACTGAAGTATTTTCCAATCACTTATGAACAAGTGTAGTGCTCATCATGTGTCGACCTAATAAACCATGTAAATACCATGTCCATATGTCAAATGGATATTGGAGAAAGGAACTGGATCCCCTCATGAGCTTACGAGGCTGAGCCTCCTGAGCAAAGGATCCGGGCCGTTGAAATTTGATCCAATGACTACAAACAAGGGGCCCCTCTAAAAGTTATAATAATTGTAGTCGTTGGATCAAATTTCAACAACCCGTGTGATTTGCTTAGGAGGCTTAGCCTCCTAAGCTCAGGAGGGGATCTGGTTCCTTGGAGAAACAGCTTATAGGTCATTTTTACGTGT
The DNA here is from genome assembly GCF_963583255.1 of Pyrus communis. Classification (NCBI taxonomy): domain Eukaryota; kingdom Viridiplantae; phylum Streptophyta; class Magnoliopsida; order Rosales; family Rosaceae; genus Pyrus; species Pyrus communis. The sequence continues at coordinate 26,112,463 of NC_084811.1, forward strand.
TCGGTCCATTAAATAATAAGTTGGTGAGATAATTAAGGGCATATGACTTTGTTGGGGGGAGAGGGGTGCACTGAGCAACTATATAAACAGCCTGAATACCCTTTATAAACGGTCAAATCCACGAGAAAAATATTACATTACATTTCTTAAAGCTCTCTTGTAGTCCATGTCAAGTATTTACTAGATCATTACAGTGGACGTGATCCATTTTCAGGGTGAACCACTTAAATCCTTTTGTTCACAATCTAGCTTTATATTACGAGTCCACCAAGGGTTGACTATACTTAGTTTTGTTGACCTCTCAATTTTAAAGCTCTCTGTAATCCACATTTAATATATATTAGATCATTGTAGTTAGCGTAACCCATTTTTAGGGTTGAACTACTCAAATCCTTTGGTTCAAAATTTAACTTTCTATTCCGAATCCATGAAGGATTAACCATATTGGTTTTTGATGATCTTCCAAATTTTAAGCGTTAATGTGACATCCCACATCGCCCAGGGGAGTGATCATTAAATGTATATTCCCATCCTTACCTAGCACGAGGCCTTTTGGGAGCTCACTGGCTTCGAGTTCTGTAGGAACTCCGAAGTTAAGCGAGAAGAAGGCTAGAGCACTCCCATGATGGGTGACCCACTGGGAAGTTGCTCGTGAGTTCCTAAAAACAAAACCGTGAGGGAATGGTAAGCCCAAAGCGGACAATATCGTGCTACGGTGGTGGAGTGGGCCTGGGAAGTGGTCCCACCCGGGCGGGGATGTGACAGTTAACATAATCAATTTTAAGGTGGGATGTTTCCAACTATATTTCCATATTTCCAAATTAAGATCGATGGGTTTTTTTTGTTTTGAGATAAACATATGGCTAAACACAATTTAATTAATGTAATTGAATTTTAAGTTTTTTGGACACTAGGGAAAGCCGTACCCGCAATGTTGTTACGTAATATACAGAGCAATTTCAGGGTTCGGTAGATCTTGCTCTTTGCTCGGGTGCTCTATTTTTGGGAAAGAACTAAATAAGCCGATTACGAGTTCCCAAAATTGCATCATGTCCTCCCTAATGTGCGTGCAAGTATATAGGGCGGTGGTTGTCTTGCTCCCATTCATTTAGTTACACTTATTTTCTTTTTTTGCCGAGGTATGTGGTATTTCACACTCTGAAAGATAGGACTAATCTCTAGTAGAGTTCGAAAATACAAAAAATATTTCAGCCTACTTTTGGACACAATCAAATGACACATGTTCTTTGAAAATTTTTAACCAAAAAATCATTTGTGCTAGCTTCGTTCATTGAACCCAAGAACAAGGAGCATACCTGTCTTGAAGTTTTATCACCAATTTTACTGGACCACTTGTGTTTGTCACACTCATTTTTCTAAATTTTATGTTTTGAGAGATAAATAAGTAAATCATAATAATAAGTAAAACACTGTAAATAAATAAAACGAAAATGTGAAATCAGTTAATATACAAAACTCAAAAGAGAGACAAGTGTAATTCTCTTTATACTATTTGTTCCCTTTTTATCATTTTCCTTCTTAAATAGTATCGAGGCATTTACAAAAAGGCAAATAAAAAGTAAAAAGAAGAAAAAAAAGGGAAGAAATGTAGTCGGTCCAAAAATCATGTAAAAGCATTGGTGTCGGTGTAGTCCATGTCGATGGAACAGCTCAGATGGCTGAAGGTTCTCGTGTGGGGGAAGAGATTCCTTATGAATCTCTCTCATCAAATCTTAGAAATTTGGAGTTCTAAACTTTTGAAATTTAATTCAACGGTTACAATTATTATAATTTTTAAAAAGACTATCTGTTTGTAACTGTTAGATTAAGATCCGAATTCGAATCCTTAGGATTTGGTGGAAATGATCCGAAAATAATCTCTTCCCCTCGTGTGTCACTACTGTATGGTGTAAAATCAACTATGTCTAAGAGTACGTACGGTCTTTCATTTGTTTACTGATGTCAAAACCTTACTTCTAAGCTTAAATGTTGTGTGTAAAGTATTATATTATTGGATGTGTGCTATCATGTGTAATTTGAGATAACTATGTTAAAACTCAAAATTAAGAGGTTAGCCCCAGATGGGTGCGGGTTGATGCTTATCAATAATAAGGTTTGGAGGACACAATTAGGATTATTGGTATAGTTAATAAACACAAAGATGTAAAGTGGTTCATCCGTAAACGGGGCTACATCCATTGTAGTCTTTATATATATATATTGATTCGGAGCAATCTATTCTATTTTTTCTCCATTTTTCCGACCCGTTCTAAGAGGCACTCATCTTTCTTATATAAGTCCTTAGCGAGCCCCAAGTCTTATGAGCTCAAGTTTTCCAGGCACCGATTTTGCATCTAATGCGCTGAATACGTAGATATGACCTGCTAGTTGTCCCTTCGTTCTTTAGTTGACACGTGATGGCAAAATAACATCCGTTCAGGTCCGCTTCCTTGACTAACATAGAGTAAAATTAACAAGTTGGTCAGTAGCCTTCACTCGCCTGCAGCATGGATCCCCCATTGATACCACTCGTTATAGTATAATGAATAGAAAGCTTGAAGGCAAGCTTGCTTGACTAACATAGAGTATAAGCCTGCCTAACTGTGAGACCTGCTAGTCGAATAGAGATGCCGCCAGAAAAAAAAAATGCCGCTTAAAGGAGAAATGCTGCCGAAAGAAGAGGAATAATACTCGAGGGTGCAGTGTTCAGTTTCAGAATAGCAATTTTAACGTTTATACATCTAGAAACTTGAACATAATTAATCATATGGTTCAAAATAACATTAATTTATAAAATAGAACAAATCTAATTTTATATTGCATGCTCAAACATAAAAGTTACAAAATATTATTGCGAGTAGCATCATTCCTTTGGTATCATGTCTCACGTGTACCAAACAAAAAAAAAAAAAATCATTTTCCAGAATGTGTCACCAGCTAGTATGGGCCCAGCTGCCATTGTTGTGTTGAATCATTATATACTAGTTACAATTTCTACCTTTTTTGGGTTATATGCCATACTTGGAGGGGCATTTGAAAAAAAAAAAGTTCTCTACTTATATAATAATATATAACGTACCGTCTCGTATTTCAATTACATTGAAAAATTTCTCTATTTTTTAAACATATGATATTTTTCTTCATTAGGGCCGGGTAGCAATATTAGCACACCGAATGAAAAAATTAACCCTGTTGAAACATAATTTTTGTCTCAGATTATCCTTTATCATCAAAGTAAGTTAACAAATTCGTTAAAATTGTCTACTTGGCACAAATAAGACTTAATATTGATGAAACGTGTGTCACACGTTCCCAAAACGTTGTAGTTAGAGTTTTCCTTTTCTTTTTGGAAAATAAAATTTGTTTTAAATATCTTATTGTATTAATATTCAGCCATATGACGTTTATGTGACACACATTTGAACAACAATTGGTCATATTTTTTGTCACATAAACAATTTTGACAAATTTATAATGAATTTTGAAAGGCCAAGCAATGTGATAAACAAGTTGAGCTTCAAAGAGTTAAGTCGTTATATTGAATTTTAAGAAGTTAAGCAAGATTAAGTTGAGTTTTTAAACGTGTAAATGTTGCTAGAACTAAAATACAAAAGCATCGATCTCAACTAAAATCATGAAATCTTTATATTTACATAATGTTACAAATTGATGTATAATTTTGTGAAAGTCGTTGCCGTCCGATCCTCACCAATGACAGTATGTATCACACTGAGCATCAGTTTTAGTCGGCAAGGGCCTTTACTTCTTTTATTTCACAACTAAACGCTCATTATTTTACAAATATTACAAAATCATCTATTTGTTTGTTTCTTTTAAAAGAAAGTCTCAATTAATAGTCACATGTCTCTCTTTTTCATCACCTAAAACTACATGTTATTTAAAGCATATCTATTCTGCAATCAATGCCTTTAGCATCTTAGTAGAACCATTGGACTTAAACTTTCAATTTTGAAATGATCTCCTTTCACATTACAACCAAAGTATTATATATTAGACTTTAGGGTACGTTTGTTGGGCTGGTATGAATATGACTTGCAGTACTAGACTAGATTGGATGGGACTTTACTGGATTCATGTCTGTTGTTTGCTACTCACTAGGCCGGCTTTGGTTGTTCTTTAATAATTAAACTTTTAAAAAAAATTGGACAAGAAATCACCGGAATTTTCTTAGAAGGGAGAAAACTACGTAATTTGAAGAGTTTCAAGTTTTTGAGAGAGAGAGAGACAAGTTGGACTTTGTGATTGGCCTTTTCATAGGTCGGATGTTGAGAAGAAGCAGCAGCAACTTGCTTCAACGGAGAAGAAGCTCGCTGAGTCAGTGGGATTCACAACCCCGTTTGTCGAGTCGGGATTCAAATCCAATTGGATTCTGGACTCTTGTCCAAGATGGGTAACCAATTCGAGAAACACTTTACATTAACCAAACAAAAGTTGTCATTCCTATCCATTTTAATTGTTCATATCCTATTCCCAACTGGCCAACCAAACGGAGTGTATATTGTCACATCCTGGGCTCAACTTTACCGTAGCACGATATTGTTCATTTTGGGACCCGATCACACCCTCACGGTTTTGTTTCTGGGAACTCTCGAACAACTTACCAATGGGTCACCCATCTTGAGATTGCTCCATCCCAATCTCGCTTAACTTCAGAGTTCATAGTGAGCTCCCAAAAGGCCTCGTGCTAGGTAGAGATGAGAATATACATATAAGGCTTATAAGATCCTCACCCCTAGGCAATGTGGATCCAACATATATTGTATATGTGCTAAAGAATAAATTTAACGTGGTTATTTTCGTATGTCTAAATAATAATATTATTTTTAATTTGGAGGAGATGATGCTAAAAATTAGTCAAGGTTTCTTTTAGTAATTGTTCTTAAAGTGAAACCAATCAGGTGAAGTATTCGATTTTGGAATTTTTATACATATTGTGGTTAGTGCACTTTAAATCTTTTCTTTTCAAAGAGATATTCTCCATTTTGTGGGTTTCACATTATTTAGGCATGTTTTATTTATTTATTCAATTTATTTATATTTTCTCTTTTTCGGTCTGAAAATATTTATTTATTTTAAAAAAAAGTTGGTGGCCTGGAAGCCCATAGAAAATATTATAGAAGTGATATCCCATCTACCATATCTAGCAAGCTTGTTATAAAATTCTCTTTGATGTTGTTCGCTCTATGTTATTATCCAATGTGAAATGTGTCTTTGTTGAACTAGACACCATACCATACTCCACTCATCTCACACACTTTTTGAATTTGACTACTAAGTATGTCCATAATCCCCTTTCAATATATTGTGTATATTAGAAAGAAGAGAGAAAGAATGAATGAAAGGCAGAAAACAAATTCAGCGTTCGAACATTCAAAAATTATATTTTAACCTAAAACGAAATTTAAAAATTTAGCCTTGGAGTAGCCTACGTGTTAGGAAAGGACTAAGTTAGATTAATAATTCAATTTCTATTTTTCACCTTAATCACAACGGGGCTAGTGTTCCACAGCTAAATTTTATTCTTTTTTGTAACTAATTACTTATTCGGTATGAAACTAATGAAATTGTTGAACTTTGAAATTAAGCAACCAAAATGTGTACATTTTACAAGCAAAATTCCCTTTTTTATTATGAGCAATATTCTACATTAAGGAAAGGGGAAAAGTTTGAATTTTGTATTCTTCTTTGGACAAAACTTGTTATTTAAGTTGCATTTTGAATTTTTTCAATAAGAAATAATTTCAGTACACTTTTTTTTATATTACTTTTATCTTCTTATTTTAGTTTGATTAATTCAATTTAAACGTCAAAAATAAATATGGTTAACCATAAAAAATTGGTCATAGAAAATAGTGGCTTAAATATCAAATTAGTGCATAACCTTTTGAGTTGATTAAATTTGAGACCTGCATTTTGGATCCCCTTAATAATTTTTTATGGCTAATCATTTCAAATATCATGTCTAAGCCAGCTGAGACTCCATTGACGAATGGAAAGCATGCTAATCATTTCCGCCATAATAGGAGATTTAGGGACATAGATCCACTTAAGTAATAAATCATTTTTATAGTTCGACAAATTATGTTATTACATGAGGCGGAATCTGTGACAACATTATTTTTACACCATTTTTATCATATGTTGTAATGGGACCATTTATATTTTAGCGATGTGAACTGTATATGTTTTAGGTATTCTTCAAAGATTATGCCTATGAAAAATCACTCCTATGTGAAACATATGATTGTTGGATTAAAGATTTAGGGTTTCTTTGTAAGGCTGTATTCGTCTACTTTCTTCATTACAAATGAATATCTTAATAATTTTAAATTTGTCTAATTTTTTGCAATAATGTTCTATGAATGATGTTTTAAAATATAGACGGATCAGATTATTAAAATACATCAGTGAATTCCGTAAAAACGTGATAAAAAATTGTGTAAAAAAATAGTTTTACGTGATAAAAAATTGTGTAAAAAAATAGTGTCATAAATTTGTCCCCATTTTATAATATTATATTTGAATTGATAGTTTGACCATATACATATTGTTTAATAAATAACAATACTTTATGGTACGATTAAAAATTATATTGATGACTCTTACAGAACCTTAAGTAGTACGACATTAGACGAATACAAACATATAATTAACACATCTAACCTGGTTTAGTTTGTCAATTGTCATTAAAAGAGATAATTGGACAACGGTCCATTAACTTTAGTTCAATTGGAGCTTTGGTCCCTTAACTAAAAATTTACTAGTATTAATTCCTAAACTTGTAATAATGTGGAGCAATGATCATTTTGGCGAACTTTATTAAAACTTCTATCTATCTTTTGCCCCTTTAAACTCTTCATTTATGATGGAAATTCTAACGGAGTAATGAAAAAGTCATTATTCCGCATTATAATAAGTTCAACAGTCAATACTACCAAATTTTTAATTTAAAAACGAAAACTGCAATTAAGCCAAAATTCAAACACTATTACTCCAATTTTCTCTCATTTAAAAGGTTGGAACACCCCTTTTGCTAGCAGAATAAGCTTCATATATGCAGAGCATAATTCTTTTTATCAAGGGCATGATTCGTTTCGGCAACCAGCCATCAAATCTTTCTTTCTTTAACCTAAGTTTGTGCTGTCATCCATTTTGTTCTTGTGTGGAACTAAACCTTGCATCTGGCTTTCCTAATCTTCAATAATAAGTTCAAATGATTGTACATTTTCGGTGAGACATCCACAACTGTCTCGAACACGTGTCAGTCAACGAGCAATTGAAATATCATTATGCTACTTGAATCATTTTAAACTTTTTTAGAAGATCGAAAATTCAAGTGCATAACAATGTAAAGTACGCTACTAAAAATTTGCCGAAGAATTCTAGAAAAGTCAACAAGTGAATTCGAACAACATAAAAGGTAACGCATATTATGCATCACTCTTTAACAATTTGTTTGGATGAAGAAATTTAAGATTACTAAGGAATTTTAAAATGACGGGATTTTAGTTTCTATAATTTGTGAATTTTTTTTATTTGGTTAACCTATAAGAACAATGTAATTGAATACAGAATTTGTTATTTTCAACTCTCAATAATAGAAATTGGGAAATTACATATATTTACATAGAATTTAGACTTGGGAATTGGAAGTCCCAAATTTTAAGTTTTTTTTTTTTTTTTTTTCACGCGGAAATTCTAAATTTCTATGTTTATGAATCCAAACAAGAGAATTCGTGCATATCAATTTATAAATTTTGACTTTTATCCAAATTCAAGTTTATTTCTCTCATCCAAACATAGTGTAACTTTCATGTAGGACAAGTTAATGCTACACCACCAATGAACTCTTTATGAACTTTCTACAAACACATATTTTTGGCACAATGTTTTATAATATTGACACACGAATTAAGATCAAAATGTGAGGTGGAAGTAGGTCTATGAAAAATCATATTCTTGAGAGTCTTCTTAGCATTTATCTTAAGAATGTTAGGCTAATCCAACGTGCATGGGAGTGATGCGATGAGTTGGGTTACCATTTGGGGCAGGTAGTTAATTTAATCAATTAATAACTAAACCTAATTAATTAGAGTTTTCATGTTTTGCTAGTTAATCTGCTTCATGTCATCATGTGTCATAAGGATTAAGGCCTCGGCTATCGACCATGACCTGTGTCAATCACCAATTTGGGCTAAACATAGGATTTGTAGGAGTTTAAAAATGATAATAGACTTGGGTTGGGCTAAAATTGGACTATTATTCTGAGTTCATATTCATAGGGTAGGAACGGTTTGATCTGATGCGGTTTCGGTTGAAGCCAAAATTGAAATCAATTTTTTTTTTTCCGTGCAGGTCAGTAGGGTTTTCAAGCTTGAACTAAAATGGAACCAAACTATTTGGTTGCAGATTGGTTCGGTTTTCAATCGGTTTTGGTTTCAGTTTTAACCCATTTGCAAACTAAATGTTTTATGTCTCTAATACAACCCAATTGAAAAAAGAATTCATCATCAGCATACTAAATTCAACGTGAAATAAAGTTGAACGTCAAAATCCCTTATAACATTACTTTAATACAACCCAATTAAAATAGTTATGTTTACCATACTAAAACTGAAGTTCAAACAAACTTCAACATCAAAGGTTTTGGACATGCTATTCAAAAAAAAGGTTTTTCACTTTAGTCTTCAAGTTACTTACTACTTTGCTTCATTTAACACTTTGTCTTTCCTTTTCCTTTTGGACACTTACTCTTCGAAGGTTTAGGAGGCCTTTGAGCTTGGAGATGAGCTTGAGAAGATGATGCTTGGCAAGACCTTGGACCTTGTGAAAGTGAAGACGATGGATGAGAAGCTGTTGAATCTTGTAAATTAGAAGCTTGAGGTTGATTTGGAGCTTCTTGTCATGATTATGAATTAAGGGTAGAGAAGCAATACTTGTTATAAACTTTTAAAAACCTACAAAAAGTAACAAAACAAACTTACGAGCAAATTCAGGGGTCGGTAGATCTTGCTCTTTGCTCGGGTGCTCTATTTTTTGGAAAGAGCTAAATAAGCCGCTTACGAGTTCTCAAAATTGCATTATGTCCTCCCTAAGGTGCTTGCAAGTATATAGGGTGGTGGTTGTCATACTTCCATTCATCTAGTTACACTTATCTTCATTTTTAGCCGAGGTACATGGTATTTCACACTCCAAAATTAGGAGGTCAACTCCAGATGGGGGCAGGTTTCACATTTAATGCGTTAAATACGTAGATATGACTTGCTAGTTGTCCCTCTGTTCTTTAGTCAACACATAATGACAAAATGACATCTATTCAGGTTCACTTGCTTGACTAACATAGGGTAAAATTAACGAGTTGGACAGTAACATTTATAAAAAGAACAAATCTAATTTTATATTGCATGCTCAAACATAAAAGTTACAAAAGATTATTGTAAGTAGCCTCATTCCTTTGGTATCATGTCTCACATGTTTGGAAAAAAAAAAAAAAAAAAAAAAACATTTTCCAGAATGTGTCACCAACTAGTATGGGCCTAGCTGCCATTGTTGTGTTGAATCATTATATACTAATTTAAATTTTTGTGTTATCTTATTGTCCGTCTATTTTGATATTACTTTTTAGTGTACTCAGAACATGAGTATATATGTTATATATTATATAATTTGAGGAACATTTGAAAAAAAATTTCTCCATTTATATAATTACATATAGCATACCACATCGTATTTCGGTCACATTGAAAAACCTCTTCACTTTTTAAATACATGTTCTTTTTCTTCATTAGGGTTAGGTAGCAATTTTAGCACACCGAATGAAAAAATTAACCCTACTGAAACACAATTTTTGTCTCACGTTATCGTTTATCATCAAAGTATATAAACAAATTCGTTAAAATTATCTACGTGGCACAAATAAGACTTACTATTGATGAAATGTGTCACACGTTTCCAAAAAAAAATTTGTTAGAGTTTTATTTTTCTTATTTGGAAAATAAATTTTGTTTTGAATATCATATTTTATTAATTTTAAGCCATATGACACTTATGTGGCACATATTTGAGCAACAATTGGTCATATTTTTTATCACGTAAACAATTTTGATGGATTTACCAATCAATTTTGAAAACAGGAGCAATGTGATAAATGAGTTGAGTTTCAAAGAATTAGGTTACTAAGTTTGAATTTTAAGAAGTTAAGTGAATCTCGAGTTGAGTTTTTAAGTGTGTAAATATGGTTTGTTAGGACTAAAATTTATAAAAATTAAACTAAAATACAAAAGCATCGATCTTAACTAAAATCATGGAATCTTTCCAAAGAAAAAACCTAAATCATGGATTAAATAATGTTATAAATTGATTTATAATTTTGTGAAAGTCGTTGCCGTCCGATTCTCACCAATGACAGTATGTATCACACTGAGCTTCAGTTTGAGTCGGCTGGGGCCCTTACTTCTTTTATTTCATAACTAAACGCTCACTAATTTACAAATATTACAAAATCATCCATTTTGCTTATATCGCTTTGAAAAGAAAGTCTCAATTAATAGTCACATGTCTCTCTTTTTCATCACCTAAAACTATATGTTATTAAAAGCATATCTATTCTGCAATCAATGCCCTTAGCATCTTAGTAGAACCATTGGACTTAACCTTCAATTTTGAAATGACCTAACCTTCAATTTTGAAATGACCTCCTTTCACATTACAATCAAAGTATTATATATTAGAGTTTATGGTACGTTTGATGGGCTGCTATGAATATGACTAGTAGTATTGGACTAGATTGGATGAGACTTGACTGGTTTCATATCCGTTGTTTTGTACTCACTCAGCCAGCAGTGCTGGACTGAATGTGGTTTTTTTTTTTTTTAATAATTAAAATTTTAAAAAAAATTGGACAAGAGATCGTCGGAATTTTCTTAGAAAAGGTGAGAAAATGCCGTAATTTGAAGAGTTCCAAATTTTTTAGAGAGAGACGAGTTGGTCTTTGTGATTGGCCTTTTCATAGGTCAGGTGTTAAGAAGAAGAAGCAGCAGCAGCTTGCTTCAACAAATAAGAAGCTCGCCGAGTTGGTGGGGTTCATAACCCGTTTGTTATGTCGGGATTCAAATCCCATTGGATTCTAGACTCATGTCCAAGATGGGTAACCAATTCGAAATACACTTTACACTAACCAAACAAAGGTTGGGATTCATATCCATTTTAATTGTCCATATCCTATCCCCAGCCGGACCACCAACCGGGGCCTATACGTGCTAAAGAATAAATTATCAACGTGATTATTATCGTATGTCTAAATAATATTATTGTTTTACCATTGAAAATCATAAATTTTCTTAATTTGGAGGACATGATACTAAAAAATAGTCAGGGTTTCTTTTAGGAATTGTTCTTAAAGCAAAACCAATCAAGTGAAGTATTCGATTTTGGAATATTTTATACATATTGTGGTTAGTGCACTTAAATCTTTTCTTTTTCAAAGAGATATATTCTCTATTTTGTGGGTTTCATACTATTTAGGCACCCTTTATTTATATTTTCTCTTTTTGGGTCTGAATTTTGTTTTTTTAGAGAGGTTGGTAGGCTTGGAAGTCCATTGGAAATATAATAGAAATGATATCCCATCTACCATGTCCTAGCAAACTTGTTATAAAATTCTCTTTGATGTTGTTCACTCTATGTTATTATCCAATGTGAAATGTGTCTTTGTTGAACTAGACACCATACCATATTCCACTCATCTCACACCCTTTTTGAATTTGAGTACTAATTAGTATGTCCATGATTCCCTTTCAATATATTCTGCATATTAGAAGGATGAGAGAAAGAATGAACCAATGGCGGGGGAAAAAAAATCAGCATTATTATGATATTTAAAAACTATATGTTGGCCTAAAATGAAATTAAAATTTTTTGCCTTGGAGTTACCGACGTGTTGAGAAAGGATAGGTTAGGTCAATAATTCGATTCCTAATTTTTCACCTTAAATCACAACAGACTCATTGAAAAACTTGAAGCTAGTGTTCACAAAATGTAGCAATCTCAACAAGCTAATTTTTATTCTTTTTCGTGGCTAATTACTTGTTCGGTATAAGGCTAATAAAGTTGATGAACTTTGAAATTAAGCAATCAAAATGTGTACATTTTACAAGCAAAATTCTCTGTTTTTTATTACAAGTAATATTCTAGACTAAGGAGAGGAGGAAAGTTTGAACCTGGTAAGCAATAGGTTGAAGAGGAAGACCTTAACCACCAGGGCAATCTATCACTTGTAGCAAACATCGTATTCTTCTTGCACAAAACTTGTTATTTAAGTTGCATTTTGAATTTTCATTTCATTGAGAAGTAATTTCAGCCGGCATCTTTTATATATTATTAATTATTTTTATCTTTTGATTTTAGTTAGATTAATTCAATCCAAATATTAAAAATAAATAATAATAGACAAGAAGAGAATTTGAGTGCAGAAATCACTTATTATTTATATTCTAAATGGTGAGCTTCATTCTAGATGGTTAACCATAAGAAATTGGCCGAAGAAGTTTGTGGCTTTATTTATTTATTTATTTTTTAGATAATGAAGATCGTGGCTTAAATATTAAATTAGTGCATAACCTTTTTGAGTTGATTAAATTTGAGATCTGCACTGTGGATCCCTTAAGCAGCTTATTTTTTCCATTTTTTATGTCTAATCATTTCCAAGCCAGCTGAGACTCCATTGACGAATGGAAGCATGCTAATCATTTCTGCCATAACAGGAGATTAAGGGACATAGAGACTAAATTTCTAAGTAAAATTTGTAACCAAATGATATAATTGTTGTTGATGATGATTGGATTATTACTTAAGTATTAATTAACGTACTTATTTTTTATCGGTGACACATTATTTAGTTTGCAAACTTAGTTTAGAAATTTAGTCTCTCTATGATTACCCAAGTAATAAATCATATTTCTAGTTCGACAAATTATATTTTATGTAAGGAGAGAATCCGTGACACTACTTTTTTCACACAATTTTTAGCACATGTTTTAATGGAACTCATTCCGTAATGTATTTAACTATCTGAATATTCTATATTTGAAAACATCATTCATGGATCATCCTTGGCAAAAATTAGACAAATCCAAAATCATTGAAACATTCATTTATAGTGAAGAAAATAGACAAATACGGTTCTACAAAGAAACTCTAAACCCTTAATCCAACGGTCATATGATTATATATTTGAGTGATTTTTTGTAAACATGATATTTAATGAAAAACCTAACAGATGAACGGTTCAGATAATTAAATTAATTACGAAGTGAGCCTCACAAAAACATATATAAAAAAAAACGATACCACAAATTTGTCTCCATTGTATAATATTATATTTAAATTGTTAGTTTGACTGTCACATCCCGGCCCAGGGCGGATCACTTCCCGGGCCCGCTCCACCACCGTAGCACGATATTGTCCGCTTTGGGCTTACCATTCCCTCACGGTTTTGTTTTTGGGAACTCACGAGCAACTTCCCGATGGGTCACCCATCATGGGATTGCTCTCGCACGCTACTCGCTTAACTTCAGAGTTCCCATGGAACCCGAAGCCAGTGAGCTCCCAAAAGGCCTCGTGCTAGGTAGGGATGAGAATATACATTTAAGGATTACTCCCCTGGGCGATGTCGGATGTCACAATCCACCCCCCTTAGGGGCCCGACGTCCTCGTCGGCACATTTCCGGCCAGGGATTGGCTCTGATACCAATTTGTCACATCCCGGCCCGGGGCGGATCACTTCCCGGGCCCGCTCCACCACCGTAGCACGATATTGTCCGCTTTGGGCTTACCATTCCCTCACGGTTTTGTTTTTGGGAACTCACGAGCAACTTCCCGATGGGTCACCCATCATGGGATTGCTCTCGCACGCTACTCGCTTAACTTCAGAGTTCCCATGGAACCCGAAGCCAGTGAGCTCCCAAAAGGCCTCGTGCTAGGTAGGGATGAGAATATACATTTAAGGATTACTCCCCTGGACGATGTGGGATGTCACATTGACAGCCTATATATCATATTGTTTAATAAACAACAATACCTTGTCGTATGATTAAAAATTATGTTGGCGACTCGACATGCATAAACCCAAGTAGTACGACATTAGACGAATACAAACACATAACACATCTAACCTAATTGTTAGTTTGTCAATTATCTTTAAAAATGTAAGCACTATGTGGTACGGTGGTTGGGGAATAATTTTAGACCCATATTCAGCAAGGTATGTTTTAGGTTCGATTTATAACGTTAGTGAAGTGCATAATGATGGTCAGAAAGAAGCTAAAATGTGTCTATGAGAATTTTCGATTCCTAGAAAAAGAGCAACATGTCTAAATCATCGAGGGTTGCCCTTTAAAAAAAATAAAAAATTATCATTAAAAAGGTTGGAACTCCCCTTTTGCTAGCAGAATAAGCTTCATATATGCGGAGAATAAATCATTTAACTAAATACATGATTCGTTTGAGCAACCAGCCATCAAATCATTCTCTCTTTAAACTCGGTTCCTGTGCTGTCATCCATTTTGCTCTTGTGTGGAACAAAACCTAGCATCCGTCTTCCTTAATCTTCAATAATAAGTTCAAATGATTGTACATTTTTGGTGAGACAGCCATAACGTCTCTAACACGTGTTAGTTCACGAGTGGTTGAAAAATCATTATAGTACTTCAATCATTTTAAATTTTTCTAGAATGTTGAAAATTCGTGACAACAACTACCTACCATACATTGTTGAATGTTTGCGGAATAATTTTAGAAAATTCAATGAGAGAATTCGAACATCACAAAAAGGTAATGCGTGCTATACATTGATTTCTTGTAGGATCCTGTATTTGTGTATCAAAGTTGGTTTGCTAGTGTTTAATTGAGATAATAAAAAATAAAATAAAAAACTATTTCCGGATTAGAAAAGTACTTTCAAATTAATGTGCAGGAAATTTGGGTTTTCAATGAGATCTGGTGTTTGAACAAGAAGGTCAATGACTATTCACTAAGTTTGGCATTAACCAATTTAGTCTCCATTTTACTGAAGGATTATGAGTTCAAATATCACAAAAACAAAATGCCGAGACGATGATGTGTGAAAACACTTAATCCATAAGTTTAGTAGACGGAAAATAATGTATAAAAAGATTATAATAGTGTGACATCACTCCTTAACTTTCATGTTGAACAAGTTAACGTTACACCAACAACCTACTAAATTAATCCAGTTGATGGTCACAAGTTAATTCCTGAGTTAATGTTGGACAAGAACGTTGGAATTATCCAACGTTCATGGGAGTGAATCGGAATGGTGGCAGTTTCTTGCATAATTTGTTAACCTGACACGAAAATAATAGATTTCGAGTCAACATGTTGACGAGTTAGGTCGTTATCGGGTTAATGGGCCATTATCGGATCACTCATTAAGAACCTGATACAATATCATTTGCTATATCTAAAACAGACCGATTAACTTGACACGAAATGACACCATAGGTTAACGAATTAGGTCTCGAATCACTTGTTAAAAATCTATTAAGATAACAAGTTTGACACGACACGACACGATCTGTTAAGATAACAAGTATAACACGGAAACGATACGAACATGACAAACACAACCAAATTCCTAGGCCTTAGAATGACGTGATGATCTATGTCACCATTTGGGTAGGTAGTTAATATAATCAATTAATAAGTTAAACTAATTAATTGGAGTATTCAAGTTTTGCTAGTTAGTTTGCTTCATGTGATTGTTGGTGCACTTGGCTTATAATAATATTCCTCATCAAACTTTAGCTTCATATATTACTTGTTAGAAATTAGTTTGCTTCATATCATGTTGCATGACTGATTAGGATTAAGGCCTCAGCTATTTTAAATGATCTATGTTAATCACCAATTTGTGCTCAACAATAGGATTTGTACGAGTTTAATTATGATATTAGACTTGGGTTGGGCTCAACTTGGACTATTCCTCCTCCTTGACAAAAAAAAAAAAATCGTTTTTGTCATGTTCGTGTCTTTTTTTATATTTAATTATGTGAAAATTTTCATCAAAATTAAGACGCATATAATGTAGACGCATAGCTGAAAGGATTAAGACGCATTTAATGTAGACGCATGGTTGAAAGGGTTGAAGAGCAGCTAGACAAGTCTCAACGTTACGTTACAAAGCCACAACCAAAGAATTACACACAAGTCACAACATTTTAATTTTAGTAAGCTCTCTAGTAGATTAGTACAACGTTAGGTTACATATTAAGATCAACAACTTAAGTTTTGAGGTGACGAGGATTAACCACCTCAACTCTACTAACCCCCTCCTTGTCCTCCGCCGCCTTCGCCACCTCCACCTCCCCCACAACCAGCCCCGCCACGTCAACATCTTCCCCCTTCACGATCCTCTCCTCCGTCTCCTCATCCACGTAGTTCGGATCCCCCTCGTCGATCGCCACCGGGACCGGGTCCGTCATATCATCCACCACGCCACCAGGCCCCTCCCACGTGTACTTGCCACCATGGCCCGACTTGGGCGGAGGCCTCCCGATTCTAGTCCCGTCTTTCGGGTGGCGGTCCAGTCGCTGCACGCCTTTGTCTATGAGCTTCTTCTCGACGTACTTGACGGTGTCGATGTTGTGGGTGTGGAGCTCCATCTTCTCCACCCTCTTCCGGCCCTCCTCGTCGTGGCTCACCGCCCGGATCGTCACCGTGTCTTTCTTGCCGTCGATGGGCTTCATTTTTTTATGCACTCTCCCGAGTCTCTCTGTCTCGACTCTTGGGTGTATATAAGAGAGAGAGAGAGAGAGAGAGAGAGAGAGAGAGAGAGAGAAAGAGAGAGAGGGAACTAGAAGGTGCTGGGAAGAAGGTAGCATTGTACAAGCTGTTGCTGCAACCTTCTGCCGTGTGGTGGCCTAACAGATTCCCACGTTTTGTTGTATGAATGTTTATCCTTTTTCTGGTAACTCTGAGAAGCTTCTGCACAAATTTAAGGGAATAAATTTTGGACCAGAGTGCATGAATTCTATCTTTACAAGCCCCGTTATTCGAAATGTTTGTATTAATGAGCCTTTCTCCCTGCGGACAAAATATGCGGACGAAGATCCAACGGTTGTGATCAGCCGAGTCTATCAGTTTCTAAAAATTTGTATGATCCATGTACATTTTGAAGTGATTTCCGCACGCTTAATTTCTCCTCTTGCACAGTATATTTTTTGGACACAATAAACTGTTGTGTTCTGATATCAGCTTCCTTGATATGTGTGATATTTGAAGGAATTGGATCCCCTTCGAGACAAACCCTCGAGATCCTCATGACTCATTAATACGGCCCGTTGGATTTTGATCTAAAGGTTACAAACATGAGGTCTCTCTAAAATTATAATAAGTGTAAGCGTTGGATCAAAATCTAACAGCTCGTGTTATTGGATCAGGAGGATCCTAAAGGTTTGCCTCGGAGAGGATCCAATTCCATATTTGAACTTTTGTTACTTGCTTA
Organism: Pyrus communis; assembly: GCF_963583255.1. NCBI lineage: Eukaryota > Viridiplantae > Streptophyta > Magnoliopsida > Rosales > Rosaceae > Pyrus > Pyrus communis. Next base: position 26,130,005 of record NC_084811.1, read on the forward strand.
ACGTAAAAGCTGCTTTTCATTTTTCTTGTACTGTGGAAAATAGATCCGAAGGGAGAGCATTTCAACTTCTGCTTTTTGTTTGCAGCATTTGAACATGTTGTATTCTGCTTCTTTCTCTGTGTTTGTCTAGCTGTTGCTCTTATTGCAACACTTTCAATTCGATAGTTCAAAGCTTCGATGGAACATATATTTGATAAGTTTGTTCATTTTATTTCTAATTCAGCAATGTATGTCGTATATACTATTTGGTTTTCAACAAAATTGATATTTGTTTTTCATTGTTGATTTTAGAATAATGAGACAGAGAAACAATAATTTAGGTAAGGTGTGAATTCTCTCTTTTAAAATTTATTAAAAAAGAGAGTTGTTATTAGTATTAAAAAACTTTCGTATTACAAATTTTCGATATTTAAAAAGAAAAATACGTAAGGACTGTACGATAAAATTCTTGGAATGTCTGTAATAATTCTCAAAAAAATTGAGAAATTACAATGAATTTTTTTTAATAGAATGACATTTGAAAATAGAAGCGTCGTCCACAAAATTAGCTTGCCTGAAAATGTGCCTGAAGAATATATTCAATAATTGGCGAGCAACTTCTTGATGAACAGCCTTTCTACCTGCACTGGGAGAGCTTCTATCCCAGCTAGAAGAGGCAACGGGCCGGGCCGACTAAATAATAGAACTTTAAAACGAAGTTTTAACGAAAAATTTACAGTATTGTTCGTTTTAAAGAAAAATTACATTTTACACTCAATTCTGGTACTATTTATTTTACCCTTTATTTTGTCATTATCATTAAAATTCAAAGTTTTCAAGCCATTTTCATTAGTTTTCCTATTTTAAAATGGAAATTTTAACGAAAAGCTTTCGGTACCGTTCACTGTAACGAAAAATCATATTTTTACACTAAAATGTCAATCGTGGTACTATTCATTTTACCTTTTATTTTGTCTTTATCATTAAAACTTAAAGTTTTCAAACTATTTTCATTAGTTTTTTTTATTTTTAAATTAGGTTATTATTGATGAAAGAAAGCTGGAGTTTCATTGTAAATTTAATTAATATATAAAAAGAATTTTTATTCCGATTGGTGCTTGACTTGACATTGGATATTTCAATTAAAATGATCATTATAACAGAAAATTGCTCGATTTGGTCCATTAAAATGAGTCTCGCGAGTCAACTCGGTTTTTTCGTTAGCTTCCTGTTAAATTTTATGTTAGTATGATGATGTGGACACACTCATTCAATCATATAGCATCACGTGAATCAGTCTTAAAACTATTTCTTTAAGATTTTGAAATTAAAATTGACAAACTAAATCAATAAAAAACTAAAACAAAAAAGAATAATTGCAAAAGTTAGGAAATGAAAGAGGGAGAGAGAGAGAGAGACGAAATTAGGCAATAGCGTCGACAGCGATGGACGATGGGCTGGCGACGGCTGCTGTGGATGGGGATGCTCTCGAGATTTGAGATCTGGGCGATGATGGTTGTCGATCGCCTTCGGACGCGTCCACCGTTGCTATGATGGTGATTGACGAGGATTTTTTTTCCCCGTTTTATTTGTTTATTTTTTCAATTTTAGTTTTTTAATTCTTAAAAAGCTTTTTTTAATTCACATAGCGCTATAGATTGCATAAGTGACATCGACTCGTGTGCCACATTAGCACACTAACATAAAATTTAATAGAATAATTAAATTGATTTATGAGACTCATTTTCGAAGACCAAGTCGAGGGTTTAGGACTATTTTGATTAGAATGTCCAATTTCAGGAACCAACCATGATAAAAATCTTATAAAGAGTAGTACAACATTTTGAAAGAAAGTTGATAATATACAAAGTAGCCAGATTACTTATCAACAACAAGTGACCCTTTATCAGAATGGTAAAAAAATGTTAAACCATTGCATAACGGCTTGGGTTCAAATTTCATCAATGATTAATCTAACATATAAAAAAAATTACTCATGAGCATATATAAGGTCGTGCAACTTTTTCGTGTGGAATATTCTCACCGGATTTTTGTTTCAATCCCGGCCGTAGCCGGCCGATATGAAAATAAAATCGAAAAATATAAAAATTATTCTTCTCCAACCCATTAAAACGGCAAAATTAAAAAAATAAAATAAAAATAAAAAACAGTAAAAACAAAAAATAAAATAAAATACTTGTATATGTTGCGGGCCCGGAGGGTTCGAATAATCGGAGACTCGGCCGGCGAAAAGAAGACATTCTCCAAACAAAAAAAGAAAAAGACCCCAAAAAGCAAATCCCTTGGTATTCGGATGCCCGATAAATAAAAAAAAAACCAAAAAATAAAGAAAAGAAAAGAGAAAATTACCAGCAGCGTGCGATTGATCAGCGGAGGAGTAGGAGGAGGAGGTGGAGGTGCAGACATGGTTAATCAATGAGCTGTTGCGTTGGACTGGACTGCGTTGGACGGGATTGCGTTGGATTGGACTCTTAGCCCTAACCGCAATGGAAGGTCAGCCTTTCATCTCCCCCACTTTCTCTCTGTACTTGTCAAATTTGACTGTTTCGTTTCCTCTTTGTCAACTCTAGGTTTTCTGTGTTAGAGTTTCTTATTAATTCAGTGTTTTTTGTGCTCAATTTTGAATTTTGATTAAATTCAAGAGCTTAATTTTGTATTTTTAAAGTGAATTCAAGAGCTTGTTCCCCAAAAGGAAGTAAAATTAATGTCCCCAGCTGAGTTTTTGGTGGATAAGTTATGGGTTTCATTGCACAATGACCCTGATTCTGTGACTGTAAAATTTATGATATAAATTGAATGTCTAAAGGCATTGGGTGATTTGTTCACATTGTCATTGTTGCAACTGCACTGCTCCAGAAGTTGGTGGAATTACGACGGCGCTGCCGGTAGGGACTAGTATGATTTCCATTTCAAGATTGTATTTTTCTAAAATTTTCCATATCTGTAATTTTTTTGTGGAGTATATTGGATGGGTGAAGGGGCACAATGGGTGATGAGAATTTTTTTCATGTGAAATGTTTAGATTAATGAATTCGCACGTTTGATCATTTGATTGGTGTCTTCTAATCTGACTTAGTGGTGATCATGTTTATGATTCTCTTGTTTAAACAATTGGTTCCTATTGTATCTAATTTGTTATGGAAAAAAATGATCCAAATGAATACGTGGATGGGATGTACTTGGCACATTATTGTCACCGCAATTGGTTGCAAAAGAGCCAATAGCTTAGATGCATAATAGAGAGACAATTATTTGTTGGGCAGATTTGGAACCATGCAAGTCTGATGTTGGAGGAGGACATGGCTAAATGAGGAAAGGTATTGCTTTTGGTGGAACTTGGGGATAGAATAGTGGAAGAAGATTAAATGTAAAACTAGTTGGAAAATGAAATACAGCATACTCGATAAAGTCAGCAAGGATAAAAATTAGGAGAGTGGTGTGAGAGTAGGGCCCAAGGAGTCACAACCATGAGGGAATGCATTACGTGTATCATATAAGGATGACCAAGAATGAAAAACAGAAACAAAGAATAATATATATATAAGGTACAGCATTTGACCAGAAAAAGCTATGGAGTGCAAACACGGATTTTAATAGGATGCAAAAACTCTTATTAGTTTTTGATTTGTTGGATTTATGATCAATTTTATTTCTATAGTTCTCCGCTCATCATTAATAAAGCTTTTGGGATTCTTATAAAAGTGATAGAAAAAGGTAGAGAACCACTGATGATCAAATTTTGATAACTGCACAGCTTTTCTATCATTTTTAAAGTCGATCAGTAGCAATTGTGTCAGTTCATTGGTATATATTAATTGTGTGGATGCACTTGTGAAGAAATAGTGCACAAACACACACGTGTAGATTCATGTGCATATTCTTGTTTAGAATCTCATTTAGCTGATCAACATTATTATACTTTATTTGGCAGGTGTGTCCCCAGACCAGGAATCAGTTGGGTCTGGAACAAAGAGGTCTAGCGCATCATCTGGCAGTAGGTCTCGTAACTGCAAGGAGTTTCTTCATAGATTTGTAGATAGTGGCATGCTTACTGCACAACTGGAAGACTGGTTTGAATCTATATCCAGTGAATCAGAACCAAAGAAACCGGCCTTTGATGTGCCTTTTGAGATGATAGAACTTCAAAAGTTTGACTATGCATTGGAAGGGATTTCATTTCAGCAGGTGATTAGGATGCCCAATTCCGTTTACACTTCAACATCTGATGCTGTTGAAGCAACTGCTTATCTTGCCCTTGAAGATTTTTTACATGCTGGTGCAAAGGGATTGTGGGAAGCATTCTGGAATCAGGATGGACCCATGCCTTTTTCTGTTGCTTGTCTATACAATGAAAACTTAAAATTCTACCAGGCTGAGAAGGCAGTTGCGGATGGTAAGCTTGGAGGTCTTTGTGCTACTGGTTTATTGCTTACAAACCCTAGACATCCCCGTGGGAGGTGGGATCATATTCTTGAACTGTCTCTTTTAAGGCCTGATATCAGAAACTTTTCCATGGATAGTGACAGGCAGCTTTCTCTATCTGTTTTAGGCGAGGCCCTTTTCTATGCTATCCGTGTACTATTATCAAGAAGCTTGAGCAGAATGAACTACTCTCAGAGTTCAAACTCTGTGTTTATTCTTCTTGTTGATTCTCAGTATGGTGGGGTAGTAAAGGTTGAAGGAGATGTAAATAAGATGGTGTTTGATGCCAATAATGTTTACGAATGTGCTGCTGAATGGATTACAAATCATTCTAGGATTGCAGTCTCGTCGATTGATAGGATCTGGAACAAGGTTGGAAATGCCAACTGGGGAGACGTTGGTGCCTTACAGGTACTTTTCGCTACCTTCCATTGTATCGTGCAATTTGCTGGATTTCCCAAGCACTCGATAGAGGATTTAGCTGCTGATCATGGTCCTCGCCTCCAAGCAAGAAGGACTGAGAGGCAGTTGGGGAATTCCCGGGCGAATGGAAATGGTTTATATCGGTTCCAGCAGCGCAGTGTATCCCCTGAAATCGTTGAAGTTCACGATGATTCTGCTAAAATTGAGACCGAACAGTTAATGAAGCTAGAAGTAGGATCTGTATTATGGTTGGAGGATTCTAACTGGCAAAAGGGTTACCATATCAGTCAACTCTTTTATAATAATGAACATCCATATTACATTGCATCTCCCGTTGAAGAACCTCAGAGAAGTTTCTTTCTATATGTTGGTTCTCATCCTTCCCAGCTGGAGCCCGCGTGGGAGGATATGAATCTGTGGTATCAAGTTCAGAGGCAGATGAAAATATTGACTATTATGAAACAGAAAGGTCTATCTAGCAAGTATCTACCTCAGTTAAGTGCTTCTGGCAGGATTATTCACCCTGGTCAGTGTCAGAAACCCAGCTCGGGTGGAAACTGTGATCACCCCTGGTGTGGCACTCCGATTCTTGTGACCAGCCCAGTTGGTGAAACAGTGGCTCATATGATAAGCGAGGCCAGATTTGGTATGGAGGACACGATCAGGTGTTGCCATGATTGCTTATCTGCACTTTCAACTGCCGCTTCTGCAGGAATTCGCCATGGAGACATCAGGCCTGAGAATGTGATTTGTGTCAGGTCTGCCGAGAAGCAACCTTATTTTGTTCTTATTGGTTGGGGACGTGCTATTCTTGACGATAGGGACCGCCCTGCAATGAACCTTCATTTCTCTTCAACTTATGCTCTCCAGGAGGGAAAGCTATGCTCAGCTTCAGATGCAGAGAGCCTTGTTTACATGCTTTATATTTCCTGTGGTGGGGTTTTACCTGATCTTGATTCGGTTGAGGGGGCACTGCAGTGGAGAGAGACTTCTTGGTCCAGGAGATTAATTCAGCAGAAGTTAGGTGAGGCCTCAACTGTGTTGAAAGCATTTGCCGATTATGTTGATAGTCTATGTGGGACACCATATCCCATGGACCATGATATATGGCTAAGAAGGTTGAGGAGAAACATTAATGAGGATGATTCTGGGAAGGAAATTGATACATCGGGGTAAGACGTTTTTTCAAGGGCCACTGCATTAGGAGTGATACCTTGTTATCTGGATCACAAACCGTTCCTGGCTGCAATGACATGAAATTTTGTAAGAAGTTTTTTTATACATGATGTCGATTGTCCAATGTGATGATCATCTGGAGTCTATTGCTTGGAAGTTGGAACAGAATATTCATGTAAAAGGACGGAGATATACGTTGGAACAGAATGTGATGTTTACGCTGTTCCTTGCTCTGGAACCTATTTTGGGACTGCTTCATGGATTCTGCGCAGGTGAGCATCGTTTTTCACGAAATTTCTGAGCTTTTAGGGTTAGTGTGTTCGTGGCGGACCTCAGGATTTAAAAATTGTATGGATATGTTTGCATACAGCTCCCTAGTAACAGTAGGGGATCGAAAAAATCATTGATTTCTCGACTCCTGAAGAATTTTTGTTAAAGAATATTTGCTGTATTTATTACCATTCCTTTGTAAAGAGATAGATTCAAAGTTGCCTGGAATATTTTCGAATGCTAAGGTTCCAGTGGACTGAAGTATTCCATTGTGTCCAGGGCATCACCCTTTTGTGTAAATGTATTAGTCTTTTAAGTGTGTATTGAAAAGTCATTTTAATGCAATTATCTGGTCTTTTGGTCTTCCTCTAGTTTCCACTATTGGCGTTGGTCGAGGCTATCAAAATTATTGGTGGTGGTACTTTTTTCAATGTTGGAAGATGTCTCAAGTTCGAATTGACCCATCCGCTGATTAAAAAAAAGGTGGATGGGTGGACATTCAAGGGAGCTTGTGATCCCAAACACAAGATGAAGGTAAAGAGAGGCCAAAGCGTCGGGTGTGAAGTTTGTTTCTCAATAAATATGCTTGAAGGAGATCTCAGAGTAATTTAACCAAATGGTGGATGTCTCATAATTGTCCGGGTTTAGGCGCAACGCAGATTATGGTTGCCTAACACTGTTTCCTCTCCACTTGGGTGGTTGAAAACATGCCGGAAGTAATAAAGGGTATTCGACAACATGTTGCTGAAATTTACACCAAGCATTAAACCCTGATGTTCGGGCCAAGTTGACTAAGACAATGTAGTTTATTTTTGCACTTGGATGTCTCATAATCTGCACTTAACAAACGTTAAATCCTGATTTACGAAGTACGAAAATTTTGTAGTTTATTTTTTTTTTAAGAAAAAAAGATGTTCTTTGTTGTCAATTCCCGGTAAGGTAAAACTGGAAAATCGAAAAATAACACTTTCAACAGCTATAGCTGGGATCAAAGTAACGATAAGTTGCAACAAAAATAAGACCGAATGAAACAGCTGAAAATTGCAGACACCGATCTCGTCTGCTAATGTAAGGATGCAGAATCGACGAAAATGGACGGGATTAGATCGGATTGGATGAAATCCCGAAAAGGCAGCGACGAAGATTCATTTACGTACATGGCTCCCTGGAAAATTATGAATCCTGATTCAGAGAAAGTGAAGTAAATTAGATTATAGCATTAGCATCTGGACAGCAATGAGATGAATATCGAAAGAGTAAAATGTGCACTTAGAGAAAAACCGATCATTTGCGGAATTAGGAAAACGCTTTCTTCCTACTTTCGTTTCTATCCAATGCTCTTTCCACGATATATGTTCATGGTTCAAAGTTTCTACCTTGCATGGTTACAACATTTTGAGAAATTATGACACACGGTTCTGTTTCTGCGAACTGCAGAGGTTTCGCTGTCCCAAGATTATATGAATGTCAGGTTCAAATCTGTCTGCTCCTACAAGAACTATGTAGCACAACAGAATGATTTGTAGAACGTCTAAGTTGACAGCTAATGACCAATGTTTCGAGAGGAAAATTATATCTTCATGTTACGGTTTTTACCATTCTCTACACCTCACGAATCCAACAAAGTTTAAGCGAAATGATGCAACTCGAAACTGATAATACCATATGCCACAACAGAACATCTTAAAGCCAACAAGCCATACCAATATGACGAAAGAGAGCGAGAGAGATACATACCTTGAAGTTTTTTATGTGATTCCTTCGTTCACTAGGCTGCATTGGAGTGTCTATCCTTACCCCCTACATTTCGGCGTCTCCAGTATTGGAAGAATTGAAGTAGTATCTAAACTACATTAAGGTACAAGAATTTCAGATTGTTCAAGATATTGCTTGTTCTGCAAGAAAAAATTTCCAACGTTCGAAGGAAACTACAATAACAAATCTTTCCAGTATGTGAATGCACTTTACTATTTAACAAGTACCAAAGTATGCTATGCTCGAAGAAACATATGAAATAGTGACGATATAAAAAGGATACAAAAATATCCAGAAGCATGCATCCTCCAGCATCCACCAGCCACGCAAGATTAGGACTGATTTTTGACCACTCCATGCTGTTCACCAAAATGCTACACAACAAAGAACCACGACCATTAGTAAAACAGATAAAAATAACACTCGAAACATCCCACGTTGTGGTAAGAAAATACGCCATTTACTTTCAAACTTACGCTAAGGTAAATGGCTGTAAATCAAAAGGCCAAACAGTAGTAAAAGAACCATAAAAGTTTAAGCAATAGTCACCTTGCGACGTAAGCTGCATTTCCAACAACAGCAAAGATGAACATAAAAGGATTAAGCCCCTGCATATTGTACAGAAAAATTATCTCTCTCATTGATACTCATTTCAATAATAAGGGAATATTTGGTATTACATATATATTTGTTGACAAAGAGGGTCGTCTTACTAGAGTATGATTAGACCTTAAAGTATATTAGTTTTACAAAATTCACATAACGAATTAACCCACAAAGTCCTAATTCTGATAAAAACTAAAACAAAATACAAATAACCCCTAAACTTGAGCTTATGTCTAACACAAACACAGATTAACTTTCTTTTTCCATCCATTATTAACTACAACAATGAAGGCGAAAATGCTTACGTCAACATTCCCCTTGCGGATCTGCAAAAAAATTGATCAAGAACCAGAAGTTAACATTGCTCAGACAACTGAGACAGAAGGCAAATGCCCATATTCTATAATAAAGGGTACTACTCACGAAAGAAATTGACTACTTCTAAGGGTACTACTCACATTTAAGTAAATTTGGGGAAACCGTCCACCAATGTAAATAACTGCCATTCCCCAACCAAGGAAAGTTCCTATCCCACTGCTATGTTTAGTACCCATTTCTCGCAACAGCCCACTATTTCCCTGAAATTCAAATGGCGTTTCACCAGAAAAGAACAAACTCAAAAGTTGAGAACAATAATGATGACGATGATCGGATAATGATGATAAAAGATATTCCAACTCTTTTACCCAACATTCCAACTAATAGGCCACTTATCCAATAGCTTAAACGTTAAGAGGCAACTGAAAGCGAAAACTGGTTAACGGTAAACACTAGTGGTCTGCGCAACAAGAATACTGCTGCCCAACCAGTTTTATATATAGAATCTTAAGAGTAATAAAAGTGAAGTAAACTAATACTTTGGAATGTCAACTACCTGCAACAGCCTTCTTCCTACTTGCATCACTACTCCTCGATTTGGATTATCAACACTTAAATCAACTGATCGTTGATTAAAAGTGCAAAAGAGGGTCATTAGCGAGACCTAAAGTAGAAGAGACAAAAGTTTACATCGTAAGATCAAGTGCTAGAACAACAGAATATAATTATACAATCAGCAATGTAGAGCTCACCACACACAGGGTAGTCTTGACATTACTAGATGGTGCAGATTGTGTAGATGCAAGTGCACCAAGCAAGGGCTCTTCATTTGGATTTCGATTACGATTAAATGGAAGAGTTGTTCTTTGTGCTGCATGAAATCCTTCTGAAGGGGTGTGACTCCTTGATAAAGATCTTGCCGATCTGATGAATTTCCAAGAAAACAGATATCCAATTACATGATCACGATTGTCAACAACGAAAATTAGATAGATCACTGCACTGTGCAGATTTAAAATTCTGTCAAAAACCATCTGATTATAGTTTCAGACGTTCTGCAAAAATGTTACCAACTATTTCAGCTAGCAACATTTTGTTTCACGATTTCAAGCTTATATATGTAGCAAGGGTGAGCAACTGATCAAAAGCTCTATTACAAAAATCAGAGAGGAATGAATATCTCCAAGTCTCGAGCACAAGCAGTCAAAAGGCATACACGAGTTATTGAATGACGCAAATTAAAATTGATCTGCGACTATCCAGAACAGTAATTTTTCTGTCAACGGCTGGTATCTGCATTTTTAGGCAGAACCATGTTTTGGCTGAAATTTAACAAAGGACACACACTTGAGAAAATGCATATAGAACTTTGGTGATCCAATCGAATTCTTCATCAGTTAAATTATAAAAAGCAAGACTGTAAGAGAATAATTGATAATAATTTGTCAATGAGAACGGAAAAATCAATTACATGTAGTATGATTCTCGTCTGGGAGAAAAATTGGGACAAAGAATGGGTGAACTCCATTCATTTCCTGCAGTGGGGGTGTCAATCACATTAACCCTGCCACTAGCTTTTCCTGGAACCTCAGCCGGATTAGTCTTGGAACCCTAAATTACAGATAAGTGCATTAGAGGTATTCACTTGCTTTTGATATAAGCATTATGCATACTCTATGTATGACTGTAAAAGGGAAAAAAGAAACCTAAAGCAGCAAGTAGTTCAATAAGCAAATGCAACGGTTATAAGTAAATTACGTGCTCCAGTTATATGATACTGTTTTATACTTCAGGGACTAGGAGATATTCAAGTCGCTCTGAGACGAACTTGAATATCTCTCTAATCCCTAAGTTATAAACTTGAAATTGAACTTGAAATAAAACATGCATGAGTGTCTAAAGAGTAAAGACTATGCACATTATATAAGAGGAGGCGAGGACATAGAATCTAACCTTTTTCTGTCTCAAATTATTAAGACGAGGATATATGTAACCATAGTATATGGTCTGTACAGAAAGAACTAATGTGGTTGCTAAATACAACTGCATACCAAGAAAACAGAGAAAGATCGCATCAACTTATTTGTTAATGACATGAAGTAAATTTAAATAGAAAAACCTATGTTGTTTAGATATCAAAGTGCAGCTTGAGTCAACATTCTTACAATTGCTGTGTAGTACTGTGTTGGAAGCTGCATAAGCAAGTATACAAAGGCAGTTAGTCACCAATAATTTTTCCTCGTGAAAGAAATGTTTATCCAAAAACGGCGTATCTTAAACTGAGATTATGACCATAACATCTTGGGGAAGCAATAAAACAAAAAACAAAAAAACCTAATAAGCATCATGGTCAAAATTTGTGAGCAACCCTACTCTTACTTGTACATAAAAACAGAATTTATATATGGAACATGGATCAAGATAAAGAGCACATTCCCAAAACTCCTCCGGGCACAAAATCTGTAAGGGTCGGATGCATCCAGTCCACCTCCTCTCCAAGCACATTCCAAAAAGCCCTCCTATTCCTTTCCACCCATATAACCCAAAGAATTTTCCATCATACAACATTTCCAGAGCTAGAACCTTTTTCTTTCCCCCCCAAAATATAAACTTCTCAAATAAGCGTGCATTACACAACGCCACAAGTGATCTATACTATAAGCATACTTCCTACACATACAACAACAATGGGAAGGAAAACAAAATGTCGTCTTCTTTGAAGCCATGTCACAAGTATAGGTCTTCCCATCAGCAATTAACGAAACTAACACTCTTACATTAGGGGTTAACTTAGCCTTCTATATTACGATGATTTGAACTGAGAGAGACTAAAGGAGACATGTCTGCCGCAATGTACTAACAAATACTGGAGACATGTCTCCTCTGCAAATGCGCTTTGGTCATAAAGTTGACACAAAATCATCACGAATCATACATTTACACGCAAACAATAAATAAAAGCTAAAAACCTTAAACAAAGTTTCGAAAGCTATGAAAACAATGAAACAGTAAACGACACTCACAGTAGCTGGTTCTAACAGGCAGCCGAAAAGGTTAAACAGGTCCCTGCAAAAGAATTTGATATAAAATTAGTTACAGGTCCAAATAAAAGATTGAAATTCCAGTTTGAAATCGAAAAGAATGATCCAACACGTTTCAAAAATTCAACACAAATCGTCAAGAACAAATGTATTGGTGAGAGTGAGATACTCTTTGGACTTTTCCAAAGCAATTAATCTTACATCAATATCAAAAGTGCAAGGACGTCCGAAGGCGAAAATCGTAGAAAAACACAGAGCATGTATGTCATTTGGCCAAAGAAATAAACAAGAACTTCAAGATTGCACTGGATTATAGTTTGGCAAAAGCGCTTATAACTCAAGTAGTCAAAAATATTTATGCATGCAACCGAGTTTTCATGTTCCAAAAATATCAAATGACATTGACGTAACTATTAAACAGATGTATGTTAGGCTAGTTGGTTAGGGCACGGTACTCCGACTCTTAAATCCGACACCCTAAATCCATTTTCCGTAAATTAGAGTAGATTAGAATATTACCCGATAATCCAAGTGATCAAGAAAGCAAGAGAGAGGCCGTGACTGCATTTGGCCTTGTAGTTGGTGATGATTTGGGGAACCTCAGCGACACCCCAACTGAGTACGCTGATTACACCCAGCGCCAACGACATGCCGTCCTTCACGCTGCAGACTTCGAACTCCAAGTACTTCCTCCCCCATTCCCAGCAATGCTCGCCCACTACTCCTCCCATTCCCACTCCCAATGGGATTGTTGAGCTCCCCAGCAATCCCATTCCCTCTCTCTCTCCTCTTCGCTTCTCTCTCTCACTTCCCTACGTGTGTATGAGTTGTTCTATAGAGTGGGAGAGAGAGAGAGTGTTTATATATAAGAAGGAGAGAGATTATATATTAGAAGTTAAAATTTTAATTTAGAGAAAAAAAGAGAGTAAACAATGGTCCCTAAACATTGATCTTATTCCACTCAACTCTCGAAATTTTAAATTTGGTTTTGGTTTTGATCCCCGATAATTTTTTTTAAGAGTCATTTTGGTTTTGATTCTTAATTAACCTAATTGTTAGACTGAAACCTTGTTTGTTTAAATATTTTAATCCAGGTCCTTAGCATCATTTAAAAGATTTAACTCATGCATTTATGCATTTAATTTCCCACAAATTACGAAATTTAAACAAATTTAAATAATATTTTTAAAATATAATAAATACTTAAAAATAAATATTAGAGCAATATTATTCTTCACAAACTTATAGGAAGAAAATAATGTACCCACATAATTATTAACATATTTTTAAAAATAACTACTTATATAGTTTAAAACATAAAATAAATACATATAATTAGTATGGGTACATTTAACAAAATTAAAAATGGGTACAAATACAAAAAAAGACTTTAAAAAATATGGGCACAAAAAGAAATTAATATATGGGTAGAAGTTAAAACTGAAAAGAAAATTGGTACAAATTAAAAAAGGTTTGCAAATTAAAAATGGGTACAAACTAAAAATAAAAATATATGATAAAAATTTAGCCATAAATATGAATATACCAAATGTAACATTTCTAACACTAAATGACTATATTTAGAAATAAAAAAATATTTTGTTATTGAAATAATTAATGACGTTTATTAAAACCTAAGGACATTGATCAAAATTTGAAAAGAAACATGGTTTTAATCAATTGAGTAGCAAAAAGAGGGATAAAAACCTAATTTCTCCTTCTTTTGTTTAATTTGGGTCAATGTCTTCCTAACCGTCAATATGTAACAACCAATTTTAAGGGCCTTATACGTCAACGAAATACTCTATTAACAAAGAAAATTAGTAAACATTTGGAGTTTTGATACTTGATTTACAAGAAAAGGGCACATTTGAACCAAACTCAAAGACTCGTACTTTACAATATTGACAAAAATAACCCTAAATTTGATGGCAGATAACTTCACACGAAACATCGGGAGAACATTGACACGGATTAAGAGTTTAAAGAGAATAAAACTAAATTAAAAGTTTAGAGGTGAAATTGAAATGTGTATAATTTGGTGCCATTCATAAAGTTTACTTTTCGAATTCTAAGGATATTCTTGAATAATCACACACTAAAAACGTTGTTATTAATTGGCAGACAAAAACCAGAATCCAAAGTTTATGGCAATCTTTATTTGCTTTTTTCTTTATTTAAAATGAGATTATTTGTGGGGCTCGTCGAACTTTAATGATCTAAATTGTCTACTTTTTAAATCTTTATTTGTAGATTATCATGGTAAAAAATCAATTCATTCCGAAACCATTTACTCATTTGATTGACATAATGAAATTTCAATGTTTCTTTAAACATAGGGCTCGTCAACTTCTTTAAACTCAATTACATAGTCAAATATTTATGATTTGGCTAATATTTTGCAATAATAATCTATAAAGTACAATTTAAAAAATAAACGATTCAGATCGTTGAAGCTGAGTGGACTTCATTTTTTATCAAAAACTAGAGTTCCCATTGAATAAAGAGCTTGTATATAATATACCTTTCTCTTTCAAATAATTGTGTCAGGTTTGCCACTTATGGAAATAATTAAAAGTCTAATCACTCGAAAATAAAGGGAAGAATCAAGTGGTTCTATGCGGGTCATATTCTTGTCCCGCTTAACTATTAAAATTGATTTGTTTATATTTAAATATATAAATGATTTTCGAATCAATTGATTATTTGTATGAATGATTATCAGATAAAGATTAAGTAATTACATGATTTCGATTATAAATTTTAAATGGTTAATATAAATTATTTGTAAAAACTGAGATGTATAATATCGGTATCGGTAGAATTATCGATATGCACATTTATGGAAATATCAATAGATCTATTGATCTTGATTTTCTTTGATGAAAATGATGGAAATTTATTCATATGGATATTTAAACTGATAAGTTGAAAATATCGACAAAATCTATCAATTTTTTCCGAGATGGAATTTAGACTTCATCTCCTTTCCATATGTTTTTTTAATTTTTCCGATTTTTCAAACATCGGACATATGTGCATTTTTTGGTAAATGCAAATATTAATTTTGTAGGAATTATTATTTATTTTCCTTTTTGGTTTTTAGTGTTTGTTTGACTAGAGAAGCTCAAGGCCGTTTAACCCAGAAAATGTGGAACAAATTTGATGAACTTTTTTTTCACCATGTAAAAGTTTTTTTTTTTTTTTTTCCAAGAAGCGATAGTTTTTTTTGTCCCTAAGAACAATCAAGTACAAGAGGTGCCAAATGGATAAATTATATCCAATGATCAATTTTTTTGATCTGAAGATAATTTAAACACAACGTAAATAATTATAAAACCCTTATACAGTCACACACAAAACCACAAGAATCAAGAGTCTTGAGATAAATTTATCACAAAGACGGCAATGCCTCACGTAAAGTCATCGCAAACAAGGAGGCTACACAAATTGCTATTGCGACACAAACAAATTGCCGAAGCAATACAAAATCTACTACATACCTAAGAAAACGAAACTAAACCGATGACGTGTCCACAAAGGAGATGTTTTACATAGGTGTGGGTAGCAGGGCATAAGAGTAAAGTGCCCTTGCTAAAGCCGCGAATCACTTACCACGTGAAAAGTTGGAAGCTAAAAGCATAGCAGATAGCGTTATGGGCAGAAAGTGGATTCTCCGAAGCCACTACGCGTTTTGGCCACTTCAAATTTGTCTAATCATACAGATACATGAGTTGTGTTACAGTATGTTGTTCACGCATGCGTAGAAGATTAAAACCATCTTCAAATAAAATGTCAAATTTTAAACTTGAAATTTAAATTTGAAGATTTACGTGGTATTTTGGCATCTTTTAAACTTTTGATCTCCAACCGATATTTCAAATTTTAAACATAAAATAATAATTCATATGTATTTTCTTTACATTGAGAATGAAAAGAAACAAAATGATAATGCTTTAAACCAATAAAAAAAATTAATAAAAAGCATTTAATAATTAATTAAAAAAATCCAAAGGTGCTATCAAATTTGGCAGCATGGGGGAGAGATGTCAATCCATGTCATGCCACATCAGATTTTGCTTCTCGGTTGGAAAATATTAATGCTATTTTTTGTTACCGTTATTGCTGATTTGGACATTTTGACATCTCATTTGGAGATGCTCTAAGAAGAGCACACATAGTTCAATTCGAATCAAATTTAACCTCAAACTACAATCAAACCAATCAACCGTTCAACGATGTAATTTAGTTCGATTTGAGTTAAAATGAGAGAATAAACCGAATCACTATTGGGCGGTTTGGTTCAAGGGGTTCGATTATCTAGGTCCAAAACTAGGAGAGAGGATCCTGAAGATCCTTCAATCATATCCGTTCATCATATATCATGTGGTTAGTTTTTATCAGATACTGTTTGTATTCAATTTTAAATAAAAAAATTTACAATGATTTCTGATCGCACGATGTTCGTTTAGAGGATCCCCATCGGCATGGATCCTCCTGGCAAAACTAGTCTAGTCCAAGAAGGTAATCAAGGCAGCACCAGTGCAAAGCAAAAGGAAAACGAAAACGAAAGAACACGTCCAATCAGACTGATGCATGGGACAAGAATATTGAAAGCAAAAATGCAATGATAGGAGGTTGGGAGTGGGATGGCAGGATTGAAACGACACAAAGTTGATCCCAAATTTGAAACCCTATTCCGAATCCGAGCACGAAGCCAAACGAAACTTCCGACCTGAGGAAAGTGTAGTAAACCGCAAATGCGGCAAAATACGAGCCATCGGTTGTTGCTCGTAATCTCTCCAACTGAAGCTAAGTTGAGGAAGGAAACCTCACACACGGGAATCCTCGGAGAATAACGAAGAAGTATGAAGGCAGCAGACAAAGACGGTGTAAGTTGTAACCTGGCAGTACAGTTCTAAGTTCAGCTTTGTCCCAATCCACAGCGACACTCGAGCAAAGAATTAGACAACAAAAAACCAATGGAGATATAGCACTTTACAGGATCGATATAAAGAAGTAAAACCTGTAGCAACCGCATCCACGAGAGAACCCGCAGTCATCACTTCAAACTTGGAAGCAACTAACATTTCTGGAGTCAACCAACAGAATGATGCAAATGCTATCATGCTCATAAATGAGGTAGAAGAGGGCCATTTTCACATATAAAAGAAGGAATGAGAAGAGTACATCGTGCGGATAACATAATAAAATCAACCCTGGTAGAGACCAAAGAAGTCAAGTGAAAATAAAAACAAATGGTGGAAGGCTTCAATAATATTATCCATGTAAGGGCAGGAAGAAGGTTGTATAACCTAAACCAAATGCTGATCCTACAGGAGTACTAAAACAGTGGTTTACATTTGGAGACCTGGTTCCATTGTCTGGACTGATGGGGCTGTAACTACAGCCAGACTCAGGTCAGGAGGGACGGAATCAGACTTTTCACGGATCTCCCGGTACTCTTGACAAATGGCACACAGATGGCAGAAAAAATGAGTGACAAAGTCTCCACACGGCGCTTCCTACAAAATTCATAGACAAGCATTATTCCTCCACAGCATGGCATTCCAACTATTCTGACAGAAACCCTAGGTTATATGATAAGCCCTAGTGGAGTAATAAAATAAACTTAAGCAGTTGTCACACAAAAAGTTTCGAGTAGTTCATGACCTCCCCCAAACATATTATATCAAAGTAATCAAAATTATGTTCCGCCATTGAGCCCTATATAAAGTCACATTCCCTTACCACACAAATGATAATTACATCTTTCCTTTGATGATAATATAATCCCGCATCAGCAACTTGAAGCCTTGCATGACAAATGAAGAACCATTTATTTTATTTTTTATCCTGTAGTGGTAAGCCTTACATATTGTGCTGCATAGGCATGAATTGCCACTTGGTTTTGCAAACCAATATGTCAGGCCCAATGGCTACAATAATCATCCATATTTTTGGTAACCATTTCTATTTCTCAAACCGTCAAAAGCATATTGAAACTCAGATAAAGTAAAACAAAAATCAAGAAGGAACCGAGAGAATAAAAACACAAAATTAAAACTTTTCTACTCTTAACAGTTAACAGACTTTAAGACTGTAAAATTGATAATCAATGTTATACCTGAAGATTATACTTTGTTCTTAGGGCACTGCGGTAGCCACAAGCATAACATGCAACAAAGCATCCCGGTATGCCCAAAAACAGACCCTCCGTCAATAAGCAGCAGACAGTATTAACCAGTGCCCACAAAATAAAATGAGTCATGCATGATCCTAATAATGTCCCAGAACCCAGAAATTCTGCATTCTTTCCGAACAGAAAGCAAGGACAAAACAGACCTACACAACCTGTAAAAAAAAAAAAAACAAATCAGCAATTAGATGGTCGTTATTGTTTTGAAAGTCATAATCGGAGACATGATGGATGAAACTCCTCCTACTGTTACGAACATATATAGCAAGCGTTGGTACCTATCCTCTGCCCATGTACCTCCTCTAACGTCTTAAGAACATTATCATCTATTTATTCACCACTAACAACACAGAGTAGATACCAGCAGCCCATGCTTTACCTCACACCAGACTAGATATCACGTCTTTAAAATGAGATTTAAAGTACTTCGTAATATATCAATCTTTATCCAAATTTTGTTCAAGGGGGCATTCTATTAATGTACACTTCATAACTTGAGTCATTCTAATCCTATAATGACTCCTACAGTTCTCGTCAAGTTTTATCGGATAATATATTATTGTTTGATCTTAAAAAATATCTGGGCACACTTACCTGCCAAAAATTCAGATATTGCATACCAGTCACGAATTCAGACTAAAAAGAGGTCCTCCACATAACGAAGAGGTACTCGAGTACATTAACGCATAAAAACTAAGAGCTGAGCATATGGTATTGTATGGGGTTAGTTGAGAACGAGCTACTTTTCGTTTTCCCTACTCAAGATGCACCTTCTTAATTTTTCCTCCAGATAAATCAAGGTCACAAGGCAAAAAATAGCGTACAGCTCTGCATATCGTCACAGCATGCGCAGATTCCAGAAGACCATTGTTTGGGCCCATCACCGCTGCTTTGCTGCATGGGAGTGTCTTCACTGTGCAAAACAATCGCTGATTCAGAATCCGACATTCCCAACGGAACATAAGCAGGTGGAGCATAGCTGCTTTGGCCCTTCATCTTTTTCTCCAGTGACACAAATGATCTGTACCCAGTACCCCAAAGTATTAGAAACCAAAAAATAGATTATCTGAGTCAAGGAATGTGCTAAACAGACCACATTTGCAATCCCATATATATGTCAACAAGTCACAAAAACTCTTCTATTAAGAAGTATCCAACAAACACAAAACTGAAACAAACACAATGTGAGGGAGATAAATGTTCTGGCCGGGCAACGCTGCTCACAATATTTACGAGGTAAGTGATTTCCGCACACCCTTTTCCTCCGTGCACGCAGAATCAAGTTCATTTCTGTCCTTTGTATGGAGTAAAATGGGCGACGCCAAGCCAACAAGGCTCCCTGCTTTGGGAGGGTCAGGGGAGGGGAGATGTCTGTCGTACGCAGCCTTACTTTGCTTTGCAAAGAGGCTGTTTCCATGATTTGAACCCGTTACATTTTGGTCACAAAGAAACAACATTTCCGTTGCGCCAAATCTCGTGAAAATCATTTCCCTTCGTACAATTAGCAACTACTTTTCAAATGCTAAAATTGAAACTAAGAGTAACAAATTCGACACATAAATCAATCATCACAGAGAATAATCGGATTTCGAGCACAAAATTTGAGATTCAGGCATCGGTTTCAGAGAAGAAATCAACAAAAATAACACAAACAAAAACTAAAGAAGTAAGATTTTACCGTAAAAATCTAGTAAATGAAAATCGAAAGCGAGACAATTTATGAAAAAATAAACACAAATCGGAAAACAAGATTCATACCGCGTACGCCGGTTCGCCGGTGGTGGAGGAGATGAACAATCCGACTATTCGGTTCCGTTCCGTCGTTGGGAAAGTGAAAAATGACGAGAGCTAACCGCGTCCGAGTCGATTGGGGGAGAAGAGGGACCTTTGCGTTGGTTAGATTACCTTTTGACCTTTTGATCAAAAGAAAGATTACCTTTTGATCTTTGAATAAATTTTAATTACAGTTTGCAACCTCGTAGTTTGAGGCTTGTAACTCTTTGGCCCCTATGTTTTAAAAATGAGAAAATTTGAAATAGGTTCAATTTTATAGACTACATTTTGAAATAGGTCTAATTTTTAGTTACTTTGAACCCATTTCAAAAAACTCCTTTTAAAATTTGGGAAAAGTCACTTTCATGGTTACAACTTGGTACATTGGTCCCTTTGTTTGTCAGTAAATCTTGAATGTTAGGTTTCGCTTTTAGATAAAATTATAACAATCGTCTTTTGTCTTGAATCCAATTAGAGAAAGTTCCTCAACTAAAAATTCGTGATTATTAATCTCTTAATTATAACTATTAATTCCTTAACTTATCAAAATGTTCAGTTATTGTTCTTTTTGTCAACTCCGTCAGAACTTCTGTCAAAGTGAGCCGCGGTGAAATGACCATTGTTACAATTGAGTTAAAATTGAGGGACCATTGTTCTAATTGGGTTAAAGTTGAAAGACTACTTCTCCAATTAAATTGAAGTTGAAGGATTATTGCTACAATTTTCTCATTTGATTTTCCATATTTTCCCATTATCTAGCCTCACGTATGTGATAAGTTATTCGTTTTGACAAAATTGATGAAAAAGATCAAAGTTGTACGTTTTGATATGTTAAGGAATCAATGATCATGAATTTTTAGTTGATAAATCATTACTCTAATTGGATTAAAGTTAAGAAGTCATTGCTACAATTTCCTCTTGCTTTTAATATAAAAATTTCACAATACATTATCATTATGAATTCGATAACTTGTTAAGCATAAGCTGAAATTCATGTGATAAAAAGTAAACTCGATAAATTTTAAAGCAGTTATAATCATTTGACGAATGCAGAGAAATATGGTATTAACAATTTGTAACTTTTAAAAAAAAAAAATTCCCCATATTTTGAAAGGTATGGATTAATGTGTTACAACACCAATCCATGGGAGTGCAAAGCATAATTAATCACTTTCTTCACCAAATCATGTTTTAAAATTTTAACGACTTGGTGTATTTAATTGATATTGCAACTTAATATAGACAAGGAAATGTGAAATCCGAATACAATAATCACGAGCTGATGGTTCAGTGGTAAATGACGAATTGCGAGGTTTTTTTTCAAATTAAAAACTAGAGGTCTTGGGTTCAAATAAAAAACTAGAGGTCTTAGGTTCGAAACTCGTTGTTTTCGACTTCTGAAAGGAATGAATAACCGTGGTTTGGCACATGTTGTCCCCTCTTTAATTAAGAAAAACTAATGAAATGACCTAAAAACTTTTAACGATAAGAACAGAATAAAAGGTAAAATGAATAGTAATAGGATTGAATTTGTAGTGTAAAAATATGATTTTCGTTTCCCCTTAATTAAACCTTTATCTAAGTTCGGCAGGGTATAATGGGGAAAGTGGTATTTTCACCTGAAAAATCAAGAGAAAACTAATGAAAAGGGTTTGAAAACTTTGAATTTTAATGATAAAGACAAAATAAAAAGTAAAGTAAATATTACCATGATTGACTTTTGAGTGTAAAAATATGATTTTTCGTTAAAATGAACAGTACAATGTCTAAAACTTCCAAAATTCAATTGCGAACTGCAAAGCATGAAGAAAAAGAAGCGGCTTTGGCGATGCCACGACGTTGAATAACCCAACCCTTCATTCTCCAAGACTAAACGCATTGATAAACCCTAACTCCTCAATGCCTAATTCCCAATTCCCAATTCCCAATTCCAATCAACAAATTGAAATCCTAATTACGAAAGGGACGATCGTTCGGTCGAGATAATCTATCAAATAACGAAATTATGGATCACTACAAGGTATTGGGGCTGACGAGGAACGCGAGCAAAGCCGAAATCAAGGAAGCGTTCAGGAAGCTAGCGGTGAAGCTGCACCCAGACAAGCATTCCGCTTCCCCCAAGGCGGAGAGAGACAGCGCCACCGTCCGATTCAAGCAGGTCTCCGAGGCCTACCAGGTCCTCACCGACGATCGCAAGCGCGCTGACTACAATTTCCAGAGCTCTCGCCGCCCCCACAACAATTACAATACCTACACTCGCAGTTACGGTTATGGATACAGTAGAAGTAATACTTACAGTTACAGAAGAGGAGGTGGCGGTTCTGGAGCCGCCAACAGAGCTTCCTCCGCCTTTGAGAATTTACTCCGATATGTCACGACCCGCGCTTTCCTTCTCAATGTCTCTGTAGCAGGGTAAGATAAACTATCTCACATCTCACTTGTCTGTAAATTTCCTTGGTTGATTTTTACCTTCATTTGGATTTGGGTTCACTTTCCTGTTACTGTTAATTGCTTAATTGCTGAACATGTTGCAATTACCTGACTTGTTATGGAAGTTAGGGTTAGCTGCATTTTTTCGATTCGGTTCATGTTCACGGGTTAAGCTCAATGTTAGATGTTGGCTAACTTGGCCTGCTGTTTTCGATTCTAGTTACTTCGATGATGTAAAAAACATACATTTTACCTGATGATGTGAACATGGAATTACATTTAGCGTGCCCCTTTCGGAATTTGGATAATCAATGTAGGATGTTGGGTAAATTCTCTCTTTGGAAATGGTTCATTGGTGTATGAATTTTATGCAGGGCTTTCTTAGGTGGCATGGCAGTTGTTAATTTGGGCTGGGATGCCTTCTGGAAGATGCATAATAATGAGGTATGTTGCTCTTTAGTTTCCTTCTTCACCCTGGACTTTTGTATCTCAGTTCACGCTTTCACTAATTTTTGCTTATATAATCCTGTGGGTGGATCCGTCGTTTGTATGTTTATAGAAATTGAGCCTAAAATTATCTTGAGGCTGTAAATATTTGGAATTATTATATGATTTCTTTGGGCAAAGCTATGTGATTCCTTCCTAGAAACTGAAGAAAGTTTGATTATTGTCATTTAGAGTGCTTTTTATGTACTGTTGTGTAATTTAAAATACAAATGTCAAAAGTAAAACTAGAGATACGCACGAATATAATTTTCTAATATGAGCTCCAGCCCAGCATCGAATGACTCCTTTTTTAGTGACATGTTTGAGCTGCTTTAGGCTGATTTGATTTTAGACCTCGTCTTGTTGAGACCAGAGATGTCTGTGGGAAGTTTGTTGTTCTTTTCTATCCTGAATTCTAAATCCCTTTTTTCTTCATTGAGGAATGTCATGTGATGGTCGTATAACTTAGAATGAATCTTTCCAACATTGTGTCACTTACATGCTTTTCCTTTTCATTCAGAAATCATTTGAAGAAGCCATGAGATCTGTTCGAAAAGCCAAATCACATACAGAGAAACAGTCGGAGCCAGGCACCAAAGTCCCTAGCTAACCTTTTGCTAATTGTACTTACATGTCCTCTTGCTCAAATCACCACAGTTACGTGCAAATAAAATCAGAGTTCTTACCAGTTTTTGAGGACAAAGTATGTCTCATTCAAAGTATTTGTATAATCTATATATGCTTGATTCATTATTGTTTGTTCCTCTCAACTATTACGTATTTTGTTCGTGTAGATAGATTACAATTATTGGAACACTTCAATGGCGGTTCTGTATCATATATAGAAATCTTTTACTGATGTATCATTGTTGCATAAACCAAAGTGCTTTTCTACTAGTACAGATAAAACCAAAGTTCTTGTTAGTTTCTGATGATCAAGTGTGTAACTTTTAAGGTGGTTGTGTGATATATCTATGCTTGATATATTGTCTCCTATTTTCATTTTTACTCTTCGCTGTTGAATTTTTTTCCGTTTATCTTTAGCTCGTACCCATTTTTATTTGGTTGTAGCTTGTTAAGTCATTACAATTGTGTGAGGATTGGTGGATCAGTGATATAGATAGAGAGGGGAAATTCTGTATGCTTGGGAATTTTAGCCGAAGTTGAAAGATGGCGGAGGTGGATGATAATTGTAGTTTATTGAGTGAAGGCGGAAAACTGTCAAATGCGGAGACAAATTAAATTGATAGAGCATATGACCAACAGTTGAAGTGATTCTTAATTTAGGTAAATTCTATTTGTGATAGTTCTGGTTTGCAGGAATTGTGGAGTTTACATGCACAAGCCAACAGGGCCCAGGAAATTGCCATTGGATTCTTCTACAGCAGTGCCTTCGTTCAGCAATTGATGCTCGAACAATTCTGGAAGTGAAGTTAGTCATCGGAATGAGCCAAAGTATGACGGACATAACCCGTAATATTTTGACGTCTATATTGGCGATGGGTGCTATCAGGTACATGTCTTTTACCTTACGTTTATTTGTTTGGCTTGATTAACATGAAAGTTCGGTCTTGTGTTTGTAAAAGAAAGTGTCCATTATGTTGTTTTTTAAACTCCATCTTTCATAAACTAAACCCTAACCTGATTGCCGGAAACATCATGGCAAATATAACCCGTTAACACGAATTTCCACTGTAAAGGTCTACTACAATCATTTCTCGATAACATTTTGCTGCATCGTATAACTAACAAGTGATACATATACTATGCACGTACAGGATTAGGAATATATTTGTGCTCATATCAGATAGAAGGAAACCCTAGCAATCCATCATCCCAATGTTGGGGATTCAACGGGACATAATCGAACAAGTATATCATCAACGACCACTGCACAAGGTTGGTTCTACTGTGCCTGTCCATTTGCCTCCGATTGAGTTTCATCTCCACCGCCCTCAGTTTGCTCATCAGAATTCGCCCTTGGCTCTGCTACAAGCTGCCCGACCTTGTCATATTTTTCGATGAATTTCTCTTCCCAATCCTGTAATATGCCAAGTTCATCAGGGCCGAGACCTTCGAGGTTGCCGTTTATGTCTTGGGGTTTAAAAGACAGAAGAGCCAGCGCTCTGCTAACTTCCCTTCCAGCAAACATGGCGTACGGTCCACCTGGTCCGTAAAAGTTCCTGCATTGCATGTTGTATTGTAAGATGCATCAAATTATGATTTTAATTTGCACCGAAATTTGAGCAACCAATATGGCCGCTAAATTTTGAACAAATTGTAGTTTAGAAACTCAAATTTGAAGTCCATAAAATTTGTCCGAGTTTGACAAAGGAAAGTGATTTTCACGCGTCATTTTATCCTCGTGCACTCCTTCCCTTTCTTACGCCTTAGAATTCGAGTCAATCAAGGCGGAATCAACATGAACAAAATGAGGAGTGCAGATGACATAAAGCGGGTATACAAATTGAGAAATTCTTCAGTATGTCGAGAATATAATCCAGTATAACAAGTGTTATAAAACAATTAATTCGAATTTTATTCTAAGTTTTTAACCAATTGTATTATTATATTTAGTATACCGAGTTGTGTTTCCAACACTAAAAAATCTCTCTTAAAAATCACTCTCTGTTGACAAAATGCATATCCTTGGTCATTGACGTTAATTCTATAAGAAATTTTACCAAAATTAAGCACATGTTGTCACCTGTTTAATGGTAACATATGTATAGTTGCATAATTTACTAAAAAGAGGTTCGATAACTATTTTGTTTTTATTGTTTTTATTTTAGTGATGTTATGTACACACTCAATTTTTTTCTCACATACCGTGTCAATTTTCAATCGTCAAATTGAACGAGTTGAAGAACATTAGAACATCTTCAAAGGAGATGTCAATAGATAAATATTAAATATTAATGTGATTGACAATGTCAAATTTTCTCTTTTTCTAATCGATATATTTTTTTATTTTAAATTATATTTGTAAGATTCATTTTAAAAAGAAATCAATTAAAATAAAATTTCAAAATCTATAATTGATGCATTCATGTTACTCATATAATAAAATAATTAAAAATTATTTAACATCACTTTTTCTCATATATCTATCAGTTGTAGGTTGTTCTTTCCTTCAAATTTGATTACATAATATTCCGATGGACAAAAATTAAGAAAAAAAATGTAAAAAGTAAAAATGAGATTTGAATAGCAATATTTTTTTGGATAAATTAGAATTAAATGCCTCATTTTAGATTTTTCTATATTAAACATATGTTACTTTTCAACTTTTGATTAAAGTGCTTTTACTTTTAATTAAACTTTATATTCCAGGTATATTTTTAATTCAAGTATTTTATAAATTCTTTTAAATCCATTTCTATGTAAAAAAAATGCACTCAATAATATTCATTAATTTATTGTTATTTTTATGGAATCTTATTCCTTCCTCAATTTAAGAATTTAATTATATCTACTGGGTTCAAGATTAATTCGATGAAATATAGTTTTTCCAATTTCCAACTCATCATTTTATATAGATTATAAAAAAAAAAAAGAGTCGTCTATAATTAAAATTGAGATGTAGTTTTTTGGGTTACAAAACTTACACATAACATATCATAAGCTTTGTACGTACCAAAATAAGGATAATACAACGTACTAATAACTTGATATGTACTAAATAAAGAATTGCATAACGTATCAAAAGTAATATTTTATAACGTATCAAAATACTAATACGCACCTAGATTAAATTTATATAACGTACCAATAATGTACCAAATAATTGGTACGTTATATTTAATATATGTGCATGTTATATTTCATAATTGTATATTAATAAGATGTTTATGTGTTTTTAGAATTTAAAACAACAAATTGTTTGAATAAGAAAAATTCATTTTGAACAAATTATGATAGGATAAGATAGGATGTTTGTATTGATTTTAGAATATTTATGATATTATTTTTTGAACTAGTTGGTTAATTAAATACAATAAAAATTATAATTTTTAATTAAAAATTAGTACAAGAATGTTGGATTAAAGTTCAAAAGTTATAAATATTTGATTAAAAAAATTCAAATTTGAGACATTTATGTCAAAATGCCTCTACTTTTTTTCCTGGAAAATTTCAATTATGTGAAAATCAAAGAAGGGAAGAGAAGCAGGAAAAGTACCTGGAGGAAGAGACGTCGTAGATCCGAGCTCTGATGGCAACAAGCAGCGGCTTATTCGGGTTAGACCCGCCGTACTCTCTCAGCTGCTCCTCCGTCATATCTCCCATTTGTACCGACGAGCCCTTCGCCGGCCCCGTGGAATTGAAGTATTTATTCACAAAATTGGATTTGGAATAAGAATCGACGGTGTTGATGGTGGCCGCCACCGGAGGCTTGTTGAAGTCTTCGGGATCCACAAACATGCCGGTGACTATTCTGTAGACCACGATCATCATCCCGGCGATCGTGAAGAAGGCCGTCGGTGACAGCCCCGTGTACCGCCATATCTCCTCCATCACTGCTCTGTATATTCCTTCCATTTCTCTCTCCCTACTCTCTCTCTCTCTCTCTCCTTCTCCTTTCTACTTGTAATTTGTGAGTGATTCCTGTTCCAACTTTTCTTTTGGGGTCAATTTACTACAACTTCACCAACCAATTTCAGTCTCACCTACCTACTCCTGTATTTTTTTTTTCTTTAGTTTAATTTTTTTAGGAATTCTGCTTCTTTTTTTTTTGTGAGAATTATAGGATTCATGAATCATGTTCGTTTATCGTTTGATTATAAATTATTTAAATTTTTTTATTTAAATAAAAAACAAACCTCATGAAATTTGATCACCCAATAAACGATCATATTTCACAAATTCCTAGAACATTCACAACAAAAATTTCGAAGAAAATGTTAAACTTTTTAGTATAGTGAACCTTATTTCAACGAAAATTTTGCTTTTTTATAATAAAAAAAAAATCATGATTCGAGAGTCGTAAAACAACGGCTTTGTAATTCTCTCATAAAAAAACAAACGGCGGCTTTGTAAAGGAAAACTAAGTCTGCTTGCAATCTTCCAAATTGGAAAGGGATCGTTTTCGGATTTTTTCTATCAAATTCACTCAATTAATTAATTCGGATTTTTGTTGATAAAAAAAATAATTAATTCAGATTTTTAAAATTTGATCTAACGATTACAAATAAAATGCTTCTTTAAAAGTTAAAATAACTTTAATTATTTGATTAAATTTCAAAAATCAAGATTAAATAATTAGGTGAATTTGATAAAAGGAATTCGGAAGTTTCCATCAAATTGACTATAAAACTCCAAATTTCCAAATGTACAATCATCCAAATTTCCATCAAATTGACTTAAAAATTCCATCAAATTGACTAAAAAATGATTTTTCTAAAAGAAAAGTTAAAAGCGAAAAATGAAAAGTCAAAGTACAACTGCGGGGTGTTTGGCCTGTTTACTCTAACTTGAATAAAATGAAGTAATAAGATTACAAAGATAACTATCTTTATTCTTTTCTCTGTCGGGAGCTTTGTGGCTTCTCTCTCCTTCCTCTCTTCTTCCTTCTTTCTTTTCTCTCCTTTCAGCCGTAAGGCTTTGTGTTTTTGTGTATGGAAGGATGAGGTAGCAAGTGGATTAGTGGACAAACATGTAGAGTTGTAGTGGATTGATCATCCACACATTGAATGGCTTATAAGATTACAATAGATTTTTAATTAAAAGGATAAAAAGATATTGTAAGTGAATAATATTAAATGTGATTATTTTTTGAGTAAAATTATTTTTTTTGTTAAACTAAACAGTACTTAAAGTGTTTCGTTAAATCTTCCTAAATTTAACTGCGGGTAAAAAAATTCTTAATTTTAACCATGCATCCCTTAGTTTTCCCAAAAAAAATACATTGCCTACAAGTGACTTGTCTATAACTTCCTAGCTGCTGCGTTGGGGCGACGATCTGAAGTGAAAGGCCTCAAATTTACAGAGCTTGGTGGTATGAAAGGAAGCTGTGATATGTAACAGTTAAAATTTCACCTGCTTACCATTTTTTCTAGGGTTTATGAAATGGGTTTGATGGAAGGGAATCCGATTGCTCTGCAATTGGTTGCGCCTCTGATTGTTTGCTTTCTGCTGGGTGCATGCGATTCACATAGGGTAAGTAAGAAAGTATGATGCTCAATGTACTTCAATTTTCTTTCAATTTTGTAAATTTTCTTTTTTCTATTTAATTTGATCTGTTAAGATGTTTTGAATTTTTGGATTCACTTATTGAAGCTGCACTCTCATTGTTTAGGTGTATAAGGAGTCGATTCGCAGGCATTTGGTTGCTTCTGGAACTGGAGAAAGTAAAGGTGTGAGTAACCCCTTTCAGCTCAAGTTCTAGATTTTACTTTTGAAATCCTAATTGTTTGTAGAAATTTCAGTTTTTCGCTTTGCGGAAATGGGTATTTTGAGTAGATTGTAGACAAGAGTTGACCAAAAAGCCTTCCTTTGTGTATATTGTGGTACCTTTCGAAGGATGTTATGAAGTGTTTTATCACCATTAAAAGTAAAAAAGCTTCTCTCGAACCTCTGACGATGCATTTAGGTGATGGAGTTTAAGAGTTCTAACAAGGCATTCAATTTTTCGTTACGCATGTAGAACAATTGGAACTGTGACTGCTGAGGTCTGAGATGCATAAAATATGCTATTCTTGATTGATTGGTTACATATGATGTAAAAAAATGAACTGAGCTATGCAAGGCACAAGAAGATGCATGTAATTTGTCTCTAGAAACAAATAATCCAAATGCTTCTAAAACCATCAGTTTACTGTTATACCACGGAAATTAAAGGTTTTGAATATGTTGTTCGCTTATAAGCTGCATTAGTGTGCATTCTATTCGACAGTATGCTGGTAAAGAGCATCTTGATAATGTTCCATTGCGGAAAGGTGTTCTTGTTAATTTTGATTGCATTATAGTCTATATCGCTTTATAGTCTGTATTGCTTTATAAGCAAACTATTATGTTCAATAGTTTTAATCTTTTGGAAACAGAACCATGCCCTACTGGTTGGATACTTGGACCTAATAGGAGGAAGTGCTTTGGTTATATGAGAAGCCCCCAACCATGGAACAAGTCAGAAACCCATTGTAAAAGTTATAATGGCAACTTATCAGCATTCAAAACATCTCAAGAACTTACGTTTGCTCAAAATCTGTGTGCTGAAACCAGTGGCTGCTGGGTTGGAGGAAGAGGTGTCAACTCTACCATTGGTCTTGGTTGGAAATGGTTTGATAATACTTCGTATTGGAATGGGTCTTTCTTTCCTGGGGAACCTCTTCAATCCATTTGCAGTAACATCTCTTGCCACACCAATAGATCTGTCGACGTATGCATATTGGTGACTAATAGATCCACATCTCTCTCGGCTGAAAGATGCAATACGTCTCATGCTTTTATATGCATGGTTGATTTAGGTATATATTGTAAATTTTGGACACATACAAGTCATTACGAACTCCAGTCTTGCATTTTCTGTCCAGCTAATTTAATTTTGCTCCTGTTTCTTTCAGGGAACAGATGTTACCACATGCATTGCCACAGAGAATATCTTATTATCCTTGGAGTAGTAAGTGGGTTGATTCTCTTCACAACATTAGCTGTAGTGATTTGGCTTCTTGCATACAAGCGGAGCAAGAAGCGCAGACGTTCCCGCAAACTATCTAATCCAGCAGAAACTGCATTAGTCCCTCCGTCATGGAAAGTCTTCATGAAAGAGGAACTAAGGTCAATTACAAAGAACTTTAGTGAAGGAAACCGTCTTCTGGGAGATGCCAAGACAGGAGGCACGTATAGTGGACTTCTTCCTGATGGCTCAAGGGTCGCTGTTAAGAGGTTGAAGAGATCTAGTTTTCAAAGGAAAAAGGAGTTCTACTCTGAAATTGGAAGGGTTGCAAGGCTTCACCACTCAAATTTGGTGGCTGTGAAAGGCTGCTGTTATGATCATGGTGATCGCTACATAGTTTATGAGTTCATAGTTAATGGACCTTTGGATAAATGGCTGCACCACATACCTAGGGGTGGTCGGAGCTTAGGTTGGGCCATGAGAATGAAAATTGCCACAACTCTTGCTCAAGGAATTGCGTAAGTTAAACATCACTTTTCCTCTTAGTCTTAGGTCAAACAAAGATCTAAAATCTGAGACTGGTTCTTCACTTAGATCTTTTCTCAGTTTGCATCTATTTCACGGCATTCTTATGATCATGATAATTCTCATTTCTCTGAGATCTCACTGTCATTGTTCACATAAATTAGAAATCATAATATTGTAGATTTAAATCAAATGGGAAATTCTCAAATTACCTCCTGAACTTTTAATCGAGTTGCAATTTTTCACCTAGAAAGAAAAAGTTTTGTTAAAAATATATAAAAATTGGCATAGGTTATTGTTTATTAAGGATTTTTCATGGTTAGATTAGAATATATCTCGACTCTCTGCATTGACTTTTTTTCCGAAACATTTTGTTTCTGATATGGCTTTCCCATGACTGCTATCAGTATCATACATTAGTCTTAGCTTAGATATTTTCCATGCATTTATTTCTGATATGGCTTTCCCTTGCTTGCTTAATTGTTGGCCTTTAGTGTTGGTGGTCATGCCATCATTGTCAATCTTCATTTTTGTTTTTTGTTTCGGTGAGAAAAGTGTCAACCCTTATTTCATCTTTCTACCTTCGACTGCAATGGGAAGGATTTGAATGTTGCAGAATGAATCATGTTTAATTGGTGGTTCACCTGTTCATATGTCAAAACAGGTTCTTACATGACAAGGTGAAGCCACATGTCGTGCATCGTGACATCCGTGCCAGTAATGTACTGCTTGATGAAGATTTTGGAGCACACCTAATGGGGGTTGGTCTGTCAAAGTTTGTCCCATGTGAAGTGATCCATGAGAGGACCGTGATGGCTGGTGGCACATATGGATACCTTGCTCCAGAATTTGTCTACAGAAATGAACTTACGACAAAGAGTGATGTTTATAGTTTTGGTGTGCTGCTGCTTGAAATTGTGAGTGGACGTAGACCTGCACAGGCCGTTGATTCTGTGGGTTGGCAGAGCATTTTTGAGTGGGCAACACCTCTGGTTCAGGCTCATCGCTACCCGGATCTCCTGGATCCTCATATAACCGCTTCTTCTTCTGGGATTCCGGAGGCTGGTGTGATTCAAAAGGTGGTGGACCTCGTATATGCTTGTACACAGCATGTCCCATCAATGCGCCCGAGGATGTCACACATTGTTCATCAGCTTCAACAGTTAGCCCAGACTACCGTTCCAAAATAGTTTAATTTAGCTCCGGGTTAGTATCTATCTGTACAAGTAATGAGAATTTGTAATTTATTTGCTTGGTTGATAAGAAGCCATATGATCAACTAGAGTTTAGCACCTAGCCTGGATGCAGGGTTGAGGGTTTAGGGTTTAGGGTTTAGCACTACTAATTGACGAACTTCTTTGTAATCAGTATTTAATCGATCATATCCGTCTCTTGCAACAAAACAAGAATTGGCTTATTCTGGCTTCATGTATTGTAGTAGCAAAATACCCCTAAACTGCCCCTACCCACCCACCAGACAACCGTCCAACACCATCACCATCAACACTGACTGAGGTCAGCTCACGGCGGAGACCCACCTTTCGCCAGCCACAGGAGAGTACTTGTATGGCACGGGATGTTAGTGTATTGGTGTATCCATGCCATACAAGTTGCTCTCTAGCCATAGCTCGCATCCTATTATGTGAATTCACTTGGCATTTTCAGTTGTGTTGGATAATTTTTAAACCCTACATCGGAAACTTGATAGATCAAAGTAAATACATAAATGAATGATCCAGTATTAATAACACTGAGACTTTTAGCATAAAATTCACACGTATTGGGCCATACAAGCAATTCAGTTGGGAACAATGTCGTTGTTGGACCATTAGTAGTTGGCTGCTGGATAGTCTACGTGAATTGACTGTATTTCAAGTTTGACATTCATTTTGACATTTCATTCCAGTTGCATATAAGTTCTTTATGTAAATATGAGGTCGATGCTAACGTTAGCTCACGGCAGAGACCCACCTTTCACCAACCATATCAGAGGACTTGTACATAGGATGTCATTGTGTTGGTATATCCATGTCATACAAGTTGCTCTCCTGCCCAGCCCACATCCTATTATGTGAATTCACTTACCATTTTCAGTTTTGTCCCTTCCGCGAAACTTGATAGATCAAAATAAATATATAAATGAATGATCCACTGCTAATAACTCCAAGGCTTTTAGCGTAAAATTCACACCTACCGGGCTATACAAACAATATTGGGTTTGGACCAAGGAGTAGTTGGCCGATGGATAACCTAGGTGAATATGACTGTATTTCAAATGTATCTCGTCACATGTTTAAACTTATCCACGTAACATTACAAAAATGACATTCAATTTGAAATTTCATTCCAGTTGCATATAAGTTATTTCCGTAATTATGGGGTCATTCATAGAGTCTTGGGTTATCAAAATGTGGCCACTTGTTCCCGTAAAAAGCTCCAAAGCTTGGCCTGACGGTTCTAAACCTGCTCTCCTTTCACCACCATCAATCCCAAACGGTCGCCTCCAATTCGTCCACGTACTCGCCTCTCCTCTCACCTGCCGGTCAATTTATAATAATTCAGGCCTAAATAAGTCCTTAGAAATATAAACAGAAAAAAAATTTGATAAAAAAAAAAAGAAAAGGAAAGTAAGTAATGCCAATTCAAAGCCACAACATGAAACGATTTTTTAATGTGACAGATATACGATTCAATTCGGTACAGAAGTTTTACAATATAATTAGTTGGAAACTTGAAAAAAAAAATTTACAATTAATTGTATTATGAAATTTAAAATACAGAACTATGTTTCCAGCACACTAATAAATTTCTTCCACAACCGTTGCCAATGCTATTATCTTTTTATTGGTTTTTCTTTCCTTATTTATCGAATCCAAACTCTGTTACTTTCCCATAATTCTATAAATAAAAATATTATTATTATTATTATTTTAAACAAGAAAAAAAAAGGGTGATAGGAATTTTCAGATGGGGAAATTTTGAATGGATATTGGTTTCGATATTTGTAATGAGCTCCGAAGCTCTGGCTCTGCATTTGCATGGAAAAACAGGTATTAATTTTTTATTTCTGTTTCAATTTTTATATAGATTTACTTGCAATATTGTAGATTGATTTATCCTCCTCATTGCTTTTCTTTTCCTTAAAATTTTATATAATTTTTCTTATTTTCTTTTGAATTTTGCAGTTGATTTTTGGTGATCGATTGTGTTAAAAAAAATTAGTTTCATTGAAATTTTTTAAAAGATGTCATTCAAAAAGCGGGAAAGCACAACAGATAAAGCATTGTCCTATGAAGAGCAGCTGACCAAGGTATGGATGAAGTTAAAAGATTTTGTTTCGTAAGAAGTGATTTTTGTACTCTCATGTTTATATATGGTATTTGTACTGAAACGAGAATTAAAGGAATATCAAGGGGTGGAAATAAACAAGGGTGTGCAAAAAGAAAAGATTGTGCGGAAATCATTTTCTTTTTGTTTAGTTGTATCGTTGTGGGGTTTAGGACGAGTCTTGGCACAACAGAAATGTTGCTCATTTATGACCCAAAGGTCACATATTTAAGTTGTGGAAACATCTTTGCAAAGTAAGGGTAAAACTGCGTACGAAAGACATTCCTCTTACCCTCACCAAGTGAGGAGTCATGTTGGTTTGAGTCGTCCTTTTTTTTTTTTTTTTTTTAGGTGAAGAATGGGATTACAACCTAACGAGAACTACAAAAGAAGAGCAAAACGAGTCCAAGGGACTCCAGCAGCATCATCAATGAGAGCCGATCTAATCCAAACGGGAGGCTCATCAAATATAAGAACACCAATATCCATATTATAACTCCAGTTAGCTAACTGATCAGCCACAATATTCTTCTATCTGTAAATGCGATTCAATTCACACCTCCTCAATTGTCTCATCATTAATCTGCAGCTATGCATAATTGTCTCCAAATGATGGAAATTATCAACTCGGGTTTGCTTCAACAACATAACAATAGCCTTGAATCCATCTCAATATGAAGATCAGTAGCACCCTTATCAATAGCAAGCTGTAAACCAAAGTATAAACTCCATAATTCAGCATCACAAGCCTGCCCTTGTCCCAAACTCACAGCAAAGCCACCTAACCAGTTGCCATTATGATCTCTTAGTACACCACCAGCCCCAATTCGACTAGAATTTGTCCTTCTAGATCCATCCACGTTTAGCTTACACCAACCTACATCAGGATGATCCCAAGAGAGTGAAATTTTCCTCTTGACAGGTTTAACGGAAGACTTCACACAAGCCTTCAACCATTCAGCCGCATCTCTCACAATGATGGCTTTTGGATCCATAGGCATGACAAAATTGACATAAAAAGGCTGCTTGTTTCTCCATTTCCACATATACCAGCAAATAAAAAGGAAAAGAGTACACCAAGCACCCTCATTGGTCCCCTTTGAACTTACTTTCAGATTTGCCAGCAACCAAGCCTTAAACTCAAGATTCTGGGCGTTCCTCAGTTGCCTTGGAACTCCCATACTTTCCCAAATACACACAGCCCTGGAACAATCTTTAAAAATATGAGCAATGGATTCCATTGGTGCACAACAAGTCATACAAGAAGAGTCAGAAGTTATTTGTCATCTAACTCGCTGCTTATTAGAAAGCAATCTCCCTTCCTCATCAACCAAAGAAAAACTTTTAACTTAGATGGAACATTAATTTTCCTAATAAAATCCCAGCAAGAATCAGGCAAATCCTCTCCATCAAAGAAAAGATTATAAGCTGACTTTGAGTCGTCCTTTCGTTGTATATTTTCTTGTTTATTTTGGAATCTTTTTTCATAGGAAATAATTTGGCCCTTGTGCTCTTCAGATTTATGAGGTGAGGAAGATGATGGGTCCTATTGCGGATAGGCTGCCAGCCATTTGTTCAGAAGATTCAATATCAAGGTACCTAAGAGCGCGCAACTGGAATACGAAGAAGGCAGGCAAGATGCTGAAAGAAACTATAAAATGGAGGTCGGAGTTCAAGCCCGAGAAGATCCAATGGGTAAGCAATGCGCCTGTATGTTTCAAAGATCTAAACCGTCTATTTTCTAAAGCTTTGACGCATAAACCATTCTTGCCAACAACAAAAAATATCCAAATTAATAGACGAATGTAGTGTTTCCTTTAGAAAATAGACCGTTCGGATCTTAGAAAAATTCTGGTCCCCTCTCCTTAAGCTGCATGTTATTTGTAGTTCAAAGAGCTAAACCGTCTACTTTTCAAAGCTTCATGATCCGATCGAGTTATGAAGTAGTTTATGCTTCTGGAATAATCCCATTTGAAAGTGGTTTCTTTTATCTTATATAGGAAGACATTGCTCAAGAAGCGGAGACAGGAAAAACTTACAGAGCCAATTACTATGACAAGTTTGGAAGGACAGTTCTTATCCTGAGGCCTGGTTTTCAGGTAGTTAAATCGCACGAAAAGCGTCAACGTTAATGTTAGAAGTTGTTACCATTTTTCTGCTTGATTGTGAAATTCTTTCATCGTGTCAGAACACGAATGCAGTAAACAAGCAGATCCTGTATTTGGTATACTGCATGGAGAATGCCATTCTGAATATGAGTTCAGATCAGGAACAGATGGTGTGGCTAATCGATTTTCAACGGTGGAACACATTGAGCATATCGTTGAAGGCAACTAGGGAAACAGCAAAGATCCTGCAAAATCATTACCCTGAGAGATTGGGAATTGGCATCCTCTATAATCCACCAAAAGTATTTGAGTCCTTTTGGACGGTATGTTATTACGCATCTATCTGCATTTGTTCTTGTTTTCTTGTCTAAACCTAATTATTCTTCAATTTTTATGATACTACTCTTTGCATTTGATATTAGGGTTAGTGTGTTGAGCTATGTTGGAAACTTGGAATGTAGGCAAGAGCTCCACGATTGACGTTTTGTTGATCTCAATGTGGGAATGGTCGAAACCAGAACGTAGTGATTAAGTGAATCAATGAAGCAAAGAAATATGGTATGAAGACAATACTAGGTCAGGGTTTCGTTATGGATTTTCTGGGACTAGGGAGTAGATACCGGGGGTCATACGATGACGAAGAACAAGAACGGAAAGATAGAAAACAATGTAGAAAAACCAGGGCGACGATAATCTGGCCACGGAACTAGTTTCTGTAACCAGATTTACCTGCCGGCAGACTCTAAAGTTTTCAAGGTTTTGTATGTGAAAAACTCTAAATTAAACGTATAAATCTTCTACAAAAATAAACAACTCAAACAAGGTTTTTAAAAACGAAAATCTTGCTAACTGTTTTATGGCATGTAAGGCTTCTCTTGGCTTCACAGAAGCTACCATTGGTTTGTTAGAATTATCTGTCGTTAGTCACCAGTTTCGTGGTTTAAGCAGTTCACGTCGATTCTAAATACTCGTATACTTCCCCTTGTGTTGTTCGCGTAAAAACTGACCGCAATGCTCGTCTGAAAAATCTGGTGAAACTTTCCTTGAATTGCAGATGGTAAAACCATTTCTTGAGCCGAAAACACACAAGAAGGTGAAGTTTGTGTACTCGGACAACCCACAGAGCAAGAAGGTAATGGAAGATCTTTTCAACATGGACAAGTTGGAATCTGCATTTGGTGGAAGAAGTTCAGGTGGTTTTGACCATGAAGCTTACGGACAAAGAATGCGAGAAGATGACAAGAAAATGTCTAGTTTCGTTGACTCTGGCTGTTCTTCAGCTTACTCGCCATCAATCATGTCTGAGTTGCAGCGGTCGGAGTTGTCTTCTGACCAATGTTCCGAGGTCTCTGATGAAGGCGGTTGCTCGTCGTGCGACAAAGCAGCTTCGTCGAACTTGGAGGTTGCCGATGAGAAGGTACAAGGACAACGGCACGACAGCAAAGATGTCGCAAATGGCAAGACATAAGTAGCTTTATGACGAGCAGTAGATTTTAGGATTTGGTTTTATGATATTTTACCTCATGTAATGAAACATTTAACAGTTTTACAGCTCCTTTTCTACCCCTCTTGGTTAAAAAGTGAATATAGCCTTCAACGAAGCACCATTTAAAGATCAATACTTACACTGAGATTGGAATTTTGGGAATGTGATGCCTTGAAACCCACATCAGCAATGTACTAAGAAGATCTTGATAAGATATTTATACGAGTACTAACTTGAGCGTCGGGGTACCTTTCATGAGTTTTCTCATTTTACTAATCTTTGGAGAAGTGATGTTTGAAGCTTTGCAACAACCTATGTTTTGTTATCAAATAATCTCATGAGATTTGCAACCACTTATTTTTTTGTAATTTTTGGTTCACATGATAATGCATTATTAGACCAGGACATTATGAAGGAACTGATTCCATGCAAATCTTTATCGACATGGAAAATTGAATCGAGTGTGGACTGAGTGCATCACCTTATTTGGAAATTTGTGTTCAGTCCCACTATAAGTCAATATTTAATTACGAAGGAAAGAATTTGAATCAAGTACAATAATCAATCAGAATAATTTAGAATTGAATTCATCAAAAATTGAATTCGCATCCTCTCATTGACGCATAAAGATAAATATCACATCGGCAGTTGAGAAGCGAGTGCCACTAGCCACCCGGGTTGTACGTAGAACTTCTCGAGGAGTGAGAGAACAGAGAATCGGAGGAGAGGAGAGAGGATCAGGTCATGAGAGGAGAAAGAAAGAGCATAGAATCAGATGAGTTGTTTTTATAACTTGAATGGCAAGTCAAATCCATTTGCCGGTCTAAGATTTCCCAGCACCAAGTTAATGTTTGTTTCAGCGTTAATATTTTTTGATTTTCATTTTCTGAGTAATTGTATTTCCTATTTCAGGCTTGGTCTTTTTTAGACGTAGATCAAGTGGTCGAGTGGATTGAAAAGAAAATGGACCAATAGAAGACAAAAGAACGCAGTTTGAATTTGCATATTTGATTTTGGCCCATAATACATTTTTGAAAAGCGAACAACGCTACAGTTCAAACTCACCGTTTTATTATGACATACGAGGGATGCAAGCACCCTTTGTCAATTAGATTCCGGATTGTGCTTGTTAGCGATATTGATTAACAAAACTACTACGAATTGTCCCAGTAAAATCACCCCCCACCTCTGTGTACAAAGTCCATGAAAAAGATTATGCTGGGAAGAGTCCCATGCCATTGGTCACCACTAGTGACATGGTCTCCCATCCTTGTATTTGATAAGGCATTCTAATATATTTATATTTAGTTACAGAGGAGCATTTCCCTCGTTTGATAACGGCCATTCCTGCACTATTTTTCCCTACTAAAAAGAGAATTGATAATCTTGATAATCGAAACAAAAATGTAGAAGTGAGCAGTTGAGGTTAAAACAATAAAAGCACATTTATTTATGTGCATGGTCAATCACGCATTCTTTGATGACTTGATGACTAAGAAAACATTTTTTATGCTCTAAAAAAAAAGAAGAATTCTTTTATATAATCATCAATAAACCTGAACTGTAAGCCCTAAACCTAATACTTACTATGTTTTAAGCAAATTTACAATTACAGATCTAATATCGTGTGATTTTACACTTTTATTTTGGCATAAATTATTAGTCAAAAATATTTTTGCTCGCTATTTTCGCGTTATGAATCAATGAAACCGAAAGGATATCATTGTAATAGCAAGTTGTCATGTTTGAAAATTCTTGGAGAACATGTAATTATTTTATGTAAGCTTGCAAGAAAAGAAAAGTGGATATTAAAGTCCTCTGCCCGAGGTTGTAATGATCATCCACACACACGCATTACCATCGATCATTCTTGCTTTTAATAATTGGTAGAGATTATGAGCTCCCACCCACCGCACGCGACGCGAATATCATAAAGAGATGAACGGTCAAGATGTATGCCTATGTAGCTACAGTGGGACTGTGGGTATATAAACATAACTTATAAAACTGAAGCACCACGAATGAGAATATAATAATGGGGGAGAATTATTTCTTGTAATTGGAGGAACGTTCTAACTTAATTTAGAATAGTACATGACTATTTAAATAGGGGGTGTGATATCCACACATCTTATTTTACTTC
The DNA here is from genome assembly GCF_963583255.1 of Pyrus communis. Lineage (NCBI taxonomy): Eukaryota > Viridiplantae > Streptophyta > Magnoliopsida > Rosales > Rosaceae > Pyrus > Pyrus communis. Next base: position 26,170,105 of record NC_084811.1, read on the forward strand.
TCACATTTTTTTAATTTTTGGCCGTCTAATCGGATGAATTGAAGAAGATCAAAGGACAAAAATTATCAAAGGATGTGTGAGAAGTACAATGGGATGTGTGGATAGCACACATCTTTAAATAATGGACAGAAGTTCTTATTCAAAATTGTTCGTTATTGATTTATAAAACTTCGTGTTCATGATCAGAACATGTCATATTATAAATTACTATTTAAAGATCGCCTCTGCAAAAGAACTCAATTAAAACTAAGGTCGTTTAATCACTTAATTGTTTAAAAACTGATCACATAATTAATAAAAGAATTACGAACAGTTTATGGATGTGGTACAATAGATTGACTAAACGACCTTAGTTTTAATCCATTTTCGCAAAGATGATCTTCACAAAGTGATCCATAATATGAACAGTTCTGATTATAAGCACGAAGCTCTGTAATTCGGCCACAAAGAGTTTTGAGTACGAGTTCCTATTCATCATTGAGTAGCCAAACATTATTCTATAATCTAAACTATAGATGAAAAAAATTTAGTGCATAGAAGAAAATTTGTGTATAGTAGTTTGATCAGCTTCAAAGAAAGGGTTTTGAGAAGGAATCACTTGATTCATCCTTTCCTTCATCAGGTGATTGTTTAGGAATCATAGTTTACAATCTAGATAGACGGAGAAATATTTGAGAATGTTAGCCTAACTAACGAACTAATCAGATCCACCCTCACAACAAATTAGATATGTGCATTGGGAGTTGTACCTACACGAGGTTAAATGTTACTTTACCTAAAGTGAGATCCATTTCTTTGTGGGAGGGACGAATGGTACAACAACAAAAACGGGATATATTCATTTGTGGGACTGCGGGGCATGCCTGGCTATGTATCTAGTCAAAATTCAATACAAAATTTTTCTTAATGAGTAAGAAAAATTTATTTAATGACACGAATATACCGATACAGTAACGATTTCTTGAACAAAGAAGTTGGTGTCGTGACTTTTTGACTGAGTAGCTTCTTTTTTTCTCTTCTTTCTGTGCCGCCCCATTTTCCTGTCTGTCAAATCAAATCAAATATATACCAAAAAACACTGACATACATTCATGGAGATGTAGAATTATAGATAGATACATACATACAGCTTTCCTTCGCTGTTTTTCCCTAAAAAGAAAAAGCTGAGGGATTCCCATTGCCCTTTACTTTCCATGGTTTTTCATCTGTCCTCTCAGTCTCCATTTTTCTTTCCCTTCCAAAAAAATCTCAACGTCTTCCATTTTTTCTCATCAATTTCTGCTTTCAGGTTTTTGATTGATCGCTTTGGACTCCCATCTGGTTCTTCACTGAGGTGGGTTTTTCTTTTCTCTGATTGTTTCCTACTTGTTTTTCAAGCTTTTAGCTTCTGCTTTTAGCATGTTGATTGATTGGTTAATTTTCTGTTCATACAGATTGGAACTGCAATTAGTATTTATATCCATAATCCACTGAGAAGTTGAAAAAATGGGGTTGGTGTTAGAAATTGGAGTTAAACTCCGGAAAATTGTGTTGATTTCATACGGATCAGTTTGCAATCATCCATTTCTTGCTGGGATGCTGCTTTTTCTGCTTTTTCTGTACAGATCGTTTCCCTTTTTGTTTACCCTTTTGGTTTCGACGTCCCCGGTTTTAGTCTGCACTGCTGTTCTTCTAGGAACCCTTCTGAGTTTTGGCCAAACCAACATACCCGAAATCGAAAGGGAAGAGAAGGCTACCTGTGATGACGTTGCTTCTCTTAGAACTAGGGGTTTAGGGGATGACACTGTTGTGCTTGAGAGACGTGGGAGCTTTTCCGCGGAGAGGTTTGTGGGAGAGACTAGGGATTTTGTTGATGCATCCATAGAGAAAGCGAGTAGTGAGGTTGTGGATCGTGATGGTTTGGGTGTTTATGTGCCACTTATTAGTGAGGATTTGCAAAACACTGATAGTGAGAAGAGAGTGAATGAGGATTGCGAAGGTTCGGTTGTTTATGTGCCACTTATTGATCAGGGTTTGCAAAACATTGGTGGTGAGAAGAGAGAGATTGAGGATGTGGAGAGCGAATTAGACAGTTCGGAGTTGGGAGAGCGGAGAAAGATTGATAATGATCACTTGGGGATTGAAGGCATTGACTGGGATGTGGCAGCTGTTGATCAGCAGTACACTTTTTTTCAAAAGGTTCAAGATGAGATTCGTCGAGTGGAAGACGATGATACATCTCCTCGAGGGTCAGGTTATACTCATGAGGGTGATCACTTGTATTCTGCACTGCTTGGGAATGGTGGTGGTGATGATGAGGTTGTTGAGCAGCAGTATACTTCTTTTCAAAAAGTGCGAAATGAGATTCGTCGAGTGGAAGACGATGATATATCTCCTCGAGGGTCAGGCTATGCTCACGATGATCACTTGTATTCTTCACTGCTTCGCAGTGGGGGTGATGACAAGGCTGGTGAAGATGTGGATGATGAGGCTTCGGATTCTGAGTCGGATCGAGCGGAGAGTTCCTCGCCAGATGCTTCAATGGCTGACATTCTTCCGATGCTTGATGAGCTGTACCCTCTTTTAGACTCAGAAGCTCCACAGCCAGCTCATGTGTCCCATGGTCATGAGTCCGATGCTGCTTCAGACCAGTCTAACAGGAGCAATGCTGGCAGTGTTGAGTCTGATGTGGAAACTGAAAACCACAGTGAAGAAGTAGGAGAGGATGGGAATGATTATAATGACGGTGACAAGGAAGAAGCACCAGATGGGAAGGATGATGAAAGCAAATCTGCGATCAAGTGGACCGAGGATGACCAAAAGAATCTCATGGATTTGGGGAATCTGGAGCTCGAAAGGAACCGACGGTTGGAGAACCTTATTGCAAGGAGAAGAGCAAGGAAAAGCTTCAAAATAACGGCAGAGAAGAATCTAATTGATTTTGATAGTGTTGATCTTCCGTTTAATGTTGCACCAATTTCAACAGCAAGACACAACCCATTTGATCTGTCATATGATTCCTTTGACAACTTGGGGTTACCACCCATTCCTGGGTCTGCTCCGTCTGTAATGTTGCCAAGGCGAAACCCCTTTGATCTTCCTTACGAGTCAAATGAAGAAAAACCTGATCTAAAGGGAGACCCTTTTGAGCAAGAGTTTATGCCGATTCACGCCAAGGATGCAGTCTTCCGAAGGCATGAAAGCTTCAGTTTTGGACCATCAACCTTAGGGCAGCCGAGGCAAGAGAGGCAAGATTTTAAGTGGAGACCTGTTTTTGTACCAGAAAGGTTGGCTTCAGAAGGAACAAGCAGTTCCTTATTTCAAAGACAATTAAGCATAGTTAGCGAATCAAAGTTGAGTTCTGTTCCCGATACCGAATCAGTGAGTTCTGCTGCAGATCTGGATGAAAGGAATTTCAGTGAGCAAGACTTTACTAAAGAAGCAGAAGTGATATCCAACATTTACCATGCTACTGATGATCTTGTTGAACACGGAAGTCAATCCTCTGAAGACGTAGATTCTCTGGAAATGGAACAGGCCGGAAAAAGAGATGTTCAACATAATGAGCTTGAAATAAAATTGGTTGAATCGCAAGACCTGGAACCGAGCTTGTCTGGTGCAACTGGTTTGGCTACTCATGTGGAACATGTTAACGAAGATCATTTCAAACCAGAACCGATTGAAGAGGACAACAGCAGTACGTCAAGCTTGTCATCATTGACAGAAGTGGATGAAAAGATTGCAGATGTAGTGGAAGGTGGATCAACCAGTTTGGAGGCAAGAGGTGATATCACCAAGGGGTTTGTAATTTCGCCACAACCTTCACTGAAGGAGTCAGAAGTCCAGTTTATGAGGAGGACACTGAATGAAGATGAACACGATGAGCCAGTCTATGACTCAACCCCCCTACCAACTGAAAAGATCCTTTCCTTTAACTCTATTTCTTCTGATATACAAGCAGATGTATCCGAAATGGTTACACCTCCAGCATTAGCTGAAGTGCAAGTTCCGTTTGTAGACCGGCGTTGTGAAGTGTATGGTGAGAGCACAGACAAAGATACTTCAGGTTTTGTAGAGACAAGCGGTGCCACCTCAAAAGTACATGCATCAGATGAAATTGAAAGAAGTTTGGGGACAGGCAACCAAGTCGGCTTAGCGGTTTCACATTCAGAGGACGATATCTCTCTCCCTAAGATTTTTGACATGAAGACAGCTGATTGTAGTTATCAATCTGTTCTTTCTGAAGAACAGCCGTCATCAGAGCTGGATAAAGTCCTTTCCTGGTCAGATAAATCCATGGTTGAACCATATCTTGATGATCATGTGGAAGCACTTATTATTAAAGAAGAAGTAGATGACATAAAGGAGATTGATGCAGGGTTGCTGTCGGAATTGGATGCAGTTGGGGACTTCAGTACGAATGAAGTTGGTGAGGCACTCCATACAGAGGAGCTGATTCCAGAGGAAGCAAATGTTTTAAGCACTGAATTTGGTGATTTAAACCTGTCAGAATTGAACCAGAAGCTACCAGTTGTTGAAGCAAGATCAATTGAAAATATTGACACATATTTTAAGCAAATGCATAAGGGACTAGCTGTTGAGGAAGTCATTCTTCCCAGTGTGGTTGACGATCAGCTAGTGGTGGAAGCATCCAAAAATACTGTCCAGACCAGTTCAGAGTTGCCAATTGTTGAAGCAAGATACTTGGAAGATTCAGAGTTGCCTACTGTTGAAGAGAGGTACTTGGAAGCATCTGAAAATACTGTCCAAACCAGTTCAGAGTTGCCAATTGTTGAAGCAAGCTCCTTGGAAGATAATGTCACCGATTTAAAGCAAGATTCAGAAGGTAATGTTAATAAGCTGACGCAAGTTAATGTTGGTGAGCTTTCAAATGGGTCGGAAGAAGTAGGAACCACCGGTGTGGATTCTACGGAGGTGGTTGCATCAAGCAATACAGTATCAAGTGTTCAAGAAGATATCAATGCAGATACTGCTTTGGAGCAAGTCTTAGAAAGTCATGTTGATGAGTTGCCAAAGGCGACGCCAATTTCGAATGATGGGTCTGAAGAAGTACGATGTAATGCCATGGGTTCTTTGGATGAGATGGCATCAAGCAACATAATATCGGGCTGTCAACAAGAAAATATCACTATTCCGAAGCAAGTCTCAGACAGTCATGTTAATGATGGATCGGAAGTAGGAACTGGTGCAATAGGTTCGACGGAAGATATTGCTTCAAGCAATACAGTATCAAGTGTTCAAGTAGATACCAATGCAGATACTGCTTTGGAGGAAGTCTCAGAAAGTCATGTTGATGAGTTGGCAGAAGCAACCTCAATTTCAGATGATGCATCGGAAGTAGGAATTGGTGCAATAAGTTCTATGGAGGAGGTTGCATCAAGCAATAGTGTTCAAGAAGATATCAATGCAGATACTGCTTTAGAGAAAGTCTCAGAAAGTCATGTTACTGAGTTGCCAAAAGTGATATCAATTTCAAATGATGGGTTTGAAGGAGGAACTGGTGCAGCGGATCCTGCGGAGGAGATTGCATCAAGCAATATGCTATCGAGTGTTCATGAAGATATCACTACTCCGAAGCACATCTCAGAAAGTCATGTTAATGATGGAGCAGAAGAAATAGGAACTAATTCAATGGGTTCTACGGAGGAGATTGCATCAAGTGATATGCTACCAAGTGTTCAAGAGAATAGTACTCTGGAGCAGGTCTCGGAAAGTCATGTCGATGAGCTTTTAAAACCAACATCACATTTGAAGGAGCGATTGTCAGGACTAGGGGTTAATGCAATGGCGTTGACCAAGGAGATTGCATCAAGCACCACAAAACATGGTGTTCAAGAAACTATAACTAGTCCTATTGCTTTCAAGCAAGTCTCGGGAAGTAATGTTGATGGTGAGCCGCCAAAACCATCTACACAGAACATATTGGCAGAGGTAGTACCTCATGCAACGGATCTTCCAGCTGAGAATATAAAACACGAAAACTGAAGAGCATGTTTGGTGGTTTGCAACTTCAAGCTCTTTGTTTTCTCCGGTGTGGTGTGGTTATAATCATATTTTGGTAAGTGGTAGTTTCGTTCGCTGATCTTTTGGTTGATTGGTTTCTTCAAGAATGAGGTTTTGGTTTGATTTCTTGAAGTGTGAAATTTCGTGTTTTATCCTACATTTTGTAAGTAGCCGACCTCATTTAGTGGGAAAAGGCTTTGTTGTCGTTGTTGTTGTATCCTACATTTTGTAAGAATCGGGTGAAAGATTGGCTTTGATCATCAGTGTTGTACATTATGTTTTGGATGTAAAAGTTTTGAGGTTCTCATATTGTAGCTATGAATCCGAGTAGTTTCTTCTGTCTCCTTTTCTTTATACTTCTTATCAGATCCCGCCGTTGATTCTTTAATTTTCAACTTAGTTGGCTGCCTCAAGCATTCTGCAAGTATCTAAAAGGGAGCCGTTTTGACATTTGATACTCCAAAAAATCATCTTGTACTTCTTTCCGGCGAAAGAAAACAAGAGGTTAGAAGTGTGAAGACTATTTGTAACACATGAACAATTGTCAATTGTAAATGTGTGTGCGGGACTCACACACATCAACAGTTTCAATGGTTGGTATTCTTGTGCTCGAACGATTATCAATTGTAGATGTGTGTGAGAATTACACGCATCAACACAATCCGTTTAATGGTTTACAAATGAATCTGAAAATAAAATACAATCTTATACGCAAATCTATAACTCTCACTTAACATTGTGTGTGTGTGCGCGTGAATTATTATTAGCACTTTAAAAATCTCATTTGACATTCCAAACTTTTTATAATTAGAAAAAAAAATACACTTATGAAGTAAAATGAGATTTTTGAAGGATTAATAACAGTTCATACATACATACATACATATATCTATCTATCTATAAATCCGTATTACAAAATATCTATTAAATGTACTGCAATTCCTATTCACAATGGAGAAAAAAAATCTACTTCTTTCGTTACCCCAAACATGCCGGGATGCTTTAATATGTAGTACAAAAATCTACTTCTTACGCAAATCCATATTTTTGCCCTCTCGTGTTTTGAGGACAATAGTTTTTTTGTTTAATTGAATGAGATGCTTTATTAAATATCACTAAATAATACATAATGATAGAAAATTTATTCAAAACTTAAACGTAAATGTCAAAAATTAAATTTGTGTCTCAACTAAAAGACATGATGCCTGATTAATAAACCCAATTCCTCTTTTGATTTAATGATCCTGAGCCTAAGGATCAAATGATCCGAGCGGTTGAAATTTGATCCAATTATTACAACTTTAGAGAGATTCCTGTTTGTAGCTATTGAATCATATTTCTACGGTTCGGATCATTTGATCCTTAAGTTCAAAATTAAACAAAATGTTGTAAAAGTAAGAGAACAAAACAATTATAAACTAAGAAAACAAAATTAAGTCACTTAGTATTATGGTATGGTAATATTTCTCTTCAGTTGTAAATAAGAGATCTTATGTTCAATTATCGTCAAATGCGAATTTGAATTACATTATTGCTATTCTGTGTGAGATTAAGCCCGCTTCATTCCTATAAATAGTATCGTTTGTTAAAAAAAAAAAAAAAAATCTAAAAGAGAACAAAACAAAGTTAAAGCAGAAAATAAAATTTGCAAAACAAAAAAGAGTACAGCAAATATCTATAGCCCGGCGTCGTTTCAGACCGCAGAGGAAGAAGGAGAGGGACCGAGCGCACTTCGGCCTCAGTTGCCGGAAGAAGAGAGAGAAAGATAGCGACGTCCACCCGCTGCTGCTCCGGTAAGTCTCCGAACCATGTCGTTCCTCCTTCTTCTTCAGTTCTGTCCTTCTCCCTGGTTCGATTCCTCAACGGCGTTTCCGTTCGAAAACTGTGCGTGACGACGCATGTCTGTGTAAACCCTAGAATTTGGTTTTGTCAATTTTCGTTTTTGTGTGGAAAATTAAAGCTTCTTTTTTCATCGGGAATTAATGAGTAGTCGAGAAGTATGTGTTCCAATACAATTATAGATAAAGAATAAGAGTCGAATTGATTGATGAAATGGAAGTACAGTCGTATGAGATTGGTGGGTTTTGAGAGTAATGAAGGCCATGAAGTGCCTATTTAACTAATTTCAAATTTTAAATTAGGAAACGGGTTAATTTTTTTAGCTGTGGTTGCACTGGAATATGTAGCAGGATTAGTGTAAAGAATTGTTTATTCTGTTGATTGAATCCCGCACTTGAATGGGTCGAAGAAAGTTATTAACTTTACAAATTGTACTTACATTTTTCACTTTATTTAGTTAATTTCAAATTTAAGTTCAGGAACTGGGGGCATTTTTATAATTTATGTGTTTATTTCACTTTGATTGCATGTAAATATGTAGCAAGACGGAACGGTATTGAGTAACAGGATTAGTGTAAAGACTTGTTTGTTCTGTTGATGCAATCTTGTACTTGAATGGGTGAAACAAAAGTTAAAAACTTTACAAGTTCTAAATATATTTTTCACATTATTTTTTAATTTTTTTTGGCATAACAATACAGTTTTTATGGCAGCAGGGGATGTAAAAAACTGAGCAACAGCATAATGAGTAACGTTGAAGCTTTTGATGGACAGATATTGGCTGACAAGCTTTCAAAACTCAACAGTTCACAACAATGCATTGAATGTATCCTCTTAAGAAATCCCCTGTGTACAGTACTTCATGGTTGAGCTAATTTATGTTTTGGTAATGATGTTTACAAGGAGGGAATCACATTTGTTTCTGTGTAGCTGTATTACGCATCTACTGATTAACATACTCTTTTATAAGAATTTTTGGTAAGAATAAAACACTAATATATGTTTTATATTACTAGGATCTTGCTGAATCTAATTCAAGACAAATTTATACTTTTCCCTAATTTTAGATTTGTGAAGAAACTTGTAATGTTAAAGTTTGTACCTTTTCTGTATGCTCTTGTTTTTGGCTGCGTTAAAATTGCATTAGTTGATGAAGTTTCAACTGTATCTATGTTTTCTCTTTGTGCTATAGTTTACAAGCAACTATCACACATATATTACATGTTAGAATGACTGTTACTGTAGGAGGAGAAAGAGAGAGTGATGATAGTTATTGTAGAGGAAGAGAGAGTGCTAAAAAGATTGTGTAGAGATTTTTGTATTTTATTTTATTGAAATGAATTTTAGTTACTAGTTATCCAAATTATATATTTTATTTTCTTTTATTGAGGGTAAAATGCACGTTGGAGGTTCTTTTTATAGTGTAAGTGCCTATATTTTTTTTTTTTTTTTTTTTTTTTTTTTTTTGCAAATGTTGGTCCTTTTTATATCTATACTTCCCTTAATAATAGTCTAGATTATGTAAATAACTTTTGCCATCCACTTCTCGATAGATACTATTTTGATGTCCTAGAATGTGATTTTTATTAAGTTTATTGACTGTACTACGATGTATGTTCTAGGGTGGATATCTTGTCCACTTTGTTTGCATTTTGTTGAGTAGCAGTAACATTTCTTTCTTTAAAAGAAAATGTAACTATTCAAATTATATGGAGGATCATTCTTGTGCATATATATGCCTCCCACTCTTTCCTCCCCTTAACGATATATTGTTTCTCGTTCTAACACACTAATATTTTGTTTATAAAACTTAGGTGATGCATTGATGATGGCAGTATCTGCTATCTCGAAGTTATATCCATCGTGAAGTTATATTTAAATTTTTTTTTTTTCCCATCATGACTTCTTTGAGCCGAAAAACTGAACGCTCCTAAATGACTTCCTTCTTTCTTTTCCTTTTCCCGCCTATTGGTAATTAAGGCTCACAGACCTGGGGCATAAACTTAACATGAGCTCTTGGTGGCAAGTGGCTGTACCACTTAAGTTCTCTGTAGAGATTGCTGCTAAATGCCTTAGCAGCTGTGCTGCTTTATTAGATAAATAGTGAACAGTGATTTAAATTTGTCATGTGAACGTCTTAGCATGGCTTATCTCTTGCATCTTGTACATCATGTTACTTTATTTTAGATGACATCAATATTAAGAGTTCTAGGCCCCAGTTGTTATGCTTGACTAGCTCGGACTGGATTAGCTTCAAGGACTAAGTTGGATTGGCCTGGCTTGGACTAAGCAGTATAAGAATAGCAAAGTTTGGTGCAGTGCCGAACTAAGCTACATTACTAAAATATTAGACCCAAATTTTTATTTTGCCATATTCTAATTCTCTTTTATACTTATAAAAACAAAAAAGCTATTATTTTATTACTTTTTCACCCAACTATTTTTCTGCCCTTACTATTTAGAAGAGAACCGTTTTTTTTTAATTTTATGTGTCAATCTCTCTCTCCCTCTTCACTTCCTCTCAGAACTTCATAATTGACTGCAAATCTTCAAAATCAAACCACAAAGCAAGAAAGAGATTGAAAATTTAGGAATTGGGCTTAGTGCAGAAGTTACGGTACAGCAGGTATAACAGTGCAGGATGGTTGAGTGAAGGGTGCATGTGATTGGCTCGAAGCTGGGAGATGGGGAAGGGTCTGCGATCAGGGAGTCTGGACTGGGTTTTATGTTTTCTGGGTTTGATTTGGGCTCGCATGCCCTTTTCCTTCTAGTCCGGTTTAATACCTAGCTATTACTCAGGATTGGTTGGCGTGATTTAGTGAGGCGTGGAGTCTAGGCGAGTCTAGTTTAGTCTCATTTAAGTTAGTCCTTGGTCATACCAAGCATGGGATTAGTAACCCTAGCTACTCCGCTCCCACCTAAGAAGGTGAAATAAACGGGGCCCTATAATTTGCAACTGTATAACAATTTCGTCCAGAGCTGCAACCCTATACGGTCTTTTATACTGTATCCTTTAGAAATGATATTTCTTCAGTAAATTTTCTGGTAAACATATTTGATAATATAGGCACATATATTGACTTCTGGATGTATTGATAATACCTTAGTTCTTATTTTATGAGATTTGTACATAGATGTAATGTACTACCTGATCACTTAGCTCCAACTATGATGTTTATATTATGTGCTTCCTTAATCATTTAAATAGCTTTATCCCGTTGGTGTATTTCTCACCGAAAGAAAGCAAGGCAGATTGTTGAAATGTGGGATAAATGTTTTAATTCTGCCCAGAAAGATCAGCGCGTGGCTTGTCTATATTTGGCTAATGACATATTGCAAAACAGTAGGCGAAAGGGCAGTGAATTTGTGAATGAATTCTGGAAGTTCCTTCCTGCAGCTCTTAAGCATGTTTATGAAAATGGTGATCAACAGGGAAAGAAAGCTGCCACAAGACTGGTGAGCATCTATGAATGTTCTCTTTTGTTTTACAAATAACAGTATTGAATAGCTGTATGATTATGCTACCATCAATAGATATTTGGATGTGTGCATGCATGCATGCATTTACTTGACCTGAGACTACAATGTTAAGTGACTTAAATCTATAGTAGTGGGCCGGAGAAACTTTGACGATTCTGTAGTGTTTGTATTTTCGTCAAAGTGGAAACTGAACCCAAGTCCTTTTTAGATACTCCAGAGGATTTCACTACCTAGCCAACTGAGTTTGCAGATATTAACCCAAAAAAATTGGTAGATTGCTCCCACTCTCCGGAAGACAAGCATATAATGGACTAGAGTGAACCAGTTTAGTGTCCACTCTTATTTACGTTTCCTTTTGATCATTTGTGCATAGCAATATAGTCTCATTATTTCCTCTGTAAGTAAGCTATGTCGTTTGTCCAGGTTGACATATGGGAAGAAAGAAAGGTTTTTGGGTCTCGAGGGCATAGTCTTAAAGATGATATGATGGGAAGGAATCCTCCTGCTCCACCTGCAAGCAATGGAAAAAGTTCAAATCCTATCAAGATAGTGAAGAGGGATGCACACTCAGTTAGACTTGTAAGCACTTTGGGCAGTCTTTAATGTTGGTTTATATTCAATGCCTATAATTGTACTCTTATTTATTGTGAGCTTGTACATGCCTTATTATTCTTCTAAACCTCAGAAATTGGCTGTTGGAGGTCTGCCAGAAAAAATACTTACCGCATTTCAACCTGTTCTTGATGCACATCTTACGGAAGAAGCTGCTTTAAACAAGTGTAATGCTGCTGTACTTTATGTGGGTAAAATTGATGAAGACGTTGAAAACACCTTGATTCATGGTAAGAGTTAGGACATGTGGTTAAGTTCATAAATGTTGATTATATGTTACTTTGTTCGATGATAGTCATGGAACTAGATGACAAAACATAACTTTTATGGGGTGAAAACTAGGTTCTGTTAATTCTGACTTTAATTGTTGTATGTTTATAATGCTAATTCTACAAATCAATTGATTACCAAAAGCATATTTATTGCATTTGAATGGTGGGGAGTGGAAGTTATCTTCAATGCCGTAGGAAATATGTCTCTCAGGGCTATTTCTATTTCCTAGTTCAAAACTTCTTGTTTGTAATGGAACTAGAATCCAATTCTGGAAGATACTAGGGTAGGTGATTCATCCCTTCAATTTTCATTCATTGATGTTTATAGATATTGTTTGATCATAATCCGGTTGTATCCTCCTTAGATCCATTTTATCCTCTGTAGCCTTGTCTTGGAACTTAAATCATTCCAAGAATCCCAAATGACACGGTGTTTGTGGATGTCTCAAATTTGTTGTCTCATACCAGTAATATGTCTTTGAGTTAAGCTTAGTCTGATAGAAGGCATTGTTCTATTTATGTGTCTGGGGACTTGTGCTATGCTTTAAAAAGATCCTGTGTCTGATTATCTCATTGCTGTCTCCTGTTTATATTAGCTGGTGAATCAACTGAGCACATCTTTTTACATTGTTCCTGCAGTTCACAAATCTGGTGTAACTTGTTGCTTGATTTTTCTAAGAAATAGCTACGCACTGTTGACAGAGGTCTTTCTGAGCCAATAAGAGAGCCTTTAAACTCTGGCCAATAGGAGAGCCTTTAAACTCTGCCCACTAAGAGAGCTTTTAAACTCTGGCTAATAGGAGGGCCTATCTACATGGTTGTAAAGGAAGAGAAGAATTTTTTAAGATAGAGAGGAGTTGACTTTAATGCTGTACAAATTAAATTTCTTGCTTCCTCTTTGTTGCATTTTATGGATGCTGGATTTAACATAACCCATCTGGATTGGTTGCATTTATAGTTGGTGTGGTCTAGGTGGAATGTGTTGTGTGTGGTTTTGCGTGTTTCTTGTCAGATAGAAAAAAATTAGTATATTTTTAATAAAGGGGTGGCTGTTGTTGGTCCACAAGTAGCAATAGGGCAAACCATTTATTCCTGGACAAGCAGTGGTTACAAAATAATTAAGATCTGGAGAGAATTATCTTGTAATGTTAATGTTCAATGGCCTTTGAATAGTGGTGGATTTGTGATTTCTGGTTGATGGCACTCTTGAAGGAGAGCCATGTGTTTTGGGGATTTTCTTGTAACAATTGTATGCACGGAAATTTGATTGACAACTCATTTCTTCTTTCAACTCATCTTCTATTGTTTTGAAGGCTATGGTACCACTTAAGGGATTAGTAATAGCTTCAAGTGCTTAATGGGAATGACTCGTTGATTCTGTTTGCCTTTCTTCCTGTCATCGTATCATGTGTAGAGTAGAAGCTGAAAGTGCATGACATGATTCTTTGTTTCCCAATTGCTTTATATTATGGTTAAGGTTGTTTAAGGAAAATATTGAGTTGGGCAATTCCAACATCTTGTCCTAGTTTATTTTGTCAAGGGCGTGAGTTTTTTGGCTGAGGATATATGAGAGAAGTTTCTGGGAGAGGTAGAGTGACGGCTGTGTTTTGGGTGGTTGGGTTCAGAAGAAACTGGAGAACCTTTGACAGATTTAGGGGAGAGGGGGTGGAGATTTTGTGACATAAAGTTCTCTACTGGGATATTATGGGGGATTGGACCTTTGGTTTCTTCAGAATTTCGAGGAACACCTATTTATACTGTTTTTGTAGATCAGAGTACTCCTCTTACTTGACAGAAAAATTCTATTTTATACAATTTTATGCTAGGATAATTAAAATACAGGTTATTTGTACAGGGGATATCGTGTCCTCTGATTTGCACATTTTCAATTTAAGTTGGAATATTTGTTTGTGTCAAAACAGAAAAAGGTTAGGATGGACTTGTTTGGAGACAATATGATCAGTTTGAATGAACTCTCATATAGCTCTATTAAGATGGTCATTTTATTTTGATAATTTGAGAGTGAAATATTTCTGGTCCTGTTTTCTTTTGCTAGTTTAGGAAAAAGATGTTTTGACCCTTTTCCTCTTTGTATAGCTGTATTATGTGGTGCTTGTGAGGGAAAGGAATGCTAGAAGTTTAGAACCTTTGAGGATACTTTGCAGCAGTTTTTGGCCATTTTTGTTTCGTCTGTTTTTCAAATGGATGTCAGTACATACTTTAGAGTTGTACAGTATAAGTGCATAGACTCGTGTATAGATTTTAGATCTTACTTTGCCCCCTCTTCACCTTCTCCCTTCCTCCTTCTTAATGCTCACCTCTTTCCTATACCTTTCTTTCTCTGACCTGTTCGTCCATTCAGCCAATTACTAGATAAATTAAAAGTAGCAACTTATCTTGTTTCCTAGTCTTAAAGAGGTTTAATTAATCTCTGCCAAGTGATTGAAAAAGTCTCACATCAGAATGACAGGCTCTCCTCTCTTTTTTTTGGTCACACTATTGGTTCATTGTCCAAGTTATTTTGTGTGCATTACTGCATTTTCATTTTTTTTTTCATGAGTTGTATTTCCAAAAGGCTCTGTGACTGTGTCTATTCTTTTACTCAGATGTAAATTATGCATCATCGATAGACTGCTAGGGGCAAATTGAATTGGTTTATTTGATTAATCAAGCTAGTACACTGGCTGCTATTACTATTAATAGGTTGGCCTGGAATAATCTCATCTTAGTCTTTTATTATGTCCGTCTCGAGTGTAGTTCTAGGAGTAACAATTGCAAGTTTCAGACTTTAGGAATAAAAAAAATCTTAAAACAAGTATCATTTAAAATGAGTATCCCTTTCTGTGTATTACTATTTAGGAATGACCATGTAAGTAGAATAGGAAGTTGCTAGGCATTGAATCTACATCTATCCTTGTGTATGTTTTGTTTCCCTTCGCTGATTTAAGTTATTTGAGGAACTCTAAAACAGTTAGTTGCTATATGATATTATTTATGATTGCGATATCTAAAAGGTATTATTTGAAAAAATTAAATTGCTGAATTTTGAAAATAATATGATGGATTGGAAAATATAAGTATTCCATCCAGAACCTTAAGATCAAAGAAATCCCTTTATTTGATATGTATGCTGATATTTACACTGTTTAGATTTTCATGCATGTGATGTAATATAGATGGTTGAACTCTTTGATGCTTTCAGTAAACATAATACTGGTCCTGTGTTAAATTTGTTGAACATCTCCTGATGTATATTAGTGCCATGTAGAATAGTTTTATTGATTTTCCCGTTCTAAACTGTGTAATCAGGAACTCAGCAGGGATCCACATTGTTGGATGATTTGAAAGAGCAAGAAGATGCACTTAATCAATCTGTTGGGCAACTTGAGAGCTCGGAGGCAACAAGATCTGCCTTGGTTTTGCAACTCAGAGAAGCACTTCAGGATCAAGTACAATTTTTTTTTCTATTCCACTTATGTTATCACTTGTGCGGCTTTGTTTAAGATTTCAGATGTTGATGACTAAATGCTAATATTTACAGGAAGCAAAGCTGGAAGTTGTTCGCACTCAATTGCAGGTAAAAGTAGCTAACTAAACTTCATTTGCCCCTCTTAAAATTAAGAAGTCTTTCTTTCTCTTGGAAATGGTGGGCATATACCTAGTCTTTATAATTTGATTTACAAGGGGTTTTATCACTGAATGTTATCAAGATCAACTAGTTGTCAACGTCAGTTCCTCATAATCTTTATAGCTAATAGAAATTGTGGTATTATCAACTCAATGCCTTGATTCTGTTGATAATGAAGTCTTGAGTTTGATTCCTGCATTCCTCAAAGTTGAGATCTATTGATTGAAACGGCTAGATGATGTTTGTCGTTAGAATAAGAATTAATTTTGTGGTGTTTTGTAGGAAAATGTTTGCTTGACAGTAAACTAAACTGTAGGAAAACTGAATCTTGATGTTACTCCTATATTCATATATTGTAGCAGAGAATGGAATATGATACATTTGTATCAACCTTAGGTCTTAATTAACATATGCATTTAAATGTGCACATATCCTACACAATTAACTATGATGGCTGTCAAGAGTGTAGGTGGTTAGTGATACTAGCTTGTATTTTGATGCATATGCTCTTTCTCTTGTTTCTTTTGTTTGCTTCAACTCTTTCCCATGTCAATTCTAATCTTAACCCAAGTCAGTTCGGTTCAAATCTGTCCTGTATCAGTTCTAGGTCTCTATGCGAGGCAACTAATATTTTAAGCGGCTTTGTTTTAGCTTGTGTATTGTCTTTGGTCCTTTTGCATAAACAAGTTCTAGTTATCATAATCTTGAGAAGAGTTGAGAAACAAACTTGTATAGAAGCATATTAAATTCCCAGAACAGAAGTAATACTGAATTGGCAGAAAATTTTAATTTTGATTAAAAAGTACAACGATTTTAAATTTCTGCAGAAAATTTTAACAGAATTTGTATCTGTCATAATGTCATCAACATGCATCATTTTTGGCCTACTCTCAGATGACTTTTTAAAAAAAAATAAATAAGTAAAATGTAGGCTTTAGAAAGTATAAATTTCTAAGATCTTTGATTAATAATCTTTTCCCGTCCAACTGTATGTTCATTTTTTTAGGACTTTAAATAGAAATATTATTTTGTTGAGTTTGTAGGTTGATAAAATAAAATGATCTTTAAACTCGTTTTTTAAATGTACATAAAATATGGGCAATACCGTTCCTCATAATTTAGAATTTTTTTTTTTCTTATGGCCTTTATATCAGGCTTTGGCAATGATAAAGACCAGAGAGTTTTCCACTCGAAGTTGGGAGAGATTTTTCAGTGTACCCGGAATACAAGGCGGCACACCACGTGTCATAATATAAGTGAAGGGACATGAGAAATATACCCTAAAAGTGGGACATATCAACCATGTCGTTCACTTATATTATGACATGTGGTGTACCGCTATGTGTTTTGGGTACACACAAATTTATCCTAGGTTGGGACTTAGTTAGGGTTGCGTGGAGGTTATTTTGCTGGAGTTACTAAATGTATTTGTTTTTGGTTGGGAGGGGAGGGTTTAAGTTTCCCTTGGCTCCTTTTTCTGCATATCTCTGAGAAGCAAATTCAATCTTTTATTCTTATTTTTTGGAAACCACCACCCATGGATATAGACATTCTGCACAAATTACATTAAATAATGTGAAGAAATAGTCAGTGTAGGTTGTAAACACCCTAGTGTTTACTGTTTAGGGATGATTGAGTTAATTTTACTGATTTCTGGAAATGTTTTGGCATCCCGCTGGCCTTCAGCCTCACACTGAAGGTGCCTTGGAGTCACTCCAAGGTTGTTGTGCCTCACAAACAAGCAGGAAACCCTAAATTTCTTTCCATTAACACTTATTTTTTTTTAAAGATTAGGGCAACTCCAGTGCAAAGATGTAAAACCGAGGATGTAAATAGGCCTTTTACATCTCCGGTGTCATCTTCATTAGAATATTCCAAGATGCAAAACTATTTTGCTCCAGTGGTAAAATGTTAAATTTGGGATGTTAAATTTGCATTTTCATCTTGGAACTTATATTCTCCCACTGGACAGGCAGATAGTTAAAAATGCATCCAGTTTTATTTAAACAACTTAAAAAAAAATACATTTTTTAATTTATTAAACTACAATTTCAAATTATTATTTTATTATTTGAATTATGGCAGTACAAATATTTTCTAGCAATTGCCTGCCAATTTCCAATTATTCATTGCCGTTGATTGAACATTGCTTAAATTTAATTTGATCTCTTATGTATTTGTTGATTAAAGAGAAATATATCTCCCAGGGATTGATGATCATAGAGGAGTTGACAATTAGTGACGTGCCAAGAGCACAGTTTTGTATTTTTTGAATTACTTTTAAGGAAAACTAATGAAAAAGGCTTGAAAACTTTGAGTTTTAACGATAAGGACAAATAAAGGGTAAAGTGAATAGTACTATGATTGACTTTTTAGTGTAAAAATGTGGTTTTTCGTTAAAGTGAACAGTACCGGGAGCTTTTCGTTAAAGTTCCCTTACTTTTATGCATCAAGTACTTGGCTTGGAAGAGCTTAAATGTTGGCGAATAAATGCGAAATTGTGTGTAAATGGTGTGTTGCCTTGAATGCTGGCTATCCAAACTCCGGCAGCTTATTCTATGTTTGTGATGTATATATAGGAGCTATTTTTTTTTTTTTAATTTTTTTTCAGGTGGGTTGAATAATTTACATGCCAAATTTGCAGTCCACTGAACTTCAAAATTAGTTTAGAGTTGTAAATTGGCCATTTCAAGATTAGGAGACGCAAACTAATTTTCTGTGTATAAAGTTGGTTTGGAGTAGAGCATATCAAACCACATCTTATAATGCAATTCCCTTTGTACTAGCTACTCTTTGCGATTAACAGGATTGTTTTGTTTCCATGCAGGTTGCTCGACATCAGATTGAGAGAGTAAGTAATATTAAAAGGAGACTGAGTTTGCCCCAGGTTCTGAAATCCGAAAGCAATATTGTTAACATGACACCTGAATCTACCAGGGGGTTAGAACCAAATTTACTATTAGTCCAACAAACTGGCCTCCCACCTCAGCCTCCAATGCAGCCTATGGTTTCTTTTGCCCCTGTAAAAACTACCGATGAAGAGAACAAGAAAGCAGCAGCAGCTGCTGTGGCTGCTAAGCTTGCTGCATCTACCTCTTCTGCACAGATGTTAACGTCTGTTCTTTCATCTCTTGTTGCTGAAGAAGCTGCCTCTATGACTGGTAGCCTGAAATCAGCTGGTTTTACATCAGGATTATCCATGTTTCCTCCAGAAAAACGGCCCAAGCTTGAGAAACAAATGTCTGATGGTAACAATCCTGATGGTGCATCAGGATTATACATGTTTCCTCCAGAAAAACGGCCCAAGCTTGAGAAACAAATGTCTGATGGTAACAATCCTGATGGTGGCAATGCAGCCTTTTTTACGCCTCTCCAACAGCAGGCAATGACCAGTGTTCCAATCGCGTCATCAGCAACCATGCAGCCTATGTCCCACAGTAACCAGATGCAAAGTCCTTTTAGTCCGCTGCCACCACCCCTGGCACCATCACCATCTACTGCAACTACACCAGCGAATCAATATGTCCAATCTTCTGGTCTTATGGTGGGTGGAATTCCTTACGGATATGGATCAAATACCTTACCGCCTCCACCGCCTATACCTCCACATATTTCAATGAGTATGTCAAGGCCCAGTCCGCCGCAACAGCAGTCACAGCCTCAGCAGCAGCAGCAGTTGCAGCCGGCTGCTGGGGGTTATTATCGGCCACTTGGTATGGGGTTCTACGGGCAAAGCAATCAGTCAAATACGCAGCCAGTAGTACCTCGACAGTAAGTTCTGTTTATTTTACCTAGTCAGAATCTCCTATCCTGGATCGTGGGCAAAACCATCCAAGGTACCCACAACTTTTGGTGACAAGATCGTCTTGGAAATCTATGGAGCCGGTGTAATTTCTCAGAGGCATTGTGTTGTAATGTAAATTAGTAGAGAATAGCGTCTCCTCCAGCACCTAGGTTCATCTCCCCCTTGCCAATTTATGCACAGAGTCCTTTGATGTGTCGTAGAACGTAAATTTCGCGGTAGCTATGTTTCAATTTGACATGAAGTGCCCAACTTGATGTACCTGTGCAAACTTCATTGGCGTTGTAAACAGCGTTTGGGGCATGTAACTAAATGTGTACTTTAAATGTTGGATGTGCTTTCCCTTGTTAGTGTCTCTTCAGCTGCCTCCGAGAGGCCGCGTCCCGGTCGACGTTAAGACGAGGAGTATTCTCGGATTTAGAGCTGTTGGGAGATCGTTTCGTCGACTCGCCTCACTAGTGGGATGATGCTTTGTTGGTTAGAATTGTGCTTTATATAGTAGTTACAAATTATAGTGATAGTTAAGCTATATGATTATATGCGTTAATCAATTTAATCTCGAGTAAAACTTGTTTTATTTTTATCTTAAAATCCATGGTTTGGTTTTGCGCCATGTCTTTCATGAGCTGCAAGTGCTCTATATCCATTTTTGAAGTCTCTTTTTTGAGTCTTTCTAGGTTTTTTTTCTACCTCTTTTGCCGTGAGCTTCCGTATCATAGTTGCATCTTCTTAGTGGAGCATTTATAAGTCTTTGGTTTATGTGTCCAAACCAGCTTAATTAATTTTCTCATCTTATCTTCAATGTGGGCACTCTTACTTTACTTTGGATATTCTCGTTCTTAAATCTATCATTTCTCGTGTGCTCACATATCTACCGAAGCATTTTTTATTTTCTCGGTAATATATTTTGGAAAATGAGAGAATTCGTGAGGAGCAAACAAAGAAAAGTTGGGAGATTTGTTCATTATTACAATACAAGGAAGGTTTAGCATCTACTTTTTTATTGGAGCAAGCAAACCATTGTTGAAGGTATAGCGTATCTTACAAATAAAATCAAAGAGAAAATATATAATTGGTTAGGAAGTTGCAGCTGTTGAGTAAGCTGTCTCTTTTAAATTCTAAATTACAATTAAAACAAAAAAGCGACGCGTTATTGACATTCTAAACAAGTTGTTATGTACTATTATAAATAAATAAATAAACTTATTTTTCCTCTCTTGCAACCCATTTTGTTGGGGAGGTCAGTGAACTTGATCGCTGTGTAACTAAAACCAAATGAAGAAAATGTGAAGTTTTGACCTGACACATTCCAACTCGGTTTGTCCACTAGGACTCCGAATCGAGTTGTGCTAGCCGACACTTAAAAGGTGACAAAGTCATAAAGTGTAGTGAGGTGGAAAATGTGAATGAATTTAAACCTAAAAGTGCCTAAATACAAGAGTGCACTGTGAGCGGGAATGAACCCATTTCACACGTGATGTCAGAACATAAGTAAAGTACAATAGAGTGGATTGAGAATCATACCATTGAAGGTAATCTCCAATACCAAGATTTGCCACGAATCCTCATTGATAAGAAAGCTCAGCTATTAAAACCTGGAGAGGCGAAAAATAAGGGTGAGTGAGCCTGAAAATAAAGTTTTAATAAAAACCTTTTGAAAACGTTATAACCCCATGCTGTAAAGTCTGTATAGTTTCCAGAAAATCATACTACGTATAAGTATGAAATCAAATGTAAATCAACAGTAAATCCAGAAATATTCCAAATCATTACATATTAGCAGCAGCATAATAAAATCAGGTGCTCATCAATCTTGCTGTACGACAGTGTCAGAGTTGCCTATTATTGCAACATGTACGACAGTGTCGAAGCAACATGTACAACAGTGTCGGAGTTGCCTATGATTGCAACTTGTACGATAGTGTGTGGTGCGAGTGTGCCGACGAGAGCGTCGGGCCCCTAAGGGGGGGGTGAATTGTAACATCCCACATCGACCAGCAGAGAGGGAGTGATGTACCTTATATGTACTTGCCCACCTCCATATAACACGAGACCTTTTGGGAACTCACTGGCTTCGAGTTCCATCGGAACTCTGAAGTTAAGCGAGTTTGGGCTAGAGCGATCCCAGGATGGGTGACCTACTGGGAAGTTCTCGTGTGAGTTCCCAGAAACAAAACTGTGAGGGCGTGGTTGGGGCCCAAAGAGAACAATATCATGCTACAGCGGAGCTGAGTTTGGGATGTGACACTACCTCAGTCGAGCTAACGATTTTCTTGAACAACTTAAAAGAACGGAGTAACATGGGAGACTAATGACAACACACCGAACAAAATCAGACAATTGCGAATTATGGAGAGAGAATGAGTTTTCACCCTATTTGAGAAATTTTATATGTACTGAGAACACTAAACACATGGTGTACTAATCCATGTGCTATGGTATATTTAGGCGACAGAGTTATATACGCCCCACTTCTAGTTACACGTATGTTATAATACAAGTAAAATAATAACAC
Organism: Pyrus communis; assembly: GCF_963583255.1. Taxonomy (NCBI): domain Eukaryota; kingdom Viridiplantae; phylum Streptophyta; class Magnoliopsida; order Rosales; family Rosaceae; genus Pyrus; species Pyrus communis. The sequence goes on from NC_084811.1 coordinate 26,192,256, forward strand.
TAATTTCACTTCGTGTATAGCAGAAAATTGTCATAGTGTATGGGCATGTAAACAAGGATAAATTTTAAAATTGGTCTATAACTTTCCCATAACTTTCACCTAGCTTTAACGAAAAATAAATAACAGGTCTATAACACATGTGTGATTGTAAATCATTAGGCTATCTTCAATGGAGAGGGTTAAAGGTTCAAAAACCAAAAAAATGATATGATTTGCCCAAATACGTATCTCCAACTGATGACTGAGCTATAATTTTATAGAGACCATCACATCATTATTTGGCGAAAGGGGCATCAGATTGGCCAAACGTGGCCCCCTCTTATCCCTTTTTTGAGGCCCAAATACTCAGTTGTAATAATTAATTCAAATTCAACGACTAGATTTGAAAACATCTAAGATAATTTAATTAAACTAACCAATAAATTTAAAGTATAAACTTACTAATAAATTATTAAGGTGGCTATGTTTAGTTCATTTGATTGGAGATGATATACGAGTATGATCTGATTTTATTTATTTAAAAATATTTTTTTGCATAACTGTATTTCAAAACGGAGCTAAATTTACCATTTTGGTTGGACATGGCCATAAGCTTTATTGGGTTAATAGTTTTAAGACAGAAAAAGGAAACAAGGCGCAAGCTTTAAAACGTTGTAGGCACGTCACGTCGGCGGTGCTCGCGTTGAATTGGCGTTGAACTCCGGATTCAGAAAGTCGTCTTCACGAATACAAATACTCTGAATAAACACATACACATGCATACACAGAATCGATAGATATACAATTTTTTTGATTTTTTCAGAGTTCTGGCTAATGAATAGTCACATACAGAAGAGCAAGCTATTCGTTTTGATTTTCAGCACAGAAATCACAGAAGAGCGAAAGTCTATTCAGTTTTGTTGGGATCGTCTGCGGAAGCCATTGGTAACGTAAGGTGAGGCGTCAACATATCTCTGTCTTCGCCTTCTTCAATTTTTGATTTGTTGATATTTCTTCGTTTTTGCTATTGTAAACTTGGTTTTTGGCTTTGAATTGGAAGATGGTACAAACCCATTTGATATTCCGAACTGAATCCGAGTTTTGTCATTGTTAGGGTTTATGAATTTGAAATTTGTGGGTGTATCTCAGTAGCTTTGGGACTGTATGCAGTAGTGGATTAGTGTGAAATTGCACTTGTTTAATGGTTGAATATTAAGTAAAGTGCTTGGTCTTCGATTTCATGGAAAGTTGTTGCTTTAATGGAAATTTGGAGAGAATCTGGTTTTGGGTTGTTTGCCATTGTGTGAAAGATTCGGTGGTTGGCTCGTAACAATGCGATTGATGAGATGGTTTGTTTGGAAATGCAGTGTGATTATATAGGAAGCGCCATGACATCACGAACTTTGAGGAAAAGGCTTCATCATGGGGATGTTGATGGGAAAAAGATGGAACATTTGGAGACGTCGGAGTCAGATGATCTTAATGTGCCTCTATTGGGGAATTATTCAGATAGACATGCAGAGGTGAGGCTTTTATTTGTTCATTTACATGGAGGGTGGGATTTTTTTTTTTTTTACCGGTAATAGTTATTTTTGGCCTTTTTGTGATTGATATCTTTCTGAGATGCTCCATAGGAAACGACACTTGAAGAGATCTGGGATGATGAGCGGAGAAAGGAACACCTCCATTGGACCCTTCTGTTTTCTCAGTTGATTGCACAGTGGGCACAGTGGTTAGGTATTCATTATTTTTGTTGTCAATAAGACCTTACCGTTTTACTGGAAAATCTTTCCTCAACTTTGCTCGTAAGGGATGGGGCATTATACGGCCAAATTTTTAGAACATGATGTAACCAAATAAACAGCAACCTTGAAGTTTCTGCCATTCTTGACCTTACTATAGAATTATTCTTAGAAAGTTAACCACTTGATAAGCAACCTATAATTAAGTGAAATATCCTAAAGAGCGGCAATATATTCGTTGGACGAGGTAAAAGTACCCTGAGGATCATTCAACACTCTATTGAGGAGTTATATATGGTTAAAATTAATATGACATAGCTCATTCCTCATATTTCGGATCCTGATCATTTTACTGTTTATACACTGAATTTTGCTCTGTAATATAGACAGTGGGAATATACTTTTAGTTTTGGAACTTAATTCTTTATGGTTTTCTCTTTGTAGCAAGTATTGTTCTTGGATCTGGATCGCTTATTGGACGGCTTTTGACCTTCTTTACAAGTACACAAAATGGAGCAAGCGCTAAGTTGTTTGCTCCTCCCCTTAGTCCTCTGCAAGTATGTGATCTGATCTTGATATCCATCTGAGAATGAAATGTCTATATCTTTATGATATATATTTTTGCTCTTGGGGTATACCCAAGGGGTGTGGGCTCATTTATAAGTTCTCTATCTTCTTTCATTTTCAGGAGTGTGGGCTGGTTTAAAATTTAAATACATGAATTTGAAACTTAGATGATTTTGGCTTGCTAACTGTTGGGGATCAAAATGAACTATTGAATACTTCATCACTTTCGGGTTGATATGTGATGAAAATTTGATCTGTTATTGGAAGCTGGTAGTTTCTCATTTTTCTTTTGGCTTTGGGCTTTGAGGATGGTGTAATTCCTTATAGTAGATCTCTTCGTTGCTCTTGACCCTCAATTTGATTTTTAGTTGTTAGGAGAACATGTCTTCTATATTGATGTTTGGAACAATGGGATGACTACTATTATACTGTTTATGCATCATTGATCTGTATAGATTGTATAATATAACTTTTTTTTAATATGGTGTTCACTTGCATGGGTATTTGTGTCCTCTAGGAAGCAAGACTCAGATATCTACGACAAAGGCTTCAAGTACCCTTTGATGGTTCTCGCATGGAGCATCAAGTAGGTCTTTTTCCCATTTGACAGCATTTTGATCATTTTTCTGTTGGTGTTACAAGTACTACTGTATACTCTGGTTTGTTATTATCATTATTTTCTTTGATTTTGGCTGGCCTTTCATGCCCAAAATGTCTAAACTTATGCTCTTTGTTCAGAGAAATTTAAGTATTTACAGTTAGATTGTTTGTTTAACTTTAGTCCAAGATGTGCACCCCTGGTATTCTTCTCATACGAATTCTGGATGCAGTCTCCATGAAGAAATTGGGAAAACATTGAACATTGTTTTTGTAAATAAAGAAGAATACCTTTTATATATATGTGTGAGTGAGTGTGTACATATACGTACGTACGTACATACATACATACATACGTACATACATACATACATACATTGTAATCAATGTCCGAATAGTTTTTAAAAATACAAGGGTTGTCTGTACTATTACTGGACATTGAAGTAATTAATTTAATTTTTTTTATTTCAATATTAAAAACAAATTGAGTTCGTTGATTGCAGGATGCGCTCTTAGAGTTATGGAGGTTGGCTTATCCGGATAAGGAGCTCCCACCTCTTCAATCAGACCTTTGGAAACAGATGGGCTGGCAAGGTTCAGACCCTTCAACAGATTTTAGGTACGTGGTTTAAACAAGATAAAAGTATTGTGAAGTGAGTCGCATGTATTTTTGTTTTGTCATATGTTCTTTGTGAAAAAAAAAAAATGATAACGATAAATTTCCAACCTTATTTGTAGAGGTGGGGGATTTATATCATTGGAGAATCTTATCTTTTTTGCCCGACAGTATCCGGTTTGTCTCCTTCTAACTTATTATTATTATTTTTTTCAATTATATATTTTCCAGTTACTTCAAGATTTATCCTAGTGTTTTCTTTTGTAACCTTTAATTCATTAATTTGACAAAAAAAAAAAAAACCTTTAATTCATTAAGCTTGAAATTCTTTGGCCCTTACTGTTCTGATAATTAATGTGATTTTAGTTTTCTAGTCAAAGATTTGTCTTATGACTTGCAAATGAACACTGATTGCTACATAACTAAACTTTTCATTCCAAGGCTGAGTGGAGAATCGTCTCAGCATATGAAATTTTGGGTTTCACAGATATTAATGATTCTGAAGTTGGAAATTTTCCTCAGTTGCCTTCAATTTTAGAGTAGGCTCTGTGGGAAGGACGAAAATATCGGCCTTATCTGGGATATCAGTAGATTGAGTGCTCAGAGTTACAGAAATGTCAACGAATATTGTGGCAGGGGTAGATTTTTAGCATCCTACTTTTTTAGCGGTGGTATCAAGGCTCTGTTTTGGATGCCATCGCTGTGGTAAACTCGAAGTCTCGCCCTTTTTTATGATTTGGTGAATTAGTAGTCCCCATTATTATCTTCACGTCCAAGAAAAGAAGGGTTTGAGTTCATTGTATTACATGGGAGAAATGCTTTTGGCTTTGGATGCTGGGACTGTTTTCTATTGGGTTAAGTGCTGGAAGGAGATGCTGATTTTTCTTTTCATTCTAACTAGAATAATACAACTTCCTTCAGATTGACTCTTTCTTATTATGGCTGTTTATCTTCTGTGTTTCCCAGCATCTGTCTTACAGTTCTCTTGTATATTCAAACCTTCTAGCTTATTGCATACATTACATGACAAGAAGCGCTGGCGTTAATTTTGTTAGGCTTTGATGCATGTGCATATGCATACAAAGAGTTCCTTTCAATGCTTCAATGCGTATGGTTGTCAAAATTTTGCTTTCTTTTGGAAATAGCATGCAAGATTTTGTATTGTAATTAAGTATTCATTTTGTTCCGTGTTTCCGCAGAAGTCATGAAAGGGTTAATGAGTTTCTGAGTTTATCCTCTTACAGGAATCATTCCAGAGATTGTTGCACAAGCAAGATGGAACTAGAGCTGAGTGGGAATATCCCTTTGCTGTAGCTGGCATCAATATTTCTTTTGTTTTGGCACAAATGTTGGATCTTCAATCAGGTACCGATAAATTTTTAAGTGAGAGGATGGACGATCTTGTAGTGTCAGATAATTATTCGATGAGAATGCATCATCTTAGCATGTTCATCTGAAGAGTTCATTTATTCCTCCGCCAAATTCTGAATGCTGATGCTGTGTTTATAAAGAAATAATCGGATATATTTCTCTTGCAGCAAAGCCAACTACTTTGGCTGGAATCCGTTTTCTAGAACTGCTTAAAGAAGATGAGATGGCATTTGATAACCTTTATTGTGTAGCCTTCCAGATGATGGATGCTCAATGGCTCGTAAAGCGTGCTTCTTTTATGGACTTCAACGTAAATGATTTTGTCGCTCCGCCTACAAATTTAAGATACAAAGCACTGCATTCTTCTGATTCTGATTCTGTTTTAATTTTTTCCAGGATGTCATGAAGTCTACGACAAGTCAGTTAGAACGCGAGCTAGCACTCGAAGATGTCTCCAGTGTAAAAGATTTACCAGCATACAATCTGTTGAGAAGATGATCCTTTCTCTGTTGTAAAGCAATTCTTTACTTTAGTGTTCTCATCATCTGTAATATCATAGATGAAATTCTATCTGGAAAATCCAGTAAGGTTACCAATGTAAAATACTTTCCTTATCATTCACGAAGATCTCGGATAGTTTGGGTTCCCCCTCCCTTTTTGGTTCAAGTCTTATCTCGTGATGGTCTACCCTGTCCTCCACGCAACTAGATCGGAGGTCTGGCGATTCTCTTCCCCCTCCTGCTTTTGTTAGCCACTTGTGGCTATGGAGGAGCTTCGAGCTATAAGGGACGATTACCCCCCCTTTGCTTCTATCGAAGTTTCACTTGTTTTCTTTTTAGTGAAAGTTTGATTAAAAAAACAAATGCCAATAGACATTTCATTTATTTCCAACCTAGACTACTCGAAACATGGTAACGCACTTCAAATTTCATAAATGATACGCATTTCAAATTTCATAAATGATGGTTGTTGAATTGAAGAAAATTGATGGGACAATGCAAAGTAATGTAAACTCTCCAAAACATCCTCCGTTTGTCGGCTATACCTCTTCTGTGCGTCTTTTCTCGTGGCAGGAACATAACAACTGAAGAACGATAAAAATTAGACATGTCACGTGTCAGTGTTCGATTCCCTGTTATTTGTTCGATCCCACCTGTTAACGCGGTCATGAGCTATTTCTACCTGTCGATGTTGATAGAAGTTTTAGTTTCTTGGGTGTGAAGAAAGGTTCTTCTGTATGTCATGTTAATTAGTGAAGGATGCGAAGAAAACAATCAAATATTCATTCTACCTGTTTATCCCAATCAGTCTTGTAGGTGAGTATGATTAGCACAATAGTTTGGACCAATGTTCCAAACAACATTCCAATCCAAACACCCTGCAGAAGACGATTCATAAAATAAGCTAATCCAAAAAGCAAAATCGGGAGAAAACACGACGACTACTGAAGTAATTTAGTAGGCCGTTTGATAACCATTTTGTTTTTAGTATTCATTCACTTTTTATGAAAACTGAAAACGATTGTTTTAATAACCAATTTCAGTATCAAAATCCGGTATCCAGGACCCCTCAAACGGACCCTAACAAAAATTAGATTAAGTGAGAAGAAGATAGACAGAGGAGCTTACTTCGACTTGCATTTTTAGAGGATAACCAAGCACAACTCCAACAGGAATCCCTACGATGTAATAGCAGGCTAGGTTCACATATGCTACATATTTCTGCCATCCAGCTCCCAGAGCAACTCCTGTAGGTGAAAGATTCGCTACGTTATAAACTCTTCAAGATTTATAATACGTTCCTTTGGAAGCAAGAAATGTTTTTGATAACTGCAATGTACTTATTTAACTAGTCGTGATTTCTTTCATGTCTTCCTTTCGTGCCGTCAAATGCTGGTAATGGTTACCTCAACCGGTACTTGAAGACACAAAGGGAAACTGCTTTCTTTGAGGTATCTATTTAGCTATGCCTGCGTATTTCAGGGAAATGGCGATTTTACCAGAGAGCACGGGTTGAACGCTATTCAACAGTATGGAGAAGGCCAACAAAGGAGACAACTCAGCCACCATTTTAGCTACAGCCTCATCGTCGGTGAAAATGTATGCAAGTTGTTCCTTCAAGAACAAGAAAAGCACGAAAAGCACCAATCCAATGCCTACTGAGATCGACACAATAACTACAATCGAGAACTTTGCTGCCATTGAGCTACCCCTTCCAAGCTCATTCGACACCCGTACACTAGTGAAAGATTTCAAGCACACTTCAGTACAACATTACATTACATGCAAACATATAAAGTTCTAGGAATATGTCGAAGAAACAAAGCGTAGATTCAAAAGTGAGGCATTGCTACGGTGAAGATCTTAAATGATTATTATCATGGTTGCAGAGAACAATTTTCTGAAGAACAAGAAAAATAATAGTACCTTGCTGCTGCCAGGAAACCAAGAGATATCATCATTTCCCACCCGACGATGTTAAGGCTGCCGTTATGCCGGAAACATTTAGCATTTGAAACAGTTGGATGATCAGAGATTAGGATCACAAGGAAGAGGAAGGCTCTAAAACATACCAAATAGATAGGGCATCGATAGAAACTTCAGCATTTTCCATGTTTCCCGTTAGAAGGACCAAGATTGTGTTGTACCAAAGCTCGAGACTAAATGAAAAATCCGTTAGAAGCACCTATATGTGATTTGTGTCTATGTGAAAGCTCTCTATGCAGATATTCTCAATGACCAAAATCAGTAAAATTATATTAACTTATACGCGCGTACTTAAAGAAACCTAAGGTATAAGGTACAAAATAAAAGCCGAAACAAGTAGAAATTATTACCAAAGCATAACGCCAGATGACAGAGAAAGCTTGAGGACATCCCAGAGATCAGTCAAAGCTAACATAGAGAAGCCTATCCATGTTTCGGGGCATCCTCCACATAGAACAAACAAAAGCTGACCCAGGTTGGGTAACCAATATGCTATAAGCGTTGACACCATTACACCGGGAACCCCAAACTTAAATTTCACACTCAAAAGCCAGCAAAGAAAGATGTGGATTCCAATTGAAATCGCTGACACATATGCAACGATCATATTTTTGCTTTGCGCTTGTAAGTACATTTGGCAGGTAAATGATACCACAAATGCAAAAAGCACAGGGATTACCCATAGGGAAATATATCCTGCAATTTCTGAAATGTTTTCTGCTTGGCCTAAAGCCTCAAAAATTGGGGTTGTAAAGACGCAAAGAGGAATAAGTAAGCATGTGCTTACAAACAGTACTATCCATGACCTCTGAAGATGTATCCCAAGCATGTTGTACTGTTTTGCACCATACGATTGACCACAAAGAGTTTCCAGCGCACTTGCCATGCCAAGCTGTAGAGTAATAGATTCAGAAACATCGATCAGTCAGATCACACGGATAAGCCTAGATGTTTGGGTTAAGTTTTCGTCGAGCAGATAACTTTGTGAACTAATTGGTATGGTGGCCACTAGAAGATAATGCTTATCTCACATTGCATCTACAATTCGGAAAACAAATGATAAACCAAAGTGTGGTTGGGGGTAATACATTTTTCGGTTACAAGTTGGATACATAGATCACATGAAAAGTTGTAAAGTAAAGAAAACTTGACGAATAAGCAATGGCTGATCTTCGAAGAACTAGTATTTGATACATACACAAAACACTAAAACTTTAACTGCTAATAAACTGAAGATTTTAGCACTAAACAAAGCTTTATCTGCTTTAAATGCAACTTCTTTCAAACTAATTCACCGTGAAGTTCAAAAACTGCGAAAAGAAATCGAGAGTAGTATGAGGATTGCAATTGTCCCCAAGAACAAGTGCAAAACAAGATCAAATAATAGAAATAGTAAAGGGAGCCAAAATAAACATACCAAGATGCCATTTGCGAACCTGACAAGTACGGTGAACACGAGTGAAAAAGCCGCTAGCTGCGCAGAACCAATGTGACCGATAAACGCTTGACTGATGACATTTGTTCCGAAAGTCGCAACTCTGGTGAATATAGCAGGGCCAGCCACCACCCACATCTTCTTGGTTTCAATCCATACCCTTCTTTTCAGTGACAATTCTTCATCGCCATCAATAATTCTAGTCTCCTCTTCTCGAACACCAGTCTCTTTTGCCAAGAGACTCCTTTTAATCTCATCTCCCATTTGACGTGGCCAAGATAGTCTAGTTAATTGATCTGCAAGGCAAGTGCCAAATACAAATACAAATGCCATTAGAAAAAAAAAAAAAAAGGAAATTATTCTCATGGAAATTCAAAAATGTTATTCTTACCATCTATTTATACGATTTTTCTAATAGAGATGGACTCACGTGTGTTGGTAGGCCTTACCTCTACTAGAGGGATGATACAAAATACATGATAAATGTAGCGCAACTCATGGAAATGATTTTTAATTCATTCTTGCACTACAAGTAGAAAATTTTGGAGACTTGAAGTCTAGTGTCTGAAATCAGGTCCCCAAATTTGGAGGCTCACAGCCGGTCAATAATGGTGAAAATGTCAATCCAACATTGGAAAATTACAAAAGTTTAAGGGTCATATAAGGAGTTGGTTTACTCCCTCATTGCTTACTAGTTTTAGGATGAAATCTCAACTTTCTTATCAAAGGATGTTAACTATGTGTTGTGCTTAACGATCCACGTGCTTTTGCATCAATTTTTTTTCTATAAAATCAATAAATAATGAGTGTTACTAAGCCCATCCCAATGTCTTATCACTTCACTCACTTTAAAATAATACTTTTATTGACAAATTTGTCCTTGTATAAAATGACCTTCAAAGACTTAAAAACCAACCAATCATATCTTACCACAAGCCCCTTCACCTCCACAATTAGGATAAATCATTAGATAATTAGTTTTACCACATCAGCACATAACTTCCACTCAAAATTTAACACATATACAATTATTATACAGTTGGACTTAAAACTTATTTAACATAAAAATGAAATTAAAAAAAAAAAAAAAAAAAAAAGCTTGAAGAACCCCATAACCACCACCCTCCCCGACCTCAGCCTCCATAACTTCACCCCATTTTAATTTCCTACCTCAGTGCTTCAACCCCAAACACTACTGCTTCTTCTTTCTTCCCTCTCTCTTATGCATTGGCTTTCTCACCGATCGTCTCGCTTGCCATGGCTGAGACCTTCACCAAACTCGTCAAGGATGTGCTCGGCTTGGACGACAAGCCCATCTCGTCTACTAATCTCCTCTGCGATCCTTCAACGACTCGATCAAATGGGGACTCGAGAACCATCTCCTGATTCCAAAAACACGCCGTTGAGGCCGATCAAGGATTTTGGGCGAGGAGGGGTGCTAGGTGTTTTTTTTTGGGGGGGGGGGGGGGAGAGGTGGTTGGGCTGAGGTTTGGGTGTGTTGATAGTGACGGTTCTGGGAATTTTTTGGGGACTACTGTGATATTTGGAGTTAGAGTTGTTGGGTATATTTGTTTAATGATTATTTTCTTTTTTGTTAAATTATAATAAATTTTTTAAAGCAAGGAAAATTGGGAGAAAAAATATATAGGGTTATTTTGGGAATAATGGTGGGTGGGGAAAGAGTTTATGTATGTTTTGTCTTTTTATGGTGGGTGTGAACATAAGGTGGGTGAGAAAATAAGACATTATGGTGAGTATAACACCACTCTAAATAATTACACTGATTCATCTCAATTATGGAGAGAGAGATTTAAGCTTTGGGTGTAGAAAGAGAAGCACACTACTCTAATTAAATGGACTAAACTCGAATTTGGGCTCCCACAATTTATAGAATAAAATTATAACAATTATAAAAATTGTTGCAGTCATATTTAGAATAGGAATGTGATTGTGTAAATCCTAGGAGATATGAGAAAGTATCTTATATTCCTATTAGGACTAGATTACCTATTAAATGTTGTAATCCTAAAGGGAAAGGTTTTTACCTATCCTACTACTATAAATAAAGGCACAATGGGTGAATCAAACACACCTCACAATTAAATCATTCTCTCTTCTCTCTTATTATGGCCTGCTCCCCTCTCTCTCTCTAAACTGTAGATCGTTCAATTAAATAGGCCTACAACAAAAATAATATTCTTATTTTCTTATAAATGAGAGGACTTAAATTCTTTTAGAAATATTCGATACAAATTAATCACACATCATAGTTACAATGCAACTTAATTAGAATAGATCAAAGCATTGCTTTGATAGACGAGAAGCCATCAATATGCATATTTAATATAGGAACCATACTTATTGTGGTGCCTACATCAACATGTGAAATGAAGACCTACAGACGCTTTGATTAGAAGATGCGATGACGAGATACAGGCTTATGACCAAAGGGGTAGAGGAAGACCTAGAAAGACTTGGAAAAAAACTCTAAGAAAAAACTTGGAGTACTTGAACATAACTAAAGACTTGGTACAAAACTGAGCGTAGTGACATTCTAAGATACATACAGCCGACTCACTTAGTGGATAAGGCTTTGTTGTTGTTGTAGCAATATTTTATATAGCACATGATGTTACATGTGATAGTTGGATTATTTCTTTAAATCATTAAAAAATAAGTCTAACCATCAATCGCCACATTATGTGATTTACAAATATGATCTAAAAAGATGGTCTCCTAGTATTTTCCATCTTGCAATTATAGTTACCCTTCTCAAATAAAATTAGGAAAATGTTAGAATATTGTAGACCCTATTTTGTAGACCACATAATGCGGTGGGTGATGGTTAGATCCCTTTTTAATAATGTGGTTCATATTTTGACATTTTGCCACTTAGTACTACGGTCTAGTGGTATTTCTCTTCACTTATAAGTGAGAGACGTTAGGTTTGATTCTTGTTAAAGAAGAATTTGAATCACATTATTGCTAACCCATTGTGAGGCTAAGCCCGCTCCCTCTCCCTTAGTGTAAATAATATCGGTTGTTAAAAAAAAAAAAAAAAAATTCAGCCATCAACCATCACATTATGTAGCCTACAAAATCTGATATGTCTAGCATCACTCATAAAACTAATTTATCTTTAGAGACAAAAAATTAAAATAACTTGGTGACACAAAATAAACTATATGTATACATACATATCGTTTTAGGGTTTTAAGTTTTGGTTTAGAAAAATGATATATGTTTACTAGAAAATGCTAGCGAGACAATATTTGGTCAAGTGTATGTGAATTCACATTTTAATAGAAATAAGGTCTAGTGATACAAGTGGATTCCACCTCTATTGTAGAGGTGATTCACATGTTGTCTACAAATGTAAGTTTCAAAATATGATCTCCTTAGCGTGCGTTTTACTAACGGCAAGCACTAATGATTAGGGTTTAGAGAGCGAGGGTAGAAAGATCAATTTGCGTATGTTTAATACAGGGACCAAAATGCAAATTATCTTACGTGAAGCTAAATATGCCACGTAACTACTCGTAGACAGTAACGACAGCCGCACATGAGTTGTGAAGTTTGAACCCACCCAACTAGTTCATTGACACTTTGACAGCAATGTTCCTCGAGCTAGTTAACTTAGTTATCAGTTACGTACCCTTCTCAAATAGTAAAAACTAACTTAAATCACCATACAAACCAGTTGCTAAAGTAAGCTGGCCACCCAGAATCTGGGCATTACCTTAAGCTCTGATAAACTCTTAACAAATCATATTGACTTAAACCGTTTATATATGTACATTTATACATACCGAAAGCTTGTTGGAGACAATTCAGAAATAAACAAAAAATAACAGAAATAAACAGAACTTGAAATTCTAATATTTTATTAACCAAAAATATTTGATGTGCAGAATGAAATTATACAATAAATACAGAAACTAATATAAGAATATCAATGATACTAACTTGATCACAGAAGGTAGAGGCTAGCGTAAAAGCTATGTCCTTCGAACAATATTTTCATCTCACTTTTGTGCTTGTAGTTCTATAAAGTCTGCTCGACCAGAATTCAACTACCTAATTCTACAACCCGCACTGGATTCTAGAATTCTAGCGAATTTGCTTTGTGTGCTTACTTTTTGGAAATTTCGTACGGAAGAAAAAAAGAGGAAGAAAAGATGATCTCACTTTGACATTGTGATTGCAAATATATAGGCTGTTTCACACCCCTTCAAATACCTGTTCAGTGTTTTTGAAAGTATACAACTATTTCTAATAGTTGTGTCTTTTAATCAAAACATTTTTAATTAATAAATTAATTAAAAACTTAATCCGAAAATTACGAATCTGATTAATTAATATTAATTGTATTTAGGCTATATTATATTCAAGCCTAATCCACACAGCCATAAGTCCCAAGCCTTCAATCCATTTCCAAAGGGTCCAAGTTCTAATTACTAAGAAGAAGGAATAAGCTTATATAAAGGTTAATGAAAAAATACTGTTACCCAATGTGGAACAAGAGGCTCTCAAACTCCTACAAAGCTGACTTAAAGCGCTAACTAATTAATAAAATAATATGACGTTATATTACTCGTCAGTTCACAGCTACGAATCATTTTATATATCCCTCGTATTATCCAACCAACCAATTACATTTAGAAAATCATACCTAGTGGCGGAGGTTGAATCTTACCTCATGAGAGGTCTTTCACAAATATAAAACTTTATTTTTTAACGCCTAAGGTACAATATAGATTGATTGTATTTCTATTTATTTATCTCAACTCAGATGGAGAAACATCTTAGGTTAATATGCAAGATAGAGGTAGATTATGATTTTCATACTGCATCAACCATATAGTCACTTAATCCAAGTAATATTTAAGAGCAGACAAATTAGAAGTTCAAGCCAACTAGCTTAAAAACAGTAAGTGATAAATCCTAACAATTAGATTCAGCTATCGCGCTCAAAAACTTCGTCCCAGATTAATCTCCTCCGCCCAAAGATGAACGTGAAGTCATTAACAAGTAGAAGAAGCTACATCATTATAACTAGAATAAGAGAATCCCAAATCTATGAACTTCAATATTGCAACTAAACTTACGAGGTTATGCTATATCTTATACGTAAAAAAAGGAAAAGAAATTGCTGGATAGGCCCATGACTATCCTTGTCCTTTAGTGGCTCTGCGACGGATCATATCCAAAAACGTTTAGAAATAAAAAAAAAAAATCCTTTGCAGAGAGAGAGAGAGAGACTCACATGCTGGAGTTATACGCTGCAAATTAACCCAATGACACTCCCCTGGCGACGGATGAATTGGAAGAGTAGCACTGATCAGAGATAGAACTAGAAGAGAGGGGTAGAAAGAGAGAGAGAGAGAGGAGGGAGCTGGAGAGTGTGGACGAGATGTTTACAGAGGAGACTGAAGTTGACGAATAATTAAATTATTGGCTGTCATTAATATGGTTTTTTTTTTTTTTTTGGGAAGTCGATAAATAAAAGGAAAAAATGAGTATAAAAAGAAGGCGAAAAATGAAAAAGATTGAATGGCGTCGTCGATGGGTGGTGGGTGCGAGTACTGATTTACGTACACACATCCTACCAAAAACTTCATGGGCATTCACTGTTCCATTATGTATATAAAATATATGTAAGATATATAAAGCAATTATGCTTTTCAGCTAACACGAATTTTGGACAGTTTGGAGTTTGAATGGTTGTTAGCAACGAGTGATTATTTCAGTGTGTTTGCAATATATCGTATGTCATTATATAAATTATGAAATATTAAAAAATAATTTTTTTTTCTACTTAAATAATAACATGTGAAATATCACCTCATATTCAAGTACACTATCATTATCAACATCTTATTTGTTTGGTCAGAAGAGGCCTAACAGTATAATGACAAAGTTTTAGGTAAGAGTCTTGAGGTCCACTATAATAAATTAGAAAACTTCATTATAATTTTTTTTTTGTTAAATGATAGATTTTTTTAGATTATGTATTAGATTAACCACTGATGAGGTTTGAACTCATGCCGTCATGCAAGGACTCAACATTTTTCCACCACTGTGGTAAAAGACCACTTGCACTTGATTATAATTCTTTGAAAATATTACTTTTAGATGAATAACTTAAATAAGATTAAAAATTAAATTCAATCCCTTAACCTCATGTCTATGACAGTGTGTATACACCTCATATTTTATTTGATTTTATAAGGTATGTCGTACGTATTGATTTCTTTGTTTTGAGTTTTATAAGGGTTACAAAAGTGAAAAGTTAAATATAGCTACAAATTACTATAAAACTGGAATAAAAAGATCTCCATATAAATATAAAAACGAAATTTCTTTTAACGATATGCTATTCAATTAGGATTCATGAAAGGAGAAAACGGTGAAGCCACATATCCATGTTTCTCCATATATTCATGCCAATCTCCGTATCCGATATCTTATCTCTTCCTAATTTTTTTTTTTTTTTTTTAAGTTTTAACATCGTAAAATCATGTTTGTGTATCTATATATGTTTACGTATGAATTATATTTCTTTATGTTTGACTTTTTGTTTATGTATCGATAATATTGTACCCATGCTTTTGCATCGATACGGGTACTTTTGTACCTCTGCTTCCATATCGATACTTCTATACCTATGCTTTCATATCAATACTTCCTACTTATTGCCATCTTACCAATACTTCTGTATAGAAAGTTGCATACCTATGCTTCCATTAGGATACTTCCTCGTAGATACTTGCATACGTATGCTTCCATTACGATACTTTTGTACCTATGCATCTATATCGATACTTCCGTACCTTTGCCTTTATACCGATACTTCTTGGATATACCTCCATATCGATACTTTCGTATAGATACAATGTATATTCACTTTTACTTTTTCCTATGTGCTTTGAAAGTCCTCGCATTTTTTTCCTCTTTTTATTTTTTATTTTTTATTTTTTGGTATGTTTTATCATTCATGTACATTTATTAGGGGATAGAGGATCACTCCGCTATGGTAGATAGTCCATCAACTCACTACTTATCAATATTAATATTGTTCTCAACTTAATTATTTTATGTACTAAAAATATTTTGATGCAATTAGTAGTAAAACCATTCAATATAAATTATAATTGATTTGGCCAGGTTTCTTATGTCAAATTTTGCAATCTTCTTCTTCAAAATATTATATAGGCAATTTTGACATTTGGTTGTAGAATTGGTCATTTTTTTAATAACGACAACATATTGATAATTTATGTAACTAAATGTCAAAAAATAATCATTCTTGCTAATTGTCAAAAAAAAAAAAAAAATTCACATAATTCAATATGCGAAAACCAATTAAGCAGGCCTATACTATATGTAGGCAATACAAGAAGTGAGGAGTCACGAGTGTAAGGTAGGATAGTTGGTAGCAATGTGGTGAAGTGTAAAACGATTTAGCTAAGGATAATGATACGAAGATTAAATTTCTAAATTAAAATTAAAAAAAAAAAGAAAATGAAAATCTTACTCTTTTATTTATTTATTTATTTTTCTGTTGTGAGTGAATGATTTGGGTTTTTTTTTTTTTTTTTTTTTCAATTATTGGTTTTTCAAGCCCACCACCCTCGTATGATGTATTTTATTCCTGCTCATTTGTCCTTTCTCTGCAGTGAGAGAATGAATCCTGTCGTTCCCTGGGCCAGTGTCCCGAGAAATTTTTAGTTATGATGAGAATACAAGTGGTATATCATATGTTTTAATAAGAGTGATGAGAAATTTTATTTTTTAAGTTATTAACTTTTTAGCACACATATTCCACTATTTGTATAATGACAAGTGTTGTACCATTCCGTGTACTGATCACACTTCTTGAAGAAAATTTTCAAGGAGCCGGGAACTCCACATAAGCCTTGATAGCTGGTGTACCTGAGCAATGAGAAATAGACACATGGCTTTTAAAACTTTTTCTTTAAATACATATGAACACGTAATCCAAAACCAAAAAAACTTCCGTCAACGTTAAGTATTCACCACCTCTTTCCTTTCCACCGTGGATTGGTATCATCAAACCCACTCTAAATCCCGACGACATCACCGGAATATAAAGCCTCGCCGGCTTCCTCCTCTTCAGCTGCGTCACCGGACACCCTGGACCCGAACGCGACAACCCGCTCGGCAGCTCCAGGATTTGAATCAGAGGCTAAACTGCTGCCGACAATGAATACCTTTCCTTCCTCCGTTTCATCCTTGCTCCGATGGCCTTCCACTGCCCTTTTATGGAGACACCAATCAGTTGAGAAATTAAAGGAAAAAAAATTGCATTTTCTTAAAAAATCACTGCAATCTGCCTCCATGTATTCCTCTTGAAGCCCAAAACATTCATACTATGCATGAATTCATGAATTTTTTAAATTATGAAAAACCCTAAAAAGAGAAAAAAAAAATTAGAATTACTCAAAAGAAATTAAAAAATTCGAGCAAAAAGCTAAAGGGAATTGAGAAGATCTATGCAAAGGCCATGACGGCCGTTATCGGTTATTGAGCCCGGTGTTTTGGAAGTCACTGAAATTGTTTTAATTGAAAAAGAAAGCAGGCCACGTGCCTGTCTTTAATTGGCTCGGTACTCCAGGTCAGGTTGGGTACCCGGTATCCTGAAAAATTTCGCGGTCACAAGAGACGTTTAGCTGTCTATTATCAATTCAACGGTTAATGTTTTAACTTCCTTTTAAGACCACGAAATGTTGAAATATCCCCATGGATAAGAAATAAAGAAAAATAAGAGTTTAAATATCCTATTCTCATTTCAAGTTTAAATATACTAACCTCACTCGAAGTCGGAGTCTCCAACTAACATTGAGATATTTTGTGATAAAACTCTCACACATGTTGAACTATGTAGGTGATAATTAATAAGTCGGGGACAATATTGCTTCTGTTAAAAATAGGTCTTTGACCTGTCTCTCCTAATTTGATAGAAAATTCATGTAACATATTTTGTTAATCATTCTGGAAAGTTTGTGTGAGTCGAGTGACACATCACTATGGGAAAAGAAACGAGCTCCATCAAGGTCTTTGTAAAGCGCCTTGTTACAACTCTATTAGGATGTGCTTGTTGCACCAGACTCATTTCGGGAACTAAGCTAGACTAACTTAGAATAGACTAAAAAACAGGATAATTAACAAACTCAAATATCATTTTATTTAATTCATATTTATTAATAATTTATTATTAGTTTATCTTTTTATTTTTTTCTAGAATCATCTTTCTCTCAACCTATGTCTCTTTTCTTCCGCTCACTCTATGTGATAACCCGTTTCAAATTTTACGTTTTTATTAATTTTAAAAGCGTGAATTTACGAAAATACCCTAGAGGCAAGGACTTTGACTTCCGTTGACCATCGGTTTGGGAGATGTGAGACTTATTCTTTTAGCATATCCTCGTAGTACTCGTTGGTACGAGCGCATAGGCGAAAGCCGTTTGCGAGTTTGGATTATAACGGTATAGTTACGGACGTTTGAAATTGGTTATTCAAGGTTTAGTTTTAATTAAATTAAATCCCCACTTTGTGGGGTGAAGCCCAATTAGAAATGAGGAAAGAAGAAGAGAGAAAAAAAAAAAAAAAAAAAAAAAGGGGAAGTAGCCTTCCCATCGACCCACACCCACCGCGAGCTCCCATTTTCCAAGGCCAATTCCGGCCAATTTCGGTAGAGTTTTTCGACGCCACCACCACCATCTTGAAGCTCTCATTCCCCTCTACAAAATCACCCAAGAACCACCTTGATTAACCATGTTATGTGGTGGTTGGAGGCCACGAAAGTCGATGAAAATCAACAGTGCTCCAGCCACTCTTTTCGATTTTCTGGCAAATCGGCAAAGCGATGGCCGATGCCATCACTTGGGCTTTGTAGCCCATCATCCCAGGAGCAAAACCCAACCAACCTTGACCCCGTTGGATCACTGTAGAAGAAGAATCGATACCGGGAAATAATGCGGGATGGGTATACTTCTACATGTCTTTCTCGTGGAGGAAACATAACAACTGAAGAATGACAAAAACCAGATCTTTCATGTGTGAGCGTTTGATTCTCTGTTATTTGTTCGATCCCACCTGCTAACGCGGTTACGAGCTATTTCTACCTCTAGATGTGGATACAAGTTTTAGTTTCTTGGGTGTGAAGAAGGTTCTTCAGTATGTGTAATGTTAGTTTTAGATGCAAAGAAAACAATCAAATATTAATTCTACCTGTTTCTCCCAATCAGTCTTGCAAGTGAGTATGATTAGCACAATAGTTTGGACTAATGTTCCAAGCAACATTCCAATCCAAACACCCTGCGGAAGAGGACTAATGAAATGAGTTATTACAAAAAGCAAATCGAAGAAAAAATGCAACTATTGAAGTGATATAGTAGGGGGTTTGTTCGATAACCATTTTGTTTTCAGTTTTCATTCACTTTCTCTGAAAACTAAAAACGAATTTTGGTAACCAATTTCAGTTTTCATTTGTTTTGCTCTCCTTTCTCTTCAATCATTTTAACATCACAAAATATGCATCGCACTCCAGTCTCAGAATCCAATATCGAGAACCCCTCCAACGAACCCTAACAAAAAATAGATTGAGTGAGAAGAAGATAGAGTAACTTACTTTGACTTGCATTTTTAGAGGATAACCAAGCACAACTCCAACAGGAATCCCTATGATGTAATAGCAGCCCAGGTTCACATATGCTACATATTTCTGCCATCCAGCTCCCAGAGCAACTCCTGTCGATGAAAGATTCGTTACGTTATAAACTCTTCAAGATGTATAATACGTTCCTTCGGAAGCAAGAAATGTTCTTGATCCGGTACTTGAAGGCACAAAAGGAAATTGTTTTCTTCGAGGTATCTGTTTAGCTTTGACTGCGTATTCAGAGAAATGGCGACATTACCAGAGAGCACGGGTTGAACGCTGTTCAACAGTATGGAGAGGGCCAACAAAGGAGACAACTCAGCAACCATTTTAGCCACAGCCTCATCGTTGGTGAAAATGTATGCAAGTTGTTCCCTCAAGAATAAGAAAAGCACGAAAAGCGCCAATCCAATGACGAATGATATCGACACAATAACTACAATCGAGAACTTTGCCGCCTTTGAGCTACCTCTTCCAAGCTCATTTGACACTCGTACACTAGGGAAAGATTTCAAGCACACTTCAGTACAACGTCACATTACAAACAAACATATGAAGTTCTAAGAATCTGTTGAAGAAACAAAGCGTAGATTCAAAAGTGAGGCATTGCTACGATGATGAGATCTTAAATGATTCTCATCGCGCTTGCTGAGAACAGTTTTCTGAAGAACGAGAATAATAATTAGTACCTTGCAGAAGCCATGAAACCGAGAGATATCATCATTTCCCACCCGGCGATGTTGAGGCTGCCATTATGTCAGAAACATTTAGCACTGGAAACAGTTGGATGATCAGAGATTAAGATCACAAGGAAGAGGAAGACTCTAAAACTTACCAAATAGATAGGGCATCGATAGAAACTTCAGCGTTTTCCATGTTCCCCGTTAAAAGGACCAAGATAGTGTTGTACCAAAGCTCGAGACTAAATGAAAATCAGTTAGAAGCACCTATATGTGATTTGTGTCCATGTGAACGCTCCTAGTCACAATGTCTCCATGCAGATATTCTCAATGACCGAAATCAGTAAATTTATAACAACTTATATGCACGCAGTGCCACGCACTTAATGAAACCTAAGGAATAAGGGACAAAATAAAGGGACAAAATAAAGCCGAAACAAAAAGAAATTCTTACCAACACATAACGCCGGATGACAGAGAAAGCTTGAGGACATCCCAGAGATCAGTAAAAGCTAACATCGAGAAGCCTGTCCATGTTTCCGGGCATCCTCCACATAGAATAAACAAAAGCTGACCCAGGTTGGGTAACCAATATGATATAAGCGTTGATACCATTACACCGGGAACCCCAAGCTTAAATTTCACACTCAAAAGCCAGCAAAGAAGTATATGGATTCCAATTGAAATCGCCGACACATATGCAACGATTATATTTTTGCTTTGCGTTTGTAAGTACATTTGGCAGGTAAATGAGACCACAAATGCAAAAAGCACAGGGATTACCCATAGAGAAATATATCCTGCAAATTTTGAAATATTTTCTTCTTGGCCTAAAGCCTCAAAAATGGGGGTTGTAAAAACGCAAAGAGGAATGAGGAATAATGCGCCTACAAACACTACTATCCATGACCTTTGAAGATGTATCCCGAGCATGTGGTACTGTTTTGCACCATACGATTGACCGCAGAGAGTTCCCAACGCACTTGCCATGCCAAGCTGCAGAGTAACAGATTCAGAAACATCGATCAGTCAGATCACAAGGATAAGTCTAGAAGTTATGGTTAAATTTCCGTAGAGCAGATAACTTCGTGAACTAAATGGTACAGTAGCCATTAGAAAATAACGCTTATCTCACATTGCATCTACAATTCGGAAAACAAATGATAAACCATAATGTGGTTGGGGTAATACGTTTTTCATTTACAAGTTGGGATACATAGATCACACGACAATTCATAAAGTAAAGAAAACTTGACGAATAAGCAACGGCTGATCTTCAAAGAACTAGTATCCGATACAAACACAACATTAAAGCTTTAACTGCTTATAAACTGAAGGTTTTAGCAGTAAACAAAACTTTCTGCTTTAAACGCAACTTCTTTCGAACTAATTTATCGTGGAGTTCAAAAACTGCGAAAAGAAATAGTAAAGGGAGCCAAAATAAACATACCAAGATGCCGTTTGCGAACCTGACAAGTACGGTGAACACGAGTGAATAAGCCGCCAACTGCGTAGGGCCACTGTGGCCGATAAACGCTTGACTGATGACATTTGTCCCGAAAGTCGCAACTCTGGTGAATGTTGCAGGGCTAGCCACCACCCATATCTTCTTGGTTTCAATCTTTCAATGACAATTCCTCATTGCCATCAATAATTCTAGTCTCTTCTTCTTCAACACTAGTCTCTTTTGCCAAGAGACTCTTTTTAATCTCTTCTCCCATGTGATGTGGCCAAGTGAGTCTAGTTACTTGATCTGCAAGGTAAGTGCCAAATATAAATACAATTGCCTTTAGAGTGAAGTCTTAACTTTCTTATCAAAGGATGTTAACTTACGTGTCCACGTTTTTTTTTTTTTTTTGACAAACAATAATTTCATTTTAATTACGGATAGAGGTTCAAACTTTGGGTGCAGAGAATGAGCACACTACTTTAGTTACATGGACTTACTACCTCAAATCTGCGCTCCCACAATTGATGAAACAGAAGACTATCTGCACTCCCACATTTTATGAAATAGTAGACTATATCAATCATAAAAATAATATTCTTTTTCCCTTGTAAACGAGAGATTTTAAAATTCTTTTTGAGAAAATTTGATCCGATATAATTAAAACGAAAAGATATCAATCAAGGAAATAATATCGGAACTCTTTTGAAAAGAAGACTTTGAAAAGTTGTGAATCTAAATATGCCACATTCCCAAGCAAGAACGACCGTTCATTGCAGAAAATAAGTTGTGTTGGAATGACTATTGCTCCAATTGGGTTAAAATTGAGGGATTATTACTCCAATTGGGTTAAAGTTGAAGAACCATTTTCCAGTTGGATTAAAGTTAAGGAACCATTGATATAATTTTTTTATTTGATTTTCCATATTTACCACTTGATTCAACCTCAAGTGACTCATTTTGACGAAAGTTCTAACGGAGTTGAGAAAAAGACCATAACTGCATGTTTTGATGAGTTGAGGGACCAATGATAATGGATTTTTGGTTAAGGGAGCATTGCTACAATTTACTCTTTTTTAGTTGAGGACAAACTTGCTAGAGAGAGTTTAGATCATATTTTATAGGTCCTATGATGTAGCGGATGATAATTAGATTATTCTTTAAATTATTAAAAAGAAGTACAAATATTAAGCGTGGTTTAAAAAATATGATCTAAAAACAACATAGCATCATCACTACTAGCTGTGGTTATGTTATTAAGCATTGTTGTCCTATGCAGTGGGAGTCTTGGGCAGATATTCCCAAGGAGACGAAAAAACTGGTGCGAGACAAGTTGTCGGTTAGTATATTAATTTTTAGCCTTTTATCATTTTTTAATTATGTTTACAAATATTATAAACCAAAGTATATTATCTTAATATTATTAAATTTTTTACTATTATTTTGTTGTTTTTAATATTTGTAGGTCAATTTTCATCTTAAGGACATATCCCCCGAGGTCTTCGCCTACTTAGAGGAGACCTTCGCAAATCGGTACAGAAATTGGAAGAGCGATCTTCATGTGCATTTTAAGAAATGGGCTGATCCGGAGACTGCTCGCCTACATGGTTGCCCATCCGAGTTGGTGGACCGGCAGGATGATTGGGACTGGCTTTGCAAGCATTTTATGGACCCAAAATTTGTGGTATGTACATAATATTTTAATAATAATTCATTACTGTTTTACTTATTTTTTAAAGCTTTTTAAAATAATTTCTTTCAAATAGTCGCACTAACATGTACAATGTGTGTTTAACAGAAGAGATCTATTGCTGGCAAGATAGCTCGGGAGTCAAAGACACTTCTCCACCATTCCGGTTCGAAGCCTTTTTCATATAGGCTTGAGGAACGACGTCAGGTAAAAGTATATTAATTTTAAAATTTCATACAATTTTTTTTTTAATTATTGATTAATAAAATTTTCTTAATGTTTTTTTCTTCAGGAGGGTTCCAAGTTCCCGAATATCGACTTGTTCAAGGATGTTTACGTTCGACCCGGTGATGAGAACACTGAGCAACTTCATGTAAGTACATGTAATTGTTATTTTTCTTATATTTATGAATCGTTCAAATATTATTTATATTTTGTTATTAAACATTATAAGTTTTTTCTTCTTTATTATTGTAGGCTGCTATGGTGGAAAAGGGAAATGCTGTTCTTCAAGAAGCAACATCGCAACTTCCCCCGGAGACCCCAATCGAGGACATCACTATACCTGAGGATGTAGGTTTTCAGATCCTGACTGAGGTTCTGGATCAGAAGTTCGGTCGTCGTCATGGCAAGGTTGTTCGATGTATGGGGAAGGCGGGAGTTCGTGAGACAGGTACCCTATCTTCCAGATTGACCACAGGAGAGGTCATTGCCCTCAAAGAGGAAGTGACAACCTTGAAAGGTAAGCTTGCAGCCCAGGACGAGCAAATGAGGGCCCGGGACGAAGAGATGAGGGCCCGGGACGAGCTAATAAGGGCCCAGGGTGAGCAGATGAGGACCCAAGGCACGCAGATGGGTATGATTCTACAGGCCTTAGCGATGTCCGGTCTTCAAATCCCGATGCCAGCACCTGATCTTGCTCCACCTTTGACTTCCCAGCCATTTTGCCCACCCGAAACCCAATAGCATGATGTATCAAACTTAGAAGATTACTTGTAGTTTTTTCTTTTGTTTGGACATCTTGTACGTACATTTTCATATATTTTAAAATTAAATACTTTTTTTCTTTGTTTATTAATTATTGTTTAGAATTTAATTACAATATTTATTAAAAATTAAATAAAAATATTTTTGTAAAAAAAAATGAAAAAAAAATAATGGTTTACATGACGAAGAACCATACGACGTCGTGCAAACCCGCTTTGCATGACGTAGGCACATACGTCGCGTGAAGCGGGTTTGCGTGACCTCAGACATGCGTGGCGCAAAGTGGGTTTGCGTGACATACGTACCTACGTCGCGCACAGTGGGTTTGCGTGACGTAGGTACACACGTCGCGCAAAGCGGGTTTGCGTGACGTACGTACCTACGTCGCGCAAAGTGGGTTTGCGTGACGTACGTACCTACATCGCGCAAAGTGGGTATGCGCGACGTAGGATATTTCTTCGTCCCGCAAACCCTGGTTTCACAGCCTTGGCGCGACGCTTGTCACGCGACGAAGGTTTGTCGGGCAAATATTTGCGCGACATTTTCTTGATTTTGCGCGACGAAGGACCTACGTCGCACAAAGTATTTTTTGTACTAGTGTGGTATTCCTAACATTTTCTTACTTGCAATTATAGTTACCCTTCTCAAATAAAATCAAGAAAATGCTAGGAAGAGTATTTTTAGATCATCTTTTGTAGAGTATTTTTAGATCAACTTTTGTCGACCACATAATGTGACAATTGATGGTTTTTTTTAAATTTTTTTTAATTAATTTAAAGGAGTCTAACCATCAACCACTACGTTACGTGGTCTACTAAAAATGGTCTCTCTAGCATCAATTAAATTAATACCTTTAGGAAAAAAAATGAAGATAACTTAAGTGATAAAACATAAACTATATGTATATATACATATCGATTAAGGGTTTAGGTTTAGAAAATCGATATATGTTTACTAGAAAATGGTAGTGAAACAATATTTGGTTGACTATGCATGAATCAACACTTTAATAGAAATAGGATTCATTAATACAAGTAGATCTCACCTCTATTATAGAGGTTATTCACATGTCGTCTACAAATATAATCTTCAAAATGTGGTCTCCATAGCATTTGTAGCATGATATACAAAACAAGACAGATCTAGAGAGAGGGTAGAAAGATCCATTTACGTCTGTTTAATACAGGGACCAAAATGCAAATTATCGTGAAGCTAGATATGCCACGTAACTACTATTACACAGCAATGACAGCCGTACATTACTTATTGACAGCAATGTTCCTCAAGTTAGTTAACTTAGTTATTAGTTACCCTTCTCAAGTGGTAAAAACTAACTTAAATCAGCATACAAACCAGTTGCTAAAGTAAGCTGGCCACCCTGAATTTGGGCATTACCCTCAAGCTCTGATAGACTCTTAACAAAATCCATATTGACAGAAAACCAATTATAAATCCATATATATTTATATATAAAGTAGGCTTAAGCGCTAACTAATTAATAACATAATACGACACTATATCACTCGTCAGTTCAGAGCTATAAATCATTTAGAAAATCATACCAAAAAACGCTTAGAAATAATAATAAACTTTGCAGCATGGTATGAGAGAGAGACTCACATGCCGGAGTTAGACGTTGCAAATTAATCTTAGTGACACTTCTCTGGCGACGGATGAGTTGGAAGAGTAACAAAGCGAGAGGAGTAGAGAGAGACAGCTAGCTGGAGAGTGTGGAAGAGATCGTCTACATAGAAGTCTGAAGCTGACGAATGAATAAATTATTGGCTATCAATTGAATTTATGTTGGAAATTATTGGCTATCATTAATATGGTGTAATTATTTTTGGGAAGTTGAAAATTAGAAGGAAAAACAAGTATAAAAACAAGGAAAAAAAAGATTGAGTGACGTTGTCGACGGTGAGTAGGAGTAGAACTGTTGGGAGGTGAATTATCTTCCTTCCTAATTTTTTTTTTTATTTTATCTATTTGAATGGTTACGATAAAATCATGTTAATATTTTATATTAATTTTTAATAAGGCAATAAGATAAAAAGTATAATATAAGAAAAAAAAAGATAAAATAAAATAAAAAAGAATAAAAAAAAGAATCCTATTTCGAACGGTAGAAGGTGTTTGCATGGCCTGAAAGTTAAAACTTTCCAATTGATTAAAATCAGTCGCTATCAAAACTGGCCAAAGAAAAATGAAAAAGAAACCTCACTGCTTTTCCAGCCGATTAAAAGTAGTCGCTGTGAAAACCGGCCAAAGAAAAAAGAAAAAAAATCTCACTGCCTTTCCAACCGATTAAACGTAAAGAAAACTGATGAAAAATATTTGAAAATTTTGAGTTTTAATAATAAAGAAAAAATAAAGGATAAAGTGAATAATATCAAGATTGATTTTTTAGTATAAAAATATAATTTTTCTTTAAATTGAACAGTACCGTATGTTTTTCCTCTGCTTTTCACACATCCTGCAAAAAACCTTAGGGCATCCACTTTTCCAAATATATATATATATATGTAGACTTATAAAGCAATTATACTTTTGGACAGCTTGGAGTTTGAATACGGGTTCACCAATGTTGGAAGAATGGTTGTTAACAACGGGAGATTTTTTAGTGCCTAAAATATTGGCTAATATGACACATTCTGATTCAGAATGTTCACTAGGATCCCGAATCAAGTCGTATTAGTCGACACTTGGAAGGTGACGAACTCATAAAGTGTGATAATGTATAACATGTGAATAAATTAAAATCTAAAACTGCTTAAGTACATGAATGTGCGGTGAGCAGATACGGACTCATTTCACATGTGATACAGAGCATGAGATAGTACAGTAAGGTAAGATAATGATTATACCATCATAGGAAAACATCTGTACTAAAAAGTGCCATGAATCCTCGTCGATACAGAACTCTGCTGCTAGAACCTTAGGTCTGCGCTACAACTCCCAAGCACGAATATCGAGACGTCACAAACGATCCTCACCTACCACGAAGTCCAAAAGTGGACGGAAGATGGTCAATTTTGCCCACAAAGCCGGCGGGTGCTTAAAGCTTCCCAGCGTTGATGGTGGCATCGGCCGTTGCTTTGCCGATTCGCTAGAAAATTGAAAAGAGTGGCCGGACATGGTTTTGACGCGTTGGATTTCGTGGCTTCGCCCCGCCACATGTGGTGGTTTATAAAGGTGGTTCTTGGTTGGGTTTCGTAGAGGGGAATGAGAGCTTCAAGATGGTGGTGGTGGCGTCAAAAAACTCCATCAGAGTTGCCCGGAATCGGCCTTAGAAAATGGAAGGTCGCGAAGGTGGTTTTGGATTGTGCACGGGAAGGAGAAGCTGGGAGCTTCTCTCCCTTTCTCTGATTGCCTGCTGCCCTCTTTTTTTTTACCTCCCATTCTGATTGGTCACTCACTCTATCTAATTGGTCCTTTTTACTAGCAGAAATCTGATTGGGCTACTTTCCCACAAGGTGGGAATTCAAATAATTTATAACTAAACTTTAAATAACCATTTTCAAACGTCCATAACTATACTGTTATAATCCAGACTAGCAAATGGTTTTCGCCTATGCGTTCGTACCAACGAGTATTACGAGGATATGCTAAAAAAATAAGTCTCACATCTCTCAAACCGCTGATCAACGGAAGTCAAAGTCTTTGCCTCTAGGGCATTTTCGTAAATTCACACTTTTAAAATTAATAAAAACGTAAAATTAGGGACGGGTTGTCACATAATACGTTACATGTTATTATAGTGACACTTAAAAAAAAATTATTCACTTATATAATAACATGTAAAAGACCACTTTGTATTTTGAGCAAGTTAAAAATTTCTCATTAACAAAATCTTAAATGTTTTGGCCAGGAGAGGCCTACCAACATAATGACAAAGTTTTAGGTGAGCTCTTTAGTGTTGAGGTCCACTATAATTAATTAGAAAACTTCATTATAATTCTTCGAAAATATTACTTTTTTTTTTTTTAACAAACAATATTTCTACACTAAGAGGGAGGGAGTGATCTCAGCCTCACAATAGATTAGTAATAATGTGGTTCAAACTCATATTTAGCGAGAATCAAACTTTAAACCTCTCACTTATTTTTAAATTAATAACTTAATAGTAATCAACTTAATACTACGGTCTAATGGTATTCCACTTCTTTTGTAAGTAAGAGGTCTTAGGTTCGATTTTCGCCAAAGGTGAATCTGAACCGCATAAATGCTAGCTCATTGTGAGATTTAGCCACTCCCCCATCCCCTAGTATAGATAATATCGTTTAGTATTAAAAAAAAAAAAAAAAAAAAAAACTTCATAGCAATGATAGGTAGACTTAATTTGCAAAATAAATAATGTGTCATCTATAAAAAATAAGCACGTTAATCAACACTTAAAAATAATTCAATTGTCAGCTTTCATGTTTTTTAGTTTACAAAATTTAGTCTTCCGTAGCATTACTCATAACTTAAATAAGATTAAAAATTAAATTTAATCCCTTAACCTCATGTTTTATTTGTTTTTATGAGGAATATCATCACTCAGTACTACGGTTTGGTAGTATTTCTCTTCGCTTGTAAGTGAGAGGTCTTAGGTTCGAATCTCG
Source organism: Pyrus communis (assembly GCF_963583255.1). Taxonomy (NCBI): domain Eukaryota; kingdom Viridiplantae; phylum Streptophyta; class Magnoliopsida; order Rosales; family Rosaceae; genus Pyrus; species Pyrus communis. Next base: position 26,221,138 of record NC_084811.1, read on the forward strand.
TGGATGACGAATTCGATACCAAATTAGGTTATCAATTGCGTGGCTTAGCCGAACTTCTCATCTGCTTAATGTAAAAATATCGATGTACTGAAAAAAAGTAAGGTCTATCGTATGCATTGACTTCTTTGTTTTGATTTCATAAGGGTTACAAAACTGAAAAGTTAAACATCAAAACGAAATTTTCTGTCAATGACATGCTTTGCAATTAGGAGTCATGAAAGGAGAAAACGGTGAAGCCATATGCACTATGCGATATCTTTTCTCCTCCTAGTTGTCTCTTAATTTTTAACATCGTAGAGTAAGCTTTGTGTATCTATATATAATAATATGATTGCGTCTGAAATATGTTTCTTTATGTTTTGACTTTTTGTTTATGTATTGATGAATCTATATTTTTGTACCTATGCTTTTATATCCATACTTCCTACCTATGCTCTCATACCGATATTTTTGTATTGATAGTTCCATACCTATGCTTCCATTAGGATACTTCCATGTAGATACTTGCATACATATGCTTCCATTATGATGCTTCCGTACTTATGCCGTCATATCGATACTTCTGTACCTATGCTTCATATAGGTACTTCCGTACTTATGCCTCTATATCGATACTTTCGTGTAAATACTTGGAAGAAAGTTGAGATTCTAGCATAAAACCAATTGGTAATATGAGGAGTAACCCAACTTCTTATAAGCCCATGCAAGGCCCCTCCTTCTATCAATGTGGTATTCATTGTGGTGAATTTTCAAGCCTAACACGTAGACAACACAACAGGGTGACGTGGAACTCGTTTGCCGTTTGGCTTCACACTTGAGACAATCTGCTCTGATATCATGAAGAAAGTTGAGGTTCTACCATAAAACCAATTAGGGGTGGGTTCACAAAACTGAAAACTGAACCGAACTGAAGCCGAAAAAAACCGAACAAAAAAAAGTTGAATTGAAACTGCCAAACCAAACCAAATATAGCCAATTCGGTTTCAGTTTTTGAGGTCCGGAAACCAAACCAGACCAAAAAAAAAAAATTCATATATAAATACTCAAAAACATGTTGGCACCAGGGTTTGAACCCTTGACCTCCAAGTTAGGGATAGTTGCTTCTAGCCAACTTAATTGTAGGCTTTTTGTTACTATAATTGTACCAGTAATTATTTATAGGTTTCTAATATTTAATGCTTTATAAAATTTCTTAAGTTTACAAACCCTAGCCATCACTCACTCCCATTTCAGTTTTCACCTTTTCTCAAACACACTCTCTCCCCTCCGCTGCTTCCTCTCTACCTTTGCTTCCTCAGTCTTTCTCTCTCTATCTCCTTCCTCTTTTCCTCCAAATCACTCTCTCTGTGAATTTCGACGGTAGCAAAGAGGAGAGCCAAACCACAGTGGCAGTGAGGTAGTCCAGGGGCACAATATGGGACTAATGGGCAGTTGACGGCGGACGAGGTTAGTCTTAGTTGGCAATGCCATTGACAATGCATGCCATAGAAAATAAATCACCTTGGGCACTGTCTACATCTTCGAGAGGTTTGGGACTAAAAATAAACCCCTAAGGTAAAAATCTCTGCTGGCTGCTATTTAGTTCTATTGGGCTTATTTTCATGGAAAAATCAAAGAACTAACACATGCATGTGTTTTCTCTGCGAGAGCTATTAGATCCATAACAAGAAAGACGCACCGACACCCAATAATGTCAGATCCATGGTCGATCGTCCCAGTTCGTATTTATTTGATGCAGAAGTTTCTGCATCTTTAGTACTCAATCGATGCAGATTTATTCCAGATTAAAAAAAAAAAAAAGATTTATGAAAAAAACTGAAAAAAAACCAAAAAAAAAATGAGCCGAACCGAAATTTAGTTTCGGTTTTGTTTTGGCAAAAAACCAAACCGTTTCGAACCGAAACCAACCCTAAAACCAATTGGCAATATGAGGAGTAACACTAACTTTTTATAAGCTCATGCAAGGTCCCTCCTCCGATCAATGTGAGATTCATTCTCAACAACTTGCGTACCTATGCTTCTATGATGAAACTTATTCACTTTGACTTTTTTATATGTGCTTTGAATGATGATTTCGAGTTTATGTCTTTACATTTTTTTTTTTTTTTAATTTGTAACTAATATTTTTTGGTATGTTTTATCATTCAAGTACATTTATTAGACGGCTAAATAGCCAAAATGGTCTCTGAGATATATATAACACATCACTTTGGTCCCTGAGATTGAAAATCAATAGAAATGGTCCCTAAGATTGTCCACCATCCATCATTTTGGTCATTCCATTAAAAACTCTTTGGGAAATTTTCAATGTTTCGTAACTCAATCGTTTCTTAACCAAGTTCGACCTATAATATATCAAAATGAAGATAGGAAAGTGTAGAACAAGATTATACCTATTTGGAAGCCCAATGGTTGCCGGAGATAACTGGAAAATAGCCTCAAAGTTGATTAGTTAGCGGAAAAACTGGAAAACTCGCTGGAAACTAGGTAAACTTTAAACGTTCATAACTTCTTCAATACTCAACGAAATTGAGTGATTCAAAAACAAAAATCATACTTCTTGACGACACAAAGAGAATGATACCTTTTTTGATAGATAAATCGCCTTAGTTTGGCCGAAAAATGGCTAACTCGAAAATGGTTAGCCATTTTCAAGCCATTTTTCGGCCAAGCTACGGTGAATTAGCCATCATGAAATGTACCATTCTCTTTACCTCGTCGAGAAGTATGATTTTTATTTTTGAATCACTCGATTTTGTTGAGTATTGAAGAAGTTATGAATGTTTAAAATTTACCCAGTTTTCGACGAGTTTTCCAGTTGTTCCACGGACCAGTCAACTTTGAGGCTATTTTTCGGCCATATTCGGCAACTATTGGGCTTACAAATGTATAATCTTATTCTACACTTTCCTATCTTCATTTTGATATATTATGGGTTGAATTTGGTTAAGAAACGATTGAGTTACGAATATTTGAAAATTGCCCAAAGAGTTTTTAACGGAATGACCAAACTAATGGATGGTGGACAATCTTAGGGACCATTTCTATTGATTTTCAATTTCAGGGACCAAAGTGATGTGTTATGCATATCTCAGGGACCATTTTGGCTATTTAGCCTTTATTAGACCTATCCCAACTCTTAGAGTAAAACTCAAGTTTTAGGTTTTAAACCTACCAAAACTTGTGCCAACCCTAAAGCTAAATATGAGTTTTAATCAAAAACTCATTTTTGAGGCAAATTTAAGTCAGAATCCCCCCATGGATTAGTGGGTTGGCCCACCATATATGTGTATTTTGTATTAGTTTTATATTTATGAATTCATTGAATCCAACGATTAAGATCTAATATGATCAAATCTAATGGTTAAAAAAAAAAAAAAAAAATTCTAACAGTCAAAATTTAAATCCAACAGCTAAACTAATTAAAAAAAAATCTTTCATGTGTTTCATGGTATTGGTTTAGTGATTTTTCAATCTTTATCGAAATCTAAGTATTTTTAGGTTAAAATGTTCATAAAATTATTATTCTTGGATATCTTGTTCTGGGCTTCTTTATAGGTTAAATTAGGATAGTCTACATAATTTTTTTTTAAAAGTTATTCTAAGAAAAAAAAGTTGGAGCAAGAAAACTGTTTCTGAGTTACAAATTTTAGGTTTTAACCTAAGTGTTGGAGATGATCTTAAAGGATAACGTCAAACATAAATTAACGGCTAAATTTGTGGAGCATTTGAGGGCATAAAGGGTCACTCCGCTCTGCATAGTTCATCAACTCACTACTTATCAACATTAATATTGTCTCAAACTTAATCACTTGTGCACTTCATGTGAGATTTTCTACTAAAAAAATCTTGACGCAATTAGTAGTATAACCATTCAATATAAACTACATTTGATTTGGCCAGGTTTTTTATTTGAAATTTTACATTCTCCAACATATTATGGGTAATTAGCAAGAATGATTACTTTTTGATATGTCGTCGTTATTGAAAAATGATCATTCCTGCTATTATATGTTATTAGTGATCAATTTCAATGTTTTCGAGGATGATTGTGGGTTCAGTCTAATACGGTTCGATTTTTAGCTAAAACCAAAAACCAAACCAAAGTTACTATTCAATTTGGTTTGGTACATTTTATACAATTTTAAATGGTAAGCTGAAGTGATTCAGTTTGGTTTGGTTTATGAATGTATGCCCATAATGTTTTTTTGTGAAATTTTGTTACTAAGTTTGAAACTAAGATTAGGGCTTTTTCAAGGATCATACTTGGTTCAATTAGGGAGGAAGTTCCTTTGGTTATAGAAGAAAGTTCGGAAGGTTTTGGAACTTGGAAGAGCTCTCTCTACTTGTTTGCTTTTAGAATGAATACATTGATCATTTTTCTTTGCAATTGAGGTTGTTGATAGAATATGATTAATTTATATGATCTCGTATATGTACAACTACCTTCTTACTTTCCCCATTTTCCTATTATTAGTCTACCAATGCAAGCTTTTTCTAAATTCCATATTAAAAGAAGATCAAGTTTTATAAAATTAAAAAAAAAAATGAACTGAAAAAAAAAAAACAAACCGAAAATACCAAAAGATATCGGTTTAGTTTGAGATTTGCAAAAAACCGAACCGAATAAACCCGAACCCACCAATATCGGCGTGTCGAAGTGTTGGACACTCCGACGCTTTAGGGTTTTGGAGTGTTCGTGCAACTTAGCATAAAGCAACTGGTCAGGAAAAGCTCCAACAGTATGAACTTAAAACAAAAAAAGGAACAGAACTCCAAATGATACTTTGATAATCTGGTAGGAACTTAACATTCAAGGACGTCCAAATCAGTACACAAAAGTTATACTGCGCTCGCATTCAAAACACACAAATATATGATATCGGTATGTGATGGTTCGCTCAGTAGAAAAGAAAATCGACAGTAATATGCCACCAGAAACCGCCACGCCCACCAAAAATTACTACCCTACTGATTGGAGTACAAATGAAGTCACTATTTCTGTTGCAAAACTGAACTAGACTCAATACGTGGTCTTTAAGCTGACTCGGTTCCCTTCTCGGCGGTTTCACTTGCATCCTGTTCCTCAGATGGAGGTACTTCCTGCTCTACCTTGGCAGGCCCTGGACCAGCCGATACCTTTACCATTGACGGACGCAAAAGCCTGTCACCAAGCTTAAACCCCTTGCGAAATTCATCGATTATAACACCTTCTTCGTATTCTGAAGAGTCCTCACGCATAATTGCTTCATGCAACTGTTCAAGAAATTGAAAGTTTTAAGGTTAGAAATTGCATAAATTATTTGTCTTTATAAATTTAAAGACTGCATACTGAGTGTGATGTCAAACAATCACAAGACGTAACCCTTTAGTAACTTTAACATTGAGTGTTCATCCTACTAATGCAAAATAGGTCACATATAGTTTTCACTCTCATGAACTCACCAAATTGGCTCGATTCAATCAAGATTTGGTCAGACTTAAAACCGTACCCAGGTCTTCACCAAACCTGAACAAAATCGACTAACTACTTGATAATAATCATCAAGTAACTGATTGAATTTCGAGCCAACTTGGTATCTTACCTGCATAAAGCCAACCATAACACACAAGTCATGTTGTTAACCAACAAAACGGGACAATTCCACTCATGAACTTATTGATCGCCAAGCTGTAGTGTTTGCCAGGAAGAATTATATGCCTTACTGTAATTGGTGCATCCCTCCCGTCAAGGGATAAAAAGTGGGTTTATGGTTATTGAGAATCCAATTCAATTGTCTTTCTCTTGTACAATTACTTTTAACTAAAGTGAATTCTTTATTATAGACTGAGCAAACATAGAAAAATGTTCAACGCTGAATGTCAGAAAATGCTAATAAGTGTTTCACCTATGCATACCATAAAAGGTTGAATGACATACCAATGGATCAAAGGGCTTCCCCACCGTCTCAACAGGAACAACACCAAGAGAGTTTAAAATCTCTCCGAACTGTTTATAAATGCTCTGATAGCTATTGTTGATCTTCTCCTCTCCCTCTGTCTCCACCTTAATCTGGGTTTTAGCCCTCTCAAAATTATCCACTACAGGCAACAAACTCTCCACAACTTCCCCCTGAGCATTTGTTACGAGAGAAATGCGTTCCCTTTCTGTCCTTTTCCGGAAATTGTCAAAATCTGCACTTATTCTCAGAATACGAACCCTCTCTGCTGACAGTTCTTCGGACAAAGAAGCCACTTTCATTTCAAGTCCTATTTTCTCATCTTCAAAAGATTTTAGGAAAGATTCTATTTCAGAAACTTTTGATTCATCATTACTGGCTAAAGCTTCTTTGTATTGTTGGAGTGACGCTGTGATGGCTGAAACAGATTTTTCCTCAGCATCACTTTCACCATCATCACTCGTACCACTTTCTTCACCGTCACTGGTACTATCTTCCACAGGAATTGCACCATCCAAAGAGTCCTGTTCCATAAATCTATTAGAAAAAGAAAGAAACTGAAAACAAATATGTCTTGAGATTTTTGGTGTGGATCATAAAGAAGTCATAATTATATAAGAATTGCAGTACTTGATGCACATATAATCTTTCGTCTTTTACACTCTGTAAGTAATCTGCCAGGAACCTCAGGATGAATACTTCTTCTTTTAAAAGACATACATTATACATATATACATACATATACCTCAGGATGAATGCTTCTTCTTTTAAAAGAAATACATACATACATACATACATACATACAGAGAGAGAGAGAGAGAGAGAGAGAGAGAGAGAGAGAGAGAGAGAGAGAGAGAAAGTAGCCACTCACCACTCAACAAGTTAAATGTTTTTTGAGATGTCAATCAAAATGAGATGGCAGCAGAATCTTCGTGTTAACACGACTCACTAACCATAGAGAATCACAGCCCTCATCATAATCCTAGGATCATGTGGATGACGAGCTATGATGCCCAAGAATACATGGAAAAATTACGTGAAAAAAAGAAAGTAAATTCCTTTTAGTCTTCAAAGTTCATGAGTAGAAGGCCTCGTTTGGTACACATGATTGGATTGGATTGGATTGGAATGGAATAGATAAGACACCATTTTAAAGGTATGTTGAAAGAAGAAATGAAAAAAGTGACCAACTTAGAGGTAGGAGAAGGATTGCTCAATAAGAAAAGTTATACATTCCAATCCTCCCCAAAATGAGAGGATTAGATGGGGGAAGTTTTCTTCATGTCTAATCCTCTCTAATCCCCTCACACTGAAAAATCATTCTCATCTACGGTCAATATGCCTTGAATTTAGAGGGTTATCCCTTCCAATCCAATCCTTTCTACCAAACGAGAAGAGTCCAAGTTGACTGTGCAATCTTACAAACTGATTTGAAACATGAAAAACATCACTGAAAAGAGTCTCCATGTGAATTACGAATTGAAGTAAGGAAAGCATCACCCAATAGGCCCTGAAAAATTGAGTATGAACTGTTCTAGGATTGACTCTGTGCTTGAATGCTAACTAATACTTTTCCCACTAGACCAAAAAAAAGTGATAATTTTCCAACTAGTTCTATATACTTCTATACGTTTCTTATCATAAAAATCCAGGTCCAAAATAGCCTTGTGACACATGGAATGCCTTGCGCTATGTGTTTGTTGTTACAAACATTGATTCTATTTTACGTTAATATTAAAACACTTATCAAACTACTCACTAAACAAAGAGAAGCACTGTTTTGGTGCTGCCCGGCAAACTATAATAAAAAGCACCATAATTTCGAGCTAAAATAACACGATAAGAAGACCTGATCAACACTCTCCCCAAACTATTACACAAATACACAAATGTGGACAGAAAAGGGATCCTGGCCTCCGCTTTGGAGTAAATCAAGATAAGAGGTAAGTGAGGTGGGTTAGCATTAGTTACATCAATGGCTCGATTCCATTCCGTTACAAACATCAGAAATCCTAGTGTAATTTGTTCAAACACATTAGCCTTTTAGTTGCAGAATGCAGACATTATCCAATTAATTTAGGATGGTGGTATTCGTACACCTATTTTTACCTCTCACATATCCTTGTTACTTTTGGCAATTGATCTTCTTCTGTTCACCTGATCCGACGGCCAATAATTAAGAGATGTGTGAGAAGTAAAAATGGATGTGTGGAAAACACTACCCTTAATTTATCATGAATAAAGCCAAGCCTTCTCCTTTCATCAGTTGTTCATAAAACATGGGAATTGATTTCTGCACACCGTCTTCCTCCTTCCCTTCATTCTCTTTTGATTTATTCAATCCAACAGTGCGCGAAAATCACTTTCTAAAACATTATCCAATTGGTCCATAAATAAATATAATAACCAAACCTTATCTCACATGAATTTTAAAACGTTATTGAGCTCGGTTTTGCTCCATAAATAAATGAAATCTAATGTTAGTTTGCTTTTTGCTTTTTCGACTTTGCTAATAAACCAATTTCTCAATCCATAAGTCAAAACGATTCTGAAATTTAACAAAAAGAAATATTCTAAAAGTTTCAGGAACAAATAAATAAAATAAGTAAACAATACCTCGACTTCTTCGGCCTCCTGAACCTCCTCCTCCACCGTCCCAGCCGTCTCGGCCTCACCTTGTGAGGCCAAAGGCGCGAACTTGACGAGCCGGAGGGACGGCAAGTGAGAGAACCGGAGGGAGCTTATAGTGAGATAAGGCGTGCTACTGCTGCTGGTTTGACTTCGCCGAAACGAAACGTACGACGGTTTTCTAGAGTTGGGCGATGCAGCGGAGGGCGGCGGTGCAATTGGCGCCGAGAAAGGTGAAGTTCGGAGGACATTGGCCATTGGAGAGGTTGCGAGAGGGGGAGAGGGATAAGGGGTGGCGATATTGAAAGGGGGAGTGGAAAGGATGCTTGAGTGAGAGTGGGTGAAGGGTAATGAAAAAGTTCGAATTCGATTTCTAACCGTCCGATGGGTTTTTGGTTGGCTGATCCTACGCCTTGTATCTTTGGTATTTTGTTGGCAGATGAAGCACCTGGACTCTCCTGGATTCGGTTTCTAGTCTCTTTTCTTCTTTTTCTTAATCATTTCTCTAGTTTCTCTCGTACTTTTTTACTTTCAAATGGTAATTTATAAGGTGTTTTAAAGAAATATTTTCGGTATTATTTATTTTTAACTAAAAATTATATTTTTATTTTTTTTGATATTATTTACTGTATTTTTATTTATTTATTTAATTAAAATTAAAGTTTTTTTTGAACTTTTTGTTAGTTTTCTTTAATTTTAAATTTTACGTATTTACTTAATACTACGATACATTGACATTTTCCTTGGTAAGTAAGAAGTTTTATGTTTGATTTTTATTAAATACAAATTTGAACCATATTACTATTAGCTTATTGGGAGTTTAAGCTCATTCCCTCACCCTTACTAAAAGTAATATTTTTGTTAAAAAAAAAACTTACTTGTATAAGAATTTATATAAAGACTTCATGCTTAAAAACTGCACTGAATGATTTTCAATTTTATAGACTATTTGTGATAAAAATAACTTATAAGATTCATTTATGCGTATATAAAATTTTGACCAAACTTATTTTCAAATTGTATATCGATCGATTTTTAATTTTCAAGACCACCTTAATATGTCGGCCAAATTCAGGAAATAAAATCCAAAAAATATGATTTAATAAAGGAAAGGCAGAGAGCGCTTTTGCTGTCCAATTGTCGTCGAAGCAGTTGATTCAGATTCGGGAGTGTCGTTCCCCTCTCTCCCAAATTCAAAACCCCAACTGAACCAACCCTAAAGCCTCCTCCTTCCTTCTAGTTCTAGAGAGAGAAAGAAGAGAGGGAGGAGAGAGAGAGGAGGGAGGAGGGTAGTGCATTTCCAAAATCCACCCTCCGATTCCGTTCTTCCTTTTCTTCTGGTTCTAGGGTTTTGATTTTGTTTCAGAAATGGGAAGTAGAAAAGAGGAAGAGCGAAACGAGAAGATCATTCGGGGCCTCATGAAGCTCCCTCCTAATCGGCGATGTATCAACTGTAATGGCCTGGTACTCACCTTTCTCTAGTTTTCTCGGAAATTTTCGTTTCCGTTTCGATTCTCGTAGCTGGAGGATTTTGTTTAATGCAATTTGGTTTGTATATGCAGGGTCCTCAGTACGTCTGCACGAATTTTTGGACTTTCGTTTGCATGACTTGCAGTGGCATACAGTGAGTTTCTTCATAATCATTGGATCCAGTTTCTTGTTTGTAGTGCATAATGTTTGCCTCCTAGTAAACGTATTCATCCTTCAAATTTTGCGGTCTTGAGATTGCATGCCGGAGTTAGTTTCTGCGTGGAAATAGAAAACCGAAAAGTTTCTTAATTTGCTATGTTTGCCTGAGGCCCTTTTGGTTATAGTATCTAAAATTTGCAACTACTTTACTGAGCTCAAATTATTAGTTAGAAATTTGAGTGGATATCAAAGAACTTCTCTGCTTGCTGCCATCTGTGCAACAATCCCACTAAAATGGATATTGAAGATTGAGGAAAAATATGGGATATTTATTGATTGTATATGTGTACAAGTTTAGTCGACTACAAAAGTTTCAATTTTTAGACCCATAGACAGAGAGTGGAAGGGAAATTATTGCAAGATAGGATTTTCGGTGTTTATAAATCATAATGATCTGGTCAACTGTGTAATGTTTGCAACCCGTTCTGGTTACTGTGCTTCTTGTTGCAAATCGATGTATAAACTTCATTATCAGCCTCTGCAATTATACATTTCATTTATTTCCTTTTTAAGTGTGTAGAACAAGTTTTACAGTTTTGTAAATGAGGAGAAGTTTTGATGAAAAAACAAGGAAAGTTTTAGGCTACTTATTGAGAAAGAAAGCAATGACCTCTTGAAAGTTTAGCTTATCCTACAAGTAAAAAGAAATTCAACTCTGGGAGATGATTTACAGTGTTTAAATAAGGAAGACATCCGTAAGACCAACTTAGCACTCTAATTATAGAACATCTTATACCAACTTAATACTTGTCCATTTAAATATTGTTCTCATCAAGATCACTTTAGGAAACTTTTTGGCATCAAGTTCCATGCCTAATATGACATCCATAAACTAAACCCGATGTCATTTAAACAGTTATCTCTCTTTCTTGCTCTCCATCCTCTTTTATTGCTGAACATACACAAGACTGTTCTCTTTGGAATGTATTGAAAATAACCGAATGACTGAAGGTCTATGCTCGCAACAAAAATACAATTAATTGTTTATAAAGTGGGCCAAGTTCTTTTTTTGGGGGTTACCTTAACTATAGGAGATGCATGGTACTCATGCAAGTGCCAAAGTTGTCCGTCTGCCTCCATTATAATCACTTTGGGCTTGGGAATGTGCTGGATTGTTGAGTTCCCTCTTAGGCCATTCACTAAGTGCTTTTGGGCTGTCTAAATGTTCTATAATAAGGATGCTGGCCCAACTAAACAAGTGTCAAGGATTTTGTACTTAGGTTTAAATCATGCTTTCAGTGGATTTGGTGTGAAAACGTACCATTACCCACACGAAATTTAGTTTTTTTTTTAAGCTCTTACCTAGCCAAAACATAGCAAACTTCAAAGCCCTTTTAGTATTTAAGAGTAAACTAGGTTTCTTAGGTTGAATTCTTTTGGTTAGTTGCATAGAATATGTGATAGGTTCTAAACCGTCCGATATCATAACCGAGCAGGGATTTTTTAATTTTTCTTTTATCAGTGTCTTTCAGCTATGCATGTTGGGTGAAGATTGCCTCTTCATTTCACTTTTTCTGTTGTAAACTTCTTTTGAAGATAAAAGTATTGAAAGTCCTTTTAGAGATGGATCAACTATAAATTACCTAAGGTGGCATTGTGCACAGGCCAGCTGTGTGCTTCATTATGAAATCATGATTGTTAAATTGCCGTACTTTTAATTCAGAATTATTGCTCTTTAGATCAAGCTTTTGAATGGAAATATATTTATGTATGCCCGGATGATTAATTCTTAGAGTTTGACAGTTATCACTACCCTTTTTCCAACCTTCAGTACCGTTCATGGTAAAGTGAGTCTTTGAACCTTGAGCACATTGACGCCTAAAGTTCTGTTTGGATGCAGGATTTAGGCTAAATGATGCAGGCCAAGGACCAAGGGTGTTTTGTAGTTATAATGCATGTGTCTAGCTTTAAATTTGTAGCTTATGGAATTCCTAGGTTAATGACATTTTATGAAACCATTTAGTTTTTTAGGAGTTATTTTGTAAGCCTTTATTTTTTTTATGTCTTTTCATATTATTCACTTTAAGTTGTAATCCTATAAATACTTGTATATGTAAACAAGAAGGGAAAAGGTTGTTTGAATTATCGTATTGATATTTTAGTTGTTAAGTCGTTTTATGTGCCCTTCTCTTGTTTAAGAGTTTTCAGATTTGTTCTTTCTTGTGTCTACGTCGTAGGCTGGTACTAGAACCAAAGTTTTTAGGGTTTTTAGGTCTCTCCTCATACTACGAGATAGTGGACCCTACCTATCCGTTGTATCTTTTATTTTATTTCGTTTCTATCCGCTGCGCCCTGCATCACTAAATTAGTTAGAAATGCACTACAAAACATTAGATAAAGGGATTGAAAATGCAATACATGAGCATTACAAAGCCACTATACAAAGGATTTTCAAATTACTCCTTTGAAGTAGTCATTTATAAATCCCTCTCAGCGCAGTGCATCTAGCCATTTCAAATCCATCTATCTAAGGTTTTGTAGCGCATTTCTTATTTATGTAGCCTAAATGCATCATCCATACACAACATAAATGTAGTTTCCTTCAAGTAAGCACCGTGTGTCCACTTGTATTTTAATGATGCGGGACTTTCCCTGTTTGGCATGTTGTACTTATGCTCTGTCCACTTTTCATTTCTTTTCCCAAATCGAATCATACATATTATTTTGTGATATAGTCGGGAATTTACTCATCGTGTGAAGTCAGTATCCATGTCCAAATTTACTTCACAAGAAGTTGAAGCCCTCCAAAATGGTGGTAACCAGGTACATGCTGAATTCTCATTTTCTTTGGAAGAAAATGTTTGCTTGTTTTTATTCTAATGGGCATTCACTCTTATCAGCGTGCAAGGGAAATTTATTTGAAGGATTGGGACCTTCAAAGGCAACGATTGCCAGACAGCAAGTAATAGTTATATGATTTATTGCTACAGTGTTCAGCATGTGCATTTGTGGGGTGTACACTTATGTTATGTTTTCTTCTTGCAGTAAGGCTGATAAAATCCGTGAGTTCATAAGAAGTGTATACGTAGATAAGAAATATACTGGAGGAAGGACCTCTGAAAAGCCTCCAAGAGACATGCAGGTAATAGTATGGATTAAAATAGTGATATGGGCAGATATATTGATAGTTTGGATTTGCACAAATATCAGTGGTAACATTGATATTTCTGAAAATGAAGAAGTCAGATTTTTTTGGGAACTATTATTGGCACTCCAATAAACTAATTGTGCACTCCTCACAAGAGTATTTTTCTTTGTAAGTATAGAAAGTTTGGAGTGCACAATTAGATGTTTGGAGTGCTAATAACAATTTCCACATAAGAGTATTTCATTGTGTATCCGTGCTAAATTGAGGTACATAATTGAGAGAGTGAAAATGCATTGGGAGGGCCCATGATATTATTTACTTATGCTTCTATTTCACTGAACTAAGAAAATATTTATTTGTAATACTGCAGAAAAAATTGACTATAACCAAAAAGCATTTTCGTAATTGTCCAGTTAATTTGCTTCTTGGGGCATAACAGCGGCCTCCTCCTGTTCTTATTTGGTTCCATTGAAGAAATTACAAAACAACTAATTGTTTTTCTCTTTAAGATTCAGATACATCATGCACATCATCAAAAGAACAGAATGAATTGGCTGTAACTGTATACACCAATAATCTCCTATTGTTACACTTTGACTTATTTTGTTCTGCAAAGATTATGGGCCTAATTTGTGCTATTCCTTGCAGACCCATAGAATCCGTGAAGATGAGATGAGACGTGCTAGTTCTTATCATTCCTATTCTCAAAGTCCACCTTATGACTCTCAGTATGAAGATAGACGGTATGGAAAACAAGCTGCTGCACTTACTAGGAAGCCTGGTTCTGATCGAGGTCGATATGAAGGAAAGATGTCGAGTTTTGTTTACAGTGCCGGCCGTTTAAGTGAGCAAATGTATGAAGACAGGTTTGCAAATGAGGGCTCTGGTTCAAGAGCTTCAGATTTCTCTGTGTCAAGTGGAGGTGATGTGTCTAGATCTGGAGTACAGTCTCCTAATTTTCAGAAGGACACTGGATCCAGCAGCCCCACTTTTGTGCCTTCATGGGATAATCTAAATGAAGTAAGACACCAAGCAAAAGATACACATCCAGAGGCAATTGTCAAGAGAGATGCAGCAGGGATATCCTGTCCGCAGGTCGTTTTCTTGTAGACTTGGTTATACCATTAAAAAAGATTAGCCGTATCCAAGGTTCCTATTAAAACTACAGCTGTGTACCTTTTAATATTCCCATAGGACGGACACACTACCCTATTTGTTTGTGTATGTATATATATACATATATATATATTTTAATGTTATATATATTCCTGTAGCATTGAATTTAACTGGTTTTGGGACGTACAGGGGAAACTTTAAGATTTTGGATCGTAAGTTCATGTAATCAATGATTTGGGTCATGTTTTCTTTGGATAGGCATTTTTCACTCAATTAGTTAAGTGGAGTCATTTCCCCATTTTATTAGTGCTATGTTAATTGGTGTGCGTACCTTCATGTTCTGCTTTTGTCCGTATGTATATGTGCATTATCCTATCTAATTAACTTCATTTCTATTTGATAATCATATTATGCTGCCCCTAGTTTTTCCATCACCTGACATCAGTTGCTTGTTTGCTTGTTCAGAGAACTGCATCCTTAGGAAATTTTGTCTCAGCGGATAGCTATTCCATGTCTCCCAAGTCATTTAATTCAGGCAGTTTAACAAATGCTGTCGAACCTGAACAAGCTACTGGAATCCTCCCGGATAAATCCACCTCTTTAACGGGATCATCTCATCTTGGCAGTAGTGATAGCTTGGATCTTTTCAAGGCCCCAGTTAAACCAGAAGTCTCTTCTGCAGCCTTTTCCATTGATTTGTTCCAGTTACCAGCAGCATCTTCATCTCCATCCGTAGATTTGTTTCAACCGTCTTTATCATCTTCCAACTCATGTATGAATATGGACCAGCCTCAAGTTTTCCGACCTTCCTTGGAGTTATTTGCTGACTTTCCTCAGCAGCAGTCAACTCCAACCTTGGATAAACAAGTAGCTGAGGCTGCCCCTAAAAATGAAGGATGGGCAACGTTTGATACACCTCAGCCCTCAGCTTCCTTTCCATCCACCGAAAATATGACCCTTGAAAATATAGCTTCCAATGGTGGAGGTTCTATTGGAAATTTTGAAGCATTCTCGTCATCAAACACAAGCATGCAATGGCCATCATTTGAGTACTCTAGTAGTCATAGACCTTTTTCAGATGTTTCTAGTCCATGGAGTGATAGTTTGCACAATGTCACAGATCCCAATACTGGAAGCACACAGGTAAGCATCTTATGATCAAACTACCCCTGCACCAATTCATTATTTGGCTTTTCAGAAGGATGGTTTTTAATGGGTGGTTGGTTTCATAACTTCTAAGGCTGAGCTCCATGGAGAATGTCGACCTGATTTCTTTCAAAGTTATTTTCTTTCTTTTGGTGGATAAACTTGTCTAAAAGATCATGATGGCATACTATGTGCTTAACACCCCCTTGAATTTTTTTAATTTTTTTATTATAATGAATATAAAGTTTCCTTAACATAGTGGCATGCCTTAATATGAAGGAATGTAATCAGGTTGATATGTTATTTTTGAGTAGTCATGGAATGCTTTTGAAGATTCTATTGGACACCTTCCATCGGAGGTGGCTGAAAAGGGCAGTGAGCCAGGAGCAACTGACAAGCTTTTATCAGCTGGTGACCGTGATTTTGGGTTAAGAATCTCCGAGGTTTCTGCGTCAACCTTATATTTCTCTCAAATTATTTATTTTCTTCCACTGATGGAATTCGCTTGCAGGAATCTAGTAAAGATGGGATTCAGGGAGCTGTTTCTCGAGGTGAACCCCATGATCCAAGTCTGCCACTACATGCTGTGTTGGGGCAATCATATACTCCACAAGTGCTTCCTCAAATGGTTTTTACTCTTCTATTTCCTTCAGCATCTTTCCTGTGATTTGTTTAATGGAATCTGCTTAGTTGTATCCTAATCTCTTTTGTCCCACTCCTAAAATTACAGGGAGAAATTAAGTCACATGCCACCGACCACAAATCAAATAACCCATTTGATCTTCCTTATGATACAGATCTGGATCAGAACAGTATGGTATGTTTTTGTTAGTTATTGCATCAGGATTGCCATTTTTCCTTTGTTCTTATAGTGAAATTGTGTTTCTATTATAGTGCATTGTTCCCTATTTCTATTTTTCTATTAGCTTTATGTGAGTGTTTGTGCGTTTGCATGAGAATTTTGAATGTGGAAGCTGATTAAGGGCATGCGTGGAGTGATGCTATTATTTGTTTACCATATCTGTCAACTGTCAGAGAAAACCGAGTCAAGGATAACCATAGCATGATGCTTGGTTGCTGGCGGAAATGAAGTGTACTTCCTGTAAAAGTTGTGAATTGATAACTAAAGTCAATATTTGACATCAAAACTGTATTTTCTGTGAAAGAAGAGTTCTATTAGTGTAATAAATGCTGCAGACTACATATGCCTCTTAAGATCCAGTCTCTGAAAATTAAATATGATACCATTCTAGTTAGTTGACCGCGTTCAGTTTTATTTAGACTAATTCATGGCTTAAAAGTGTGGCGGGATAAGACACTTGTTGCATGTTTTATTCTCCCAGTAATGTAATGTAATTTAAATCTTATGGGCAAGTCACACTGGAAGTGGTGTGATTGATAGACTGGAATAAGTTGGTACCAATCAGCCATTTAGTACTACGGTCTAGTGGTATTCCTTCTCACATGTAAGTGAGGTCTTAGGTTCGATTCTCGCCAAAGGCAATTTGAACCACATTATTACTAGCCCATTGAGAGGCTAAGCCCACCCCCCCTCCCTCTTATTGTAGATACTATCGTTTGTTCAAAAAAAAAAAAAAAAAAAAGGTTGGTACTAATCAGTGTCTACCATATTATTCTTAGACTGTATCATGTTTCAATTAAATTAAAGAAGGATTTGGAATGGAGTTTTCTAGCAGACGTATACAATTCTTAGATTTCTCGGTTCTAATTTTGTCTTGTGTCTCTTTCAGTTTTTGGACATGAACTCCTTACAAGCCTCTCTCCCAAATGATCATTTGCAATCCTCTTTCTTTGATGAATCTCAGGCATGGTTTCCGCAAAATCCAGTGTCTGGGATGCCGTATATTCCAGCTGCAGCAGAAGGTAAGCTTTTCAGTGCCAGCAAAGCTACATTCCTTTCTCCTTTGTTTTGTTCCTGCAACTATTGCCAACCAGGGTTGCATATTTTTTAATCCAACGGCTGTTGGATGCATCATATTGGTTGCCACAGAAAACTGCAGGACCATTGAAATATTAACAATCTTATCTTTTTCATTCGTTTCAATTTTGATTTGATGTAGGTGGCTTGACGTATGCGCCAGGGCAGGCACATAGTTCTCAGATTCCGTAAGTTTATGTTCTACTCTCTATTTTTTAGCCTCTCCATTATCTTTTAAGACAGGTTTTGCAGACCCATGATATTCTCATTTTTGTATGGTTATGAACTTCATATGGTTAGAGGATCACCAAACTATCACCAATGCCGGATAATAATAAGGTTGACATCGTGTAATAACTAGGTGAGGAAGGACGAATGATGTTGATGGAAGTGGGCCTCTAACACGCGAGAAACTTAGGTAGGGCTGCCTACTACTACTAGGGCAGCTCACAGTGTGCTTTTGTGAGAGGTCCATTATGGGCTATGGATGATGTGGTCAGAGTGTTCCTACAGAATTCTTCTCCTCTTACAGAGGTATCTGATTGAGTCGCGAGGGAATGCGCAAACGAAAATCATTTCTGATTCATCTTTACATATAACCAGTTCCGACAGGTTTAAGGAACATGTTCGAACGAGGTTGTGAGTTAATTAAAACACCATTCTTTGAAATGTATTGGATGAAAATCCGATGTAAGCGTGTCAGGTGATGTATCTACTTCGAGTCACTACTTAGAGATTGCCTTAGCGGATAGGTTGAATGTCCAGACTACAGTACGACGATACTAGATAGAGTTTAGAAACTCAAATTGGCCGGCGTTGAGGAAGTGCTTGATGCTTGACATTGTCGCCGTCTTGGATTAATGTGAAGTTGCTTGTTTTTGCAGGAACGTCCCTACACAGGAACCTGTCGCGTCTATCGGAGGAAATCCTTTTGCATAGGATCATAGAGGCCAGAATAGTCTCTGGAATCATTCAGTTGGTAGTGTAACTTCGTCATTGAATCCGTACGCCGTCGTTTTATTCAGTAGGACGGACAATTCTCATGGTATTTATTTGTTGAAATAAAAGTTTGCCATGAATAAATATTTTTCGGCCTGTTTGATATCACCGTTTCGAATTCCAGTATGTGTTTGTATTGACAGGTACAATGTGCTTATATTTCTCTCTGTATTTCTTTTACGTGTTCTTTATTTTTCTTTTCAGTACAATTCGTTTACGTGGTCATGTGCGTTGTTTCTGTTTAATTTATTCTCATGCAAGAATCATGTGTATTTCTACGGCCGAACGAAAACCAAATGACTGCATAAATTAAACATTACTCCAAAAATCAAGAAGTGTTAAAAGTGTAATAGAAGAAAGAACATCAAAATTCAAATGGATCAATTATTCCATGAATTAATATGTAAATGAAAGATAAGATTATTTTTAAAATGATTGAAAGCGTTTTAAAATGATTGAAAGTGCTTTTGATGAAAATATTATTGAAACTAATCTTTAATAAAAATACAAGTAAATCATGAAAAAACACTTGATGTGCAGCACATAATTAGTGTTTTTTGTAATAAACACTTCAAGTACTTTTGAAATCTAAAAATATATGTTTTCTAAAATTGCTTTCAGTTATTTTCAAAACTCTCAAATGGTAGTGCTTTTAAAACAAGTGAAAGCACTTTTGGAGACATTTTTTTGAACCAACTCTTGGTAGAAACGCAAGTGAAATCTCGAAAAGTATTTGACTTTTGGAATTCAAAAATATTTTCTCTAAAATATTATATGCTGCTTCCAAAAAACATTTATATGCTTCTAAAACCCAAAATTATTTTTTCTGAAAGCGCATATGGTCATTTTAAAAATACTTCTACCCGATTAAAGTGAATAAGATTCCTACTTAATTAAATAAAACATTCCCTTTTTCTATATTTTCCAACAGTGTGTCAACGGTGTAGGAGGACCGATTGACAAAATAGTTAAATAAATCATGATCAAGTGAGTCGGTTGGGGAGGTTTGATAACAGTCGGCGGGGAACTGAAAATAAACACCACCGTGGACGACGGCTTGTTCAGCTACGCAACCACCAGAGACCGTTAAGTTCAATGTCAGCTCTCCCGGATGAGTTGTGGAGGCGAATTCTAGAAATCGGCGTTCAAAGCGGCAGTTTCAGCTACAAGGACCTCTGCCGTATATCAATCTCCTCTGCGCGCCTCCGCCGCTTATCCGACGAAGACTCCCTATGGTCCCACCTCCTCTCCTCCGATTTACCTACTTCTTCTTCCTCGATTACCTCCCCAAATCCATCAACCTCTAAATCCCTCTACAAAATCAGGTAAAGATTTAATTTGTTGTTTTTTAAATTCAGCTACTTGAAAATGTAAATTTGAAAATTGTGTGTTTTTGTTTTCATTTTTTAGGTTTGAGAGAGAGAGGGATAAGAAAATGGCGGCGCATCGGAGGGCGGTTTTGAGGAAGGAGAGTCAGGTTGTAGAACGGTCTATGAAGCTCCGAGAGATGGAGGCTCGATTGGCCGAAGAGACTCAGAAAATGCAAGCAGCACTTACCGAGCTCTCAAATTTGAGCAGGATTAGGTAATTAGTTTACTGTTTTTTCTTTTTCTTTTGATAATCTGTGAATTAATTTGAGTTTGATAGAGAATTAGAAATACATGTATGTGTACAGAAACTTTGAAATCTGTTTGGTTTTTCGGAAACTTTCATATGGTTAATTTGTTTTCATGATTTGTATTATCCCAAAAATTGATGCATAAAAAGTTAATTGTAATCTCATTAGATCTGCATACTACATTTTGAAAACTAGTACTTAGCAAGAGTTGTAGCTATTATACCAATTCAGAGAGCATGGAACACGTCGATTATCGTTTACATATTCAGAGCCTGTGCGCATTCGGAGAACAAAGGAGTACCCGTACCATCACCATGAGACCATTGATTTCAATTCTTGCCCTCCCCTAGTGGAGAACAAAGGAGTACCGTGATACGGTTAGGGAGCTTGGTCAATAACAACTTGAGGTGAGAGCTTGTAGCTCTAGTGATAGAGTATTGGAATTCAATTCTTGCGCTCCCCTACTCAAGCCTCCAGCCTCTGTTATACCGAAAAGAATAAAAAGGAACAGCACAAGAGGCTGAGAGTCATATCATGCTCCCGAACCTTTGTCCATGGAAACACACCATTACTTTTTTTTTTTTTAATGCAGTTTTATAATTTTATTTCTGGAACTTTTTTTTTCTTTTCCCTTTTTTATCATTTTTTACGAGTATGTTTATGTCAGTATGTTTTATTGCCCGATTGCTTGTTTCAGGCAAGCTTCAGTTGCATTGAATGTGTGGCAGCCAGAGATCATCCGGGGTAGACAAAAACAAATAGTGGAGCAATGTGTAGTACCTGTTGAGTCTCGGTTCCATTCCCTTGAAATGGAGCTCAAGCTCTGCAAGCAGCACATTTTAGGGTTAGAAAAAGCCCATGTAAGTCCGATAATGTTGCTTCACCTCGAAACTGTGGTAATAAATTGTTGTATTCAATTACAATCTCATGAGGCAAAATGTTAGATCGTGGGAAATTTTTAGAGTATTCTTAAGTGTTTCACATATTGACACACTCATAAAACTGTTACTTTCATAGTCAATCCGTTCGAATAAGTTATCTCATTCAAACCTTAAGAACTAACTAATGAAATTATTGATACCTCAATAACTTAGCTATTTTATCAGGCTCTTATACAAAGTATGTGGAATGTAAATGTGTAAAATTTAATAAGGTGCCGTCTTATAATCATGCCATATTGCCTCTTGTGTTTTTTTCAAGGATTATAGAAGTATATTTTTTATGTTTTTAACTTTTCTCGCTTCAGAAAGATGAGAAACGAAGGCTTGCTTTGGTGGAAGAAGAGCTGCAGTCAATGAGATATCACCCTTTAAGAAATCACGAGCAAATCAATTGCAGGGACATTGAATATAACGTCAAGAGAAAAAAGTTAAAAAGATGTAAGGGTCAAAGTTTTGCTTTTGGCTGCTTCAAATCTCTTTGCTTGCCGTCAGCCTTTTAAGCTTCTTTTTAGTTTTTGAAACATATGATTCTTCATATCTTGGCCCTTTAAGCTTCATTTTGATAAAGGCATGATTGACTACAAACTAAGCATATCGTAGAGGGTCTTTACTCCCAAGGTGCATTGGCCGTCAAATTTAGTTTTTAGGACTTTGGATGTTTTTACCAGGCATTTGTGATGTTATCTTTTGCTTTCATACATATCCACTTGGCTAGATTTCCACAATATAGTAAATTTATTCTTTATGTTGCCCATTTCATTCATTTCGATCTAATGTTTATCGTTTTCTGCTTCTGTTATTGATGATAACCAGTATCTGAGGATTAGGATTTATCTTATGAGTATATGAAATCAAATGTTCTGAGTACTTGTGGAGTTGTGCCAATGGCCTTCAGGATTAAAATTTGTAATTTTCCTTGGTCACGGCATTACCAAAATAATATAACTGCATATAAAACGATCGAGTGCACAGTGCTTGTAGGGTACTAGAATTTGCGATAAAAACAATGTCTGAATTGTTGCATTCTTTCTTGTTCCTGGGTGGTAATTTTGTTGTCTGCATAGAACTTTTGCTTTGAAATGCTATGGAAGTCGGATACCCTTGTTTAGGTCGATTAATTATCTTGTATGTGTAGTATTATCTGAATCTTTGTCGTCGTGTTTAAGTACTTAGTTTCCAAATCAGACCTTCTCAAGGACGTCTGAACCTATATTGGACACTTTCCAACATAAGCTGTGTCATTGTGTGCACGTTCTGATCGAAAGCAAAATACTAACACCCGACGTTGTTCAGGTCATGGTCAGGGGAGAAAACCTTAGATGCGGGGAGGTTTCTTTCATCAACAACACCACAGCATGTCAACTGGCATCAGGGACGCCAGATTTCTTTCGATGACTCCGTAGCGTGCTGCTTGGCAGGCGACTGAACCAGTTGGCAGTTGGCAATAATATTGCAATTGGTTCATGGCTAAGTCATCTCGATTCGTATTCAAACAAGTTACCTGTGATCACTGTTCTAAAAAGCAGCCTGGGCGGTGCTCAGGCGCTAGGCGGCGGTTGGGCGTCCCATTCAGGTCTTGGGCGTTTTGATGAAGCCTCTAGGCGGTTAAAGATTTGGTGATAATTTTTTTGTAAAATAATTTTGGACCTTCTTATAAAATAACTTTGAATACATATTTCATTTTTTGTACTTAATCAACTGTAGCCATTTATTTATATGTTTTTATTGTTGTATGATATATTTAGGGAACTGTTATTGGCACTCTAAAATCTCATTTTACACTCTGTGTATTCTTTCTAATTATAGAAAGTTTAGAGTGCGAAATTAGATTAATGCCAATAACAATTCCCTAAATTTAAATAAAACTAAAAACCCTCTTAAGATCCTAGGCGCTAGACACCTACTCACCGTCCGACTAGTGTCTAATATTTTTTAGAACCTTGCATATGATTCTACGACCCCTTTATGTGTAATCGGATGACCAACACCAGAAAATTCATGCTAAAACTTAGAGCATGTTTAGAAGTGTTTGTATTTTTAATAGTTAAAAGCGCTTTCAAATCATCAAAAATGTTTCTGACTATATTTGACATAAAAGGTTAAAAATGTGCTCCAAAGAGCACTTGAAGTGCTTTTTCAGAAAGCACTTGTACTTTTATTTAAAAGTTTTATAGTGCTTCTAATAGAAGAGATGTTACTAGAAACATTTAAGATCATAAGTAATTTTAAAGAAGCATTTCCAAACGGGCTTAAGCTACTTTATGGTGATAATCATGCTAATAATGTTATCATTCCTAACATACCAAGCGTTTCTAACCCACAAGAAATGAAAACGTGAGTAAGTCTCACGTTGAAATTAGTTTAGGATTTAGGGTTTAGATGTATTAAGAAATCATTCTTAAGGACTTCATTTAATAGTCTCGTGTGTTTTTTCATATACAGAGCAAAAGATAATCAGCCACCGAATTATATGTTAACCAAAAGTAGGACCATAGGAGGTTCACGAGGAGAGAAATAAAGGGTAGGAGGAGAGTGTGAAGTTGCCATTTCTGGTGATCTGCATGTGCATGGCACGTGACGATGCATAAGAGAGAGAAAATACAAAGTTTAGATAGAGATCATCTCCAAATCTCATTCGCCCAATCATCAGGCAATCTGAACCACTTAATTGAATCTGACGGTCCTTATCAACTCATTACGTTGACTCACCTCACATAAACTAAGAACTTTGAGCTCTCTTTCACACAAATCAAGAGGTCAATTTTTTTGTCCTTAGACTCCGAACAGTAAGGTCCGTACAGAATCGAAATGCCTATATAGATATTTGATCGACTTCCTGGTTTCTACAGATTTGACTATATTAAAGTTAGTTAATGAAAAGGGCAGATGACTCGGCGGGGTAGATGAACAGTAAGTGTGCAAATACTTCCTTCCCTTTTAAGTGAGCTATACACATACACATGCATACATGCATACATACATATATATGTATATATGCTCAACATAAGAGCACTGTATGAAATATTCAGGTTTATACTTTAGGTCCTTGGGAGAGAAGGCAGAGAGCGAGAGAGAGAGAGATGGGAAGACCTCCTTGCTGTGAGAAGGTAGGAATCAAGAAAGGTCCATGGACTCCTGAGGAGGACATCGTCCTCGTTTCTTACATCCAAGAACATGGTCCTGGTAATTGGAGATCAGTTCCAACCAACACTGGTAATTTGACAGTAAAATTCAGCATTTATTTTTGAACTCGAGATCCCAAATCCGATTTCTCCCTTCCCTAATTTATCTTGCGTCAAAAAAAAAAAAAGTTTAAACAATTATTAATTACCATGCGAATTAGTTAGTGAATATTATGTGTTATGATTTTGTCTTATTTAATCTCTTTGTGGATTGATGTTTTGTACATATTATTCAATTCTTCTTGATTTTTGGCTGCAAAAAGGGCTCTTGAGGTGCAGCAAAAGTTGCAGACTCAGATGGACTAACTACCTCAGACCGGGAATCAAGCGCGGTAACTTCACACCTCATGAAGAAGGGATGATCATTCACTTGCAAGCTTTATTGGGTAACAAGTAATTCATCTTCAAACTTCTTCATTCATTACCATTTTCTATCAACGATTGTGAATACAACACTAATTGTTATTAGCGAGAGCCAGATGTTGTTGGAAAAAGTTGTGTGTGTGCGTGTGTGTGTGTGTGTGTGTGTGTTTAGTCTTATAGGTACGTATTTTAATACATGAAAATAATTAATATTGGTTTGATCGAGCAGATGGGCAGCAATAGCTTCCTACCTGCCACAGAGAACCGATAACGACATAAAGAACTACTGGAACACCCACTTGAAGAAGAAGCTGAAGCAATTTCAATCAGCTCTTGATCCTCATACGACGTCAGATGATCCATTTAATGTAAATGTATCAAGGAGGAGCTTGAGTGAAGGGAGCTTAGATAATATGACAAGCCATGCCTCCTCAATTATTCTGAGGAACAACCAATCCTCCTCCTCCACATATGCCTCAAGCACCGAGAACATTTCGCGGCTCCTAGAAGGTTGGATGAGATCCTCCCCAACTCCGAAGACCGCTAGCCTCAAATATAATGCTGCATCTGATGATGATCAAGAAAAACCTAGCGGTATTAGCACAGGAAACCTAGTATCTAACGAGGAGTTTGAATCGATTTTGTCCTATGAGAATTTGAACAATGTTGCTTCTTGGGACAGGTCTACTTGTGATTCATCTACTTATTCTAACAAGGTGTCACGACTCAGTATTGAAGTTCCAAATGGGGCGGAAATAATTCATGATCATCATCTTCTGCGCGACGAGGATCAGAACAATAAGCAAATTATTCGATGCGAAAGCAGTAGTACTAATTGTAACAATCCTCCATTGACATATCTTGAGAAGTGGCTGTTAGATGAAAGTGCTGGACATGTGGAAGCCGATCAGATGGTGGAATTGTCTCCAATGTCCTTGGTTTGAGCTCAATTAGCTAGCTAGCTATGCTAAAAAGGTTAAGCCAGCTTGCTTAAATATAACCCTAATAGGAAAAAGCAACAACAAATTATGAAGGGTTTTAATTTGTTTCTCTCTTTTCTAATGAGGTTTCAAAAGTCGGAATCTCTTTGTTGATTGTAACTTATTTATTTCTTTTCTTTGTTTTTTTTGTTTTGTTTTTGTTTTTGTTTTATTTATTTTCTTTTCTTTATGAACGGATGGAAAATTTCAAGAAAGATGATCATCATTTCTCTTTGGTGTGTTCAAGTCTTATCATTCAAATGTCAAGGGTCATTTCAAAATTCTGAGTTCGATTGCAATCAAAGTTCTTAGTTCGATTGTCCTCACCTCAATGATTTCCGGCAAACCAATTGTCAACTGAATTAATAGGATGTGGTGTGGTTGAACGCAGTCCAACAGTAACAAAACTGAGTTTTAAACCCTACATTAAAATGGGAAAATAAATTGACTTAAAATATTTCATTTATTGGGTGACCCTTGATGCTAGCTGGTGGCAAGAGCTAATTGGCCTAAGTACAATATATGTATAAATGTAATCAATATTGAGTAAAAATATTGAAAGGTAGGTAGGCATATTGACATGTTATTCAAGTTTACAAGTAATTGCTCCATGGTAATTAACCACTCCTACACTATGAGAAATATTTCAGTATACTGGGAACATGGTATAGTACATCAAGTGTCATAACAATTGGTTGAATTTTTTTTTCATGTTTTCAACCAATTGTATTATAACATTTAGTATACTGTTTATATTTTCGGCACACTAAAATTTTCTTCTATACTTCAAATAAATAGAGAGAGAAAAGTTTAAGTTTTTAATCATTCATTTTTCATATATGTGTATATTTAATTATGTACTTGGAAAGGGATGAAAAAGTTAGCCAAAAGCAGGGAAAGGAAGGAAAGGAATAAAGGCTAAAACCGAGAGAGTGGGATTTGCGTGACGAAAGTCTCATGCATGCAAAAGAGGTAATTTGCTGCCTCAAAAGTCCCTCTTTTTAGGGAAAATGATCAGAGCTAATTACATGTGAGCCTATTCACCTTTCGGTGTGACAAGCAAGCAAAAGCTGTGATGTCTTATCTCTCTCTCTCATCGCAGCTTCCGAGAACAATTTATATGTTATGAGTATACTATCATTATAATCTCTTGAATCAATAACATAATGTCATATATAGAGGCAAATTTAGGATTCGACCATTAGGAGGTCCTAATGTTAAAAGGTTTAGGTTTTTAATAGAAAAGAGCGTGAAACGCGTTTGGTGGACTTATTATCGTCAGCAGAATCATATATGTCAACAAAAATCGACATATGCTAAAGCAATTTGCTGAGTACTCTTGAGAGAATTTATCTAGTGCTCTCGACCTAATATATCGAGTGCTACCGAGATATACCTAACGTACTTTATGGACACAAAAGAGACCAATACCAAACATTTGAATGATTTCCAAAAACCTTAAGATGTATATTTTTCAGACTCTGAATGATCCTAGGACCACCTTGATCTCAATACACCTCTCTCAGTTGTCATATAGAGACAAACTTAAATAATCATTGTACTGTTATATAATTTAGAGTTAATGTCACAGTTGTAATGTACTTCTGCCATCATGCGAATATAAGTCTTCTTCCATACCTCCTATGTACGTGATTACGTATACCATGCAAATTAGACAAAAGCTATAAAGCTTTCACAGGACTTATGAAATAAAAGGTTTTGACTCTCAAATGTCTGTGCATGCCTTTACAGACACCAACAACCGATCACAAAACGCCATCTTCATGTTGTGGTCCATAACTCATCAGTTTCACAACAATAGTGATTAACAATAAGTACATTAATTAGTACCTCAGCAAATGAAAATAAATGTTTTTAATCAAATATGTGTACAGGACACATGAATTTCAACTGACAAAAGTAACAACCTCTCAAGCTAAAGAGGTGGATTGTCTGCCTTTTCATTTCCATACTTTTCTCATGCATTCCTATTTGTGTAGTCACGGTTAAACCACGCCAATAGTTTATATTCCTATTACTTTTTGTTTTATTATTTCTATAAAAAAAAATTAATATAAAATATTGACGTGACTTAACTGTGACCACACATCACCGAAGGGTATGAAGAGAGTATAGAAATGAGGAGGCAGACAATCCACCTCCCAAGCTAAACGGGAAGGGATTCTCTACTGATTCTTTCCATCAAATCCACCAAATCTACAAATTCGGGTCCTTAAAATTTGATCAAATAGTTAAAAACAGGAGTCCTTTTTAAAAGTTATAATAATTTTAGCCGTTAGATCAAATTTCATAAGGCCGGATTCGTGGATTTGGTGGAATTGGTGGAAGGAATATGGAGAGGATCCCTTTCCGAGCTAAACTAAAGCTCACAAAATTCACACAAACTATAAATCCAAGCAAAAGTTTGGCATAATCAGTATACATTGCTTATGCAAATTGTTGCTGTACAAAATCGAGTAGGCCTTGAAACAACATAAAGTGTCAATGTAAGATCTTTGCAAGATTGCTCCAGTCACCAAGTGTGGGTAATATGTAAAGAGAGAGATAGGAAAGCAAATACAAGATGTACGTGATTCATTCTAAGTTGGACTACGTCCATGAGAATAGAGAAGTTCTCATTAATAATGTGGAGTTTACATAATACAAAGGTTAAAGCATAACCATCATTAATGAGTTCTAATAATAAGTTAAGTAGAACAATAGCATTGAGGATTAATGGTAGGAGAATTGTCTCCTTTTATAGTTCAGGAGAGTCGCATGCTTTCGTCCGCACAATCGATGTAGAGCTTTATTCTGATATTGACATGTGTAGCGTTTTGATTGGCCTCCTGTTTGAAGAGAAACTCTTGTACTTCAGTATGGATACCTCAACACGAATCCTTCAATCGGTGTTCTTGAAGGTATAAAGTTGACTGATGCTCAGTAGTTTCAAAATTGGTGAAATATGGTACAAACACAGCCCAAACCAATTAAACTCTACATTTAACCATAAGGAAAACTAATGAAAAGGGTTTGAAAACTTTGAGTTTTAACGATAAGGACAAAATAAAGGGTAAAGTGAATAGTAACAGGATTGATTTTTTAGTGTAAAAATATGGTTTTCGTTAAAGTGAACAGTACCGTGGACTTTTCGTTAAAACTCCCTTAACCATAAGCCTAAATCATGACTACCGTCATGAATTGAAGCCACACTGTGGCATTGCATCATGGGCAAATATGAGGAGGAATTAGTCTCCAACAATACAAGTACAAATTCTCTCCGGATCTGAAAAAAAAGGGAGTTTAAGGATCAAATAATCTGGGTCGTTGAAATTTGATCTAACGACTACAAACAGATGACACCTCTAAAAGTTATAATAATTGTAGCCGTTGGATCAAATTTCAACGCCCTGGATCATTTAATCATTGGGCTCCCTTTTTTTAGATCTGAAGAGTATATGTACTCCAACAATACAATTGCGTATAACAACGGATAAGAGACACATAAGAGTCATGGTTTGGCAAAGCACATGGACAAATGCCAACGAAGTCTTTCATATCAACGGTGTTGAGTATGAATTTCACATTAATGAAAGAAAAGACTTACATGAGCTTATAGTGAGTTAAGTTACTCCCCATATTGCCAATTAGTTTTATGGTAGATTCCCAACATTTTTCATGGTATCAAAGCAGGTTATCCCATGTGTGAAGCTAAACGGCTACTCGCACACATGTCATTCTGTTATGTGTCCACATGTTAGCTTGAAAATTCGTCACACATGAGAGCATGTTGAGAATCAATCTTACATTGCTGGGAGGAATGACCTTACATGAGCTTATAAGTAAGTTGAGCTATTCTTCATATTGCCAATTAATTTTACGGTAAAATCCCAACTCTCTTCAAATGGTAAATATAAAGTTAGAGAAAAATAGAAAAATTTAGAAAAATATTAAAGGAACAATTAAAATGAGGAATGAGCTTAAAAATAGGTGATTAGTTACTGAATTTGAGCATAACTCAGACCAAGTCACCACAAATAAATTGTTTTTTTGAAAAAAAAAAATGAGTAGGGAGGGAGAAACTCCCTCAGCCCTTGCGGATGTGGTTTTGATAATTTTTTTACGTTATATTTGGGTTATAGGGTCTCAACTCCCGATTGAGACCAAGTTAGTGAAGAATGCACGACAAAATATTAAGGGAGAAAATGCACTTCATGAGCATTGCAAAAACATGTATGAGCGAGTGATAAATGACTCTTTTAAATAGTTATTTGTTAATACCTTGCAACTATACTTTTGTGATGCTCACGAAGTACATTCATATGTAATTCCCATTTTGTAATCTACTTTTATCAAATTCTCTCAAATCTCTTGACATTTAGAAATTCATCGCCCAAACATAAACATAAATAACTTAAGTTTCTTCTTTGCTAGGCTACATTTATGATAACAACCAACCTTAATCCACTAAATAGGATTGGCTGTATAAATCCTAGAACATCACTACGCTCGATTTCCTCTTTAGTATGCTAATCAATTTTATTTATTTCCATAAAAATAGAATAAATATAGCCTCCTAATTGTAAAAGTGGTCCCCAAAACCAAACATGAGGTGAACCATTAATTATGGACTCCGAATAAAAGAAATTGTGACAAGTCTTTATTATTACATTCAATTGGATTATAGGACCAATTATTTCCCTAATGCTAAATAACTCCTCTTTGTAAGGATTCCAGGAGTCCTCAAATCGTGTCCGTTCATCATACATCGCGTGGTCAGAAACCATTTTAAATACTTTTATTTTAAATTAAATATGAATAGTAACTAATGAAAATTGACCGCACGATATACGATGAATGTACATGATTTGAGGATCCGAAAAGGATCCTCCAGGTAAATAACCCACTTACCCTAAATGTTGTCGTGAAACCTTGGATTACTTAAGGCCTTTAATCTTTCAATAATTTCACATACTTAGCTTGGGATTAGGGATAAGAGGTTGTTTAGCTACTTTTCGGAGGTCGATTTTTGATACAAAAAGTAAGGATGAAAGAGGGGAGGGAGGTGGACTTCAGCTAAAACACACAATGAGTCAATTATAGTTTGGTAGCAAACTCAACACAAATGTCATCATACATCTGAGTTGAACAGGAGAACCTCTTACTTACAAATGGATATAAAATACCGCTAAACTGTAGCGCATACTGAAAATTAATTTGATGCTTAAAAAGTATATAGGATTGAGGTTACCATCGAATACTATGACCCAAAGAGGAAAAAAGAAATCATGTAGAACTCAACCTTGAAGGACAAGAACTTTATCGACAAAATTCCCAAATCTTCCCTAAACGGGTGGATATCCGCGAGAAACGGATTTTACCAGTAAGATTGCCATCCATAGATATTACAACCGAGGCAAATACAGTTTATCTTTCAATTACTATGATGAATATGAATTCATGAGCTTCAAGTTTTAATTGAAAAGAAACGAAAGTGACATTGAAGTGATTCTTGTGAATTCAAGCACGAAAGTAACATAGAGTTGTGAACTCGACGGATGCAACAATCATACTAGTAACGTGGGACTCAGGATACGATGAGTTGGCCTGTGCAACAAGGCATTTCATCTCGTTGTCCCAGTACCTATTTACGTTCATAGATGATCAATTGGGTGTAACATCCCTAGGTTTTTTCTCTAAACTTGGTTCCGATCGATGTATGTTAACAGATATACTTGTATTACATCTGAATCAAAATATGTATCCTACATGTGAATCAAAACATGCATTAAAACTGCCTCTGCAAGAAGTAAATGGACAAGGTGAGGCAAAATATCCTATCTAAAAACGAACCTCAATTTTTCCAATTTTTCATTGATCAACTACTCTCTGCATTCCTTTAAAACCTAACCTGGATTAGTCAGCCATCAATGAATCACAAAAGCATTCATATGACACAGATGTAACAGGTCAAATCTATTACCTTCTCGGAAACATTTGGTTCTGTTTGATTGATTTGTAAGGTAGTCAATCTTTACGATGACATATTTATGTCATCCAGAATAATACGATTACTTTCCCCGCATCTTCTGAACCTCTTCGTAAATTGATTGGAAAAGTACAGTGGGAATATACCTCTCACCAAAGCTTGGAAATACAACCTATAATATGAAACAAAAATAAAATAAATCAACACAATACTGTTTAGAACGGCAGAAAATGTAATCAACTGTAATTGTCACTAGCTGGTAAAGAATTGTTTAGCTCATCTCGTGTTTAAGATAGCACACTCGGTTTCAATATATTTTTTAATGAATTACATTTTCAGTCAGAGTAATAATTCAGTCTCGCTCTGTCTCACTTGTATAATGAATGAAGTATTGTTTTCCGTCAGAGTAATAGTTCATTCTCGCTTCATTTATTCTGCAGTAAAAAAGAATTCTACGAGGAATCACTTATCGCTTCCTCATAAGATCGGACTAATACATCTAATCTTAATCTGCCCCACGATTGTGTAAAAGAAGAAGCGTTGCATGCTTCAGCTAAGTTTTGTTAAGCCTCAAATGCATTTCAGAATGAAATTAGCTTGATCAAAATGCATCATAGCCTGTCAAGACAATTTTGAACTATTCAACTTATGCATCAGTTTCATACTCTACAAGTTACTTATAATTTAAGCAACACTTTGAACCGTCCAAAGCCAGGTACAATGCTTTAGCAATGAACCTCTCTGCAGCTTTTACTACAACTTGCTCGTG
The DNA here is from genome assembly GCF_963583255.1 of Pyrus communis. NCBI lineage: Eukaryota > Viridiplantae > Streptophyta > Magnoliopsida > Rosales > Rosaceae > Pyrus > Pyrus communis. The sequence goes on from NC_084811.1 coordinate 26,253,524, forward strand.
TTGCAAACTAATGACATTAATAGTACCCAGTACAGCTAGTCCAATTGTATAAGTAACAAGGAAAGGGGAGAATAAGAAAACAAATACAACTAAAAAAGAAAACCTCACCGCAATAAGTTTTCCAGTGTTCTCAGGTCTTCTTGCTAAACTTATTGCAGCAGCCGCAGCAGCACCTGATGAGATACCAACCTAGGGACAAGTATTGCATATCGGAATTATCAAAATCACCTTAAATTAGGATAGAATTACAGAAAAATGGGGTGGCTTTCTAAGTTAACAAATGATAACATTGATAAGTTGCAGCAGAAGTTGGAATTTGTCGCTTATAAAATGCTCCATGTCAAAGAGTAGTTGCAAATTACCAGTAAGCCTTCCTCCAATGCTAGCCTCCTTGCCATTTCAACAGCTTCATCGTTGGTAACCTACATTTGCATAAAAAATGATTAAAGAAATTTATCACATGTATCTCCAACTGACAAGTGAGAAGCAAGATTACCCCGAGAAAAAAAAATTCAAAAAAAAAAAAAAGGTTATCGACAAGCCGATAAATTGCAGGATAGAATGCCTACAGGCTGATCCACATAGCAAAATCAATACCAAAGTGACCCAAAATACTTATCCCAGTAGACTGGCTTTATGATGCACTCAGGGCCAGTTGAGAGGAAAGAGAGAAGAAAAAAAATGAGCAGAATAGACAAGATCGAGGGAGGAAGAGTGGAGAAAGAAAGAAAAGGGGCGAGGAAGAGAAACAAGAGGGAGACTAGAGTTTTATTCAATATATCTAAAGGCAAAAAACGATAACAACAGTATTACTACTAATAACTAAGAGACAACACAAATCAATTTACCTTGATGACCTCATCAAGTAAATTAACGTCCAAAATGCTTGGTACATAACCTGCATGAATTACTCACATAATTATTCAGTCAAGCATACCATATTATTGAATAAGAAACTGCAACAGAAAATTGATGTAATTAAAACCAAAGAGCAACAGTGCTTTCACCTGGATTTTCTCCAGATATTACACTCCTCTCTGCAGGTTCCACACCTACTACCTGGATAATCAAAATTACAAAAGCATGCAATCCAGAATTACAAACACATTAACCATAAAGCTGCAGTCCCACTAATTTCTTCCACTGATCAAAGCCAAATAAGAGCAAGCAGGCACTCATTCATAATCTAGAGGTGCTAAGTTGTTCCACCTTCAATGTCTGCTAATACTTGGGTTTATCTCTTTCCTCTCAAATCCAGTGTCAATGATAGTATAGTATAAAATACGACTAACAGTATCCAGAATGTGCATTTAAGATTGGTTTTTTCCTATAACTCAAATGACTATGTTCCATAACGTATAAAATCAATTGTTGCTATGAATTCAGATCCTCTCCGGATCTCTGTGTCCGAAGCCAACGTACCAGAGAATCTGGGCCGTTCAAGGGCTGGTTTTGTGTAAGGCTAGTGGGATGGGCTAATGAGGGCCCATGATTTAAATTGAGTGGTCCGGATTCTCTAGTCCGTCGGCTCCGGACACAGAGATCTGGAGAGGATCTATTCGATAATGAAACAAATTATACATTATGAACTAGCCTCACCTTTATCTCCTTGTTCATCATTTTCAGGTAACGGCCAGTGCCTGTAACAGTACCACCAGTTCCAATAGCAGCAACAAATATGTCAACATTACCAATGGTATCCTCCCATATTTCTGGCCCAGTAGTATCGAAATGGATCTGTAGTTCATGCATGTTAATGCTGATTAGAATATTATATATTACGATATACATGTGTATATTCATATATAGATTCAGTTTAGGATAACCAATAGCATTATTGAAGTGCCTCCAGAGAAAACAGAAATTACCTCTGCATTCGCAGCATTATCAAACTGTTGAAGCATATATGAATTTGGTGTGCTGAGAACAATTTCCCCAGCTTTATCTAACGCTCCTTTCAAACCCTTTTCTGGATCCGTCAAAACAACCTCTGCCCCAAATGCCCGTAAAAGAATCCTCCTTTCAATATTTATGGACGCCGGCATGGTGACTATAAGTTTATACCCTTTAGTTGCAGCAACAAAAGCAATACCAAGTCCTGTATTTCCACTAGTTGGTTCAACTAATACAGTCTGCATAGTAACACAAAAGAAGTATAATTCTTATGTATAACAGAAAGAAACACGAAAAAAAACCACCCAAAAGAAATATGACTTTTCGCAAAAGCTAAAACATCTTCCTCCACGTAACTTGCATGGTCATCTCAGATGACAAAGTAATATATTGATCTATCAGTAAATTTTTTCGTATAATAACTTATCAGCTCACCTTCCCAGGAGATATTAACCCACTTTTCTCAGCATTAGTTATCATGCTACAGCCAATTCTGAAATGTTAATCAGTATAGATAACATGAGTTCATCTGGAATGTATCTCCATTCAGCAAGAAAATATTAATGATGCAGAAACTGTAGTTACACGGCAATTATAATTGACCCGCTAAGATACTTGTTTCATAAAAAATTGATTACTACTACTAGTCTACCAAATGGGGCAGTTACGTCCTAAAGTTTCATCAACAGGATGGTTCCATATGCCTTAAACCGTATCAATCTTCTAAGATGGCAAACAAGATTAAAAAACAATCTGGCAAATAACGGTAGAAGTATATAGTAAGATTTCAGAGCAAAATGACAACTTATTCAGCAGGTTACCTATCCTTGACACTTCGGCATGGTTCCATAGATTCAAGCTTTGCTGCAATATTTGCCACACAACCTTCGCTAACTTTGTTGAGGTATACCATGGGTGTGCTCCCGATCAACTATAATAATTTATCAGCATAATTCAAGTCAACAAAAATGATGAGAATGTAAACCATAATGTACATAAAATTCACTGATTATGACAATGTCGTATATTTTTGTGAAATATGAAAACTGAAAAGCGTCAGCAACTACAACGAGAAATCTATTGCCAAAACACTTGACAACATCACCTAATAAAGTAATAAATTCCATATTGTACAAGCGGGGATTTTGAACATTGAATCTAACACTTAAACAGTGCACAGTTATATTTCCATAATCTAACTTGCTATAGTCCAGAGTGTGAAAATTGTTATCACTTGATTTCGAGTACTTTACGTAGCAATTAATCAACAGGAACCAACAGTTTAAAGAAAAACACTTCAAGTCCAATACTTTATAAAAACACCATTCCTACTTGCAATGGGAGAAGGTCACTAAAAGAATTTCACAACTATAAAGGAATTAATAATGACAAGTAGATAGTTAAAGTGTTTTCTTTCTCCAAGTGAGTTCTTGAAGTGTTTTTTTTTTTTTTATATAAAACATAAAAGTTTTCAGGGTGTTTTGTCTAATTCACTAAATTTCTTGTCCCAGTTTTCCGAGAAGGGTAATGCTAGAGACACCATCTATTTAAACCACATGACGAGTTACTGATGATTGAATTATCAAAGTGTTGATTAACATGCTTATTTTCTATTGGCGACATATCGCATGATTTGCAAATTTGGTCTAAAAAGTTGGTCTATCCAGTGTTACTCTTCCGGAAATCCAACCAAATACCAATACAGTGCCCAAAATTGCAGAAATACCCAGTTAAATTCTTAGCATTTAGAGAGATTATTCTGATAAGAAATTAAAAATTGAGCAAAAGCGAGTTAAAACAAAATGCTAAAAAGAAAGAACAAAATGAGAGCAGAACCTGCGTGACGTCCTCGGCGATATTGACAGTGTCGAGATCTTCTCTGATGGCGTAGACAGAGGAGGCGGCTTTGGCAAACACGAGACGGTGTCGTTTTGCGAGCTGTACTCCGAGAAGAGCTCCATCGGTGGAATTGCCGGCGAGCTTGAAGGACGCGAAACCGTGGGGTTTGGGGGGAGATGAGAGAGGAAGGGGAAGATGAAGAAGCAGAGCAGGTGATAATATAGCCATTCGTTCAGAAAAAGGTTTTTGAGGGGTTTTAGATTGGGGATTTCGTGGGTGCACTTACGGAATTGGATCCTCTCCTGTGCTTGTGCTCCGGAGTATACTGACCAGCGCACGTGAATAGTTTAATTTTGATCCAACAATTTTAAATTTGATCTACCGATTACAATTATTATAATTTTAAAAGAATTTTTTATTTGTAATCTTTGGATTAAAATTCAACCATCCACGTGCGCTGATCAGAGGCTTCTGAGCACAAGCAAGCTCAAGAGAGGATCCAATTCCTGCACTTACAACATATGGTGGGGTGAGTTTGACGATTTTGGCGCCACCTGATATCATCAAGTGGTGTTCTTCATCTTAGGATAGGGTTCATTGTTTTGCAAAAATTCTTCCATGCTCCAATGTTGCTGGTGTTTTAACCGTTAGTTTTTTAATTTTAAAATTTTTAATAAATATTTAATCTTTTGAAACATTTGAAATACCCAAGAAAGTTTCAGAATCTCTTTATGTGAACGTAGTTATTGATTTTCAAGGAATGAATTGTATCTCATTCATTCATTTATATTTAGTTACAAGAACAACAAAACATATATAGAGGAACCTATAGAAAACTAAGAGGAAAGCTACGGAAACAATGGAGAGTTAAGACCCCTCCATGACACCTCCGCCTAACTTAAACCACTAATTAATCCTTACAATGATGATGAGGTCTCCACTCTACCTAACTAAACATCATCAAGGCTTGCATTATGCCTAAAGTAGATATTAAACTAAGATGCACTAAAGCATCACTTAAGTTTTAGCCGAAAGTTTGAATCCATGCATTAGCTAGCTTTCCATTATTCTATTCTTCCTTGATACTCCATGATGCTTCCAACTCTTAGGAACCCTACTTCCAACCCTACTTCAAATAAACAACCATCCAATAGTAGTCTTACTTTATATGTGTGTGTTTTTCATATAAGCGAGTTTGACTTCTCAAGTGTGCTTTTATTTACGTATGTCATGTTGCGCTAATGCTGCTACAAGAGGAAATGGATTATAAGTATGTTCTAGAAAAAGAAAAAAAATAAAAAAAAAGGGGGGCGGGGCTTGCAAATGTAACGTTACACACTCAACAAATTTCTTAACCGTTAGACGAACGACTTTTCAAACTTTTGCGGCTAAGTAGTACTAAATAGTTAAAATTCAAAATTAAAATTAGCATGCAAAATAAGACAGTCTAATTAAATGCACTCAAATTCAAATTCGTTCTTAATATTTTTTTAAAGAGAAAGAGTAACACAACAAGTAAGCACCCAATCAAATAAAAAAAAAAAAAACATTACAACATACTTATTTACAAAAATTATGAATCGAAATAATTATAATTCTTGAGTTTTTGCATGTACTGAAATATCAAAATAAAAATTATATCATTTCTTAACTTTTTCCTTTGTATTTTTTTTCTTAAAATATATAATCAAATACCAAAAAATAAAGAAAAAGAAAACTAATGGAAAAAAAAAGTTGAAAACTTCGAGTTTTAAAATAAAGGTAAAATAAATACTAATATGATTGACTTTTTAGTATAAAAATGTAATTTTTCATTAAAATGAAGATAAATTTTCTATTAGGATGAACAGTACCGAAATCCGATTCTCTTCATTCATGCCGGTTTTGTTCCTGTACATGTATGAGAGCCGAGGTACACATACAGGGTAGGGCAGGCAACAAAGTTTTCTCCTTTCTTAGGGATTTTGAGAAAACCAAAAAACCCTCCTGGTACGACGGCGTCCACCACGACGGAGCTGCGGAGAAGCATGACAATAATGGAAGAGATAGCTTCGAAGTTGAAGCTATCGGAGACGAAGCAGCGGAGCGTTGGCAAATCCCACGAGATCCTGCGCGCCCAGGCGGATTCCATGCTCGCATTCACCCTCAACTGGAAGGACCTCGACGACCACTTCGACTCCGTCAGGAACTCACTCTATGCCGCATTCGTAGGGCTCCTGGAGCGGGAGAAGGAGATTGGGTCCCGTTTCGCGGACTTGGAAGTGAAAGAGAAGGAATTTGACTCGGCGATGGCGGTGAAAGGTAGCGAATTGCAGGGCATTGTGCGGGAGGTTGAAGAAGGTAAGTCGCAGTTGCAATCTATTAAGTTATCTTTCGAAAAGTATTCGGTTGAAGAAGGTAGATTAGGAAAAGTACAGAAATTGGTTAAGGGGAAGGAGATGGAGTATTATAATATGCAGCAACGGATGAAAGAATTGTCGAAAGAGATCGAGGCGAAGGAGAGGCAGTTGAATGCGGTTAGGGTTAAGGTTGTGGAGCAATGGAAAGAGTTTGATTTGAGAGACGACGGAATTAGAGCTCAGCAAACATTGATTGAGGAATACGACAGAGAGGTGAAGTCGAAAGAGCAGAAACTCGGTTTGATTGAGAAGGATTTGTGTGAGCTTGAGAAGTCGGTGGGGGAGTGGGACTGTAAAGTTGAATTGAAACAGTTGGAACTTAAAAGAAGTGTTCAGAAGGCCGAAAAACAATTTGAATCAAAATCTGAGGAGCTTAATTTGATTGGGAGGAGGGTCAATGATTGCCTCAATGATGTCCAGTTGAAAGAAAAGAAGTTGGATTCCCGTGAAAAGCATTTGGATTCGCTTGACAAGTCGATACAGGAATTTGGGAGGCGGCTTGAACAAAAAGCCAAAGAGCTTGAATTAAAGCAACAAGAATTTGAGTCAAAAGCTAAGGAACTTGATTTGATTGATATGAGGGTCAATGATTGCCTCAAGGATGTTCAGTTGAAAGAAAAGAATTTGGATTCCCGGGAAAAGCATTTGGATTCACTCGACAACTCGATACAGGAATGTGGGAGGCGGCTTGAACAAAAGGCCAAAGAGCTTGAACTGAACCAACAAGAATTTGAAAAGTCTAAAGAAGAACATATCCGAACAAATAACTCGAAGGAGAAGACTGATATACTTCATACTCAAGTGAAGACTGAACAATCAGGACGTTTCCCTGATAACATTTCCGTCCCTCCTCTTTGTGCAACCAATCAGTCAAGAATCATTAGGGATGGTAGGAGCTTGCAGTTTTTCATGAATGAGTATTTTAGAAGAACAGATTCAGTCTCTGTCGAAGTTTCAGCCTGTCTTCAATTGTCATCAGACCCAGCAAAATTAGTTCTTGATGCAATGCAAGGGTTTTACCCTTCAAGTTCGACTGTGGAAAACAGGGAATTTCATTTTGATTTGAGTGTAATTAGAAGGAGCTGTATTCATTTGTTAAAGGAGGTAAAGAGAGTCTCGCCAAAAATTAGTGATCAGGTGAGAGCAGAAGCGAAGAAGTTGGCGGGTGAATGGAGAGCTAGGATGACTGTGGCAGCCGAGAGTTGGTTGGAGGTTTTGGGTTTTTTGTGGCTTGTTACTGCATATGACTTGACCTCTATTTCTGATAGCGAGGAGCTTCAATCTCTTCTCAGAATAGCTGCTAATCACGAAAAACAGTCGGATGAATTGTATGGGATCCTTGACACGGAAGATAAGACACCTGGTAATCACTTTTCCTGGTTTATTAATGTTTCTAACTTATTCATATTTCTATCTGAATGTCTTTTCTCGTATGATACTCCCTCTGTATTTTGGATGCCTTGTAAAAATAAAAATTTAAAGTTTTATTCTGATTGAATTCTCTACGCTTGAAGATTCATAAGGTTTTTTTCTATTATATTCCTATCCTTGTTAAGTTAATAAGTAGAAATCTATATCAGCAACAATTGATGCAATTCTGGGACAGGATAGGGTCGTAGGCCTGTAAATCATTGTCATAATATAAGATTGATGACCCATAGATGTCATAAAGGAACATTCTGAACCGGTGATGCAGTGCCTTACGGAAATAGATAAAATAGAAAACTTCTAGTTCTTGCATTGTGGAGTAGCGTTGGTCGCACTCCATTTTGGACGTGCTTCATTTTCATTCTAGAGCAGCTTTCTAAAGTAGTCATGTACTTTAAGATGTCATTGCAAGCAATGATAAAAATATTTAAATTGTCGAAAGTTTCTCTTTTTATGCTCTCTATTTATAAGTAGATATACCTTAAGAAGTAGTTAGAAGCAATGATAGGCTTGTTGTTGTATATTTATATTACAATCAGTTTTTTCTTCATAGTTTTAAGAAGTGAATACTTTCTTCTTGTTGCTGGGCTGAAAGTAGTGAACAGTTTCGTTCGACCCTTTTTTATAACAACTGCCCATAAGGCTATATTTTGATATGTTAAATTCAGAATTATTCACTCACTAACCTCTAATTCATTTTCGTTGTCTTTTACAATTGAATAGCAAGCAGCAACCTTTGTTCCTCTATCAAAACTGAGAAACCAGAATCTTCACTGGGAAAGAATGCCGCAACTTGTTCTTCTCCAAATCTTCAACTAACTGCCACCTCAGATGCTAGGAATTCACAGGGGTTTCCAACTTGTTCTTCTCCAAATATTCAACTAGCTACGACAGATGCTAGGAATTTACAGCAGTTATCAAATGAGCAGTTTAGTGGGAATCAATCAATACAGAATGAATTTTTACAGATTGCTAAGTTGTTTTCTGCGTTAGATGGAGATGTGTTAGTAAAATCTCTCGGGTTGATTTCTCAGAATAAACAGGCCCTAGAATATATTCGGAGTTCTGGTTTTGGAGATAAGATCCCTGGTAAGTTTCTTGAAAATTAGCTCGCATAGTGTTTAGTGTTGTTACCATTGCTCTTACTTATTTTCGGAGTTTTGGTTTTGGGATGCTTTTCTTAGAAAAAGGTATTAAGCTCTTATTCATGTTCTTGCCGCGCCGGTAAAATGTATTTTCCTTTCGTAATTGTTATGTTCTAGCTAGTTTCTTCTATTATATGCTTTCTTTTGTTGATGCATTTACTAACATTACGTTATATTTGAGTTTGGGTACGATTCTAGCAATTCTCCTTTTGAAGCTTATCTGGAGCAGCTTGATGAAAATCTTTCAATTTTTCTTTGCGTGTTGCAGATGCTATACCGACTCTTATTGAAAGGAGGCAACGGATTGAGGCTGTTAGAGCTATTTGCACCTTCAACTTAATTGACAAGTTTCCCCCAGTACCCCTCTTAAAAGAACACGTGGATACTGGGATGAACTCTTTCCAGTCACTTTCCTCAAAAACGAACCTAGTTGGTGAAAAGGTAATTTAGCTCTTCTCTGTACATACAATATCTGCTTTGCACATAGATAAATGTGGCTGGGACCATCATCTTAATGTAAATATGCATCCATCAATCAAGGCTAAATAACTCTTAATCGCAGATTAAGATTGCAGGCGACTATATGGCTGATCTAAGAGCTGTGATTCAATGCATTAAAGATTACAACCTAGAGTCGGCATACCCGCCTTCAGTCATTGAAACAAAACTAGCTAAGCTGCAGAACTTGAAGGATAAGTTCAAACACACGGAGAACTGGAGAAGTTTGGCGCCATGTCACAAGGTTGAACAAAAGCAGAAAGGAGGGAGGAAACGCTCTGCCAAGGTTCAAGCACAACAGCTTAAATTTAAACGTCAGCGGGCAGCAGTATCAGCTCCCGCACCACATCCAATACCAAATCCCACCCCTGGATATGCACCGCCAAATCTGTCATATGTGATGTCTGAAAATGGTGGACACCCTTGGCAATTCGGTATGGCTGGCTGCAACGTAGACATTTCGAAAGGCATTTGTTACCATTGCAACGGGTTAGGGCATTGGAAACGCAATTGTCCCAAGTATTTATGCGAAAAGAAGAACGGAGATGTGATCAAATCACAGATGCATTAAGTCCCTTGTGAATAAAGGTTAGTTATTTTGGTTAAGGGTTCGCTTGAAAGTACTTTTAAAATGACTATAAGTGTTTTTGGTGAAAATGTTTTTTAAACCAATTCCTAGTAAAGATCCAAGTAAAGCACTTTAAGTACTTATTGCAAGAAGTACTTATTTGGTGCTTCTTCCAAAAAGCTCTTAAACTACTTTTGGAACCTAAAATCAATTCCACCAAAAGCGCTTTTAGTCACTTTAAAACACTTCCAAACGAGCCTTCATATTGGAGCAACCAATCAGTAACATTTTGTAATTTTTTAGATGCTAAGTGATTGGGCGATCTGCTCCACAATTTGTACATGTAGTGTGTATCCTTTTAGTCGAATGCTTGATAAATGTTTGGCATTTCTGTTAAGTTTTCAAATGAAACTTCTATTTGCAGGATGTTCCTATTATTTGTTCTGGGGATATTTCTAGTATGACTCGTGGTATCTTCTATACAAGGGTTTTCGGCTGTTAGATTCTTGGTCAAATATCCAATGACCATGATCTTTAGGCCCAAACGCATAGTGTATATGATACTCCGGAGCAGACTATGATTTTCGTAGTTGTGGATGCAAGCTAATACTTCATACGGTGGTAGTTCTCAGGTTCAACTACGCATTCAATGCCTAATTATGGATAATTCGTTGTCTGGTTTAGCACAACTCCTCACCTTCCAATAAATGTCGGCCGCAAATAGGTTTATACCATCCAATTATCAAATAAGGTTGAGTGAGTTATTACTAAGTTGGCATTTTGAGTCATCTATTGCGTGTCATAAATTGTTACTTCCAAGAGAATGATGATGACGATAAATTGTTTTATGTAAGTTACTCTTCACCCGTAGGCTATGATTTGAGTACGGTTACAGCAGTGGTTTGTTCAGGGGCGTCGTGCCCCAGAATCTTGCCGGTATCCTAACCGTCAGATCAGACCACAAAACGGAACCCACATCCAACGGTCCAAAAACACCCCGTTATTTATGGAATAAAAATCTGTCAGTTTTCATTATCCACAACAATTAGCCACTCTCAGTACTATCATTAATTCCACTCCCGTTTTCAATATCGCCACTCTTATCTCTCCCAGCTCTGAGCTCCTCCAATGGCCACCGTCCTCCGAAATCCACCTTTACGAGCACCGTTAGCACCGCTTCCCGCCACCGTTTCGCCGAACCCTCCGAAAACTTCATACGTTTCGTGCAGACAAGGCTCGATCAGCACGCCGCCGTTTCTCACTCTCAGCTCTCTACGGTCATCTCACTCGCCGTCCGTACGGTTCCTCAAGTTCGTGCCTTTAGCTTCCCTCCATGAGACCCTAGGTGCCGAGATGGCGGAGGAGCTTCGAGAGCTCAATGAGGTCGAGGTACCATTTACTTTTTTCGTAACAATTTTCAGAATTTGTTTTTTGTTTACTTGAATTGAAGTTCATTAGGTCTGCTTGTTTGATTGTTGATGAGGAATTGATTTCGCAACAATATTTCGAACGAAAAATGTGATCGATTTTGTTGCAAAAGCTGATGTATTTATCACTTTTGATCAAAATTTGGGAGGATCAACGGGAATTGATCACTCAAAAACTTGAAAAAACCTAGTTTTAGTTGTGGCGAAATTCAAACATTGTGATTGATTTTTGATCTTAAATGATGCCTAAAACTACTTTTAGTTGTGGTGGTGAAATTAAATTTAAAAAAAAAAAAAAAAAAAAAAAAAGGGACAAAGGAAGGCACGAAATCATTGACATCGGAGGCAGTTCTGAATTATGGACCGAGATTTTTATAGCTTTGAATTGATTCATGTTACTATAAGGGAACCATTGTCGTCGGATAAAACTTTGAAGCATTGATGCTACCCCTTCACATGAAAACAGATGTATGCAGAGGTCAGATTTTTATCTGTTACGAAGCATTATTCACTAATATGACTATCATATTGCATTTCAATCGTATGTCTTCTCCTTTGTGTTGTGATTCTTCTAAAAAAAATCTAAAGAGATGATAGTCTAGACATTTTTTTATGACAGTGGCTCTTTACAACGCCTGAATAGAAAACATCTATAAGATAGTTTTATGGCTTTCTTTGTCAAAATTTCGTTAACAGTTGTTTTTACTAATATTTGTTCAATCGTGGATGAAGGCAGATACTCGGTGGAGAACTAGCAGTGGAAACTCCTGCCTCAACAGTTTTGGAGAGTAATTTCCTATTCACCACAAATATTGATCTTCACATAGACATGATACAAATTTTTAAATTTTATGGACCGCTCGAAATTTCTTCAACATGATATCAATAGATACCCTAAATGTTTCATTGTGTGGATCATGAGCGTTGAGTAAAACTACAAATAATTAGTGATTGCCGTCACTGCCTATCTGTTTTCATTGTTATGGCAGTTTACATTACACAACACATGTATAATTGTGTCTTTATGGGTTATATGAAATTTAGAATTCAAGTTCTGTGCACAATACACAATTTTTAAATTTTTTTTTTCCTTTCTCCGGTTTTATTTTATTTTTTATTAAATACTTTTTACTGGGTCGTTGGGAATGATCGTTGTGATATCATCATTTTATTGCAGAAATTTGTGGGATCCTTTTGGTTACCAAGGATATTAAATTCATGAAGAGGCCATTTGCATGGGTATCTGCATTCTTAGTTGGACAAAGCTTATGGCTGATTTCTACTCCAATGGCACAATCACGTGATATTATCAAACCAAATGCGATTTATGAGACAGCGGAGTTATTTGAATTAGGAATCCAGCTATCATACTTGCTACTATTGCTAGGTTTTCTTGGGGTTGGAACCTTCTTTGTGATTCGTCAAGTGCTTGTACGTAGAGAACTTGATCTTTCTGCCAAAGAATTGCAGGTATGAGCCTGCATTTTCCATTATACACTGTTGATTAACATCGTACCTGACTTTGCTCCAACCTTGACACTTAGTACACATCCTCCCTGAATTACAAGGACTGCATAAAGACATTAATTCTTTAATGTTTGCCTGCTGTAATAGACATTTGACAGAGGCTGTCTGCAACTGGTTACTTACACTATAATTTTTTTCTATCTAAATACCAGGAGCAAGTAAGAAGCGGCGATGCTGATGCGACTGAGCTTTTTGAACTTGGAGCAGTAATGCTGAGGAGGAAAATTTATCCAGCTGCTATTAAGTACTTGGTTCAGGCAATTGAGAAATGGGATGGGGACGACCAAGATCTTGCTCAGGTATGATGAATTCTCCGATATATTTGCACTTCTATTGTCTAAAGCACATCATACTGAATCCAACAAATAGATGGCTTTAGAATGGTGGTATAAAAATACTTGTGACTATTTGATAGTTATATTCCAATTTAAACATTTTTGGCATTGGAATCCTTGTTACTTGGTTCCATTGTACGTGTTAATCCCTTTGAAATACGGGTAACTTGTAGTTGTGGATCATGCGTACTCAGAATTGCATGCCTTGAAGGGGCACTAATTGGCATTCTGAATCATGCATTTTCAGTGTTGTTGTATGCGTTGGTGAATGTTAAGGGTGTTGCCACATCCCGATTACACATGATTTTGTAGTCTATGTAGCCTTGACATAGTTTTGAAATTTAATCTGTATCCACCCTGTCTAAAAGGTAACCACATATAAATAGCTGGGGAAACGAGAATGAAAATTAAGACCATTTGAATCGTATAATTTTTTTTCTTTTTTGGCATCATCTTTTCGTTTTTGGCTTATGAATTTCTGAAGTGGCTTTTGACATTTTATATATTTGAATAGGTTTACAATGCCCTTGGTGTCAGTTACGTCCGTGAGGGTAAACTTGCTAAGGGAATTACGCAGTTTGAAACTGCCGTGAAGCTTCAGCCAGGCTACGTCACAGCTTGGAACAACCTAGGTGATGCGTATGAAAAGAGGAAAGACTTTAAGGCTGCATTGAAGGCATTTGAAGAAGTTCTTCTGTTTGATCCAAATAACAAGGTAGCAATACCACGGCGGGAAACTTTGATGGAACAAGTGAAAATGTACAGAGATGTTCCGGTAAAAACAAAGGAGAAGTCATCTGACAGTATGCGTTGACGGGGATTTTATCAGCAACAGCTTATGTAAGTTTTGCTTGGCATTCTCCCAAACAGTCGATGGTTGTTGAGGTATCATTTGGTTTTTCCATGGTCCAAGATTTAGGCCTGACTTCTGTAGTCGCATTTTGTATTGTCTAGCATCTAAGTCTGTAATTTGATTCCGGAAACTTGATTCGTAAGTAGGCGAGTAACGTTCTTTGTATTGTAAGTGTTACAAATATATTGTACACAAACGGTTGTGCAGTTCATAAAATCGTGTTTACTTATTAGCTAAATAAATCCGATAAGAATTACGGAATGTTCAAGTCCTAAAGCTACCTATCTCGATGTTGCATTTTTCTGTTTGAGACTCGAAGTATTTGCATTTTCGTTAGCAAAATATTGAGGCAATTTCCATTTATGTTTGGAGATAAAAGATTCACAACCTTTGAAAATTGAACAAAAACCCTTATTTCTATGTAAATAAAATTTAGAAATTTAAACCCTCTATTTTTCTCACACTTTTTGCATCATACTCAAGTGACCAAGGAACAACAAATGGAATGGTAGTCTCAAAACAAAGACATGGCTCATTTGCAATTGTTTTTTAAATGACTGAAAGTATTTTTAGAGAAAATATTTTTTAAGACACTTGAAGTTCATTTTCAGGATTTACTTGCATTTTTACAAATGATTGGTTCTAAAAGCATTTTCACCAAAAGCACTTTCAGTCATTTTAAAAGCACTTCCAAGCAAACTCTCAAGTTTTTTAATTACAAGTGATATTATTACACTAAACTACACTAAAGAAAGGAAAGCGTTTGAACCCAAAACGCAGTTGGCTAAAGAAGACAACGCTATCAACCAGAGTGATCCACCACTTGAAGAATCAGTTGTATTCACAGGCCAAGAGATGTTGTGTGGTTGCATTAAGGGTAGGAAGCTTGACCTTTAGTGGCTCACTCCCATAAGAGGTGTGAGGGGAGAAGACAATATTGTACATAAATTGATTAGAATTAGGGTCCCCTTGGAGGGTATATAGTAGCTGACCTGCACCATACCGGCCTAGAAGTTGGTATGATCTCTCTGATTGATCCATTGTAACACAAACTTCATCCGTACCTAACCAAATCAAAATAAGTAAAAGTTATGTAAAAATACTTTTCATAAAGATGATATTCAAATGATGATTAAAATCTTTACGTTGATTGATGAATTGTTGATTTGGTTGATATGTATGAATGATTTAAACGTTCTTCAAGTTGGTTGATTGTTGCAAAGATGATCATTAAATGAAGATTGAGATTTGGGTAGTACTATTCACACACCCCATTTTAGTTCTCACACACCCTTGTTAAATTTTTGTCCATTGATCTTCTTCAATTCATTCAATCCGACGGTTGAAAATTGAGAAAGGTGTGTGAGAGGTAAAAATGGATGTGTAGATAGCACTACCCCTAAGATTTTCATGTTGATTAATGAAATATTCATCTGTTTGATACATACAAATGAAACAATCATTTTGGTTGTGTCTTTTTTTTCAAAGATAATTAGTAAATTATAGGTAAAGAAATGATATGAATAATTGGGAGAAGAAAGCAACTCACAGGCAGCTAACTCTATCTGCGTTTGGTAAATAAAATCCAGGGCTGCAGAGATTTCTTGCTCAAACTCATGAAATGGTGATCCTCTTTTAAAATTCATCTTTCTTAGCTTACAAAGTCCTTCTCCCAACTCCATCATCGCTCCTTTATGGTTCTATTTCATCACAACAAAACCCAAGTGTAACTAATCAATTTGTAAGCATACACACACACAGAGACACACATATATATAGACACACACACACACACACATATATACACACAAATATATATACACCCGATGCGTTTGTTATAGAGGATTGACTTGAAGATAGGATATGATAACTCTCTAAATTCAACGCATATTGAAAAAAGAAATGGGAGTTATAAATTTTGTAATATGTAAAATGAACCTGAACAAAAAGTTAGCGCAATATTAACTTATTAACTGTTTAGCGGTATATAAATACACAACAGTAGGCTCACTCAATCAGTTGTAAGAATTATCAACCTGATTGAATAGGTGATGGAATCCCACTGCGCATTGTAGAATGCCATGAATAAGAGTTCTGGACGGTTCTTCAGCATTGTTCCAAAGCGATTCGAGAAAGTCATGGCACTTGTAGTATTCCCTTGTGTTGAACAGCACAACGGCTTCATCAAAGCTACACTCCTCCTCTTCGTCGCCCTCCTCCTCACCTTCACTGGCACCGGAAAATCTATGTGAAACCCGAAAACAACAGTAGTACCGGCTGCTGGTGGGTACTAGGATTGACCTTGTGTTGCTGCATGGGGAGGGAGAAGAGAAGCTGCAGGTAATAGTTATTGGATTGGTTTGAGAAGGGAAGAGATGAGAGTGTCGAATCGGACGGCTTGAGATTGACGAGGGAGATAAAACAGTGGGAGAGGCAGCAGATGGAAACGCCATGGATTATAACTTCTGGAGAAGGTTTTTCAGACTTCTAAGACTTTACAACCATATTTTTTGGCCACATTTGTGTGGTGGAGGCTCGGAGTAAACTACCCAAATACAGGACAAAACTGTCACTCCATTCTTTTTTTGGGGTGATTCTGAATTAGATTTAACTTTTAAAATATTTCAATAATCGAGGTCATTGGTATTAAGTAATCATTTTATCAACATTAAGTGATAATATTTATTGCGTTAAATGATGACATGGACAAATACTAAAGTTGGTATTTACTAATCATTGTTTTTGGAGATCTAATTCCTCAAATTAACTTGTTTTAGTCTAATCAAGCCGTAAATTTGTTTAGCTAAACTGCGTTGATTTGGAGATTCAAAGCGCCATAGATGATTTAAGAGTAAAAACTTGCTTTCATAGTTGTCCACATCATCATTTAATATGAGTAAAACAACGACAAAGTCTTATCCCATAAAGTAAAGTTGACAATATGAATCCTAAAATGTCACTACGCTTGGTTTTATGACATGTCTTCCATTTGATCCAAGTAGTCCAAGTCTTTTCTTAGAGTCTATTTCCAAGTCTTCCTAGGTTTTCCTCTACTCCTTTGGCCCTGAGCCTCTGTTTTGTAATCATATCTTCTGATAGGAGCATCTGTAGGTCTTCGTTTCACATGTCAAAATCACCTTAACCGATTTTCTCTCATCTTATTTTCAATTTTGGCTACTTTTAATTTACCTCGGATATCCTTGTTCCTAATCTAGTCCTTTCTCTTGTGCAACACATCAAACGAAGCATTCTCATCTCCGCTACAGTCACTTTGTGTACGTGTTGATGTTTCACCGCCCAACATTCCGTGCCATAAAGCATTGCTAGCCTTATTGCTGTCCTATACAATTTTCCCTTGAGCTTTTAGTGACATACGACAATCGCACAACACACCTGATGCATTCTTCACTTCATCCATCCAGTTTGCATTCTATGATTAAGGTCTCCATCCAATTATCCGTCATCTAACACTAGTAAACCTAACATATTTTGGACCAAATGTATTTCGAAAATTTTTAAATATATTTCAATTTCGTTCTAATTCTTTTTAAATTTTGGGCATTGGATTTGATTCAGGTGTTACAAAGTCGAAAAATATTGGATTGGAAAGTCAAAATCAAAATTTCCAATTCAAGTTGGACCATAGACGATTTTTTTTTAGTGCTTTCAAACTGAAAAATAGCATATGGTGCTCCAATTTGACGGTAATGTGAGATTCAAACCATTAATGTCTGTAAATTTGACCACCAACTTTTATTTCTTAACACACTTTCGTCTTTTCATGCAAATTGGAAAAACAGACCACAGTTCCTCTCTTAGTTTGGCCAAACAGAACAGAGAGTCCCCCGTAAGGCAAAAAAAAAACCCAGAAAAATCATACAAATTGGCAAGAAATGCAAACCCTTTCACCGGTACGATCAGCTAAACGATCATTTTGCCAGTCGTTGCTACGAAACGACATAACGGGAGTACGACATGTGTAATGATGAGTTTACAGATGACCATTTCTGTTCGAACCAATTATTCGACGAGAAAGGTTTCAGCTTACAACGTTTTCTTTAGAAACGAAACATGACTACAACTGAATTCTATCCTGCGTACAACAAGCGAAGAACATATTGATTTCGGAGGGGTAGAACTAAATTTATCCCATTTAATTTCCTAGTATTATAACAAATGAAGATATTTTGACAATGATTTTTCGTGTAGTTTATCAAAAATGTAATTGATAATTCTAGTCCTGTGTGATGTTAAGAGTCGGAAATGCTGCAGAGCCACAGAGTGTTAATTCCGCTTTCTTACCAGAAGTTACTTGGTGATGGTATCCTGCTTACCCCCTTCCCCTCGCGAGAAATTGAATGGGAGAATCGTTTAGACTTGTGTAACTTCATTCTTATAGCCGGAACCCTGCGAGCAACTGCTTGCCATATCATCTGGACAGCATCGCCCTCCCTTGATGGGAACTGAAACTCATAAAATTTCTGAACCTCCTGCAACCTCTTCCACATTCGCGTCCACTCATCCCTCCCAATGTTCCTCGTGAGGTTTACGAGAAAATTCTTCTTAAGAGCATCCCTTGTTCGAACAAATATGCAGAACTCAGAGTAGTCAAGCACATCCTCGTATGGGAGTTCGATCTCATCACTGATGATGACAGGGACGCAGTGGCTAGCAATAGCGTCAAAGAGGCGATTTGATGATGGGGTGTCACCGGCTATGTTGAGGCAGAATTTGGAGGTGTGCATCCCCTGGGAAGCCTTGCTAACTCCATCTTTTTTAACACTCCCAAATGTAAAATGTACATCTTTTTCACCTTGTAGAAGATAGAATAACTCTTGCCGAACAAAGCCACCCTGAAAATGTAGAACCAGAAAGTCAAGAGCCATGAATTAGGGATGAACAAACAGCCTAGACAACAGAAAATCAAAGACAGAGAAGGAAACAAGGCAAAAGCTGACAACATAAACAGAATGAACGAACCAAATAAAGGTAGAGGTGAAAGATCATGTTTTGATTGACCAACACTCGGAAGAAAGAACATGTCAGATTCGCAAACTAATTTTTCGGTATTGTTTTACCCTCTAACCAATAAGGGTACATGTTCTTTCTTCTGTGCACATGTGTGTCCCATAGCAAACCTTAACCGGTAGAAATTAGGGATCCACCGAGGAACACCCAGCCTAACAGTACGAAAAAAAAACAGAAAAGGAAGAAAACAGCAGAACCAAATTGTGAGCTGAAATTAACAATAGAAGATGAATATCGGCAAATCTTTACCAAGTATTGTTTCAAATTTCATAACGAAATGAAAATCATACTGAGAAAGAATACTAACTGACACAAGCGGCTGAGTTTCATGTATAATTCTCCCATTACATTAATTTGGAAGTGATGCAGAACATAGATGTCTGTATTTCTCTAAGATAACAAAATTTCAAACATTTTAAACAAACAAAACCACAAAGAACTCTCCTTTTCACGACTCACCATCTCAAAATACGATGAAGTTAAGAACTTTGAAAAATCAAACACGTTTTCATGTGCCGAATAAAAGACAAACATAGTTGTCATGAATTTTATAGAGAAACTTCCCAAGAAAGGAAGCTTAAAAGAATGAGCAAACTATTTAAAATAAGGATGAAAACGTTCAAACGTTTTATGTTGCATTCTGCATAGTGCACCTCCTTTTCCATAGAAAACTATACAAACAACTTAACGTGTAAATCTCAAATCTTGAATCACCTCCGCTGTGTATTATGCCATATCTAGCGCCCAAGTACAAAGTAAAAATACGGAATTTATACGTAAATCTATCAACTAAGATTGGTTTCTTGACCACTGCAACACAAGCAGATTTAGAACTAAATATTATTGACTTTACATCGAAAAAGTATGTATGTAAAAGGAAATTCCTTTAGAAAGTATCTAGATTTAACCTTGATCCGTTCAGATTTAATAGTCAGCATTAACACAATTGCGAGGCACAGAAAAGGAAATAAAGAAGGAAAAAAACATTAGCTAAGGGAGAGAGAATACGTACATCTTTTCGATATATTGCACCTTGGAAGTACAGCAAGGTTGGCCGACTATCGAAGGTAGAGGAGTCATTCACATAGGATTTGATTACATGCTTGTAGGGGGCAATGACATCTTTCTCCACATTTGCTAAGTTTGGAGGATACCTCCCAAAGTCCGAAAGTATGAATGTTGCAGGCCATAGCTTCATCCTCGCGTCTAAAAGGCTATTCGGATGGTGAGCCACAATTAAGTGGTCTCTTCCCCCTGATCTTTTCCATTCCTTTTGAGCCGTCACATACTTAACCAAGTTATCTTGCAGCACCTTATTTTTGCTCTTCTTCTCGTGCGGGTTTATCTTGGAGAATCGGTTATAGCTCAAGGAAGAAAAGAATGGTATAAAAATAATGTCAGCTTCGCTAGCATTGCGCACTCTTATTGCAGTACGAGCATTTGGGGGGTTGGGAAGTTCCGAAGCAAGGAGATCCAATGTCAGCCAGTATTCTATACTGTGTTGCAGATTCAACGCGCCGGGATAAGCAGGTATTTTAGTTTGAAGATCTGGCCAAACGCTACTGCTTTCGGGTTTCCAATTCAAGAGTCCGAAATGAAATTCAGGGGGTAAATCGTACATGAACACCTTGAGAAGAACTACCTTCTCGTTGGTGTTACATTTTACTCCATTGTTAGCTTTGGACGCTTCTTTTTCTTGGGACGAAGATGATGGCGTTTCTTCTTCCTCATTATCCACAAGGATTGCTCGATTCCCAATTGAGGGTTCGACATCCTTTTGACTCTCACTTCCAGAACTCCCGCTGCCAATCACAGCATTAAGTTTGGAATTGGGTAACAGTTTATGGTCAATGAAGCGAGGCATGCCCGTCGAACGCAACACAAAGAACCAAGAAAATATGAAGAGTGTCGATGTAACTATAAATAAGAAGAACAAAGATTTCCGAGCAATGACAGCGAGGGAAGAAACATTCCTTTCGGCCATTGTCATTCCAATCCCAAAGGATTCAATGAATCAAGATATTCAATGCCCGAAAAATCGAAAACCATGAAAACTAGAGAGAATTACAACGAAACCGCGGCATTAAGCCGAAAGAATCCAACACTGATCGGAACAGATTTCCATCAGTCATTTCACACCACCATCACAAAAATGCAGAAACTTTCGACACCCAGAAGAGAAGAAGAAACTCTAAGATTGGTAATCCAAAGAAAAATACAGATTGAAGATAGTGAAACTAACCCATGAAAACAGATCTCATTACGCTCTCATACCATTGTTTTCTCTCTCCATTTCGCTACATTGACGACCATGGAAGAACAAGAACAATATAGAGAGAGAATCAGCTCGGAAAAAGAAAACCCAGATGAGAAAATAGAGAAAACCCAGATGAAATCCAATCAAATCTGATCAAAGCCACCAAAAGAAAGCAACCCAAAACCCAGCTGAAGCGGAAGAACGGAAAACAGAGAGAAATTCAACGTGGGCGTGTTGATTTGGTGAGGAAGAAAATGGTTAGGATTTCCTGCCGTGGAGGAAAACCAATTGCCGCGGTTGGTGTGTTTGTTGACAAATTTGCGAGCTGAGAAATGGAGATATTCTCTCAGAAGCAAAGGAGTAGGAGGAAGGAAGCGTTGGAATAGGGTCTATCTGTTGAAGCGGGCTCGTCTGTTGCCGGAATTTCAATGGACTTTCCATAATTTATTTTTTTATTTTTTTATTTTTGTATTTTATTTTATAAAACTATTGTTATTGCTACTTAAGTTTAACTCAACCATGATTATGCTAATTATGGTAAACAAACTAATAATCTATTTATCAAGGCACGTTATTTTGGTTCTCTTTTCGACTCTTCTATGTTTGATATTTTACTTCGGAAAAGACTTCATTTTCAGCATAATTTTTTTTTTTCGATACAGCATATAGATAAACAAAACAAACTTATTGATGTGACTCAAAATAATAGTAGTGTCACATTAGGAATGATTGTACCGTCAAAATTAAGCTTAATGGAGGATACGTTTTGTTTAAAAGTTGAAAATAAAAGAAAAACGAAAAGAGATTCTCCAAAATTGGGATGTTGCTTTGTTGTTTAAAAAAAAAAAAAAAAAAAGGCCATCTTGTTTGTTAAAATTAGAAACTCGTATTAGAAAATAAAGTAGTATACAATGTGTCACGATAAAGTGATTAATGTAAATTCTCTAACATTTTTCTACTTTTTTTTTCTTGTTACCAATGGTAATTGCTAATGGGATGTGCGTACTAAATGATCGGTCGGCTTGTTAAAAGTAATATACAATGTGACCAATCACCAATGTAATCTCTCTCTCGATCGGCTTGTTAAAAATAGTGAAGAATACTTAATATTTGATCCAAATATTATTTGAAAAATAAAATAAAATAAAATAAACTAAATATATTATTTTAGAAATACAGCCATGTCAAGTGCCAAACCATCAACCACCATATTCCTTCCCTTATCTTTTTGTTTTGATATAAACCAAAATTAAAATTTATGGTTACTAGTTTTTTGTGATGATTTTTATTTTTATTTTGTCTACGCATGGAGAGACTTTGTCAAGTGATAATGTTGCTTCTCACCTTCCTTGCCACAAATAACATGATGATAAAACTTGCTTTGCTTGGCCTTGAGCCTAGGAGAGGTGCACAAGATTAAACATCTTAATCAACGAGAAAACATCATTATTAACAATTTAATAGTACTCTTCTTTATGTATAGCATTATAAGCAGCGGGTCTGTGATTCAACTCACATGAATGACGAGTTCGAAACTTAATTATGACTGACTTATTGTGTAATTTAGCCACTGACGTTGTACCTTAGCATTGCATCATGAGCTCAAGGTGTAAGTTGATTAGCATAGTATCTTGGGTAAAAAATAAAAAAGATTAAAGCAGGTGCTTAGAGTTGTTTATAATTTGTAGTAAAGTGAATTTATTCCCAGGATTAATCCAAAATTCCGATCCCAAACCATCAGAAACAAGATCCAACATCCGTTCTTGAACCTAAGAAATCCACTTAACAAGTACAATTGCCATGTAACAAGTTTCATTCGACTTTAAAGCAAAGAATGTGCTAAATTCACTTGTTCCAACGAATGGAACTCCTTTGCTCAACCCGCGAAACCTCTGATTGCAGCGTTTGTAGAAGACCGTACGGAAAGATCAGAACTGGAACTGCATCTCCGGTGCATATCCAAGTGCTTCAAGGTGAACAGCCATGGCCTTGTTCATCGGGGGTGGACCACATCTCAGAATCTGCATATTTCAAGAACAAAGTCAGCACTTCGCTTATAACAGTATGCTAGCGACTTTTCATATCTAACAATGCGGCAATGGAAACGCGTGTTTGCAAGCTTTTGAATTCACTTGCCTGAATATCATGCGCTGGGGCAGGCAAGTGCTCTTGAATCATTTCCTTTGAGACAAAGCCAACACCACCATCCCATACTTCCGGAGGCTGAAATGCAACAGTTTTCAGAGGCAGTAAGTCATGGCATATAACATAAGGATTAGAAGTCCACACAAACAAAAAAAGACGGAATATCATTCACAATAACGAAACAATAGCGCAGAAGCAGAAGATGGTAACTTCATGCTCCATGAGGACACCTTTGTAGTAGTATTGGGTGGATTATCTATGTCTATTATTATAAATTTCAAACCAGTAAAAATTGGAATATCATTCACATTAATGCTGAAGACCACCCTTCTCAAAACACACATAACAGTAAAAATTAAAACGGAATTCATATCATTTTAATTTACTTTGGCTTGATATTGCGCTCTGGTAGCAAACTAAAAGATAATAAGTTTTTTCAAAAACACCAGGAGAAAGCAAAGGGAAGAAAAATAGTTCGAAAATCTATTGCATGAGAAAGGCACTAACCTGATTCAAGACGTAGTAAATCTTGAAGCGAACAGGGTAGTTACTAGCAAGGCCATCCAACTCTTCCTGCAAACAAATAGAAGGAATTTGATCCAATTACATAACTGCAATTTGCAAATAATACAATTCCAACTTCTCAGCTCAATGTCAGGGCCGGAAACAAATAACATCTTTCTAGACTATATACAGACCGAGCATGTAATTCGGTACTTATTCAACAAGGGCGGGTTATCTAAGTGGGCATTGCATAGTCAACTAAGAAATATCATATTAAAGTACATTAGTAGACCCATCCTGCTAGCATTTTGTGAAGACCCAATATGTCCGTTCCTTAGTGAAAGAATGGGCCAAACCAGTGGTAGTAGAAGTTATCAAATATCATAACAAGTAGCCAATGCAAAGATGATACGAAACATGATACAACGGGGAATGCAGGATACCTTTAAAAGAATGTCCTCATATGTCACATTGGCATAGATCAAGTGCACCTTCGTTTTGTCTTTTGGGTTTTCTAATATCGCCCTTGCAACCTACAGTGGATGCAGAGAAGGTGAGAATATTCTCCAAAATGAGAGCAATGAAAGAACATATTGTACTCTTTTGTGGTAATAAATACATACCTGGAACATTGGAGTGATTCCAGACCCTCCAGCAAGCATCCCAAATGCTCTAACTTGGCCAGGTTGATACTTGAAACGCCCCTGGTAACAATAAAATTCCAGGGATCAACTTGGTGAAATAAAAAAAAAATTAATAGTGCATGTAGGATTTATACGATTTAAGTGCCAAAAACATTTGAATAGCAAAAAAAATGTGTACCTTCGGTCCCTTGACAGCAAGATGATCTCCAACACGCATCTCTCGGAAATGATGTGACATTCTTCCTTGAGGATACATCTGATGCAAAGAAATGTCCAATACATGATACCTTTTTAAAATAACTTCATGCATAATTTTCTCTATTTCCATGTTTCAATAAAGTGAAGGTACAAGTGAATCTCCCTACAACTGTTGATAGATAAATACCTTTATAACCAATTCAAAATATCCAACATCAGAATCCAACGTAGTTGGGGTATATGGTTTGATAATCTCTTCTCCTTGCCCATCCTTGCCCCTATTCGACAAAGTATATCACATAAGAAGCTACAACGATACAATCAACACAAAAATCATCCAAACTTCCTCTTTATCTATCAGAATTTCCAACAAACATTTAGTGAATCAACCATCATTTATCAAATTATCAACAGCTAAAAGACTCAGAAAACGATGACCATTTAGTAAACAAAGTAAACCAAAAAAGCCAATCCGAATCAATCGTACCTGCAACTTATGTGCTGTCCAATTGGAAGGCCTAAAACTGCAGTAGGTGTTGGAAGTTCAAATTTAAACTTTGCCACATTGTGGCTCAGCTGCGTGCGCTTGACAAGTTTGAAGTCCTTGAAATTCTCTGGATCTAAGCAAACTATAAAGATACACCAAGATGTGAGGCATTTTTACACATTCTACTGGGTCAATTTTTAGCATAAACCACACAGACAATGAGTCCACCCAGTTTTGTATACCTCACATTGTTAACACACAAAGTACTGAAGGAAACTTGAATAGCTGACCGAAAAGGATAAAAAGCAAGAACAAAACAATTCAAAAACCGAACCCAAATCTGTCTCGAATCAATATCTAAAGCTGACCTAGAAGGACTAGCAGCAAAATGGTCAAATCCAGGATTTCTTCAAACAAAAAAAACAGAAATTAAAGATAAAACATTTTCAAACTCTTCAAACAGATATTTTCGATGTTTGATTTGTATATGAACAAAAGGATGAAGAAAGGGAAAAAGAAGAATTTGAAGATTAAGGCTTTGGTCCACCATTGTCTTCCAGAAAAAGTGATCCTCTTACCTTATAAATCATGCTACTGGATAACATAAATCTCTGCTCTCCAATATGTTACCATGCAAGGAACAGAGAACCCTTTTCCTTAAAACCAAGCATCAAACTTTTTTCGATACAACAATATTCTACTGTAGGCGGAAATTTTGGCTAAGCCACACAGAATGAGCATGCAATAATAATTAGGTATCAAACTTGTCATCTATGTGAGTCGAACTTTAAACCACCACTTAAGCGGTACCACTAAACTGTAGTACTAGTGACAGCCGCAAAGTCAATCATCAATCTTAATCGAAATATGGTTACCCAATTGATCATTGCAACTAAAACAAATATCACAAAAGAGGACATCACAAAACACCAAACTTTTTCTACTCCCCCAAAAACCAATCCAGATAAAAATCACAGAAAAAGCATACATATTCATAACCCAACATCAACACTCGAATGATCAACCATAACTACGACAAAACTACGTAACTAATCACAAAAAAAATTGAAAGAAAACAAAAAAAGGGCAATTAAAAAAAAGTTCAAACCTTTGGGCTTCTTGGAGGAGAAGAGATAAGCAGCAGCCGCAATAACAACAACAGCCACAGCTGCACCCACAAGGATCTGGGGATCCAGTGACTCTAAGAAATCCATATTCTTCGTGGGTTCTGGGCAAAAAAAAGAGATCTTGCTTCTTGGTTTTATCAAAAGATATCGATCAAGAAATCGGATTCGTGGGAAAATGGGTAGCAGAGATTCTGGGTAGGTGGACGATTAGCCTATCTATATAAATTGGAGTGGAAGTGTGTCGCTGACTAGCTGATATATATACGACAGACTATAGAGTGTAAGAAGAGTAGTGAGAGAGTGGGAGGTGATCGCTAGGTAGGTGAAATCGTTGATGGTGGGCTGATGGATCTCTTCTTGGTATACCAAACGATGCTGACCCCGAGACGCCGGGTGCCCATAGAAACCATTCTTAAAACCTACATTTCTTAATAAACAAAGAATGTCCTGCAAGCCTACACGTCTAGTGATATTTTCACTTCTAAGTAAAAGGTGTCATATTTAAATTTCCTGATGATGAATTCGAAACCAAATTAGGTTGCCCATTGTGTGGAGAATTCTTAGATTTGATTCTAGTCAAAGACAAATTTTACAGCTTAGTGATATTCTCTTTATTTGTAAATGAGAGGTCTTAAATTCGATTCTTGCCAAAAATGAATTTGAACCACATTATTGCTAGCTCATCGTGAAGCTAAGTCCACCTCATCTTCATAGTGTAGATAATATCGTTTGTTAAAAATTAAAAAAATATTATTCCTCAAATTAACATTTCTCGTTGTCTTTTCCTAGGTGAAATTTAGCCTTTTTTTTTTTACGTAGCATTACGCGTAATGGTATTTTTCTTCGTTATGTTTGAAAATTTTTAAAATTATTATTAACATTCTCAAAATTTCATTCTACATTTCAAACATTCTATATTATCAAAAGAAAATACACTTTGTTAGGAGTGTATACCCGCTCCAAGACCATACCCGGATTCAAACCCGCTCCAAGCCCATACCCGGATTCGGCGCACCCGCAAGGCCATATGGGTACTCTTCTTCTCGTTGCAACTGCAAAAGCATTCGCTCCAGTTCCGATTTCATTCACTCTGTCACCCTCTCACTAAACCAGGCGAGGTTAGCTTCTCTCTCCGTCTCTCCTCTCTCTCTCTCTCTCTCATTCAGTGGTTCTTCGTCGTTAGCTGATTGAGCTGTTTATCTTTCTCCCAATTATTATCTTGTTTGGTTTATAATGAAAGTCGTAATTTTTGTCTGAATTGTGCCTTCAATAGTCTTGATTTTTAGGGTTTATCAAGAAAATTATTCCCAATGTAGAATTTAATTTGATTGTGGTACCGTTTGGGTTTTTTTTTTCTAGTTTATTGAGCTGGGTTAATTTTAGATTGCCAGGTTAATCGGTGCATTCAATTCAACATTGTTATCATGGAAATTTTGGTATTGAAGTTTGTAGTTTTGTTGTAATTTTCTGCTTTTCCAAGCCTTATTGTTAGTTTTTGTCCAGAATTGATATTATGTTGTAGAATGAGAATAATATTACCAACCCAAATTTATTGGAGAAATAGTTAAACTGAGCACTTGAATTGGGAAACGTCCAGAAAGATTATTGTTTGAAAGAGGGCTGCTTTGATGTTGGTGAACTCGCCGGCGACTGGTGGTGGTTGTGCCGGCATAGTTATAATAAAGGTTGAAGAAGCTATGCCAGCATAACCACCACCAGTCACTGGCGAATTCATCAACCTCAAAACGGCGCTCCTTGAATCTAGCGGTCGTCATCGTTGCCACTGGTAGTGGCTGTGCAGCGACATTTTTCATAATCTTTCATCTCTCTCTCTTGCTGAAACACCATGGCTGGCCCCCATCCACCAAATCAAAGGTAACCTGTAGGTAGATTAGGGCTGATCCCCAGAGGGACTGGGGTGATCCTGGGACCACCCGAGGTCTGGAAGAAACGCCTATGGAGGTCCTTTGAGAATCATTCTTTGCCTAGGGCTGTATAGGCTACAAATTGAGAAGGGAGGTGCAAAGAAACAAGGTGTCCATATACGATTATAAACATAATTTCCGTGTGCAAAAAGAAAGAATAGCCCAATAATAATAATGGACCGCGACAGATACAATGCTAATAAGCCAAAACCAATGGGCTCTTTGACCAAAAAAAAAAAGAAAAAAAAGAATGGGATCCTGGGACAGCCTTGTCCTGACCACCACTTCCCTCTTCTTCTGCATCAGATCTCTCATATTCTCCAACCACAGCACACAATCGAATCAACCCAACAATTAAAGCAGATTGGTTTTGGCAGAAGCAGCTTGTTTCAAAAAGCAGCAAATGAAGCAGAAGAAGAACAAAGAGATGGCCTCTAAACCCTCCTCGAAAGCAATATCCAAGGCCGAGGCACTGGCGGTCCACTTGATTTCTGGCTTCGGATTGGCGGTAGCTTTCTGGGTGGCCCACAATGTCCACTCCATCACCCTCACCTCCCATCCCTCTCATACTCTCTGTTTGATCTGGGTGGATACTCTTATCACTTTTCAATTTAATCTCCAAAATTTTGAATTTTTAGTTTTTGTTTGTCAAATCTTTATGGTTATATTGTTCTTTTATTTATTTGTTCTGGGTTTTTCTTTTTCTCTTGAAGGTTTTCGAATGCCCAGCTGTGATTCTTCTTTACAGCCGGTATAGGAAGGACCATGAACAGTGCTCTGTAAGTTATGCTTTTGTTATTCTGATTGGTAGCTGAGAAACGGATGTAAAATGTGGGGAAATGTGGGAAAATGAGATGTCTTTCGTTTTCTCAGCAACCCAACAAGCCTTCCATGAATTTACTCTTTCCCTTTGACTTTTGGTTCGTTGTAGTTTATTTTATAGTCTTTGATATGATTTTACAGTACTTCAAAGCTGTAGGGCGTGGCCTGCTAGGACTTCCTGCTGGTTAGTCCATAATCCAACTTTTCACTTGTGCTCTGTTGTATATTTTTTGCTGATTCTGAACTCTTCTAAAATCATCGTCGTATACTTGTATATAACATTTAAAACACTAGCTATTTGGTTCAAAAGGATTCAGATTAAATTCTGACAAAGGGAGTGCAAGTTCGTTGCTGTGACTAATGATCTGTAGTCCTGCTCCAGTCACCCCAGAATCTCCATTTCAGAAATTTTAATTTTATTCGTAAAAATGGTCACCACTCTGTTTTAATTAGTATAGGGTTTAGTTTTAATTGTTTAACTAATTTGTGATACTATTCATCAATAAACTATAACAATTAATTATGTCCTGCCCTTTCTGTAGGGGCTCTGATAAATGCTTTAGGAGCAATAGTGTTGGGCGCGCCTGCTGGCATCCAGTATGTGAACTAAGTGCTCAATAGGCAATGTCATTAATAAGCGTAATTCTGAAACTAGAAGTCACAGTTGAGGTTGGAAGGGGATAGATTTACACCCTTTCTTCCCATGAACAAAACTAGAATTCTGTCACTTCATCATTGTACAAGGTACAATATCCACTTTCCATTTTGGAACTCAATCACTTCTTTGCATGTGCTCTTTTTTTTTTTTTTTTTTTTGGTTGAGAAGAGAATGTCAAACTAGTCATGGTGGATAGGTTTATGTTTGACTTCTCGAGGATTTGACGTCACTATTCAACCTCAACTGTGGATTCATGTTTTTCAGAATTACCGAAATAGATGTGTTATTAAATGTTCCAATGATCTGATTATCACCATTTAAGAGATTAAGTTATAGTACAATCGGTAGTAAATTTTTCCTGTTTTCTTTTTTGACACAGGTATCTACCAAAGACCATTAACTGGTCTCTCGTTATGTCATTGTTCACTGTAAGTTTCCTCTACATTGCATTTCTAAGTTTTAGAAAATTTTGCTTCTACTTCCAAATTATCTTGGATGCAATTCTTCAACTTTCTTTAAGCTTCATTCCAGTACTCTATATTACTTGTTAATATCTGACACTCATTCTCGAAAGTAACCTATAATGACACTTGATTTTTATAAAATGCAGTTCTTATTTGTCAATGAATTAAATAGTTTAATCCTCTTTCTTATATCCCTGTATTTACAGGAATGACTCTTATTTGTGTTTTGTTCAGTATTCTTATTTCTTTTCTTTCTTATAATAAAATAATCATTACTGTACCATGAATTCTACCTTCTTATCGGTTACTCTCTGATTTCATAGATTCTTTTATGAAACCCGGTTCGTGTGTTTTACGCAGATTGTGCCTGCAGCTTCTGTTTTTGGTTCATCATGGACAGATTGGCAACGTATATTTGCATTTACAAAGCAAGTTTCCTATCCTCAATTGCTTCTTTCCTCTCATTTTTAACCATGTTCATGTCAGTTGAGATCATTAATTGGGTAGAGTATATATATATATACTGAAAATTAATTCCATCAGGGAATGCTGGTGTTCTAAACTTATACTAGCTATGGGTTCTATCATGTACCTGCAGGCCTATTGAACCTGTGGATTATATGATTTGTCTACCAGCACATGGAGCTATTATTGGTGCTTGGTTTGGGGCTTTTCCAATGCCGCTTGACTGGGAACGTCCATGGCAGGTAATATCTTTTCTCCTTTTTCTCTTTTCCACTATATTACTATGCGTTTATTTCTTTTGCAAGATTGGTTTTCTTTATTCGCTTCTTGTGGAATCTTTATGTGTAATTAATTATCTTCTTCTGTGCTTTCTGTCAATTTGCACTTATTTGGAAGTTGAACTATTGAATATCGATATGTACTTTTCTATTCTGTCAGAAGATATTTTAATTCACCTTAGGTTAGTTGGTGATGTAATGTATGCCTTTAGCTATTATTGCAAAATTTGGCAGTCTTCTGAGAACTGTGCGAATTGTCCGAGCATGAGAGCCAATAATGTTGGGCTGACAGTGTGTCAATCAGTCTTCTTTTCTTGACGAGTGTTCTTCGCGTTTTAGAGTCACATATAACTCATGATAGCTGATGAATGAAGAATGCCATGCACAAACAATGGGTTGGAATCAATAGAACGGGTTTTATGTGTGTATAACCATGTCCTCATATCGTCAGCAGTGTTTGAATGTTGTTTAAACTTCTATAAAGTTGTTCATCTTGGAATCCTTCTGTTTCTCAGAAAATTGAAAGATTGCCATCTATTTAGTTCGATCTGTTCCGGGGAGTACTCAAAAGTAGCACCTTTGCAATATTTAATTCTCTCTAGTTTATCTCCATAAAATTGAAGATGATTTGTTGTGCTTGTTGAATGTCCGAGTAACCTGTACGATCATTCGGATTATCCACTTTATTGGCTTGTTCTCCTTTTCTGTTGAGGTCTGAAGATTTGGTATTCTCTTCTGCAGGAATGGCCTATTTGTGTGAGTTATGGAGCCATTGTTGGGTACCTGGTTGGCATCGTTGCATCATTGGGCTTTATACTTGTGCGGCAGCATGTCAAAGGAGACTAAACAAGTGAGATGTCCAAATATTCTTCTGGGCAATTAAATTTTTCACGGTTTCGTTTTCTTTTGGTTTTTTTTATAAATTTTTTGTAGAAACGAAACCAAGTGCAGTGACGTTCTAGGAGTCATATAGCCGAATCCACTTAGTGGGATAAGATTTTGTTGTTGTTGTAGTATAAACAACTTTTTATTTTCCTCAGTTGAGTAGAATTGATATTACAGAAATGGAATGAAAGGGTTTGAACCATTGCTCTTTTTGAAATACTATACAAGCTTTTTGAGTTTAGAATTGGACAATCTAGTTAGTATGACTTGAGCGTCTGATAGATCTAGCTCTTAGTTTAGTGATACTTTCGTTTTAGAATAAAATTTAGTTTTGGTCTCTGAACTTTCACCTTAGTTTAGGTTTGATTCCTAAACTGAAAATCCATTAATTTGTCGCTGAATTTTACAAAACGTACATTATTGGTCCTTGTTATAATCCCACGTCGCAAGCATTACAAAAACGAAAAGAAATCGAACAATAATAAAGGAATGAAAAGAAAATCCTAGGACACGTTGAAACCCTTCCTACAAGAATGAAGAACCTTGAAAGTGCATATAAAATGCTAAATGGACACGAACAATACAACATGAAATAGCAGAGTACAAGCTGTGGCAGAAAGAACCCCATGACCATTGTTTTATAGATCAGCACTGACATTATAAACGATTGACCTCGTCCCCCTAAGGCCATAGGACACATGCCACAATTGGACAGACGTAGGATAAAGATTGCGGGACAGTAGGTAGGTTTTAATTATTAAGTGTGAGTTTATTAATAAATTTTAGTTTTATTGTTAATTTATGTAATAGGGTAAAAAGGATAATTCATATTTAAAGTTTAAGTTGGGTGTAAAGTGTTGTTAATTGGGTTCAAATTAAATTGGCATTTAGCCAAAATAGTCCCTGAGATTGGCATAACTTCTCACTTTAGTCTCAGATTTGAAATCGATAGAAGTTGTTCCTGAGTTTTTCCATTATCAATCATTTTGGTCATTTTGTGAAAAAATTTTGTTAAATAAGAGAGATTTTTCACGGAATGACCAAAATGATTGACAGTTGACAAACGCAGGGACCGCTTATATCAGTTTTAAATTTCAAAGACCAAAGTGAGAAGGTGTGTCAATCTCAAATACCACTTTAGCTAAAAAAAACCAATAAAATTTTCCAAATATTGCCTTCTGGATGTAGCCAACTAGAGAACTGCAAATAAATTCCAAATGGTTCCAATGGTACTTGGCTTTCCAAAATGTGAAGGTAACGCCCGTCACAAACTGACCATGAACGAAACTAGAATTTTCTTTACACATGAAAACGCCTCATTACCTTTGAGATAATGTCACAATTTCATTATCAAGTGCGTGTAAATCCTCTCTTGAGGCTTCAGTGTGATCTCGGGTGCATGCAAGTCTCTCTTTACTTTTTGGAGGACCTGGGCCTATCTCCATCTAAAAATACAAAGTTCAAAGTCATTAGATTATGCTTGATTTTGGCACTAAGTATTACAATTTCCTGATTTTTCTCTTTACTTGTAAATGAAAGGTCTTAGATTTAACTCTGCGAACGACGAGTTCGATATCAAGTTATTATGCCAAGTTGCCAACCTCATCGGCTAACGCCTGTCACAAACTGACCATGAAGGAAACACATAGTTAACATTTTTCAGTTTATTTGATGAAGTTCGGTATAAGTTAAATACATTAACAAATTTAGTTACTCATGTTGGAACCAAGAAGTTCGGTATAAACCAAAAAATATCAAGCACAAACTGACAGCACAAATGTTGGAACACATGCTTTTCAGTTTTTCTTGTGATTTCAATTCATTCAAATCACAATGAGTTGTGATTGTTCAAATTTATATTGAAATGAGTCCAATGACGCAATTTTTGTCTTTTTAATCTAAAGAGATTTGAACTTTTTACTTCTCACACACCTCTCTTAATTTTCGGCCGTCGAATGAAATAAATTGAAGAAGATTAATGATAAAAAATTATTAAGTGTGTGCGAGGTAAAAATGAATGTGTGAATAACACTATCCTTGATTTATTAGTTAATGAATTAAAGTCACTTACGCTATAGAGACGTGAATTAAAAACTTCATAACGGAGAGAGTTCAATACAATCGTGACTCGCTAAAACTTCACGCTTTGAGGGGTTACTGTTATAAAGATATGGTCGTTGTATCTTAAAAGAAAAACACTTATAGATCATGAGAACCCTAATGGGTCTTAAATTGTATTGAACAAAATGTCTACAATTTGCCTTGATTAGTTCCAAGTTTTTCTAACCAATGTTTCATGTTCAATTTATCATTGCTCATGCTTGTGATGCATTAGATTATGAATTTGATTTGCATAAATTATTTCTGAATATTCTAAGTGATAAATATAGCAATTAAATCCTGATTTTTTTTAACGTGTAAACACACCGTGAAAGTAAGAAGCACGCGCGGACAATCTTTCAAAGAACGAAGCGACACAATTCACATGATCTTTCTAGAAGAAATACCTCTCCCTTCTAAACTAAGAAAAAGAAAGAAAGCTACATAAGAAAGCTACATTTTCAAACTTCAGTTCACTTTAAATTTTTATGTAGTTTATTCTTTTTTGCAAATTCAAAAGAACCTAATTCATGCTTCATACTTAAGAGCATTTATCATACATTAGACGTCCTGAGTTCGATTCCCAAATATGTTCTACATGCCGAGTAAAATCCCGCTTTCTACCGAAGATCACAGAATTGTGATTAGTATTTTTGACAATGTTAACCTCTGCGTCAGGAGCCGCCATCTGAATGTTATTGCTGCACTCCATGGGAACAACTTTGTCTCTATCACCATGGATAACACAAACTTTAACCCCAGCTTTGCTCAAAACTTGCAAGTAACCTTCCATTAACTTTGCTCCCCCACATATCACATTGTGCATGGTGTGCCAAGCTGAATGGTGGGTGTGCCTAGTGAAGTCCACAGTCATAAAATGAAGATCCCTGTCAAAGAAATGTCACGGGTTAGGAGGTCAGCGACAATTAGTAGTGGAAGCACTTAACATGAATTGCATTTAATTTTATCATGTTTCCAATGTCGGGATTTACATTCTTCAATGAGAAACATAACACAAGCTTACTATGACATGTTTTTTCAAATGAAGAAGGAACTAAGAAAATCGTGTGTTTTGCTGTATTTTTTTCTAGGGTTTAGGGTTCAAGGTTGAGGGTTTAGTTACCTTCTCCGGGTAAGTAGCTTTGCGATCGTCTCCCAAGTCCTGTGGTGTCGGCATACAAGAAAACAGACGCATCGACCCAGGTGTTCATACCATGACATTAATGACATTCCAAACACGAACGGTGGCCATAGTTTCCTTGCAGCTATTTTTTCAAGTACTCTTAAGCTATCTCCATCTTTGGAAGGGAAGTAAGGCTACAGACCATAAATTCACATAACAATTCAATCAAACATGCATGTCTAAAAGTCTGTCTGGGACTGCTTCCGGAAAGGCTAAAAAAGCTTCTAGCATTAGCCCTTACGAGAAGAAGTGCTTCTCAAAAAGCAATTCCAAACAAGCCTTAAAGATGACAAAGAAAATAGACAAAATGTATGTATACTAAAGGATTCATGAACTTACAGGTGCTACAAGAGTGACCGATTTTACTAATTCGGGGTGCTTTGCAGCTAAAGCAATTGCTATTAAACAACCCATGGAGTGTGCAACCAAATGGAAGGAGTTCAACTGGAATGGACAAATCACAGATTTCTCAATCATTTCCAAATGATCCTTCAAAGTATAGAAACAGTCCCTTGGCTTTGGGCTTCTTCCAAATCCCAACAGGTCTACGGCGAACAATCTGTAATTACGTTTCCCATCTTCTGAAAGATTCGGGAAGACGGTTTCTGTCCAAAACGAGGAAGAACAAAGAAACCCGTGCACGAATATCACATTCTCCGGTGGCTTTCCTCTGCAATCCTCATCAGTGAGGGCTGTCAAATATCAAATGGCAACAATATGAGCAATTATCTTATGCCATAATTCTGTTTCCCGACTTTTCCATGATTTATTCAATCTAAAGGCTGAAAAAAGGACAGAGTTCAGACAGAGAAAGCAGATCATTCAATATCAAAACTAGTTTTGAAACTCGAGTTTATCAATCCAAACGGCCTTACAGTAGTGATTGAACATTCATGCTAATAATTTGTCACTAACTTGATCTGAAAATGTTGTCCTTTAGGATTAATCTCAACATGCAGACAACCAACTTATTACCCTAAATTATAACATGTAAACTTTCTGGTGCTAAGAAAATGAAATTCCAGTGGAGTAGGATTCTCTCTCTCTCTCTCTCTCTCTCTCTCTCTCTCTCTCTCTCTCTCTCTCTCTCTCTCTCTCTCTCTCTCTCTCTCTCTCTCTCTAAAAAGTCAACTCAAGATGTTAACGAGACTTATTTTCACCTTTCAAATAGGAGAGGACTGGAGAAAGGGGGAAAGGTGAATTTGGAAGGATCAATCCTACTCCGATTCCATCCAATCGAATATAGGTACTTTCAACAACAAGAAGAAAAGAAATCGTAAAGTCAATAATTATGTTCCTCCAAATGTACGCGAAGTATCTAACTGAAAGCCCAAAAACACATTATTACATAAATTTCAACATCATTGACTTTCTGGAGACAACCAAAAAAATATGACATTCCATCCAATTGAACAGTTAACAAAAGTTACTACCAAAACTGACATAAAAGCAAAGCATAAATATTTCTTAAT
This sequence comes from Pyrus communis, assembly GCF_963583255.1. Taxonomy (NCBI): domain Eukaryota; kingdom Viridiplantae; phylum Streptophyta; class Magnoliopsida; order Rosales; family Rosaceae; genus Pyrus; species Pyrus communis. The sequence continues at coordinate 26,290,078 of NC_084811.1, forward strand.
TTTCCTTCATCCGTGTGCAAGCTATAAAATTAGCAAGTCTTGAGAAAGCCACAAAGTTCTGAAATTAAAAAAAAAAAAATGGATTTCCACACTCGCTTTGCACAACCTTGTTTATTTTTACCATTTGGATTAAACAAGTAAAAAAAAAATCAAGATAGAAGTAGTTAGAAAAGAAAAAAAAAAATGTGCGGAAATCATTTCCCGTGACGAAGATGTAGCTGAAAAAAAAAATGAAAATACCTTGTGAAGAAGTCTCAGGCTCCCCAATGACAAAGTGAAGCTTCTGGGCAGCATCATTGGTCCATGAAACACAAGACTGACATCCACAGTCCGACCACCTATTTTTCAGATTTTTTACCTTTCCTGGATTTTCACTTTTACTTTTCCTCCATTTTTTCGCAAATCCAAGAAACCCCATTTTCCTAAAAACGTTTTTCCTCTCGTACAATGTCTCTGAAAGCGAAAGCTCCTCATCTTCTTCTCCATCGCCATTCCTCCTCGCCTGCTGTTCTTCCTTGTCTGTGCAGTAACAGCTGGAGGCCTCCTGCCCTTCGAACAACTCATCAATGCATCTGTAAACGACGCAGAGAAAGGTGTCGAGAAAGTCGAAGACGAGGAAGACGATGAAGTTCAAGGCAGATACGAGGGTTATCGTCGGATTTCTCCATTTTGCTGAGAAAATTTGAGGCGGCATGTAGAGAAAAAATCGGGAGCTGAGTTGGATGTGGAAGAAAAGATATGGTTGTTGTTAAAGTACATGTTCCAAATTTAACATGCAAGAAATGTTCGACTATGTTCCACGTCAAGTACGGTAAATGTTTGGCCACGTCTTTTTTTATTAGAAAGGCAATTAGATTCGTAGTTCGGGTATGGCCGGCCGAAAAGCCATAAGGATAATACAAATAGGAGATATTTTTGCCCATCATTTTTTATTTTTGTAGGCCTTTGTTTTGTTTTTAGTTATTGGATGGACAAATCAAAAGAGAATTAAAAGTCATAGCTAGAAAATGTGTGAAGAAGTAAAAAAGTGTGTGCATAGATTACTCTCTTACAAATACAAAAAAGAGTTAAATGACGAGAAATTTCTATCATTTGACCGTTTTACAATATATTTTTTGTTTTTCTCTTGTCTCATAACCAGAGAAAAGGTATTGTTATGCTCAATGTTTTGCCTTGTTGGAGGCTAAACAGACTTACAAATGATCTCACACTTCTTTTTTAGCCCCACTTATTATAAAAGAAATTGTTATCAGTACTTTAAAAGTTAATAAACAAACTTGCAAATGGCGTTCATTTTTTTTTTTTTTTGGGAATATAATCACCTAAACTTTCTTTTTGCCACTAAATTTACAATCCTGTCATTTTATTTTTCGTTTATAAGTGACATGTCTCATTTTCGACTCAATTATAAAATACATACCTTGTTGGTTCATTATGTAATTTAGCTTCCTTTAAGTTGTATAAAAAAATGCACATAAACTTTTAAAACCTAACCAACCATCCAATTTGCCAAATTGCCCTCGCCTAGCGTTTAGTCCCATGACTCAACATGAAAAATGTTTTTACCTCCAATCCAGGCAACTGCATAACCAGAAGAAATGTATATCTTTATACAATGTTTGGAAGGCAACCCAAAAAATAAAATTATTAAAAATTAATATGAGGAAAAAAAAAAAAAAACAATAATCTCATCTTCCATAAACAACGAAGTGTTAAGTCTTTTTTGTGATACTCAGTCACTGTCTCTTTCCTTTGCTGGATCAGAGCTTACAATAGGAAGATTTTTTCTGTATTGTGGAGATGTCAACCTCCTCTCCAACGGCGTTTTCCGCTTGCTGACAACAAACCTATTCACCCCTTTACGCATTGGCATTATTGACGGGAAATCTTCATCGGGAATCTGACTCAGCTCTGAGATGTCTTTTATCTGCGCAACGCGCTTGAACCATCTCTCTGCCTTCGCCTCCTCTGACATGTCTAAAGGATCTGGTTCCTTCACTGCTGACCCCTCCAAGCTTTTCCCACTCCAGCCCTGTCTAATGTTCTGATCATTGGACTGCTGCGGTGAATTTCCTGTTGAACTTGTTGTCTGGTTAGACTTCTCTTTCCCGGAAGATCCAATGTTCAATCTATCCATGCCGTATGAGCTAGAACTAGCAAAATTTGGGGCAGAATCCCTGAACTGGTTTTGTCCCGAATTTTCTGAATTCCAGCTTGGCACATTGCTTTGCTGATTTTTCACCTGTTGCACGTGAGGTCTAGCATCAAGCAAACTGTCTGAAGAGTTATCTGGCATCGTAGTTGAAGTTGTTTCATCAGCAATCTTGTTAGTCAAATCTGTCTGCTGGTTCTTTTTTTTAGCAAAGTAGTCGGGTGGGAATGGGACGAAGGGAACATAATTGCCATTGTTAGCTTGTTCAGTAGCTGTACGTCTCTTGTATGCCGGAGTAGTCAAAGACCGATCTTTCTTTTTGCTGACAACAAATCGATTCTCTCCTTTACGCATCGGCATAATTTCAGGAAAGTCCTCATCTGAAATTGCACTTGCAAGATCAGTAACATCGTGCAACTCTGCAACCCTCTTAAACCATCTCTCAGATTTTTCAGCTTGGTCTCTTTCTTCATCCTTGCTCCCAGCCTGTTCCGTAGGCTTCTCAGACAGCTGCATACTCTCCTCCACACTCGAATTCTCAGGTTTCTTGGCAAACGTATCAGCGGGTAATGGCACAAGTTGGGAATAATTGAAATTTCCCCCTCCCCTTCTAGGTTGTCCATATTCCGAGGAAACTGAGCTTGATATAGAAGAGGGAGTATCAGTTCCAACATTTTGTCTGGGATTCGTACTTGTATTAACACGGCCGAGAATTTCATCTAAAGTCCTGTTGGGTGTACGACCAAGTGACGTATTCACACTCCCAGGTTGAAGATCCTTGCCTTGGTAATTACCCTCATTATCCACGTTTCTTTGGTATTGAGCATTGGCCAGCCTCCTCTCTAACGGAGTCTTTCTTGTGCTCACAACAAATCTGTTTACTCCTTTTCTCAATGGCATTATTTCAGGAAAATCTTCATCAGATACAGCGCTACTCATGTCTGAAGTACTGTCTAGCTGCGAAATCTTACTAAACCACCGCTGTGCCTTCTCTTCATTAGCAGCCAGCCTGCTATCGATATCAGCCGTATTTTTATCACCCATATTTACATATCCCATATCTAAACCATCATTAGTGGAACCACGTGAGACCTCTCCAGGGCGCTTGCAATCACACCTCAAACACACCATGTTTCTCCCATAGTTAAAAAAATCACATCTGAGAAAGAAGTTATTTCATCATCAATTAATCAGTAAAAGTAAAAAAAATTATCAGAAAACCCAAAAAAGAGATGAAATGAAAATGCAAAACTCACTGAGGACACTCCCACTCCTTGCCAGTCAGCTCCCTCTTTGGCCGTGTCTCCTCGCACTCAAGGCATTTCATGTTTCTTGCAAAGTTCATGAAATTACACCTGCTCATGAATAGAACGCCATACAAACATGAAACAAAAGAAAAGAAGACAGATGGAAATTGACGAATAAGCCAATAGGACTCTACCTCTGGCAAATCCAATCACCTCTTTTCATTTCAATAGTTTTTTCAAAAGGCCTAGCAGATTCTCCAAAGTTATCAGAGGATCGACTCTGCATTGACCCAATAGAGTTCGAATCTGGAGCACTATAACAGAGCTTGGCCATTTCACTCAACAGAGTACGGACAGAAGATTCAACAATTTCTCTATTATAGAGATTGTTTCTCTCTGAAGAAAAAACAGGATTGCTAGCATAACTCAATATAAATCTCATCAAATCAATCGTTTGTGCTTTATCAATGTCCAAGGCCTATTATGCGAAATAAAAATCGATTGGTTAGTAGAACGTAACTTAAATGTACTTAAGAAAGTGTATCTCATATAAAACCAATGAATTAGAAGATATCTAAATCATGCAGAAGTCATCAACAACAACAAAGCCTTTTCCCACTAAGTGGGGTCAGCTATATGAATCCTATAACGCCATTGCAAAAGTCATAAAAACAAAAATTGAGATAAACCCATAAAGGTCTTAGTATATTTACATCAAAATTAACATAAATGTTAAAATCAATTGGGCTTCCAAATGGAAAGTTTTCAAGATCACCAATATAACCTTTCTTTTTTCTCTTTCTTTCAGTCCACTGAAAATTTTCAGCTCAGCAGTATATTAGCGTATACGTATAGCACAGATACTCTTCAAAGAACAAAATAAAAAAGATTTTTCCCAAAGAACATTAGCTTTTGTACTTTTGCAGAACACATTCCTATTTCCAGTGCTTTTGGCATAATGCTTGACTCAGGGAAATCTATATATGCTGAGGAATCCAATTGACACAGTATTGAATTTTTGCTTGAAAAAGTTACAGAAAACTATAATTTAAGTTTGACTTCTGTAGGAGTAATATTTGTTTGACTACATTGGACTTTGTATGTTGTATATCTGATTAAAGGCCTGTTTGGGATTGCTATTGGAAGGGATAAATTTGTTTCCCAACATCCAAAAGCACTTCTAACAATGTTTCACAGAAAAACTTAAAAAGCGCTTCTAGGTCATAGAAGTGCCTTCTAGAGAAGCACCTGCTCAGTGCTGCTTCAAGCACTTGGATTATTAAATTTTGACGTGTTTATAATTATAACAAAAGAACTTCTAGCATAATTGCTTATGAGCAGAAATTCTGTCAAGAGAAGCAATCTCAAACGAGACCGAAAACAGTGAACAAACCATTTCACTTAAACAAAAATTAAAGAGCATTCACAGAGTTAAAGAAAGCTCACGATGGTACTGCCTTGGCCGAGAAACAATCTCATTCGCCTCGCCGAATCATCGCCATTCTGGAACAGAAATGGCGTCCCATTCTCCACCACAACCTCTAAATCTCGCCTCGAAAGCAACCTGCATCGAAAACCACACGCAATTCACCCACTGGTAAAAAATTTCAAGACTTTTACTGATTGAAAGAGAAGCATATAAAACATTACCTCAAAAGGCCAGCTCTTTGCCTAGCAAACGCCAAGCAAACACTGGCAGCACGCATAAAGTCCTCGGGCAAATCCCGGACCGCAGCTGTGAACTCATCTTGGCCGTTGACTCCGTTGTATCCGGCGGCGGAGAGAGAGTTAAGGAGGTGGGACCACTCGCGCCAGGGGTGCGAGGCTCGGAAACCGGCGGAGTCGGCGGAAGAAGAAGGGTAGGCGGAGGAAACGGGGGAGTGGGAATGGAAATGGTGAGAGGAACTGGGAGGGAAAGATGAGGCGGAGGAGGAGGGGCGGGAAGGGAGGGAGTGACGGTGGGAAAGGGAAGAGAGGGAGGCAGGGAAGAGTGGGGGTTTGTATTGGCGAGAGAGGCGGAGGAGAGAAGGGAAGCGGTGGAAAGGGTGGCTGCTGCTGGTGGTGGTGGTGGTGGTGGAGAGGATGGTGAAGAAGCGATTGCTGGCGCCACCCATTTGGACGTGGAGGAGCATGGGAGTTTCGCGGTGGAGCGGGTGATGATAAACCCTACTTGCTCGGGGTTGGCCCGGTTGGGGATGGAAATGTGGTTGTTGCACAAATAAAATGGCTTTTCTGAGGTTTCTGATTTTTTTTTCATAATACGGCCAAAGGCCCAAATAAACAACAAAAATAAGCCCAAGATAATTCTCCAATTAACATAGGGATGTAACTTGAGTTTGATCAACTCGAACTCAATCGAAACTTAACTGATTAGATACGTTAGAATTAGGTAAAAACTTGCTCGAATTCACGACCTCAAATCCAATATTTTTTCGGTTCGTTGGAGTTGAGTTCTTCTCCGCCATATTCCAACAAGATTTCTAACTCGAATGCTTATTACGCACGTGTTCAGCAAGTGTAAAGGGTACGATAACACTACATTATCGGTAAAGTTGGTGAGTAGAAGGTATGATGACACAACATTAATTAGTTATGTAACTCGTCATTTGCATATTTTAGACCTAAGACATTCCAAAAACCTAATTTCACTCAACCCTAGTGCTATTGAATATTAATACCACTAGTTAATAAAACAAACAAAAAATTAAAAGATAACTGAGCCAAGATCCAGCACAAGCCCATAATTTGTATGAAGACTAATAATTGGGCCTTGGTGTCCTTCAAACCCAGATCAAAAGGAGCCCAAAATACACAATTTCTGACGTATACAGGTGATCCAATCCAGCTCGTTTGAAATGAAAATTAGCAGCCAAACAAAAGATGCAAAACAAATTGAAGTTGATTTTTTTTTTTTTTTTTTTTGACAAACAATATTATCTACATTAAAAGAGGAAGTAGACTTAGTTTCACAATGAGTTAGTAATAATATGGTTCTAAATTCACCTTTAGTAAGAATCAAACATAAAACATTTTACTCACAATTAAAGAAGAATACTTCTAAACCGTAATACTAAGCGGAAATTAAAGTTGAAATCTTAACATATTCCTTACACTGTTGACTGATTTCTTTTCAAGAAAAATCTTCAGACACAAGTACTTTGTTAGGTAAACTTGTCGGCAAATATATCATTCACGTGCCAACATATAGGCGACTAAGTCATGTTGAATTTGAATAATATTAGAGCGTCATTCTGTCGGTGCCAGATGACTGAAAGTCTATGGTCATACAATATTGAACTTGACATCAAATGTTAGAGATTAAAAACACTCATCCATTAATTCTTCATTGCCAATATCAAATTCACGAGGAGTCATTATGCATTCTTTGATCATCTTGTCATCAAGAATATGTTTTGGATGAATATTGGTATGGTAAGGAAGTTTTTTTTTTTTTTTTTTCTTTTTTCTCCTTTTTAAGGGATCATTGGTAGTGAAGTCACGGTAGTTCACTCTTTTAAAGACCACAAAGATTCACAGAATCATTTCAACTTTTACTTGGTCATCATTATGTGATTCACCAGCGCTAAAAATTGAATTCAAAACCAATTGAGTGAAGTATGAATCCTGAAATTCGCCTCAATAACTGAAACACTCTATGGTGGTTGTTATGGTATGGAAGTTGAATCCATAGTGGTTTTGGGGGTTTGTCACACATTTTTTGTGTGCGTTAATTCCTTCGCAAAAGGGGCAATAGTTAAAAAAAAAAAAAAAAAAAAAAAACAGTATTGTAGTAAATGGAGATGCCCCAAAGCCTTTCTTTTTGTTCAACAAAGGTTGCGCTTTGTGCCCCATTTGGCTACAAAAGTGGCAAACCCCCAACTAATCTCAAAAGGCATCACTAAAACACACAAATACCACCGTCTTGTCTTGTAAGTTCTGACTCTCCCTAGTCCCAAATGGGTGCATGGTGCTGCCCATGACGTTAGGTCATCTGGGTTTCTGAGTTGGGTTGATTTATTGGAGTTTTTTTAGAATGCTGGTATGATGTGTAATCGAAATTCTTAACCGTTAATTTAGTGTCTTATATTCAGCTAATGATTAAAAAAAATTAAGTTTTAGACTATAATTTTGTATAAGATTAAAATCCAATTTTAGTCGATAGTACATTTAATCGTCTCATTTATTAGTTATATTTGGATGTTTTATTTATCTTTTTATTCCTATTTTAATGTATTAATTACATTGAAATTTAATTTTCATTTCATTTATCATAATATATTTTAATGTCTACATTTATGCAACTAATTTTTTTTATAATATATAGTCCGATTACAATTTTGTATGTTCTTCATTTAGGTACATTAATACATTTGAATATTTCGGTATATTCATCGATATAAACATATACATGCATTTCGGTACATACATTTTGGTACACACATTTGAGTTTTTTTTTTATTTTATTTTTTATTTTTTTTAGTACAACGATATATTTTACACTAAGGCGACGGGGGTTCGGCTAAGTTACACAATGGACAACATAATTTGGTATCGAATTCGCCATCCACGAGATTCGAACTTAATACCTCTCATTTGAGTATTGACTTTTAGATGCATTAATTCAGTATACTATATTTTGGTACGTACATTTTGGTACATTCATTTTGGTATTGACATTTAAGTACATTAATTCAATATAATACATTTCGGTACATACATTTGGGTTCATTATAATATATTTCGATACAATCATGTAGGTACAATTAAGTTAATTTTTTATATTTCGGCACAATCATTTTTGTACACTTATGTATTTATATATTTTTGTATCACAAATTTCTTTTAATATTTTCTCATTTATGTTCATTTATAATTAAAGAACTAAATATGTGCATATTAATAAAATTAAAATTTAATATGGTGAGATTAAATAAAAATACACATTAAATAACAAAAATTGAATATAAATTTTGATAAAAGTACACTTCAAGGAATTAAATTGATTATGTAATCTAGCACCATGTTTTTTTTTTTAATTTTAATCTTTTGCAAGGACTAATGTTCAAAAACCCTTCTTTTAATGAATGTCATGTGTGGGAGTATGGTACAATTTTCATGATTTATTATCGTACTCTATAATAGTAAAGACAACTTTTACATAAATAAATAATATTGCAATTTTTATTTATTAAAAGTGATATTTTCTATTAACCTACATTAAAGGTAGGGGAGAATTTAAATTTAAAACATATTGAATTGAAGAGGAAGATCCTGACCACCAGACTAATCCACAACTGCAACAAATATTGCACCTTAAAACTTCTATGAACACCCAAAATTAAAAATATCAATTCAATTTAAAAGAAGCGGTCTGTGGATATGTAGTGACTTGTTTGCTAATAAACCTATGAGGACAATGTAGCCTTAATTAAGATCATGACTATTGACATTTCAAAAGTATTGTTAAAACATTTTTACCACATTCATGCTTTAAAAAGAATTTTGACTTTAATGTTCTATATTGTCGCCTATTAAATTTAAATGTATGATCTCATTTGTATTTTGTCAAAAAATTGGTATACCTAGCATTAATCTTCTAAATATTTGATGACAAATGAAAAGGATTATGAAATTTATAAGAAAGAAATGGGAATGTTTGTTGATTGATTGATGATACCACCTCGACACCTCAGAAGGTCATCACATTTTATTTAGTTATCGTTTTAGCTCGGCAACTATCTATCAATTAACAACCACGAAAACAACTGCAGTTTCGGTATATATAACGTACAAACACATATTATATATGAAATGGAATAAAATTATCCTACATTATTGAGACAAGAGTGATTATAAAATTATAGTTTGAAGTAAATGACAAACGTATAATTAGTTTTGTAACTATAAACTTTTGAATAATAATATAAAACAAAACACTTAGTTTAGTTCTATAGGTATCTACGCACACCTCGTGGTAAGAGAAGTGTCATGGCTTGTGGCAAGTGTACAAACATTTGAGCACTTCCTTGTCAACGTCTTCAACCTAAATTTGGAATTTCATGTGCATATATTGTTTTTTTTTTAATTTTTTTATGAACATTGTTTTTTTTTTTATTAATTCAAAGGCTACAGATTCTTGGAAATACAATTGGGGGTATGATGTAAAGAAATAGTCAAGAAATTGACATATTGGTCTTTAGCTTGGCGCATACTTTACATTTATATAAGATCTGAGATAATATAACTCTAATTAAACTAAAAATGTTCTTATAAAAAAATTGATGATGATTTAACTAATCCTAGCCTTCATGCATGCACTCACACACGTGCAGAAGATATTTTTTGAATCACTGCTTGTTATGCGCGACTTACACGTTTTAAATATATTTATATGCGTGAATTGACAAAAGAAAAGTCAAATATTTGAAGTAAATGAATAATCTTAGATCATGCTAGAAAAAACTCCTCACAAACCAATCAAGGTAGCTGAATTCATATAATAAAATTGGTATTTCAATTTCCATCCACATTCTATTGAATTTACATTAAGAATAGATAAAATAATATTTAATAAACAACTGATTGAATCACATTATTGCTAGCTCATTGTGAGGCTAAGCCCTTCCCCTCTCCCTTAGTGTAGATGATATTGTTTGTTCAAAAAAAAAAAATAATAATCATTTGACAACTAATTTAATCACATTATTATGCGCGTGTGAAAGAGCTTTTTTATAACTGGCACGTGTTTAAAAATAGAGAAAATAATATTTAATGAACAACTGATTGAATCACATTATTGCTAGCCTATTGCAAGGTACTAAATAAAATAAAAAAAACTGTACAAAAAGAATTAATTATTAAAAAAACATTGTTAAAATGACAAAAAATACCCCTGCATTATTTGGTGCATTGTTTTGGGGGCATTTTTTTCCAAAACTTTTTGTTGAAGCTTGTGATCCCAAAAGAGGTTGTTGGCTTTATATATGCTAGCCTATTGTGAGGTATTTTTTTTTTTTAAAGGTACAAAAAGAATTAATTATTAAAAACACTATTAAAATGAAGAAAATGCCCCTGCATTATTTGGTGCATTATTTTGGGTTGCTTTTGAAATTTTTTGTTCTGGAAGTATTTTTATCTAAATTATTTTGGTGAAGCTTATGACCCTAAAAGGGGTTGCTGGCTTTATATATAAAGATATACAGTTTTGCGGGCAAAACATAAAGCTAACATGCATGGTTTTATTTCTCACTTAGCACAACAATTTAAGTGATTTTAAGTTGAATTTTTTAAATGACTAGTAAATACCAAATCATTGTGGCTAAGCTCTTATGTGACTTCCCGTATTTCTTGCTTTATCATTGTGAAGAACCATGCATAGTTTTATCTTTTATATATGCAGACAACAATTTCGTTAGAAATGGGATCGATTCAAGGACATCTGAAAGGTTGGGAATATCGAACTTATGCATATTTGATCAAGAAGGTGTACGCTCTTGTTAATTAACCACCTAGATCTGTTAACCTGTAGACATCTTAATGAGTATATTGAATCCAAGTTTTTATCTTGTTTTAACGGCGAGTATCAAACACTAGTGACAATGTCAAGAAAAATAGGAAAATCACATGCATATTTGTACTGTTAGAGTATGAGAATGATTTCACATGGGACAAATGATGCACATTACCTACATCCAACAGGATAAACTCATTAATTGATATAACGTATACACATCACTTGTCGCATCACGTGGTATACACATGATAAAAAAATGTATTCTCACTACCATTTTTATAGAAGGTATAGATGTATTTGTCTAATATATTAATTCTATTCGAATTATTGGAAATACAATGAAGGATAGGGAATCAGGGATGTGAAGAGAACAATTAAGAGCCAAGAAATTGACCTTTCCATGGTGCTTGATTAGCCCATATGTATATAATATATACATACATACATATATATATGCTATCACTCAAAAAAATATTTGCTGTATATATACACTGATGCTTTAACTGCATGGTTTTGTTTTCTGGAATGGATCCAGTTGAGGACATATTTCATGTGTCCTGTTATGAACGCTTGAGACTATATATCGATATTTGCTATGCATAATATTTGTTCGCATGGACACTCTTAACTGCTTTGTTACATGTTGGTCATACTTTCTTGTTAAGTAACCACCTTGATCTGTTAACCTCTCTAGACATCTTAGTCTATTGAATCCAAGTTTTTATTTGGTTGTATCGGCAGGTATCACACTGTTGATGACAATTTCAAGAAACATGGCCGACAATTGGATGCCCAATCCTAAATATATCAAACAGCATTATTAAATAAGAATTTACAAAGCAATCGGTACATTACATGCATGCGTTGATCATCACATATATGAAGGTGATGCACCTTGTTAAATATTTAGAGCAAGAGGCCAAAGACAAAATATATACTTCTATGGTAGGCTTTAAATTATAACCTTCACAAAGTCAAAAAAGAAATTTGACTTTAATGTTCTTTTCTCAATAAATTGTCGTCTATTAAGTTCAAATGCATGATCTTATCTGATGAAGTGAAAACTGAATGTCATTATAATAATTATTTGTCAACCTTTTAAGCAACCATGCAAATTAAGCCTTATGTATGCTTAGGCCATCTCCAACAAAAAGGTCCAGAGGGCTAGAAGGTCGAAAATAACCCGAAAATCGTCTTCAACCGAGGGCTAGGCCAGAGGGCTCGTGGGCCCCACGAAGTCTGAAACGGCCAAAGAGCCAACCGGCTAGCCAATCCAACTAACTAACCAGCCCCGGGCCGAGCTGAATTTTGCATTATTCATGTCGGTTATATCTAACCGGATTGTTTTGTTTAGTGTCGTTTATATCCGATAGGAATGGTAGGAAAACTTTGAATCCAACGACTAGCTGATGTCAGCTAGCCGTTGGATTCAAATTTTTTTTTTTTTGGGCCATTTTTTTATGAATTTAATTTAATTTTTTTTATAAATACCTAAGCCATTCCTACACCATTTCTCACATAATTTTCACAATTCCATACTATCTCACTTCATTCTATTTCAATTCTTCAATATTTTCTTACCTCTTCCAATAATCTTTCCTTCAATTTTTTTCAATAATTTTCAAATGGCCTCATCTGCAATGAAAGGTAGGGTTTGGACCCGAAAAGAAGATGAAGCTCTTTGCAGGACTTAGAAGAGAGAAATGTGAATGTTTGTTGACTGATTGATGATACCACCTCGACACCTCAGGAGGTCATCGAATTTCATTTAGTTATCGTTTTAGCTAGTGCAACTATCTAGCTATCAAGTAACAACCATGAAAATGACTGCAGATTTTTTTTTTTTTTTTTTTTTGGTCAAATGGTAAAATTCATTACCAAAGAAAACAAGTACAATAGGTATATAATATATATATGGAATATAATTATCCCACAAAGGTATTAGTTTTGTAACTATAAACTTTTGAATAATAAAAATATAAAACAAAACACAGTTTAATTCTACATAGGTATCTACACAGAGACCTCGTGCCAAAGGTCGTTGTGCCCTGACTTGTGGCAACTGTACAAATATTTAAGCAATTTCTTGACAACATCTTCTACCCAAATTTGGAATTTCTTGTGCATATATTGTTTTTTATGAATAATTTTATTATTTATTATTATTTCAAAGGCTATATAATAATGTTTATAGATTCTTGGAAGTATAATTAGGGGTATGATGTGAAGAACAAGAGCCAAAATAAGCTGACATTTTGGTCGTTAGCTTGGCCCATGGTTTACATTAAGATCTGAGATAATAATTCTAATTAAACTAACAATGGGAAGAAATTTGAGGTTCTACCATAAAACAAATAGCTCAACATCATATAAATCCTTGTTTGGTTTGGTTTCTTGTCAAAGTGAAACTTTATCTTCATATTCTCGCACAATGTTCTTACAAAAATATGATGACAATTTACCTAATATATAGTTTTGCAGGTAAAACAAAAAGCTAACATGCATGGTTTCATTTCTCACTTAGCACAACAGTTTAAGTGATTTTAAGTTTGATTTTTTTGAATGACAAGTTAAACATTAAATCATTTTGACTGATCTCTTATATGAATTGCCTGAATTTCTTACTCCTTTAATGTAATTATATCGTTGTGAAGAACCATGCTTAGTTTTATCTTTTATATATTTTTATCTTTTATATATGCAGCCGAGAATTCGTTAGAAAACGGATCGATTGAAGGAATCTGAAAGGTTGAGAATATCGAAGATATGCATATTTTATCAAGAAAGGTGTAGGCTTTTGTTATGTAACCACCTAAATCTGTTAACCTGTAGACATCTTAGTGAGTATGTTGAATCCAAGTTTTTATCGGCGAGTATCAAACACTAGTGACAATGTCAAGAAAAATAAAATGAGGGATAGGGATGTGAAGAGAACAATTAAGAGTCAAGAAATTGACCTTTTCATGGTGCTTGAATTACCCCGTGTGTGTGCGTATCTAGTTAAGATTATATCTCTAAAAAAAATATTTTTTTGTACAGGTTGATGTTTTAACTGCATGGTATTGTTTTTTGGAATGGATCCACCTGAGGACACATTTCATGTGTCCTGTTATGAACGCTTGAGACTATCGATATTTGCTATGCATAATATTTGTTCGCATGGACGCTCTAATTGCTTAGTTACATGCTGGTACGTTCTTGTTAAGTAACCACCTTGATCTGCTAACCTCTCTAGTCATCTTAGTCTATTGAACCCTGGTTGTATCGGCACGTATCACGCTAACTAGTGACGACAATTTCAAGAAACATGGCCTACAATTGGAAGCCCGTTCCTAAATACATATGAAACGGCATTATTAAATAGGAAGCTACAAAACAATGTGCACATGCATGCATTGATCATCACATATCTGAAGTTTGATGCCCCTTGTGAAATATTTAGAGCAAGATGCCAAAGTACTTTTAGGTAGGCTTTAAATTATAATATTCATGAAGTGTGGAATGACTCTGAGCTAAATACATACAACATATATTTAGTGACGTCAAAATACATGTGACCGTTAAATTTAACATGTGATAATTTGTTATAATATTATGATAAAATAAGATAATTTAAATTTTTCTGTTTTTTTTCTTTTCTTTTTGTTGCTAAAAAGGAAATGCATTAAAGCGAGAAACCTCGCGAACAACCATATCCGTTACAATCAAATAAAAGTGCCATAGAGGCCTTATCAGAAAGCTTTCAATCCCAGATAAACATATTCGAAAGAGTAAGACCTAAAGTAGTTACAGCATTAGCAACAAAATTTGCCTCTCGATAGACATGCTTCTAAGTTAAGCAGTGGAAAGAAGAAACCAACTATTCAATATCCGCAATTGTATCACGAATTCTCAATGTACATTGCATCTTTCTTCAATCGCATCAATAACCAGTTTTGCGTCTTTCACTAGGATTTTGTGAAGCCTTTCTGCTGTCCAAATCTTAGAGAGCGAACGCTTCAGCTACTGTAATGGTACACATGCCTAAAGAACGAGCACCAACCACTAATGGGCAACCATTTTCATCCCGAACTTTAAAACCAGCCACTCAATTGTTCCTAGCCACACAGCCATCAAAATTAATCTTTGCAAAGCCTGGATCGGGCGGATGCCATTTGTTTATCTCCGTCAGAACCTTCCTGGGATTCCCTCCTATCTTCGAACTAACCTTAAAAAGTCCATCCCAACTGCAACAGCTAGTCAAGGAACCTTAGTAGGATGAGGCTTCGTCTTCCTAAAGATTACATTATTCTTATCATTCCATATTTGCCAGCATATCAATAAGACTTTACTTAACAAAGAAAGATTCTTAGATTCGTCATATGGCAACGAATCAAGCCAACTTGATAAATTGAAACTATTTGTGTGGAGATTTGCCATGTCAACATTAGGGATTGGCTTCCAAACGTTAGTAGCAAAATTGCACTTAGCAAAAACATGATTTTGATTCTCATTATCATTTCCACACAGGACATAAGATTTGTCAATATTAGTTATGAATCTACTCAGCCTGCTCCTTGTTTGGAGCTTGTTTTGAATTTGGAATTAGCTAAACAACTTAACTTTTAGTAGAATAATTAACTTCCATATTTATGTAAGGATTTTCTGCCTATGTATCTAAGATGGTATCACATAAAAATATTTGTTGTTTATGTTGATGTTTTAACTGCATGGTTTTGTTTTTCGGAATGGATCTACTTGAGGACATATTTCATATGTGTCCTGCTATGAACGCTTGAGAATATCGATATTTGCTATGCAAACCATTTGTTCGCATGGACACTCTAACTGCTTAGTTACATGTCGGTCGTCCGTTCTTGTTAAGTAACCACCTTGATCTCTTAACCTCTCTAGACATCTTAGTTTATTGAATCCAAGTTTTTATTTGGTTGTATCGGCAAGTACCATGCACACACTGGTGATGACAATTTCAAGAAACATGGCCTACAATTGGAAGCCCGTTCCTAAATATATGAAACGGCATAGTAAATAAGAATTTACAAAGTAATCTGCTATAATATTCTAATAAAATAAGATAATTGAAAATAAGATTAATAAGCAATGGACGGAGAATTTCATGATATTATATAAATTACCACATTGGGTTCCAAGTTCAAACACCATTCTCTAAGTATAGATTAGTACATAATATCACAGTAAAATCAGAAATGTGTGAAAGTTAATTACTTTCTTGAAAAAGGTTTCCACGCAAGAAAACAAAGCTTAATTATATATTGTGAGACCTATATGATTATAACTACACACAAATAGAAATATATGGAGCAGCCATTCTCGAGAGCTCTGGTTACTTGAACCACAAGGAAAACTTCTACCCACTATAGCCCTAATGCACTCAACTCAATGGGGGAGTTTGTAAGCTTTAATGCGTATACTATATGTGCAGGGATCCCTTGGATTTATAGTGCTCGAATCATAGAGTTCCATCTCACCTAATAGCCAATTACTTTATCCTTACGTCAACATAGAGTCATAGACTCTTTGAACTCCCCTTAGCCTCTGAATATACTATCCAAAACAACTTGTGAGACTACCAATGTTAGTCTAATCAAATCCCTAAATACTAGTTAAATATTGTCACAATAACTACGAGACCAAACCCTAGATGGAAACATGTATCGAGATAACCTCTAATGCTACTAGCTCCCACATGATTAGCAGAAGTACGTAGCGGATGTATTTTGGTCGCGTGGTAACTGGGTAGGGTTTCCATTAATTTCGTCGGCAGGAGGGGACACCCTAACCCTAATACTATAAAAGCATGCATGACGACTGAGAGATTGAGAATAACGACCTATCTTTGTGATGAAGACCCAATAGATATATTACACACATATATTTATAATCACAGGATGACATGTATAAATGTAACAGCAAAGAAGAAGAATCGTATTCTTGCAGAAGAAGAAAGAGTATTCGAAGAGAGAGAGAGAGAAAGAAACAAAGTTTAGACAGAGAAGTGGTTTTTCATTAATAGTTTTTCTTAACAGATTACAATGGCAGTTATCAAAAGTATATATCTAACAAGGTTGCTTACTCCTTAAGTTATTATAAGGATCACAAGATGCTTACACCTGTCACAATTACAATCTTAGGATCACAAGCTGTTAAGCTTGATATACTGTTATCATCCCCCCTCAATCGTAGGTTGAGGTTTGCTCAACTTGAGATTGGAACCGTGTATCTGGAACAAAGGAGTAGACAAACCCTTGGTAAGTATATCAGCAAATTGTTCATTAGAAGAAACAAAATGCACTTGAAGTAACTTCTTGGCAACTTTTTCTCGAACAAAGTGAATATCAACTTCAATGTGCTTTGTCCTTTGGTGCATGACTAAATTGTAAGCTAGTGCTATGGCAGAGAGGTTGTCATAAAACAGAGTAGTTGGACATGACACATCACATTTGAGAAATTGTAGAAGTTGCTTAATCCAGTCAATCTCTGCAGCTGTGGAGGAGAGAGCTCGATATTCAATTTTAGTTGAAGATTTAGAGAGTGTGATTTGTTTCTTAGAAGACCAATAGATGGGACTAGAACCCAAGTAGACCACCAAACCTATAGTAGACCTTTTGTCATTTGGATCCCCAGCCTAGTCAGTATCACCGAATGCATGCAAATCTAAATCTCCTTTACTGAATTGAATACCATAGTCCACTGTTTTTTCAAATATCTAAGAATTCTCTTTATTACTATAAAATGAGATTCCATTGGACAGTGCATAAACCTGATGTACTGAGAAAGCAATATTAGGTCTTGTAAAAGTAAGATATTGCAAAGCACCCACCACACTTCTATACAATACTGGATTATGAAAAGGTTTGCCATCATCCTTAAGTAACCTGTTATAAGGTAGACAAGGTGTGTGACATGATTTGGAGAGAGCCATATTAGTCTTGTTTAGCAAATCTGTTGCATACTTGGACTATGAAAGAAATAAACCAGTGGCACTATGAGTGATTTGGATCCCTAAAAAATAATGTAAGGGCCCCAAATCTTTAATATCAAATTCATGAGCTGAAGACTGGATGACATCTTGAAGCTGCAGTAGCATTGCCTGTGATGATTATATCATCTACATACAACAAGAGAATCACCACAGAATTCCCAACATGCTTCATAAATAATGATGAATCAGAATAAGTAGTGAGAAATCCCAGAGAAAGCAAGAAATTGGTGAACCTCTCATTCCAAGCCCTTGGGGCTTGTTTTAAACCATATAGAGATTTAGGCAACTTGCAGACATGAGAAGGCTATTGAGAGTTTATAAACCCTAGGGGTTGAGACATGTAGACCTCTTCCTATAAAATGTCGTGAAGGAAGGCATTCTTCACTTCAAGTTGCCTTAAAGACCAACCAAACTGTGTAGAGCTAAGATTAATCTAACAGTTGTAAGTTTAACAACTGGACTAAAGGTCTCCCCATCGTCAATCCCTTCTTCTTGATTGAAGCCTTTAGCAACAAGTTTGACTTTTTACCTTAATATAGTACCATTTGCATTTCTTTTAATTTTGAAGACATTTGCACCCTACTAAGTTCTTATTTGCAGGAAGAGGAACCAAGACCAAGTGCCCTGAGAATGCAAGGCTAAGAGTTATTCTTCCATAATTACACACCAAACTGAGGATTTAAGAGCTGACTTGTAAATGGATGGTTCCACTTAAGTTAAATCAACTGATTTCTCATCTGCAACTGTTGAAAGAAATAATTTGGGCTTAAAGATATCACTCTTGGATCTTGTTTACATAGCATAAGTATTCACAAGTAGTATAGAGAGAATAACTTGTAAGCTCTCAAGTTGAAACTCAGTGGATATCCTAGTGTTGTCATGAGAGTTGGATCCAAAGGACAAATCTGTAGCCACAGGAAAAGTAGGAAGAACAGACTGTGTTGAAGTTGTTGTAATGGATTCAACAACTAGGTTTATAGGTCTAAGTGGAGATGATGATATAGTAGGTGACATAAGGACAGGCATAATAGATGCAGTTGATATGGGAGCAACATGATTGTCATGTGTAACAGATGGCATGAGAGCATAAAAATACATACTGGAAGAAATAAAATAGGACTGAGATATGTGTTTGGAAGACAACATGGCATAGAGAAATTCGCTCTCATAAAAAATGACATGCCTAGAGATATAAACCTTCTATTGATTCACCTTATAGCATATGTAGCCTTTGTATCTGGAAGCATAGCCTAAAAAGACACATTTTGTGGTTTTAGGTTGTAACTTTGTACTATTATAAGGTTTCAACAGTGGGAAACAAGAACAACCAAAGATCCTAAGATGATTGATGTCTGGAATGTGTTTAACTAACAATTCAAATGGTGATTTGTTATTTAGTGTTGGAGTTGGCATTCTGTTTATGAGGTAGACATCAACTTGACAAGCAAGATACCAGAATTTGGGGGGCAATGAGGCAGTTTGTAAGAGGGTTATAGTTGTTTCAACAATGTGTTTATGCTTCCTCTTAGTTAAGCCATTTTGTTCAGCGGTATATGGGCATGAAAGTTGGTGTTTAATACCCTTATTCAAAAGAAACTATTGAAATGTCATGCTAATATATTCACCTCCTCCATCACTTTGTAATGTTTTAACAAAAATGGCAAAGTGATTCAACACAAAGTTGTAAAAGGCAATGAAAGTTGAACAAACATCAATTTTATTGATTATAGGAAAAATTCAACAATATCTAGTGCATTCATTAATGAATGTCACATAGTATTTAAAACCCTCTACATAATTACATGGAGAATGACCCCAGACATCATTGTGAACAATATCAAAAGGATGTAAGGACTTAGAGGTAGAAGGAACAAATGGCAATTTACAAAACTTTCCCTCTAGACATGTATGCCACATCACAAACTTGTCATTAGGTATAACAGAGACATTGCACTTTCTTAACATTGTAGAAACTATAGAATTGGATGGATGGCCTAATCTACTATTCCATAGATTAGAAGATACTTGTTGTCCAAGAAAAGCAACTTGTACTTTGGGTTGTGAAGAATGGTGTGAGGCTGGGAGAGGAATATGATATAATCCATTACTGCAAAGTCCCTTGAATAGAATCTTCCATGTGGCTTTGTCCAGGATCCAAAAACAGAAAGCATCATATATTAACTAGCAATTATTATCCAAGCATAATTTATGCATAGATAAAAGATTCTGAGTTCATTTAGGGACATATAGAACTGAATTAAGGCGCAGTGGTTTAAGAGGTGTATGGAGCATGGAAGAACCAATGTGGGAGATTGATAAACCTGCACCATCAACAATTGTTTAGATTATTTCATTGGAAGGAAATTGAGAAGCTAGTGACAAGTTATTGAGATCCACAGTCATATGAGATGTTGCCCAAAATCAGTAAGCCACATTTGTTAAGGGGGAGCACTTGGAATAGTTGATAGAGCAGCAACATGCATAGATGACACTTGCTAAGATTGAATGTTTGCATTTCTGAAGTGACAAAATGGGGCACTGTGATTCCTTTTCCCACATATTTGACATCCTTCTGTAACAAGATTGTCAGTATTTCTAAATCTGCAAGTAACAGCTAGATGTCCATATTTACCAAATATTTGACATGGAGTCTAGGAAAACCTTTATGATCTTGGTGGAGAAGTACCAAGAATACCATGAGCATTGTTATTGAAGTTACCAGACTTTGCAACTGCCAAATCGAGATTGAGAATTATAGTAATGCTTGCCTTTACCCTTGTTTCTATTGTAATTTCACTTATAGCCAGAACCATTAGACTGATAAAAACCTCTTTGAGAACCATATAAACCTCCATTTGAGGAATTACCATTTTTAAAGGAACTCTCATAATGCTGATTATCTTCAAAGTTAGAAGACTTAGATGAACCAGAGAGATTATTAGCCACCATTGCATAAAGGAAATAAGTGACAGGAACATTAGCAATCATTGCTTCTTCAGCAAGTAACTATGAGTGAAGATCCTTCATAAAAATAACATTTTCCCTACCCCTAATAATAGTTCTCAATGTATTATATTCAGAAGACAGACCATTAAAAGTCAAGATCACAATGTCACCGTCATCAAATAAACTCTAGTAGCAACCAAGTAATCACGGGCTTTTTTAATACGTTGAAGATATAAAGAAATGGAATATATACGTTTCTTGATGTTCTGCAACTCAGATTTCATTTGAAAGATTGTAGCACGAGTGACAATGGAGAACTGTTCCTTAAGACGAACCCATAAATCTCGAGCACTGGTACTATCTATAGCACAAGAGATTGCAAAAGGAAACAATGTGGTTGTAATGAGTTGCATGAGAGCCCGATCATGCATCTTCCAAATCTTGTAATCATCATTGTCAATTCTCAAATTAGAATCACTGGAAGACACAGTGGAATCACTTGAAAGCTAAGTATCAAATCTTAGAGGTCAAGGGTTTGTACCATCCACAAAACCCATAATATCATGGCCTTCCGAAAAAAGCTCTATCTGAAAATGCCATATGATGTAGTTGGATTCATCAAGTTTCACAGAAACACAGGACGAAACTGATGAAATTAAAGAAGTAATCGGGGATTGAAGAATCTGCAATTGCGTTACAGTCACCATGATCGAATACCAAGCAAGATTCTAAAGAAAACAGTTGACAGATTTTCTGAAGACTTTGGCTAAAGTTCAGATTAATCTACCATTAATTGATGCAATCAAGAACATTCCAGCTTATGCCAAGTTTTTTAAGGATGTTTACACAAAGAAAAAGAAGCTTTTGGATTCCAAAAAAGTGATTCTAACGGAACAATGCAGTGCGGTCTTATTGCATAAATTGCTTCCTCTTTAAGGTGTAAGATCAAACACCTTGTGTGGAAGATTACGAGGACCGAGAAACAAAGAAGAAGAGGGTAATTAGAAACCCTAAATTGAGTAGCAGAGCGGAAGCAAAAGAACCAATATCAATAAACCGTCAAGCACAGAGCTCTTCTGACGAATGATACCATGTAAATGTAACAGCAAAGAAGAAAAATTGTATTCTTGTAGAAGAAGAAAGAGTATTCAAAGAGAGAGAAAGAGAGAAAGAGAGAAAGTTTAGACAAAGAAGTGGTTTTTCATTAACAGTTTTTCTTAACAGATTACAATGGTAGTTATCAAAGGTATATATCTAACAAGGTTGCTTACTCCTTAAGCTATTACAAAAATTATAAGATGCTTACACCTGTCACAATTACAACCACAGGATCACAAACTGTTAAGCTTGGTATACTGTTATCAACATGCACTGTAGCCACATCTAACATTTTTAAATTTAGTAATTTATTTTAATAGTATTTAACATCGAATGATATGAAAAATGTATGATTAAAACTGAAAATAGACAATTATTAGGGAATATAAAATTTAACGATAAAGAGAGAATTCCTCAAAGTTGATTGTGGTGGGTTGGTCACTTGGTTAACCTCCCGATTCCATCAATTATTATTCCAAGTGAAACAAAAAGGCTTTTGTAGCTCGTGGTCTTTTGGGGTCAAAAAGTACGGTAGGATTCATGCATGCAACAAATTAAGGGTCATCAATCAGCAAGAAAAAGGCGAAAGAAAACAGACAAAAGAACATTGGGTGGGACATTCTATCTATGCAATATGATTGTGACTAACGAAAAACTCGGCTAACGGCATGATATATGTGATATGTGTATACAACAAACAAATTAACAAGAACAGTATTATATAAATAACTAATCATTTGCTTTAATCTGATTAGTTTCTCATAATTATTCCCTTTGTTTTCCTCGACTGCTATAAGCATTAGGCATTATTGTTAAGGAAAAAATAACTCATCGCACAGTATTTTAATCATTATACACCTATTTGTTTATATATGTTCATCAGAATTAATAAATAAAAAATAAAAAAAAAGGGACTTTAAGTCAACAAAGATTTTTGCTTGCGAGTCTCAAGAGAAATACTTGTCGTACATAGTCTTACATTTCCTTTGCAACTAGACTGTTTCTCTTACTCGAACTCCTGACCAATATTTTTGTTGGGCCAAGTCTCGCTCTCAATGGAAATAAATAAAAACACGAATAAATCAAATAAAAATCCATGATATTTCAGTCACAAAAGATCATCAGACTGACTAAATCAAATAAAAAATGAATAAAATTAAGTAGGTATTATGCAAGTAGAGAATTAGAGTATGTGATTATCATTTCTTATTGTTATACAAGATGTAATCAATTAATACGTATATTTCACGTTGACGCATCCAAATTACTCTTTACTAAGATCTAACCAACATGGTGCATCACGAAGTTGTTAACGAGATGTCGATATCTTATATTAATTAAGACGTAAACGATTGAAAATGTCAGATTCCTTAATTACTGATTATAGTTAATCACGTGCATGGTAATTACCACCAATACACATTGACACAACCGTTTGCTTTTGGAAATAGTACAATATAAAGTATAATAGTTTTATGATTCTTTCTATGGTACGTACTTTTTAAATATAGTACTACATAACGTGAAAACCCTCCTAGTAAATTATGTTTCTAATTATCTTTCTTAACCATCATGGGAAGGTCCAGTGTGTAAGGTAAATTCCAGACTCGTATTTTAGACAATTCATTATGCGTTTAATTTTTTATGTTGGTTAATCACACTATAACTAGAGAAGGCTAAAATATCTCTGTGAATCTTCCTCACCAATTAAAAAGTGACATGCCGTAACTTGGCAATCAGCTGGCCCCTTTTTTTCTTCTTTTAGGAAAAAAAAAAATCCTTCTTAATCTTCATTTTGTTCGATGTTTGTTTAATATATACATCAAAGTTTCTTTGTTATATGTCACCACAGAGAAAAGTTTTTGTTGTTGTTAGGAAAAGTCTATGGGCCAATCACTTTATTAAAAGGGGTCGGTCAAATGAAGTTGTAATTGCTCCTACGAGCTAATCTTGTGATTCTTTTTCAACAAAGGCCGCTCTTTATGTTCTTTTTGTCTATAAAGGAAACAAACTTAACTAATAATTCCACATATTTATATCATTGCTATGCATACTAAAACGACTTTATCAAAACTACATAATTAGTTCTAAACTAATTCAAGTCACATTTCCTAAGTCATTGCTTGAAGAAATGACTTTAACTCCATGAACTATATAGGCTTTGTTGCAGTGCACTTGGAAAATTAATAGATAAGAGTTACCTAGTTTTCCACAAGTGAACACATTTCAAAAACAATTATATGAGATGCCAATTGCAATATGTATATTTGTGATCATTACGATGTTGTAACTGGGATGCTGAAAATGTTGATCTCATACTAATTGTCCAACCCTGTGAAAGTAGGTCACGTAAGTGGCCACTAGATTCAAGTTATACATAATAAATTAGAATGAATGTCATTTTCTAAATCTTGTTTACGTTGCTAATTAATACTACTGTTTAATGATATTCCTCTTGACTTGTAAGTGAGAGGTCTTAGGGTCGATTATCACCAAATGCGAATTTGAACCACTTTATTGCTAACCCATTGTAAGGCTAAACTCATCCCCTATACCTTAGTATAGATAATATTGTTTGTTCATAAAATAGAAATCTTGTTTACGCTAACGGAACTAGATGAACCGTTATAAGGTTTATATCCAATCTGAGGTTCTTACTTAAAAATGCCTTGAATTCATGTCTTCTACTTTTAATTTTTAACAAATTTGGAAGCCAATTTCCATTTCTTCTTGAAAATGTCTTGGACTTGAGAACTTTATTGCAGCACAGAAGATATTTTTATTTTTATGAATTAAGAAGATAATCTTCTACCTCTTCTGTAGAAACATTATCTTCCACCTGTTTAATGAAAAAGTAATCTTTTAAGTCCATTGATATTTTTTTACTTTCTTTAAATGAAAGGAGATGAAAATATAAGTTAGGGTTTAAGGTAGACAAATGTCTCCCACACCCAACCTTTTTTTTTTTTTTTAATTAAGCAAACCAAGATAATTAATATCCTTATCAGTCTTTTTGCAAATAGACAAATTTGTAATTAAAAAATTCATTAAAAGGTTGGTGGGGAGATAAGATATTGGGATGTAAATAACATCACTCTTTTATTTTTATGACTTAAGAAGATAACATTATCCTGATGTTTTTTTGGGATTCCTACTACAAAGAGGCAAATGCGCATGATATATATTTACCATCTCTTTTCTTGTGCTCGCAAGCTCTATATGGGTTCTCTATAATTTATTTATTTGAGTTACATGTGTTCTTTTAATTTAATTTATCGTTAATTTTTTATTTATTATTAAAAAAATAAATTCAAAAGTTAATATTGTTAAGTATGACTTCAGTAAACGGTCAAATGAGGCTATTTTAGAAAAAAAAAAATCACTCAGTACTACGGTCTGGTGATATTCATCTTTACTTGAAAGTGAGAGGTCTTAGGTACGAATCTTGTAGATAACGAATTCGATACTAAATTAGACTACTCATTATGTGGTTTAGTCAAACTCTGTCTCTTCTTAGTATAAAAATATCGATACACTCAGGAAAAAAAAAAAAAAAAAAGGGTCAAATGTCAACACTCCAAAAGGGTTTATGAGCTTAAGAAACTCCCCCCTCACCTTCTCCACCCAATCACGCATGCGCTGTGGGGGCACTTTCGTCCATCCACACTCCCCAAACACTTTCTCAACAACTCTTCCAAGTGCGGGACCCACACCCAATATCCTCATGGATTTCGTTACCCCAGATTATCAGGTCCCGATAACACCGTTCACGTGTACGACAACGATTCACCCGCACGTGTAACCCGAAGCCCCAAACAAAAAAGCAAAACGGTTTCGGGAAACTGACAAAACGGCAGTGCATGGGAGAAGCAGTGGAGAAAGCATGAACCGAAAAAGTAAAAATAACAATAATGCTGATGCCAATACTGTAAATAAAAATAATTAATCAACGGCCCACTATACTATTTTTTAAATTATTAAAATATTGGGTTTACGTTACCGCGAAACCGATGGAAACCGTTGTCTGTCGCAGCAGCGTCTTTATACTCTCTCTCCCTTAGTTCACACGTGCGCGTATCAGAAAACTCAGACGTAACGTACTACTGACACGATTCTTTTGCTTTATTTTTTCTTTTTCAGGGTTTCTGGTTTGCATGGTGGGTTGTTTTTTGAAAAATATTTTTACTCACCAACCTTATGAGTTGTGGCGTTCAATATTTTAGGGGTTTTTTGATATAGGTCCAAATTAACTAAAAATTAGATCTATTTCAAAATGTGGTTTATAAAATTGAACCTATTTCAAAATTTTCCATTATTTTATTGGTTATCGTTGTTTGTGTCATACTTTATTAATTTTAAATTATTAAATATCGATCAATTCTATAACTTCAAGAATCTCACTGAAGTATTGATGCTGAGGCATCCTATCGAACCACACGAATTCATCCTCAGTCAAGAGACCAATCACGACATAACATGTGTCAACATCGAAAGTTGGAGACTCCTCAATTATAAAAAAAAACCATTTTCCTACTATTATTTCTCAGTGTCATTATAATACTCAAACTCATCAATAGAATTCACTACATGATGCTTGAACCTATGTATTATGTAAACTCTTCACTATTAATGAGAACTCATCTACCCTTATGAACATAGCCTAACTTAGGGTGAACGACGCATATATTGTGTTTGCTTCCTTATTTCTATCTCTCTACATATTCACTTACACTTAGTAACCAGAGCAATCTTGTAAGGGCCAAAAATTTAACTTTATTTAATATTTTACGTTGTTTGAAAATCTCACTCATTTTGTACATCAACACTCATTACTAATTTTAGGTTTCAAAATTTGTGTAATAAGCTGATGAGCAACATCACCACTTAACCGTAGTGTGCAAAATTACACTCCTAGTGCTTTTCTTACTACTCACTTTCATCTATCTGTTGCGCAGATTCGGGGCAACAACAACGAGATCTTTCATTCACTCTCTTTTTTGATGTGATATTTTCTTTGTGAGATGGGATTAACTTTTATCTTTCTTTTCTTTTTGCTACCAATTCTTTTAGTTTTTCAATGCCAAATGGAATGATGAGTGTTCTTGGGGCAAATAAAATGTAATGATGGGTATGGCTACGTTCGTTGTGCAAAGTTTAAAGCGAAGTACTTGCATGCATTGCATTGTCAAACAAGTTTCCTTGGTTTTACTTTAGGGGAAAAAGAAAAGGAAAGAAAAGGAGTTTTCACCCATTGTTTATTTTTTATTATTTTTGTTATTCAAAAGGCGAAATTTTTAGTACAACCAGATTCAATACAATCAAATAGAACATTTTATTTGTTTTCGGTGTAAATAATGTTATTTTTTTAATAGACATGTAAATTGATCATCTTTTTAATACTAACGAGTCCCACATTTAATGATGAAGTTCTCTTTTATATGAAAATGATTAGCAATGTGATTATTTTTGTGTTTTAATAGCATTTTTTGCCAAAATACAAAATAGAGCCAAAACCTTTAATCGAATAAATATAATATTTATGTGGTTGGAAATTATTGTGATCTTGGAATAAGCCGCTCAATGACACACTCACTTTTTTTCTTTTGGTCTGAAAAGATAGTTTAATTAATTTGACAGAAGGTTACAAGTCAACATAAAGGAAGGCAAAATAACCCAAATACATTGAGGGGAAACCAATTCAGAAGGCATGAGTTTGGCTGCTCAACACTTGAATCAAGGGACAGTCTATCAACTCCAGGCTTGTGGCCTCGGTGTTCGTATCTGAAGTCTTTGTGCCTTATAGGGATTCTTACTAGCCCTCTAACCTTTCGTATTTATGGATGCAAATTCCATTCAAGGTTGGATTGATGAAATCACACCTACAAGACAAATAACATCATTAACTTAACTGGTAAACAACCGAGAAAAGGGGGAAAGTGTCCGTCAATGAGCCTTCGATTCCTAAGTCAGAAGTAGCTTGAGATAAACTAGAATATAGAGAATTCTGAGTAGCAAGTGGCGACTACCGATCTCCTTGTTCAACTTGGATATTTATAGAAGAGACTCCTCGCAGGCAGTTGGAAAGTGAGGCCGCAACCCATGTTAGGTAGACCACTATGTTCTACTAGCGTGGTGCATACCACACTCCTCATGCAGCTAGGGGATCCGGGAGTCTCTGGTGGTAAGCCTATGGAAGGTAGATCCGCTACAGCGCAAATCACTCAAAGGAGACTCTGAAAGGCCGATCCCTGTCTCCTTAAGTCAGGGCACGGTGCTAGGATTGGCATATCATGGGCTTGAAGGACACCTTGATATGTATATGAGCTCGAAAACCCAAGACCTGTTGGGCAGGGAGATGCTCAGCCACTCAAGGTCCGGTGTGGTTTGCTCACGAGTCAAGGGTAAATGCATCATATTGAACTAAAAGTCTATGTGTCTTTTTTGTATTTGTTGTTAATTTATGTCTTCACAACATTGGCTCTTTTGGCTATCTTCCAACTCTTTCTAAGCTAGTTGTGGCATGGTCTGTCAAATACCTTATGTGGGTAACATAAATTGCACGGACCTAACATTCGTGAACAAATTTTTCCTCCGACAAAAGACCTTCTCAAAACCTGACAGGCTAAGTTCGGACTCCTCAGGCTCAGAGCTCTTGTAACTCGTCTCTGAAAGACCTTAAACAAGCATGGCACGGCCAAGAGCCACCTCAGCTAGCTCCGTGCCTAGACTTGAGCCACAAGGAAAAAATTTGGCTCAGAATTTCCTGCGTATCTAGATATCCCATTAACTTCATGTTTGATGCCTGATTTTATTTAGTTTTGGATTCCAGCGCAAGCATGTGGTTCCGGCTAAGATTACAATCTTTTTATATATTCCCCAGAAATTAAGATACACCTACAATTTAGGTTCACTTCTCATTCAAAGGCTAAACCTGCACACTATATAGGGATGCTCTCTTTTTTTTTCTTTCTTTAAAAAAAAAAAAACGATATTATCTACACTAATAGGGAGGGGGTGAGCTTAGGCTCACAATAGGCTAGCAATAATGTGGTTTAAATTTGTTTTTTGCAAGAATCGAACCTAAGATATCTCACTTATAAGTAAAGATGAATACCACTAGACCGTGGTACTAAGTGGCATAATAATGCTCTTCTTAAACCTGAATGGTAACTGAGAAAAGAACATAAGGACTGCAAACATAGTTGTGATGTGAGCCAAAAAGACTCCGATGCCTAAATTATTGCTTTCACATTTAATTATATAGATTTGTTTAGTAATTACGATGGTTTTCAAGTCTAGACCATCGAAATAAATTTACATGATTTGGCAAGCCATTTTCCCATTTATATATTCTCCATGGATTTGGAATAAGTTGAAGACATTAACATAGTCTATGACAAAATAACCAACCTTTGAGTAATATCCCCTAAGCATAATTCCACTTGAAGTTTAGTTTTGGTTTCATTTCATTGCGAGCACAGAATTGTTGCAAGTTTATCTTTCGAAAACTTTGTCGACTAGCCAATTCTAGTTGGTCGTCGATACTTATAAGAGAAGAAAACAATTCATATATTTAAGAGATGTACTAATTGGAGAAGGCTTAGATGGGCAACCAATTGCAATTGAATGTAACCTTAAAGAGAGGGGATGAGTTTAGCCTCACAATGAGTTAGCAATAATGTGGTGGAAGTGCTTTTAAAATCACAGGAAATGTTTTTAGATAATGTATTTGAGTTCACTTCAAGATTTACTTGCATTTTTACTAAGAATAAGTTCCAAAAACACTTTCACCAAAAGTATTTGCAATCATTTTAAAGCTCTTACAAACAAGCTCAGGTACTTTGGGTGGCTGAATATATGAAAATATGTTTATGTGAGGAAAATTCTTCTAGGGATATTTGCATAGCGATTGTTATGAGTTTAGAAATGATACGTCCGAAGGTATGTTAGGAATCGTTGAATAAATACAATTGTCCCGCATGCAAGAAGTGGTTGTTTGTAGAAATGTACATTAAAGTGATAGCTCTTGTTAAATTGCACCACGGTTATTTTGAGATAAAACTCGACATCTGAAGGCCTATAAGGTCCAAGACATGAGATCCAACAAAATTGTGATTTTTCTCTTTTTATTGCATCTCATTATTAGAAAACTATCGTTTTATGTTTATGATTAGATAAGAAGGATGAATAATTCTTTTTCGATGAGAAAAAGAAAATTCCAGAATTCTTTTATTTGCATCTAACCTGTCATTTTTTTTCTAGGTCATATACATTTAATCTGCCGTTATTGCCAGAAAAACTTTTGAGACAACTCTGATTCTAAAAGTTTACAAAAATTTGAAATTTTTGAATTTGGAAATTTTGATTAAAAATTTTTGGAATGGAAATTGACAAATTTGTTTCCAATCCGATTCATTCGGAATTCACCTTTAATTTCAATGTTGATATTTGTAAAAGAGTAATGTTAGGTAGACTAATTTTTGAAACCAAATTTACAAACATATGATATGTCACCAATAAGAAATAAACACGTTAATTAACATTTAAGTAATAATCTTAACATCAACAACCATATTATATAATTTACAAAATTTAATCTAAATAGTTAATTTTTTTAGCATTACCTTTTATAAAATAATCATCTCTGCTAATTTATCCTTTTGTTTTCACAAATCATAGACATCTAAAACCTGCCATAGCTACTCAACTCTTAATTTGGTCAAATGAAAAACGTTTGCTTGCAGAAGAACACGAAAAAAGCACTTTGCTTAGGCTGGTACATTTTGCCAAGCTGGATCCTGCAACAAGGACGCATGCACTTAAAAAAATGGAACAATACAAAGAAAAGAAGGCAGAAAAAGAAAGAAATCTGTTCAATATATTCCCTTAAGTTAAAAGGTTTAAATGGAAGCAGAAGTAAAATAATAAAAGGAAATAAAATTTAGACAAATAGAAAGTACTTAAATATTATTGGATAAGTACAATTAGAAGTTTTGGTGTTAGTTTGAAAATCAATCCTGAGTTTTTAATTTTTTCAACTTACACTATGTTATTTTAAAATTCTTTCAATTTACATCTTTCTTTAAATTATAGTCCTATTGTCAAAAGAGACACAACAAAATGTGTAAATTTGAGAAGAATTGTACTAAATTTTGTTATGGAATTTAGTTGGTCTCAGATTCTCAAGTCCATAATAAAGACTACAATGTAACGGTTAATGTAAATTGAACGAATTTCAAAATATTAATGTAATATGAAAAATTTAAAACTTCGTATTCCGTTTTAAAATTGACATCAATCTTCGTTGTGAAATGTATTTAGTCTGAATATTATATACGGAAAATAAAAAATGAACCTCGTCGGATTCTTTTTGTGGGGATCTTAGGGATCCCATGATCGTGACTGTTTATCGTACGTCGTGCGATCAGTTTTCGTTAGGTATTATCTATATTTGATTTTAAATTTTAAATTTTAAATTTTAAAATAATTTATTATCGTACAATGTACGATGAACTGTCATAATCACAGAATTTCCAAAATTCCTAGGAAAAGAATCCAAGGGAAAAAAATATATAATGAAGATAGTATTTTCAGTTATGGGAAATGAGAGAGCACAGAAGGGCAATGACCGGTGGTTGGGATGAAGCTCAAGTCTACGGTCCTTGAAAATTTCCGTTATTTAAAAAAACAAAATGGCAAAGGAAATGTTTCGGAAACAGACAAACAGATTCTGGTTTCCCCAAAAACCAATGCCAACACACAAGAAAAAAAATATAAAAAAGGAGGATGAGACAAAACCGAAGCAATGCAGCACTACGACTACAAGTAGGAGTACTTCTACGACTACATAGATACCCCCCTACCCAACCCTCTCACGAATATCACAAACTCAAAAGCATCAGTCTTTAGAGAGAGAGAAGGAGAGAGAGAGGCTTTGATCCCCACCACCAAGACGGGCATCACCCACACGAGCGGTTCTCGAAGTGCATGCACAACAGCAGCACAGACTTTCCTGCTTTCCAAACAATCCCACCGCCCCATTTTTCTATTTGAGAGAGAGAGGAGACAGATGATGATATCAGTCTCAAAATAAGCACCCTGGCTCTCTGAGAGGAGGAGAGAATCACAGTTCAACCGTGTGGTTTTTTGTTTATTTCTCTCCCAAACAAAACCCATCTCTTTGTTTCCTGTTCCCATTTCTTGTTTAATCGATTTTCTTCTGATTTCTGCCTTTTCTCTTGCATTTTCTCTCTCTTTCTTTCCTGCCAAACAGACCCTTGTTTAAGTGAGTGATCTCACAGATAGAGTGTGATCTAACAGAAGAAAACCCAGGTCCTGGTTTCTGCTGTCCTGCCTTGTGGCATTGCACTTTTTCTCTTTGATTAAAAAGACCACCCCAAGTTTTCTGCTTTTTTTCCGCTTCCATTTTCATTGATTCTGCATCTTGGGTTTTTACCCTTCTGATTTTCTTTTTGGTGCGTTAGTTCTCCAACTGAGAGGTACTGATGGCGTTTCGACATCTGATGAGTGATTGTGATGGTTTTACCAGATACCAAGATTTGAACTTTTTGCCACCACCTCCTGTTTCTAATCAACTTTCTCTCTCAAACATCTTTGGTGGTTCTACTTCTGCAATGGGGGTTGTGCCTTTCAGTCCCTCATCATCCCAACAAACCAACAAACCATGGAGTTTTCAGGCTTTGGAAAATGGGGGACCAAAAAATATAAGTGATCTTGGTGTGCTTTCTGGGGTTGATCAGAAAAGCCCCACGCCTTTGAATTTGAATCTTGTTGGAGAGGAAGATGATGATGAGGGTAGGAGTCCTGCTGGTGGGAGAACTAGTGCTAAGAGATGTGTCAGAGGCCATTGGAGACCAGCTGAAGATTCAAAGCTCAAAGAACTTGTGGGACAATATGGTCCTCAAAACTGGAACGTTATAGCTGAGCATCTTGATGGTAGATCAGGTAAATTTTATATCCCCCTCTTTGGATTTTGGTACTTTGAAAGTTAAATGATTTCCGCACAACTGTTTTCTACTGTTCTCACCCATATATATTTCTGTCCCTCGGATGTAAACTATTTAATCTAACATTGTTCATCATCTGATTTTTTATTTGTAGGGAAGAGTTGCAGATTGAGGTGGTTCAACCAGCTAGATCCAAGGATCAACAGAGGGGCATTCAGTGAGGAGGAAGAAGAGAGGCTGTTGGCAGCCCACAGACTCTATGGCAACAAATGGGCAATGATTGCAAGGCTTTTCCCTGGAAGGACTGACAATGCTGTGAAGAACCATTGGCATGTGATCATGGCCAGAAGCCGCAGAGAGCAATCCCATGTTTTCAAGAGGAGAAAGCCCTCTTCTCCTCCACCTCCTTCCCCTCTTCCTCATGTGGTTGCTAATTTCCCGAAGAATCCTTCCACCAGTACTGAATCAACCGTCTCAATAAGCACCATCAATGATGACAGCACTCAGTCTGCCTCAACATGCACTAATCTCTCCCTCACTCCCTCAAACAAACCACCTCCCACCTTTTTCTCCAAGTTCCATCCTTTTCATCGCCCCCAAATCATTGGATCACCTATAGGTATGTGACTGTTCCTTATGTTACCTCTTTTTCAATTTATAAATGAATCATAAAAAATGCATGACCAAATTGTTCAATGGTCGGATGCGATATCATACCAAACTCACATTCACCGGATCTCATCAGAACTCTGAAGTTAAATGAGTTTGAACGAGAGAGTACGGGATGGAACTTGGATCACCTTATTGTTTCTGATGTGGTTAATAATTTATTTAAGAATTTTAATCTATATATATATATATATTTTTTTTTCTTTTTGTTGTTGCAGGCTCATCATCATCAAGTGATGGGGGATTTAACAAGATGATTGGTAGCAATGGTAATGGTTTCTGCGAGAGCACTGGGCCAGTGAGAGGAGTTGGAGCAGCAGCTGCAGCTATGAAGGGTGTGGATAATTCTGGTCATCAATCAGATTCAGAAATTTCTGGGGACGAGTCAGTCACCACCACTAGTACCAATCGGTCATTATCTGGGGAAGATCAAGATCTGCATCATGAAAAGACCACCACCATCCATTTCATTGATTTCCTTGGAGTAGGCACTGCTTAAAAAACCGATGGTGGTTTTGAGCTAGCAGAAGCGGATTTTCTAGTATGCTTCGGGATATTCAGAAAAAAGCCTTAAAACTTCAGTAAAAGTACAAGAGCTTAAACTCAGCGATGTGGCAAAAGTAGGTCTGCAGATTAGAGGGGGGCATCATCTCTAGTCTTTGTGTACAGCAAGTTCTATATAAGGCCAAAGGGAAACTACAGTGAAACTAGGTAAAAATTCAGGGGAGAGAGTTAAAAATATTTAAGAGTGGGTTAAAAGTGAAAGTCTTTGGATGTGTTTGTTCTGTGGCATTTTGTACACAAAGTTGCTTCCTGCAGGCTTACTACTTGCTGACTCAAATCAATGGATCGACCTGCCCATATTGTCCATGACTAGTGTTTTGAATGTCAATTTTGTCCATGTCAAATGTGAGTTCTGGTGTTACTTGTTTGACCACGTTTTCCTCGCCCTTGCATTTACTACCCTCCACCTTTTGTGCCTATGGTTTTTGCTTTTGCTTGTCCAATTGCCCTGCACCTGTATGAACCTAACGTGCAGGCAATAATGCAGTTCCTACATGATGTTTAAAACTGAGATTTCAGAGGGGCTAATTGGATAAATCACGGGACGAAACGCCAGATAGTACTTCTACAATAGTACGACTTCAAGAAAACGAGAAATTTGAAAAAATAATCAAAATTTAGAGTTTATATAGAATTGTGCGCTGGTAGATTTTTTAGTATCTACGCGAGAGGATTAAAATCATATAAAATACTCGCAAGAGAATAAAATTGTTATAGTAAGAATGCTCAAGGTTGTTCTTATCTTTATTAATTAATGAAATCATATTTGTCAACTAAAAGAGGGTAAAAAGACAACTTAGTCGTCTATCACACAAAAAAAAATGATGGGTAATAATGTAATTTCACAGGGCCAAATTTTACTGTTTCTTTATTGAAACCTCACCTACAGTTGATGTTAAAATATCTTTAATATTTAAAATTAAAAAAAAAACCAAAAAAAAAAACTCTCTCTCTCTATCTTCTTCTCATTTTCTAAAAAAAAAATATGTTCATACACACAAAGTGTGTAGACAAATATTAGTAGGGATTAATTAAAACAATTTATATAAAACCAAATCTTAAATGATTACTTGAAACAAAGTTTTGCAAAAATTGATTTTGGATTTTAAAATATTAAAAACAAATTAAAGAAATCAGCAAAAGACCAGTTTAAAAGAAAACAATTAGAAAGGAAACAGTTTTTAAATATCAAAGTGTAGAAGTACTAGGTTCCGCAATCATCTTAACAATCTTATGTAATTTTATCAACTATTTATGAATTACGCTTGCAACTTTGAATTGCATCCAATTACTTATCTACATTCTAATGGGCACGAAACATTAAGATACAAAGACAGTTTAAACACAATGATTAATAATTCAAAGCAAACATACATAATATCATAAGAAATTAAATAAAACCTACATATTCATATTAAGGCTCATGGCCTCGCCCTAGCAAAAGAAAGTTAGTTACGCATATTCATGTTAAATCAAAAGGATTTTTTTTATCAAAATAGAAAAAGAATGAAAACACATTGTAGAATAAAGTTTGAAATTTGCCTGAGCCTTCGGCAATCTCTTTCAAAGTTTCGTAGAGACTTACTATGGCCGGCCACCCTTATTTATAGTACTACAATTGAAATTCTTCCTAGAAAGTCTTAGAATAAAATTAGGAAACAAAATAAATTAAGAGAAATTAGGAAACAAACTCCTAAATAATAAAGGAGAATCTGACATACAACTAATTAGTCACGCGACTAATCAGCCACGGCCTTGTCAACCTTCAAAACAAGCCCAAAATAGCTTGTTTTAAAGTTTAAGATGTCTTGGAACACTTTTTTAGAAGGACCCAAGCCCAAAAGAGGCCATCTGGACTCCAAAAATTGCAATTAAGTCCAAAATGTCAGTTTTCCAACATTGCACCCTACTCCTTTGTTTCATTGCCATAAATAATCTGTTTGGTAGAAAAATTGATACGAATATTCTCCAATTTGAATCACTCCAAAATTCATCCGTTTGATCACTTTTTGTTCAAGAGGAAGTCGCATGTTCTACATTGAAAATATAAAGCAAAGTATCAAAATTCACCAAAATAAATACCAAAACATACTAAGAATAGGGTTAAATATATAATACAAAATCGACTCATCATGCCACTTTTTTAAGTTTATGACAATTATAACTAATAGTTGATATGAAAATACTAATGTATATATTCTTAAAATGACGTTTTTCAGAAGAACCAAAAAGCAAAATTAAAATGAGGATCAGGTATCAATTTAAGGAAACAATCTCTATTTTGCAAACGTAGTAAAACACACTCTGTAATAGCAATCCAACCAAATTCACTGGCACCAAAACACCAAAATCCCAACCAACCACAATTCTCACAAAAACCTTGCAATCCTCCCTGCTGTGCACCGCAATTGACCTGAAACCGCACTGACAACCCCTGTAGATTGTCAAGTACCAAAACCGAGCATGAAGGCCATCCCAACCCTCTTTTTGAGCAACTCATAGCTCTTCTTCATGACGGCGAACCCGTAGACGGGCTCGAACACGAAGACCATGTGGGCCAAGTGCCAAGAGTGTGATGATGTAAACATGGACGACCAAGAAGAGGAGGAAGATGACAATGTCGAAGAAGAGTAGTATAATTAATCTCTATTTTTTTTAGAAGGAGCTGACTATGAGGTGCAGAGGGACGCGATCCTCATTTTCATTTTCATTTTGCTTTTTGGTTGTTCCAAGAAATCTCATTTTAAGGTTGTATTAGTACTTTCATATTATAATTTTTTGTATAATATCATAAATTTAAAATGATGGTTGTATTTGATATGGATCCAAACTTTGATTGTTTTTTACAAATTTCCCATGTAAAACGGCATAGCGTTGTAGGTTACTAGTAGAAAGCCATGTAGAGAGTCTTGACCCGGTATTCACACTAATACAAGGTCATCCAAGTCTCTCTCCTACAGAACAGGTTTGAGGAAATAATACTAATATCGTATTGACATGGTATTAACACACCACTCGACCAATTGTTTATATGGATATTTGGAAGAAAAATAAAATTGTTGATATAGATACGACATTGATATTGTATAGATACAAGAATGATATGATATCGGGCCAATTTTTAGCACATATCAGTTCTCATAAGAATGATATAACGATATATAGTCGCATAATATAATTTCTCGGGTAATTGATAAATTCATTGGGGTCTTGACATGCCAGGAACAAGAAAAGGAATTTCCAAGTTGGGTCTACAGATCTTTGCATGAGCTTTTATCGATGGATACCAAATAAATGTGAATGGCAATGTTGTATGCAGGACAATGGTACTAATCATATAGGCAGTGACCGCTAAAAACTAGAGTAAAGGAGGGGAATGGTCATGTCAATTTTTTTTCTTTCTAAAAAGGGGATCAGTTTGCGGCTTCGTCACGATAGTCTATCTTTTTTGGGGCCGAAATGATCATGTCAGTTGCGATTGCTTTTACTTGGCACATTTAACATTTCTTTTTAGTGGAGAAGTGACACATTCATGTCCCATTGAGTCTGAATTTTTGTCCAACTAGAGCTTTGAACTTTAAACTAAAAAATTAGGAGTTGGTTCATAAACTTGTCAAGATATTTGGTAATGGTCATTTGGTAACGCTGTTAGAATTTATGTCTCTTATTTCTCCATTTTAAACTTTTTTCAAGTGTTAAACTCTTATTTTGTATGTATATTATAATAGTGTTAATGAAAGCACTATTGCTTCTCATTATGACCAGTTCAACTCACTAATTTTTAATTCAATGACCGAAACTTTAATTGAGCCAAATTCAGTGACTAATGCTCCAATTTTTTTGTTTCTAATTATAATTCAATTGATTTGTGCCAGCCTTTCACTATGTTATTTTGTTCTTCTTTTTTTCTTTTTATTTTTTAATTTCAAATTTTGTTACTTTGGGGCCCAGGTAGGATAGGCCGATTGGACCTCATTGTTCTGCATGTTATTTAAACGTTTGTACCTGGGTTTTCATTCCTTTCTGATCCGTGCCCCTTGTTCCCGGCCCTTTTTTTTGGGTTTAGGACATTATTGGGGTGGGTATTTTAGCAAGATTAGGGTTGGGGTTAGGTTTAGGGTTTAGAGAAATCTTTATTATAAATTTGATGAATCTTTATCAGCATATATCATTGTGAGCTTCTTGAGGAAGATGAAAGAGGAGTTAAATCTTCGAGTGCTAGCTTAGGTGGGCTGAGAAAGCTTTTCATAAGCTCAAGAACTTAACAAGGAGGATATGGTTTAGCAATGAAGATGATCTAGGAAGACATTAACATGGCCCATATAAATTTAACAATGATGAATCTTTCCAAAAGAATTACCAAATATACAAGATTGATTACAGTTGTGCCCTAACGTAGTTAAATTGATGCTAGCTTCTTGAAAAATATGATTCAGCGCATAGTTAGGATTTTATTATAGAAACTGTCAAAACTGCCTTTCTGATAATAAAATATGCCAAGGAACTTGAATATCATGCTTAATTGTATGTATCAAGATCATCAAGTCTCCTTCAATATTGTCAACTTTGTGAAAACGAATTCGAATTATCTATTGAAGAGCGTACGCTCCTTAGGTTTAGCTTGCAAAACATAAGAAGCCTAAAGAACAAACACTTGTTAGGATTTTATGATCAGAAGAAATAACTTGCAAATAGATTCTCCATTTTAAAACTCCCATTAAAATTGATTTTAATAGTCCTTTGTAGAGGTTCTATATAGTTATAATTTTTGTAACCGTTATCGTTTTACTTGTATTTTGGTTATTCAGTTTGGTTGTAAATTAACGAGCGTTTTTTCTGATTAATTTTGTTATTCAAGGTTCACTCCTTTGGTTAGCAATTTTTTGTAGTCAAGAAAATCACACATCATGAGAGAGAGACTGATATGTAAGCCAAGATGTAGACTAATTTGAAAATCGAAAGTCAGGTAAGTCAAGAGAAACTAGAACTTCTGGCTGAAGTGAAGCATGTCAAGGTTGAACATTTCCTTCCCAATAAATATGAAAGCAATAAAAAGTCATCATCCAGATCCGATCCAAACAAGTAAAGCTTGCATTGTGTACGAAGAGGCCATAGAGGGGCAAAATCATCTGAATAAAGACAAGTGAGAACAATAGAAGAATCACATTCCAATCCAAGCACATGATAAGAAAAATGAACACCAAGAATAACTATAATAGTTCAGCAAAAATGGAATTGATGATCAATACCTTGACAAAAAACCACCAAGAAATTGATCTTGCCAATCCCTAAAAACTACCCTCACGAACAGTACCAGGATTCCTTGACACCAAATTATCAGTGTTAAGCTTAATCATAGATACCGAGGAGGAGACCAAAGCACATGATGAATAACAGGAGCCTTACAAGTAGTGAAAGGTTGGATATGCAAAGCATAAATGATTCAACTATTCAAACCATGACAGTATCCACGAATAAACTTCCCAACATGAATGCGCTTAGACTTAGTGAACACATATAAGAGGTGTAAAGATACTGGTCTATCCTTAAAAAAAAAAAAAGACTTATTGCGTACTTTCCAAATAGTAGCAAAGGTAAAAAGGAGCGCAAAAATTTAAAAATTATGTAACTGACGAGAAAAAAGCTTATGCATGAAAGTATCCCAAAGCATTTCCAAAGAATGAAAAGTGGGCAAGAAAATATCAAACTAACAAGCCAACCATGTCCAAATTTGCTTCGATAAAACTATTTGACGATTGATGGTGGTTTGCAAAATATAAAAAAGTATTTGATTTTACAGAATACTGATAGCACAATGTTATTCATTTTAAATATTTTCAAAACAACTTGGGACTGATGAATTAACAGTGGCTTTAAGATCTTTAACAACCCAATTTAACTCATTGATGGGGCATCAGTAGCCACATGCAACTCCCAAAAACACATCAGGGACTGATGAGAGTTTCCTATGCATACATTAGCTTTCAGTTGTAGTGTAAAAACCAAATTGAAGCAGAATTTGACCATTGTATGATTAAAATTACCCACATTGGATTCCCTGAAGGTTGACTGGCTGTTCGTTGGTCAATTACGAGATCAATAACCCTGCTAAACAATGTGAATTAAAATTTAAGCACAGTAATTTTCTTTTATGACATCTAGAACCATAGAATCTAACGCATGTTAAATAAGCAATTTTTAAAGGAGATGGCAGCCAATAAAAGTTGTAAATTTTGACATCAGACAGTATTTTTCTCTATAGATCTGTCCTACTGCTTTGCCATTAAAATAAACTATTCCGTCCCGAACATCCGTCTGTTTTGGATTGGTTATATTGGTCGGTGTGGACGCGAAGTTGCTTATTCTTTTCTAGGGTTTTTTTATTCAAGGAGAGGAATCCAGCACGTACGACTGGCCATGCAGTTTCATCAACTTCTATGTTCCATTTTTCCCCCCACTTATTTTTGTTCGGGTCGAGAAGAAAATTGGAGATCGCCCAGAAAAGAAATAAAATTGAGGGGTCCTATAATATTTTAGAACACAGATAAACGATGAGGTACTGGAGTAATGATTATTCCATAAGATTGTAGTACTGATGTTCATGTGTACCTAAACAAAAGCGGCCAACAGGAAGAACCTTAAGCCATACTTTTCTATAGAAACCTAGAATTCTTAATGTCCATCCAAATTTTGGATATACATTCAACCCAATGATTGGCAAACACACCAAGGAAGTTGCTTATTTATGTCTTGCTGAGGAGAAAATTTTCAGTGTGTCTGAAATACAGTTATTTTACATAAGTATCATAATACAATTAATTGAAAATTATTACACTTAGTATACCGGATCAGTTCCTTACAAACTGAAAAATCTCTCATTGCCAAGTAAGGAATAAGGATGATAGATATTCTCTATGACAAAGTTCTTTTTTTTCATTTTTTTCCGCATAACTTTAACACATGTTATGTTGAAAATGGTCAATTCAGATTAGAAATAATTAAGGTGAAAGAGCAGTGAGTGATTAGTGTACTATCATGTGGGTGTAAGAGCATGGGGTTCAATATTCTAGTAGATATGGTGTTTCATTTTTACGTACGCATTCTGTTTTGAACTCCCATTTCTCAAATTATTGTAATAGTTTCAAGTCTTCCCCTTAATAACAATATGTGGAGGTGCAGAGTCACCCAAAAAAAAAACAAAAATCTGGACACCAAAAAAGAAAAATTAAAATTCGGTTAGTATTTTTTTTAAAGTAAAGTTTTAGAATTGGTTTCTAAACTTTGACTTTAGTTTAAAGGATTAAGTACCTAAAAATCCTCAATTTTTATTGTCATTCTAAATTGGCCTCAACATTTTTAAACATTTCAAACAAGTACCCAACCTATTGAAAATGTCACCAGCATCCCCCATCAGACCATCACCTCCAAACACAACACAAAACCGCCAACTCCACC
The DNA here is from genome assembly GCF_963583255.1 of Pyrus communis. Taxonomy (NCBI): domain Eukaryota; kingdom Viridiplantae; phylum Streptophyta; class Magnoliopsida; order Rosales; family Rosaceae; genus Pyrus; species Pyrus communis. The sequence goes on from NC_084811.1 coordinate 26,331,692, forward strand.
CTATGACTAAAGCTACTAACATTTAGAAGAAGGTCATGGAGGTTACTGAAATGGTATGGACTGCCATGATGCGACCACCACCATTTTCACCCTCCAACAAGAAGAACTTGAAGCTTTACGAGGTGAGAATTGGCGAATGAGGAAATCACATGAGCATAAACAAGCTCTTTAATTGAGACCTAAATTCTTAATCCTCTTCTTTGTTAAGAGATTGCCCTCTTGACTTAATTTCAATTTGTGTCCATTTTTCAATTCAATTTAATACCCGTTGATCATTGGGTTCCATATTATATAATATTAATCCATGTTTTAAATTTAGATTTTGAGGCAACTAATATTAATATTGTCCATGACATACCCAGTTGTGGGTTGTGAATATAATCTATGTTTGAAAAATTAATTGGGGCTTAATGGATGTGACATTTTCAATACGTTGAGTACTTGTTTGAATGTTTAAAAAGGTTGAGACAAATTTGGAATGACACTAAAAGGTTGAGGAGTTTTAGTTACTTTTTTTTTTTGAACAAATGATATTATCTATATAATGTGGTTCAAATTCGTCTTTGGCGAGAATCGAATTTAAGACCTCTTACTTACAAATGAAGAGGAATACCACTATATTGTAGTACTAAGTGGCTTAGTTACTTAAATATAGTTTAAACGAGTAAAGTTTGGAACTTAATTTTTATTTTTTCTTGAGTAAGGGATTCCTAAAAGAAAGGCAAGCTGCATAAGAAATAAAAATTGTAAATAAAGTGGGAAAGGTAAACCCATTTGATTCTGAATAATTTCATATTCACCCAATGACGAACCTCTGAATATATATTTTGGCTGGAAGAAGTGAAAACATCTTACACTAAACACCATGCCTCATTTGTACATACCCATTTTTGCAACCGTCGATTGTCAACGATTTAATATAGTTTGAATGAGCTAGATTAGTGCAAAGCTTTATGTGTTTTCTCTAGCTGATAATTGGGTTTTGGTTGAGCTATATTGCTTAAAAGTAATTCAGCATTCAAGTGAAACAAGAGCCAGCTTAGGACGGTGCTTGTATTTAGGGCCAGTTTGATATTGTTGTAAATTTTAGAAATTGCTTCTGCTATTTTTAAGAATAACTAGTTATAAAGTAAAGTAAATAAATATTTAGTAAATTATACTTTTGAAATGTTGTCGTGTGGAAAGTAGTGTAACATCATTTAATAAATTTTGATGTAAAACTGTTGTATTTGTTTTATAATGACTAACGTGTATCAGAAATTTCTAGTGTGCCGGGAACATGGTTCGACACACCAAATCGTAATACAAGCGGTTAATTTTTTTTTTTTTTTTTTTTTTAAATATCCAACCATTTATATTATGACATTTGATAAACTAGGCCGTGTTCCCAACATACTGAAAAGTCTATTAAATAACGTATAGGGTGATAGTGTTATTACTAATCAAGTTAGCAAAAAACGCATTAACTTGCATTTATAATTTTTCCTAAAACTCATGTTAACCTTGACACAAAAGATGTGTTTCGGGATCTTAAAGGGCAATTTGAGATTCCTAATTTTGTTGCGGCAAGGGCAATTGCAGTAATTTAAGCTAGCTATACAACTAGCTTCAGTTTGAGACTGGAATTTTATTTGGTTAGAAGTTGATTCTGCTTTGGTTCTTTGATTTCTTGGCTTTCCTCGGTGCCTTGGCGGTTTAAGGTAGAGTAGAGGAATTGCTTGCATTAAAGTTTACAATTACATTTTCAATCTTTTCACATTTATAGGGAGATAATCAAGTCGTTGATGCTATTGCAAAATCATGGTACTTCTTCTGCTAGTCTTGTTTGGTCCTTCTTCCAATTTGTCGTATTATCATTGAGATTAAGTGGGTCTTCCAAGCTACTGCTTTCGATAGGTTTTCTTTTACTGGCAACTTCATTGTCGTCACAATCACCATAACAAGGCTCAAACAAACAATCTAATAACAAGGCCGATAAAAGAAAATCTATCAAAAGCCCTCACCTGACTTTCGCCCAGCGATTTCTAAAGCATTGAATGTCGCTGGAGTTTGGTTTGAGTGACGCCAGTGGTGATGGTGGTGGCAATTATTGGGTGTGGTTGCGACAATGGCGATGGGTGGTGGCGAAAGGCTGATGGTGGTCAGAGGTTGGTTAGGATGAAGGCGGTGCAATTGGTGACAGTTGCAAGTGGTGGCGTGTGGTGGAAGGTGGAGGCTGTTGAGTAGGGTTGTGCACAGTTGGTTGTGGTTTGGGGTGTGGGGAGAAAGGGTAGATGGTTTCATTTTTAAAAACTAATTAGGGTTACGAGAATTGAAAATTTTATTAAAGGCTCTGTTTTTCTTATCAAAAGTTTTTCAAAAAAAATTTAGATACTGCTTTAAAAAGCTGAAGTCAGATGCCATTACTTCTAAAATAAGCAGACATGGAAAAGGGGGAGAAAAGAAATTTGATTAAGCCATACCTTGAGTCGAACATAACAATTAGGAATCCAACCTTGAGACCCCACATTCACAAGCGGAGAAAAACATATTGTGTACTGTCACCTTAAGGCCACACAATTGGCCCACATTCTAAGCCATATATAGGCAAACCATCTTTGTTGAAAGAGATTATGAGTTTAAATTATATCCACAGCAAGATTTTAAACAAGAGCACATAGCATTCCATAATCTAATATACATATTGTTCTACATAAATATGCCAGCTAAATATGAAGTTCCTAAATATATTGTGCAATGCTGAGGGTCAATTTTCAATAATATATTGAAGAGAGAAAGAAGAGGAAAAGGATATAATTTGACCGATCATAAACTATCATGCATGGTAGCTAATATACATATATTTTTCTACAATCACCCACTGTTGTTTTGTTATTTTTTTTGGGGGGGGGGGGGGGGGGGGTGGTGGGGTGGTAACGAAAGACAACGAAAACAGAAAAGAAGGCAAGATGATGAAGAAATATGCAGGAAGCTCTCATATTGTAGGTGCAGCTTAGATTGTACTTAAGTTGGTCTTGAAACCTGCATTAACAAAACATTTGGCGACTTAATCAGCAGTTTTACCATTAACTACAAGATAGTTTGAGAGTAATATACTAAGAAAATATACAACAGATTCGGTGGAGTTGAAAAAGGAAAATAGTTTGCATACAAATATAAGTTTTTTTTTTGGAAGACAAATGAATTAATTAAAATAAAAAATACAATCTAACATACAGTTTTAATGAAAAAAAATCATATCTAACCATGGAAATATGAATACAAAAATCGATTAAGCTAGAAGACTTCGTTCTTAAAATATTCCCAAGGGTATATGAAATCCAACCATATAAAGAAGGGGAAAGAGAGAGAGAGGTTCTTTCTTGGACTCCGAAAAGTCTCTAATATCATATTCCCCATTGAACAAAGAGTGTTAGAGCGATGATGTAAATGCAACTTGGTAATTATATAAGCTAGATTTGAACATAAAGGGTACACTTAATTTGCAAAGAACAAAATGGTTAGCAGTATACAGAAGAATGTAAATTCATTAATATAATTCATGAGAGAGAGAGAGAGAGAGAGAGAGAGAGAGAGAGAGAGGAAAAGAGTACCAGGAAATAGCTTTCACCAGACTCCAAGCTGTGTGCCAAAAAACCAAATTCATTGATTGGAAGTGCGAGTCCAGAGGAATGAACCAATAGCACGTCTTGTCCAAACACGGCTTTCATGTCAAGTGGCCCGTTGGGAACTTCTGTTGGAATCCCGTTGATAAACACAGTGATGAGACCTGAAAATAAATTAATGGACCCTTCATGTTTTCAGTAATTCTTGCAATAGCTAAGCTTCTTAATTTGATTTCTGACAGAAAGATATGATATTCATTGAGGGGTCAAGAATTCATACGAGAGCTACGATAATTCTAAAACAAAGTGAAGGTTATTGGGAACAACCTAGCCAGAACTTCCAACCCGTGTTCAAGGAAAAGGGGCTACGGCAAATTAACAAATCCTTACTTAAAAAGGACATTAGACACTTGATTTGATTAGTACTTGTATTAAGTCCTTGAGCATCATTAAAAAAATGCAGATGTCCTTCAGGTTTCATAATATAAAGATCCAAAGGAACACAAAAAGGCTTTTTTACAAGAAAAAGATCACAGAATCTTAGGGCAAACAAAAGCAGAATATTTTCCTTATAATTATCTGTTACAAAACTTAACGAATATCTTTCATGAATTAACAATGAAGTTTTTGGATTGGGTAAAATCATTAAATTTATATTATTATCAAACAATAATTAATGTATTTGCGGTACTCTTGCTCTTTTTCGTTTTTTTTTTTTAAAAAATCCATTTCAATTACCTAAAAAGGTTTACACTGTTTCTTTGCAAAGTTTTCTTCAAAGTAATCTGAAACCGAGTGGAAAAGACTGCAACAAAAAGGAATTTACAAGGACTTATTAGGGGAAGCTGCAACTTTCATACAATTCAAATACAATTCAAACACAAGAACTGTCACGTCAATAAAAACTTGCCACTAAATTATATACTTTGTCGTTCTCATACTAATTGTGAACCGATGGAACTTCAAAAGTATAATATTACTCAACAGAATCGAAAAAAATTGCTCTTAAGAAAATTGAATACAAGTTCACGAAAAAAGATAATGGGCTAATTATAAGCTTAAGTCCAGCTTTAGGAACTGATATAACAAATTAAACTTATGGAAGAAATGGAAAACTCATTAAATTCGAGCTCAGATGAGAGGATGTAGTTATATAATATATAGTTTTATTAAAAAGAATTTGTAAAAATTAGGGACACGGTCCGTGCAATTACCAGATTGGAAGTGCAAATTTGAGGTATCAGAAGGGCCTCCTCCTAACACAGACGTTACCCCGGAGCTCTGCTCGATTTCCGGAAACCCCATTTGACCAGAAACAGAAAAGAACTGATCACCAACGCAATCAATACTATGATGAACATCATGATCTGCTATCAGATGTTGACCACAAGACGAAGATGAAGAGCCCACAAGAAAATTATTAGGAGAAGCTCCGAAAGCCAAAGGAGGAGCAGCAGTAGGAACACCGCAGCTTTCTCCATATTGAATTGCACCACCCACTTGGTGTTGAGAAAGAGAAGCCATTTGATTATTGTTTATATTATTATTGGTTCTTTGTTCAAGGCTGGCCTGCAACTGCCGTTGTCGGCGGCGAGATCGCGAACGTCGGTTTTGGAACCAGTAGAAAACGTTGGCATCCCCAACGGAGCCAAACTTCTCAAGCAGTTTCCTTATTCTCACAGTTTCTTCTTTGGGAGGATTCACCATTCCACTGTTGAAAATTGACTCCAGAATTAGGATTTGCTGTGGCTTCGGTATCCATCTTGACCTCACCGGCTCAGGGCTTCTCTCTGTCGAGCCGTTGGTTGGACTGCTATCGTTAGGGTCTTGGCCTTGATGATGATCTTCCATATATTCCGTTAGGGTCTTGGTCTTTGAAGCTGCTGAAACCTAGGTTGAATGGGAAAACTAAAAAATTATAAAAGAGAAAAATGTACATATGAAAACGTAGTAAACCTCTTCAAGGAGGTTTGAGGGGATATATAGGGCTCAAAGAGCATATTGATTGATTAGATTACTATAAATTAAATTACATTATTGCCCTTCGCAATTTTTTATTCCCGTCTACGAAGAAATAATACCATCGGACAAGAAAATACATAACGAGTAATCCTAGAGAGGTCATGTTTAAATAGGAAACTTGAGAGCATCAAATATTAATAATGTGAGATGATGTGAGTTGATGTTTTAACAGGAAACTAGTGAACATCAAACATGCGGTGCATGTGATGGAAGTTAGTAGTGCGTTACTAAATAATGAAAAGATGAAACGTATGCGAGAGATAAAATAAAAAATGAAGTAAATTATAAATAAAAGCAATCTAAGTTTGAATGAGAACAATAATCATGAAATATACAAAAGGCATAATTTTTAAAATGACATGAATCAAATTAATAAATAAACATAAAAATTTAGAAATTTTATGTGAAAAAAAAAAGAAAAGAAATTGGGAGCATAATTCTCAATTTTAAATTTTATCTTAGTTGTCATTTCTAAAATTACATGAAAGTGAGAGATGAAAAAACAACCATGTGTATGTCACCATCACCACCAACAATCATATGTATATCACCATCGCCACCACTACTACAATGCCCACAACCACTACCATACACTACCATTATCACCACGACACACCCCCCTCATTTTGCACTTATCATGGCTCATTTAGATTACGATTCTAGGTATACACTTAGTTTTATTTGAATTTTTATGTTAGCCAAACATCAACCAAATAAATTCTAGAAAAATTAAGGGAGATGTTATTGATATTAAAAAATAATCATTGTGCACTCTTTCTTCTTTCTTTTTTTTTTTTTTTTTTTTTTTTTCATTTAAAAGGGGCCAACTGGTGGTTTCACCACAGCTGTCCACCCATTTTTATGTTAACCAAACATCAACCAAACAAATTCTAGAAAATTTAAGGGAGATGTTATTGACACTCAAAAATAATCATTGTGCACTTTTTTTTTTTATATCCATTTAAAAGAGACTAGCTGGTGGCTTCGCCACAACTGTCCACCATTCTAGGGGCTGGGAAGACTCACAACATTTCAGCCTCCCCCTGGCCACCATCATGCGATTCACCAGCGCCAAATATCGAACCCAGGGCGTACCGTGTGCAATATGGGCTTCGAATTCATCCCCAACCACTAGGTCACCCTGTGGTGGTTCATTATGCACTCTTCATAAATGTATTTTTATTTCTCAATATAAAATTTTTAAAGTGCACAATAAATTTTTAAAGTGGCAATAACATAATTCTATCGTAGAATTTGTTAGCACTTGAAAATTTCCTCGTTCAGACAAAGGGTAAATACTAAATTTGTTAATATAGGTAAAAATAAAAAGTACAAAATCAATATATATAGCTCCAGATACAATATTTGCTTATGGTATATCTCTCACTAGAGATTCTTCAGTGCTCAAAGTATGGGATAATACATCACGTATCATTATACAAGTAGTGAGATACTTGTGTTAAAAATTTAACAACTTAAGAAATAAACTCCCTTCCGCTTATATAATAAAACATGAGGTATCACATGTGTTTCGGGGACAATAAAAAAAAAAATCCTCATTCACAACCCAAAAGGCTCTTAAATTACTCATTCTTCTCATGGAACTTCACGAATTGCAGCCATCTTGGTAAAATACACAAAACAAAACTGCAGCTCTCTCAAAGAAATGATGAAACAACTTGGAAGGAGCTATATGGTACTTGTTAGGGATTTTATTGCTAACCTAGGATTGGACACTGTAGTATCCCACATCGCCCGTGAGGGCGTGGTCTTTGGGCCTTATATATCCATGCCCAGAGCTTTAACTTCAAGGAGGCCTTTTGGGGCTACGGCCTGCAAGAACAAAACCGTGCGGTAGCTGGGTGGCTGCGACATAGTCCAGGCCCAGAATGCCAAAGCGGACAATATCCGAGAGGTTGGAGTCTGGGATGTGACAATTTGGTATCAGAGCCAGACTCACGGTCGTGGTATGCCGACGAGGACGTCGGACTCCCTAAGGGGGGTGGATTGTAGTATCCCACATCGCCCGTGAGGGCGTGGTCTTTGGGCCTTATATATCCATGCCCAGAGCTTTAACTTCAAGGAGGCCTTTTGGGGCTACGGCCTGCAAGAACAAAACCGTGCGGTAGCTGGGTGGCTGCGACATAGTCCAGGCCCAGAATGCCAAAGCGGACAATATCCGAGAGGTTGGAGTCTGGGATGTGACAATTTGGTATCAGAGCCAGACTCACGGTCGTGGTGTGCCGACGAGGACGTCGGACTCCCTAAGGGGGGTGGATTGTAGTATCCCACATCGCCCGTGAGGGCGTGGTCTTTGGGCCTTATATATCCATGCCCAGAGCTTTAACTTCAAGGAGGCCTTTTGGGGCTACGGCCTGCAAGAACAAAACCGTGCGGTAGCTGGGTGGCTGCGACATAGTCCAGGCCCAGAATGCCAAAGCGGACAATATCCGAGAGGTTGGAGTCTGGGATGTGACAATTTGGTATCAGAGCCAGACTCACGGTCGTGGTGTGCCGACGAGGACGTCGGACTCCCTAAGGGGGGTGGATTGTAGTATCCCACATCGCCCGTGAGGGCGTGGTCTTTGGGCCTTATATATCCATGCCCAGAGCTTTAACTTCAAGGAGGCCTTTTGGGGCTACGGCCTGCAAGAACAAAACCGTGCGGTAGCTGGGTGGCTGCGACATAGTCCAGGCCCAGAATGCCAAAGCGGACAATATCCGAGAGGTTGGAGTCTGGGATGTGACAGACACACTAAGTTCATCAAATAAAATATTTATATGAATAATATTAGTCTTATTATATTTTATACCACATGATGTAATTAGTAATGTCTAAAGGTCACATCAATTAATAAGTTTATCTGATTAAATTTTGATTTATATTATTAGAACATCTTTAAATGAGACGTCAAATTTCAATTTGATGTCTAACTTGGTAATTGGACATACTGTCAATATTTTCATTTCATCCGATATGCCACAATTTATTGCTTCATTTATGTTTTTTTTTAAAACAAAAATAATAAAAGTTAATGTCACATCCCGGCCCGGGGCGGATCATTTCCCGGGCCCGCTCCACCATCGTAGCACGATATTGTCCGTTTTGGGCTTACCATTCCCTCACGGTTTTGTTTTTGAGAACTCACGAGCAACTTCCCAGTGGGTCACCCATCATGAGATTGCTCTAGCCCCCTTCTCGCTTAACATCGGAGTTCCTACGGAACCTGAAGCCAGTGAGCTCCCAAAAGGCCTCGTGCTAGGTAGGGATGGGAATATACATTTAAGGATCACTCCCTTGGGCGATGTGGGATGTCACAGTTAAGGTTTTTGTTGGTTTAAAAATAATAAAATAATACTTAAATATGCTAGCATTTAAGGTAAGTGGAATGCCTTTGTAAATAGCAAAAACCATGTTTGACGTCAGTATCAATTTTGACATTTCTTTGTCCATGTCAGCTTAGCCTTTTGTTCCATGTCAGTTTAGACATCTCAGTTGGAGTAAATGGTACGTTATTTGTTACTCTTATATGTCTATGTGACATTTTTTACATCTCATTTGAAGACGGTCTGAGATGTCAACTAAATATATGACATTGTGGCTTATATACTTATATCCTATTTTACATTTATGAGAAATCTAAATGAGATTATACGCAATGAGAAAGATGTAAATCTGAGGTCCCATTTAATTGGTTCTCAATGGTTGGCGGGACTCACTACCAAAAGATGTAAAAAAATGTAACTTAGGTTTTTATTTATATTTTTTGGCCAAGATAGATATTATACATCTCTCCATTAGAGAGTTTTTCAACCAACTAAAAATGTAAAATGCATACATTTCAAGACAATTTATATCTCCCAGTAGAGATGCTCTTACCATAAATTAGTGCCAAATATCGTCTGAGGTTGAAATTTTCTTATTCTTCTTAGGATAGAATAGTATAGAATATTACTTCTAATAAAAAAATGTGACAAATACATAATAACCTTAGGATTACTTATTCAACCAAAATTTAGATACGCTCAAAAGGGTCGACCTTGATCCTCTAGTACTGTAAAAGGAGATAAAAATATACGAAAAACTAGACCACTCACACCTCGTACCCCAACTTCTCTAAATAGAGAACCCCAATTGCAATAGAAAACGGTCTTTTGCAATGTTATAAGATAAAGAAACCCTCAGTTTGATAAACACAAACTTGGGAGTTAGACACGAACTCCTCCACTAGTTGCACACATTCATTGAGGAGGTAAATGAATACAGTACAAGCCTTCTTCAAATTGTTCACCGACCCTAAACGGAGGCAATCTTTCAAAATTCTTTAAAGAGAACAACAAGATCAACTCCTGCGTCCATCTCTGAATGTTACTCTCCAATGGGATGGCCTCTATATGCATATATATGACATGCAATTCACCAAAAGAAAGTACAAAACTTTTACATCTTTCCACTCAGCTCCATTATAGTATTAGAAAATGTGTCTGCATCCTTCAAAAAATTAATTGATAGCAGAATGAATATATATATATATATATATATATCCAAGATCGTTTAAACTATTAAACTTTTATTTGTCGATGTGAAATTTATATTTTCAACATTTATTCATCATTGTTTGAAAATGGTTCTACCGAAAGTGCTCAAATTTGTGACAATGATAGCACTCTTTTTAGTATGTGGCTCCCTGATTTCTAGCGACCCCCTCGGTCTTGATCTTCAGTACTCCTACTTGGGGTGGCGAAGGATTTTGCCTCATGAATCCATCACTATTGCCCTGTTCAGCTTCCAACATTCAACAAGCGAGAGTTGCCAGGCACGACTATTGATGAAAGGTCTCTGCGTTGAACGGTAAAATTTGATTTTCTAGTAAGGGACAATGGCAATCAATAAAATAATAGGAACTTTAATAAAAATCTTTCGGTACTGTTCATTTTAACGAAAAACCATATTTTTATACTAAAAAGTCAATCATGATACTATTCACTTTACCCTTTATTTTGTTATTATCATTAAAACTCAAAGTTTTCAAGTCATTTTCATTAGTTTTCCTTAAAATAGTAGTATATCATATAATAATGTGATTATTTCCCATTATTCTTTTAGTATGTTGAGGTTGAAGTAATGATAATAATATATCGATCATCCAAGATATAGTAGAAAATATTCTCTGAAAAGAGATCACCCACGTTTCCCACAAAAACAAAGAGACATTGTTTATGTTAATAGTATAAATAAATACAGTAAAACTTCACTACAATAATACTTTATAAAGGAATAACCTCTTTAAAGTTATAAAAAGTTTTGTTCCCAACTTGGGACTAGTTATGTAGAGAAATAAATTTCACATTGTAATAAGTTATAATTTTTCTTGAGATCATTTTGGTTCCGGTCCCTAATCAGCCTACCTGTTAGACTAAAACCTTATTTGTTTAAATATTTTAATTGAGGTCCTTAGCATCATTTAAGAGATTTAACTCATGCATTTATGCATTTAATGCCCAACCAATTATGAAATTTAAACAAATTCAAATAATATTTATAAAATATAATAAATACTTAAAAATCAATAATAGAGTAATATTGTTCTTCACAAAATTATAGCAAAAAATAATATACCCACATAATTATTAACATATTTTTTAAAAGTAACTATTGATATATTTTAAAAACATAAAATAAATACATATAATTAGCATGGGTACATTCAAAAAAATTAAAATTGGGTACAAATAAATTAAAAATATGGGTACACATGCAAACAAAAGTTTAAAAAATATGGGCACAAAAAGATTTTAATATATGGGTACAAATTAAAACTAAAAATAAAATTGGTACAAATTAAAAAAGGGTTTGCAAATTAAAAATGAAAATATATGATTAAAAATTTAGCCATAAATATAAATATACCATATGTAACATTTGTAACAATAAATGAATATATTTAGAAATATAAAATATTTTGTTATTGAAATAATTAATGACATTTATTAAAACCAAAGGACCTTGATCAAAAATTGAAAAGGAATAAGGTTTTAATCAATGGAGTAGCAAAAAGAGGCATGAGAACCTAATTTCTTCTTTTTCTTGATCCCATCTTAAGGAAACATGCATCTACATAGTAATAATTGTCATTGAGTACAAACATATACAATATCACAAATAAAAGTCTAAGATAAATTAAATATTTCTCTAAAGCTATTTAGGACAATTCTTTAGTTTTTAGAGATGATGTCACATTTTTGAGTTTGCGGCTATACATATACGCAAGAAATAAAATACTTAGAGCACAATGAAACGTATTTAGGAATATATTTTTTTAATTACACTTCTATTGAGTAATAACTTCCCTAAAATTTTCAAATTGATTTGGCCCTAACTTTATGACTTTATTATAGAGATTTTACCATTGTTTCTTCCAATTTTGTTTTTTCCTATACACATTATCATTAGAAAAAGTTAGAGTTAAACATATTAGTTTCACTCAGTTTTAAAATATTGTACTTATAAAACAATACAATTTGTAAAGAGAACTGTTCAGTAAAATAGCTTCATGTTCCTAGTCAATAGTAACATTATCATGATAGCTATCATAATGTTAGAGGAATGCATTGAATAAAGTATATAGATGAATAAAACATAATAGGCTAAATAAATATTTAATAAAAAAAATGATAAGTGATTGCAAAAAGTGAAAGGAAAAATTCATAAATCTTTTTGGAGAAGTTTGAAAGAGAGTTCGTTAGTGTGAGAAATATATATATATATATATAAGAGAGTAAAAGTTTATCTGGAATCAATATTTGAATTTACAGTAATTGCTCATTTTACATTTTACTAGTCCAATGGATTATAAACGTACGATATGCGAGCAAGGTTTGCATGCGCAAATAGCTAAAAGGAAAAGGTCAAAATAGTAAAAACAAAAGGGATGATAATTGGGAGAGGCGTGAAGTGTGAAAGATGGACAAGGAAACTAAGGTCTGAGGGAGCAGGAGCAACTCCATGTGAACTGAGAAGGAAAGCAAGGAAAGCTGGGATACTGTAGAGGAAGAAGCCGTTAAAAAAACAAGGATGAGATCGAGGGAGGAACAATCCAAATGGATGGTCAAGAAACCGTGGCAATAATTAAATATATATCTGTGACGTTAGACCAACCTAGCAGAGTTTTATTTATTTGTATATTAAACGAGAGGAGGGTGGGAGGCCGTATAGGTTGGCAAAAATCGAGCACTTTTGGTATTCTTATCTTTCGTTGCAATATAATATTAGGGTTGAAGAACAAAACAGGAACCGACTCTGTTTTTCAGACGCGGTTTTCTGTCTGTGCTGGCTTTTTTTGCGTTTTTCGTTCTTTTGTTTTCCAGGGTTTTGCATGCACCCTGCACGGCTGCACTCTGCAGGTTATAAGGTGTTTGCTTCATGGCTAACGTTTAATATTATTGCAATGTATGAATATTATGATGGTGTCCATTTTACAAGCACACTTCCTGATCTCCCTTTATTTCTTGATTAATTTCCTGAGGTGCTGCTTTAATCATTATTTTTGGTTTGATGTCACTGCCTTTTATCATTATATCTGTTCCTGATTAAGTGTGATCAGATGCGTGTATTTGAATAGTTTGTAGCTTTAAGGAAGCAAGAGCTACACAATATTGTTTGCCTAAACATAAACTACTAACAATTAATGATACTTGTGTTTGAGTTAATATTTAACTTTGGGCTTAAAGGGAAGGAAGTTCAAAAGAGCTCAATAGAGGAGATTTTGCCCGAGGACAAAGAGTCAAGCCCAGATACCTGTCTCAAGACAATATGACGGCTCCCCATTAAATGCAAAGGTTAAGTGCTTACAAGGGAAGTGACAACCAATGGAAATCAACCAACTCTTGGCCCAAAAGCACTTTTCCGAATGGCAAAACATGTAAAAATGCTGATGACTTACTACCCTCCAGTTGCTTTCGGGTAAGAGCAGAAGCAGCACAGTCGGGCTAATTCGCTTATAAATAGGGGAAGAGGGCCCAGAGACAAGGACACTCAACCAATCAAACAAACAAACATACAACTTGCCTCTCAGTCAAGAAAATATCCATAAAGCTATGCTTTGTCCAGATTCTGCACCCTTTTAGCTCTAGACTTCCTTTAGAAAGACATCTTTTGTCTATTTAAAAGCTCTGCTACCTTTTTCAAATGTTGTAGTATCGATTCTCTTGTGTAAACCCATTTACCTTTCATCCTTCTTTCAGTACCTAACCCTTTAGAATTACAACAAAGAAATTGCAAGACGTTCAACCTTGCCCGACAAGGTGAAATCTTGCCCGCCTCTCTTTGTTTTGTCTTTCAATCAATAGATCTATTGTTATAATGTATTTCCTAGTACATATTCAAGTCATTTCTAGTCTTTTGGTGATCCAAATTTCCATCAGTTCTCAGATCTGTTTCATTTAGTGGTTCTATAGTCATAAGAAGATTAAAACTGATGACTTGATCAGATCTTGATCTCCGCCCTTTAAGCATACAAGATAAGGAACTAAAAGTCCTTGATCTCAAGACACAGAAAAGAACTTAATGTAGACTTAATCCATCTACGACAATCATTTGATAAAAAGTAGTCAGAATAATTTGGGGTGCAATTAATCGGCTTAAATACACTTGTTGTACATCTACCATACAGAGATGGCGGTGGCACGCCTTAGCACTTAGTTAGTTTTGATTGCGAGCCTCAAGACCTACACCTAAGGCCCCACAAGGGCACCTTTCAGAACTAACTTTGTCTTACTCTTGCAGCATCTCAGCAAGTCGGAGCCCGACAATCAACCAAAGTGCCAACTCCTCGAGGAGCTGTGTGCTCGAGCTAGGGACCCCACCTTGCGAGATTTCCTGCCCAAACAACTTGTACAAAGAAAGGGATGATCATATTGTTTTTTGAAATGAAGAAAGGCATAATATAACTTTGGGGATTTAGCTAGTTTTATGAGAACATGTTTGATATATAATGCTTGGGGATCTAGCTAGTTTTTTAGAAAGGAAGAAAGGCATTTGATAAGAAAACAAAACAAAAAAGTAGCTACTTATCATGAAACTCTTATAGTTACTTTCTGCGTGCATAAGTGCAAATTACATTATAGTTTATCATCAAACTCCTATTCTATGTGAAAAACGCACTCTCATGATAGACTATGTGCGCAGTTCAAATATAAAAATTGATGTAATAATTGAGATGCCACGACTAATGTTATTCAAATTAAAAATTATATATGAAGGAGCATTATCATACTTCTCTTTGTGCACTTAAGTTTGAATTTGTATTTGTAATTTTTTTGAAAAGACAGTATTTATTTTAATATAATATAAATTATGAGAGAGAATTCAAATTCGGATATATAGAGAGAGCACATTTGCATTAGTCAATATGGATACATCCATGTTTGTCAGCGCTTCATAATTTAAATGAATTATTAGGGTAGACTAATATCACGAAAAAAAATGTTTGAGGAGCATAGTTTGATATATTTTTTTTCTTTTGTTATAGTGAAAGGTTTAAAATCCTAAATCTAACCGTCTTCTACCGATAATCCCACACACCCTCACCACTAGGCTAACCCCAATGGCTTAGTTCAATATTTAGTTGAACACTGGAATACACGTGATGTTACCGTTATCCACAAATTTTCATTTATATCTTCTTTAAAGTAGTTATGAAGCACCATTTCCTTAAACAATTAATAGTATAAATGCATAAGAGGCAATCAATAAATAAAAGAAGTATAAAGATGCTGTTATAGATGTAGCGTGATGTAACATCACATTTATAAATCGAGTTCAGAGTTTTGTTAATTATTCTACTAAAAGAAGAAAAAAAAAGTTTGAAGTCTAAATGGTCATCCAATTCTTGCTTTAACCGGCAATGATCTTCACATTGCTTGTATATAAAAAAAATTATGATTCAACAAGGAACACGAGAACGTCTTTTAATATATATCATTCAAATTGGAAGAAAAATATTATTTTAATATTTTTGGTGTAACGTAAGATCGATCACGAGTATTTCGAGTTTAGAGTTCTATTTATTATTCTACTAAAAGTAGGAGGGGAAAAAAAAAGTTAAAATCCCAAATGGTCATCCAATTTCTATGAATTTGTAGTTTAATTAATTAATTAATCTTCATGTACTCGCGGTCTAATGTTTGATTTCCTTCACCCATAGCTTGTATAAATAAAAATAAAAGATCAATTCAACTAGGTGCAAGAGAACTTCTTATATGACTTGTCGCAACTAGGAGCGCGAGAACTTCTTATATGACTTGTCGCAAAAATTTTAGCTTTATGAGAAAGAGTCTTCTTTGAAAAGTGAAAACATGAGTACAGTTAAAATTATTGGATGTTACTGATTTAATTTACTGGATTTGACAACTAGGTTTCGACAAACTAACGATGTAGCGTATCATCGTCAATGTGGGATGCATATCTTTTGTGTTACATATGAGATGTATATTAAAATGAAGGTGTCCAACCCAAACGATCTTTTAAGCCTTTCAAGCAAGACTTTCATCTTTAACGTTGAATGCTCTCACCACACCCCTTCATGTATAGCGTTTGTATGCCAAATTTGTGAACAGTTTTTTTTAGATGACGTGGGAGCTAGCATGTGAGACTATTGGACCTTCCACATAAATAAAATGATAATGGTACCATCTTATGATGCGAGTATTCAATATAAAACCAATCGACATACAGATAGCCTCAAGATTATGAAGTCTTTAAACGGAAGTTTTTCACCTACAAATATATGAGGAACTCTGTTTGTCCTCTAAGGTCACATGATTTTAATGGGAAAGTTGTTGTTTATGTTATAGCATATATTAACCTTAAGGGTTAGTATGCTCGAGCTTGGCACAAGGGTACGAATAGCCCCCACCCTAACTTTATCTCATTGCGATCAACTTGACATTTCGAATGCAAAATATATTACACTAAAAGCTCAAACCCAAAAACCTAATTTCAATATGGCGTATTTTTACCATGCTCCTTTAAACTTGTCTTAATTTCACTTTTTTCTTTGAAATTAAAATTTCACCATTTTACACTATGAAACTCGATATTTACTTTGCTTTAGTGAACTCTATTTATTCCGTCAAATATGTTGGCATATAAAGGTAATTCAATCATTTTATTTTACGTGACAGTTAGGGCGACATTTTTTATCCATGTAGCAATATGTGTACCCAACACCAAATCCCCCGTTAATGTGGTCAACTATTGCCACATGACCCACCCCTTCCTTTGGCCCGCCCTCCCCTTCAGCTCTCCTACCCAGCTCCAAGAACCACACCTTCCCGATCTCTTTTTTAATTTTTTAATCCACATGTCACCTTCTTATTGTATGCTGGGTTCGCATGTGTCACCACATAAGCAACCTCGAAGCCACCTAAGCAAACTTAACAGACACTCAAAGGACTAGACAGAATCTTACCAAAGTGGAAGTAATATCGAATTTTAGGGTGTAAAATGATGATATAGTTTCGAGAAAGTGGGATTGAATAGGCCATCATAAAAATAAGCCTTTAAATACTTAGATGGGACTACTGTGAGGAAAGAAGTTATAATTCAATGGGACAAGGATTTTCTCCTCTCTTTTTTTCTCTTTCTCATCTTGTCTGAATGATTAAGATTTCATCTAGTTTCTTCATCTTTGTAGAGAGAAAGAAGGGGAAAAAAAAAAAACTGTGAGAGGATTTTTGCACGTAGAGAGAGAGAAGAGAAAAAAAACTATGAGAGAAGGGGAAAGAGAGGAGGAAAAAGGGGAGGGGAGAGAATCACCATCCAATTCAATGTCTATAAACATAATATATCGCAGAAACTTTATTCCGACCGCAGTTGTTCTTTACAACTGGGACTGAAAGCGCCTAGATTTGATAGTTTGGTACAAATGCATACACACGTTCAGTGTATCTAATATTCAGTTCATTCAACGCTGAGCATGCAAGCAAAACTGGAAAAACTCAAAGCATGTGCCCTAAAAGCAGAACCAGATGCTGGTCGGTGTCTCTTGGAATACCTTTTATGTTTTGTTAATCTTCGCCGTACATTTTATAAAAAAAAACCAAAAGATAAAAAGTGTTTTCTACCTGAATACATGAAAGCTATAAAGAAATTAATCAGTAAGAACGAAGAAAAACTGAAGCCTAGAAGAAAGTTTATTAAGTAATCATGGGGTCTTTTAGGTTAAGAGCTTAAATAAGATTTTTTTTACATTGTAACTTAAATGATTTTTTTTTTTTTTTTTGAGAAAAACCTAAATGATTTTTTTTAATTTAATTTAAATCTTTATTTTTAAAACTTGTCATATTTAAATACTTCTACCACATTTATAATTTATAAACGTACTATCCGAAATTATTTCTCCATTCTAATTAATGTATTTTTGTTTTGCTGCAACATATTAATATATGAAAATTTGATCAAAATTCAAATTCTTATAATTAAAAAAAAAAAAAAAAGTCAACACCAAAACAAAAACAAATCACATTTCACGAAACTCATAGGTACGGAAGTATCGGTACGTGTGCATAGTCACATAAGTATTGATATGCAAGTATCAACACCGAAATACGGTACGTAAGCTTCGGCAAAAATATATAGATACGTAACTATAATATCTAAACATATATAAGCCCATAATATGCATATACATATATGGAGAAATTCACACACAAGGATAATATATGACTTCATTATTATGGGAACTTATTAATAATTACCATTGGTAAATAACATTTTTATTTTTTAGGGAAAAGTAGATGGACCAATTTTTTAGATAAAAAACATGTGATGTGTTACCAATAGAAAATAAACATGCTAATCAATGTTTAAGTAATAATTCCATCATCAATAATAATGCCATATGATTTACAGAATTTATTCTAAATAGTTGGTCTCCCTAGTATTACTCTTAAAGAAAAGAAACTCAATAATAATTACACCTAATTAATATCTAAAAATTACAATTAAATGCCAAGAACTAGAGTTAATTTTTAATAACACAAGGTCTTATTTTGCAAATGATATTTTAAAGGAAAACTAATGAAAATGGTTTGAAAACTTTGAGTTTTAACGATGAGGACAAAATAAAGAGTAAAGTGAATAGTACTAAGATTAACTTTTTAGTGTAAAAATGTGATTTTTCGTTAAAATAAACAGTACTGAAAACTTTTCGTTAAAGTTCCATATTTTTAAAGGATTGGAAATAGAATTGTTTGATAATAATATTATGTTGCATGGGTCTGTGGCAGTTTGGTGGGGTCGCCATTTCTGTCAAGTTTACAAGGTTTTCTAGACTCTTGGAATTTAGCCATAAATGGGAAACTGCCAATTTCAGTGACAGCACAAGGAATCTTCACTGTGATTGTGGGTTTCTTTCTCGTTCTACGTACTGTAGCTTTAATAGTTCCCTTCTATTACTGTGATCGATTTTTCATATTCCTTTCAATTATAAGAAATTAATATTTATTGTTAAACTAATTAAAATCAAATACCAACTAAATAGTGATCAAATACTAACACTATAGTAATCTAATATCGAACGACATTAAGATATATCATTTCAATATTTGAGGTCCGAAATGAAGATTTTGGACTTCATTTCTTTTTTATTCTTTTCTTTTCATGCTAGAGTAGGCGCAAATTTGCTTCGTTTTCAATCATGTTACTCCAATAGCCCTTCAAGGCTCAAGCTGAAGAAGAAAAAAGCCCAATATAAGTCGACCTAACGTTAGGATGATATAGTAGCAAATTTGACTAGCACCAACCATAGGGTGGGTTTATTATATTCATAGGACTTATTTGGACATTTTCTTTGCACACTAAATATGTGAGCAAAATAAGTTCTGAAAGAAAGCATGTTTACTCACTTTGAAGCATTCTTTTTTCGAGACGAAATGGTTGAAAATTCTCTCATCCTCTCTTTGCTTGAAACCTTTATGTCATCTTTCTTAGCCAACTTGCATATGGTTCTTTCTAAGCCATAACTCACAAAATATCCAACATGTTTGAGACTTTAATTTGAAATTTGATTTTGGGTTTTGAAACTTGAGAATTTGATTTGCAATATGAATGAGACGGCCTAAGATCGATTATGGATGATCTTCAAATAATATTAAGAAATCGAACGCTACTTATAATGAAATTTGTCTGACGAAGATGCATTTTTCGCAGAGGATGAGATATGTTCATTTTTTCATGGACGGGCTGGTCAACATATATGGGAATCAAGCTAAAATATATACGAATGGAATAATCTAAATATGTGCATTCTTACGATATATAGAGATACAAATGTGTGTACCACAAAAGGAAAAAATCCCACTTAATAATACGTTAATAATATTTTTTTAAAAGAAAATCTTGACGGTACAAAAAGAATTTTATTAAAAATAATAATAATAATGTTATACTTGGTCAGAGGGACATAAAATCTTATCCTTCATAATACAAAGCAAGTGAACCATTGGATACAAAGTAAGTCAAGGAGGAACAAAATCATCCGAACGGAGATAAGTAAGAACACTAGAAGAATCACTTTCTAACCAAACTGTATGCCAACCCCAATGATAAGCGAAACCGACACCAATAAAATTTGCTGATAATCCATATAAAAAGAATTCTGATGACCAATACCTTGACAAAATCCTCCAAAAAACTGACCATGCCAATCCCTAAAAACTTCCCAACAAGCAAGAAGACCAGGATTTCTTTTAGACTAGCCATCAATGTTAAGCTTAAGCCAAGAAAACTAAGTTGGAATAATAAGTCTATAGTATAAGTCAAGAAATATTCATGTTAATTGTATTTTTATTCCTAAAAACGACTTGAGTCAATTAACATGAACATGGCTGGTCAATAAAAAAAAGAAAAGACAGAGAGTAGAACGTGCGCCTTCTTACCTTATTGTAGTTCGACATTGATATGTTTTCTGTCCACTAGATCATCCAATCAAGCTGCTCAAACCACATGACAGGTGATAATAAGATGTTACAGAACCTGACTGAGTACAAGGGAGGTTGCTTGGTGGTGACAGCCAATGAGTCAAGGTTGCCGATATCTCATACCGGTAAGACAATAGTTGTGCCTAGGTACAGTACTAACCAGGTGCCGCGTAAAGATGTCTATCATGTACCAAGCATGAAGAAAGTATGATTCCTATCACCTCATATATGATTGCAACCCCTAGCTAGTAGTTATCAAACGCATAATTAACAACCATGCGCAACGACTTAGTAGGACTTACTTCTTAAAGTTCTTAACAAGAAAGAATATTGAAACTAATTAACTATTAATTAGAACCCCCCTAAAATAATTAGTTCTTTGGCTTCGCAGGATTAAAAACCCTACAGTTTTTTTCTAATTTCAGCAGCATTTTCCAACCAGCACCTGGAGACTCCCCATCTTTAACATAGCAATTGCAAAGCTCTAACTAAACCTCAGGCTGTTTGATGCAAATCCAGAAACAATACCAACCGTAGATGTATCCGAAGCAAGCTCTTGGTCAATCTGCAACACACCTCTTCTCAAAAGAATCTGGTTGTAGAATTGGTTATCAAAAGTGGAAGATGTGTTTTGGTCCAAAAATGTAGAAGAGTTATTGCTAGCTACACAGAGTGTGCTCAACTTTGAAACCAAAGCTGGATCCTGAGGGATCAGGAGATCGATCCTAACCCTTGAAAATTTGAGAGCCTGTTTTGGAAAAAATTACCGTGGCAACACCAACCGTGTGTGCACCCAATAGGGTCACCAGGGCATTTAGGGTCATCAGAGGGGGCGCTGGGGGTGAGCGAAAGGTGCAGTCGCATAGGGTCCCAAAATTGAAGGGACTCCCAAAATTTTGCCATCTAATATTACGTAATAATGTTCTATATTTAGAAAATGGCTCTTGTTAACATTTTAAAATCTCATTGCATTCCTTATAAGAGTAATTTTTTTTTCCTTTTTAAATATGAAAGGGCAATGCGAGGAAGACTAAGTTTGTAAACTAAATGATGTGTCACCAATAGGAAATGAGCACGTATATCAACTCATATGTCTAATTTACAAAATTTAGTCTACAAATTTAATCTCCCTAACGTTACTCAATATAAAAAATTGGAGTACAATGAGATATTCTGATTGTCAATAATAACACCCCAAAATACAACAGTTTTTCGACTTTATTGTATAATAATGTCATATATTCAAGTGAAATTTTATAGTTAAAGTTTTGAAGTTTTTTTTCATGTTTGGTTGTTTAAGATTGAACTGCTTTTGATTATTTAGTGAAGGTTATGCTTGCATCTTTTTTAATTATAATTAATGACATATGTAAACTTGCAATCAGTGAGTGCCAAAATTTGTTTTGATTTAAGTGATTGTTTTCTTACATCAATACATTGTTTTACTTTTTTTTTTTTTTTTAAAAAAAAAAAACTATCTTAAGGAGAGGCCATTTTATAAATTTCGCACATGACCTCTGAAATCTCAGAGACGGCCTTGAGGGTCATCCCTTTGGTAGTGAAAGATTGCGAAGCCTGAGACGCTGAAAATGATGGACTGGGCAAGTTAACAACGTTTGGGTTTGATACGAGCCCGTCACAGCGTCTGTGGGAGCAACATAGCGTGGTCCTCCTGCAAGAACAACTGAATCTCGGGTTGCTAGGGTTATGATATATGCGCTGGACACAATTGAAGGACATACAGCCTCCAGGCTTTTCTCGATCTCGTCAATAAGCTTGTATCCTCGTACAATCAAGTTTGGCCTTGCCGATTTTTTAGATGACTTCTTCTTGGTTGAATCTATAAGTATTGATATATCACAAACTTGCAATACATATAAAGTTCATTGGTTAATAGTTAACGTACTTATCAACTTCCTTTTTTCTCTTTCGATGAAATGCTATTTAATTAAAACAGCATCAACTTTTTATTTTCTTTTTGGAGAAAATAATTTAGGCGTTAATTGTTGATGAAATGAGAGATTGATATTGATAACTAGTATCAAACTACATTCAAACTGATGACAAAAAATTGTATAACACCTACACTTTGGTCCTAACTTTATAAAACAAAGTTAATTACTAAAATATTACCTAAATTAAGAAGAAGAAGTATTACGCAAGTAGACGTATATATAAAAAATAAATGATAAAATATGTGTTTGAATATAAGAATGTAGCTTACCCTAACAAAGCAGTCATGAAAATGCACACGAATAAAATATGTGTTTGAATATAAGAATGTAGCTTACCCTAATAGAGCAGTCATGAAAATGCACATGAAGCAAGCCTCCAGTGATAGATGAATCAGTTGCAAACCGTCTCTGCACGACTTGCCGTTTGATCGATTCAGCTTGGGGACATGTAGCATTGTAGAAACCAACCCTAAGGTCAGCCACTACAAGCGGAAGAAGAAAGAAAAATGCTAGGAGCGAAGTCTTAATGATCTCCATCTCTAATGTTTGTCTCTCTTTACAAAAGTAGTAGCCTAAAGGGGAACAATAATAAGGAATCTGATGTTGATAAGGAGTATTGGTTTATGCAAATATTTGGGAGTTTAGAGGAGTATTTATAGAGGGGAAAATACGAGTGATAAACTGGGAGATCATTAGTGTTAACTACATTGAAATATTTGAGAATCGAAGAGAAAATGGAGAAGAAAGAGTAACTGAGAAAGATGATCGAGGGAGAATTTAGAGAGAGAAATATGAGACTTGTATATTGACTTAAAAGAATGAATATTACACACTCTGTTTTTATACTAGAAAGCCTAACAACTCTAACCAAATACTGACAAACTTGCTAATTGTATTTCTAAATGTATTGTTGATTTGTACCTATAATACTCCCCCTCAATCTCAACTATGGAAACCCAGTTTGAGATTGGAAGAACATCTGCAATCACTGCTATGAAACCAAAAAACAGAACAGAGTTGAACCATCTGCAATCTTGCAATCCATCTTCATCCACCTCAGATTCATTCCATGTCATAATATCTTCATGTATATCACCTTGTTCCATATCAAAACCATTCCCATGTGAGTTATAGAGCATATGAAAAGTATCATTTGTGCCAACATCAATCAGATTTTGAATATTTTCCAAAACCTCTGTCTCTTGTTGATCTTTCCAAATTTTGCATAGTTCTAACTCCAACCAGTGTACTGAAATCATGACACCCTTCCTCTGCCTCTAGCAGGAGCTTCACAAAGAACAACCTTTTAAAGTAGTCGTAGCACACCCTCATGCCGGTATAACAACTTCTTACGAGATTACCCTTCGTGGGATTTACCGTCAACAATCTCATTTAACATTGACTTCGGCCTTTAAAACAAAAAATTAACAAACTTTAGTATGACATCGGCCTTAACTATAGTACCACGGGATCACCCTTTGTGGATTTTACCAGAAACAACTACTTTTAACAATGGCATCGGCCTTCACAATTTCAACAACAGAAAATCAACATCTATGTAGGATTACCCTTTGTGGGATTTACCTACTCACAACATGGGATTACCCTTCGTTGGATTTACCGTTGACAACTTCTTCAAACTTCATCTTTTTCTAGGACACTTATAATCGGACTTACAATAGATACATGCTAACAACTGAGCTGGTTAAACTCAACATTATAGGTTGTGATAAGGAAATATATTGCATAAACTCCTCAGTTTGCTCCTGAACAATCTTCTTAGACATTACACTTCTCATTTTAGCACATACCATAATTAATCTGAATAACCATGAACTAATATATGCCAGAACTCAAGAATTCACACCCATTTCTCCAAACATATCAAGATTCGTAGAAAAATCAAACCCATTAAAGAGAGAAAAATTCATTTCTTCAAGTCAATCTTCAGCCCAACAATGCAATGTGTGCATTTCAGGATATGACCAACGCTCTCTGTAAACCTTCAAATGCAGACTGCTTCAAGGCAAAAGAAAGATGGCTCCATGCTCTTAATTCTCAACATATCAACTTAAATGACTTCTAATCACAAGAATGGCTTACTGTAATTTTTCTCATTCCATAACTAGTTTGATAATGGTGTAACGTCCTTCTTGAACCAGAACAACTTTGTGC
This sequence comes from Pyrus communis, assembly GCF_963583255.1. NCBI lineage: Eukaryota > Viridiplantae > Streptophyta > Magnoliopsida > Rosales > Rosaceae > Pyrus > Pyrus communis. The sequence continues at coordinate 26,356,431 of NC_084811.1, forward strand.
CCAATAGTCTAATTGACATAAGCAATAAATATGACACCATTTTGTCGAGAAAAACCCATTTTAATGAAATCTCAAAACACGAACCAAGAGAGAAAATAAGCAGCAAAACATTAAAGATGCAAAACCCAAAGACAACAAAGAACTATCTTGTTTGGAGCAATTAGTCGAAACCATTAAAAACCCCCAAAAAACCCAGAAAATATTCATTCTAATTGTTCAAGAATTCGGAGAAAAGAGAAACATAACCTTCACATGAAACTTCTAAGTTGGGCATTTTGACAAACACTTGGACTGCACACATGTCTAATCTTTCTTCCATACCAGAGAATAGAGTAGAGATCAAAGAATTCACTGACGCATTTCTTCAAATAGTTGGAGAGCACAGAATCGAAGAGAAAATGGAGAAGAAAGAGTAACTGAGAAAGATGAACTAGAGAGAATTTAGGGAGAGAAATATGAGACTTGTATATTGACTTAAAAGAATGAAGATTATACACTTTGATTTTATACTAGAAAGCCTAACAATTCTAACCAAATACTAATAAACTTGCTAATTGTATTGATATTTGTATTTCTAAGTGTATTGCTGACTTGTACCCTTAATAATTAGTTGGAGTACGTAAAAGAAAGCGGGAGTGTGTGAAAGGTCAAAGGGTTGAGATATACGTAAGTAAAAGAACAAGGATTTTGAAGAATTATTTGGATGCTTACAAAAAGGATTTGCGCGTTGAATTATTTCTGTTATACTATGGAAGTAAATACATTTTTCCGAAAAAGGACAAACATAGGTGACAAAGTGCTAAATAAATAGCAAATTGACGGGAAAAAAAAAGTGACAATTCTACCGTATATGTACACTATTTAGCTCTTTACATGTAAACTTTTTAGAAGACGATGTATTACAATTTGACGGTTCATCATGAGTATATTATTTGTTACTATGATTGTCGATTTGTCCGACAACTTAGATGAGTAAACAGTCTTCAAAATGAATGAACTTTTCCAAAGATGATCATAAAGAGAATGAATAATTTCAGGGATAGTGCTATTCACACTCATTTTTACTTCCAACACTCTTATTAATTTTTTTGCCATTAATCTCCTTTAATTCATTTGATCTGATGGTCAAAAATTAAGAGGGCTATGTGAGAAGTAAAAACGAGTGTGTGAATAACATTGCCCAATTTCAATTATTATGTATGTACCATAAAATGATGTCAAATCATCACAATAATAGGAATGACTTCGTATACGTTAAGAGATAAGTATTGTTCCTATGTACATATCTAAGTTGGTATAACGATAACTAATGAAATTATCTCACGTGGTTCTATAGTTCCCATCCATGCAATTTCCCTAGCAAGAGTCCTCTAGTCTATAAATGATGAGCATTTGGCTTTATGGTAAACATGGTGATTTGTGTGGGTTCAAAAAAAAAAAAAAAAAAAAAAAAACATGGTGATTTGTGTATGTGGACTGACTTAATAACATTCTTTTTGGCGTGTGATAAACACATCGGGATCAATTTATGTGGGTACAGAAGTATGAGAGGACAATGATTATTAAGGATAAGGATGGCTGATTATTGTAAACAATAATGATGATGTTTGTTGAGACGTGATCAAAATTGATTTAGAAATGCAATATGTATAGTAAGGATTTTGAGTTTCTCAATTCTATTACAGTAATGTTTGGTAAGAAGCCACTCATGTTTTCGACGTGATCATACAAACGTCATATCGAACCGTTTATTTACTTATATATATATATATATATATATATCATTATTTAAAAACAATCTTTAAAAAATTCATCCAATTTGAATATTATTTAGCCATCTATACATGTCAAATAAATTGATGTTTATGGTAACAAATAACACCTGTCATGATATGTGTTTGATTCGTATGATGACCATACGGTATCCAAATTAATTAGATCATTTTTTTCTTTTTTTTACAAAAATGATCTCTAGATGATAAAAAAGAATGAATGATTTTATTTATGATGTTTATATGGTACAATATTGTTACGTCGTTATTAAAAAGAAGAATAAGTTCTTACATGAAGGAATTCAAACAGTATCCTCTCCTAATGCAACTAAGCGTCTAATATCGTAACTTTGATCAAAAGTCATGAAGGCCTGCACGTTCAATGCAAGCGCCAAATGCGTTCCCGTGCTTCATATATTCCAGTGTCAAATATATTTTAGATTTATGGGTTTCATTCTCCCAAATATACAACTTTCGAGTGTCATTTGGCCGGTGTTTTTGGATTTGTCAAATTTCTATTTCCAAGTTCCTGTTATATCCGGTATTTTGGTAAAACCAAGGCGGCATTCAAACTAAATATGTGAACTGCATATATTAAGTGATGTGAAGCACGTATAACGATTTTACACATCAACAAATACCATAAGGTGTCGAAGTTAAGGTGAGCGGCCAACTCCTTAAAGTATCTCCAAGGGTACCACCAAACTATCGAATTGATCGAGAGGTATTTTGTCATTGACACAGTTCGATCGGTGAAATTTGCCTTTAGAGCAAGGATGAGATTAGATAGGTGCTGCCACCAGAGGCAATGCCCAAAATCTTATCTCGAATGATCGTTTGTACATGCAACGGCTTTTTGATTGGAGACTCCCCCCGTGACGCTTAACCTTTAGGATGAGTGATTAGATTATCAGTATCCAAAGATACACAAAGAGGTGCTTGAGGACCAAATTTTAATACTGTTCCAGCTCTACCTGTGGTTTCTAACCTGGTTGGTGATTGACTCCATCGGAGGATACTATGTGATGGTATCGTGAAGCTAATTTCATATGGTACGATCAGCTAACACTCCTAACACCAACTAAGAAAGTTCGCTTACAGAAGAGATGCTATGAATTATGACTGAAACCGGATAAAATTCAGTTCGGCTAAACAGAAACTTGTAAGCCAATTAAATTACATGCTATTATCTTGTAACCACTTTTCCTGTCCTGATAGATTCAGCAATGTTGTACACTGTTCCACGGCAATATAACAACTCATACAAATTTAACTTTACCTAAATGATTGCCTGATTTCAAGATTAATAAGGAATCAATGAAGCCGACAGGTAAGCAAGAGGATCTTCCATTGTTGAGTATATGTTTACAAATACTGCAAACAAAAAGAGAACAGATAGCTCAACAACCTTAATAAAATCGCGGTATCTAAACTTTCGTAAAATTGCCTTTCCTTCATATTTCAAAACTCTAGAAATGATCAACAATTCAGTTTGAAGTGCAAAATGTACTAACCCAAGCCAGAAGGTGATTACCACATCTGACCAGGAAGCAAGAACCAGCAATAGGCATCCAAGACAACTCATGTAGTCTCAAGCAAAAACACAGCAAAGGTTTACGTGCTTTTTTATGAATTTGTGAGACGAGTATGAGCTGATGGGTTTACACACAATCCTGTGCACTAGCATTACCTAGTAGAGGCTGGGAAATTAGTGATAAACATGGATGAATTCAAGTATATGGCTTTTGCCTCCTGTTTTAGATTCTAAAGTTCTGAGAAACATTACAGTTTTGAGGTGGATTCCATCTGGTTAGGCTTAATGCCTAAAGCGATCCATTTATATAGGACTGTTTGAAGCCTCATCCGGGTCATCAACTCTAAATGTTTTCGGAACAAAAACACAGTTCTGATTTCTCCAGATCAATAATGTTTTAAACCCTCAGATTGCTTTCCTAGGTTCGGCATACCTGAGCAGGGACTATTACTGGTAGAGGAGGATGGAAATAAACAACCATTAGATCCTGACAACAACACATGTCCCAGTACAGCAGGAAGCCATAGTGGTATACAACCCCAACGTAATGTTTGAACAGTTTGTAAGGAAATGCTTAGAGAACAAGGACCAGGAACAACCACCACTGATGTGGCATACCACTGTATTTGATTTTGAGCAGAAGCTGCATTTGTCCAAGATGGATTACAAGGGTAAACCCATGGAGCAACCGGGTGACAATTCAAAGCATTTGACACACAAGATCCTTGTAACCCCTTCCCCTCCCCTTGCATTATGTGTTTGGGTAATTCACTTCCCCGGTTATTACACGTTGTCTTTGAAGACATGCTTGAGGAGGGCTCCTCTCGACTTTCTCTACAACTGACAGAGTCCATCTTAAGACATGTCCTCGGGTAAGATTAACAACAGTATCCAAAGATTCACAAAGTCGTGCTTGAGGACCACATTTTAATACTATTCCAGCTCTAGCTGTGGTTTCTAACCTGGTTAATTGGTGACTGTACTCCATCGGAGGATACTATTATGTGATGGTATCGTGAAGCTAAATGCTTGTTCTTTCGTCGGCCAGCACCCACAGGAACAATTCTCAGTGTTCCCCCAGCTGTCTAATATCTCTGGCAGTTTTTCCAGTAGTGGCTAGGCTGGTTGACATTGTAGTTATTGGAGTAACAAAACTTGGTGTCTAGACTGCCACATCGCGGACATGGAAGGAATTTGTCTGGCTTCTTAAAACCTTTTTCTTGGTCTAAACTATTGTCCTCCTCCTTCATTCTAGGATCTATTCTCACACATTCACCGATATCTGCCTTTTCTGCCCCTCGATTTAGTCTTTGATAATTACTTGGGAGCATGCGGAAAGACACGTTGATTGAACTAAATCACTTTAACAAGACCATTTGCCTGTTAATGACCAGTATGTTAACCAAGATTAAGAATATAATTCATAGTTCTGAAGTAATTATTAAGAAGTTAAGAAATATTTATATATAGAAACTTAATATGCTTTAACAATGTAAAGTGTGAGCAAGAAATATAATACATTCATCAATTAAATTGAATAGCTAAGACGGAAAAGTATCTTCCATTCAATCTTAAGAGCAGAGGAGATATGAAAAGAGGAACAATGTTAAATATCCTCACAATATATTGTCATATATAATTTAACATAATCTAGTTAGCAACTTGTTTTAGAGACTAAGCTGCCTCCTCACGGCAAAGATTTGATCCATATTTCCCAAAAAGTGGATCCTGCTCTAATAGCAGGTTTCAGCTCCTCTATTGGGGCGCCTTCCGCCTCTCTTTCCCTCGTTATTGATGCCACTACAGATGCTCCTATCAGGGTGATTACTCCCACTGGGAAGAGAAGACAAGTGCACCCGGTCCTGTTTTTGAAGATTCAGCGGTCGGCTTCGGTTGGATAGATGCGTTGGGGTGGCATTGTTTATCCTTACGTAATATTCGGTGTTGATTGCTTGCTACTTTTTCTATATTAGAATGTTTTCATGGTTTCGGTGTTACCGGTGAAGTAGACAGACAAAAATACTTGAGACCAAAGGGGCGGGGGAGTGGTTTATCGCTGGGTAGAAATGGCTTTCCAGCCCCCTGGATGGCTTGCTGTGAGGAATTCCTGTGCGGTATATGGCATATCTAGTGGACCCAGGAAAGCCAAGACTAGCTCATTCGCCAGAATTTGGTTAGGGCAGCGGTGGGGAAAACCTAGTCTTAGTCCCACCGGGTTACCTTGATGCATCTCTCCCAGCTTCTCCTTTTGTGGTTGAATAAACTCCTACGCCTGGAACTCCTCTTTACCACATTTCTTCCTTCTGCAGGAGCTACTGAAAGGGTCATGTTCACTACTCCTGCACCTATAACTCCAACAGGAACTTCCGTATCTCTATTCGCATTTTTTCCCCATGTATAGTCTCTACGCTTGACAAAAACTTTTCGATCGCATCTGAAATGACAAGTGCTTGCATTTCCCTACCAAAGCCCTTGAACTAACCTTTTAGGCATGAAGGGCATTCTGAGGCTGAATCTTTTGGATTCATCAGGCACCCTCGCCACACTACTGCATAGCCTCTTCTTGTCAAAGTTGTGCGCCTTTACTTCGTAACCATCTCAGTTGACTATTAAATTACTTCGCGGCTTCTCCTGTCGCAACACGAGAAGGCGAGATGGCGCCCATATGGCCTTTCAAAAAAGCTTGGATGACAGATCATTTAAAAAAAAGCTACGAAAACAAAGGTTGGGTTCTCACCTTCCTCCAACGGTCGTGCTCCCATATACAACCGATTGTGCTTAATTATACAGTGAAATCTTACTTTTTCTATCAATAAACAAGCTAGCGGGTGGCTAACCCACCCGGGGGACTGCCGAGCAACTATCCAATGGGACCTCTATGGCCAATGTAGAGAAAAGAACTCCAGACCAGTAACTGATATAACAAAAATATAGTTAGAAGGGTATTATTGTAATTAAGATATATGGCTATATAAGGGATTGTATAGCTATCATTTTCTTAAGTTCAATTGTGTACATTTTCTCCAATCAATCAATACAATCTCTCTTGTTTCTCTCTTTCATCTTCCTCTTCTTCTGTACCAATTCTTCATCTTCTGCAATGTAGTTAACATGGTATCAAAGCCACCAGGCTCACGCCTTTGATTCTGGTGGTTCCATTTCCTTTTTTTTTTTCTTCATATGTTTCTAGCTTAGTTTCTTTCCAAATTTTCATTAGATATTCGGTGCTTTCGCGATTGTTCTTTGGGCCTTCTGGAGTTCACAGAATCTTGTGCTACTTTGTTGGTAAAATTGTCCTCATGAATTGATGTTTCGTCAAAATCTGTCTTCAACTGGTTTTGATAAGAGACAACGATCATTCCCATTTGATTCAACCACCAGCGTGCCATGGCCTTGCTTTTGTTCAACCGTCTTCTGGGACTTCGCCGTCGATTTCGACGTAGGGGAAACATTAGGGTTCGAATTCTCAGTGTATCTCGAGTTGTCATGTTTCTTGGATTGAGACCCATGTTGGTTTTTCACAGGAGTCACTGCTCCGGCGTTCTTGCCGATCAAATCCATAGGAATGTGACTGGAAAAAGACAGATTATTCGCCAGACATAACTGAGTTCGTTGAGTTTAGATAAGAAAATCAATGAGTGCCTAACCAGACCATCTTCGTGGGTCCTCAAGGGAAGCCGAACTGCAACGTTTAGAGACAAACACACCGCCATTTCTCACTCGGGTTTTGCTCAGTCTTGGTTTTCTCAGTGCAAGTTGGTAGATTAATTTGCCAAGGTTTCTGGTTTGCTTCCTCTGCATGCTTTGGCTCAAGATTGAAGTTCTGATTAGGTTCTTGATTTCTGGTTTTCACAGTGCACATAATATGTTTGATTAAATGTTTCAGTAAGAAAATGTTTGCTATTTTGTCAATTAGTAAGGCTAATAGCCAAAGAGTGGTATATTGAATTTACACTCCGCTTGTTCATCTTTCTTGTGAGTCTTTTCTGGGATATTAGTGTGATATTTAGGATATTTGGGTTCAAGATTCTTCATTGCTTCAAGATCAATGGTTTGTCATGGACTTCATTTGGTTTGCTGGATTTTCGAACCATGAACTGTGCAATTTTATGGTGTCCAATTATGTCTCTCTGCCTCACTGAAATTCTATTGTCTCTTTATTGGGTTTGAATTGTTCAGAAGCTTATAACAGCCTATAATGTTGATTTCTTGGAGTGTCATTCTCCTTGGTTAATTTTGGTATCTGGGAAGATTTAGGAAGCTATTAGGAGTGTCAATCTCCTTGGTTGATTTGATTTCTTGGAGTGTCATTCTCCTTCATTAATTTTGGTATCTGGGAAGATTTAGGAAGCTATAAGGAGTGTCATTCTCCTTGGTTGTTTTGGTTTCTTGGAGTGTCATTCTTCTTGGTTGATTTGTTGCCAGTCTCTGTAAAGATTTAGAAGGGGTAATTTGCATATACAGTGAGTGTGTTACTATGGCTTCTCAGTTCAAAGTCAAAAATCTGTTGGGACTACAGTTTAGCTTCAGCAGTTGTAAAATGTAAAGAGTTACTTGTTGCATTTGTTCCAGCAAGCTTGCTGTTAGGTTAATACAAAGTTGGTGTAGCTAAAAGTGCTACAATGTTGGATCATCAACTTTATTCGAAATGGTTTGAATTCGGTTTCGGTTTTACGATTAATTGTGGCTTCTTCAGATATGTTTGATTGGAACGACGAGGAGCTTGCAAACATAATATGGGGTGCGGCAGGTGAGAGTGATGATCATATTGTGCCGTATAATGAGGCAAGTGATGATTATTGCAGCAAGAAGGAATGGAAACAAGAATCTCAAACCATCAAGCCTACCGAATAGAAGACCCATGGGCCAAAATTGACTTGCAGGATAGAAGGTTGGAACGCAGTTCTAATTTTGACAAAACCTGGCTACGTCAAACTTCACTTGGATACTCCAAGTTTAGTTTGAGGGGGAGTAATAACTGATATAACAGAAATATAGTTAGAAGTGTATTATTGTAATTAGGATATATGGCTATATAAGGGATTGTATAGCTATCATTTTCTTAAGTTCAATTGTATACATTTTCTCCAATCAATCAATACAATCTCTCTTGTTTCTCTCTTTCATCTTCCTCTTCTTCTATACCAATTCTTCATCTTCTGCAATGTAGTTAACATGGACAAGCTCACCTCAGAGGTGAGAACTGAACAAATTGAAGATCATCCCAGACCTGGCTCCTAGGGCGGCCTCCAAGACCTGTTTTCTTAGAGTTCGGGGGCAGAGATTGTTCGTTGACAGCTCGTCGAATGAAAGAGGATCTGGTATCGGTATTGTTCTAGTAACACCAGAAAAGATCGAGAAGAGCACCAAGGTTGGAACTTCGTAAGGACTGGGGCTAACCAATTAATCAATAAACTTTGGCACAACTACGTCCATTTTAGCAGAGGTGCACCCATTCAAGTTCAATTACGGCTACGACCCTGTCAATTTTTTCGAGGATCTCACTGGGTGCCAACTACAGCTTCCTCAATTTTTTCGAAGATGTCGACGACAATGGTTAGCAAAGGTTAGTAAAGCCACAAAAGGGCAGGTACATGAGAAACCCTCGAAGCATGTGATCCTGTGCTCGTTGTACTGAGTTCTCTGTTTATATTATTCACATACATGGGTTCAAGTAGTTGAAGCTGGACTTCCCTCCTTATGACATTCTATCTCGGCATTTGACTCCAACAAGGACTTCACGTTCTCTACTGAAAATATATATTGAACCCTATTGAACTTGGATGGGAAAACGTCATTCAACTAACTCCAGTTCTCGTAACAGTGAAATCATCGGCAAGGTAATCACACCTACCGATCTCAGGATCAAAGGATCATATTCCTACATGCTACTACCAGAATCCGTCTTCGACAAAAAAAATTAGGTGTCGTAGGATTGAAAGAGCATATCAGAAACGCAAATTCTGATTTATAGTTTCAGAAACCTATTTAAAGTTGATTGTTAACACATCTTAAAGGTGAGTAATATATATGTATTCAAACTATCAAAGAAAGTCACCCTCCCACATCCTCATTTCTATTACCTGGCATTTCACATTCCGAGTACAAAGTTTACATTTATTAATGGGCATTTTTCTATAATATAAAAATCAATTATTATATTTAAATTGTTTATCATTTTTATAATAAAATGTATCAAGTTCGATTCTCTCACACCATTTAATAAATAAATAAAAAATTATTGCTTCTAAAGTTTCATGTAGTTTCATACGAATATTAAACACATAAAAAAAGTTCGCTTAGATCGTGACTTTACAGCTTACAGATATACAGAACATCCTCAAACCAAAACTTGGTTCTTGGGAGTGATCTTTAAGCTTTTCCAGGGGTTCTTGGGTCATGATGGCTGTTTGCTCCTGTTCCCGGATAGTCTTCACTTTCTATAGTCACCCTTCCTTCAATAAACGCCTCTCCCCCACCCACATCAAACACCTCCTCTCGATTCACCAAATCCACTAGACCCTGCCAGAAAGATAATTAAATAAAGGCAAAATTAGGCGATAAATTACAATTCATTAACACATATATGTTTTTATGTACGAATCTCTGCATATTTAGATTGCTGAATAAATCAGGTAAATGAGATAATTATTATTAATATTTTGAAAAAGTCATTATGCATTGTTTCATACTTTTTTTTTAAAAAAACTTTTTAACCAAAATGGTCACTGATGTCCGCATAACTTATCACTTTGGTCCTTTTGATTTAAAATCGATAGAATTGATTCCTAAGTTTGTCCATCATCAATCATTTTGGTCATTCAGGGAAAAATCTCCGGGAAATAAGGAGAAAATGACAAAAATACTCTTAATTTTTGTCAAATTAGTTTGACCCTTAGTTGAGGATATTTTTATCATTTTGTCCTTATTTAACATAATTTTTCCACAGAAGGTTCAAAATAATTGATGGTGGACAAATTCATGAATCACTTGTATCGATTTTAATCTCAATAACTAAAGTGAGGAGTTATGCAAATCTCAAAAACTATTTTGACTAAATGCTTTTTTTTAATTTTCTTTTTACCGTGTGGAAGTGCATGATAACTTTTTTCACTAAAAAGGACTGCCTTATGACTTTTTCACTAAAAAATGATAATAACAGCGCTCTAAAATAATTATCATTGGTAATCACTACTTTAAGGAAAGAACAAGAAGAAAACAATGAATGAGAAGGCGAAGGAGCGAGCTGACCAGAGATTCTTGGACCGATAAGTCTTCCTCCTCTGATTTGAGGCTCCCTACAAAACAAGAATAATTTAACCAATTATTAATCCACTTCTTTTATATAAGAAAAATGAAATAAACCACTATTTTTGCACAAATAAACTTGTGCATATAGATAGACTGCAAATGTTTATATCATGTTGCATCAGCTTAAGACTTACCCCAATTGACCAAATAAAAATATTTAAAAACTAAAAGGAAAGAAAAAGGGATATTCTTGAGCCTTACTGGTTGCAGGAACCGCAGACAAAAATAGAACATGAGAGAAAACCAATAAGAGTACCAGCAGCAGTCTAAGGAAAGGCTTCTGCAGCATATTGATCAAAGACAAGGAAGAAGAAGAGGATAATGAGGTTAAGAGGTTGGTGAATAGCAAGAAGAGGCTTGTAGTATGATTGCTTTTATAGAAAGACCACAAAGAATATTTATGAAATTCTTTATCCCACCGCAAAAGTCAGGTCAAATTATTTCGACTTATCCAATTTAATTTGATATAATTTGACAAAAAAAAAATTAATTTGATAATATAATAAGGGCTAATAACATTTTAATGCTTCTCAAAAACAGCAATAAACTTCTCTAATTTTCACACAATACATTTTAAGATTTAAAATTGTGTTAATTTATTTTGTCTCTTTAAACATCTAATTTCATTAAATTGATTATTTTTTTCTAATGTGGTGCACATATAACTTATATGATGGCTCATATAGTTTTTACGCTCTCTTTATCATCAATTTAACATATGTTCAAAAGATCATAAATGAATAGACTTTTGGTTTGGGAAAAAAAGGGACTTTGTCCTAAAACTTGATTATAAAAACAATTTATGACCTAAATCTTTATTTTCTATATTAATCGGAGAAATGTGGATATCCTGCTTGTAATATATATATCCACCACTTGTGAAAGAAAACTAATAATTTGGTGTTATCTCATTTATCGGCATAACATATGAATAAATAAAACATACACTCGTATATTATTTTGTTCTTACAAAAGTTCATTTGTGAATTATTTGAAAATGTTTATTTTTGTTTTCAATATTATTATTATTTGGCATATGACACTTTAGAGCAGTGGTGGCACTGTTGGTGGGTAGCAGAGTGATAAAAATTCAATTGAGATTTAGGTTCTGCAAGAAAGAGTACGAAAATAGTAACGTTTATACATTCTAGTGCAGATTTTGCTCTCATCAAACTTCTTCTTTTAATATTTAATAATTTAACTTATTAACGTTAGGGTTGGTAAAAAAGAATATTATTGATATGCCACTGAATAATGTAAGGAATCTCCGTGACTATAATTGGGGAGTTTGGAGAGCTTGGACGGTGGAAAGACGTCTTACTTTCGACTTTGTTCCATTGTCGCATATGGCAACGTCGGCAAGTTCGTTTGTCATTAGGGTTAAGATCCCACTGACTCACTGACTTAGGGTTTGTGGCTGTTGGCCCCAGTGATGGAGATAGACTCATACATTCATACATGGTCAAAATAATAGACAATTACAGACATCCCCTACCAGTTCTAGGGAGAGCCACCTAAACCTTATCAGCTTCTTTTTCTCTCTCTTCCTAATTAGAGATCAAATGAGATCTCACCCAAAATAAAGCGATCGAATGAGATTGGTTTCTACACTAGTGAGTTTGGTACTCCTTTTTGACCTCTGGCATGCACTCCTTTTATATATATATATATATATATATATATTTTAAGGGTTGCACTCGATCCTCATATATTGAGTGCACGAAAAACCTGAACCCGTTCCATAGTTATCTCCCCACCTTTTCTGCCCGCGGTCTCAATCCCCCGTACTTTGCAAGACCGTGGTTCATCCTCTATCTGACAGAGTGGCGCATCCATGGATGCAAGTGTGTCAGCAGGAAGTCTACTTTGAAAAAATGTCTCCGGGGTCACAATCCAGGTGAATCAATCAGTATTAGCTAAGGAAAGCATTCGGGAAGAGAGGAAATCTGTCTTTATAACAGTGTTTCAAGGGTAATGCTAAGGAGACAAATTTATCAAATCTTATATACTAACTGATATGGTTATTGATGATTAGATTATTACTTAAGTGTTGATTAACATATTTATTTCTTATTAGTGACACATTATTTAATTTCTAAATTAACGGGCTTGTTTCTTATAGTGTTTTAAAGTTTTGAGGACGTTTAAGATACTTTGTTAATGAGTGATCAAGATTGGGCGACATTTTTTTATATTCATTTAGTAAGGCCTACTTCATAATGTATTTTAATGATCCGAACCGTCTATCTTTTAGGTCCTCTCTCAAAGATATGTCTACCACAAATCACCAAAATCTGAAACCATATGACCCGTTAGATTAAATAATAGTCATTTTAGTGTTTTTTTGCAAAACCGTATTGTCCATTTTCTTTACAACAAATAAATATCTTAATATCTTTTAAAAAATGAACGTCTTAATAGTTTTGGGTTTTTAAGGATGACGTATGAATGATAAATTGAAATACAGTTCGGGATACACTCAGACAACAATTAAAGATGAAATGAGACAATAGACTAAAGTCATTTTGTAACTAATTTTTTCAGCATTTGTAAAAAAAAATTAGCTTTATTTGACACAAAAATGAGCTAAAATTTTTTAAGGTGCCCTCTTAGTTAAATTTTTGACTTCGTCCCTAATCTTATCAATTATCATTTAATAAACTTGGAGATTTTCTCATACTTTATGGTTTCTAGATCTCTTGTTCTGAACATTAACGTTGATTGATCTTCTCTTTGTCACGCTGCGTCAATTTTACATTCTTATCTAGATAGGAGATCATTTTTGGTGTTCATTGAACATCATCACATGGTGATAGTATTCCACTAAAATTATAAAACATGTATTTGGTTTTTTTTTTTTATTAAAATACCCTGAAATAGGGTTGTATGAACCTTGTTACTTATCATTTTAACACGTGAAAAAATACATCATGTAACAAGTCTTCCAGAAATAAATTAAAGGGTAATTCTCAGTTTACCATGCTAAAGTGAGGATTGAGTGACACTTTCATAATTTTGTTAGTATTTCTGTTAGAAGCTGAATTAACTGATGGCATGGTGCCTATGTAAATGAAAATTTGAAAACCACGATACTTCAGGGTAGTAAACTGAAAATTACCCTAGATTAAAATATCTCCTGGTCCTAATAGGTGTGCTAGACTTAAAAGTGAATCTAAATAGGAGTAGGATTCTCCCCTCCTATTCCCATCCCCTTCCCTCCCCTTCTTTCACACTTTACTTTTTGTGACATGCCCGACCCTGATATAGTCTAAACACCAAGGTAAGCACGTGATGGCCGACACCCGAAGGTAACAAAGCCATATTAGGATGCATGAGAACTTAGAAACAATTAACCGACATAAATGAAACTTGTATATTTAATTATAATAAATATGCAATTGTGGAACGTGTTCAGAGCATACAACTAATATGAGACACTAAAAAGGAATAATATAAAATTGAATGAACAAAGAGATGGGGTCCTACACCGAGAGGACTCAAAGATGCCGATGCATGAGTGCCTTGACATCAGGATTGTACGTCTCTATTCTAAGTCCTGAGGGGGCGCAAAACAAAAACATGAGTGGACTAAGTTGATATATAAGTAATATTGAAACAGTTATTCATCAACGTACTAACATCCAAAGTTTATGAAAACTCAATAGTATAATATGTAATAGGTTTTTCGAAAACCCTAACATGCCATAAAACCTTTCATAAAACATATATCGTATATAATGTGCTTAGTAGTAGTAGCACAAGGCATACATACATATATATATATATATAGACACACACACACACACACACACATATAACTTCCTTCGCCCGAAGGCACTACATCTCCCTGCCGAAGCCAAATATACTTATCTTCTGACCGAAGCCACTACATCACCCGACCGAAGCCAAATATAAATATCTTCCGGTTGAAGCCAATATATAAGTATCTTCCGACTGAAGCCAATGTAGTATCATTCGCCCGTAGGCAGTATCGTATGAGTAACCGCTAAGTAAGCACATAAAAACATTAACATAATATTTCTAATATATATATATATATATATATATCTATCTCAAATCGGAGTTTAGTAACTAAAACATCATATCGTAAAACCACGTTCATAAGTAGGTATATAGTCATCAATCATATATACCACAAATAACGTAAAATTGAATAAGCATGATAATTCATAAAGCGTGAAACCAATTTACTCATAAACGTTTCATAAAACATAGACGTAAAATCATGCTTTTCATGTATGCATTTCTAATAGTAAAATATGCATTTTAGAAGGGGTCCACTCCCAGATACTCCGCCGTCGAAAAGCTGTGCAAACTAGCAAAGACGGAAATGTTGTAATAAATGCACCTAAGCACATAAATGGTCCAATTAATAAAACTCTATCACAAATATTGAATTTCGAAAAACGGACATCAAAAATGGATTCACAACGTCGAATTACCCTAAAATGAGTTGGGCCCAAAGCTGGGTTTCGGGCTGGGTTTGAAATTGGTTTATGAATATCGGGTCGGATTGACCCATTTCAGGCCAGGTTACCCGTTTTCGACAGAGAAGAACGCTGGAGCATTCCCAACTCCGATCAACCCCAAAATTTGACCAACATAAGTCATGCGATACATGGATTTAAAGCTATGGAGGAAGGGAAGAAAACTATACCAAAATTTGGTTCAGCCGTGGCCAGAGTTGGCTGGAAAATGGCCTGAAAGTCACGAGATTCCATGCCGGAATCTGGGGAAAATCCCTCCAAGTTGTTTTCAAGCTAAACCTTCACCTACAATGGGTATACATACTTTATAAATCAAGGCAAACAACCATTAAGATAGAGAAAGGGACTCTGAGGCTCACCTAATCAGAGGTTGATGCCTGTTGAATTTCACCAAATTTTAGCACCAGTTTCCATGGTGCTACAACCCTAGTTTGCAAAAGGAGAAAAGGAACAAAAGAGGTAAGGAGGTCCGAGAGAGAGAAGGTTGGTGTGTGTGGGTGTGGTGCCATGTGTGTGAAACTCGGGAGAGGAGAAGATGAGAGTAAGCTGTGAGAGGGCAAAGAGAATAGTGATCTATTTTGAGAGAGAGAGTTAAGGTGAGAGAGAGAGAGATAGAGAGGATTGAGAACTTAGAGAGAAGAGAGGGAAAGTGGAGACCTTAGAGAGAAGAGAGGGAAAGTGGAAGTGGGCAGAGGACAAAATCAAAGGGTGGGCCCCCCTTTAGGCACATCAATTAAGATCAAAAGCAAACCCATTTCAAAATATCTATCTCAAAGTGGAAATTTACAAAAATACTCTTCAGTTTCGTAAATTTCGGGATAGGTTGTGACATTTTGTCTTATTATCTTTGTAAAAAAAGTTAATATAAGATGTTAACATGACTTAATCGTAATCGTTTAACTAGAAGGAAAGGAAAGGAGAAAGAGATTAGAATCAGAGAGAATCATCCTCCAACTTTGGATCTTCAATTATGTTCTAAAGAATGTGTTGAAGATTAACACAAATGAAATACAGTGGATAATATATGGAAGTGGAACTAACCCACAAATGAAATGTAAGTTGATTCCCCCCATAAATAATTAATCAAGTTGACTTTAGGAGAAATATTGTTATTGGTTACATGTTGGCTTTTGCATGTTCAACTTGTCCTTCTTATCTTAATATAAAACGCCACCACTTCCACATGTTTCCTCGTGCCAATTGCCATCATCACTCACCCTCTGCCCCCTTCCTTTTTCTTCCGGTCTACTGCGTAGATCCATCGAGTGATTCATAAGAAGCAGAGGCATGGCGCACAAGTGTAATTTTATGACACAACTAGTTCTCTTTCTATGTTTCACGTATGTCTTCTCGTCAATTGCTATTGCTCCTACGACAAGTAAGCCTTTTGTCATTCATTTGTATTATTTAAAAAAAAAATTGAAAAAAAATTAGAACAAGGATGCTCGGCGAATGATATTTATGTTTATTTTCTTAAGGAATCGATCATATAGGAAGCCAGAAGATAAATAAGGAAGACCTACTGAGTCAGGTAATTATTCCTCTAGTTCTTGTTTTATTTTTCCTAGAAAATATATGGCTTTTTTTAGTTAAAATGATCTCTAAGATTGTCATAACTTTTCACTTTGATCATTAAGATTTAAAATCGATAGAAGTACTTTTAAAATTTTCCACCATCAATTATTTTGATTCTTCTGTCCTCCATTAATTTGAAGAAACCATCAATTCAAATAGAGAGGTTGATTTGACAAAATACCCTCAGTTTAAAAGAGATTTTTT
Organism: Pyrus communis; assembly: GCF_963583255.1. Taxonomy (NCBI): domain Eukaryota; kingdom Viridiplantae; phylum Streptophyta; class Magnoliopsida; order Rosales; family Rosaceae; genus Pyrus; species Pyrus communis. The sequence goes on from NC_084811.1 coordinate 26,373,335, forward strand.
ACGGAATGACCAAAATGATAAATCTTAGAGACCACTTCTATCGATTTTAAATCTCGAAGACCAAAATGAAGAGTTATGCTAATCTCATATATTATTTTGGCTAAAAATCCAAAATATATTTAGTGCACAAATTAATTTGAGTTTTCTATTGTTATTCTAGAATTTGCTGGATGAAGGTGTCCTGGATTTGGGAGAAGGATTTGTGGAGGGGCGGATGGAGCTGGAAACCAATGATTATTCAGGGGTAGGAGCAAATCCGGATCATGATCCAAAACCCCCATGAAGAACTTGAGCCTTATGGTGGATTTTGGTTTCGAACCTTAGAGCTGGTTGGAGTTTTCTTAGTTTTCTTCGGTTGTATGTCTTCCATGTCCATACATGTAATAATTTCATGTATAATTATTTTTTGGGTGATAAAAACAACGTGCTTGTTGAATAAAATCTTTCTGGATTTTGGTTGTTGTAATCTAGTATGTTTTAAATTTTCAGTTTATGATATATATGGAAATTAGAAATGAACTCTCCTAGGATAAAAGATTGTGTTGAGATCATAGAATGGAGGAGCACGTGAATGACACACAGTTCATAGCATTATCTGACAACCTTTCCAAAGTTCGAATGATTATTTGTAAAATTTGGGTGGTAAGGTCTCGATCGTGCGAGTCCATGTCGAAATATCTTAGGTACCAAATTTTTAGTGGAGTGTGAAGCATGTATTGTCACTTATAATTGGTAAAAGAGAAATAAAAGATTGGTAAATAAATTAATAGTTTGGTTTGAGATTGTGTTGCTTTTAAAAAATAAAAATAAAAAACGGCTTATAAGAAATTTGGAACATCAAATGCGTTTGGTAAAAAAAAAAAAGATTGTTGTCAATGACAATATAAAAGTATAGAAAAGCAGAAGCAGGGTCTACCGTGCTTCTAAAAAAGTGTTTTTTTTTTCTTTTTCAAAACATAATAATCAGTGCTCATTTAATGAAATTTTCAAATGGCAAGTATACACCCACATATTTTACAAAATTACAATCATTACCCCTATAATATTCTTTTTGACAATTAGTATATCATATTAAATACCATATCATTTTTCGTCATTTAATATATTCACAACAATTTATATAAAAGTTTACCAAACACTCATCATTATTTTTTGGTTAAAAGCACTTTTATGCACACACACAAAAAGAAAAAAAAAATTTACAAAATACTCAACAACTTTATTTTACAGCTGTTTATTCTCACAGCATAGTATAATCAGTTTTTTAAAAGAACACAACAACACCAAACTAGCCCTAGAATGTCCTTCAAATAGCAGTATTTTTATACATGTTACAACTATTACTTGAAAGATATATTAAACTAAAATTAGCACGTAAAAGCATCTTTAAAGAAGATGTAAAAAAGTTTACATCAGTAATAACAGTAAAAATAGACAATATTAGTGCTTTCTTATCGAAATGTCAATTCTTATGTAACATGACGTGAATTGGCAATAAAAATGGTTACTATCAAATTTGACAGCAGCTTCAAATAAGTTTTAATTCATTGTTAAATTGTGGCATCCCACATCGCCCAGGGGAGTGATTCTTAAATGTATATTCTCATTCCTACCTAGCACGAGGCCTTTTGGGAGCTCACTGGCTTCGGGTTCCATCGGAACTCCGAAGTTAAGCGAGAGGGGGGCTAGAGCAATCCCATGATGGGTGACCCACTGGGAAGTTGCTCGTGAGTTCCCAAAAACAAAACCATGAGGGAATGTTAAGCCCAAAACAGACAATATCGTGCTACCGTGGTGGAGCGGGCCCGGGAAGTGGTTCCGCCCGGGCCGGGATGTGACAATTTGTTTTGGGAACTCACACAAGAACTTCCCAATGGGTCACCCATTATGGGAGTGCTCTCACCCCCCTCTCGCTTAACTTCGGAGTTCCCATGAAACCCGAAGCCAGTGATCTCCAAAAAAGCCTCGTGCTAGGTAGGGATGAAAATATACATATAAGGATCACTCCCCTGGGCGATGTGGGATGTCACAATCCATCCCCCTTAGGGGTCCAACGTCCTCGTCGGCACATCACGGCCAAGGTTAGGCTCTGATACCAAATTGTCACATCCCGACCTGGGCGGATCACTTTCCAGGCCTGCTCCATCACCGTAGCACGATATTGTCCGCTGGGAAGTTGCTCGTGAGTTCCCAAAAACAAAACCATGAGGGAATGGTAAGCCCAAAGCGAACAATATCGTTCTACCGTGGTGGAGCGGGCCCGGGAAGTGATCCCGCCCGGGCCGGGATGTGACAATTTGTTTTGGGAACTCACACAAGAACTTCCCAATGGGTCACCCATCATGGGAGTGCTCTCACCCCCCTCTCGCTTAACTTCGGAGTTCCCATGGAATCCGAAGCCAGTGATCTCCCAAAAAGCCTCGTGCTAGGTAGGGATGAAAATATACATATAAGGATCACTCCCCTGGGCGATGTGGGATGTCACAATCCACCCCCCTTAGGGGTCCAACGTTGTCGGCACACCACGGCCAAGGTTAGGCTCTGATACCAAATTGTCACATCCCGACCCGGGGCGGATCACTTTCCAGGCCTGCTCCATCACCGTAACACGATATTGTCCGCTTTGGGCTTACTATTCCCTCACGGTTTTGTTTTTGGGAACTCACGAGCAACTTCCCAGTGGGTCACCCATCATGGGATTGCTTTAGCCCCCTTCTCGCTTAACTTCGAAGTTCCTACGGAACCCGAAGCCAGTGAGCTCCCAAAAGGCCTCATGCTAGGTAGGAATAGGAATATACATTTAAGGATCACTCCCTGGGCAATGTGGGATGCCACATAAATTCTTTTTATTAACTTTGTAATATTGGTTTAAAATATTACATTTTCGCCAGACCATGTTACTAAGTGGCCAAATGAGAGTTTGAACCATATTATTGTTAACCCATTGTTAGGCTAATACTATTCATGTCCCTTAGTGTAGATAATATCGTTTATTAAAATAAAAAAAAATAAAAAAAACACGTATTTTCATTTACTTTCATTACTAATGGAATGTTTAAATGCTTTTATGACACTTAATACTATGGTCTAGTGATATTCCTCTTCACTTGTAAGTGAGAAGTCTTAGGTTCGATCCTCGCCCAAGGCGAATTTGAACCACATTAGTGCTAGCCTATTATGAGGCTAAATGTACCCCATCTTCCTTAGTGTAGATACGATTGTTTGTTAAAAAAAAAAAAAATTATACTCATTAGTTTATTTCCTTTCATTACTTATGCAAAGAAAATAAATATGAAATTGTAATATCCATTAATTCATTGCTTTTCATTAATAGTGCTACCTGATAAGAATTTATTATGAATTATTTATGTCAAATTTGAAATATAAAACATTAATATGATAAGATAATAATGTAGTAAAATAATAATTTAATTTAACATATTGGGTGGAGAACAAAACTTTAAAAGATGTCAAAGTGTCATATCAGTTGTCAAATTTAAATTCATTTTTAAATTTTGTTCTCCATTTGGCTAACCTCACAATGAACTAACAGTAATGTAGTTCAAATTCGTCTTTGAAGAGAATTGAACCCAAGACCTCTCACTTACAAGTGAAAAGGAATACCACTAAATCGTAGTACTAAGTGGCAATGAAAACATTTGTTAATCACTAAAAATATTTGAAGCTGCTGCCAAATTTGACAATAAACCTACTTGCTGACATTCCATATTTCGTCATAAAGGAATTGACATTTCCGTTGAAAAATATTAATATTGTTTTTTATAACTGTTATTACATTTTGACTCTTAATTTGATGATGCTCTACGTGATTTGACGTAAGAGTTGAGTTTAATGAACTCAGTTTTTAACCAAGATAATTATTTTTTAACTCTAACCCACTCACATATATTTATTGCATTAAGGTGGATTGAAGTCATTGCTCTCCTAAACCTATCTAATCCCAAGAAACTAAAGGTTCACCTCATTAAATTAAGGATAATACTTAAATTTCTTAATAAGGATACACATATCTCACTCATTGCGATAACATATTTTTGTCGTCTAAATTTTATAATCGAAATTGTTCTTTTTTACTCTTTGTTTGCTCATTTGAAGATCATTCCTACCAAAAATCTTTTGAATTGAAAATAGTTTGTGTTAAAAAAATGTATGAAGCAAATCAAACGTGTGAGTACCAAATAACTTGGATGACTGAACAATTTTTTATTCAAATAATATTTTAATATGGATGATCTTCAAATGAAGATTAAAAAAAAAGTAAACAATTTCGATTATAAAATTCATACATTTGAAAATACGTAATTTGCAAGAGAGTGAGGTGCATTCCTCAATAAAGGGATGCTAGACAAGGTACGAAGCATGAAACGATCAAAGATTTCATAGTCTAAATTGACAACCATCAAAACACGTCCCAAAAATTAAGCATAAAGAAAGAGCAAGAACCCCGATGGCTTGGAGGGCTCTCATGCCATTTGAAGGAATGGAAAAATTAGCAAAACGATTGATTTAGTAATACAAGTAACATGGAACGGGCTATCAGAGTAATTGCTCAAAAACTTGGAAGGCTTCTACTAATACAAAATTTAATTAAACCCAACTGAATAAACCTAAAGACCTTCTCGAGGTTACAGGCCCAAAGAGAAAAGTGACCAACTCGACCATAATAATTAATTACAATACGCTTTCAACCCGTTTCCCGCCCATCCAGTCCGAATTCGAGCTGCAAAGAATTCTGTTTCTGTTGAGATCCGAAGTAATTCAATGTTCTTAAGCATTGAATCGATTTTGATGATTGGATTGAATTCTTGTGATTCACACTTTTTGCATTTTTCTGAATTTGTAGCCAAGTCATTTAGAGAAAATAGTAATCGCCACTTATTAAATTATAGGCTAATTGCTTATGCACCTGCGTCATGTTACTAATTCACGTGACTAAAGCAAACTATCGTAAACAATCAGCATATTCAGTAGGAGACAGATTGAACTATTGTAGAAACGCTAGTGCAGCAATCCAGTTATAATTACTTAAATTAAATCATTGAAATGCATTTTACTTAATGTTAGAAACTGAATCAACTGAGAGAAGATTGGTTCTTGTGATACTGATGTTGGATAAAGCACTCAATTCGTCGTTAGGAACATTTTCGTGCAGTTGATCCTAGATTTAGTTGGCTGCCTTATCTAATCAGTTTCTTGTATGCTGCTGGCTATGCTTGTTGTTTTATTCAGGTTTGAAGATTGGCATTCAGATAGATGGATTCTAAGTTTTCCAAGTTCTGAGGGAAGCTTCCGCTGATGATGGACGATATCCAAGAAGAGCGATACCATCTGCATGTAAATGCAGTTTTGAGGAGTAGTCGGAGAGGATCTCAAAACTTGAATGCTTGTGCAGTAGCAGTTTATCAGCAACAGAAATATAGCAGCATAGTTAATGCATCCAGCTTCAGAGATTGTTGTGGAATCTTTTCTCCATTCTTAGTATTTAAGAACTGAATTGGAAGTTCCTAGATGTACGAACCAGCTTAGCATGGTGGTTTTCTATTGATTTCAACTTAGCTTGATGGATTTATAGATGGTTTTCTCTTGTAAAAACAATTTTCAATTAATTTGATTATTTGATTAGCTTGACCGTATTTCTCTGTCATTTCTTTATGATATTTCTAAATATGATGTGACTAATACATTTTTAGTAGTCACAATAGTTTCTAGTCTTAAGTCACGACCTTCGTTGTGACTGAAAACCTGTTTTTTTAAGTCTTTATATAATGTAGCTTGCGACATGTTGATACCAAAAGAAGGTCAAAACGATAACTCAGATTAAAAGACGAGTTAAATCAAGAGAAGCAAAAAGCACAACAGGCCCAAGAACCCTAAAAGGATCAGCTACCATGCATGCACAAGAGAGAAGGTCACACCATTTACGCGCGACCAAGATAGAGAACAAGACCCCTCATTCAACGTGTATCGTGCCTAACTCAGCCACTATGAGTTGGAAGAAAAAGGAAAGTTCATAATGATACAAGGACATATGGAATATTTGGACTTTATAAGTGATGCATCAACCACCTAAACCCCAAGCAATGTGCCTGCACTTGTCCTGAAATTTAGATTAAAGAAGAAATCGTATCCAAATTCCAAAGGGCGGAGCCAGATATTTATATAAAAAGGTTCATTTATTTTCCTTGGTATTGGGGTAGGTTAATTTATGTTTTGTACGCAATATTTAGGCTTGAGTATTTCACAACATGTTTTTTAACACCCAAAATTTTCATCTTTTGGGATGTTTTGGAGCCCAGGGCAGATGCCCTTGATTGTATCCTTCACATCCAATGTTAATGGTCTATTAATGAACAATATTGGACTGCTCAAAGATGAGTAAGAATTTATACTCAAAATTCTATGCAGCTGATTCATGAAATTTCGTGCTAAAATTAAAATTGATCATTTATAAATCATTCTATAAAGATCACCTCTACAAAAACAAATCAATTAAAACTAAGCAAATAGATTATTAACAATGGTAAATAGATAAACATTCCTTCCTTTAGTCAATCAACTATCACAAACCTTCTATCTATTAAACGATCTTAATTTTAACTGATTATTTACAAAATGATATTTACATATTAATTCATAATCTAACCAGTTTCGATCCTAAACACGAAGTTTCTTGAGTTGGACACAAAAAGATTTGAATAAGAATTTATACTTGTCTTGAGTAATCAAGTACTATTCTTTTTTAATTGCTTTGGCACTAGATAGTTTAATGCAAACTGCATGTCCTTCATATATACACACATTTCTCCCACCACAATTTATTTATAGTTCAACTATTTTTCTTGGCAAAGAAAATAAAAAACATTTTGAGAACATTTGCATGTACACAGTACACCACCGTCTTTGGATTCTTGAGATCTTCTCCAATCAAGTGCTCTTTTTTTTTTTTTTTTTCTAATACCCAAGTGCTTATTAAAAAATGCTAAAGTTCAGACCAACTTTTTAAATCTGTTTCCTTAGTGACTAAGCAAAGTATATATATTATGGAGCACAAGAACAAAGCAACGTTCATTTTTGCAGAAGGCTGCAAGAGTCCACTTACCTTACCTGCCTCTAAAAGAAAATAAAAAAGGGGTTTATGCGTACGGGCAAATAAGCCAAATGAACCAAAATCTTATGAGCATCTTCATGTCTATATATAATTATTAATATTTTACTTGCATTTTGTATCAAGTTACGATAATTCGAATCTTTCGTTAATGTATAATTACCAATGTGGCCTAATGGATTTTCTAAGTAAATCTTTCTCTAATATTGTAAGTAAATTAAGTTGTAAGCATTCAACAACAAAAACAAAAAAAAAAAATTATTCTTTTGCACTCAGTATTACGCTAAATTTTTCATTAACTCCAAGTACTCCACATCTCTTGAGGCTCTGACGCATTTGTAGGTATTCGATTCACATTTCCGAATCACCTTAATCCATTTTCACTCATTTTATCTTCAATTACAGGTCACTCGTACTTTACCTTATACATCATCATTTTTTCGTGTGATCATATATCCAACGAAGCATTCTCATCTCCGCTAGCTACACTCATTTTTTGTACGTGTTGATGCTGGTAAATGCATTCATAGAAACAAAATGGTAAAAGCTTGTATGATTCTGGTTTTCAACATCGACTAACTATCTTTGAAGTGTTTTCACGTTCGAATCTGTTTCTTTGTCATTGTATTGAAAAAATAAAAGAGAAGGTAAATATTTCTGCTCAAATGATAATGTCCCAGTTACAACTTAAAAACCTTTTGCAACAACACAATTGTAGCAGAAAACCGACTAATATATGCTTTTGACATGAAAATAAGATAGATTTTGGCTTATGTTGTATCTTTTTAAAAGTAGAAAGGAATAGAATGCAATGTTCGGTGAAATAAAGCCGTTGTAGAAAGATAAAGAATATATATATATGTATATATATAAATGAATTCTGCATCTTAAAAAAACAAAAATTGCAGACAATAAATCGTGCATGCCCAACTGCATGTAACTACTACAATAAATCATGCATACCCTACAATGTCATTTTACGTATTATGTGGTTTTTGTTTTGTAAATTTGACACGAGTGTGTAATACTTCAATTTTCGTTGGAGATGTTACATAGCTGCATTCTCAACCTTGAAAAGCTACAAGTGCAAGAAAAGTATCGGTTGATAAAATGAAGATAATCATCTCATAGCTATTGGAAATGAATCAAATCAAATAGTTCTTATTCCAATCTTTCTTCCTTGGTCCTATGCTACCAAGTGAGAAAAAATTGAGAAAAATCCGTCGCTTACAATCACGATGAATGGATTCCTTAAAAGCTAAGGAATAGTAATCAAATGCGAGAGAAAACTTGCTATCTCAGATGTTGGTCTCTTAATGAATGATTTCACAACATTGTGTATTTTTGTAACATTGATTCATATATGTGACGCCATATTAATTAGTTTGTTTAATGTACTTTCATGATTAAGTATTAAAATGAAAATTGGTAGTTAAATTGTCCTTTGATAATCATTTCGTTTTTATTTTTTTAATTTTCAAACGAGATTGCAGAAAATATAAAAATTTGAAAACAAAATAATTAAGTACCGGCTCCTAAATTATGAATAAATGGCAAAATTTGTAAATAATCAGAAACATTATCCCTCCGATAAAAACCGATCGAAAAATCCCTTCTTGCTCTGCAGAGCAGCACTAGGCACGGTGGTCAGCCCTCTCAGGAACCCACGCTACTATTGCCCCCACAATCCATCCAACATCTCTCGGGCCCCAAGATCGCGCCACGCGGCCAACCTTGTCTTACGTAGCCCTGCTGACGTGTCCCCGCTCTCCCCACCTCTTTTTAAAACCCCTTTCAATTTTCCGGTCCGTCTTCTTTATCATAAGAGTAAGTCAGTAACACTCTCTCACTCATCTTTCTCTCTCTCTCTCTCTCTAAAATATTTCTTCACCATTTTCTCTTTCTAAAATCTTCATCAATTTCTCTCCTCTCTGTCTCTGGAAACAAACATGGCGACCCGCAAGCTGATCGTGGAAGTGTGCAACGCCAAGAACCTAATGCCGAAAGACGGACAGGGGACGGCGAGCGCCTATGCGATCGTCGACTACGACGGGCAGCGGCGGCGGACGAAGACGAAGCAGCGAGATCTCAACCCCGAGTGGGACGAGAAGCTAGAGTTTCTTGTCAACGACAGCGAATCCATGGCCACCGAGATGCTGGAGATCAACATCTACAACGACAAGAAGGCCGCCAAGCGCAGCACTTTTCTCGGAAAAGTAAAGATTCCGGGAAATACTTTTGTGAAATCTGATGCAGCGGCGCTGGTTTACTTTCCGCTGGAGAAGCGGAGCGTGTTTTCTCAGATCAAGGGCGAGGTCGGATTGAAGATTTATTACATTGACGAAGATCCTCCCGCGCCCCCACCGGCAGAGGAGGAGAAGAAGCAGGAGGCAGAGCCTGATACTCAGCCTGCGACGGAGGAGAAGCCGCCCGAGAATCCAAAATCAGAGGATCAAAATCCAGAGGCTGCTGCGGCGAAAACAGAGGAAAAGAAAGAGGAGACTGACAATAAACAAGAAGAAAAGCCTAAGGAGGAGGCGAAACCGGAGGAGAAGCCGAATCCACCGGAAAAGGCTGAGGAGGCTTCAGCTGCTGCCACACGACCAGCTCCGCCGCCGGAGGTTCAAAATCCGCCAATCGCGTACGCAGTGGCGGAGAAAACAAAGCAAACGGAGAAAGAGAAGAACGCGCAAGTGATCAACGGCGGAATCAACGAGCTCGAGCTTCAGCCGTTGGTTCGGGATCGGAGCCGGAGCGCGTACGACCTTGTCGATCGTATGCCGTTCCTATATGTCCGGGTCGTCAAATCCAAGAGAGCAAATGCGGGTCCTACCAGCACCGAATCCGTTTACGCAAAGCTGGCGATCGGAACGCACAGCATCAAAACCAAGACTCAGATTGACGGCAAAGATTGGGATCAAGTATTTGCTTTTGACAAGGAAGGATTGAATTCGACGTCGCTGGAAGTTTCCGTATGGGCGGAGGCGGAGGAGAAGAAGGAAAACGAACCGCCGGTTAAAACAGAGAGCTGCCTCGGGACCGTGTCGTTCGATCTGCAGGAGGTGCCGAAGCGAGTCCCCCCGGACAGTCCTCTGGCTCCTCAATGGTACACTCTGGAGTCCGAGAAGTCGGCGGGAAATGACGTCATGCTGGCGGTGTGGATTGGGACTCAGGCGGACGAGGCGTTTCAGGAGGCGTGGCAGTCCGATTCAGGCGGGTTGATACCGGAGACCCGAGCCAAGGTGTATCTGTCTCCAAAGCTTTGGTATTTGAGACTAACGGTCATCCAGACCCAGGATCTGCAGCTAGGTTCGGGATCCGAAGCTAAACCCAAGGCTCGAAATCCCGAACTTTACGTGAAAGCCCAGCTGGGTCCACAGCTTTTCAAGACCAGTAGGACGGCCGTAGGGTCCACGTCCTCGAGCTCCGCCAACCCAACTTGGAACGAAGACTTGGTGTTTGTGGCAGCCGAGCCGTTTGAGCCGTTTCTGCTTTTGACCGTTGAAGACGTAACTAATGGGCAGTCTGTGGGCCATGCCAAAGTACACGTGCCGAGTGTCGAGAGGAGGATCGATGATCGAGCCCAGCCAAAGTCCATGTGGTTCAATTTGGTCGGCGACGAGACGCGTCCTTACGCGGGAAGAATACATCTGCGAGTTTGTTTGGAAGGCGGGTATCACGTGCTGGATGAGGCGGCGCACGTAACCAGCGATGTTAGAGCGGCGGCGAAGCAGCTTGCGAAACCGCCGATTGGGTTGCTGGAAGTTGGTATTCGCGGGGCCACCAATTTGCTACCGGTGAAGACCAAAAATGGCGTGCGTGGGACCACCGATACTTACGTGGTTGCCAAATACGGGCCGAAGTGGGTCCGGACCCGAACCATTCTCGACCGGTTTAATCCACGGTGGAACGAGCAGTACACTTGGGACGTATACGATCCTTGTACGGTTCTCACTATTGGAGTTTTTGATAACGGAAGGTACAAGAGCGATGAAGCGGGAAAACCCGAGAAGGATATTCGGGTCGGGAAGATCCGTCTGCGGCTATCGACTTTGGATGTTAATCGTGTGTACATGAGTTCATATTCCCTTACGGTGTTGCTTCCTGGTGGGGCCAAGAAAATGGGAGAGATTGAGATAGCCGTTAGATTCTCATGCTCATCGTGGATTAGTCTGATCCAAGCTTACACGTCACCAATGCTTCCTAGGATGCACTACGTGCGCCCGCTAGGTCCGGCGCAGCAAGATATTTTGAGGCACACGGCTATGCGGATTGTTACGGCTCGGCTTGCAAGGTCCGAGCCGCCTTTGGGACAAGAGGTGGTTCAGTTCATGTTGGATTCGGACACACACGTGTGGAGCATGAGGAGAAGCAAGGCCAATTGGTTTCGAGTGGTGGGGTGCCTGTCACGTGTGGCAACATTGGCCCGTTGGCTCGATGGAATCCGCACGTGGATGCACCCGCCCACCACTGTTTTAGTTCACTTGCTGCTTGTGGCGGTTGTGGTTTGTCCGCACTTGTTGTTACCCACCGTGTTCATGTACGCCTTCTTGGTCCTACTGGTACGGTCGCGGTATCGTCAACGGGGCCCACATAATATGGACCCAAGGATGTCGTACGTCGATGCGGTGAGCCCGGACGAGCTGGATGAGGAGCTCGATGGGTTTCCGTCCACGCGACCGGCGGATATAGTTCGTATCCGATATGATCGACTGCGAGCCCTCGGAGGTAGGGCCCAAACACTTTTGGGTGACGTGGCAGCCCAGGGGGAGCGTTTGGAAGCCCTGTTTAATTGGAGGGACCCAAGGGCAACGGGAATATTTGTGGTGTTTTGCTTGGTAGCTTCTTTGGTGTTTTACATGGTTCCTTTCAAGGCCTTTGTGTTAGGGTCAGGGTTCTACTACTTGCGCCACCCACGGTTCCGTGATGACATGCCGTCGGTTCCGGTTAACTTTTTCCGGCGATTGCCGTCGCTCTCTGACCAGATTATGTAGGGTGATCCGTCTGTATGGGGTGTATTTTTTGTTGCACTCTCTTGGTGAAGTACGTAGTTACTCGTTAAGTTGCTAGCTGCAAGCTGATGATGTATTATTTTTGTTTTTTTTTTATTTCTCATGGGTATTTCATATGAAGATTTTTTTTTATTAATTAGTTGAATTGAACTTGAAATAATGCGTGAAAAAGGTGGAAGAAAAATGGCCGTTGTTGTCTATGGGGTGTGGACTATATAATTAATTTACTCTGACTGCGATTTCATCTAAATTCAAAATTAGGTATAGGTTCCAGAAAATACAGAAATGCAGGCAACGGTCTAAATCCACTTTTAAAGTTGGCTAATCGGTGATCATGCTCTAATTTCCATGTTTTTTTTTTTTAATCTCCCTAGTGGGTTATAGCATTGAAAAACATTAATTTAAGAGTAATGCTAGAGAGACTAAATTTTTAAAGGAGCATTTTTATTTAAGTGTTAATTAATGTGTTTATTTCTTACTGATGACACGTCATTTGATTTGCACATTTGGTTGGCCTAACATTGTCCTTAAATGGAAACTAATTTTGGACAGGCAAAATTTAATGATTCAACCAAAAAGTTTCGAGTAAACTCTCATAACTCGTACTCAAAACTTTTTTTAATAAATACGATATTATGTATTGTTGGATGCTAATCCTAAACCCTAAATCAAATAGTGATCGCTATCAAAAACTCGATGCAAAAATGAATGACCTTAACTAATAATGTTGATAACCTCTTACCAAAAAATAATCCCCTAATTGAAATATTGGTCTCGAGTCATCCCAGCACAATTGCATATGATCCATGGACTCAAACAAATATTTGAGGCCCACTCAATTGTAAGACGCTAAGAATTGTGTTGAACAAGAAAAAACACCCTAAACAGATAATAGAGGGGCAATATAATGTGTTCAATTGCTTGTTTAGTGCCCTGCCCAGACGCCTAAGTTCTAGGCGTCTGCCTGCCACACGACTACCACCTTTTAGAATTCTGTATAAAATATTTAAAAAAAAACCCCAAATTTCAAAAAATCATGTAGAACACTAATTAAAAGCATACAATTTATTCCTTTTGGCTAAAGGAATCATCTGCATTGTTGTTTCTTGAAGTTCCTTGTGGAGAGGAGTTTCGTTAACAAAGATTTCAACCTCCTAGACCCCGGTCCGGGCCTTAAAACGCCATAGTTTTCACTCTGCAAACTCGAGCATACATTTTGCGTCTTCCCATTACTCCCAGAACACCACCCCCCATAAGCAAATTGTCCACGACGTCGTTTAAGAAGTTCACGATCGATTTTGTTTAGAACCGGGGCGTTTTTCTTGAACTTTCGAGCAAATGGACGGTTGCTTAGAATCATTCTTCTAAAATCTCTGAGTCCAAGAGACCTCGGGTGCTGCTTTGGAGGTGTATCCCATGTAATGTAGTGAAGGTCATGATTGACCGTGGTGTTCTTGTAGTATTCGGAGTTGCATATTACGGTTTGGAAGTAGCCTTCCGGTGATGAGACAAAGTTAGTGTAGTAGAGGAGGAGAGTCCTTGGCAGATTGTCCCACCCTACTATGCAGTACTCGGAAAAAGATCTTGATAAAATTGTCCAAGCTGAACCTGGATTGAAAGCAAGACACAATTATCAATATAAATAAGTGTATATGGTCATTTTAGTAACAATGTTGCTATTCGAACCACATTAGCGGCCACATTGCCGATCATTTCATAGCAACGTGGGCAGTACAAAAGCTTCATTCTATTAGTAAAAGAAATCTCAAATTTAGACCGTAGTACTATTCATTTTCACTCATAATGAGAGTTTTTAGGTTCTATTTTTGCCGAATGCGAATTCAAATTAAATTATTATAACTAACCCATTATAAGGTTTAATCTGGTATTAAAAAAAATAAAGGCAGCTCAAATACATAACCCTAGAGGCACTCCAAACCAATATTTTACAATTTTAATTAACAAAATGAGTGCGTTCAATATTTTTTTAATACAATATATAAACTTCCATATTTGCAAGCCATTGATTTATTTATGTGTTTAATAAACAAGCGTATATATTGGAAATTACTCCTTCAAAGAATCTATAGAAGCAAGATAACACGTGCATTCCCAGTAAATTAAAGGCCTTATCATTTAAATGTGTGGTGCATGCAGATTGCAGGTGTCTGGTTGTCTGACATAGCTCTGCTGTCTCTTCAACGCTTATTACTCTTTTTGGTTAACCAGTGCTTATTACTCGATCTACACCATATTACCACATGCAGTAAAAAGAGTTCAACCAGAATTAACCCCCAAAACAAGAAAGTTTCTTAACCAGGTTAATTAAGAAAATGTTGGGTTTAAAATTAGGAGCATTAGCTAAACGATCAGTTTTCAAATCTCAATCTCAATCATTGAAATGATTTATTTTTAATGTCTGCAATATCTTCTTGCAATATCGCCAAATATTTTATGGCCATGTTGTCGATATTCAACTTTAAACAATTTAGAAATTGAGATTGTATATCTGATTAGCCAATATCTTTTTAAACTTCTAACGTTTTTGTGTTGCGATTAAGGTGTGTGGAGTGTTGAACAGTAGTTTGGTCCAGCCGACAATGGTTAGGTGGAGAGAGCAAAAATGCCAAAGCATGTTCATCAGAAACGTGATGCATACAATATCATGATAAATATGAACTGTCACACAAACCTACCCCAAGAAGTGGAAATAAAGAAAAGGGTGAAAAGGACATCTGAAGTATGCCCCAAACGAAAAGACCACAACTTACTTATAATCCATAAATTTAATCATATCTTTCGTCTTGTTATGGACTCATCATGGGTTTCCAACTGGAATGTTCTCTACCCTAGTTTTTTTATTGACTTGTTAGATAAAGTAGCTTGTTGACCGATTGACATTTCAGCTTAAATAGTTATTGAAATTTGTATACCTCTTCATTTTGGTTTTAAGATTTAAAATCTATAAAAGCGGTTTCAAATATTATCAATTATTTTATCATTCTGTGAAAAATTTCCGTTAAATTGAAGAAATCGTCAATTCAAGTGGAGGAGTTGCTTTGACAAGAATACTCTCAATTTAACGGAAGTTTTCAAAAATAACCAAAATAATTGATGGTGGATAATCTCAATGATCACTTCCATCGATTTTAAATCTCAAAGACCCAAGTGAAAAGTTATGCTAATCTCAGAGACCATTGTAAAACCATTCTAAGTAACAAACCCTTTATATATATAAAAATATTCTATTTGGATGATAGAGATATGATATAAGCGGTAGAAGGAGATATACAATACATTGAAAAATTAATAATCAATTAGTACTCATTAATACTTGGTTCATTAAAATTTGATAAATGGCTACCTTTAAATAATGCACTTTTTTCCTTGCTAAGGAAAATTAATCCTGAATTAGTATGACGAATTTGTAAGCGGTGCATTCTCATAGTGATTAAGGCATTCTTCTTCAACCCATTCAACCCATTATTCTCTGGTTCAAACCCTCCTTTATAGTTTCTAATTTAGTGTAGTAATATCGTTTGTATTTAAAAAATAAAAAATTAAAAAAAAAAGTAGGAAGAATTTGCTCATTCAGTTTTAAGATTCCGGCATCTAAACTAACCTTGACATGTGCACTTCATTTTATAAACAGGAAAAGTACTTAACAGTACTTCTCAAGTTCAAGATTTGATTTATATAAACCCTATACAAAATGCATAAACCACATGCGTGTTGTTCAGAAGTTCACGTGATACTGCAGTACCATTACCCACAAATAAAAGCAAAAGATATCTATCTGCTACTGGTTTTTCTCTAATTTATAATTATCAACTTAATTAACGAAATTAATAATTCTTAATAAGAAAAGATTTGGGAGATGGGGTTGAACCTGTGTAAAGCTTGAAAGCAGTTGGGAGAGCCCTTTGTTTAATTACCCACCATAACTCTGATTTATTGAGGCTGTACAGTCCTGGGTCTATTATCATTGGCTTACCTCTCTTATTCCTGCAAGACCAGTAATTAGTTTTAACAATGTACAAGTACGGAAGTACTAATTGTTCTTTTAATCAGGGCGATAATTCTATTTTAATCTTAACAACAGCGGAGAACGAGTACATTGTTCTAGTCAAACTTAATTAGTTTAGTGCTAAACAAAAATTGTAGGCGATGAAATTACTAAATTAAACAAAAAAATAAGGAAAGACTCACAGCTTCCAACCCAAGCGACTGGTGTGCTGTATAAAATTGAGATCTCTTGGCAAATCAGAAAACGCATGGATCATATCTGAAATTAAACAAATT
This sequence comes from Pyrus communis, assembly GCF_963583255.1. Taxonomy (NCBI): domain Eukaryota; kingdom Viridiplantae; phylum Streptophyta; class Magnoliopsida; order Rosales; family Rosaceae; genus Pyrus; species Pyrus communis. Next base: position 26,389,775 of record NC_084811.1, read on the forward strand.
TTAATAAAATTAATTAAGTAAAAATGTAAGGATGCAAGAAATTAAGTAAGAAAAACCCCAACACAAAAAAATAATTTAATTGCAGCAAAAACAAAAAATAAAAAATAAAAAAATAAAAAGCACTCACCATACCATCTTGAGTGATTAAAGGATAATCAGAAGCACTGAGATTGATAAACCAATCCCAATCCCAAGTCCTCAAGAGCAAAGACAACGCATGAAGAGTAGTAGCAAGCATTGTTGGTCCTCTGTAAGTGACCAAATTAGGTTTTCCCAAAACCAAAACATTACCAACTTGCCCAAAAACTGGATCTCCACCCACAAAGTCAGCAATCTCCCTGTGCTCATCTTCTGGTGCACCGTAATCCATGTGGATTAGATAGTAATTTCCAGGATGGTATAGGGCGTACAGCATGCGTTTTAGCTTCATGGAATCGCCCTTGGATGCAGAGATTAGGTAAGCAAATGTCACTGGATATGGCTTGGTGTTGCTGGTGTTGGATATGGTGGTTAAGTTGAAGTAGTTTATGACCGGCTTGAAGTTGTGGATGGGGATTTTTAACCTAGTTGGGATGTATAGGAGAGAGAAGAGAACTGAGGTTAGGAGGAAAGATATCACACAAACTTTGATGGCCATTGCTGAAGATTTTGGGCATGGATGAATGTTTAGAGAGAGAGAGAGAGAGAGAGGGAGGGTAGTTAAAATGGTTTAGGAGAGAGTGCTAATTGCAAAGCTAATGAGGTTGGAGAATAAAATAAAGGAGAGATTGGGAAGTGTGTGGGGTAGAGGGGGAGTTAGATAAAAGTTTCGGTTCCTTGCCTTGAAGAGGAGAAATTTTTAGGTGTACCGGGTACACCAAAAAAATTTGGTGTACCCTCACTCATAACATTTTGATTTTTATTATTTTATTGAAAAATAAGTGAGGGTACAAACAGTGTTATGAGTGAGGGTACACCAAATTTTTTTGGTGTACCCGGTACACCTAAAAATTTCTCCTTGAAGAGAAGGCGATGCAGATGTATGATGTATCACTCAGTCTATTCTTGTTGGGTGAGGAGAGACCTTTTAAGGCTTTAATTAGTATTCTGTTGAGGCGTTGGTTAACTGGCTTAGCTTTTTAGCAATGACAGGAACTTGATAAAATGATGACTTTTATGATATGAGTACACCTGTTATTATGTTGTTTTGTGTGTATAATATAATTATATTTGTAGGTTTTTTTCACACAACATTGTACATTGAGAAAGAATATCACACTAAAAGTGTATCTTTGCTATGTAAATTGTTTAAAACACTAAAAGAATGGTCAATTTTAGTTTAGTACTATTTAGGCTTGTTTGATGCCTTGGATAGGTTTTGATTTGACTATGTAACTCATAATATTTATGTTACGGTTTGGTGAGAGATTTCCAAGTTTCATGTGATTGAGGCCAAGTTAATGAGAAATGAACTACGAATTATTATATACGAGAAAGACATGTGCGGGAACTTTACAAATGACTAGTTGGAATGAGTCATTTACAAATTCATCATACATGATGAATATTTGTAATTTCCTCTAACATTTTGTAGTCTGTTCTGTATCAACCTTTTGAGTGTATTTTCAGGTATGTTGATGTAAGAACTGAACGTAATCCACATAGAGTTGTTTCGCCGGTTTTCTCATGAGAGCCTTTAAGAGAGTAAAGTGCAGAGTCTCTAAAGTAAGGGTGAGGGAGCCCTTTAAAAGGACAAGGACTCAACCTCATTTTTTTGGTTGACATATTTCTATGTTAGGCCCAAAACGAAGCCCAAAAATACGAGGCCCAAGCCATGTTGTGAGGCCCAAACCATGTACCAACAAAATGTATAGAGTAGCAGTTCAACTTCACCTTAGCATTTCCTGGTAAAAGTAGTTGGAACCTGGAAATTGAACATCCCCCCAAATATTGTTGAAGGGCAACCCTGTAATTATGCTTGCCCTAGAAGGAGTTAAAGCTAAGTCAGTGGTTAAACCAAACAATCATCTATTTCTTTTTTTTTTTCATTTTTTTTTTTTATAAATTGAGTTGCTTGTTTTATTACCAACAACACACAGTTATAAGAGAGAGACTCACATACAATACAAACACAACAAAAGTATGGACCTCCAAAGTACAACAAAACCAAGCCCAACAGAAAACAGAAAAAAAACCAAACAACTTGCAACCTCTGCCGCAGCATCGTCCGTCGTTGCTGCCATCTGAAGGACCTCTAGACTCGAACCAGTTGCCCTGAAAGCAAGCCAAATCGAGCCCCCAAAGTGGATAAAAAGAAGGCTTCAACAACCGCCAAAGAGCACATCGAAGATCGGCAGCACAAATCGAAGGAAGCTTGCAGGAAACAACCTACGAGCAACAAAGGCAACCAGGCCAAGTTAAGCCAAGAAAGTGGTGAGAACATCCGAGCATCAAAAAAATCCGAAACTCTACACATCTCCCTCCTAAACAGGAATCGCGAAGATTTGCTTTCACGGTGTGGATTAGTGGAAGCCGATCTAGAGAATGAGAGCACTGGAGGAGTGAGCCAAGTGGAAAGGGTAGGGTGTGGAGTGATGAAAATTAAGTAGGTGGAGGGAAAAGGAAAGGAAGAAAGGGGAGTTGAGGAAGGGAAACCAAAGGCAGCAAAGAGAAGAGGAGAAGGTCGAACCAACAAAAAGGTAAAGGAAAAAACAAGTAGGGACAAAAGGAAAGAAAAGGAAAACAAGAGGAGCAAAGGGCTACCACCAACCCTAGCCATAGCTAGGATTAGTGGAAGGGAGGAGGAGAACAGAAGCTGGATATGCACTCACATGCGGGCGGTGAGAAGAACTTTCATGAAGGAAAGGAGAACTCTCACGAAGGAGAGAAAACTAACAATCATCTCTTTCTTTTGAACAAATTAAACAACTTCTTTTCCTTACTGCTGCACATTTTGTGAGGGGTGCTATCCCCACACTCTTTTTATCTCTCACACTGTTCTCAAATTTCAGTCGTCGGATCAAATGAATTGAAGAAGATTAAGAAACAGAAACTAATAAAGGGTGTGTAAGAAAAAAAAATGTAGCCCAACTGCCTCACGAGGGAAAACACAGGGCTAGAAGTTGGTTTAACTCTTGCGGATCACGTCACCTTTGCTGACCTGCCTAATTAGCAAAACCTAAACGCCCATGTGGAGCTAGCCAACCCATGATGCAAAGAGAGAGGGAAAGAGCGATAGCTGCGTGACTAACAAGTTAATCTTAACTGAAAGAAAAATTGACGAAGTATTAAGACAGACTTGGTCAGTCTGTCGTATTTTTAAATCGATTTGTTGAATCTTGGAGCCAAAGGAAGCGAAGGAAATCACAGATATCTAACAAGAGAAAGCAACAGTAGAATTGGGAACAATTGACTTACATATATTCTTGTATACACATCAACACGCTTTCTCTCTCTCTCTCTCTCTCTCTCTCTCTCTCTCACACACACACATTTCTTGTTACTCGTTTCAGATGATTAGAATAACAGATTCCTTGCAGTTAACCTCTTTTCGAAATCATTTTCGTCTGTCTTCGTTGATCTTGATACATTCGGTTCAGTTTCTGTGGATGCAGACGCAAGAACGTTTAATTCAAAGTGCGGGAATTTTCAGTGCATCTGATTTTGTTGAAACTTGGAGGCAAAGAAAGTGGTAGAAACCTTCCTAGAACTTCTGTGAATCGAGTTATGGCAAGTTTAGAGACTACCAAGAACATCCACGTACAAGTTCAAGAAGCAGAACTCAGACCTTCCTCCATAAACCTAATCAAGGTTCTCTCTCTAATCTTTCTTTCTCTGGCTCTCATCTCTGTCACCAATTTATTTCTTCTTTCTTGCTGCATCTTTCTTCCCAATATCGATTTTCTTGGTCTTCTTTGATCTTCTTGTTAATCAATACATCGGACTCATTTTCTAATTTCTGTGGATGCAGATGCAAGAACCTAGCAACTTTCCACCCGAAACAACCACAGCCGGACAATTTCTCAGGAGGCTCTTTAAGCTTCTTTTTTACTTGCACTTGATCCTCATCACGCTCTTCATAATCTTCCTTACGTTCTATGGCCTCATCTTCAACACTCGCACTCACCATTTCCGACCCCTTGAGTATTACCCTCCATTGCTCACTGCAATTGGGTGCTCTGCAATTTTTTCTTTCATATGGCAGTGGATCACTAGCTCAAGCCCTTCCAAAGCCTTCAAGGCAGCGTTCTGGCTTAGCCCTTTGCTAACATGTGCGGTCGGTGTACTACTTATAGACATAAGTTCTCCTGCGAGTTTGGCTGCAGGTGTGGTTGCAATCGTTTGTGCCGTCGTTCAGTCTCTGTATGCCTGTTGGGTCAGTCCCCGTTTTGACTACGCAATTCGAGTTTTATCAGTTTCCACTGCCTTTCCTCCTCCGAAGACTACAACATTAGTCATCCGATCAATTTCCGTCAGCATTCTTTACTCGTGTCTCTTGGTGTCCGGCATTGGAAGAGCCACTGCTATCAGGAGTAGTTGGAAAGCCCTGTTCATCGCACTAATCTTGCTAAGCATGGCATGGACGATGCAAGTAATCAAGAACACGCTGCTAGTTACCGTCTCGCGCATCAAGTATATGAACTTCACATTTGGAACAGAGATTGACACGAATGAGGCTTTTCGTGACACCATTAAGCACTTGACTGGGAGTATCTGCATCGGCTCCATCTTGGTCCCGGTTCTTGGGGTTGTCCGCGGTTCAGCCCGAGCCATGAAACTGACTGCAGGGGATACAGACGAGTTTCTGTTTTCGTGTGCCAACTGCTATTCAGGAATGGCTTCGACGCTGGTGATGTATGGGAATCGCTGGGGTTTTGTGCACGTAGGAGCGTACAATAAGGGGTTTGTGCAGGCATCGTCGGATACTTGGGAGATGTTCGGGAACGAAGGACTGAAAGAATTAATCGACTGGGATCTCACCGGATCGTTCTGTTTTCTTTCTGGGGTGGCAGCAGGTGCAATCTGCAGCCTAGTGAGCGGGACTTGGGCTCTTATAATTCACAAGAGCTATGCTACAGAAGTTTCAATATACGCATTCTTCATCGGATACTTCATGGTACTTATCCTTCCTCAGTAACCTTAGCAATATCAAAACACTAATGTGTTTTAACTTTGTCTTTGATGTATGTGATTCAGTGTAGGGTTGCTATGGCATGGCCACAAGCATGCGTCTCGTCTTACTACGTGGCGTATGCAGAAGATCCACGGAGCATTAGATTTGATTCGACCATACCTGCTCGTATTGAAGAGCTCCGGAGATTTCAGGCATAACAATTGCAAGCTAAGCTATCAACAAGTAATCAAGCCTATCACAGCAGCAGTCGACTAGAGACTCATTCTCAAATCATTCAAGAGGCATATATCAGAAAGTACCATAACAGAAATAGATCAGACGAGCTAAACATGGAAACTTGTAACTTTCGTGTTTGTATATGTCGAAAATCTTAGACTACATCTTACCGGACCATGAAACTAAGTACGTAGCATTTTTCTGTTGATTATACTACATTTTCCAAACTAAACTGCGATCTGTACATAGAAATTTTACGAAAATATAACAGGTACATGCAATCCTCTTTGTTTCTCCATCAAACTTCATATATTCTTGTTGAGCACTGTATAAAATGACCGTAAAAGTAACATCACCCAGTTTTCTGCAAATGATATGTAGTTTTGAACATTCAACGTGTTTAAGAGCACATTAAAACTGAGGAAAAATACCATTTCAAAGTAAATGAATCAAATTCGATACTACTACACTTCAATGTTAACTCATCGTGTAATCAGCCACAAAAAATTCAAGAAGGCTTCATGACTAATACAAGTTACTTGCACATACAACAAATCCAAGGAAGATAAACGAACCAGTAAGGTCATCCTCGATGCCCGCGGCCACCACATTCTCCACACATAATGTTGCCACTTCCCCCGCAACCTACATGGAGCAACTATTGCGTTAGCATATTCTCATTGGCCATACATACTCAAATCAACAATATAAAACTTTAACATTTGACAATCAAGTGCAAGCATCTTTTTCTTTTTCAAGTCAACATATAAACTCAGTTAGGAGAAGATAAGCTAATTACCTAGGCAGCGAACTTTGACAATAATACCCTGGCTCTCCAATATTGAATCAACATACAGGCCTGAACCAGAACAAGTGGTGCAAAGGACTGCACCTTTGGCTTCACAATCAATGCATCGTGGTTTGTTTCCAATGAATTTCTCAGTCAAGGATATCCCAACAGGCTTCTCAATTCTCTCTTCCGGTACAGACTTGTCATAACAGAACAGAGATGCAAGACTACTTCTTTGTTTATCCGCATCTCCAGCTGAGCACCCAGACTACAAGATCAAATAAATGCTGTAAGAGATTTAGACCCACGATAAACATATTATGGACGAATAGGCACCCCACATTTTAACTAGTAACAGAAGTGCAAGTCTTCTGTCTTCGATCTGTACAATGTGCAAACAGCTACTGGCATATTCATGCACACTAAGAAATAGAACTCTAGATAGAATAAACTATTTAAAGAGCCAAATTAAATTGTACTATATGTTGAAATAGACTATTCGTGAGAAGGAAAAGGAACCAGCAATCTGTTACAAAGAAAGTCAACATATCTTTGCGTTAAGCACGCACCCAAGTGTACATTGATTGATTATGTTACTCCATCCAAATTCATTACCTTATTTCATCATTTTCCGTCAATCATGTGACATTCTCACATTTCCCTGGTTTTACTCATTCAGGCTAAGAAATCATCTCAATGCACAATTTATGTAGTTAAAGAACAAAAAAAACCCTAACAAGCTTTGATATTTTCCTAGGTAAAGGCTTCCTTTCAAATAAGACAGTATAATTTCAACTGTTTTAAACAACTCTTCGTCAATTGGAACTCAACGCAGACTTGCAATCTAGGCAAGGCCTTGAAGCTTCCTCAAAAAATTATCTTGACCTCATCTTTTGATAAAAGGACACCCCTTTTCATTTCCTTCCAATCCCTAACTTCAACATTCCTCCTAGATATGCACGTGCACATTCTTAAAAATGACTGAGAAGCTGAGAAAAGCTTATAAGCCATCAATCGAAAAACCTTGGTTATAAGGACCAAATGCTATACGAGGTTATGGAATTATATACTTTGGAGATTACGAATCAAATCTGTGAAAACATAAAGTACACACGTACCAGACGAGCCTCAAATTAATAAATGAACTTACTTCAAATCCATTACCGTTTAGAAACAGTCAAAATTAAGATTTTAATACAAAATCATTTAGCTGTAACAACAACAGCAACAAAGCCTTCGGCTGTATGAACCCTAAAATGCCAGTGCGCTCAGTTTTGCGCTAAGTTTTAGCTCCCAATACCCCATGTCTTCCGTTACCATTCCAAATGTCCAGCCAACATCAATTTGTACGAGTCATTTGGTGGAACTTCCACATTAATCAATAGTAAAATTCAACCAACAGTAGAGGTTGATCACTAAAAACGTAGCCAACCCACAGAAACAAAAACAAAAATTGATACAAAATTAACCCATCAAACTAAAAAGAAATTAAAAACAAATAAACAGCTCAAAATACAAAAATTTCCAGGGAAATAAAATAATATGAAGGAAAAGTGATAGAGGTGAAGAAACAGAGGCCTACCCCATGTGAAGAAGAAGGAGAAACAGAGCCGTTGGGAGAGATGGCGGCAGCAAATTTGGCGATCGACCCACCACGTTTGTGATGAAACGCAAATGAAAACTTGTCATGGACACTCAATCTTGTCGAAGAAACTGGGACGAAAGTAATCAAAGACGCCATATTTGCAGCAGCAGAAGCAGAACCCATTTGATCAAATTTTGAATCTTTGATGTCAAATATCACATAGAGAAATTACAGGGAGGGAATGAGGGAGAAGAAAATGCTTCGGTGTAATCGACGACGACGAATTGGGTTGGGAAAGTCTCCCCAGTTTGGTTGGCTGGTTTCTTGGTGTTATCGAATAGTTTTCTTTGGGGTTTGAGGATGGCAGATGGGTCAAGCTTACATGTTTTGGCCCAAGTTTTTTAAAGAGTTTCTTTTTGGGCCGAGCTCGGCCCAATAAGTAGACGAACAGAACATCATCCGTTTGAGTAATGCTTCTTAAACGGGTCATGTTTGAAATTCTTGGAATCAAATTTTCTTTCCAATTTCGAAAACATTTTCTGAATTTTTGGAATCGGTTTGATACCAGGAATCTTTTTAACATAATTCGGATTTCATATAATTTACAAGCTTAAAGAAGCTTTCATCTTTTTCTAGTAGCGATAAAAAAAATCATCATTCGTTCATTCTTTTTATCATTTTTTTTATTACAAAAACGTGCAAGAGAACCTTTATGAAACGGCAATATGCCAATAACAACTCACTTGTCATAAGTTAATTTTACAGGTTTATACTTTTTAGGCTTTACATTTTTTATGTTGGATTTCTGCTCTCGTTTGTATATTTCTTTTTCTTTCAAGAGTGCTCAACTTCATGTTCTTGTTTTTTCGTTTATCTTTCGTATTTTCGATACTTTTTGATCTGACGAGTAAGGCTTATGTGTTCTTGAATAAGTATAATTTTCTTTAAAATTTAATAATAATCTTTCTCGTGCCGTCAATGGTTTCTTGATTACGAAAGTTTATCAAATTTAATAATCTTTTGAATATAGGAGTTATCCACTCCAAGGCTATATGTTAGAAAATGGTTAGTGTTTTAAAATTTCCATTAATGAGATCTCTACTTGTGCTTTTTGGATTGAGATATTAGTCAATTTACTCCCTGAGACCTTGTAAGTCACTCTTATTTTTATTTTATTTTTAACTTTAATTTTAACCAATTAACCCTGTGAACTTTCACAATTAGCCAAATCACCCAATCACTTAAATTTTTTTAATTTCCCATCCACTATTTCGTCCATCTAGGTCACGTGCTGCCCATGCAAGAAAAATTGAGGACAAAGAATTCATTTTCTCTCATCAAAATCGATCCTAATTCCCTGCTCTCATCAAAATTCAACCTTGATTCGTTGTTGATAGAATAGGAAGGCACATACACTGTTGAAGAATCAACTAGGATTGGGTTTTGGTGAGGTGCAAAATGACCCTTATGCCCTCATAAATACCGAGATGGACAGAATAATGAATGGAAAATAAAAAAAAAAAAAAAAAAAAAAAAAGTTAGGGAGTTAACTGATTAAAATTAAAGTTCATAGAAAAAATTGATAATGACGTACAAGTTCAGGATAAATTGGCTAATATTACCACTTGGGGATTTCTCATCAAATTTATGTCCAAAATGTATGTCATTTTGAGATTGAAGTTTAAAGTTGGAATATAAATAAAAAAAATAATAATTAAATGAATGTTTTAAATGATTATGTATTAAAATATTGTATTTAAATGATTATTTATTAAAACATTGTATGTAAGATTCCATATCGTTCAAGGGTGAAGATTCTGTAAGCTTTATATGTATATTCCTATCTTTACCTAGCACGAGACCTTTTGAGAGCTCATTGACTTCGGGTTCCGTAGGAACTCCAAAGTTAAGCGAGTTTGCGCGAGAGCATTCCCAAAATGGGTGACCCAGGCGTGGTCGGAGCCCAAAGCAGATAATATCGTGCTACGGTGAAGTCGAGCCCGGGATATGGTGGGGGCCGAAACCGGGATGTGATATTATTTTATTCAAATAATAAATTTAAGAATGTAGCGTAACAAACTAGGTACATAACTTTTTTTTAAGACGAAATAATGCTAGCATAATTTTTTCTTAAGACGAAAACTGACGTGAAACAGACTAGTGGAAGTATTTGCCATTTATCAAAGAACATGATCCACAAACAATATATTAAGAAAGTAGAATGTAAAGCACATTGGCAAGGAGGGGAGGATTGATGTTGAAGCTTTGAGTACGACGCAAGTCTTGATATCGTCTCTTTGTTCCCACAGATCAGACGCTTGACTCACTTTGAAAGCCGACGTCCACCAAATTCCCACGTGTAGCTTTATCGTGGGGACCACTTTTCATTACACGGTGATGGGCCCCAACGGCACCATCATCGACATCTGTCGCCCAAATTGGCACAATGTGGAAACTCAGGCCACTCCTCTCCACATAGAAAGAACAGAGACCTTTGAGCTTTACCAAATTCATAAACCCTCCATCCTTTTTAATTTCCACCCCTTTATATTTGTATATTTTCCTGAATTTCTTCCTAATTTTTGGGTTTTCATGATCTTCTCCAATTTCTCTGGAGCACAATCATAAAGGTAGATTTAATTTCAATCAATTTCTCTACTTTTTTTTTTTTTTTTTTGTTTACTTTTAGTTGAATTTCTCTAATGGGCACCTTAGTTTTCTTACCAAAGTACAAAAATTACATAATTTTCTTGAACATCTCGTTTCTGCTAGTGGGATGTGCTTTCTTGATTGTACATTTTGAAGCTTCAGATTTTCCAGTTCTAAGCACTTCTGAGATAAGCACTTCTGGGATTTCCAGATTTTCTGGTTCACTAGATTGCAAGGGTTTTCTTAGTTTAGATGACTACAAAGCAAAGTGCTTTCACCTTAAATCCAAAAACCCATGTGTCTCCCAAGGCTATATAAACTATCTTAACATTTTCTACTGCAAGTTTGGAACTTTTCCTCAATTGGGTTATTGCTGTATGTTTCTTTGGCTTCTGGTTTTGTTCTATTTGATGGGAAACACAGCTTCTGAGTACTTTTGTTCTTCACTTGATAGTTTATCTAGGCTGTTAAAATTGTCCCCAACAATTGCTGGGGTAACTCTGCTTTCTCTTGGCAATGGCGCCAATGATGTGTTTTCCAGTCTTGTTTCGTTTATGGGTGGCGGGAATGGCGAAATCGGTCTTAATACAATTTTGGGTGGTGCTTCTTTTGTGTCGTGTGTTGTGGTTGGAATCTTAAGCATTTCGATGCGCAAAAGGCGCATTCGAGTTAACAAATCGGACTTTGTGAGAGATATTTGCTTCTACCTTTTGGTCATTGTATGTTTGGGTGTTATCTTGATTCGCAAGGAAATAGATGTGTGGGCTGCAATGGCTTTCTCTTCACTCTATATTGTCTATGTGATTGTGGTTTACGTTTCACACACACGTCGGAAGAAATGCTTTGAATTGAGCTGTAATTCGAGCAATGAGAGTGACTTGACTGTGCCAATTCTTAGCAGCATTGAAGAGGAAGATCTCAGTGCTGCAGAGGAAGGAGCCGCGCAAGGCAGTTCTGAAGTAGTACAAGTCAAGAAATGCTGCTGTAATCTTATATCATCGGCTTTTTTTCGCACGCTAATTTTCATACTTGAGCTGCCACTTTATCTGCCCAGGAGATTGACTATTCCTGTAGTCTGTGAAGAAAGATGGTGTAAGCCATATGCAGTTGCTTCAGTGACACTAGCACCAGTGCTTTTGTCAACACTTTGGAACCATCAATTTGGAAATGTTAGCTTCAAGACAAAGCTTGCAATCTATATTATTGGATTGGTTTTTGGAATCACTTTTGGGATTGTTGCTTTTTTTACAACTGAGAAGTCAAGCCCACCAAAAAAGTCCTTAGTTCCTTGGCTTACTGCGGGTTTTGTAATGAGTATTACCTGGAGTTATCTTACAGCTCAAGAATTGGTAGGGTTGTTAGTTTCATTAGGGTACATATTAGGTGTGAGTCCTTCAATTTTAGGGCTAACAGTCCTTGCTTGGGGCAACTCACTTGGAGATTTGATAACCAATTTGACAATGGCTTTGAATGGTGGAACAAAAGGAGCTCAGATTGCATTTTCAGCATGTTATGCTGGCCCTATCTTCAACACTCTGTTTGGATTAGGATTATCGCTTGTTGGCTCAGCTTGGTCTAAATTTCCATCACCCGTCTTGATACAGAGCGATCCATACCTCTTGGAGATGGTGTGTTTCTTGGCCATCGGCTTGCTTTGGGCACTCGTGGTTTTACCGAGAAGAGGTATGAGGCTTGATGGGGTGTTGGGAGGTGGGCTTTTGGTTGTGTACATTGGTTCCATGTCTTTGAGGTTGATTCAAACACTTGGGTCTGTAAAATTTTAGCTAGTTACAATGTAAATAATTACTTAATTACACGCTTAGTTTTGTGTAGTTGAGAAACTAAGTTGATTGCTGCTTTTATATAGCTTAATATGAGGTGTTAAGTGTAAGTTGATAAGCCTTTAGTTTCTAATTCTTGTGTAAAGTATATCTTAAAGCAGTGAAAAATATATGTAGATTGAATTGTTTTGTTTGAGTCTAACCAAACTGTCAATGATTTGGCATCTATTTAGCCAAAATAATTCTTGAGATTGGCATAACTCCTCACTTTGATTTATGAGATTTAAAATCGATAGAAGTGGTCCCTAAGTATGTTTGCCCTCAATCATTTTGGTTCTTTTGCGAAAAATCTTGGTTAAATAAGATCAAATGACAAAAATACTCCCAATTCAAAAATTGAGGGTATTTTTGTCATGTTGGTCCTTATTTAACATAGGTTTTTCTCGGAATGACCAAGATGTTTGATGGTGGACAAACTCAAGGATCACTTCCATAGATCTCAAATCTTAGGTACCAAAGTGAGGAGTTATGCCAATTTCAGGAACCGTTTTGGCTAAACTGTATTTTCTTTTGCATATGGAAACTACGTAGCTTGGGAAATGACATGTCTTTTTGCCAAGGTACGACTTTGGCAAGAGATTCAACGATTGCAGGTTTGAGTTATAAAAATAGTCTCATTAAAAACAAAAAGACGAATGAGTTGTGTTAGCACTAGTCACTCATTGCACATGAAGCTACACGTGAGAGCATGTGATATGAAAAAAGCGATAACCTTAATCTTCCCCCAATCTGAGCAAACATGAGCCAACAAGCATGTGGTTATGTTGCCTTAGGCACCCAAATTTGTGGCGGCTCTGCTTGCTTACCTTATGGAAGCTAGGAATCTCACTTGTGTGATGAAGTTGCAAGTGGTATTCGATTGTGGGTCCTTATCCTCCATTGAGATTAGGGGACCGGTGGATTCTATTATTGGATTAGTGTAGATTTTGTTTGTGCCACATTTGGCGGAATATGTGGTCTTGCCTATGAGTGTCAGCTTGATGTGGTCTCATCTTGGTGGCTTGAGGTGGTCTCACTCTCCTATGATGACATTGTGTGGTCTCGCTCATCAGCGAAAATTGGTGTGTGCACTAGTACTAGTTTGTTGAATCTATCAATCTTGTGACAAATTTGTACTAGTGCACCTTGCTTGTGGTAGCCGTGTGTAAGGGTTTTTAATTAATCGTTTATTTGTGCAAATTCACTCTAAATCAACATATTAGTCACTGAAGCAATGTATCCAATTGGCACCCTTATATTTGTTTGTGATGATCAATGAAATACTGCTATCATTTATTGTCCCAAAAAAAAAGAAATTATTCCTATACGTGAAAAAGCATACATGCTACTTTGCCTCCTGGTCTAGCCTCGTTGCCTTAATCACATCAAACACCTTTGCCCTAGATCAATCGTGCCGAAGACATAAATGGAATTTTGGACAACTATACGTGTAGTCCTATCTGTATTATGCTACTTTGCCTCGGATTTGGATCCTCTCCTGAGCTAATGGGGAGGATCCTTTTGACCCATCATCGTGGGCCGTTGGATTTTTATTCAACGACTACAAACAGGGGGATCCCTTTAAAGTTATAATGATTATAGCCGTTGGATAAAAATCCAATGGTCCATGATGATGGATCAGGAGGATCCTCTCCATTAGCTCAGGAGAGGATCCAAATCCCTTTGCCTCCTGGTCTAGCCTCATTGCCTCAATCACATCAAACACCCTTGCCCTAGATCAACCGTGCCAAAGACATCAATGGAATTTTGGACAACTATAAGGGTAGTCCTATCTGTATTATTTTCACTTTAATTACTACCTGAAAGTTTACCAATTTTCAACATTTACTATCTAAATTAAATTCAAAATGTTATCTAACAACAGATTCTTAACCTCCATCACCCTTGCTGATAAGAGATTTGTTAACTCGGAATGTTAAAATAGATGAGCTCTAAAATGATTTAAAGTAACTAATCAAATAATACATAAATAAATAATTTGTGAATCCTTCCATTTCTTCTATGTCTATAATATAGTAAAGAAATTAAAATTTAAAAACTAAAGTTTTTAAAATAAAAAATCATATTCTTCAACGTTGGCAGCGCACCATTTCGCCACAAAATAACACTCTCCCACCTCTCTCTTCCCTCTCTTTTACTTTCCTTTCCTTTTCTCTTTGACTTGCTCTCTCTCTGTCTCTCTTCTATTTGCCATTCCAAAAAACCATACCTAGTTGTAATGGAGCAACTTCCAATACGTATGGCCTCAGTTTTGTGTTAACCCTAGGCCACGAAAATGCCATGGTCGGCCCTAGAGAGATTTTTCAGTGTATGTATCTTTAGTGGCATTATACAAACGATTGACTACTTAAAAATAAAATTTTAACTATTTATATTATGTCATTTAGTACTGCAATGGTCGTGTCATTTAGTACTGCAATGGTCGTGTTCTTAGCATATTAAATTTTTTTTCTCCAACTACACCGCAGACACAAATCATCACATAAACAAATTATGGGATTTCGTGCCAAATCAACTTGCATCTTCATCACGAAAACAAGTACTAAGCAAGCAGAAATTGAATAGAAATCCAAAGGGGATACGGATCAAACAGTTTACCTTCGAATCAAAAGAGAAGAGAGGCACTTGACCTTCGTTTTTATGCTCAATTTTGCTTAATATTTGTTTATGAAGGATGATTTCCACAAACCTTTCTTCTATATCCACGCTCACCCTTGTTTATTTATGATTTTTTAATCAAATAAAGCAAAAGAGAATAAAGAAATATGAATAAACAGATGTGCTAAAAGAGAAAGAGGCGTGTAAATATCGTCTCTCTTGTTTTTGTGATGAAATTTATACAAGTTGATTTGGAACAAAAATTTGTGTATGAGAATTTCTTTTTTATTACTACTAAGAGTAGAGGAAAGAGTTTGAAACTTCAATAATTTGGGGGAGAGGGAGTTTTGAACCCAGGACGCATGGTGGAAACCCAACATTTCCACCACCCTATTCACTAGAATATTGAATCAGGTATATGACATTGTAAAGAAAACAAATGAAATAGTACATAAATGTTGACACTCATTTAACTTAAAGGTGATAAACTGCAAAATAACTCATAATTTTTTTTTCAAGTTAACAAATAATTGTATTATTACACGTGGCGTATTGAACCATATTTTCGGCACACTGAAAAAATATCTCCCTTATATCGTCAACCCTCCTATTTTTAGGCATTATCACTTGCCACACCACCCTACATGGATTGTCACTTGTATGGTTTCATTATATGAAAATTAGAGAGTGGCATGATTTGATTTTGAAACATTTCATATTCAACTTGTTTTAGTTGGTTATAAAGACTAGAGCAACGACGTGATTTGAAACATTTCACATTTAACGAGTTTTGGTTGGTTATAATATAAAGACTGGAGCGACGACGTGATTTGATTTTGAAACATTTCATATTCGACGAGTTTTTGTTGGTTATAAAAACCGGAGCAACGCCATTTTTTGCCCTAGTCGGGTTATGGTGTGCATGCCGGTCGACGGGCGGTGCAAAATATGCCCTTCCACATGTTCGTAAATATTCACACCATGCTGCTAACTGCTCAAACTGATAATTATTGAGTGCGACATTAGGCAGGAGGACGATTGATCGAACAAAGGCCGGCCCCATATCGACTTGGAATCTTGTCAAGTAGTCCTTTGAATTTGGAGCCTAGGGATATATTATTACTTTATTGGCTACGAGCCAAATCAAATAATGCACGATCGTATATGGCTCAGTTTATGGCCATGATCTTGGTGTGGAGTCATGTTTTCTTAGACTCACTGTGTTCCAAAGAAATTGTGGCAATCTACTATTCAATCTGATGCAATGGTAGGAGAGATTTAACTTTTGTTATTGTACTGTTTTTCACTGTTAGACTAAAATCGAATGATAAGTGACTACAATTTTTTTGAACTCTGAAATCTAGAAGAACTAAACTGTCATCTTAAAATCAATACATGATATATATATATATATATTTATTTATTTATATCTGACTCAATTAACAAAATGAAAAGGAAAGAGAAAGAGTCATTTTGGTTCTGGTCTCTAATTAACCTAGTTGTTAGAATGAAACCTTTTTTATTTAAATAGTTTGATCAAGGTCCCTAACATCATTTAAGGGATTTAACTCATGCATTTATACATTTAATATCCCACAAATTATGAAATTTAAACAAATCCAAATAATATTATTACAAATATAACAATTACTTAAAAATTAATAATAGAGCAATTTGTTATTCACATAGTTCTAGCAAAAAAAAATGTACCCATGTACTTATTAAGATAGTGCAAGAAATAACTATTGATATATTTTAAAACATAAAATAAACAAATATAATTAGCATGGGAACATTCATAAAAAAATATTGGTACAAATTAAATTAAAAATAGAGGTGCATATTAAAATTCAAAACTATGGGTACAAATCAAATTGAAAATATGGGTACATATTAAAATTCAAAATTATTGGTACAAATTACAACTAAAAAGAATATTGGTATAAATTAAAAAAAAAGGATACAAATTATAAATAGAAATATATGAAAAAATACTAAAAAGATTATATTTGAAAATGATTAATAATTTTTCATTTTTAAATGAGATCTTTTGATATAGAGACCTCAGTTTTGAATTTTTTTTAGATCAAACATCTATGCCTTTTAGTGATTTGATTAAACTTTTTTTTTTTTTTTGTCATAATTTTGGTGTTATATGCACATTATATTGTAACAAATTTAATCTAGCATTTTAATTACACTCTTCTCTGTTAGAGATAATTGTAAAAAAAAAAGTTGGTTAGATTCAATTTATTTTCACAATAATGCTATAATTTAGCAATAATTATTTACGATTTAAGATATTTTCTTTCCAAAATAGTTTAAAATATTTTTAAATCCCACAAAATCAAATGTACCGAAATAAGTTTTTCTTTTAGTACGTTAAGAGAAAATAGGATTGAGAATTATATAAACATACCAATACACAATGTGTACAAAATAAAACATACCAAAATAAAAATAATGTACCAATAGTAACAATATGTATCAAATCAAACGTACCAAAATTGCAAATAAACATACCAATGATTTTTGTAAATTCAAATGTACCCGCAGATAATATATATGTAATGTATTGTACCTAATAATAATTTGTCAACAACTATACTTAAAAAAACAGTAAATATATATATATATATATATATATATATATAATTTCACAAAAAAAAATTGAAAAACAATTACACAGAGCTTTTTTGTTGATCACCAACTATTTGAAAGAAAAAAAAAACAAACAAACCATTTGGAAAAAGAAATAATAGTAACTGTTTGCATAACTAAAATAAAATAAAATAAAATAAAAACTGTGATCGAAAATACATATTTGGAATAAGAGAAAATATAGTTTAATTACTAATATCTCCACTAAATAAGGAAAAGTGTATCATGCAGATAAAATGATAAATTCAAATTTTATTTTAATTTTAAAAATATAATAATGACATGTAATTTAGCTTGAGGTGGTTATTGGTTAAAAAGGCACAGATGTTTAATCTAAATGATATAAAAAAAACTGTAATTGATTCTAATTTTCCATTTTTAAATTGACATATAATGACTTTTAAACAATATAATATTTAAATAATGACATGAAGAAAAGTCAACGGACCTTGATCAAAAATGAAAAAAAAAAAAAAAGGTTTCAATTAATAAGAAGGAGAAATGAGAGGAAGAGAACCTAATTTATCTGAGAAAGGGTCAATTTGGCAGATAAATGAATAAAAGTCGATCAATGGAATGAATGAGGATCCTCTCCGGATCTTCTTTGTAAGGATTCAGGGATCATCCAATCATGTTCGTTCATCGTACATCTTGTGTGGTCAGAAATTATTACAAATTTTTTTATTTAATATTAAATATAAATAGTACCTGACGAAAACTGACCGCACGATATACAATGAACGGATATGATTGGAGGATTCTCGAGATCCTCCCAAAGAGAATCCAAAGAGGATTCTCGTTCCCATAGAATATAGAAAAAGTACGAAGGTGACACCTCATAATTAAGTAGCGGATAAATATAATTAATGGCTAGAAGTCATAGACATGAATTCAACCAAACCAAAGGGTCCAAGTTGCAAAAAAAAACCATTTCTTCCTAGCTAATTAGGGTACACCGAAACTTTGACAAAGAAATATGAGTAAGAGATGTGCAATGGAATTCGCACGGGAGATTTTTCCCATTGATTTGTGTGGAGTGACTTCTAAACAATCAGAAATAGAAATGCTAAGTATACCTTTTTAAAGTGAGATTCTTTGTGAATTTTGCCACTTTATATTTTTTGGGTACAATGTTCTATAATGTTATCACGAGAATTAGTGTTAAACTGTGAAGTAGCAAAGAGTTCATAGAGAGTCATAATTTCAGACAGTCTCGTTAACATTTCTCTAGAGAAATTGTATACATGCATGTGTAAGCAATTGTCTGCTTAGTAAATTCCGTATAAGTAATTGAGATGATAATTAAGAATATTATTCATAAACACAATTTTTTTTAAAATGTAGAAAGATTAGGTGAGATTATTCTTTAGCAATGGTCGCGTGCGAGACACATACCCTCTTCCGAATAGGAGAGGACCATTACACCTAGAAATTCCACTCATGTCCCTCCTCCACCAAATTTATTAATAATAAATAAAAATAAACAAAAAAGATACAAGCGGGGGACTATGCCTACACTCGCAAAGACAAGAGTGATCAACAAAAACGATAATAAGGACAAAAACAAATGTCACAAGCATGAGCAAAGGTTACAAAATCAGGAACCATAGACCACCAGACTTAAGCATAACTTTCTACCCCAGACGAAACTAAAGCATCTACAACATTATTTTTTTTCTCTATAAGTATGTGTAGACATAAATCATATTTGACGAAGACGCTAGAGACGATGCTTTCAATCTACCATAAGAAACCCCTAAACCACATTAGCTCCATATATCATTTAACATATGATAGTGACAAAAACTTACATATTTTTTTTACATGCATTTAAGAGAGAACAGAGCTTGGCTGCTGAAAAATCAGCAGTAGCTCCTACTGCTAACGAATCATGGGTGGACACGTGTCCAAGTAATTAATTTTTAATCACAACTTGAATACGTGTCTACCCGTGATTCACTAGCAGCAAGAGCTGCTACTGATTTTTTCAACAGCCAAGCTTTCCCCTTTAAGAGATGAGCTCTATCTGTATGCAAAAATCACGTGTGTTAAAAGAATATTAATTTTGTGTATCTAAGTATATCACTATTGAGACAAGTAATGATCACTCTATATAGAACTATAGAAGTGACACGAGGCAAAAGGAGTCACTAACTCTCTTGAATATCATAAGGTCTTACATCATTGTTATTCATTAGGAGAGAGGACACATTTCGTGAGGCCCGTTCCAGTCAATTCAAAAGTATTCGCAATTTTTGGAGCACTGCATTCTTAAACCCATGCTGAAATCTGACTGGTCACAAAAGCTTTCAATTTTTGTCCAATTTCTTTGCAGTATAGTCCAATACACGGGTACATATATCATTTCTTGAGAAAATGAAAGAACATACCCTCTCTCTTGCAGACCTCGTCAAGATTTAACACTGATATAGCAAATAGCTATATGACAATAATCAGTAAGGCAACAAGGAGTTCAACCTCTCTTACTATGTATCAATTAATGTAAACTAGTACATAAGCTCAATTGTTTGATCTCCATTTTTGATGATGTTCTTTTTACTCCGACTCATCACTTGGATTCCTTCTCATTTCTGTTCATGCGATTAAAACTTAGAAGCCGTCATACTACTTTCTCGAGAGTATCGTAGTTGGTCACTGACGTTGAAGCATGTTTTACGTCGAAAACCTTATAAAGTTTCATAACTAATTGAATCAAAGTCTTTTGTATCTCTTCTCTCTCTTGCCCTTTTCTTCTCTCTCTTTGTCTTATTCTCTATCTCTTCGGTTTTGTGTTAATCCCTAGGCCACCAACAAGCCAAGGTCTGCCTATCGCTAACTAGAATAGGATCCTCTCTGCATTCCTTCCATCTGGATCTTCTGGATCTTTCAGTAATGTCTGTTCAACCGAAAATCAAACGACTATAAATTAATTAACTTTATTTACCTTCTCATGTTCATCTTGAGTCCCTTCACCTTCTCATATTCATCTTCTTTCCTCTTCGACTCTCTTCTCTCTGTATACTCTCCATCTCTCTCTGTCTCTCTCTGACTCTTCTTTGTATCTTCTCCATCTCTATCTCTCTCTAGCTCCAGAATTGAAGAATCTAGAGGATCCAAATGAAAGGGATGCGGAGAGGAATCCCAGCCCTCCCTAACTACACCCCAGACACAAATCATCACGAAAACAAGTGCTAATTAAGCAGAAATTGAATAAAAATCCAAGGAGGATAAGGATCAAACAGTTTACTTTCGAATCAAAATAGAGGAAAGGCAATTACCCTTCGTTTTTATGCTCAATTTTGCTTAGTATTTGGTTATGAAAGACGATTTTCACAAACCTTTCTTCTATCCATGCACACCCTGTTCATTTATAATTTTTGAATCAATTAAAGAAAAAGAGAATCAAGAAACATAAATAAATATGGTCCGTTGAAAAAGAAAGAGGTGTATAAATATCACTTCTCTTGTTTATGTGATGAAATAAATGCAAGTTGATTTGGAAAAACTCGTTTAACTTATAGGTAGTAAAGTGAAGAAAAAAAACTCAAAATTTGTTTATTCAAACTTAAAGGGAGGCTATCGCCACCCATCCTCCTTATGTTGTCAACCGTCCTATTAATTCTTAGGTATTAGTACTGGCCACACCACCCCTACATGGACCGCCACTTGTATTAGTCTATGATTCATTACATAAATTTAGAGTATGACGTGATTTTAATTTGAAACATTTTTCAACATTTCGACGAGTTTTAGCTGGTTATAAAGACTAGAGCGACACAATTTTTTGTCCTAGTTGCATTATAGTACTCTGTGTGCCGGTCGACGGCCGGGCTGTGCAAAGTATGCCCGTCCACTTGCTCGTAAATAGTCACACCATGCTGCTAACTGTTCAAACTAATTGTTATTGAATACAACGTTAGGCAGGAGGACGATTGATCGATCAAAGGCCGGCCCCCATATGAACTTGGAATTTTGTCAAGTGGTCCTATGAATTTGCAGCCTATGGATATATTATTACTCTATTGGCTACGAGCCAAATCAAATAATGCATGATTGTATTCTGGCTCAGTTTATGGCCATGATCTTTGTGTGTGGAGATAATAGACTTACCGGACTTTTCATGCAGCTATTTGCAGTCATGTTTTCCTGAACTCTCTATGGTTTAGAAAAATTGGTGGTTGTGGAGCAAAAAATAATTTAAAATATTATAGAGACAATAGGAAACTTATTTTTTTAAGAAGACAAGAATGCTCTTCAACATCTTTGGAGTTTCGAGCAACTGATTACGAACACCAACCTCCTCTGCACCTGGCATGGAAAAATTAAAGGCATTAAAGATAGGATTAATCACAAAATCCTATCTTTAATACATTCTAATTGAAGATCAACTCATACAAATAAGGAAGCTTCATCACAATCCTAAAGGATGCTATTATCATCATCATCCCAAGATATTATCTCCTAATTAATATCTTGGAATAATTATCTCCTCATCCTTACCACGGATGACTCACCTAGACCAATGAGAAGCCACCATGTGTAGGGCAAAAACCTACACATAAGTCAGTCAGCTCCTTATAAAAAACCTCATCTCCACCAAATTCTGGTAAGCTTTTACTATGCATACAAGCCCTAACACTCACTCTTTTTCAGAGCTACTGACTTAGGCATCGGAGATCTATTGGCCAAATCCCTGCCCACCCACCCCAACTTCATGGGCGCGTGTGGTTTTGGCCTTAACCAAAAGTGTTTATTGTTTTGTACGTACAAATTCGCCAAGACTAAAGACAATGGATTCTTTCTACCACAGTGGCAATTTTTTTTTCTTTTTTCATTTTTTGATCAGAAACCACAGTGGTAATCTATTGTTCTATTTTAATGCAACGATGGGAAATATTTAACAATTCGTTATTGTACTACCCTTCACGTGGAATTAAAATCTACGATGGATGACTACAATTTTTTTGAACTATGAAGTCTAAAAGAACAAGGATCTCATCTTAAAACAAATACAGGATATATTTATATTTGATTCAATCAACAAAATGAAAAGAAAAGGAGAAAACTCGATCGATAAAATATAGACAAAGAAAGTTACAAACTGATAGACACTCTAATTTCCTTTTCTATTCTTTTGTGACAGCCTTTCTCTCCTTTTCGTGAGAGTCTAGTTTATTCGTCGGCAGGGCCGGTCCATAGATCTTTGAGGTTCGGAACAATGCTAAAAAATTTGCCCTAACTTCATGTAAGAAAATTATTTATTTTTACATGTAAGATATCGATAAAAGTATACTTAGAAAAACAGTTTACACTCAATAATTTAGAAACATAGAAAGGCTAATTTATTTTGTATCCAGAGAAGGAAACCAAATAACTCCGGGCTTACATGTAGATAAACGATGAGTTTTGTTTTCCATCTGAACTTTTAAAATGCTTTTGCATAAATCGTGAGGTGTTTTTTCTCATTTATTAACCCTGTCAATATGAGACTAAAAAAATAATGATGTTTTTGAGTCTTTAATTAATATGTATAAGTAATGAATTGGCACTAAATTAATATGATTTGCAAATTTGCTCTAAAAATTTGGTCCACGTATTACTCTTTGTAGAAGATTAGACTTGAATTCAAATGAATATTTAAAAATAGCAACTCGCATAACTACTAGCTAGTAACTTTAAATAAATAAACAACCAAACAAATATTCGTAAAATTTGAAAAGAATAAACACGCATATAGCATTTCGAATTTAGGAAATCTCGTTAATTTTAAACGAAAAAAATCATTGCTTCAAATTAAACTTCTTGATCATCTAACCAAATTTTATAAATTTATACTTTTATGAAAAGAAATTTGTAAAAATTATAAAGTAAATAAGCACAAGTGGTGTTTTTAACCCAAGACTCTTCATTATATTCAAATGACAAAGCCACCACTTCTAGTTAAATTTCTTTGTCATCAAACTAAATTTTATAAATTTATACTCTTATGAAAATATATATAAATATACCATCATAATAATTTGGTGTCCTGAATTTTTTTGGGCCCTAACGATCGCCCTGCCAGCATTGAGCCTGGACAGACCCTGGTCGTTGGCCCTCGTCTTGGCCATGATCGGTGACAGTCCTTTTTCCTTTTCGCTTTCCTTTCTTTCCATCATTGTCAGCCTGCTTTTCCCTAACCCAATTTCCTTAGTCCCCCTAATCCTCTTGCCTTTGATTTAACCATCCTTAGCCCTAGATCGGAAGTCCTTATTGGCTCATTCATCCCTCCACCTCTTTCCGTCGCGATTTACAGCAACTTTATTGAAGGGTTTATAGAGTTTGGCTTGGGTTTCCACACCACCACCTTCTTTGTGTTTGCCGATCTTGGCACCATATCTTGTGGGATGTATTTTCCCACTGACTTCCTTTGCTTTATGGTTTAGATCTTTGTGGTGGTTGTTGGAGGAGGATGGAGCTTTCTTCTTTTTCGACTTTAGGGATTGGTGTGGCTTGATCTCTTGTGTCTTCAAGGAGTGCTGGCTTGTGCTGAATGGGTGGTGCTCCGGCAGCCGGGGCAGTAGGCTGCTAGGTTTTTGCTTTGTGTTTTGCTGTTTTGAGCTCCAATCCTTGTGTTGGGTTGGGATCCTTTCTGTGCTGCCTTGGTGATCCATTGCTATGCTTTGTACTTCACTTGTAATTTTGCCCTGTTTGTGTAAATTTGTTGTGCTCGGAATAAAACCTACTTTTGACCCAAAAAAAATTTAAAAAGGTAAAAGGTGACAGCTCATAATTAAGTATAGGACAAATGTAAGGGATTTGGATCCTCTCCTGAGCTAATGGAGAAGATCCTCATGACCAATTATCGTGGGCCGTTAGATTTTTATCCAACGGCTACAAACAGGAGAATTTCTTTAAAGTTATAATGATTGTAACCGTTGGATGAAAATCCAACGGCCCATGATAATTGGTCATGAGGATCCTCTCCATTAGCTCAGGAGAGGATCCAAATCCCAAATGTAATTAACGGCTAGAAGTCATGACATAAATACAACGAAACCAAAGGTCTATACATGTTGCACAAAAAACCATTTCTTCCTAGCTAGTTAAGGTACGCCAAAACTTTGACATAGAAATATGAGTAAGCTTTGTGCTAAGGAATTCGCATGGGCGATTTCCTCCCATTGATTTGTGTGGAACCATCAGCAGTCATAAATTGAATACATGCACGTGTAAGCGATATTTTGACCTAGTTGCATTATAATGTGTGCCAGCCGGTCGACGGGCTGCGCAAAATATGCCCGTC
Organism: Pyrus communis; assembly: GCF_963583255.1. Taxonomy (NCBI): domain Eukaryota; kingdom Viridiplantae; phylum Streptophyta; class Magnoliopsida; order Rosales; family Rosaceae; genus Pyrus; species Pyrus communis. Next base: position 26,414,513 of record NC_084811.1, read on the forward strand.
CAAATGTTCGTAAATATGCACATCATGCTGCATTATTGTTCAAACTAATAATTATTGAGTGCGACATTAGGCAGGAGGACGATTGATCGATCAAAGTCCGGCCCCCATATGAACTTGGAATTTTGTCAAGTGGTCCTATGAATTTGCAGCCTAGGTATATTACTCTACCCTGGGCTACGAGCCAAATCAAATAATGCATGATTGGTATTCTGGCTGAGTTCATGACCATGATTTTTGTGTGTGGAGGTAATAGGCTTACTGAACTTTTGGTGCAGCTATTTGCAGTTATTTTTTCCTAGACTATTTATGGTCTAAAAATGGGGTAACCTATTATTCGATCTTTAATGCAAAGGTGAAAGAGATTTAGTTCTTGTTCGACGTTTAATTTTTATTGTTAGATTAAAATCGATCTGTAAATAATTGAACCATGAAGTTAGAGGAACGAGACTCTTATTTTAAAACCAATACATGATATATATTTATATTTGACTCAATTAACAAAATGAAAAGGGAAAGAGAAAAGTCGATATAATATAGACAAAGTAAGAAGGTGACACCTCATAATTAACTATCGGATAAATGTAATTAATGGCTGGAAGTCATAGACATGAATACAACCAAACCAAAAGGTGCAAGTTGCACAAGAATCCATTTCTTCCTAGCTCTAATTAGGGCACGCCAAAAATTTGACATAGAAATGTGAGCAAGAGTTGTGCTGGTGCTATCTATGGAATTCGCATGGGCGATTTCCCCCATTGATTTGTGTGGAGTGACTTCTAACCATCAACAGTTACAAGGAGAAATGTTAAGGAAACTATAAAGTGAAATTCTTTATATAGATTTTCTGTCACTTTATGTTTTTGCATAATGTTTTATAATGTTTGTCATTAGAATTAGCGTTAAATTGTGAGATGATTGAGAGTCCATAGAGTCACATTTTAAGAGAGTCTCTTTAGCATTTCTCCAGTCACAAATTGTATACATGCACATGAAAGCAATTGTCTGCTTAGTAAATTCCGTACAAGTAATTGAGACGATAATTAAAAATATTATCATAAACACAAAGAAAATTTTAAATAGAGAAAGATTAGGCGAGATTAGCTCTTTAGCAATGGTCGCATGCGAGGCACCTACCCTATTACGAAGGGGAGAGAACCATTACAAGCAGAAATCCCCGGCTCGTCCCTCCTCCACCAAAGTTATTGATAACAAATAAAAATAAATGAAAAAGATACACACTGGAGGACTATGCCAAGAACTTCAAAGATAAAAACGATCAACGAAAACGATAATACGAACAAAACAAAATGTCACGAGCATGAGCAGAGGCTACAAAATTTGGAATTGTAGACCACTAGTAATAAGTCTAACTTTCTGCCCCAAAAGAATCTAAAGTGTCTGCAACTTGATTTCCATCTCTATAAATACATGTACTCCATAAATCGCATTTGACAAAGTCGCTAAATACAACTTTTTCAGTCCATCGTAGGCTACCACGGGACTGCTTACCTCTATAATTTAACATGTGATAGTGACAAAATTTGACATTTTTGCTAACATTAGCTCTATAATTTAACACACGGTGACTATTCTAAAAATCCCCGTCTAGGCGCTAGGCGGCTGGCCATCGTCCCGATTAATGCCTAACCAATTGAAAATTAAGAAATGACACATAGACCTGATGAAGCACCCGCCTAGACAACCTAGGCAACCGCCTAGCCCACCCAGACCCGCCTGGGCACCCGCTTAGGTTGCAACTCACTTAAACAGAAAATAGATAACTTTCATTTTGTATTTTATTTTTTTTCAATAAATTGTAAGAGACTTACTGAATAGTTAAATGAACACACATTATATGCTTGTTCCCCATGTTTTTATTATGTTCCAATACTTCATAATATATATGTCATTCTATTTTGTAGTTTATGATCAAATTATATATATTTTAAGTATAAACAAACACTTATTTACACAAAATATAATATATTTACTTATATCCGCCTAGTCCGCTAGGCGCCCGCCTAGACCCCGCCTAGTTGCCTAGGCGCTAGGCCCTAACCCACAGCCCGACTAGCGTCTAACGTCTTTTAGAACCTTGCACATGATAGTGAGAAAAATTGACATATTTGCTAAACCCAGATCGTATCCGGATCTCAAAAACCGGAGCCCGGGGATCAAATCATCCGGGCCGTTGAAATTTGATCCAACGGCTACAAACAGGGGACCCCTCTAAAAGTTAATAATTGTAGCGGTTTGATCAAATTTTAACGGCTCAGATCAAATGATTCCCGGGCTCTAGTTTTTGAGATCCAGATAGGATCTGGGTTCATATTTGCTATACATGCATTTAAGAGGTGTGAGCTTTGTCGTTGCAAGCAAAAATCACGTGTATTAAAGAATATTAATTTTGTGTATCTAAGCATATCACAATTAAGATAAGTAATGATCACTCTACAAATAGAGAAATTTTTCAGTGTGACCGGTCATGGGATGGTACACCATGTGTCGCTATACAAATGGTGGGATATGTGTGTTAAAAAATTAATAAATTAAAAAATAAAAATTTTCATTATTTATATCAAAACACATGATATACCTCCCATATTTCGATCAGAATAAAAAATTTCTCTTATAGAAGTGAAACCAGTCAAAAAGAGTCACTCACTCTCTTGATTATTATAAGGTCTTACATCATCGTTATTCATTAGGTGAGAGGATACATTTCATGACACCCGTTGCAGTCAATTCAAAAAGTGTTCACCATTTTTGGCACACTGCAATCTTAAAGCCGTGCGGAAATCTGAATGGTCACAAAAGCTTTCAATTTTTGTCCAATTTCTTCGCAGTATAGTCCAATACATGGGTACGTATATCATCTTCTGAGAAAACGAAGGAACATATCCTCTTTCTTGCGGACCTTGACAAGATTTAACACTGCTCGATATAGCAAATAGCTATATGACAATAATCAGTAAGGTGACAAGAAGTTCACCCTCTCTTACCATCAATTATTGTAAAGCCCAATTGTTTGTGTATAGACGTGATATTACGTCATCAATCGGAGCAATCAAGGTCATTGAATGAGCAGAGTTTTAAGGCGTTGAATGTAAAATATAAAATTGATTTCAATTACTTTATATTATATGGTTGTGATATAATCCAAATTGAGTTGTGATTAATTTATATTTATAACATGAAGATCATGCCATGCATTCAGGTGTTGGATAAGAGTTGTATTAGTCAGCAAGCAGAGAAGGAATAGCGATTAGCCTTTGTGCAGCGTGGTGGTCAGCACGTAGCAAATGGGATAAAGATGAAATTAAATGGGAAGGTGATCAGAATGGTTTTGTGGGATAATGCAAAACTACCAAACAACAGGGTGCTCGTGCTGTATTTAAAATGATTTGGATGGAAGTGAAATTATATGGATGGAAGTGAAATGATTTCGATGAAAGACATTTTGGTCAAATGTCTACGTTCTGGTCAACATGGAAAAGTTAGTGCTCATCGTGTTTAAGCCCACAAGGCTGTACGTGAATATTTGTCAAGAGAGTTATAGTGCAATTTGAAATTTTCACTTTGTGGCTGAGTTACTCTGGCCCTAGAAGCCTCTGCAGCGTGAAAAGAACTCTTAACTCAACACATAAAAATGTCTTGTATAAATTTTCGCTCTACATAAATCTTCTCAAACTTTTAAGACAACACTAACTTGCCTAACTTCGTCAACACATCTTTAGTTTAGATTAACAGCACTATGTTGACAATCGGTGATATTTTCAATTTGAATTAATAGAACTGGAGCCGTAGAATTAAGAGACCGAGAAGCACCTTCAATTTGGAGTTTGGCTGACTACCTATCCAAGTTTCTGTTAATGAGAAGTCCTCGTCTTCTCATTGAAAGATGTCATCTCATTAGCTTCTCGGCGAGTGAGGTGTTACCCAGTTACTCAGTGTTCAGCATATCGAAAGCTGAACCTCATTCATTCTACTCGCCAACCATGATCACTCAGATACAAAAGTCAGCAGTGTTCAACAACACCGCCACATTCATTCCACTTGCCGACCGAGCTTGGTGACGAGTTGGCACGTCCGCATTCATCATCAGAATGTAGTTAGCTCATTAGCTATTTGGCATGCGTGCCACGTAGGCTAAATAATTTTTAGAGTGAACAGTTTGATCTCATTTTCTGATGATGGTCTTCTTACTCCGACTCCTTACTTTAACCCCTTCTCATTTATGTCTATGCGGTTAAAAGTTACGAGCCATCAGACTACTTTCTTCAGAGTATCGTGGTTAGTCACTTGATTGTTGAAGCATGTCTTGCATAAAAAACCTCATGAAGTTTCATACTAATTGAATCAAAGTCTTGTGTATAAAACCTCATACCTATTGAATTACCCTATTAGTGATTAAGTTGACAATAACACTATCGATGTTGATTACTAGTGAATTGTTGGATTGTCTCCGCAACTTTGAAATGGACTCAATCATCCAAATTCCAAAATAACAAGAATATTATATAATTCAACCTATAAAAAAAGATTTAGAAGTTAAAGAAAATTTAAAAATATATATCATCGAATATCAGCTAACCTACATTTTTATATAGTTTTGTTAGGAAGGAAATAACAATTATCTTCCTTAGGAATGAAATGATCCTTCTACTATTTTGTCTCATGCCGGTCATATTGTAGAAGACACGAAGGCTTTGCAATCCACACGATCATTAGAAATATGTTTCGTCATGTTCGCCGCCAAGCTAACAATGTAGCTCATCTCCTTGCATGATTTGCTGTCCATGGTGAAGATCTTGGCTATGGTTTGAAGACCCGCCAGATTTTAATTCTGATTTACTTTTGAAGGAATGTAATTCTGTTTAGGCTATGGCCTCTGTGTTAGAGTGATTGGATTAAGTTGATCACGCAAACACTCCAAATATACGCATGCATGTCGATTCTACAACGTACGAGAGTTGGCATGCATCAACCTTAGCCAAATCCACACACCAAATACAAATACAATTATTTGCAAAACTCACGGCCTAACCCTAACCCTCCCAAAAGAGGCAAGCCTAGTTACACAACCCAACCTTTCTTATCTCTTGGGTCTCAATTTTGTAAGAACTCACCGTGTGAATAGTTTGTGCAGGGACCACATAATTTGTAATTCTGGAGTATCTCATGGAAGTGGTCGCCTGTGCAAAAATTTTGCATGCATGTATATGCCTTGTTTTGTGCTTCTTAGTTTTGTTTGGAGCCTGCTTATAGTTACATAGGTAAAAAAAGTAGAGAAAGATAATTAACAAAACTAAGAATTAAAAGAATAGTGAAGCAGTAATTACCTTTTAATTTATATATATATATATATACACTAATTTTACTTATTAGGGTATACTTTTTATTCCCTACAAAGCCTCAAACACATGGAATCAATCACAGATGTCTTCATATTTAGAATGAGGAAGCCGGGAATGTGGTGGAAAAAAATGGCTATACGGCCTGATGATGTAGATCAAATGACGGAGTGGTTTGAAGATCAAAAGAGCAAATTGGACTAAAAGAACATAGCTTTATAAATTTAAGCTCTAGTGTCCGACTTGTGTCTATACATGACCCTTTATTTCGAGGAGAATGACTATACGCATCAAACTCACTTTTTGAAGTTTTGGACAATTTCAATATTTGGTTATTTCTTAAGTTATATTCTCACTTGGACTCCCATTGCTTAATTAAGTTACATTTTAAATTTGTCATCTTGGCCTTATGTTGTTATCTTTCATGTTCTTACCAATTAAACTCTAAGGTTTTCTTCTCTAGTGGATTTCAATGTTCTTGTTCTTTAAGAATAACGTTGTGTATTCTTCTCTTTGTCACACTGCGTCACCCACTAGCCCTCCTTACTTATCAATATGACTCTTGGTTTTTTCAAGTTTAGGATTACAGGTTTTAATATAGATCACCCACATACTGTTTTATTAAATTTGCATGGCATGAAAAGTCAAGAATCATAGTAGCTTCAATATATCAATTTCATACAATGAGTTTAGGGCATGTTTGATAAGCATTTTGTTTTTTTTTTTTTTTTTTTTTTTTTGTTTTTTTTTTGTTTTTTAAGATAGAGACACAAGAAATGTATACCGAGAGATGAGGAATGTAGAAAAGTGGAGAAAGGGTGGACACAAAAACAAACCAAAAAAAAAAAAAACACTCACAATGGCAACGGCTAGTCACCATCTTGTTTTCCTGGGTTTTGGCCCCTACAGTAACCTATATATCCGACTAATTCGTGACTAGTTGCTTTAGTCACTCTCCAGTTACAAATGAAGAGAAGGTAGGAAACAAAAGCCAGAAAAGAAAACCTACTAAAAATTGTTTTTACTTTTTACTTTGTTGTACCATATATTGGATCTTAGTATTTGGACTTCATGACCTAGTCTATGATGTATGAAGTGAAGGAAGCCGTTATTCTATAAAAGGGATAATTCATCCTCACTTTAAGAGGAGTAAAGAGAACTAACCCTAGCCTCTATTTCCATGCACATTGTAACCCTCAATTTACATGGTGAAACCGGATCGACACCAGTGTAAACGTAGCTCCAACTTGGGGTGAACCATGATATATCTTTGTGTTCTTGTGCGTTTGTATGATTTACGGTCCGATTTATGTTGGTCCAAGATCAATCTGATTCTGTGCATCAACATTTGGTGCCGTTTGTGGGAATCCACATGAAAAGCTATGTTGGTTCTCTCTCAATATTTCATCCCACAACCGTGAAACCCTCACAACCTTACCACACTCCACTGTGAATCTACAAAACCTAAGAACCCAAAACCCCCTCTTTGGCTTTTCCAGAAAACCTTTGTAGCCTCCATCGTGCCTCTCTCTTCTCATTTCCAAAACCAACGCAACCCAGCGCATCAACATTGGTAATCCGGCCATCTGTAACACTGCACACTGTTCCTTAGTCTTGTCCCATTTTTCTGTAACGGTTCATAAACCATGGCGGCATTTTGCAGGACGGAGAACGAAAACAACAAGGGGAAAGAAGACAGAGGGTTCAATTGGGAACCAAAGCCGAGTACTAGGCGAATCAGCAAGAAAATGGGGCCAGGAACCCATATTGCAGAGGTAGTCGAACTAAGCAGCTTTGTTGTGTGACTCGGAACTTTCAAATTCCCATAATATAAGGTTTCGACATTGTCGGCGAACTCGTTACCACTGTCTTTGTCGAGATCAGCAATGGTATTCCTTCTCTAGCCTTTCCCATCGAAGAAGATAAGACCTAAGGCCATCTCCAACCGATCTGGCTAGAGGGCCATAATGTTAAAAATAGCCCAAAATGACACGAAAACCGTCTCCAACCGAGGGCTACGCTAAAGGGCTCATGGGCCGCACCAGGCCAAAATTGTGCAATCAAGCCAACCGATTGGCTAGTTCTTTGAAGCTCAACGGCTAGTTGATGTCATGTTGAATCCATGTTACCGTTGGATTTTTTTTTTTTTTTTTGACAAATTTTTTTAAAATAAAACATAAAAAATTCTATTTTTTTTCTTTCCTATAACTACCTAAGCCATTAAACAACATTAAAGAACACAATCTCCACCCTAGTACTAGTTGGGAAAGTTATTCAAACTTAAACAACATTAAAAAAAAAATATTTAACAACATGAAACTTAAACATCTACTCCATGCTTCTTTTGGCCCAAAGATGTGCAACAAGATCATGTTGTAGGTACTTGTTTGTGGCACGCGAGCGTATCATCCTATGGCGCCTCATGTACTCATTTTAAAAGATATTACCAGTTCCTGGATCCAAATGCAAACTAGGCCCATCATATATTTTTACACGAGCCATCTTTGACCTATTTGGATCATCTTGATTGTCATCAGACTCTCCAACAATATAGTCATCGCGCTTATCCTCCACAATCATGTTGTGTAATATGATGCACGGTATCATGATGGAGTTCAATTTATCTTGACTCCACCCTCTTGCCGGTTCCTTGATGATCTTCCATCGTGCTTGTAGAGTACCGAAAGCTCTCTCAACATCTTTCCGGTATGCATCTTGGTGTAAGGTAAACACATTTGGGTGTCATCCATAGGGTTTGCAATTGCTTGGGCAAGTGTTGCCCACTTTGGGTAGATGTCATCTGCCAAGTAATACCTCATATTTTACTAACACCCGTTGATGTAATAGTCAAGTTGAGGTGATTTACCCTCCGTCAGATTGTTGGAAAGGGGTGAACGCCCAAGAACTATAATGTCATTTTGGGATCCTTGGACTCTAAAGAAAGTATGCCAGATCCATGTGTTAAACGAGGCAACTGCCTCTAACACAATATTTGGCTTTCTCGATCTTCCACTAAAACATATTTGCCATCCGGTGGGACAGTTCTTCCACTGCCAATGCATGCAATCTAATGACCCTATCATGCCCGGAAAGCCACGATCTTCAGCTTTGTGAAGGAACCGATCCATATTTGCTTGATTTGGTTCACGAAGGTACTACTCTTTGTAAATCTGAACAACTGTATGACATAATTTAGCAAGATTATCAAGGCCTGTAAATTCAAACATACCATATGTATCATCCATCACATCAGCTAGGGAGGCATATGCCAGCATTCAAAGTGCAATAGTAACTTTTTGATGAGGTAAGAAACCAAGGCGGCCTGTTATGTCCAACTTATGTCGAAAGTATGGATTGACATGTTGGACATCATGAAGTAAACGCTTGAAGACATGACGCCTTATCCGGAAGCGACATTTGAAATTCTCTTATGTATACACCGAGTTGGGGTTGAAGTAGTTGTTCATTAGAGTATCATGCGCCATTTCTTTATTTTGTGGTTTGTAAGAACAACCAGCAACAGAGCCATCCCATTGAGGATGTTTTTTAGTTGGCTCACACGCCATGACCCCAGCCATAACTGCGATATATGTTGTGTTGCACCATGCTTCATCTTCTTCATCAAACTCCTCATCTTCTCGTCTCATATGCGCCTATTTATCTTCCAATTCAGAATTGAATGAGGACCCCCAGTTGGAATCCGAAGAGGATCCAAAGTTGGAATTCATTGCAAACTTAAAAGGATATTGAAAAAAAGAGATATTGGAGAGGGCAAAGATGAAGGTGTGTGAATTATAGCCCAATATCCACCCTATTTATGGACATTGGAAGCTGAAGATAAGAAATGTCATGCAGATAAAAATCCTATCTAAAATTCGCACAACCAATTACATCTCATCATATGGCACTCGAAATCTTATCCGAAAAATTATTGAAATTATATATCAACAAGAAATTTGGAGAGTTATTCACATATCGACACGTGACACTTGAAATCCGATCCGAAGAATTATGAGATTACCTATCGATAAGAAATCTGCAAAGTTACTCACATATCAACACTTAGCACTTGAAATCCTATCCGAAAAATTATTGATAATACATATCGACAAGAAATTTGGAGAGTTACTCACTTTATTGACACATGTCATTCGAAATCCTATCCGAAAAATTATTGAGATTACATCTCGAAAAATTATTGAGGTAGTTTAATTTAAGTAACCATATTAATTTAATTAAAATAATAAATTATATTTGGCCTATGGCCCTTTGGCCCCCTCGGTTGGAGATGGTAAGATTAAAATATTAATTTCTTGGAGAGCTATAGGGCTAAAGGGAGCCTTCTGACCCTCTCAAAATGGCCTTATCTTTTCAATTACAGCTCATATATTATATATAAAGAGAATGGAAAAGGTGAATAGTGATTTGGTGTCACCATACTTCAACAAAAATATTTGGACAAAAATGCCCTCAAAACAAAAAACTTTAAAGGCATTCAGCATCAAATAAGGTAGGGGCATTTTCTTCATTTTAACAGTATTTTTTTAACAATTTACTTTTTGGTGCTTCTTTATTTTTATTTTTATTAGTACCTCATAATAAGCTAGCAATAATATGATTCAATTTCTTTATTTTTAAACATGTTCAAAATATCTTAAAAGGCATGTAATGCTGATTATAGAAAGGTTTTTCGCACGCGGATAACAATGTGATTAAATAAGTTGTCAAATGATTGTTTGTTTTTTTTTTTTTAACAAACGATATTATCTACACTAAGGGGGAGGGTGGGCTTAGCCTCACAATGAGCTATCAATAATGTGATTCAATCAGTTATTTGCTAAATATTATTTTCTCTATTTTTAAACACATTCAAAATATCTTAAAAGGCGTGTAATACCAGTTATAAAAAAAGTATTTCGCACACGGATAATAATATGATTAAATTAATTGTCAAATAATTGTTTTTTTTTATTTTAAATAAATGATATTATCTACACTAAGGGGAAATGGGGTGGGCTTAGCCTCACAAGCTAGCAATATATGATTCAATCAATTGTTTATTATATATTATTTTCTCTATTCTTAATGTAAATTCTATAGAGATCGATTTTATTATGTAAATTCAGCTACTTTAATTGGTTTATGAGGGGTTTTTTCTAGCATGATCTAAAATTATTCATTTACTTCAAATATTTGACTTTCCTTTTGTCAATTTACGTATATAAATATATTTAAAACGTGTAAGCTGCTAATAGCACACCGTGATTTAAAAAATGCCTTATGCTCGCGTGTGAGAGCGTGCATGAATGCTAGTTGTTTATTATTTTAATATTATGTTGACCGAAAACATATCACATCACGTACCATTTTTTATTTTAATCCATAGACACATGGATAAGCTGATCACATTCACACTTAAATCTGTACACTCACCATGAGTAGGCTGATCACATTCACACTTTAATCACACTTTAATATGTACACTCACTATGGGCAGGCTGATCACATTCACACTTTAATCTGTACACTCACTACACCATTTATATTATTATTGTTATTATTGCATGACAATTGCTAGTCATGTGGCATAGGTTGATCAAATCACATACCTAAATTCTTACAATTATTATTTTATTTGACCAAACCAGTTCTATGACTTGTCCTCTTGTTAAATAAAAAGGGAACTTTAATGAAAAACTCACGGTACTGTTCATTTTAACGAAAAACCACATTTTTACACTAAAAAGTCAATCCTGGTACTATTTACTTTATCCTTTATTTTGTCATTATCGTTAAAACTAAAAGTTTTCAGGTCATTTTCATTAGTTTTTCTTAAATAAAATGATGATACACAAATAAATTATTATTTTATAATTTTTATTAATGTTCTATTGATATAATAGTTTTATCACGGGACATGGCAACAGCACCATATGCATTCTATGGCATGTAACCTGTTACATCTTATTGAATCCGCATTCAACATGCTATGTTATTATATTTATAGCATGAAATTGTATAGTCACACTATTTAAGGCATACTCATATGACAGTGTTCACAATATGTACACATTGACAATTAATTGCTTATAGACAATACTCATTCATTTGACTGATTAACCTGGAACCAAAATTATAGTAGTCCACACTACTGAGCCACATGCTTATGGTGACAAAGATTTAGTCTAAACGATGACTTCTTGTTTGACCAGACACCCACTTACTCGGACACTCGCTCATTTGGATACTTATGTGCTCAGACACCCGCGAGCTTGAACACCCATGCGTTCGGGCACTTACAAGATTGGACACCCATAAACTTGGACACCCTTGAGCTCGGACATCGACTCATGAACCCAACTTGTGGACCTGACTCAAAGACTTTACTTATGGCCCCAACTTAAAGACCCGAATTGTGGACCTGATATGCAGACCTAACATATAGACCCAATATGCGAACCCAACAAGCAGACCCGAATCATTTCAAGAGTTAACTTATATTGAATGCACACTCACATAGACGCATACTCGCAACAAGGAACGCTACAAGCTGAGCTATCTCGCAACGAACATAGCCCCCAACCGAGTAACCGCCTCACCCCGAGCACTGCTGTAATACCCCGTATTTAAAAAATGGTTATATATACATATGTATGTATGTGCGAAGTTATTTTTATGTAATAATTTGGGTTCCTTATATATGCTATGAGTACAAAAATACTCGTATTTTTAGCATGTAAGTTAGTAGAGATTCTTTCACTACAAAAATATATCTAAGCCTAGCTAGTACTTTTAAACCCAAATTTCTCCAACTAGAAAGGTTTCTAGTGTTTCCCATCCTCATTGTAGTTTTGTAATTTTGTACATAACTTATATATGTATTAGATTGTTTTTGGTAGGCCTTAAAGTTGTTTTTACTTGCTAAATGGCAATTATCATTGCTATAGCCGAGCTTCAGGTGGGATTACTTGAGTAGTTTTTGCTTGATTCATTTTTCTCCCAAGGATGAGGTGGAAGTTGGAAATTAATAGAAGTTAATGCTTAGGGTGAAGAGGTGGAAGTCATAAGGGTGAATTGGCAAGTTTGTAATCATTAAGAATGTAGGAGTTAATGATTTGGTGATGATTCATCCCCCAAGCCTGTAGAGAAGTCAACAATATCATTCATGATATCTTGGCTTAGTTTAGGAAATAAATTTGTATAGATTTATTTTCTTGTTGTATACCTAGAATGTAGGATAGTTTACTTCTCTGTCAAGAGTTCTTCTTTGTATAAATGTCTTGGTATCAATAGAAGAAAATCATTTCCGTAAAATATATTTTTACTTTATTTTACATGGTATCAAGAGCTAGGTCAAAATCCTAGTTCTTGCAACTACCTTTTTTTTACTATTTTTCAATAGCTTTTTCTGTCGACAGTTATGGCCATTGACGACCTTTCCAAAGGTGTCGCAGCTGATGCCAAGGATGATGTTTCGAATCCATTGTTTATCCATCATTCAGATCACTCATCTATGATGTTGGTTTCGAAGCCCCTTAATGGGGACTATTACTCTACCTGGTCACGTGCGATGAGGATCTCCTTGAGTGCCAAAAACAAGCTCGGCTTTGTTGATGGTACTGTCACACAGCCTTCCGAGAAGATCAAATCGGACGACCATGCTACATGGCAAAGATGTACATGATCGTTGAGTGGATTATCAACTCCATTGATTCAAAAATTTCTGATAGTATCCTCTACATGACTGATGCTCATGCAATTTAGGAAAAATTGCGAGAGCGTTATTCACAAAGCAATGTTCCTTGGATTTTCCAGTTACAACGAGACATCGCTTCACTTACTCAAGACCAACTTTCAGTTGCTGCGTACTACACGAAGTTGAAGAAATTATGGGATGAACTAGCATCTTACAGTGACTTTACTTCCTGCACATGTGGAGCGCAAAATGAAAGGAACAAGTTGATGCAGTTTCTTATGGGCCTTAATGAGTCATATGGTGTCATTTAAGGACAAGTCTTACTGATGAATCCTTTACCCATTGTTCGTCAGGCCTATGCTTCAATTTCCCAGGAAGAGAAGCAACGATCTCTTATTGCTTCATGTGGAGTCACTGAGACAGCAGTTATGGATGTTCGATAAGGTGGTTTGCAATCATCTAGATCCTCCAGTCCCAAGCCCCTACATTGTACTCATTGCGATCATGACTATCACACAATTGATACTTGTTACCAGCTTCACGGATATCCACCGGAGCATCATCTTCACAAAGTCAAGCCTCAAAAAGGAAGCAAGCCTTTTAAAAAGGAAGGCAGTTCCTCTTTTTCTTCAGCGAATCAAGTTTCCAAATGTGCCACTTTGGAGGAGATGAAGTCGGTGATGTCCAGGTTATCTAACACCCAATTCCAGCAAATCCTTCACATAATGAATAATAAAGGAGGTGATGCATCTGTTCCTCCAAAAGCTAATGTCGCTGCCATGAAGACAGGTTTGTCAACATCCCCTTTGCCTTTACGTCGATGGATAATCGATAGTGGTGCAACGGATCATATAACCCCATCATCAGATTTACTCACTGATGGTGTAAAAAACACCCATTTGTCACCAGTTTTGTTACCAAGTGGAGAACAAGCTCGCATAGTCTCCACTGGGAATGTCCATTTGAGTTCTACTTTTTTGTTGCACGATGTGTTATGTGTGCCCACTTTCAAAGTAGATTTGATGTCTGTGAGTTAAATTACAACTGGATTACATTGTTCCGTAACCTTTTTTCCTTCGTGGTGTATTATGCAGGATTTGACGACGAATACTGTGATTGGTTTAGGTAAGCAACGCGGAGGGCTATATTATTTGGTGGCATTGACTCACACAACCTCTTGTAGTCCACGCCGAGTCTACAACCTTGTTCTCTCCTTTATAAAGTTGTGGCATCGGCATTTGGGTCACTTATCATCGTCTAGACTAGATTTCATGTCAAAACACCTGTTGCATTTTCTTTTTAAGTCAAATAATGCTTGTGATGTTTGTCCTTTAGCCAAGCAAAGTCGTTTACCTTTTGGTGTCAGTTCTATTACAACTACAAAACCATTTGATTTGATCCATTGCGATATTTGGGGTCCTTGCTTCTACTTTTGGAGCAAAATATTTCTTAACTATAATGGATGATTATTCCCGGCTCACATGGATTTTTCTTATGCAACACAAATCAGAAACATAACATATCCTTAAAGAATTTTTCTCTTTTGTTCACACTCAATTTAATACATCCATTTGCCAAATAAGAGTAGATAATCATGGAGAATTTTTTTCACTTCGTGGTTTCTTTCAAGACCATGGAGTAATTTATCAACACTTTTGTGTCTATACGCCTCAACAAAATGGGGTAGTCGAGCGCAAGCATCGTCACATACTTGAAATTGCTCGTGCCTTGCATTTCCAAGCTAATCTTCCCCTTCATTTTTGGGGTGAATGTGTGCTAACGGCTGTCCGTATCATTAATCGTCTTCTTACCCTAATCATTTCCCATCAAATGCCTTTTGAACATCTTTACTCTAAACCACCTTCTTTTTCCCATCTTAAAGTATTTGGATGTCTTGCTTATGCAACCGACACCCATATATCTCGCAAATTCCCCCTAGCTCACCAATGTGTCTTCTTAGGGTACCCCATTGGTCAAAAGGCGTACAAGCTTTACAATCTTACCACTCACAAATTTTTTCCTAGTCGCGATGTTGTTTTTCATGAACATATTTTCCCTTACCATTCTTCTCCATCTTCTACCTCACCCATCACTGCACCAACACCTACATCATTCCCGACCATCCTCCATTCCTTACATGCACCTCTATCACCACTACTTCCAGACCCCATTTTACCATGCCCTTCTTCACCTCCACCTCATTCTCCACCACCTGAGTCTAGTGATTTTCCTGCTACCATCCTTCAGCCCGAGTCTTTTCCAGATTCTTATGTCCCTGCCGAGTCTTCTCCATTTCCTATTGTACCATCTTTAAAGTCTATTTCTGCACTGTCCGTGCCTCTTGCCTCTCCTACACCGGTGCTTCGTAGCTTTAGCCGTCACTCCTCTTCACCTCTAAAGTTGTGGGACTTCGATTGCCCTACTTTCAAGCTTACCCAACCAGCTTCTCTGTCATCTTCGTTGTCTAGTCACACCACAGGTACATGTTATCCATTTGCTAATTACCTTACTTATCATCGTTTCTCACCCGCACAACAATCTTTTCTTGCAACTATTACTCAACAAGTTAAACCTTAGACTTATGTCGAAGCTGCTGCTTCTCCTCATTGGCAGGTTACTATGGCTTTCGAATTACAGGCTCTGGAAGCCAACAATACTTGGACTCTTACCCCCTCTTCCCGTTGGCAAATCTCTCTTTGGTTGTTGTTGGCTCTACAAAATCAAGCATCGTTTAGACGGCTCCATTGAACGTTATAAAGCTCGTTTGGTTGCCAAGGGTTATACACAGCTTGAAGGTATTGACTTTCATGATACTTTCTCTCTCACTGCCAAAATGATCACTGTTCGCTGTCTCTTAGCTCTTGTTGTTTCCCGTCACTAGTTCCTCCATCAACTTGGTATCAATAATGCGTTTCTTCATGGTGATCTTTATGAAGAAATATATATGCTTCCTCCTTCGGGGTCTCCGGCGACAAGGGGATAATTTAGTTTGTCGCCTTAACAAATCTCTATATGGATTGAAGCAAGCATCTCGTCAATGGTTTGCCAAGTTTTCAGAAGCTATTCAATCTACTGGTTATGTCCAATCAAATGATGATTATTCTTTGTTCACACGGCAGCAAGGCAAGTCTTTTACAACACTCTTAATTTATGTTGATGATATTTTGATCACTATCAATTACCCTAATGCAATTGAGGCTCTCAAAACATTTCTTAATAATCATTTCAAGATCAATGACCTTGGTGACTTAAAATACTTTCTGGGCATTAAAGTGTCACGTTCGAAGAATGGGGTTTTCATTTCCCAATGTAAGTATGCTTTATAGATTTTGAAGGATCGTGGTCTCTTGGGAGCTCGCCCAGTTGAGTTTCCCATGGAACAGAACCTTAAGCTTTCAAACAATGGTGAGTTGCTTAAAGATCCAGCACAATATAGAAGGTTGGTGGGCCGATTGATCTATTTAACGATTACTAGGCCGAACATAACATATTCAGTGCATGTGTTAAGTAGATTTATGCATGAACCTTGCCGTCCACACATGGAAGCAGACATCCAAGTTTTGAAATATATAAAGGATACTCATGGGCAAGGTTTGTTTTTCTCTTCTAAAAATGACTTGACCTTGAATGCATATTGTGATTTGGATTGGGCAGGATGTTCTACGACACGAAGATCAACTACAGGGTATTGAGTTTTTTTGGGCTCTTCATTGATGTCTTAGAGATCAAAGAGACAAAAGACCATATCTTTGTCATCACTCGAGGCTGAATATAGAGCCATAACTGGAACCTGTTGTGAATTATCGTGGCTTCGATATCTTCTAAGGGACTTGGGTATGTTGCATCCAAATGAGGGGAGAAAGGGTGAGATTCATATTCCTTAAGAGTTTGGACGTGGCTTTTGAGCATTTGTCCACATGTATGGTAATGATTATAACATGATTAGATATTATTACTTCCAATTACAAGATGTACATGTGTAGCAAAGAATTTGGGACATGTCATTGAAGGCTTAATTGTGGATTCCATTTCTTCATCCATAAAAGCAGAGGGAGGAGAGAAATGGGGGAAGAACAACACACACACCAACAAGAACACACGGGGAAAAAAGAAGCAAAACCTCCTCTTCTTCATAGACCACTCTTCCCATCATCCTTTTCTTTTACCTTATGTAAAGGCTCTAAGCCATCTTCATTGTATTTTGTAAATCTCTCTTACATAGTGAAAACATAAATGCATATGCAACCTTAGCGGACGTAGCCAAATTGCTGAACCACTTAAATCTCCGTGTTCCTTTGTCTAATTGCAATAAATTTGAGTTGAGCAAACCATTTAAACATTGAGTTATTAAATAGAAACATAATGGAAAAGGAGGGTCGACCAAATGAAGAAATGGTAACATATTGCTTATCATTTACATTAAAGATTATTATTTTGTTAATATTATGATTATATTACTCTTGTTACTAATCAATCTGATTTATGTTGAAGCTTATAGGCTTGTTAAAGAAAATGTGAGTATTGATGTGCACATGACATATACATATGCATTGCAAAGCAAGAAAAAGAGTTGTGTTGTGTCAAGTGCTCACTTGTGTAAAGTGTTTAAGTTGGGAGCATATTCAAGGGCTGAAGTTTGCCTTTAATATAAATTAATGAACCTTGTATATGTCAGGCGTAGGGTGCAGGGCTTGAGTATACAAATCGGTTGATTATAAAAAATAAAAAAAATCTTGTATATGTCAGGCGTTGGGGGAATGGCTTGAATATACATTTGGGGTGTCGAGGGAAGTGTCTGTATAATAAAGTGGAAACTGAGAGCTTAATTACAAAAAAAAATTGGGTTAAGGGATAAATGAGAGTTAACTCATATTCTAACGTATCTGGGTATAAGCATGGTATGGGACGTGTAGGCTTGGGTGCCTTAGGTATGTGTTGACGAGATTATAAGGGAGTGAATACATTCATGCATCTCATTTGCATATATTTTATGCATTTGAAAGAATTCTTACAATTTAATTATTATTTTGTTACTTTTTGTTGTGAATTAATTTGTGCACTATAGTTATTCCGCTGCGTATTTGATAAATTTTATGTAAGATTTTGTTATCTAATGTATGTGCAATCGTTATAATTTTATTTTATTTTCCACCATATCTTGGTCGTAGAATTTATTTCTATAGCTAAGATATGGCTCACACCCTAGCTCGTGAATAGCCTTTATTCTCGAGTCGGGGTGTGACAACCGCCTCTATCCAAGCAGCCTCATAATGTGTGCTACCTTTAGCTGAGTATTGCTTCACGTTGAGCATCGCCTCATGTCGAGTATTGAATTCTGGACGACATTTAGTCATTTCGGCCCGTACATGTATTGGATTTGAAGTCTCTAGCCAAAATACTCTCTTGACTGAAGGCTTGAAGGATTCCTGTTGTACCATATATTGAGCCTTATGACCTAGCTCATGATGTATGTAGGAGGTTAAGGAAATTCTTATTCCATAAAAAGGATCCTTCATCCTCACTTTAAGAGGAGCAAAAAGAGTAAATGAGGGAAAAAAGAAGAGCAAAGAGAACTAACCCTAGCCTCTATTTCCATGCACATTGTAACACTCAATTTACATAGTGAAACCGGATCGACACTAGTGTGGACGTAGCTCCAACTTGGGATGAATCATGATATATCTTTGTGTTCTTGTGCGTTAGTGTGATTTACGATCGGATTTACGTTGGTCCAAGATTGACTCGATTTTGTGCATCAACATTCTTCATGCATATTTGTTCCACTTGTGTATATAATCCTTCTATTCTTAATAAAAAAAACATTGGAAATCAAAAATTCAAAATTCCTACTCTACAGTTATTTTCATATCATACCTCTCTAATACAGATGAGATTCACATATGTTTGTAGACCCTACTTTTATTAAAGAGTGGAGAGATTTCTTAGTGTGCCAGAAATACAGCCAAGTACTCCAAGTGTAAAACTATAATTGTTTGGAAACTTGAGAAAAATAATTTGAACCAATTGTATTATGACATTGGTGTACTGAACCGTGTTTCCGGCATCTTGAAAAATTTCTCGTAGAGGTGATAATGTGGTATAAAAGATGTGATAAGTGTAGCATATATTACTCTTGAAACTAAATTATTATCTAACAGATCCTTTAATAAACATGTCATAAAAGTCAAAGGCTCTGTATACAAGATTAGTCTTGCTCCACACAACGATGACTATTGGATTTATGAAATAAATTAATGTACATCATATTTGGATATGACAGTCACTCGTACATGACTCTGTTGCAGCAAAAAAGAGCTTCAGCTGGATGCATTCAAAAGAACAAGAGCCTGGCTAACCTCACAAACAGAAAACACAAGTAAATTGCCACAAGGCCACTCCCCATATATCTATCCAGCTTCATACCCTTCTTTGGCAAGATCACAAGTGCCCAAAGTAAACCACCCATCAAAAACCCTATTGTTTCGTAGAGGGAATGGTCGGTAGGTATGACATATGAAGATGGATACTCAAACCATGATGACAGAACCAGTGACGTTCCCACTCCCACCAATGTGTTAAACATGGGCCCCGCATAGCATCCTGAAATAGCAATTTGGGCCCCATCTGTCCCACCCTTCACTGCCATTGTAGCATTAGCTATCAAATCATTGAGGGAGTTACCCCAAGCTAGGACAGTAAGTCCTAGAATTGAAGGGCTTATCCCTAAAATATTACCATATGATTCTAACAAGCCAACCAACTCTTCAGCAGTAATATATGTCCAGGCTACACTCATCAAAAACCCACCAACAAGCCAAGGGAACAAGCACTCCTTTGGTGGGCTACACTTATTTGTAGTCACGTATGCAAGGTTACTCAAAATTAACCCAATCAGCACTGCTGTCATGTAAGTTACCAACTTACCTCTTGAACTCAAATCTTCCCTCTGTGTGTTACAAAGGGCTGCCAGTAACATTGGTGCCAAAGCTACAGAAATAACTGCATAGGGCTTAGACCATCTTTCTTCGCTCACAACAGGTATGGTCAATCTTCTAGGCAAGTAGAGAGGTAGCTCCAAGATATAAATCAATTTTCCCAAATAAAAAAACCAATAATTTTGTTCTTGATCATCATGAAGACCCGTTTTCAAATTTGCGTTGGAAACGGGTTTATCATCATCAACATAGCCAAGTAATGGTATACTTGCAGTACCATCCGCTAAATCATCAAAACTTTGCACCACTGGTAAAGACTTTGAAGCTGCAAGATTTTTGTTCCTTTTGTATATTTGAGATACTGAAACAGTACCAACATAAACAAAGTAAATAGCAAGAAAAGAAAGGGAACCCCACAAGTTGATCCTCCCAATGACTATGATTGCCAGAAGGGATGAGAGAGAGAATAAGAAGAAGATGACATCCCTGACAAAGCTGGCCTCATCAACTGAAACCTGGTGAGGGCTTATTAGTATACTAATAACTCCCACCACAATGCTGGACACGAAGAAGGCACCCCCTAATACACTGTTGAGGCCAACATCGCCGTCTGCGGATTTTGTGAACGCAACGATGCTGGAAAAGACATCGGAGGCCCCGTTCCCAAGGGAGAGGAGGGTGACGCCGGCGATGGTAGGAGAGAGCTTCAAGATATTGGACAAACTCTCTAAGGAGGAACAGAAATAATTAGCAGCTGTGTTGCCCAATAGATAGAACAAAACAATAAGCCAAAGTAGAACTGCAGCATGACCCAGAATTGGAAAATTGCCAAGACTGCAGTAAAATATTTTCAGATAATGTATATACCCTTTAGGGTTGCAACCTGTGTGGGTTTTCACATACAAACACCTGGATTTATAATCTGCGTGTTGATGGAGATCTTTGCAGCCATTAACGGATTTGATATCCTCACTGAGAATATTTGCACTACTAATACTATTGGATTTAGGGGTTGGTAATTCTAAGTTATTAGGATGGAGATATGTTGTGATGAGAGAGAGACATAAGAGAAAGAGAAAGGAAATGTTGATGAATATGGAGAGTTTCTTGGGTTGAGGAATGGAGGCTGAGCTCGCCATTCAAACCAAACAAGAGAGAGCTTGTAGAGAAAGTGTGCTTAAAGATATGTAGATATAATTGGAGTCTACCAACTTTGGAACTTCTGGGGAATCTGTTTTCTGGTGGAGGTAACGTGAAGTATTAGCTTATATATATCACCTAAAGAAATGGACATTTATTTTTTGGTCGTTAAACGATGAAGAATTGAGTTTATCATAAAATTAATTGATAATATGAGAAATACCATTTCCTCATATGTAACAAATTTTTAAGTCTAATACGTAGACAACACAAATCGGATGATATGAAACACGTGTGGCATTGGGCTTCCACATAAACAATATACTTTGATACCATGAAAAAAAAAAACGGATTTATGAAAAATATTAACTAAATTACTTATAAGCACAAGAAAAGTCTCTCATTTTCCTGACTTTGGATTCAATCTCAACAAAAGAAAGGGATATATATGAAATATTTCATATTATAGGAAGTAGGTGTTTGAAATTTTGAATTACATACTACTCAAGTACTGACCTCAAGGTATTTTAATTTGTTTGTGGTAAAAGAAAATGTTTTCGGTGTTTAGGATTAAGCCAATCAACATGTAAATTATGTTTAAGGGTAGAAAGTGAAGGTACGATACTTGGCTCCTTCCCTCTACTTTCTAGTAAAGAGCCAAACAATGCTCTTTTAAAAGTTCATGGGTCCGGACTTAATTAGATAAAAGTTTTGGGCACCTTCATTTCTGTACGTAGGAGGATAGAAATTAATTATGATATATGGTTTTGTACACAAAAGAGGTTAAAAAACGAAATTTCCGAAAAGCATTAGGGAGAGGGGGTGCCAAAACAAAATATATATATCCACAATTCCACGTGCAATCACATCATCCATGGCCTCATATTTTAACAGGCAATTTACTTACTGTGAGTTGCACTTGCACACACCCTTTTGGCATCCTTCCGTGGTATGCCGACAACCTCAGGCCGCAAACAGACAATGAAAATTTGTATTTCCCGTAACTTATTTGATCAGATAGTGGAAATGCATCCATGGCAGTAGAGAGCTAGATTATAATTAAGACATTACAAGAAACCAGAACTACTTTGGCAGCACGCTATTGTTTCTTATGGTGGTGCATCTGGGAGAGTTTTTTTTTTTTTTGTGGGGGGTGGGGGGGGGGGGGGCGCGGGGCGCGGGGCGCCTTTAAAGTTCCATGGAACTTTGAATGAATTGTTAGGAATGCACTAGAAAAATTATATTTGCATTTGAAAATGATTAGATGTAATACATAGGTTGAGTAGTTCATGGGTTGTCAAAATTTTAAAGAGACGGGTTGAATAGTCCAACATCGAGATCGGTGAGACACAATCTCAACTTATATATTATTGTTTTCTCAAGTTGCTCCTAAACTGTAAACCCGAAACCCTAGCTATATACATAAATTAATTATTTTACTAAAAAAAAAAAGTTCATATATAATTCACTGAACGCTAAATTACTTTCTTTCACGTATGATTTCTCACAGCCATTTTGAAAGTAATTGTCTTCACAACATAACAACTTCATAGTCCAAACCAATTGTTAGGAATGCAGGCAACTCATGAATAATACTCTGATCCTCTCATTCTCAAAATGTTTTATTCATAACCTTTTTTTTTATCGATCCTAGAACATATCGTGTAGAATACGCACATGTAATTCGTCTCTAACTACTAAACCATTCCGTGTAGTTATAACCCTTTTTTTCAGAATTAAAGAAAGTATGTAGCATATTGATTGGATCGTCATCTGATAAAGTCGTATAATGTAGTTACTAGTACCAAGGGCGGAGGTACGCTTGGGTTGGACTGGGCTCCAGCACAGGGCAAATTGTGGGTTTTAAAAAAGTGCCATGTAATTTTATTGGTCTAACTTGCCTTTTAAAATTTAGCCCAGCCTCTTTTCGAAAAATGAGGCCAGCCCTTAATGCTTCTCTATTGAAATTTTTACGCACCATTTTTAGCCTTTTATACACCTTGTTGGAAAAATTGGGTCTAATTGCTATAATAAATCACATAAAAAATCATAAAATAATTCATGCAATTATATATCACAATAATGCATGCACATGAGTAACCAATGTTAAATGAACATGATAGAATGGATTAAAAAAACTTAAAAAATACGATCGAGGCAAGTGTTGGACACTTTGTCTTTAAGTTTACGCACCACTATAATGCTCATGGTTGATTGGCGCATGTTTCCCAAGATACAACGACCACGTCCTTGTAATAGTAGCACTCCAAATCACAAGGCTTCATGAACCACGATTGTGTTGAAAACTCTCTCATATAGACTCAATGAGACTCTCTAATATTTAGTACACTCTATGTATGATTATGTAAAACAATAAAAAGTTATATTTTGTGATTATAGGGGACTTCCCTATTTATAGAATGTGAGACACCTCTTTGAAAAGCATGTGACTATTCATGAAGAGTCAAAAGTTGCAACTCTTCATTTGAGTAGACATATCTTTTTACCAAAAGGCTCCACTTCTAATTTCCATTCAATTAATAAATTTAATATAATAATATTATTGTAAAATTTTCCAACAATCCCCCACATGAATGGAAATTGACGCAATACCATGCAAATGACAATGTATGTCACATACCGGGCTCGACTCCACCGTAGCACGATATTGTCTGCTTTGGGCCCCTACCACACCCTAGTGGACATTTCGGGTCAGGGTGTGTCAATGTAGACACTAGAGAGAGAATTTAGTAAGAAAAGTACCGCATCGAGATAGGTGGCTTTTGGCTTTGAACCTTCCGTAGTAAATTACTATCGGATTTACTTGGCTAATCAGTGAATGCGATGTCTTGAACTGCTCAGCCATTTGTGTAAACCAAGACAATAGTAATCACACAATACCCTTCCAGACACCTCGTGGTTGCTCTGTTGTGTTCATTTTGGCCATGAACAATTCTTGGTTTCTCATGAGTGCTTTTAGATAACTAAGCCCTTCAAAAAATTCTCACAGGAACGACCCCATTCCTCACTCAAGATAGGTGACTTCCCATTAAGAGTATCCTGCAATACCCCACTTGTTATTTCCAAGTATATGAATCATTAAAAGCAAAGCTTATCCTATATACACTGCAGCTAGCAATGTTTCATCATAGGACATGGGTAGGAGATTATCTCCGCAGTGCTCCCATTGAATCATCCACAATTCAGTTGTCCCTTTGAACCTAGATCTTGGGATCTCCAGTCAGCTAGGTTGGGTTGCCATTATGGCGATTCTTGATAGGAGCATATTCATGCGACTTAAATGGCTTGTTCTCGTGCATTTACGTTATGTTTCTTTAGTTATTTTAGTACTTTAAGCTATTTTCGTGTGTTTGTAGGCCAAAAGGGCTAAAGGAGCAAAAAGATGCATTTTGGAGACGTTTGGAGCACTTTTGGGCTAAGGATGGATAGCTTATGCTTGGAGCCAAAGTGTTGGACGAAATTAAAAACCTAATTGAAGACCAAAGTGTTGGAACCTTGTTCCTTTTAGTTTTAGGATATTTAAACCTTTCCTATATCCTTAGTCGTGCATAACATTCCAACATTCCACTCCTTCATTCACCACATATCATATATTTATTACTTATCATATCATTCATTCATCTACATATCAATAACCACTTATCTTATCACTCAACATATCATACACTTATCACTTATCACTTCCATTCACTTATCACTTATCACTTCCATTCACTTATCACTCACCACATATCATTCATTTATCACCACATATCATTCATTTATCACTTAACATATCATTCATTTATCACTTAACATATCATACACTTAACATATCATTCACTTATCACTTATCATAATCATTCACTTATTCTTTCATCATTCAACCACCAATTCAACACATGCATTTCAAACCTTTCAACACCCTTTAATCATCTCCCTTTAAGTTATGATTTTATTTCCTAACCCTACATGCATTATTTATTAGCATCTTCACATGCATTCACACACACTTCACACAAACAAACAACTCAAAACCGTGAGCTCCCATTCCCTTATGCCATTTTCAGATTTCCACCCACTAACCTAGTTATCAACACATGCATTCCCTTCACATTCACCCACATGCACTCCCACTCTTTAATCATATGCACTCCCATCATAATTCCACCACCAATTCAGCCACAAAACATTATCATTGCACCACATTCAACCACTCCACATCCCTCACCAAGAAATCATTCAACACACATGCATCCTGAAATTCTTTGCCATGCAATCACATGCATTTCCCTTGACATTTTCAGCCATCACACTTCATCATTACACCACCATTCACTCTTTAACCCACACACACTTCACACAAACAACATTCACATGCATTCACATGCATTTCCAACACAAAACACACTCAAAACCGTGGCCACCTTTGCATTTCAGGATTCCCATTTGCATTTTCAGATTTCCAGCTTTCCCTTTTATTTTCCAGCTTTCATTCTTCATCATTGCAGCCATTCCACATGCAATTCTCCATCATTCCTCCACACAAACACCTTAAACAAATAGCCATATACATCTCCACTCCTCCTATAAATACCCTTGCATTCCCATCATTCAAAACATCTCATTTCATACACAACACACCACAAACACTTCCATTCCTTCTCTTTGCCGTGAGGCCCCTTAGAATCCAAAACCATCTTTCCATTTCCATCACTCCTCACTCCATTCCACATTTCCATAATCCCCCAAACCTCACCTTAGACCTTGTG
This sequence comes from Pyrus communis, assembly GCF_963583255.1. Taxonomy (NCBI): domain Eukaryota; kingdom Viridiplantae; phylum Streptophyta; class Magnoliopsida; order Rosales; family Rosaceae; genus Pyrus; species Pyrus communis. The sequence goes on from NC_084811.1 coordinate 26,440,410, forward strand.
CTACAACAACGAGGAAGAGAAGAGGACCTAAACGTTCATACAATTCAAGTTTGAGTTGTTGGAATGTTTAGGTGATTCTTTGATTTCAATGTTTCATTTTAATTCTCTTTGTTTTGTACGTATAAGGAATGGAAGAGAAGAGTGCCTAAACGTTCATACAATTCAAGTTTGAGTTGTTGGAATGTTTAGGTGTTTCTTTGATTTCAACGTAATGAGGAACTAAAACCCCCTTTAGCTAGGGGGTGATTCGAAATAAATGTTTATGCTTGCATTTTGATTTGATTACTTCTAATTGCGTTTCATAAGTTGTGGTTCAATTTGTTTAACCGTTTGATTGATAACTTATTTATGTATGTTTATTGAGAGTGTACACTTAATTTTCATGCATGAATATGACGCTAGAATATAAGTGAGTTTCACCTAATAGTTACGAACTTATATTCACAAGTAGTGGAGGTTGCTTATAAACAATCGCGTTAAATGAATTCTTGGCATAAGTTTCATGCGTATTCCATAGTAACGAATGCCTCGTCAACACTTAAAGTTTTCATGATGCTTAATGATTTTTGATTGTATCTTTATTGTGCTTTTCACGTAAAGGACTTTTGGAGAATGTTGTGAATTGCGTTGCGCTAACCCATCCAATTCATTAACTTAAGGAAAACTTGACGGTTAATTTAAGCGGACCTAATTGACCCGGGGCGTTGAGAATTAATGATTTGTTGAAATGCAATTGGAAATCTTTTTATTATGCAAGTGTAACATGTATGGAGATGAACCCCTTAGCTATTCTATCATCCATTCATTCCATTTCATCAATTCCATATTTACATTCTGTTTTAATTTGTTCATTTAATTTAATTTCGTATAAACTTAAATCCCCCTTTACTTTAATGTCAATTTAGTTAGAAATCATTTTAGTTTGTTTTTTTTTTAAAGCATTTTGAGTTTTTGGTTTGTCTTAGTGTTTTAAACTTTAATTTTGCATTCTTTGAGTCTAGTTTAGTGTTTTAAACTTTATTTTACGTTTTTGAGTCAGTTTCCAAGAGATTTGCATTCCCTCCTAATCCCCGGTCTAGAACGATCCCTCACTTATCCATTCTACTACAATTGTCAAACGAGGGTTTAATTTGAGTGTCAAGTAAATCTCGCATCAAATTTTGGCGCCGTTGCCGGGGATTAGCAACTTTGCTAATCCCTTAGTTCTTTTTTTTTTTTTTTTTGGTTTAGTTGTTTTCGTTTTAGTTTCTAACTTAGTGTTGTTTTCTTTGTTTGTTGTTACTTTTGATTTTTGATTTAGTTCTCTTTCTTTTTAGGTACTAGAGAAGTAAGATATGGATTTTGCTAGCATTCAAGCTCAATTGGCAAATCTTACTTCTAAATTGTCGCCGTATGCCGAAAGGACCACAATGCAGAGTGTCCCTACATTTGGTGCTTCATATAGGCAAGGATTTCAAGCCAATCAATGTCCACAAAGAGATTGGAGGGATCATTCAAACTCTATATGGTGGGAAGATCAACAAGTTCAACGTGAAGCATATTGGCAACCATATGAGGAGTTCTATTCAAGACCTATGCAGCCACCACAACTTCATATGCAATATGCTCAATTAAATTCAAGTTCGCCAGTAGATTATATTCAAATTCTTAATGAAATAAATTCTTTGGCGCAGGGGTCACAAAATCAAGCCAAGGAGGCTCAACAAGAAGCATATTGGCAACCATATGAGGAGTTCAATACAACACCTATGCAGCCACCACAACCTCCCCCACAACAATTCCAATCAAGTTCAAGTATGTCCATGGATAATGATAAAAATTTTCAATTACTAACCTCTTTGACGCAGGACGAACAAAATCAAGACAAGAAGTTGGGTAAATTGGACGAGCAATTTGGGCAGATTATGGAGTTCATGAAACAAATTCAAGAGCAAAGTGAACTTTCCAACTCAACTATTGAAAACTCGAAGGAAGATTTTGAAATCCATAATGCTATCACTTTGGGAAGTGCTATGGAGGTTGGAGCTGACCTAAAAATGTCCAAACATAGCCTAGAAGTGGATGAAGAGCTGCTAATTGAGGAGGAGGAAGAAGACATGCACACGGCAAGGGTAGAACAACCCTTGCCGCAGCCCCCTAAGCCCTCTAAACCACCCACCACCAGTAAGGACGTCCCATTTCATGTTATTCTGATGTTATTCCACCCAATGTCCCTTTTCCTAGCAGGTTTTTGATTCCCAACCAAGAAGAGAGTAAAAAGGACATCGTGGAAGCCTTCCCAAAGGTGCAAAATGCTATTCAAATTCTTGGTGCAACACAGCAAGTTTTAGATGGTGTTGAATTCTTCAAAGGACTTTGTACACCAAGAAGAATGATTCAAGAGAAGGTAGTGGCTGGAGAAGATGTAGAAGGCATCAAAGAGGACAAATTTGAAACCACAATTCCCAAGGAAGTTGGATTTTATGACACGGGACAAGTCATAACTTTCGAAGGGGTGTTTATTCTGGAGTTCATTTTGGAGCACACAGGTAAGCCGCCTCCCCGAATTTCAATTTTCTTTTATACTAACATGTGGTTAATGATTCAGGCACCCAATCTGGAATTTAAACTATTACCGGATCATTTCAAGTATCACCGCCCATTCAAAGATAAATTCCATGCCGTTTGATTTTATTTATGTTAATAAAAAAATAAAAAATAAAAAAAAAAAAAAATTGAAAGAAAGATACTAAACATGGAGAAAGGTGGAGCTTCACAAAGGTTGTTTACGTGAAGCCCCACTACGAGGCGCAGAAGCGGAAGGCGCAGAAGCGGGAGGCATAGAAGCGGGAGGCATCGGAGCGGAAGCCATCGGAGCGGGAGGCATCGGAGCTAGAGCATTCCAGGCCTCAATACTTGGCCAAGCGCTAGATGACCCAGGAAAAAGGTGCCTCTGGAGATAAGACGCAAGCCTTTGACGGTCACTGTGAATTCGACCCTCAGATTCTTGCAGCTCATCAAGCTTCCTCTTCATCCCCGACGAATAGTTATTTGCAAGCACATGCAAACTTCTATTCTCGTACTTAAGCTGCTGGATCTCTTGCTTAAGTCTTTCCACCTCTGCCATCAACGATTCCACCTGACGGGAGCGGGCAAGCAGGCGTAGGCCCATGTTGGACACAGAGCTCGCACACTGAACACTAAGTGCGAGGGACTCTTGAACGGCCAACTCATCGGACCGTCCTGACAGCAGCCTACTATCTTTTGGAGTGAGGAGGTTCCTAGCTACTATTGTAGCTGTTGTGGCGTCCTGCATCACAGAGTCTTCACCTGAAAGAGGACCGTTAGGAGATAAAAAAGAAGGGCGCCATACGTTACCTTGACGCGGCGCGCCCGTATCACTGCTAAGGCTCAATTCCAAGCTAAGGTTCGATGAGTTTGCCATTTTTTCAAAAGTGTTCAAAAATAGGGGTTGATGGAGTAAATTTTCAAAGGGTCGGAGTCGATTTTCAAGAATGAGAGTTCTTCAGAGTGTGTTTGTTGTGGTGATCGATAGCTCTATAAGAAGCCAAGGCGACTCGTCCACCAATTCAAAAAGCCGGAATTTCCGGCGTAATTTTGGCGACGCGTTCTCGGCTTTTCAGAAAACGCGTGCAGCTTTGTCAAAAGGAGCCGCATCTGCACTACCACGTGTCGTTCAGAAATCGAAGGGGCGTCGTTCAGAAATCGAAGGGGCGCCTGCTCAGAAATCGAAGAGGCGTATTCAAAGATCGAAGAGGCGCCACTATTTCAAAAAGCCGGAATTGCGGGATCAAAACGTTTGTCGACAAGGGTAAAAAGTACCACCACTTGATATTATCTCTATATATGTCGACCTTCGTCTTTTATGGCAGGGCAAACCTGAAGAAAATGCCCAACTCTCCCTCACCTCTGAGGGCGCACTCCCAGCAAGGCCTTTCAAAATACTCAATTCTTTCTTCTTCCCCAAAGATGATACCAGATGCCTGGAGTACATATGACCCAGGAGGAAACGGCGGATTGAAGCATGTGCTGATTCATCCACCGCTTCTTCAAAGCAAAGGTATCTCATATCATCAAGGTCAAAAGCAAAAGTATCTCATATCATGCTCTTTCCCTGTCTTTTTCTTTGTCCTTGTTCTTACTCGCATGGCAAAGTAAAAGAAGCAATCAGCCGGCACTTGGAGTCAATCTTCCGATCTGGAGCCAACTGCCTGGAATCTATTCCTGATTGCTTACCTAGCGTTGCTCTCGAGTAGTCATCTTCAACGGTTGATACACTTCCGGAGAAGGGACCACTTCTGCAAAGGGGAGCGAGTAAGGCAAGTGAAAATGATACATTGAAGCATGTGGAGACAAACATAGGCTGAGTTATCCTCCAACCCTTTTCAATACGAATTGGAAAGATTGAACAAAGAAACAGACCAAAAGGGTATGCTCAGACCTTCGGGGGAGACCAAAAGAACCATCCTGCTGCCCAGTTCAAGAAGTAGCACAAAGGAAAATCAATGATGGGCGGAAACCAGTTCGAGAGTAAGCCTGTGGAATCATCAAGATCAAGCCTCAATGCAATCAACAAAGAGAAGAGGGAATTTACACTCCATAACCAGATTTGCGTCCCTAAACTCTTCTCTTTGTTAATTACATTCTGCCATGTTTAGTATGTTTAGTTGTTGTTTGTGTGATTACTTATGTTTTGTGTGAATCTATGCTTAAAACATTGAGGACAATGTTTGATTTAAATGTGGGGGGGTAACTAATGTTGTTAATGCAAATTCGTGGGATTTTATCACCCATAACTTCAAATGTTGTTCCTTGCTGTTTTAAGGTGTTTTTAAGTTGTTTTAGAGTGTTTTAGTATGTTTTGTTTTTATAACTCCGAAAAGCACATAAAAATTTGAAAAATTGTTTTGAAAAGCCTAAAAAGAGTGTTTTGAGTCGTTTTTGTGAGTTTGTGTCTTAGGGTACCTTCCAACACAATGATAAGGATTTGGTTTGTAATTGCATGACTGTTAAAAAGAGTTATAAACATGGAGAAAAGTTTGATTTACTCTTGGTATATGCTTAGTTATGGTTATAATGTATGACTTCACATGCAATCATAAAAGAAAAATTGGTTTTTGTAACATGCTTGAAGGAAGGAACTCGTACAAACGCTACAACCTTGTGAGACTCGAGCTATTACCTTCTTTGGAGAGTTATAATCTGTGATTCTGTGTTTTCTAAAGTTGTTGCATGATCTCATTATTCCTTGCTTGGCTGCTACTTAGAATGCAATTGTATCATGATAGAACTAAATGCTAGAACTTATATCCGTTTCATTCAAAGCATGACATTGAATTGCATAACATATATCAAGATGAAGTTGTGTAGTTGCCACCATAGCCAAATAGCCTTACTTCTCATATTTCGTATATGTTGTAAGTTTTACCCCCGTTGAGCCTTGTTTAGCCTTTATTCTTTGTTTACCCACATTATCCTCACCTAGCCTAGTGTAGGACAGTCCACACCCTTGTTCTTAATTGATAGTGAGCATGACTAAAATGAATTCCTTTTGAGTACATTATGCAAGAAAATGAGTGTGGGGGAGTAAAAGTTTGTTCTTACGTTTATATGTATGTTTTGAGATTCAAAAGAAAAAGAAGAAGAAAAAAAAATAAATAAATAAAAAAAAAAAAAAAAGAGTGAAAATAAGTAAGAATGAACTCACGAGCGTTGATGGTTGAAGAAAGGGTCCAAAAAAGTTGAATTTGGCCCTAAGTTTTGTGTGACTTTCCCTTGGGTGTTCAAAGTTGACTTCTGCGTTCTTAAGGGAATTCTAAGTGCCTAAATCAATACTTTGCTCACTATTGCTTTAAGAATGTTTGTTTATCCTTCACCTTTCATTGTTAGCCAACACCTTTAGCCCCGTTACACCCCTTTGACTTCTATCTTGATCGTTATGTGTTCAATAATGTGGAGTTTGAAATTGATATGAGCTTATGGAATCACTGGTTCTCATTCTAAGTAGTAGCATTCCATTCATGAGATCATATTCATGTCATTATCGTAAATCCAGAAAATGCTTTCCTTGTTATAACATATGTGAGTGTTCATCTACATGTTTACATCAATCTTCTCACATATAACTAGTGTAGGGTGTGTAGTCAGAAAATCTGTGTGAAAAACGAGTGCATATCTTGTAAGGATTTGAGCAATTTCTCTAAAGGCATGTTACTGCATTCGAAATGTGTTTTAAATGTTTAATTGTGAACTAGTATGTGGTGACTATGATTAAGAATGTACTTAAGTGTAATGATGGCTAAAATTTGTGTGAATAATGATTTTTAACTTGTCATGTGTTTTGGAAATCCCTGAGACGTTTGTTGGAAGGTTTAGGTTGTGTTTTACTTGTTCGTTTTGTTTTGTTTCTAGTTTCTTTTGTTTTGTTTTGCTCGAGGACTAGCAAAAGATAAGTGTGGGGGTATTTGATAGGAGCATATTCATGCGACTTAAATGGCTTGTTCTCGTGCATTTACGTTATGTTTCTTTAGTTATTTTAGTACTTTAAGCTATTTTCGTGTGTTTGTAGGCCAAAAGGGCTAAAGGAGCAAAAAGATGCATTTTGGAGACGTTTGGAGCACTTTTGGGCTAAGGATGGATAGCTTATGCTTGGAGCCAAAGTGTTGGACGAAATTAAAAACCTAATTGAAGACCAAAGTGTTGGAACCTTGTTCCTTTTAGTTTTAGGATATTTAAACCTTTCCTATATCCTTAGTCGTGCATAACATTCCAACATTCCACTCATTCATTCACCACATATCATATATTTATTACTTATCATATCATTCATTCATCTACATATCAATAACCACTTATCTTATCACTCAACATATCATACACTTATCACTTATCACTTCCATTCACTTATCACTTATCACTTCCATTCACTTATCACTCACCACATATCATTCATTTATCACCACATATCATTCACTTATCACTTATCACTTCCATTCACTTATCACTCACCACATATCATTCATTTATCACCACATATCATTCATTTATCACTTAACATATCATACACTTAACATATCATTCACTTATCACTTATCATAATCATTCACTTATTCTTTCATCATTCAACCACCAATTCAACACATGCATTTCAAACCTTTCAACACCCTTTAATCATCTCCCTTTAAGTTATGATTTTATTTCCTAACCCTACATGCATTATTTATTAGCATCTTCACATGCATTCACACACACTTCACACAAACAAACAACTCAAAACCGTGAGCTCCCATTCCCTTATGCCATTTTCAGATTTCCACCCACTAACCTAGTTATCAACACATGCATTCCCTTCACATTCACCCACATGCATTCCCACTCTTTAATCATATGCACTCCCATCATAATTCCACCACCAATTCAGCCACAAAACATTATCATTGCACCACATTCAACCACTCCACATCCCTCACCAAGAAATCATTCAACACATATGCATCCTGAAATTCTTTGCCATGCAATCACATGCATTTCCCTTGACATTTTCAGCCATCACACTTCATCATTACACCACCATTCACTCTTTAACCCACACACACTTCACACAAACAACATTCACATGCATTCACATGCATTTCCAACACAAAACACACTCAAAACCGTGGCCACCTTTGCATTTCAGGATTCCCATTTGCATTTTCAGATTTCCAGCTTTCCCTTTTATTTTCCAGCTTTCATTCTTCATCATTGCAGCCATTCCACATGCAATTCTCCATCATTCCTCCACACAAACACCTTAAACAAATAGCCATATACATCTCCACTCCTCCTATAAATACCCTTGCATTCCCATCATTCAAAACATCTCATTTCATACACAACACACCACAAACACTTCCATTCCTTCTCTTTGCCGTGAGGCCCCTTAGAATCCAAAACCATCTTTCCATTTCCATCACTCCTCACTCCATTCCACATTTCCATAATCCCCCAAACCTCACCTTAGACCTTGTGCTACAACAACGAGGAAGAGAAGAGGACCTAAACGTTCATACAATTCAAGTTTGAGTTGTTGGAATGTTTAGGTGATTCTTTGATTTCAATGTTTCATTTTAATTCTCTTTGTTTTGTACGTATAAGGAATGGAAGAGAAGAGTGCCTAAACGTTCATACAATTCAAGTTTGAGTTGTTGGAATGTTTAGGTGTTTCTTTGATTTCAACGTAATGAGGAACTAAAACCCCCTTTAGCTAGGGGGTGATTCGAAATAAATGTTTATGCTTGCATTTTGATTTGATTACTTCTAATTGCGTTTCATAAGTTGTGGTTCAATTTGTTTAACCGTTTGATTGATAACTTATTTATGTATGTTTATTGAGAGTGTACACTTAATTTTCATGCATGAATATGACGCTAGAATATAAGTGAGTTTCACCTAATAGTTACGAACTTATATTCACAAGTAGTGGAGGTTGCTTATAAACAATCGCGTTAAATGAATTCTTGGCATAAGTTTCATGCGTATTCCATAGTAACGAATGCCTCGTCAACACTTAAAGTTTTCATGATGCTTAATGATTTTTGATTGTATCTTTATTGTGCTTTTCACGTAAAGGACTTTTGGAGAATGTTGTGAATTGCGTTGCGCTAACCCATCCAATTCATTAACTTAAGGAAAACTTGACGGTTAATTTAAGCGGACCTAATTGACCCGGGGCGTTGAGAATTAATGATTTGTTGAAATGCAATTGGAAATCTTTTTATTATGCAAGTGTAACATGTATGGAGATGAACCCCTTAGCTATTCTATCATCCATTCATTCCATTTCATCAATTCCATATTTACATTCTGTTTTAATTTGTTCATTTAATTTAATTTCGTATAAACTTAAATCCCCCTTTACTTTAATGTCAATTTAGTTAGAAATCATTTTAGTTTGTTTTTTTTAAAGCATTTTGAGTTTTTGGTTTGTCTTAGTGTTTTAAACTTTAATTTTGCATTCTTTGAGTCTAGTTTAGTGTTTTAAACTTTATTTTACGTTTTTGAGTCAGTTTCCAAGAGATTTGCATTCCCTCCTAATCCCCGGTCTAGAACGATCCCTCACTTATCCATTCTACTACAATTGTCAAACGAGGGTTTAATTTGAGTGTCAAGTAAATCTCGCATCAATTCTTAAGACGTAGGCTTTTAACCCATTCCCCTCGATGATACAACTTACTCTCTAGTCAAGCCTTTAAAAATTGGTGCCACCAGGTTGACTATTCATTATATGGCCATCACAAACTTTATATCCATGCATGGAAATTATTTCCTTTGAGAGTAGTTGTTTTCCAATGTAATTTCTCCAAACATGTGTGTTTGGATTTGATAAGTAATTTTAATAACACTTGGGTAAAATCCCCCACATTTAAAGTATTAGCGAGAAGATCTCCAACCTTTCAATACCTTAAAACTTCAATTATAAGAGATAATCGTTGTCTCCTTTTAGAAGCAAATTACTTTTACATTATTTTTAAGTATATCCTATTTCTCAAAATAGCTAAGCCACCCCCATAATTCACACATATTATAGTTGCTTTAATGCTATTGGTAACTCACTCATCAAACTTAAGAAGTAGAAAACTATCAAGATGAAGGACAACATCACTCTTTGTGATCATAATCCTGTACCAAATTTGTTGAACTAACCATGACTAACATAAACAAATAAGGCAAGACTTTCACCGTGACTAATAGGGGTTAACTGCAAGACTCTATTACGATGTTCATAATACTTGACGTCTTTTACTATTATTTCTAGTCTCAAGATGTAGTCTGCATATTTTATAGTGCCACAAAGTTACGGTCTGCAAATGTTCCTTCTAATGCCCTGCAATACCTTATGGCGAAAGGAGCATAGGCATTTTATGCTTCAATTTTAGTGACCATCATCACCTTATTGTGATAACTAGCAACAAATATACACGATACTACTATCATGCTCTGTGTTGAAAATGTTCAAACACCTTCTCTTTACCAACCATATAATTGTTGGGTGACTGCACAGTCTGCATATGTTTGATACATGACCGAACTCAGACGATCCTTTCGCGGTTATCCAGACCGGATACCCCATCGCCATAGTACCTTTTCCAAGTGAAATGGTGCGTAGGAAACATGATTAATCTGATAATTAATTGTAACTCTAGACGGTGCATGGTTTAGAAATACCAAATGAGATTATCTTAAACAATTGCAAGAGATTCCAAGAAATACATATATCCCAAAAAATCACATAGGTATATGTTCTAATATGTAACGAACAAAACTCGTGTCCTTAGAATAATGTCAGAATATTTAATATAATAATAATAGAGTGAAGCCGTATCTTGATTAGTATATACCCAACACCCTCACGGTTTGCAAATCCAAAGCGTTTCACTATTTCATATATTATTGAATTTAATTTCTACTGCACGTATAAGATTATTTTTATTTCTTTTCACCAAAAGAAACCAATGCAAAATAGAGCAGAAAAGCATGAAAACACATAATTACATTCTGTATGTACAACGTAGCCAATGTATTTCTTCCAAAAGTAAAATTCATTAATAACTTAGTTGACATACAAAATCTGCCCAAGTCAAACAAACAGTTCATGCCAAGTATCGTAACCTTAACGCTCAGGCATCACAAAACCAAGAATATAATAATTATTTTTGCGGTAAACAAAACAAAACCAGCTCTTCATATGCAAGATTAGATACTAGACCATTCTTGTGACATCTCATATCGTCCAGGGGTGTGATCTTTATATGTATATTCTCATCTCTACCTAGCACGAGACCTTTTGGGAGCTCACTGGCTTCGGGTTCCATGGAAACTTCGAAGTTAAGCGAGTAGCGCGCGAGAGCACTCCCAGGATGGGTAACCCATTGGGAAGTTCTCGTGTGAGTTTCCAGAAACAAAACCGTGAGGGCGTGGTCGGGGCCCAAAGCGGACAATATCGTGCTACGATGGTGGAGCGGGCCCGGGAAGTGGTCCTTCCCCAAGCCGGGATGTGACAATTTGGTATCAGAGCCTAACCCTGGTCGTGGTGTGCCAACGAGGACATCGGGCCCCTAAGGGGGGGTGGATTGTGACATCCCACATCGCCCAGAGGTGTGATCCTTATATGTATATTCTCATCTCTACCTAGCACGAGGCCTTTTGGGAGCTCACTGACTTCGGGTTCCATGGGAACTTCGAAGTTAAGCGAGTAGCGCGCGAGAGCACTCCCAGGATGGGTGACCCATTGGGAAGTTCTCGTGTGAGTTTCCAGAAACAAAACCGTGAGGGCGTGGTCGGGGCCCAAAGCGGATAATATCGTGCTACGGTGGTAGAGCGGGCCCGGGAAGTGGTCCCCCCCCGAGCCAGGATGTGACAATTCTCCCACAAAATTAATTAGGAAGAAAATTCACGCCCATAGGACCAAGTATTATATCGCGGATAATTTAATTCTCAAACAAACATAGCAATCAAACCATAAACTGTCTTAAGATTGTTGGAAAAATTGGGTCTAATTGCTATAATAAATCACATAGAAAATCAAGAAATAATTCATGCAATTATATATCACAATAATGCATGCACATGAGTAACCAATGTTTAATGAATATGATAGAATGGATTAGAAAAACCTGGAAAATATGATCGAGGCAAGTGTTGGACACTTGTCGTTAAGACAAGTTTACGTCCCACTATAGTGCTCATGGTTGATCGGCGCATGTCTCCCAAGATACAACGACCACGTCCTTGTAATAGTGGCACTCCAAATCTCAAGGCTCCATGAACCGCGATTATTTTGAAAACTCTCTCATATGGACTTAGTAAGACTCTCTAAGGCCATCTCCAACCGAGGGCTTGTTTTAGCCCTCCGGCCCTCCAAGATATTAATATTTTAATGAATAGTCCAGGGCCATATTTGCCTCCGTCTCCAACTGAGGGCCAAAGGGCCAGATGGCTCATTTTAGCCCTGTCACAAAAAACCGGCCATAGGGCCAAACATAATTTATTATTTAAATTTAAAAACTAGAACAACTTAAATTTAAAAACAACAACTTAAATTTAAAAACTACAACTAAATTTTAAAAACAACAAATTAAATTTAAAAACTAAAAATTAAATTCGAAAACAACATTAACTTAAATTTAAAAACTACAACAACTTAAATTTAATATCCATAATCAACATCATATTTATCATCTGCCGTCGTAGGAGTATAGTCAGAGGTAAACAACTGCCGTCGGCTCATAATTTCTTTTGTTTTCCTATCAAAATAGGCCTTACTCATTGGAGTGCAATTCGAAGTGTTCCTTTCCATATTCTTATCATCCATCTCTTCATGTATTTGTTTGGCCCGTTCTTCATGCCTACACTTCCTTTCTTCCGCCTCAAGGGCATTTTGCTCCGCCAATAATCACAATGAGGTCGCCACTTCATGTTGAGCAGCGTAATCATCATTTGCCTTGCCCTTTCCTTCAACCTTCGCGCCTTGTTTCGTCTCATAGGCCTTTTTCCTTCAACCTTCACACCTTGTTTCGTCCCATAGCCCTAGGTATGGAACCTTCACCCGAAGACGGATTTTCTACCCTTGTTTGTTGAATGGTTGGAGATCCATCTTCATCCATATCTGCAGCTGAGGATGCAGTTCCGAACACCGGCGTAGGAGCTCTATGTGGTGGATCTTCAAATAATACCTACCCTTTACAAATTTCCCAACAACTGTGAAATTGAAACGGTTTCGAGCTGCTGTCCATATACAATTCCTCCACTTGGCATACCTAGAAAAAAAATGAAAAAAATGAAAGGAAATTAATTTATGAAATTAAATGTAATATAATTAAATATTTAAAATAAATTGTGAAAACACTTACTTCGTTGTAGTAATTAGCACCGCTTTCATGTCTACTTGCGGCTGCTAACAATGCTTGAAGCCATTTGTTCAAACTTGGCTAAAGATGTTTCTTCTATCTTGAAGAACAACTCTCGTGGTTTTGAATATTCACTGGAGTGGTGCTTTCATAGAACTCTAAGTATTTTTTGGACACACAAGTCCAAACACCATCATTTGTTTGACAATTCCCCCTCACACTATCTTCCAACACCCATCTATAAGCCTTGCAAAGAGTTTCATCTTCTTTTCGGGTCCAAGCCCTACCTTTCATTGCAGACGAGGCCATTTCAAAATTATTAAAAAAATAGAAGGATAGATTTTTGAAAGAGGGAGGAAAATATGAGAATTGAAATGGTATATGAATGGTTTAGGTATTTATAGGAAAAAAATATAAATTAAAAAAAAAAAAAAAAAGCCCCAAAAAACCTATATAAAAAAAAAATTTGAATCCAACGGTAACTGGCATCAGCTAGCCATTGGATTCAAAATTCTTTTTAAAAATTCCTATCGGTTATAACCGACAGGATTACTCAGTTTTCTAGCCAGCCCTCCCGCCTTCCAGCCATTTTAAATTTCGTGGGGCCCTCTCATATTCCACGAGCCCTCTGGCCTAACCCTCGATTGAAGACGATTTTCGGGCTATTTTCGGCCCTCTGACCCTTTGGACCCTTCGGTTGGAGATGGCCTAATATTTAGTATACTCAATGTATAATTATGTAAAACAATGAAAAGTTATATTTTGTGATTAGGGGCTTCCCTATTTATAGAATGTGAGATACCTCTTTGGAAAACATGTGACTATTCATGAAGAGTCAAAAGTTGCAACTCTTCATTTGAGTAGACATATCTTTCTACCAAAAAGGCTCCACTTCTAATTTCCATTCAATTAATAAATTTAATATAATAATATTATTGTTAAATTTTCCAACACACCTCCATGTATTTTGGTTGTTGATTTAGTTTGATTTATTCAATACAATTGCTCTAAGTTCTAAAAGTGTATGAGAAACTGAAAGGGTGTATGAAAATCACTTCCCTATGAAATATGATAAAGTTCTAATGTGACTATTCTTGCCGGACTCTCTCTTGTGTTGTGGACTTTTGTCCTATATTTTCTCATGTCTCTCTTCAGATTGAATTTGATTTTTTGCAATGACGACGATCCATGCATGAAGATTACTAAAAAAATAAATAGCTTGGTCTTGTGTTCGAATCTCCCTCTACTAATAAATCCGACTTTGAATGTGAATCGTACTACTTGGATGGTTCATAAACCTGAATCAACAAGCTCAAACTAAAATTTTATGTTATCATTATATCATCCTTCTTCAAACCTACGGTCTGCACCCGCATGAACATTCGATTGATTAGTTAACATCAAAATCTAAGTGTCCAGTTCATACTGGTTATCTGTTAGGACTACGGGACCTATGCGACAATGGATGAAAAAGTACATAACATAATATATCCAGAGGAAATATAAATAATATTTAATGAAAACTGACCGCACGATATATAATGAACGGTCATGATCACGGATTCCTCAAGATATCCAGGAAAAGGATCCTCGCCGGATCCTTTTCCTATCCAGAGCTGTAATTCCTGCGCGCAGGAAATAGTCAGTTCACATAAGATCCTTCATAAGTAACCAGTTGCAGGTCCTTGTTGGAAGTGGTAAAGAAATCTTTTTCAACAAGTAAAAGTTAAACAGAAGATAAAAACTCGCAAGCTCCATGAATACTAATAAAATGCAGCCCCCAATTTCCAACCAAAAGCAAAATTAATCTAGCATTAATTTAAGAGTCAAATATTCCCCCTAAGAAAAAATGTTGGTCACTCTTGTTACCAAAATCCTAGGCAACCAACCAGCATATCCCTCTCACATTAATATTGAATTAATTAATTTTTGTTAATGATCAAAGAAAAAGCTTTGAAATGCCCAAAAAATCTCTCCCAAAAGGGTTATCATTTTACTAATTTTCAGAATTAGAGCAATCTCATAAATTTTGAAACATAATTTAAGAAGTCATATAATTTTGGATATATGTTATTGGCACTTTAAGATTTTTAGACATAATTGTTTATGACAATAAGATTTGTAGAGTGCCAATAACGATTTCCTTTAAATATTCTCGAACTTTTTTGTACAGACAATTTATTGTCATTTTTATGTATTTTCGTATATGCTTACATATAAATTCAATTAATATTTAATATACTAATATGCTTACGTTGAGGTGGCAAAATGATAGTCCTTGTTAATTTCAGGGGCAAATGAATAATTAAGACTTTCTTCTTTTTTTTTCTTTTTTTTTTCTTTCAACCTTGCGCGCCTTTGAAATAAGCGGATAAAGTCAGCTGCTGCTGCTTCTCCCTCTCCCTCTCTCTCTCTCTCTCTCTCTCTAACCAGTAGAGTGAAGCGCCACACTGATAGAAGCAACAAATGTTGGCAAACCCTAACAGTTGCAGGCTCCACTGCCCCAATCCTTCCCAATTCCTGGATCCAAACAGGCCCAAATGTTTCCTCTTCCCAAACTGCCCTCGTTCCCCCTGCTTCTCCAGCAAGTCCAAGTTCTGCAATTTGTCCCTGCTTCTGCCCAGAAAGACCAGCAAGAAGGGGCTTGGCATCAGAGCTTTGTCTGAGCCCGGTGGTGTTTCGTCGAGCGGTCCTCAGGGATACCCTCAGCCGTACTCTGTCAAAATCCCTGTTGGTGATAGACATGTGAGTCGAGTTTTCACAAAATTTGGTAGTTTCATCTTTGAAGATAATGTATTTTGCATCCTTATTAGCCGCCCTTGTTCCGTTTTCTTTCGTGTTTTTCGTATCTTTTCGTTCATTGGATAATTGGGATTCTCCTAATCAGTTTCTTCTTCTTTTTATATGCATATTTAGAGAGATTTTGGATAGGATTTGTATCAAGTGTGTTGAATAAGTACTACAAAACTCCGTAAAGCGGTGTTAAAACTAAAGGAAATTGTATTCAGGAAGCTTTTGTAGAAACGCAAATGTAGTTTCTTCTTTTACAAATTAGTCATATAGCTGAAATGGACGAGATGTTGAAAGCGGAGTATAATAGGATCGAAAACCCAATTTCAAAATACTTCTGGTGTTCAAACTTGAAAACGAAACAAACTTAAAGTGGAGGTCTTGCTGATTATTTCGAGTGAGTGTCATATGAAGTACTAATCTGTTACTTCACATTGTTCGATTATTTTCTTTTGCGCTACTTTATATCTTCTTCAAGGGGCTCTTATCATGTGTTCCACTCATTTGCGCCTGGCAGTGCCATATGCATTACTTTCCGGAAAGATTAACTTCTGCAAAATGCATTTGAATTGAATTCTTCCATGATTGCTATAGATTATTTATAGAATCCTGGTATATGGAATGTCCCTTAGGACTGAAAAGTGTCCAAAAGTATTGGTTTTACAGAACATGTTTATCAGTTCAGTTAAATTGTGTGGACAATTGTGACGCATCTTCTTATTATTTAACAGAAAAAGATAATACTGAATTAAGCTCGATTGTTTTATCATGTAATATTTATTTGGAATCTTTACAGATTTTGGTTGAGACAGGTCATATTGGGAGACAAGCCAGTGCTTCTGTTACAGTGACAGATGGAGAAACCGTAAGTTATTTGTGCCTTAAAGCAAATGGCTCCTTCTCTAGTCTTGTACTTTTTTCCAGTACTCAGCAGACAACTTTGTTCAGCATGTCATATATATATATATAACTGTTATATTATTTGAGGAAATTTACATGTTTTTTTCTTTTACAATACTGATTTACCAAACTTTCATTTAGGATTTCCAGTTTTAGAGTGAACTTATGCCATTTCCTGATTTTTACTTATATTTCGAATTTCCATAAACTTGGAATATTGATGTTTCTACTAATATCATTTCATCCTTTCCTAACTCATTTTGTCATCTAATAATAGAAAGCTCTAAGGTTTTGCATTTGATATGCAGTAAAAATATGTTTTTGTTTTGTTGCTTTTGATAATAATCTTTAATTCCTGCTGTTATTTTGTAGCTGAATATTGGTATTCTTCCTTTGAAGATTTAGCAGATTTATGTTTCTTGTTGTAGATTGTTTATACATCTGTTTGTCTGGCCGACACTCCAAGTGAGCCTTCAGACTTCTTCCCTCTTTCGGTACATTATCAGGAGCGCTTTTCAGCAGCAGGTCGAACTAGGTTTGTCTTGGACTTTATTCCTCTGTGGTTAGTTGGTTAGACTCTTACTTATTGCTTGTGCAATTTAATACTTTGTATTTGACATTGTTTTAGTGGAGGCTTTTTCAAACGAGAAGGAAGGGCAAAAGATCATGAGGTACTTGCCACCAGCTTTTAGTATTAAGAACCTTTGAGAACCTTTGATCACCCCCCAACCCCCGCTTGACAGCTGGAGTTGTCTTGATTAATCATAGACATGCAGTTTGAAATGCTTGTTTCATGCGATTGCTATCACATTGCTTTATAGGTCTGGTGCATTGGTGTGTTTATCTGTTCTTCCTTAGAAAACATGCAACAGTTTGCCTTCTTAAGTTTTACATGTAACGTCTAGGTCCCAGGAATGAAAGAATCAAAGGTCGAATGCTTACTGTTTCTTTTTATTGAAAATGATGTTTTCTTTGATTCCTCTTTAGAGGTCTGTGCTCTTTTATCAGCCACCGAAAATTCAGGTATGCCTTTTGGCCAGTTGGTAGCTCCTCTCCTCATCAATAAGGGTGGAAGGTGTGGTTGTGGGTTCACGTCGTGCTGATTCTGAGTTTATTTACCAAACCAAAAAAATGAAAATATAAATGTAGATATGGCTTCTTATCAAGCATGTATATTTCAGATCAGATTTAAGAGCAGAAACGGTAGCTTGGAATTATTGTCCTAAACTTTCTAAGCTTTTCCTCTCTTTTGAGTTCCCATATTGGGAGATTGTCTCACTACAAATCCCACGTAAATGTACTGTTACGTGTTCATATTACATAACTCAACATTCCACCTTTTTTAATTTTTAAAAAAAAATATTTGTTTAGCTTTATTTGAGAGGTCTGATTCTGTACTATAGTGGATGGAATCAATCTGTCTGGTTCTGTGCAGGTTCTCATTTGTAGATTGATTGATAGGCCTTTGCGTCCAACTATGTTGAATGGCTTCTACCATGAAACTCAGATACTCTCTTGGGTACGTTCCATATGAGTTTCAACTGCATATATGTATGTGTTTTTAGATTTGTTAATTGCTTTATTTAAGCAAATAGCTAAATAGGTGGCTGTGTCTATTTTATAATTATTTAAAATTTAACTTATCAAAAGTTTTTCTGGTGCATGTGGATAGAATGCAATATAGAAATAAGGTGCCATTATATTGCTTGGTTTATGTTTCGTCTTGCTAACAACTTCCTTTGTCAACATACCCCTACAGGTTCTGAGTTATGATGGTTTACACTCTCCTGATTCTTTGGCAGTCACAGCAGCTGGAATAGCAGTGTAAGTCTGGCAGTTCCCAATTCTCTGGAGCATTTATGACACACATCTTACAATTTAGTTCACCTTTCTTACAAAAGAAAGTGACATTTTTTTATGCCTAATTATTCAACTTCCACAGGGCTCTTTCAGAAGTTCCAAACTCAAAAACCGTAGCAGGAGTGCGAATTGGTCTTCTCGGTGACAAATTTATCGTGAATCCAACAACAAAGGAGATGGAAGACTCTGAGTTGGACTTGTTGGTTGCTGGCACAGATAATGCAATACTGATGATAGAGGTAAGTTACTGAAAAGTTAAATGTAATGTTTGACAATTTCGAATTCTCAGCCTCTGTAATTTTCCTTAGGTGTAGCGGAAGGAATGTCTATTGCAGGGTATGGATAATCAATATTTAATTTATCTGTTCATTGATATGCTATTGTAATTGAGGCAAAAAAAAAACATGTTTTAGTAATTTTCATCTCAATTTACACTATGTAGAAAACAGTATTTAGAAAGGGTACTTGGCTATCCAATACATAATCAGCAGTGAATCAAATTGCACCCTTGCTGTTTGTAATTGAAAAAAACAAAAAAATCTTTTAGTAATTTGCATCACTTCAAGTAGATTTTTACTTGGTTTTGGGCTTTTAAATTCATTTTTTATCTGCATTACTTTATTTACTCATTATACATTTGACATGAAAGTATTAATTAACAGTTTTCATTCTCTGGTGGTAGATATAGTAGTTCCACAAAGTTTTCTATGTTTCCTTGTCTTCATGCTGACTCACACCCATTGGTGTAACATCTTATTTGCAGGGCTATTGTGATTTTCTCACAGAGGAAAAGTTGCTGCAAGCGGTAGAAGTTGGGCAGGTTGTTACTTCTTTTGAGTATGCAGTCTACTGGCTTGCACGAGTTATAGTTTATTATTTGTTTTAGGTTAAATAAAGGATTAAGCTAAGTTCAGTTATCTTGGCCTTGCCAAGACTAAACCCTAGATCTTCTAGTTAGACCAGCAGCAAGCTTGTAGCTTGTATCTTATGTACTGTATGGAAGTTATATTTATATAAAATAAAAAAAATCCAAACCATGTTTACTAAGTCGTTGCTGGGAGATCTGCAACTCTATTTGGTTGGTAAAAGAGTTTTTTTTGTTAGTTATTTCTTTGATTGTTTATTAGAACAATCCCACAACAGACACAAATCCACATTAGATGTATAAACTTTACTTATACACCAATGTCAGGATGCCATACGAGCAATTTGCAATGAGGTAGAAGCTTTGGTGAAGAAGTGTGGAAAGCCAAAAATGCTTGATGCAATCAAATTACCTCCCCCTGAGCTATATAATCATGTTGAGGTATGCTTTCTCTCTGTTTTTTGTAACTGAAAGATATCACCTTTTGAATTAGATGATTGCCGATTACTTAGTTTTCCATAAGAAAAGTGTGTTTCCTTTACTTTTTGATATGTGCCAAGCATTAAGTACTCACGAATTATAGATTACCATGTGCAGGAAATTGCTGGTGATGAGTTGGTAAGAGCTCTGCAGATTAAGGGAAAGATTCCTAGAAGGAAAGCTCTCTTGTCATTGGAAGGAGAAGTTTTAACTATACTTACAGAAAAGGGATATGTTAGTAAGGATGCAGCTCCCGGAGGCAGTGAAACGATACCGGATATATTTGAAGATGAAGAAGAGGATGAGGAAGTGGTTGTGGATGGTGAAGTAGATGAGGGTGATGTTCATATAAAACCTAGTTCACGAAAGTCAACCCCCTTGGTATAGAACAGTTCTTTCTATTCTGCATTCAAGTGTTTTGTGGTTATGTGAATGACATTATCTTTTATTGTAAATATATATATATATATATATATATATATATATGTAGTGTATGTATTTATCCAAATGTCTGTTAATATTTAAGAAAGATGGAATCATCTTATTCTATATGTTTTCTTAACTAGAAGTTTTGATTTGTTGATTGCTCTGGAATGGTGTTAATAAAGTTTGTATTATTCTTGGTCTGTCTCTGAGTTTTCTGAACACATGATTGTGAGTGCAGTTTTTGATACAGTAATTTTTATTGTTTTCTAGTTCTTTTCTGAGGTAGATGTGAAGCTGGTATTCAAAGAAGTTACATCCAAATTTTTGCGAAGACGCATTGTGGAGGTATGAACATTTTCTTCTAGTTAGATAAGCTTTACTTAAGAATATTTGAGGTAGATGTGAAGGTGGTGCTTACTTAACTAGGTATTGTATTATAGGTTAAACTTATGACCTTAAATATTTAAGTATCAAACTGATAGGAACCTTATTTTTAACTGTGAAGTAGATTTTTGTCATCTAGCTGTTACAAGTGCTATTCTAGTTCATGTCTTAGACTTTTTTTGGTTGTTACAGGGTGGTAGAAGAAGTGATGGACGTACCCCAGATGAGATACGTCCAATTAATTCAAAATGTGGACTGCTTCCAAGGGCACATGGAAGTGCTCTTTTCACACGTGGGGAAACACAGGTTTTGAATTTTATTATTCAGCATGACTCGATGACTTACCTGGTTGTGTTTTGTGTACTGTAACTACTCTTTTCTATTGTGATTAATATGTGTAGTTAAAACTTAAATCATGTGTAGATAGTTACCTGTTGTTCATGTATGGTCGCCTTTGCGACATGTGCGCTTGTGTTTTAAGGATTTCAGCATGATTTATTTCTTCCAAGCACTTAGTTCCATGAATATATCCCAATAGTAAAAGCCAGTTACCTCTCATATGACTTTAATAGTATGAATGGTTTAGTGGTATTCCTCTTCACTTATAAGTGAGAGGTCTTAGGTTCGATTCTCACCAAAGGCGGGTTTGAACCATATTATTGCTAGCCCATTGTGAGGCTAAGCCATCCCCGCCCCGCTTAGTGTAGATAATATCGTTTGATTAAAGAAAAAAAAAATATATATATATATAGTATGAATGGTTTTACAAATTAATGTGAATGGCTTTTGAAATAGGGTTATGTCTGGCTATCCCAGTCGTCGAAGCTAGTTACCTCTTATATGTTGTTAATGAGATCAGTATACTAGTGATGGAGCCGAAGAGTATCATTGACTTCTTTAATTCGTTTAAAGCCTCTCAGTTGGCTCTCATTTGTACTAACTAAGCCTGTTGCTAGTCTCTTAATGCACAGTTTTTATTTATAGATTTTTTAGGTTGTCACATTGCCACTCTTATCTTTATTTAGTTTAATCTCATATCTTGCCAGAAAATGAATTTCTCAGGCTATCATTTAACAAGTGTTATTTATTCAGTTATGTGGGTATTTAAAGGCTGTAAATGTTTTTAGTTTAGCTTCATTAACCATTTCTTTTCATTTTTTTCTATTGTAGTCATTGGCTGTTGTTACACTCGGGGATAAACAGATGGCACAGAGGTTAGACAACCTAGTAGGTGATGACGAATGGAAGAGATTCTATCTCCAGGTCTCTCTATATATCTCTTATTCTTAGTAACTTCACTATGTGGTAAACATTTTATGGCAATGTAGTGGCTCTGGCACACATGTAGTTTCATACAGATATAAATATGTACATCTGTTCATGATGTGATATTCTGCCCTTCTTTTCTGATCTTAAGTAAATTTGTCTTTTGTGATTTCATCTGTTTCCTTTAAGCATTTAACTTATGATTGTCATCTATTGTTGTTTTCTTTTGTGTTATTTTGGAAGTTATCGTCATAATTACCAACATGGTCATAATTGGAGTTACAGAGAAACAAGTTGTTTGATTTCATAACAATTTTCTCTGTTTGAACTTTGGAATTACCACCATTCATTGATGTTTGAACTCCACTAAGTAAATCATGCTGCAATTGTTACCATTGCCATTTCAAAATATTTTTGCATTTCTTCATGCTTATACCATTTGGGAACCTGGCTAATAATGTTTTGATTTTTCAGTACACATTTCCCCCTTCATGTGTTGGGGAAGTTGGACGGACTGGAGCCCCTAGTAGAAGAGAAATTGGCCATGGAATGCTTGCTGAGAGAGCTCTTGAACCAATTTTGCCTTCCGAAGATGATTTTCCTTACACTATACGTGTTGAGAGTACAATTACTGAAAGCAATGGCTCTTCAAGGTTGACCTTCCACCAAATAATTAATTTCATTATCAAATATATTTCAAACATCTATAACTTGGTCTATATTCTTTTGAATGGTTTTGCACATATTAATCCAACTTATAGCACTAAGATGTACATCTTAACACCATTCTTCTGCGGAATACAGTATGGCATCTGTTTGTGGGGGCTGCTTAGCTTTGCAGGATGCTGGGGTTCCAATCAAGTCCTCTATAGTTGGGATAGCAATGGGTATGGTTTTGGAAACTGAGGAATTTGGGGGAAATGGTGCTCCACTAATTCTGTCTGACATAACTGGATCTGAAGATGCATCCGGGGATATGGATTTCAAGGTCTTATGTTCTAGAATTTATTTAATTCACTATCCTAGAGTTTTTGTTGGTTTTTCCTTGCTTTTGTTCACATGTGAAATCATCTGTTGTCAAAGTGGTCTGCAAAGATCATGTTTTATGGCATCATATTTGTATTGAATAATTCAGTGATTGCAGGTTGCTGGAAATGAAGATGGTGTAACTGCATTTCAGATGGACATAAAGGTCAGCTATCACATATGTGCTGTTTGCGTTGTGTGGGATTTCTGTGCATTTTAGTGAGTAATAATCAGAAGCACTCCTATCTTAGGTGAGCGGGATTACATTACCAGTTATGAGAGAGGCACTCCTACAGGCAAAGGATGGCCGGAAGCATATTATTGGTATAGTTTACTAATTTCTTCTCTCATAAAGGTAGTTGCACTGATTTACAAGAGTTCCTAATAAGTCTAGTAAAAGTAAAGTTATTACAAAGTCAACTCTCCTAACTAATTTTACGCTATTTATAACCTAATTACAGCGACAAATGCTAACAGTTTTTGTTGAAAATTTATATCCTTCTGACAAAAGTGCTACCATGTAAAAGTGCTACAAGGTAACAATACTGCCTCCAAGCCACACCCAAACATGTGCCAACACAACTAGCAAATTATCTGCAGTTGAATTGATTAAACACTGGTTTTGCTTTAGACGGCTGCATGTGTACAGATGTTGTTGATCATCTTAACTTCTTGGAGTAGAGCTTGTGGGTCAATTTATATGTTTGTGTGTTACACTTTTGTAGGTTTTAAACAACTACAAAAGATGTTGAGTTTAGTTGTTTGGATTGTAGAGATATCGTATTTTGTTCTGTCAGTAGAAGTCTGAAGTTAATTTTTTGTGTTTCTGTTATTTTGGGTAAAAAATTAGCGGAAATGTTGAAGTGCTCACCTCCTCCTTCAAGATCGCTTTCTATGTATGCACCACTGATTCACATAATGAAGGTTTGTTGATTACCGGAACAATATTGCTAAGCAAGTTATAAAACTGATGATCTGAAGTATGTAATCTGGTTCTTGCTCACGACCTGATATTGTGATAGGTCAACCCTGATAAAGTAAACTTAATCATTGGTAGTGGTGGGAAGAAGGTGAAGAGTATTATAGAAGAGAGTGGAGTAGATGCCATTGACACACAAGATGACGGGATTGTAAGAGCAGACAATTACCCAGTCAGACCATATTATTCCCTTAAAAATTTCACCATAAAACATTACTTATGTTCTGGGTATTGCAGGTGAAAATTACTGGCAGGGATTTGTCTAGCATAGAAAAGTCTAAAGCTATTATTACTAACTTGACAATGGTTCCGTCAGTTGGCGATATCTTCAGGTAGCTGTTTCTTATGTAGAAAAATATAGACACATTCACAAAAGATACTGTTATTGCCTTTATAATTCAATAGTATTAAATATCATAGCTATTGCAATATTTTTTCTTTGTTTTGTAAAATTTAAAAGCTTCATAACTACATTCTGCATTATCACTTTTACATATAGTTTATACAGTTGGAGAACATTCCTTGATCTCTTTGAAATATGTTGTCAAGAACCATGCTGTATATAAAGTTATGTAAAATACACATCAAGTGAAAGTAATGGTAATGGTAAATTCTGAGGAAATGTAGTAATTATTAACTATATTTAATATCACGACAATTATAAGGTGGTAGTGACATTTTTTTCCAAGTCAGCCTGCTTGCAAAAATAGAGAGATCTCATTTAAACTAAAGCGATTTATGGAACTATTCTCAACAATCTTATGGACTAAAGACCAGGATCTAATACTCCCCTTGATTTTGTACCTTTTCATATTTATTTATTTTCTGAGGCTTAGTGAAAGAGTATATCAATATATTAGCTGAAAACTGGCCAAAGTCCCTGTACTCATAAGCACTCCAGGCACTCTGTTGCTTATGAGAAATTGTAGGCTATCTGAATTTTGTGTCTGCTACTACCAGAACGTAGCTTCTACTCAAGTGTGGTATGGGAACTCATAACTGATGCATGTTGTCATTCATTAGTGTATCTGGAAACAGGACATCTTTTTCATATGCCTTCTGTGTGGTTAATTATGGTTTAGATTACTAGCTAACTGTTTGACTTTCTGGCTTTGATGTATCAGGAACTGCGAGATCAAATCAATAGTTCCATATGGAGTATTCGTGGAAATAGCACCTGGGCGAGAGGTATAATCCAGTGCATCCTTAGTACATTATTTATTAGTTCTTTTGCCCCTGTAAGCGTTATAAACCTAGTGTTATATAGAGATAGGCCTCAACTTATAAATAAATGGGGTTAAATCAGTACATCAACAGAGATCTCACTTCTCAATCTTTTACAGGGACTTTGCCATATTAGCGAGTTGACTTCAGAGTGGCTGGCCAAGGCAGAAGATGTAAGCACATAATGTTTTTCTATATTACTATATGTGTGTGAGTGTTTTATGATCATGGAGATAAAAGCTTTCTTGTTTATTTTTTTAACAGGCTGTTAAAGTTGGAGATCATATTGATGTTAAACTTATTGAGGTACGTTCTGTCATTCCTGACATCTTTAAAAAAACAAAACCTAACGTGAACTGTTCAGTGATAAGCGATTAGTTAGTGTCAAATATTCATCTCAGTGGAACAATAACATTTGCTAACAGCCAGATCAATAAGAAAATTGTAGAGTTTCCTTATCCTAGAAGCGTGAAGAACACGTCTTTTCTAATAAGATAAGCAAAATCCATTATAGTCTATGGTCCTGCAAACTCTGGTCTCATTAAGGGAAGTTTGAATCCAGTCCTAACCTTTGCATCAAGTTGCTACCTCATGACTTGAGCCTGTGTAGTTGTGTTTTCTAGCCTGAAACTTTTACCATTGCACTCAACGAACTTTCTAATACTTCATCCTCCATTGTAAGGCCCCTTTCAAAGCGAAGAGTCCTTGCACATTGATAACATGTTGACAAGACCACTGATTAGAGTTGGTTCAAAAACTTTATGCCGATGCATACAACTGCCAGCTTTTGATGGCAGCAACTCTAGCATTCATGTGAGAATTTGAAGTACAACTGTCCTTTGCACAATCTGTCCGTTATCCCTGGCGTAAAAATTTTGGAAACATTCCTGATGTCGTAATTTCAGCAAACATTGCATCATTGGTTTTAAGAAAGCTCTTTTATAAATAGACTACTGACAGGAGTAGTTGCAGACCAGATGGTTTGTTTTTTCTTGTTAGGTAATCAGTTTAGTTGTTTTTGTAAATTTTTGTAGTGTTTGTTTATGTAGTCTGCCATAACCGTGACAGTGCCTTCTTTTTTCATTCCTTCGTATCTGTTGATCAAGTTTTGCTTTTACCGGGCCAACTATGAAGGACTATAATCAGATAATTTGGCCGTAAAATGCAGGTAAATGAGAAGGGGCAACTTCGCCTTAGCCGCAAAGCTCTACTTCCAGATACAGGTGTAGAGAATGCCAGTGCAAAGCAGTCTACAGGTGACTCCAATGATGTAGCTTCTCAAGAAACATCTGACAAGGATTCTCCAAAGAGGGAAGAGCTCCCGCAAAAGAAGTTTATTCGGAGATTAGTCAGCACTGCCAAAGATAGACCAAACATCAACAAAGATAAGACAAGGAAGAGCAACAGTAAAGTAGCCAGTAGCGTCTCCAGCAAGGACGAAAATACTTTAGTGAATGGAGAGGCTAACATTGGATAGTATGGAAATTTTCTTCTACTAACTCACGAGGATTATTTATTGCTCCTGTTTGTTGAAAAATGATGGTGCCATGCCTTCAGCTAAGGAAGAAATGGTATGAGTTACCTACCTATATATTCTTTAATTGTCATATATCAGGTTCATATGATCTACTTGAAGTAAACTAGATTTTGAGCACGATATATACGCTTTATTTGTATTACTTAAGCATTCACTAATTGGAAAAGATGGAATCTGCTTTCGACAGGAAATCATTTATTAGCATGTTCCACCAAAAGGCTCGCGTAGCGTGCATTGACGTGAATGTGTCACATTTTACCAAGGAACCTGAGTAAGTGTAACTACATCGTGTGTTCTTTAGGAAAGCTGGGAAAAGTTGCTGAAGCAATGATTCTTACTTGCTCAAGACTCCATATGATGTGGGGTAAGCTTCCTTGCTAGGTGCTTGAGAGTTTCTTTTGCAATACAGGAGGATGCCATGGCGCATTTTTTGTTCAGATTTCAACACGGAGTTTCATTTCTGTTGGCTGTTTATTGCAGCACCACAATAGTTTTGCCAGTATGTTGTAAACGATCACGGTTGAGTTCCGTCATACGTTTTCTTTTAAGTTTTTCCTGGCTGTCACTCAAACACCATCCGACTCTAGCTATGGACTGATGCTTGTAAATCTTTGAGCCATCTATTAGTCTTGTAAGCGGGAGAGGGATTGTTGCCTGGTTCTGTTGCTCGAACCACACATCCGACAATGCTGTCGGGTTGTACACAACCACGTTCAGAATCGGATTGTGTATCCAACCCGCAATCCCAACCAGTGCGGCATTACTAATCAAAATAGTGCCGTCGGGAAGTAACTCACGAGGGTTTGGGTCGGTTATTTTGATCTGCCCGCATTTTTTTTTAAGGAAAATTAATGAAAAAGGTTTGAAAATTTTGAGTTTTAATCAAAGAGACAAAAATTTGTTGTAAGTGAATAGTACCATGAGTGATTTTTTAGAGTAAAAATGTCATTTTTCGTTAAATTGAACAGTATCAGGAGTGTTTCGTTAAAACTCTTTTTTTTATGCTTCCACAAAAGTCCGGTTTACAATCATTGGAACAAGACCACAAACCAAAACCTCCACCTCCATATTTTGCGCTTGCAAGTTTTTGAGCCACCACTAGGGAGTTAAACTTAAGACTTCTCCACTAAAAATAGCTTGGTTCAAGCCTTTTTGGGCAACTCAAATGATTTTTTAGAGCTTAAGTTTTGCTCGTTTGTTAAGTGAACTCTCAACTTTTGTTTGACTCAACTAATAAAACTGAAAAATTAATATGAAAAAAACAAATAAAATATGTTGAAGCCTTTGCCCAAAAAAATATATAGAATAAACTGTTGATTCAATACTGAATTATCACCTCAATGAAATTAAATCTTTAAATTATTTTTTAATAAAAAAGATCCTTAAATTGATTAAAAACTGCTATACGAAGAGCTATTTCATCAAATTTTTTGTCAACTTATATGCAACTTTAAGGCCTTATGAGCGAGAAAATGACACTCTCTAAAATGTGTCATGTGATTTAAATTAATGAAAAATTGAATATAATAGTTTTGAACCTTACATTAAAGATGTAATTGACAGACTTTTATTAATTTAATTATGAAGGACTGATTTTTTTTCAAAAGTAATTTAAAAATATAATTTTTATTTATATAATAATTTAGAGACTAAATCACTGTTTATATTTTGATTTAATAAAAGAAGTTCTAACGCAACATTTTCAATCATTTTTATATTTTCCTGTTATTATTCACTACATAATTGTTTGTTTTTTTCATTAAAATTAATTTTTTTTTTTTTGAACTTTTCGTTAGATTTTTTTATAATTAAATTAAATGAGCCGCACCCCAACAAATCCAGCCGATTTACAGCCCTAAACGCACCAAGAGAGAGAGAACAAGTTCCCGCCACTTTTGGCGTCTCCTTCTTCTCTCAGTGAAGAGTGAAAGAAAAACAGTATTCTCAGGATGTTGTGGGTCGACAAGTACCGACCCAAAACCCTAGACCAGGCAATTGTCCACCAAGACGTCGCCCAAAACCTCAAGAAACTCGTAAAACCCTAACCCCCTTCCTCCTCCGATCATCTCTCTACTGCCTTCAACCCCCAATTTCTAGGGTTTTGTATTTTTTCTTTATCTAATTCGTTGGAATTTTCATTTCTAACAGGTCGCGGAGCAGGACTGCCCCCATTTGCTATTTTATGGCCCTTCTGGTTCCGGCAAGAAAACCCTAATCATCGCCCTTCTTCGTCAGATTTTCGGACCCAGTGCCGATAAGGTCTCCGATTATTTAACTCTCACACTTTTTAATGTTTTTTAAACTGTCTCCATGTGCATTTCCAGTTACCGAATTGTGGGTATTTGAGAAAATTCTCTCTTTTATGATGGATTTTGAGAAATTCTTGTGATTTTGGTTGGCAGGTGAAGGTGGAAAACAGGGCATGGAAAGTCGATGTAAGTGAATCGCCCGCTTTTTAATTTATATGATTGATCATTGATGCTGCTTCTGCAGAAACTATTGTTGATTTGTTATTTAGATTTATTTGCATTTTGCTTATTATTATCTATCCGTGTTTGGTTTTTCGAAAAAGGAACAAAGTCTTCGTCTTTAAAGGAAAAAAAAAAAGGTTCAAACCATCATCCATGTAATCGATGCTTTAGGAAATGCTTCTGATATCTCAGATTTGCCTATTCCTCTAATGTGTTGTTCCATTTGTGGCTTCACGAGCTTTTGTAGCATCTGTCACCTGAAAATCATAGGTTCTAGTTGAAACTTGATGAAAGGCTGAAGAACACTGACGTCTCCCATCTTAGCTCAGTATAGTGTATCAACCCAATTTATTTGTTTTTTTCATCTCGCTTTGTTTCAACATACTTTTGGGCATTCTGACTTTAAGTAACATTGTTTATGTTATATAATAGATCTAGAGTTTTTTTTTCAGATATCCTCCTTGTTCGATTTGATATTGTTGATGCATACCATGCATTTTAATTTTTAACTAAAACTTTCCACTTTTACTATGTTTAATTTGCATTTTATTTATCTGAAATTTTCGTATGGTTTATTTTCAGGCTGGGAGTAGAACGATTGATATAGAGCTGACTACATTATCGAGCACCAATCATATTGAACTGAACCCCAGTGATGCAGGGTTTCAAGACAGATATATTGTTCAAGAGATAATCAAAGAAATGGCTAAAAATAGACCCATTGACACAAAAGGGAAAAAAGGATATAAAGGTACCTTCTGATCATTAATGAATTTACACTTACCTAATAGGTAAGTAGTTGGGTATCCAATTGTTTAAGTATTATATACTAATACTATGTCCTGTTTTCAACGTCAGTCCTAGTGCTGAATGAAGTTGACAAACTTTCAAGGGAAGCGCAGCATTCACTTAGAAGAACTATGGAGAAATATAGTGCTTATTGCCGGCTAATACTATGCTGTAACAGTTCTTCAAGGGTTACTGAAGCAATCAGGTCTCGATGTCTTAATGTGCGAATAAATTCACCAACAGAAGATCAGGTTTGATTTTTCTGGCTTCCAACTAGTAGAACTGCTTGTGTGAAATTAACTATTGTCGAGTGTGTTGCCTTCCACCGTAATCTATCCTTAATTTAACGTATATCATTTTTTTGGGTGCCAGATTGTGAAGGTATTGGATTCCATCGGAAAGAAAGAAGGGCTGCAACTTCCTTCAGGATTTGTTGCTCGTATAGCTGAAAAATCCAATAGGAGCTTAAGGAGAGCTATATTGTCATTGGAAACTTGTCGTGTTCAACAGTTAAGTGCCATAGTTCTTATTGATCATCAGCTGCACCAAGCAGTTCTTTTCTGTCTTAGGCTAATGTGCTTCATGTAGCAATTGCACAGTTCCTGATACATAAGGTCTTTCTGTGTACCATTGATGTGGTTGCAGATATCCGTTTACAAGTAACCAGGCCATACCACCTATGGATTGGGAAGAATATGTGTCTGAAATTGCATCTGATATAATGAAGGAGCAAAGCCCTAAAAGGTTTGGTTTTTCTGCATGTTATCAAATTGGCATTTGTTGTGATATTTTTTTTTTCTCTGCAGTTCAGTTTAGAATCGTCCTTTTGTAGTTTAATTATCAAACCCAACCTAAGAAAAGCACAAAAGAAAAAATTGAATTCCACAGATGTATGTTACACATTAAACCCTTCTACAAGGTGGGAAGGTAAAAAAGGAATAGCTTAGTAGCTAAAAGATGACCATGCCATTCATGACAGCATTCATGGCTGCCATTTAGCATAAAACGGAATATGTATTTACGGGATCATGCCCTTCTCTTATCAAAAAGTCACTTTTTTGGATACTTATAATTGAATTCAGAATTAATTGGATTTGAATACATTTATCTTATTTGTCCTTATTATGCCATCTTCTCACTAATTGAGTTTAGTAATTGCATGACTAGCAACCTGCAGGCCCTTGTTCACCATAACGCAATCACATTACATGAAAAGAAAGATGATTGTAGAAGTTATTTTGTTGCATACAGTTATTGATGTCTAAAGTTTTTCTTTTCATTTTGCCTACACTATTCACGCTTGTAGAAGTAGGAAAGTTGATTCTCCATCTTCTAGTGTTTCTTGGTACCCTAATCAAAGATTGTTCTGTTGGTTTTAGGCTTTATCAAGTGCGGCAAAAGTTATATGAGCTGCTGCTTAATTGTATTCCTCCGGAGATCATCTTGAAGGTAGAATTTTCTTTCCCTATAATATTGTTTCATACAATTTTCTCCACATCTATTTGCTTTAGGCCTTTTCAAGTGCAGCAATAGTTGAATAAGCGACTTCAACTTCGGACGTTATCTTGAAGCTTATGTATTCTGTTTCAGAGACTTCTTTTTGAGTTATTGAAGAAGTTGGATGCGGAGTTGAAGCATGAGGTTTGTCATTGGGCTGCATATTATGTAAGTATATAATCGAGGTTATGTCAGAAGCCTTGATTTCTGACAGTAGTTCAATGTGGTTAGATTAGGCTTTATATGTTTTTCGTCATCTCTGTACTTGTAATCTCTTGTGCTGTTTATACATGATTAAGAATCATGAGCACACTGACCTCATTACATCGGGCCACAAGTCAAAGTTTGGGAATTGTGGAATAAAGTCAGGTTTTGGTTTCTCCAATTTTAATAGTATTTACATTGCAGATTTCTTTTTCTTTTTTACAGGAACATAGGATGCGTCTTGGGCAAAAAGCCATATTTCACCTTGAAGGTACTTTCGTCTCTCAAGATTCTGGTTGAGATAATGATAAGTAGAAATGAAGAATCATTACATATTAGTTCAATTGCTTGCTCTCGATTTATAAAGAATCTCATTTAGGGTTCTTGAAATCTCGTTAAGACTTTAATTTTTCTTTTTCTACCCATGATGCATGATGTTCTGTGTTGTGATCGTGTTTCATCTTATGTTACGTGTGATTTCATCAGAAAGTGTGAGGCGTGAGTTTTCAGATCCGTACTCATCCATCATGTACATGTTTTGCCTTTGGTAGCATGTATATTTAGCATCAGACCTCTATCACAGCACACATTTTTCGTATGGGTTGGGGGGCATGTGCTCATGAATATGACGACGAAGTGGCTTTCTAATCTCTAATGGGTTTTCGCTTTTCTCTCTTTTTTTTGTTTTCAGCGTTCGTGGCCAAGTTCATGAGCATTTATAAGGCATTCCTCATCGAAGCGTTTGGCTGAGCAGTAGACTGGCATAATGGCCTTAAACCAAACATTATGGCAACGAATTGTGTGCTGATGTTACTAGACATTATGAGATGTGTACTTGCAAACCGGCTTTGTAATGCAGTTGTATTTTCACTCCATTTCATTATTATTACTGTACTTCCTTTTTAAGTTCTAATTTTGTCGGAACTCTTTTAGTTTCTTCGTTCAAATGGAGGGCTAGAGTACATCAACGTATGATATATCGTTATTGAATTTAATGGTTGGATGTGCTTGTAAGAATTCCACGGAATTTAACGGGTGGATACAGGGTTTGGGGCACTTTATGTTTTCCCCCCGATATTATATGCGTTTGCTTGACTATGCAGAAACCTAGGTGATGTTTGTGGCAACATTCTTATGGAAAGCTATTTTAGAATCAACTTTCATCTGACCAATGTTTAAGCAACCAACTTTTCAAACATTTAGGGCTTAATTGGAAAAGTTTCTTCAGAAACCACTTCTGCTTTAAAGCGCTTATAGTAAAAGAACTTGAATTGCTTCCTTCCATAAAATACTTGAAGTGCGTTTTGAAACACGCGCTAACTTCTTTTGCAAAATATGGTCAGAAGTGCTTTTGATGATTGAAAATTACTTAGTTATTTTAAATGCGCTTCCAGACATGCCCTTAATAAACCTGTAAACATGTCAATGAACACGATGGATGAAGGCAGAATGTGTATCCCGAACTCAAGCAATCGGGTTGCCATGGTCAACACAAACATAAAGATAAAGCAATAGCCGCAATGAAAATAAGCACACTTGATGAACTACATTGCTGGGGTGTCTCAGCATTGTTTCAACATATTTACCAAAAAAGTTCTTTAAGTCCTCCAACATGTAAGTTCATAGGTCCAGTGCCAAAAGGGAGATCTTCCTAATACTTAGAGGCTAATATTGACATCGGAAACCATTCTCCATGCATAAACGAGATCTGATCAATCACCTCCCACCTGCCTCTTCCAGGAGTCTTCGACGATCAATTCATCTACGCCCCAGTCTTCGTAGCTGAAAATATTAAACCTCATTTAATGTTTTTCTTAAACCACCTACAAATCTTAAAATACAAGTTATGGAAAGTTTTGTGCCCGTGTGTGCAATCATGAACAAGCTTCTCAAAAAACTCGTAAACTGGTAGTTTGAACCAAGACCTCTCAAATCATAGGCAAAACTAAAACTAGAACCTCACCTTCCATCAGGCAGGTAGCGGCGTATGGTGAATGGTATCTTCCGCTCACGAAGCTCCTTCATAGCAATCTATGAAATTCAATATTCCAGAGATTTTTGTTAGCACACTAGAGTATAGCACAAGGGAACAATACCTGTTGTATCAATTAGATTACTTTGTGTACTCAGCCGCAATCACAACTGCGGTACATTGGAATAGATGATGATGACGCGCAATCACGGCAACTCAGAAACGGTAAGCCAAGGGTTCAAGCAATTCTTTAATGAGGTCTTGACTGAGCTCAAACTGGAAGTAGACAATATGTAATGTCGCCTAAATGGTTTAATTTAAACCATCATATTTGAACATTGGAGCAATGTCGACCCCATGTTAAATTTCTATGCAGTCAAATGGATTAACGATATGTGATTCATGCCGGCACTTTTTATAGCAACTTATTTGTTTCTGACTGTTTAAAACAACTAAAAAGTAGAAAATGAAGGGAACTTTTTCCCTCCCAACCCAACTGTAATAGCTAGACACTAAATTAAGGAATTCAACAAAGCGTATACTCCTCTCCAATTCTGAGTGGCATGGCTGGCTTAACATGTCATTGAGAACATTAACCAAAGAAGTCATTAATGTTATATTTAGTGCAGTGATATTCTTCTTCGCTGTTAATCCAGATAACTAGCAAATCTTACTTGGTTATAAGCTCTAATACCCTTATGGAGAAACAATCTCATTTCTCGTAAGAATGAGAAACATAAAAAATCTCTTTTCTCTCCCATGTAACCATTACTAACATCTAGCTATATGTATGCATCTGGAGCGGAGAGGCCCAACACACACCTAAACCATGCCTATATGTGTGTGTGTGTGTGTGCAAGGCAACTATATATACCACGTTCTTTAACCTCCCAGAAGAGTAT
Organism: Pyrus communis; assembly: GCF_963583255.1. Taxonomy (NCBI): domain Eukaryota; kingdom Viridiplantae; phylum Streptophyta; class Magnoliopsida; order Rosales; family Rosaceae; genus Pyrus; species Pyrus communis. The sequence continues at coordinate 26,474,869 of NC_084811.1, forward strand.
AAACAAATGAACACAAGGGATGAACCACCAACTCCATTTGTCTGTTCACAGTTCATAGAGAGATGACACACACAAACCACAGTTGATTAAACTGAGAACCGAAAAGATATACTTTGTTCTTATGACATATACTGACATCACCGCTTTAGAGTCATCCTTTCCATTTTCTCCATCATTTCCTCCTCTTCCTTAATTAATTACCAAGAAACACCAGTTGCTGACATACATAATCAACAATCAGAAACCTATAGCCTTACCCACTCCCAAATATATCAAGATTGGTAATGCAGCACCTAATGTGACATTCATTGAATTGGGTAAGGATGAACATTATTCAAGAAACAAATATTCACGCTCATATTTTCAATAGCTACCAGAATTAAATATTTTTAATGCATTGCATCATTCGTGTTGCTGTTGCATATCTACATTGTACTACGAAGAATTAGATGCTACCAGGACAATTAAGCGCTCACGAAAACAGCATTTCTACCCCTATTTCCATTCTGCAACACTCTAGCTACCAAAAACTTTTGAAGAAATAGTCAATAAGGCGGTTGGTGAATGTTGTACATATAGCATGATCGACATTTTCATCTTTTGACGATATAATCTCACATTACAAGTTTTAGTCCTTAATTTACCTCAACTCAACGTGAAAGCAGCAAAATGACAAGATCGAAACAGAGGCTAATAGATTTACAAGTGATAAATATCTGTAGGGGAATGGAATCTTACCTCAAGCGGGTCAGTCTCGCCCTCCAATTCAACCATAACAGGGGCATTCATGCTGTTCATCCAACCCAAAGATTAAAATTTTGTCAGCGTCCATCGAAGCCAAAATCAAACAAATAAAAATTGTAGACAGATAACGTAAAGTTTGGAAATTTGAAATACCTAATCTGCAGAGCACGGGTACCCAAGATTCTAGCACGCTCATACTTGGTCATATATTTCGAGGTTTTCCGAGGCCGTTCCACCCCCTCTTGTTCTTCCTTCTCCTCGGCTTCGATGGGATCTCCTGCAACATCATCATCATTGTTCAAATTGTCAACATCCTCCTCCTCTGCCCCTTCCTGCCCATCATTCCAATTAAAACTCAGAAAAAGAAAAAAAAAACATTATATTTACCAACAAAAAGGGGAAAACTAAAAAAAGTAAGAACCTTACTTCAATTTCGGGCTCTGGAGGTTCATCCTGGTATCTGCAAAAAAATGAATAATAAATCAGTATACCTCACATACGCAATGACAGAAAATCTGAGGAGAGAGAGAGAGAGAGAGAGAGAGAGAGAGAGAGAGAGAACCCCATGTCAACGTCGTTGAAGTCGTCGTCCGCCATTGTTGATGGGTGAAGAAGTTCTGGTTTAGGGTTTAAGAACTTTCGAGAGAGAGCGTCTGGAATAATGTGGGAAGGGATTAGGGTTTGAAATAAGGTTTTTGAACGATCAGGTGTGGCAACGACCACCGTAAAGTTTCTAAAGTCCAATCACAGTATAACAACTGGCAATTTTTTTAATGAGCCGAGGGTTTAAACGGTTTTTAACACAGACCGCTTTCCTCAAAGCTTCTTCCGCAAGACGCCGTCGTTTTCCCCCTTATATCCTCAGGCAATCCATCTTCTTCTTCTATCTGAAACCCTAGCTGGCGCTTGTTCTCGTTCGCCATTATGCAGGTAACTACATATCAAATCGATATTATCGCCCTAATTAATCTCTCAAAACCCCAATTTTCTGTTTGTTTGCTGAGAAAATTGAGGAAGAAAATCAACATCCATCTCCCTCAAGCTGTCCTCTTGAGGATTCCAAATTCATAAACCCTAATTTTTTTCTTCGTTTACTTAAAGTTAGTAATTAGAGCATAGCTAATTGTTTTTATTTTGATTGGTTTAGGCCAGTGACAGGTTCAACATCAATTCCCAGCTTGAACACCTTCAAGCTAAGTACGTTGGAACCGGGCACGCCGACTTGAATCGATAGTGAGTAGTTAAATCTCTCTTCCTTTCAATTCTTGAAGAACGAAAATCAATTAGAACTCGTTTGGATGTATTTTTAAAATGATTGAAATTATTTTGGTGAAAATGTTTTTGAAATCAATTCTTAATAAAAATACAGGTAAATTTTGAAAAAGTACTAAGTGTTTCATGGAAGCACATAAATGGTGCTTCTTGCAGAAAGCACTTCAAGTGCTTTTGGAATCCAAAATCATTTTCTCTCGAAGCGCTTTCAGTCATTTTAAAATACATCCAAACGAGCTCTTAATCTTTTGCGTTTATAATTTTGCTTATGTGTTAGTTTTGAAATTATCTTGTCTTTGTAATGTGTAGTGAATGGGCGGTGAATATTCAGCGTGATAGCTACGCTTCATACGTTGGCCATTATCCGATTCTCGCATACTTTGCTCTTGCCGAGAATGAGTCCATTGGGAGAGAACGCTACAACTTTATGCAGGTTCTCTTTATTCCTTTGTTTTTGTGCTTATGTATGACTTTGAGGATAACTAATTTCGTTGGGTGTTTCGCTTTAGTTGGCTTTAGGAATTGTATTCTGGATATAGTCTCTTGCATTGTTGTGAGTGATTTCACATTTTCTTACTCGTTTGTACCTCGTAGTATTTCTTATCCATGTGTGTTAGCCCCGTTCGAACCTTAACTCATATACACAAAAAACTAATCATACAAGAACTAGAAATACTAATCAATTCATTTAACATCATGATTGTACAAAGACCTCAGTATATAAACTGAGTTTGCAAGCTGAAGCGCCTAACTAAAACCAATCTCTCATAAATTTACTAAAATAACCGTAGCTTCCTATCAATTTGTGTTTTGCGGTGGTGTATGTGATATTGACAAAGTATTGTACTTTTAAATGTTTTCTTGCCTTGGGTGTTGTACTTTTTCGCGGGTAAACAAAAGCGGCTCTTAGCCTTACCCTGTGTGGTATAAGATCTTGAGGGAAAAGAATGGTCGTAATAGTTTCTTTGGAGTGAGTTTTTTTATTTCATGGTTTGGCTAAAGCTATCTAATTCTTTGAGCAGTTTTGCGTTGAAGTAATCCCGTCTGCTTAGTGTTTTCTTTGATGGTACGTGCATCTTTTGTATCCAATCGTAGGAAGGATTGCCCTTATGGTATAAGGTTTAAGCGGCCAAACAGTTGTGTAGCCAGTTAGTTAAGCAAGCATGGATTAAGATTTTAATAATCTTGCTTATAGGTACTCTAAAAGCAGGATGGTGTTGAATTTAATAGGTTTCATCAACAATTCAGTCGTACATGCCTTTAAATTTCACGGGATGTAGGTTACGTATGAAATGTGGCTCTTGTGCGTAAAATGTGTAATTGTAAATTTATGTGACTAAGACTTAAGTGCTATGGGTTTGTGTGCGCACACAAACGCAGACACATGTTTTGATACTAATTATTTGTTAGGCTTCCTCGTGTTAGTTTCCAAATTCCGGTATAATTTTGGTTTCTTGTTAACATCACTTGGTCCAGTCACGTAGTCTATCATGTTACGTGCGCCTTTCGTATTTTTCCCTTTATTTGTACGCTTATCATCTGATGCGTAAGTTTGTTCAAGGTAATTTATGATGGCTGTCTATTAGGTATGATTTGGTCTTATAGAGAGATTGGATTACGCGAGTTGCAGTATTCGAGCACTAAATACGTGTTGTAATGAATTGGTTGGTTTTCTTTTTTGTTGTGCAGAAAATGCTTTTGCCTTGTGGTCCTCCCCCAGAAAGAGAAGACGATTGAGAACGTTATGAGGAGTGCATATTCTGTTTGCTGGAAGTAGCCATCATATCTCTCTTGTTGCCCTTATAAAAATGGTCACCGAGTTTGTATATCTAAATCATTTTGGTCATTCCGTAAAATTTGTCAATATTCTCATTAAGTGAAGGGGTTTGTTTGACAAAAATACATTCAAAAGGTGACCACATTTAACGTGATAATTTCACGAGGATATTGACAGATTTTTCACGAAAAATTCAAAATGATTTACGATGTACAAACTCATTGGTCTCTTTTAATTTTCATATCAGAGACTAAAATGAAGAGTTATTTCAATCTTACAATTGGATTGGATACAGTTTTATTCAAATAAATCGGTTCTGAAGCGATTATTTAACAGCCCTAGCTATTTCACCAAATGGGAAAGCTCAACTAACATCACCAAAAGAAGTCACAACTATGGATTATCACAACACATAAAAACCTATTTGAAATGAAGCAGACTTGGGCATAAGAAAGTAGGCTAGAGTAATGTGTTTCTCCTTCGACATTAAAGTCGAGTGTTTGATGTCTAAAATTTAGTTGGAACTTAACATAATTAACATGTATTGAAGTGGATCCCTTCAGATTATTGATTGTTGCAATTGAAATATTATAGCGGGAGTGACTACAATATTTGCACGTATTTAACACAATCATCATGTGATGGTAAGTATTATAGCTAAATTCTAACTGTATCAAGTTTTTCACGTAATTAACATGTGTGTGACATGTGCGGGTAAATATGTATGTGACATGTGCGGGTAAATAGTGAAAATTGATACAGAAAAAAAAAAACCATGTACATGCTTCAATTTTTAATTTTAAAAAAAATGACTGAATCATGTTATTATCCTTTAATTGCAATAATAACTAAATTTTGTTATAATTGGAGAGATTTTTCAACACGCGGAGAACATGACTCGGTATATCAAGGTGTTATAATATAATTGGTTGGAATTTAAAAAAATTTCAACCACTCATATTGGGAGGGGATCCTATCCGGGTCTCTTCCACCAAATCCTCATGATCTACAAATCTGGGCTCTTGAAATTTGATTCAACGATTAAAAATAGGAGGTTCCATTAAAAGTTATAATAATTTTAGCTGTTGTATAAAATTTTAAGAATCCTAATTGGTGAGTCGTGAGTATTTGATAGAAGGGATTTGGAAATGATCCATTCCCACTTATATTATGATACTGGATGTATCGAGCGACAAACTAAAAAGCTTTTTCAACAATTGAATTTGAAACTATAAGGATTGAAGTGAAACTTCGCTCAAACTACAAAGCTTAAAATCTTAATACTTGGGAAGTGTCCTAGAAATAAATCATAATACTTGGGCTGCAAAGTTAAATTTTAAGGCGCGCGTAGAGCGCGACTGAGAAAAGAAAAAAAGCCTGTCGACACGCGCCGTAGCGGACGGTTTTGCATTTTTCCATGCAGCTTTTCCTTCCATACGACGTCGTGTCGTCTTCTTCCCCTTTCCAAGTTCCAATTCCGCTCCAGAAATAAAGAACCCTAAATCCCCAAATTTCCCGAAACCCTAAAAACTTTTGCTCCAGCCAGATCCAACTTCAATTTCTACTTCTCATTCCGCTTTGGCATTCTTCCGAATAAGGTTCAGCTTGTAAGTCTGCTCGGTTCTTTAATTTATCTCTCTCCTTTATTTTTGCGTTTTTTGTTTATGCTTTTCCTCTCAGATGCAGTAAATACCTGAATCTGTTGATTTGAATCCAGAAAAATATAATTTTAGGAGAATTTTTCTTATTATTTTTGTGTGTGGTTCCTCTGGAAATAAGACAGCAATTGGGATAATGGTAGTAGTTGCTACAGGTTGCACTGCCTTTTTGGGCTTGTTAGGATTGGATTGGATTGGATTGGATTACTCGAAAAATTCAAGGTGTATCGAAGGTGGCGGTGAATGATTTTTCTTTTTGAGAGGGTTAGACATTAAGGATATTCCTTCTAATCCTACCATTTTAGAGGATTGGAATGGATAAGTTTTGTTAATGAGTAATCCTTCTTCTTTCTTCAAGATGGACACGATGTTGTTATTTCTTCCGTCAACGGACATTGATTATAGTGAGTTATCTAGTTCAATCCAATCCTAGACGCTAAACGAGTCCTTTTTGACACCCAAATAGTTAGTTGCTTTTTCAGTCTAATGGTTTTTATTTGAAAGTTTGAGGTTCGTTTAATTATTTATATGTTTTGTTTGTTCAATTCAAAACACGAACTTGTAAGTTGGAACTGTGTTGGAACTGTAATTTATTGTCTAGAGTAGATAAGTTGACATTATCAAAGAGAAATATACACTGTCGAGAGATTGCATGTCAGTGTTCCTTCCTAGGAGTTATTATTTATGATAGCACAAAGAAGAACTCCAAGGAAGGAAGCCCAGTTTGTGGAAGCGGGGGAGTAGATCTGTTGATCCTCTGTCTTCTGTCAATAAAACCCTATTTCTTCTCGATGTAAGCCTTTATTCCTTTTTCGACATATTGGGGGCTGCCCTTTTCTTTGCATATGATGATGTGATGTTTGCCTATTTGGTGGTTTATGTAATGAAAAGATTCTGATGTTTTGGCTTCAAGTGTGTTTACTTTTTAGCTTTTGTTTTGTGATCACTGCAAAGTTTTTGCCATTTTATTTCAAATAATTTTCAGCTGTCCTTCATCAGCTTGGTATTTAAAAAATCCCAATTTCAGTACTATGCCGTAATTTGTCTTCTGTTTCTTATGTTCCCCAGTAGATTCTGACACATGTTCGGATCAGCCAACTTCGCACTAACCCTGATAATGTGTGAGATTTTGGATGCATAACAATGGCTCCGAGTTTTCTTGTTTGAGGTATCTCTTTACTCACACCTACTCCTACATTTCCATATAATTCTTTGATATTAGCTATTTTCACCTCAGGAAATTAGGGGGATAAATGAATATCAGTCAGTGGTTGTATTTTGGTTTTCATTGTTTATGTTTCATGTAATTGGACAGGTCGAAACCAGTAGGGCAAAATACACTCTTGAGGGTGGGGTTTTGTGAATATTTGGATTGTAATGGATACCAACATGACTGAAAGGACATCTCCGACACAAACCAAATGGAGAAAAGTGGCTTATGGAGGGATGCAACCTGGGTTTGATGACAATCACACTGATGAATCATTTCTCGAAGAGATGGTCACAAATGCCAATGTGAGAAAAAGGGACATGCTAAAAGTGATGCAGGATTCAGTTTCCATCTCCCAATATCTGTGCATCGTAACTCTCACTGGTTTGGTTTGGATCTACACCCTCAGATCAACTCTGAATGAAAATTCGCTTTTGCTTCTTGATGTCACCCTTCTCGGGTTGGGGTTTCTCATACTCATTTTAACTCAAGAAATGTTTTCCCTCAATCTTCTTTTCCATTACATCCTCAATATTTCTTTTTTTACCACCGGCTTATATCTTCTAGCTCCTATTTATCAAACTCTTACAAGATCCATTAGCTCAGACTCTGTTTGGGCAGTAACCGTCTCACTTCTTGTGCTTCACCTTTTTCTCCATGACTACTTTGGGTCCACCATAAGAACTCTTGAGGCCCCAAACAATCCGACATTGACAAGTTGCATCTCTTTAAATGCTTCTGTTGTGGCCTCGGTTTTCATGGCTTCGCGCCTGCCTTCAAGTCTTCTTGTATTTGCGAACATGCTTTTCTCCCTGCAAGTTTTCCTTTTCGCTCCGTTGGTAACTTACTGCATCAGGAAGTATTCCTTCCGTCTGCACCTATGGTTTTCGTTTAGTCTGATGGTTGCAACCTTGGCTTTTGTTTACACGCTGCACTTGTTTCTTTTCGTGATGCTGTTAGGGTTGTTGGTTTTTGTAACTGTGGTCTGTCCGTATTGGCTGATACGGATGCAGGAGTACAAATTTGAGATTAACGGTCCGTGGGATGAGGCTAAGCTTTGTTTTGAGATTGTAGATTGAGATTTTGAGTGCCGTTACGACTGTTTGTTGTAATATATGTAATTTCCATGTAGAACATACAAATGCTGTGTAAACATTATCTTCTGTATCTCTTACCGTTAATCGTGTTTAGTGATGTTATACTTATCAACTTATGTCATTATAAATCGGTTTTTCTATGGTGCACAGTCGTTATATGCTTCAATCAGTAGATAGGTCTCGAGTTCAAATATCCTTCCCAACTCAACCAATCCCCAATTCTCATTAAGGAAGAAAAAGGTCATAATGTTTCTTTTCTTCTATTTTTCTTAAGTACCTACATGCACTCAACCTTTCCTCCTGCAGTCCACCGATCGATGCAAGCCCTTTTTCAACACAATCAAAAAGGCGCAGGGGAACAAGTGGGACGACGAGTGCGAGAAAGCGTTCTAGAACAATTATTTATCATCAATTTAAGCTTTGGATCAATTCCAACGGTCAAAATATGTGTTTTCTTCTTCTTTTTTTTCCTTGACAAACGGTAAGATAATTTACATTAAACTACAAAGACAAGATTTAAACACAGGACCTCAAAGTCAGTGTTAAAAGTCAATAAACATATGAATATGAAATGGGTTGCCCAGTTGAAATACCTAGCCCACCAAGCCCACCTAGCAGCCCAGCCCACAACCCATTCCTGTCCAATGTCCAGATCCAAAAAAAAAAAAAATAAATGTATAAATTAGAAAATTATAAGGGCATTTGGTTCGAATAAGTCGTCGAGTCCCGAACGCGAGCACGCAGCCTCCTCAGTCTTCAGCACTAAGTCCTCCCTGTAGCTCGAGCCGCCGCTCCACCGCCATTCTGCAGCACTCCTCCACCCAGCGCCGCCCTCTGTAAGTCCTTGCTCGTAATTTCACCTTCTTCTTCTTCTTGTTTAACTCTTCTGCCTCTTGTCTTCTCTGTTACAAGTAATTCTGTGAACGTATTCATCTTTCCTGTTTGATTTTTTTAGCAAATTAACTTTAATTATGTTTCTAACTTCTTATTATTTCTGAATTAGTGACTAAATTGTTACAAATTTCTGAATTAACCATAATTCTGGCAGGTTACTAGGGCTTTTGCAATACTTTGTTCCCAATTTGTTCCAACAAATAGGAAAAAATGCAGAAGAATAAGGGAAGACAAAGAGGAGGGGGACCATTTACGAGACGAACGGATAACAAGGAAGAAAACTCAGACACCCACTTCCAAAAAATGGACTTGAGGAACATTGCTAAAGAGATTGAGCTTTTGGGTATGTATATATAATCTGTCACTATTGTTTTTCGCATTCATACAGTTCCTTTTGTTGTAATAACCTAAGATTTTTCGGTGAAACAACATTTTTATAGAACCTATAAGCCCAATGAGTTCCTTCTACAAAGCGTATTGGTTTAGGGTGTTGTCGTACCGAATTTGTTAGGAAGATGATAGAATTGCTTGACATGCTCCATGGATAATGCCCGTGAAATGCTCATGTTTTCGTTTGATGCATCACATTGATGGGGCCTAGCTACTTAGATTATTTCAGTGGTCAAGTGAATCTTTTGTATTGTTCACTCAAAGTTTTGTTGTATGGTGAGACAAAAGTATCATTTCGTGGTGTGTGGATTTTACTTATATGTATAAGTAATGGGATTGGACAACGTCATGTGTTTGATGTATTTATCTGTACCTTTTCAGTTATGTTTATGCTAATTTTAGTCTGCCCTTCCACTTCAAATTACTGCATTCAGGTACTTCTAATATGACATGGAAGGAGAGAAAGGAGTTGGAAAATAGGAGGGTGGTTTCTCTAGGCGGAAAGGTATAGACCTATCCCTATATTTAATTTCAAAAGTATTAATCTATGAACTGTTTTGTTTTGATTTATGTTTTTGTTGTAATGGGAAAAGGATTTAGTTTTAGGAAAATAAATGGTGAGAGGAGTTCGTTAGTTCCTATTATTTCCACACTCCACAAGCCTTGTTGTCATGTATCCGTAGCCTGTTTGTGCCACGTTGATTTGGAAGTCTAAGGTACCCCATAAGGTACAAAATACTTGCTTGGATAAGCTTGTGGAGAAGTTTGTGCCTGTAACATTATCCAGAAGAAAGAGGCTTAGTGTTGGCTAATCACCTGCTCATAGGAAATATCACCTTTTGATTGCACTATGTGCAATGATCTGATTGATAGTATTGACGATATTTTTAGTCGCTGTGATCGCTTTGAGGCTTAGGTATAGGTTGTTCTGGAAAGCAAGGTCTGTTCAGGGCAAACAGAAAAGTGGAGGACAAATAAATTTTGTGGAACAGGGGAAAGTTTCTGGTTTTCTATAGGCTTCGAGTCCAATTAATTTAGGGACGTTCCATTGTTTTAGATTAGTGTGGATTGGAGGGCTGATGTAGCTTAAGTCAGCTGTTAGTTTTTGAGGTGTGTAGTCTGTAATGACGGTTTGGTTCTGTTAATGTATAAACGTGGTGGTTTTGATTGCATTTTCAGTGGGCTGCTCGCTTGGTGCAACGGACATTTGTTTTATTTATTACTTGAGTTGAATATGGTTTTTATGTTTCCTGTAAATGGGAATGAAATTTGCTTAAGTTTGCAAATAGTGCTAGTAGTCAGCTGAAAGCACACAGCTTATATAACTAAAGAGCAATAGGACATTGGTCTCCTTCAGCTGAGCACCGACTAGTACTACTTTTTTCAATATGGCCATGTATGCATTCATTTACAAGCTCTCCAAAAGTATTCATGAGTGCTTGCTTCCTTGAAACAGCCTCAAAAGAACCGGCGACTACCTCTAAGTGTAGCAAAACTGGTCATGAAGAATCAAAAGAAAAGGGAGCAAAAACTGCAGGAACAGGTGATTTTCTTCTTCCACTGCCCTTTTTAATTTGCAAATGGTAGTTTGGTCAACTTGAACTAACTCGATACTCAATCTGTATAGAACATGGTCCTTGGACGTTTTGGTGGGAATTCAAGTGGCAGTTCTAAGAGATCCACAGAGAGGAAGAGGCCCGAGAACAGGGGTTTGAAAGGAAGCGAAGGACACTTTAAAAACGGTGTACTTGATGTGAAGCATTTGCTACGTCCTACTTCATCTGGAGACAAATATGCTGGTCCGAGTATGTTCAGAGGGAAAACTAAGGGGAAGCGAAAGAACAACACAGGTAAGAAGATCGGCGGTATGGACTAGCATAATGACGGAAAATCATTTTAAACAAGAGCAGAAAGATTTTGCTTGTGTTGGTGGTGCTCCTATCGGCATTGGAACTCAAACAATACTAGTGTGATCCCATGTATCTTGGCAGCCACTAGCATTTAGCGACAACTCTTTTTCGGGTTTGTTATTTACTTCCTTTTAGTTCGAAATCTGTACCTCTCTTGACTGGACCGGATATAAACGTACACACTATGCAATTTTTATCTAACAGATGCGGTTTCCGTTTTCATGATTTCATCGGGCAATCAGATGCCCGATCATGGTTTCCTGGTATCGTTCGATCTTCATTGTCGTGCTCAAGAATTCATTCTGTAGAATACGTATGAGATGTGTATGTTTAAGTCAATTTACCTATGTAAACAAAATCTCGAGTGCTTTCTTTGCCGTTCAACTGTTTAACATTTGACAGAATTTGGAACAAATGCTAAAAGGTGAACGGTAAGCCCCAAATTTTTATTTTCAGAGTTCAAATCCCTAAATTAGAGGGGCAGAAAATGTTTATTTAGAAGTGCTACAAAATCTCAATTTTCTCATATCGGACCGTGAGGTTTTAAAATTGTTTCCATTTATGCATTTCATCTATTTAATCATATGATTCTTAATTTTTTATCTACTATTATCTAAAAATAATCAAGTTATTAATGACTAGACGAAACCAAGAAATAACCCCTCACGTGCGAAATTATAGAAGATCCCCTTTAAGATCAAACAATTCTATCGAATTGAGTATGATTGTATGTGCGATAGCATCTACTATACCATGAATATAAATTGCTGTTATGACATGTGAGACCCACTTTCAAGCTATGCAAAAGTCACACTTACACCAATCGGACCAAAATAAGTGATTGTTTTAGAATACAGACTATTAATTGAGATGTTGAAGCTCTATGATATCTACTTTTGGTCCATGTGGTGCTAATGTGCATTCCACAACTCATAAAATTGGACCCAAACCCAATTTAACGAAGGACTGCAAAGTCAACCTGATGGAAGGCATAGATTGATAAGATCTCAAGATTTTATGATGCAACGTGAAAAGATTAACACCCGTAACCAGTTTTAAAAACCACTTCAAACCTGAACGGTGTAAAATGAAGTGGTTCAAAAATAAATCATGACATAAGTGCAAATACTTTCAGAGGCGACCCGGTCTTGAAAACAATACAACACTGAGTGACACCCAAACACAAAATACAACATAAAGTACAAGATTTAAAAGGATAATTGTCCACCGGGCTAAATTGTCTATCCAGTCAGGTCAAGCTATCCGATTCCAAACTGAAAGTATTAGATTAAGTATAATTGTCCACTGGACTAAATCCCCCATCCCTTCCTCCAAGCTCCCCATTGTTGTGCGGAAGCGTCAACCAAGTGTGAGTGAAAATAAACCACAATAACTGACAAAAGATAAATGGAACAATACCAACAAGAACACCAAGATTTATACTGGTTCGGCAATGCCTACATCCAGTTTGGAGACGACGGAATATTCCACTATAATCAATGAGAACATACAATAGTGTTTATCACTCAATTTCCCAAAGACCCGAATAACCCAAGCTCACACACTTACAATAGGAAGAGAAAATCAAAAATACAAAGCAAGACAATTTGAGAAAATTCTTCTCTATGCCGAATGGCTTCTTGCTATTCTTCTTTCTTCCTTGTTATATTTGAGTTATGCCTACACCTCCTTTTATAGCCCAAGGCCTCTCATCAGTGGACAAGAATTAGGCATAAGTGCATCCATTTTTTATTTTCCATATGTAGCATGCCAACCATAAAAGTAGCCGAAAGCATTTGTTGCTTTTAGACTACTTTGTTTGAGCCAATAATCAACACCCATGATATCCAAGTTTCAACTGAAGTTCTTCAAAACTTCAACCTTCAAAGAGTTCTAATAACCAAACATGAAATCATCATACATTGTTAAACATCTGCTACGACTAAATTAACGAAACAAGATTAACGTAAACTTACCGAAACAAGACAGAATCAACCATCAACGTCCATCTGTTGAGTTGTTGGGGGTGGTCCGAAAAACTCTACACGAAAAGAATGGGAAATGTTTGAAGAAATCCATAAATTCAACTCGGGCCAAATTTACAAAGAATTTGAATTGTTACCTGACTCGAGTTCTTCGTAGAATTGTGTGTCCCGGATAAGTGTTTCATCATCATCTACCAAGACGGGAGAAGATGGTAGGGTTCGTAGCCAATCTTGCGAGCACATCAACGCCTGCGCAAACTTAGGAGTGTACGAGCTCCAATGCTTATTAAGAGCACGCCCTCCTGTGCCTGTGCTAAATGCAGACTCAGATGAAGCCATTGTAGATAATGGAATGGCAAACACGTCCCCTGCAATGCCCGACAAAATTCGATACCTTGTAGAGTGTACTTTCCACCAATGCAGCATGTCGAACTTGTCATTTGCTGGATCCTCGCAAGGGTCCAACAAATACTTATCCACCTCGTTTCTTGGAAGTAAACCTTTCTTTTCTTTGAACTCCAGAAACTTATTTATCCATTCATCGTGACACCGATCATCATCGTTAGAAGCTTCGGGGCAACCAGGGGTGGAATCCGATGCACTATAAACCTCGTAAAGACGAAACAACAGCTCTTTGAACCCTTTCACCATCTCTTCAACCGTGGAATCGTCATATATCTCACTAAAACAAAATGACACATAATCCAGCTTAAACCGCGGATCAAGCACAACTGAAACAATCAACAGCTTGTTGCTGTCAAGAGAGCCCCAATATTTGTCATATTTTCTCTTGATACTAGCCGCCATTTTTCCCAAAACTGAATCTTGATTTCGGCTCAATGTTGTCAACTTCGATTGAATTGAACACATGGTATCGAAATACACATTCGAAGTGACACACGAAGCGCTAAACTTCAAGGTCGCATCATAAAAGATCTTCAAAAGTATAACAAAAACCCGAACATTTTCCCAATCATCGACAGTAGGTGGCCCTTTCAATTTTACCCTACTGATCCAACCTCCAAGAAATAGCTAGCATAATCTTCATCATCTTCTTCTAGCTTCTCAAAAGCCCCTTGGAACTTTAAGGTGTCTCTCAACGTCATCTTCTTCTAGCTTCTCAAAAGCCCTTTGGATCATCCGAAACCATTAGACCTTCACACTCAATTTCTTCCTGCTCAATAAATGCTGTAAATTTCGATAATCCTTCGGGAAAAATCTTTACATATCTCACAGCATTGCGAATACTATCGATTGATTCATGCATATCTCTCAAGCTCTCGTTCACAATCGAATTCACAATACGTGTGTAGCACGGCATGTGTATAAATTCACCATCTAACAAATTCCCAGCCAAAATTTTCAACTTCGTTTTCATAAAGTTGATAGCCGCATCATTTGCACTCACATTATCAACAGAAACCGTCAACACTCTTTCTAAACCCCATTCAACTAAACACGCTGCGATGAGTTCTCCAACCTTCTCCTCATTCACATCACGTACAACGCGAAAGTTCAATATTTTCTTATGCAGCTCCCAGTTACCATCAATAAAATGGACCTTCAGAGCCATGTAGTTTATATAAAGCCATATTCGTGACAAACCAAAAAGTGAAATGATTGCTCTTTTTGAAAACATCATATAACAATAATTACACTACTATCGCCCTTTTGAAAACATCACATAACAACAATCACAGTACTGTTCTCAAGTCTTCCTCATTTAAAGCATGTGGGCATTCATTCTCACAATTTTACGACGGTTTTATTATTTTATTATTTTTATTAAATAGTAAACTTTAGAATTGGTCCCTAAGTTATCACCTAGTTTACAATTGGTTCTTGAACAAAAATTCATTACTTTTGGTTTCTTGAATTTAACAACACGTGCACCGTTGATTGCCTACCATTATTTATCGTAAAAATTATGTTAGTATGTTTTCAATATGTGTTGGGAGATCAAATCTAAATCAAGATGAAATTCCAAGAACCAAATCTAAACTATAGTGAAAGTTTACATATCAATTGTGGCTCCTATGTTCCGCGCCATAATCAAATTGATGAAAAACATTTCAGATTGACCAATAATGCACGTTTTGTTAAGTTCAGAATTCTAATCACAGTAATAACTAATAACCTTCTCTTGAACACAATATAACAACATTGAGACACACCCAGAAACAAGATACAACAGAAAGTACAAAGATTTAAGGATAATTGTTCCAAGTTCCCATGATCCATGATTCGATCTGAAGTATTCAGGTCAAGTTATCCAACTCCAAACTCACTCTCCACTGCCAATGCACACCAGAAATCTTTCACCACTTCCAAGCTCCCATGATCCATGATTGGATCTGAAGTTGAAAACTTCAGATCAACTAAACACGACTCAATAGAAACTGTCGACACTCTTTCTATGCCCCAATCAACTAAACACGGCTCAATGATTTCTCCAACTGTATCCTCATTATCATCAGGTACTTGGCAAAAGTTCAACATTTTCCTACGAAGCTTCCAATCACTATCAATAAAATGGACCTTCAGAGCCTTGTAGTCGATTTGTTGCATAGAAGTCCATGTTTTGGTGGTAAGGCAGACCCTCTGCGAATTTTCAATCAACAAGCTTTTCAGTTGCTTCTTCTGATCCAAATAAAGCTGGTATGCATCTCGAGTAGGTGCTACTGGAGATGGGACATCAAACTCAGGACGAAGTGATTTCATAAAAACTTGAGCCCCTTGTCTTTCTAAAAAGCTAAAGGGCAAATCGTCGATAATTATCATCTCAGTGCATGCTCTGATATATTCTGCTTCACTTAACGACCCTTCCAAAGAATTCTCACCAGAACAACTAGGAACTTGGCTAGTTTCAAGACTCGGGTTCTCTTTCCTTTCGTGCTCTAATCTATGCGGGTTATTTTCACAGTCATTTGTCAAATGATTCCATAAAATACTATCTCCGTGCTGCATAGTATCCACGCTGAATTCCTCCCTGCTGTAATTGCATTCATATCTAGGCTCGCTAAGGCCATCATTTTCAAGTTTAATGCAGTGATCCCATACCGTTGGTAGTGATCCAGGTTCTTTTCCCTTAACGCCCGCACTGAACGTAGGAACTGGTGGAAGCAGGTTAGGGAGTTTCAACTGAATTAGGATGAGGAGTTGAATCATTTGGTAGTGATCCAGGTTGTTTTTCTTTAACACCCGCACTGAATTTAGGAACTGGTGGAAGCAGGTTAGTTCGGGGAGTTTCAACAGAATTAGGATGAGGAGTTGAATCCTTGTCCATCTCAACCCTAAAAATCAAATTGAGCATGGACATATAAATCAGATTATTGTAGTGACAATCAACACAGCATCAAAAGTATCAAACAAATGTCACGAATAAACTAAAGGCATCAGAAATTCCAAGCAATCGGAGACCCATAAAACCAAAACTGGGAACTGAAAGTTTGAATACCTAATATTTTTAGTAAATCAGCTAAATACAACATACATTTGTCTGCCTAATGCACTTATGGAACTACCCCAATAGTTAGAGAAAAAAACACACACGCACAGAGTAGTATCCGAACTGCTAAGGCCTGATTTGGTATTGAGGTGATTCTGAAAAAAGTTGATATCAAAAAAAGTTGGGAGCTGTTTTTGTGTTTAGTAAACATTCAGCTTTAGCTTTGTTTCACAGTTTTGGGTGAAAAAAAAAGTCCAAAAACAAGAAGCTGCAAAACCTGATTTGAAAAACCGGCTTTTTTCATATTTGTTTTACATAAAAGTTTATCAAACACTATAATACTGCTTTTTTTTTTCAAAATCACTTTTACAAAAAAGTTTACCAGACACTCTGTTGCTTTATTTCACAGCTGCTTATTCTCACAGTACAGCAGAAACAGCTTTTTTTCAAAGCACAACAATACCAAACCCGTCCTAAGAGTCCCTTATTTTAGCTTACAAAAGGGGCACATTGTAACTGCAAAGTATCCACAACATAGTTCCCCGTTGTTAGAATCCCTACCTATATAACGGACTTAGTGATGCTGACCTTCGGGGGTTCTTCAACTATTCCTAATCTAAATAACAGAAAAAGAAGTTTACTCAGCTACAAATCTCAACACACACACACATATGTAGGCTTGTTAAATGACAATATGAACTACTCGCAACCGGCCTATGTCTATACAACAACAACAAAACCTTATTATTCCACTAAGTGGGGTCCGCAACGAGCCTATATCTATATGACAGAAATTTCCCAAGGCATTAATCTTGGGATCAATATACATGTCAATGATGTCATCACTATTTTCTGGTAATTTTCAACTTATATGCCACAGATGGACTTGCAATTCTAAGAAATGGAAAGCTGCAAATACCCATCACTCAGTTTACAGATTTATGGTTTATCACTCACACCCCTAACAAAAAAAATCAAACTAAAAATTAAAAATAAAAATTCTCCATTTGGGCATGTACAAAAATCATCAAACATGCTAGGTAACAAAAAATGAATTATGCTTTTCATTACACATAAATAAAGTTACAGTGAGTTGGGGCATTAAATCTTCCAAAGTTTCTAACTTTCAGATCTACATAAGTAGTGACGATAAAAATAATAATAATTATGGTAGCCGGTAGGCCCTGCATGGTGCCGGAGAAAGTTTCGAGCTTTTGAGCTGAGAGGACCAAAAGGGCGGGGAGAGCGGGGTTTCAGTCTGCTAAAGGGTTTAGCTTTTATCCACGCACCGATGCTTTTAATAACACGTGGTGTACCATTTGAAAAAAAATATTCTCTAAAATTATGCTCAAGAAATGTCAGTGAGCAGCAGATTCAAGATTTGAGCTTTGGGGTCTTAGTATTAAAGGTCCAAATATTTTTTCATAGAAACAGAACGCTAAGTGCATAAAAAAAAATTAAGTTTAATCAGCGAGACATTTCTTTGAACACTTAATGAGCTTGTTGTCATCAGTCGAACTAAATTGCACACATATCAAAAGATATTGACATATGTTGAAACAATATGATGAGTGCTATTGAGAGAATTTACCAAGTGATGCAAACTTTGATATGTCAATTTTTAGTAAGCACAAAAATAACTCATACCAAACATTTTAGAGATTAAAGATACCAATTTAGTTTCAGGAGAGTAAAGTGTGAAAAAAGATAAATTCAGAGACAAAACAATAAATAAGCCTAAAAAATTAAATAAACTAATAAAGTGAATATGGCCAAAATAACAACAGTAAGCAATTGAAAATGAAGGGTTTAACAAAACACTCCCAATACCTGTTTACTTTTAATGAAAAACCATATTTATACATTTTTCTAGTAGTATTTATTACACCTTTAAAAATAATTTTTCTTCGTTAAAAATGAAGATTTTTTTAGACTCTTCCTTAGTTTTTTTATAAATAAAGTCCAGTCCAATCTTAAGTCGAATAAATAAGTTTACTTCAGTTCCTTTGACTATTGATCATCCAAATTTCCATGGACGAAGCTCAACCTCCTACTCCTACTCCGGTAATCCCCCTCTCTCTCTCTCTCTCTCTCTCTCATCCGATCCGATCGATCGAATTTGTACGGGAATCTGACTGTAATTTGTGAATGGTTGATAGTTTCTGGAGGTAAAATGTCAGAGTTCAGGGATGACACGGCGGTTCGCAATGGGGACGGAGGCAGGATTCGCAGTCTCACTCATAAACAAGAAATTGGGTGCGGGGGACCCACTTGCTCTGCACATTGAAGCCGTCAAAGAAGGTGAGGAGCCCATCAGTTTCGGCCCCAGCTCCGCCCTCGTCGATTACGGCAGTGGCTGGCGGTTACAGACCGTTACCCAGCTGGATTCACCTGGTAACTCACTCCCTTCTCTTCAATCACTCAATTCCAAGTTCTTTACTTTTTGTGTTTTCGAGAAAATTGGAGCATTGGTTCCTGAACTATGACCGAATTGTACCTTTCGTCAATGAAGTGCGCTTGACCCCTTTAACTTTAGGATAATTGGAGCGTTGGTTCCTGAACTATGACCTAATTGTAGCTTTCGTCTTTCATATTCTGAATTGAAATCCACCAAAACCGGTGTAGGAATCTGATTCTAACTCGTCTTTGAATTGAAATTCCATTAAAATCGGTATAGGTATCTGAACTTAACAATATGTGTAGCATTAGTCGTTCATGCCAACTTTGTAAGAATTTTTGTAAGTGAAGTGCACATGAGCCTCTTTCAAGAAGTAAATCGGGAACTGCACCGAGGGCCAACTTTGACAGAAATTCTCACGAGTTGGCGTGAAGGACCAATGCTCCGCATTTTGTCAAATTTAAAAATTGGATGTTTAATTCAGCGCCAAAGCTACAATACAATACCAATGCTTCTATTTACTCTTTATTTTAGTTCATTTTTTGGGTATTTGTTAAAAATGATTAAATTGTGGGTTGTAATGATTTTTTTTGTCTTTGCTCGAGTACAGGGTTTGGAGGTGGAGAAGGGGTTGTGAGGCCAATGGCAATGCCAGTTCCCGATGTAACGGTATGATCTTATTCATCTCTTTCTGTATGTTAACTGTTAAGTGAATAAGAATTCTGTTTGGTGTTTATTGTATAGATGAGTTCAGACTGGGCATTTGTTTACAGTGATTATGAAAGGAAAGATTCAACCTTTTTTTGTATATACAAGCGATATTATACTTTAAATTCAAACTCAGGTGCACAGGGAGCCAATAGGGCTATGCCCACGTCTGCAAAAAAAATCAAACTTTAATAATACGAATTCAGGTTGTTAATTAACAAGTCAGTGGCTTGATTGGATGACCTTGTGGAACGTTCTAGGTTATAAATAGATTTTTGGAAGAAAAATGGGTCTAAAACCAAGACTAGATATATACTTTAGATAGTATCCACGGTCTGGAAGCTCAGTTTCTCGGGCTCATTAGGAAGGAAAGCATTAGAGTGTGCATTGAAGCAGCTTGGTGATAGTCTTGACTCTTGAGCTTAAGCCCAGTACGTTGTTGTGTAAAGAGATGGAAATAATAAAAGAAAGGATTAGTCTATACCTTAGATTTCTAGGCCATGTCTCGGATAGCAAGGGTTTTGATGGGAGGTGGAATTGTGGATTGAAGGTTGTTTAAGTTCAGTAAACTATTCAGTTATTTTAGATGGGAGGATGATGGTGAGGCAGGGTGATCCGTCGTCGTCGTTTCTTTTAAGTTGTAGTTTGTGTACTAAGTAGATTGTTGGAGGGAAAACATACGTCTCATCTCAAGTTTACAGATTGGCCATGATAATTGAACTTTCGCAAGTGAATGTGCGGACAAATACCATTACACAGATAAAATCTCAAAGAAACAACTCAGAAAGTAAACCGAAAATGTGAGTCTTGAAAATATGTTCATATGCACTTCTAACCAACCAGTATTCATACTTCATAGGGGTGAAGTTTTTGTCTGAAATGATTAAGTAATCTACATTTGTGCACATGTAAAAATTTAAAATACCTTATTTGTAATGTGAGGAACGAAAACTTGTACTTGTGATAGTTACGTTTTCTTTTTCATCTAAACTAAAGTTTTTGTTTCACGAAAAGTAATGTACGATCTTAAATGATTTTTAAAAGGGTATATTTGATGACATACAATCAAATAAGCGATTAAGGGTAGCGTTCTGCCATTTCTAAGTTGAACGTTCTCTTTATCAATTGTTGACCTTTTAGCTTGTATTAATATATGTTTATGATTTTCTGTAGCGTTCTGCCAAGTTACATGTTCCAAAGAGGGTGTTGAAACCAGCAATCAGTTTTACGTACATTGGAAAAATAGTGTTAGCTTTCGTTTTGATTTTTGTACTTGGTGCCATTTTCACGTTGGCTCTCGAGAACCTTCCTGGAATGATTTCTTTTATCGGTTCATATATGTAATTCTTTTTATTATCCTCTGAGCAATGTTAAAGATTATTAACTTATCTCAATCATTTTGTATCAAAGAAATGAGAAATGAAAAAGAATAAGGAAAAATACTTTCCGATATGTATTGTCTCCAACATAATGTATGATGTGGCGCAAATAATTTTCTCTACACTTACCGCATGGCAGAGCCGAAAGGTAAGCTGAATTACTGAACATAAGTGTTTGTTTTGGTAAGTAGCAAACCGAGAAGATATCCAGGGGGTTCAGACTCCATATACCGAACTTTTAGAACCACATTCTACCCAGAACCAACCCTAAACCATGAACCAGACATGTGTTCGGCTGTTCTACTGCATGTGTAGGCTGAGTAACAAAACATTCGGTGGTTGCGGGCCAAACTTTCACAGTTAAGTTCATCAATCAGCTGCCGAATACTGAAACTTTATCGAAAATGTATTTTGCAGCTGCAACATGATGCATCTACAACAAGCAGTGGTGTTGCAATAGATAGCCTTTTGGACACCACAAGTGAATTCATCACTGATGAGGTAAAAGTTCTGTTTTGTTGTAACTTATTGGTGGTGTATGGTTGATTAGAACAAATATACATACTTTTGGCAGGTATTCAAGAGTCGAGAAGAATTGGTCAATTGGATTCGTGTACAAGGACGGAGTTGTGGTGTGGGGGTGGTCATCAAGAGGTCAGATGCTGCTGGAAAAAATAGATTACGACGAGCTAGAATTAATCTTTGCTGTGAGCATAGTGGATACTATACTAAGAAGTCTAACGTAGATTCAGATGGCCAACAAGCGATGAGTTTCAGTGCAGATATAGATCATCGGAAGAGAAAGCGCCCTAAGGCCACAGGTACGAAAAAGTGTGGTTGCCCGTTTTTATTGAAAGGTGTAAACGTTGGTCCCGGAGATGAGTGGAAACTTGAGGTTGTATGTGGGGTGCATAACCATCCTTTCGGAGGAGGGTGTCTTGATGGGCAGTCGCATGTAGGTACAGAAGAATATGTTGAATTTGAATGAGCTTAGCCAGATCAAATAAAACCCCTTTTGTTGCATCTTAATCACTGCTTAATTTGTCGTGGATGAGTTATTTATCCGACTGAAGAAATATCTTAAAAATGGGAATTGCGGATGTGCTCTCTCCATGCACTTAAGTTCGAAATCCTCCTCTTTGCATGAGTTATATTCTTATCGAACCTATCGGACAACCTAGCCAAATTTATCAGAGTTCCAATGAGCTTGAACAATCCGAATATGAGCCAATATTTGGGTCGAACTTTTCATTAAATACGACCTTAGGTGCATGGAGGGAGCACATCCGGTCTGAAAACGAAACAATGTATGGCATTGTGCAAGGAAAGAACATTTACAGACAGCAGATTAAACACAGAACATAGAGTACAATAACCATTTCCAGTATTATGGATGGACGGTTATGGCGGGTGGGTAACCGTAATTATTTACCAATAACCGTTTAAGCCTTTACCTGCTGGATAATTGTATAAATAGATATACTCATACCCATAACCGTTTATTAACGGTTAACTGTACCTAGGTAACCGTTTAGCAACATTGGTAGGGGTAGCATTGGCTTAATCTCCATGCATAAGAAAAACGATGGATGGATGTGTGCGGTAAACGTCGAGCCTTCTAAGCCACAGTGGTTGTAGCACCATGTCATGTGAAATACGCCTCTGCGATTTCTGGTACTCTCTTTCGGTTGGGTTGAATTTGTATCGAAAACTTGCTCGAATCGAGAACAGAGAGAAGAGGTAATGTATTCGAGCCTGTGTCCTAAGGAAGGAGAGTGGAAACTTTCATTATTGCACATTATTTACATTGCACGAACACGTCCAGCATCAAGAAGACAATAAGCTATCATACAATGGACTGATTTCAGTCCTTGCTATAACAAGATTACCAACAATACATAATCGGAGTCAAAAGCACGCAGTAGGACACTTCACGATCGCCAGATGACATAGTACACGATATAATGGACCAAGTTCGTTCTTGCATTTCCTGTACAAGTTGCATTTCCTGTACAAACTTACGCTACATAAGTTTCTGAGCTCCGAAAGATCTCATCAGCGTGAGCTACTGGCACGTAAACTGCATCCTCCAATGAGCTGTGTGATCGGCCATAAAATACGTAAACCACCACTCCTATTAGCAGCCATACAGCAACACGCGCCCAGGTGTCCGCTCTGAAAACAAAACAATATACCAACAATTTTAAAGGAAAGAATATTTACAGACGACGGATTAGCCACAGTGCATTCAGCAGAAATCAATTCTGATAATATTGAAAGTGCTTTCCCGGTGAACACACAATACGAATTATCTCAATTCTGATAATATTATGCGACCAGCGTACAAGAACCATTTCTGGTATGTAGGATTTCCCTTTGATACAAAAAGTACAAAAATAATTTTTTTTTTTTAAATGTGAAAAGCTATGAGAAGCGAAAAGGACAACGTAATTAACACTAAAATGGAACGGACTATTTAATTGGATAGTTACCCAAGATTTATCAGTAGGTAGACGTTGATGAGAATACAGATGATAGGTAGCAATGGGACAAATGGGCATAAGAAACCTGAAAGGAAACCAATAAATCATTGTTATTAAATAGTCAAATAGTACTTTCCTCAATGAACAATAACCTAACCATTTAATCCAACGCAACTAAACACGAGATGAAGATATTGTTGAACGTTTTAATTATTAGCTCGCTAAGCCTACAGTAACCAAATTAGAGAACCAGCCTCATGAGCTACTCTTTCGAGGAAAAGCTGACCACATCGACTACAGCTGATATCTATACGTATGTGTTTGTGTGTACTAGTAATATACACTTTACAAGTTCACTATTTACAGCTTGCGGACAAGGTTGCATCCCCTGAAGCCTTTTCAGTGATATTTGTAAAATAGTGAGCATACCTCCTGTGTGCCCAAAGGTGTGTCGTGCATCATCTTGATCAATACATGTGAGTACAATCAGACCTAACAAAAGAAGAATACCGCCACCTCCACAAAATGTATAGCGAAGAAAGCTGAAATTGAAACCAAGAATATTTTTGTTGAATTAATGAATAGAGAATTAAACTATATACCAAGAGAAGGTAAAACATAAAGCATATTGACATAAATAAAAAAATCATAACCAAAACCATAAATCTTGGCATATCAATTTTAGAATCTAGAATTTGTTTTTGCGGATAAAAATGAATCAAATGCAGCCAGAAAAAAATATCATTCTCAGAATTAAGTCTAGGACTGAAATTCACCCACCTGGGAATGGCCAAATCTGAAGCTGAATATGTCAGGAGAAGCACGCCAACACATGTGAACATTATGGTCCAGCCAGCAATTTTACGCCTTTTAGCTTCACTTAGTGTGTCTGTAATAATTAACACAGCAAATACATATTTCAGAATCAGCCACATAACAGAAAAGTAGAGCAGAAACTATTCAGAATATAAGGTTGTTTCTGACACAAATATAAAGACACATATATCCCATTGTCATACATACTTTATAGACATGCATAGATACAAGGAAATATTCTCTTGCCCGACTGAGAATGTAGACTATTTATAAGGTTGTTTCTCGATTATGGCAACATAACTACGATAATAGGACATTTAGGTGTATGTGTGTGTGCTCGTGTGGTTCTGTATGACCCTTCTACTGTTGCAGTAGCTATATATAATGAAGTGAGAATACAAGACTATAAGGAACTTACAGTTAATAAGAGGCAGTTGCTTTTTTATCAGAGGAAGTTCAACCGTGATATTCACTTCCTCGAGTAGAGGTTTGGTAACACTAGTCTTAGGATCTTCAACATTGATCTCTTGAGAATTCCTTCCATGTCGTAACCACACTGAATCTATTGACTCCCGAAGAGATGAAGGCATAGGCAACTCATCTGGCGGAACATATCTGACTATCAGTACAGATATTGCTACCATAGTGAATGCAACAAGTGTACCCACACTAACCTGCACAACATAGGTACTATCTAAGTCAGTCTCCACATTTACATTCACTATCACAGAAAAAGGTCGATGTCAACTTAAATAAGGGTTAAACACATGGATTTCCATCTTAAGTTGAATTCCTTGAGTCATTATCATGAACCACAAAATAAAATCCTCAACGGTATCAGAATTTGTTAGAGGATATAAATATTATCAAGGATCAATTATTGTGAAAATAAAAGAAAAAACTTCAAGGCTAGTTCACATGCAGTGGGAATCCCCCTTATAAAGCGAATGTCTGGTAAACCACAATTATAGCATTACAGTAAGAATACTCGCATGTCCTTTAGCATAACAAAGAGTAAATAAGTTATACAACTTATCAACAACAAAGCCAGACCTTTCCGTGAAGGTCAACTTACCATTCCTGCCAACTGTGAAACATCCATGAAGAAGGCCAAGACTGCACAACAAATCCCAGTTGCTATTGTACTCTTGACAGGAACCTGAGTTTTTTTACTAATATCTGCAAAAAATGGTGGCAGCAATCCATCTCTAGACATGGCCATCAGGATTCGTGGCTAAGAAACACAAGAAAATATCTTAATCAGTGTTACAGTACAGGTGTGTGGGGGATTCATGGACAATAAACAAGCTGACACAGCCTGAGACAATACACGATGCATCTCGAAAAGTAGGAGATAAATGGAATATTAAAAAAGATCAAATAATACCTGAGGAAGAATAGAGCCCATCAATGTTGAGCAGAGAGCAGTAACAGCTCCAACAGTTATCACATACCTTCAAAACATAAGCAGGAAATTTAACTTAGTTGCCCAAAGACGAAAAGGCAATCCCCACAATATTTATTCACTTACGCTGCCCATTGCATCCCATGACTAGCAAATGCACTGGAAATTGGTGTATCAGGATCCATTGCATAATAAGGCACTAAACCAACTATGACCATCGAAACCAACATGTACAACGCACAGCAAATAGATAGTGCAGCACCAATACCAAGTGGCAAATCTCGTTGAGGATTCTTCACCTTTTGAAAAACATGAAGGCATAATTCAGATTCTACACAAGTTAAAACATTTCCACAAAACTTATAAGATTGATATTTCGGATGACATAACAAGAACCTGTTTACCTCTTCAGCAGTGCTGGCAACTGAATCAAAACCAATGTATGCAAAGAAGACAGTTGCAGACCCAGCAAGCATACCATTCACCCCAAAAGGAAAGTACCTTTTACATGAATAAATTGGAAGGAAACTCAAAATTTATTTTTGAAAACTACATGAGTTGATATAGGAATAGGGATGAAAAATACCCAGTAGGAAGTTCATATCCAGTCCAGCCAGACTTGAAACCCAAATAAGTACCAGCTACTACAACAAATATCATTGCACATACATTCGCTATTGTCACAATGCCTTGTGCTACTGTACTCTGCATAAATGGAGTGTTCCATTAAAGAAAAAAAAAGAGAGAATATTAATGAAACAGAAGAAATAATTACGTTTGCCAAGTTTAAGGATTGATCTGATACACAAAAGAAAACAAACAAGATATATGCATACCTCCTTGATTCCCACACACAAGAGCCCTGTAACAATAAATACTAGAATTGCTGCACATGGGTCAACCACAAGACCAAGTGCAGGAATATGCTGCCGGGCTATAATAGCAGGCAGACTGTCCTCTCCTCCAAAAAGCAATGCCTTCAGAAAGAAAAACAAACCCATTTAAGGATAGATGTCCCAACTTCTCTTAAGAGATTGTCAGAGTATGCAGGAAGATCTTTTTTTATTTGAGCGGACATTATAATCTTTCTTGCAGAATACATAAGTAGATATTTTTAAAAACTGTACCAAATTAGGTGATATGCCCCGAGCAACAGCTGAGCCACCGATTGTATATTCTAGAATCAAAGCCCAACCAACTAACCAAGCGACACTGCAAACAATGATAGTTTTAATATCACTAACTGACGTACAAGAAAATTTTCAATGTAATTAGTTTGGTACAACTGTGCAAGCATGTATTGTTGAATAAGCATGATAACGTAACTCTCCCTTTTCTTTTCCAATTGCTATGCTCAACACTTTAATGACAAAGAAGGAATGAGAAATTACCCTTCTCCAATGCATATATATGTATAGTGATAGGCACTCCCTGCAGAAGGGCACCGACTTGCAAGTTCAGCATAACAAAATGCAGAAAGGGCTGCCGCAATTCCAGCTATTAGAAAGGAAATTGCTAGTGCTGGTCCAGAATGCTCTCTAGCAACTGTTCCAACAAGAATATAGACTCCTGCTCCAATCGTTGAGCCAACCCCTAATCAAAGTGCATGATAACCTACGGTTAATTATATGAGAAAGACAAAATAATTCATGATAAAAAAAAAAACAGAAGTAGCCTGTTTCATTATTTCAGTACCGAAATGTGCTGTATGTAGAAAATAAGAAACCATCAGGTAGAAACTAGTAAGAATATTAATCGACAATATTATTATGCAAAGGGTTAGTAGTAAGTAATTCTTCAATAACGGGTGCACAGCTACAAGGAGAATCTTCATACCATAAACCTGAAATTTAAAGTGAGGCACCGAACACACGAAGATAAAATCTCAACAGATTATATGACTGATTAGAAATGCTTATGAATTGGCTAAATGTGTATTCTAACAACCAAAAGCGTTTTTTACTATAATTGATAAAAATTAAAATTAAAAAATTAAAAGCTCTTCTAGGTCCTAAAAGTGCTTTATGAAGCAGTTCATGTTGGGCTCACAAGTGCTTTTAAACGACTAAAAGCGCTTTTAAATAAAATGATTTTGGAACCAAACCTTAGTTAAAATGCAAATTAATTTTGGAAAACACTTGAACTGCTTCTAGCAAGAAGCACATAAAGCACTTCTAGGTCCTAAAACTGCTTTTCCATGAAGCACTTGTATTTTTAATAAAAATTTCTACAAGTTCATATGAAATAATACTTCTAGCAGAGGCAATTAAGACCAGAAGTATTTCCTACAAAAGCAATCTCAAACATGCCCTATGTAGATAAAAAGTCATAAAGTTGAGACGAAAATATATAACTGCAAGATGAAAATTCAGACAAAATTACATGAATATAGCAGACAACCAAATATTCCATCAGCATCATCATCTTATCTAAAATTACAAACCAGATATCAAAATATATGATTGAAAAAAATAAGAGGGGAAAAGCAACAAGCTTTTACCAATTGCAACAAGATGGGGAACAGTCAACTCCTTGGCCAATTGATGACCCCCTGACTTCACATGAACAGAATCCACCTGTTTCCGCCTTATCAAACTATGCCGGCCGCCCCATGAACCGCCGTTTCTTCCACTTCCTCCGCCGCCCCCTTCCCCTTTTGAATCAATCAATAAACCCATCAAACAAACACCACAAAAAACCCAATTTCCTCCCAGAAAGCTCCAAACTTTGATCCTCCCACACTGATTTTTCTAATTTTCCTTGTCCAAACCAAAGATTACGAGCTGGGTTTTTCTGTTTCGATTGGTATTTCGATCCTAAAGGGCTAATTCTACAGTTTAATCTGAAATTTGAGAAAAAAAATTGAAAATTTATGTACAGTAAAATTCAACCTGCCAGCACACTCCCGGATGCATAATATATAATACAGATTTCTGAAAGCCTTGCACCGAAAGGGAAGCTGGCAGATTAAGGAAAGAAAGGGAGGATTTCTTCCCTTTTTATTTCTCTCTGGGTGTGTTGGTCTGTTTGTCGATGATATCACAAAAGTTGCTGTTTTTTTCTAATTTTATATTTCTTTTTTTGGTTACCATAGGGGATTGAATCGGTCCAAATAAACAGGAATTTGGGTATTCATTCATTCTTGGTTCTACAATCCTATTGGATATGAAAAAAAAAAGGTGGATTAATGTGTGCAGGGGACACGTATTCTATTTGGAGAGCGATTTTTATTTTTCTTTGAGGATTTATTAGGAAAAATTACACGTAAAATATACTTTTAATACTTAATTTCTACTAATTAATAAAACATTATTTTTCAATCAAAATTCTATGAAATTATTAGTTTAACATTCTAATTAAAGCAGAACATGAATAAGAAATATGGAACAGAAATGTAATTTCACACATCTAAATTTTACGTTTTTTTTAAGTCTTACCTGATCCTAATATATCTCTAATTATAAAAAATAAAAAAATAAAAATTTCTCACTCCCACATTCTTTATCTCTCCCTTCCTCTCTCCTTCTATTTTAAAAATAAAAATAATAAAAAATTTCACACACTTTGTGTGTGCCCATATGTTAGTTTCAGGCCCTTTAAGGAAAGAGATTCTTATTTCCTCTTGATCATTAGATTTGACTTTAATGAAATTATATGGTTGAGATTAAATAATATGACACAGAATTTCATTAAAACCTAATCTAACGGTTAAAAAAATTTCCTTTTTTTTTTTAAATAAAAATCTCCTCTCTTAAAGGTTTCCTGTTAATTTTAAATTAAGATAACACTTTGTAATTTTCAAAGAGAGACAACTTTTTTGACACATATTTGATGACATCATGAATATTATTTCAACTAACGAAATTACCCCTCCAGGCAGGCTGCACTTTACTTTCATGCTTACCACGTGGAATCACTCATATTCCTAAAAGTAAGCAGCCATTCACATTTTTCATCTCCCTAATTGGTGTCAATCCTTCAATCATTGCTCTTCAAAATTCAAAATTTTCAAACGCAGATACCTCTTTAACCTGCCCACCCAAACCGAAAACTAATTGTGCTGGGTGAGTCGAAGTAACAAATTGTTCACTCGGTGATGGATTGGTCGAATGATGATGACTCGAGCATAATTTATCGGCTTACGGGTTGCTTTTAAACAGGCCAACCCACCCAATGCTCAGTCCTAGTAGAGATGAGGGAAGCGAACCATGCTTGGAGAAAAACAATTTTGATGAAGGATCGTATGTGTTCGATTTTTTATTTATTTTTATTTTGATGGAACATAGTTGGATTTCAAATGAAAAAAAGAGTTGGATTTCAAATGAAAAAAGAGTTGGATTTGTTAAGTGAGGTTAACCAGTAATGTTATTTTTATCATGTTTTTGTACAACACCATTTTATGTAGCACTGATATGAATAGTCACATCATTTAAACTAATTATAATTTAATTAAATTAAAAATATTTAATAAACCAATAATTAAAAAAAAAACTGGAATTAAATAGTGATTATAGCATACGAGGAGTCTTCTCCTTCCTTTCTCGTCCAATCCTGTTTCTTCTCCCGTTTCTACTTCCACACCAGTTCTTTCACGCCATTTTTTTTCACCCTAGTATTTTTTACGTTAGTGTACACTACCACTCTCTCTTGTACTTTAGTACCCCACTTGTATTACAAACCATGTCATCATCAAGCTTCCAAGAACAACAAAAGCAAAGTATGATGAAACACTTCTTTGTGAAAAATCGTGCCAAATAGAAACCAGCAACTGAAGGCAGCGGAATGAACTGCAACACAAAGGACAACCAATGATCATTGCTAGTTCAACATTCAAATTAGAGTTCAGAGGCACATCACAATGCAATAAACTCATGTATTCAACATTCCAATTACAAGCCTAATACACGTTCAGTTTGGAATATTTTACCTACAAAATGGCGCGAAAGAACTGGCATGGAAAAAGAAACGGGAGAAGAAGCAAGAAGGAAGGAGAAAACTCTATACCACAATCATCATTTAATTCTAGCTTTTTTTTTAATTACTAGTTTATTAAATGTTTTTAATTTAAATTAAATTTTGAATAATTTAAATGATGTGACTATCCACATCAGATACTACATAAAGTAATATATAAATGTGGTATAAAAACATGATAAGAACATTTAATTCTAGCTTCTTCTTTTTTAATTATTAGCTTATTAAATGTTTTTAATTTAAATTAAATTCTGAATAATTTAAATGATGTGACTATCTACATCAGATATCACATAAGGTGATATATAAATGTGGTATAAAAACATGGTAAGAATAACATTACTGGATGTTAAGTGGAAGGCCAGTTGTCAAACTTGTTTACAAAAAATATACAAAATTGGTTATACTTAAAAATTATACAAAACTGATTTAACATATATTTGAAACTAATTTTGCAAAAATAGTCAATAACAGGTTAGGCTAATGGCATGTATGCAGTTTTATTGAAAATATACAAACTAATTATACTAAAACTATACAAAAAAAAGATTCTACTAAAAAGTATACAAAACTAATTCTACATGAATTTAAAACTGATTCTGCAAAAATAGTCAAAGATGAGTTGAGCTGATTCTACATAAAATGGTCGAAGACTGGTTGAACTGATTATACAAAAAAAGGTCAAACGGGTTCAACTAATTCTGCAAAAAAAAAAATGACCGAATAAGGGTTCAACTGATTCTGCAAAAAAAAATGGTCGAACGAGTTAAACTGATTCTGTAAAAATAATCGAGGACGGGTTAAAGTGATTCTGCAAAAATGGTCGAGGATGGGTTGAACTGATTCTGCAAAAATAGTCCAAAATGGGTTGAAGTGATTATGCAAAAATGGTCGAAGGCGGGTTGAATTAATTCTGCAAAAATGGTTGAAGACGGATTAAACTGATTATGCAAAAACGGTCAATGACTGGTTGAACTAATTTTGCAAAAATGGTCGATGACAGATTAAATCGATTCTGTAAAAATGGTCGACGACGAGTTGAATTGATTCTAGTAATAAATTATACAAACTAATTCTACATATAGTTTCAAAACTGATTCTGCAAAAATAGTCAATGATAGATTGAGCTTATGACACATGTTAATTTTGTTTGAGTTGTGAGGATTGATTTTTATTAATAGCCTTAAAGTCTTAGGGTATGATTGATGTTTTAAAACATTGTTTCCATGTTTTTGAGCTAAACTTTAGTTATTTTTAATGTTTTTGTCTCTACTTAACATGTTTTAAAACTAGTTGAGTTATTTGAAATATAGTGAAAGTTTTTGTCTCTATATATAAAGCTCCCTAATTATTAACATATTTTAAAAAATAACTATTGATATATTTTAAAATATAAAATAAATACATATAATTAGCACGGGTACATTTAGCAAAATTAAAAATCGGTACAAATAAATTAAAAAATATGGGCACAAAAAAGAATTAATATATGGGTACAAATTAAAACTGAAAAGAAAATTGGAACAAATTAAAAATAAAAATGTATGATAAAAATTTGAAATAATTAATGACGTTTATTAAAATCTAAGGACCTTGATCAAAAATTGGAAAAGATTAAGGTTTTAATCAATGGAATAGGAAAAATAGGGATGAGAACTTAATTTTTCCATAAGAAAAAGACTTCAAATTGAATTATATTCCCCATTTTTGTATTTGTGGCGTTGTTTTTCAATAGTAGTCAAGATGATGAGTTATTTTTCAATGTACCAAGAAAGCAGGGTGGTACTCCACGTGTTTCAATACAAGTTGTAAGATTCTTGTGTTAAAAAATTAATGACATAAAAAATTAAATTTCCCACCGCTTACATAATAACACGTAGTGTACCACTTGTGTTACGGGCACAAGGAAAAATTTCTCCAAGATGACAACCAAGCTTAAGAAATTGGATGGAGAGCTACATTTATTATTGTAGGTATATAGAAAATGTAAGGAAATTTTGATTTGGTAATTGAAAACAGCTTTTTAAATATAATTACTGATAAAGTAATCTTCTCAAGGTTTTGATCAAATGATCACTTATGGGTTCACCGTTTTCAGCGCAATGGGTGCTTTTACATGACCAAAAAGGGTATAAGTTTCAAACCTTATGAAACTGAACCAAGAATTAAACACTACTTATAAAACTTGACCAATAAGTAGACATTATTCATGAAATTAAACCAATAAGTAGACACTATTTATGAAATTGGACCAATAAGTAAACATTATGAAACTAAAACAAGAATTAGGCACTATTTATGAAACTGGACTAAGAACTAGACAATATTTATGAAACATGACCAAGAACTAGACACTATGTATGAAAGTGAACCAATAACTAGACACTATTTATGAACCCGAACCAAGAAAGAGACATTATTAATGAAACTGTACCAACTACTATACATTATTTATGAAATTAGACCCAATAACTAGACAGTATTTGTGAAACATGACCAAGAACAAGACATTATTTATGAAGGTTAACCAAGAATTAGGCACTATTTATGAAATTTGATCGATAAATAATGTAGTACCGTTCAATTTCATAAATAGTGCAATTTTATTAATAGTGTTCAATTTCATAAATAGTGTTCGATTTCATAAACAGTGTCTGTGATGGACGCAAAGATCCTGCGCATCAGGTTTTTGTTTTTTTTTTATTATTGAAATTGTGTCATTAAATAAAGTTATAGCATGATTTTTTGTTAAAATAATATTTAATTATTTTTCATTAAATAAAGTTATAGCATGATTTTTTGTTAAAATAAACTTAACCCAATCCATTTTCATGAATGTTTTTATTTTTATAGGTAATAAGGACTTTATTAATAAACCATAAGAACTACATGGGGTATGTGACATCCCACATCGCCTAGGAAAGTGATCCTTAAATGTATATTCCCATCCTTACCTAGCACGAGGCCTTTTGGGAGCTCACTGGCTTCGGGTTCCATGGGAACTCCGAAGTTAAGCGAGTAGCGCGCGAGAGCACTCCCAGGATGGGTGACCCATCGGGAAGTTCTCGTGTGAGTTCCCAAAAACAAAACCGTGAGGGCGTGGTCGGGGCCCAAAGCGGACAATATCGTGCTACGGTGGTGGAGCGGGCCCGGGAAGTGGTGCCACCCGAGCCGGGATGTGACAATTTGGTATCAGAGCCTAACCCTGGTCATGTATGTGCCGACGAGGACGTCGGGCCCCTAAGGGGGGTGGATTGTGACATCCCACATCGCCTAGGGAAGTGATCCTTAAATGTATATTCCCATCCTTACCTAGCACGAGGCCTTTTGGGAGCTCACTGGCTTTGGGTTCTGTAGGAACTCCGAAGTTAAGCGAGAAGAGGGCTAGAGCAATCCCATGATGGGTGACCCACTGGGAAGTTGCTCGTGAGTTCCCAAAAACAAAAACCGTGAGGGAATGGTAAGCCCAAAGCGGACAATATCGTGCTACGGTAGTGGAGCGGGCCCGAGAAGTGATCCGCCCCGGGCCGGGATGTGACAGGGTAGGCATGTCGAACGTAACTAAGGTGTCACGCACGCCAAAAAAAACACCACACAAATTTACAATGATAAACTCATCATAAATTACAATACTATTCTCCAACCACCACGGAGACCCATATCTAACCAATGAAAATGAAAACAATTTTGTGAGTAGTAAAATCACCATGACAACATTGCGAGGAAAGGATTACACCACCTCCAACAAATATCGAGCTTCCTTCTCATGGTCCCTTGTCACGCATACAAGCCAAAAACAAAAAAAAACAAAAACCAACCTTAACTATGAACAATAGTGTTGCTTAAAGATCCAAGTTTGATCGGTAGGCATAGTCATCACAAAGGCTCTCCTCGCAAAAGCGAGAGCATCCAAATCACAAAAAACTCTTACCACCATAGCGAAAGAGTGACTACAAGTAGAAAAGAAACACGAAAAAAAATAAAAAGAAGAGACCAAGAGAGATTAGCGTGATCCCACGGCCAAGTGCTAGAGTCGGCAGATGAGGGTTTTAGGGATAGATCACATGCTTGAGAGTTAAAAGGAATGGAAGAGGATCCTCTTCGGATGCACTTTGTGGGGGATCTTAGAGTTCCCCACATCCTAGTCATTCATCGTACATCGTGCAGCCAATTTTCGCAATATATTATTTGTGTTTAATTTTAAATAAAAAAAGTTAAATCATTTCTAATCACACGATATACGATGAATTATTAAAATGTGGGATTCATATGATCCCCACAAAATAGATCTAGATAGGATCCAATGCCAAAAGGAATTACAAATAAGTGATAACTATTATAAAATCAGTTGTACTTATTCTTTTTGAACGGCTTCATGATGTTCTTCATGAATTTTTGTGGAAGATGATTTAGTTTTTGTGGACATAATTTAAAAGAGAAACGAATCTAAATATGCAAATTATCAAAACTTAATCATGGCATTACGATATGATCTATACTTTTCTCGAACGAGGGTTCTCTTTATATGGATTCTAGAATATTTTAATTGTATTCGTTCATCGTATATAATGCAATCAGAAATTATTATAAATTTTTTTTTAAAATTAAATATAAACAATACTTGATTAAAACTAACTGTACAATGTACGATAAACAAACACGATAAAAAATTCTCGAAATATTTACAAAGAGAATCTAGATAAGATCCTCGTTCCTTTTTTCGACTCAGATACAAAATTAACATGTCGATAGACGGGCCATCGAAATGTTGTCAAGCCCTTGATTTATCTTAAAAAAGATAAGTTATGGGTACCCATAAGCAATCGATGCGTATGGGACTAAACTGTTGACAGTAATGTTTATTGACATTGAATGGTACACACAAGATTCAATTGAGATGGTGACAAAATTTCCACTCGCTCAACTTGTAAAATAAAGTAATGTATTGTATTAAATGTATAGTTCCAGTCAAGAAATGGGCAAATAGTAAATTGCAATCATCCCCCTTACGAAACTGACGTCGGCGCGTTTACTGGCAAAAATCTAACTCAAATAATTCATATTCTGATGGATCACTTAATATTAAATTAAAGAAAAACTTGTTGCTGTCGAGAAAAAGAGAAATAATAGTTTACCGTAATTTTACTTTAATTGGCATCGCTATCTATTATGATAAACTTAATAACTGACAGATTGGACATATGATAATTATCAAGTTGGAGTATTGATGTGGTGGGTCGATAACCGTTACTTACTACTAATTATTCATTTTTAAAAATAAAAAATAAAAAATTTCATATCTATTTTTACTTCCTACACATTTTTTTATTAATTTACATTTTTTATTTTTTTCTATTCATTCTATTCGAAAGTAAAAAATTAATATAAATGTGTACGAGATAAAAGATGATGCGTTTGATAGCACCAACCTTTCTTTTACTTGGTTCCTTGAACACGGGCTTTTAGGGTCAAATAATAATTCGCAATCATGTCCCATACGAAGCTGACGTGGGCGCGTTTATTGGCAAAAAGCCAACTCAAATAATTCATCTTGTGATGGATGACTTAATATTAAATTAAAAGAATTACTTAATATTACGGTCTAATAATGCGTATTTTTTTCACTTGCAAGTGAAAAGTTTTATATTCGATTCTCGCTAATGGTAAATTTGAATCACATTATTGCTAGTCCATTATAAAACTTAGCCTACTCTCTCATGTAAATACTATTGTTTCTTAAAAAAAAAAAATTAAATTAAAGAAAAACTTGTTACAACTTAGCTTCTTTTTTTTTCTTTGGGTGACGTTAACTACACACCTATTTTTACTTTCTATACATTTTTATTAATTTACATATTTTGATTTTATTCGATTTGACGACTAAAAATTAATATAGGTGTGTAGGAAATACACAACTTTTTATTAATTTACATTTTTGATTTTCTTCTCTTCATTAAATCCAACAACAAAAAATTAATATAAGCGTGTACGAGATAAAAAATGATGTGTTGATAACACCAACCTTTTATTTTACTTGTTCCTTGAACACCGGTTTTTAGAGTCAAATAATGTTTTCTTAGACCAAAAAAAAATGTTTGAACATTAGTTAAGATAACCGGAAGAAACTAACGTCAACTTTCAAATTTTGTCCAAATTGAAGGCAGCAGTACTCGAGAAGAAGACGTATCCCTTCCACACCGCACGATAGGATATCAACACCTTATAACGAATCTATTTAATTCCGTCAACTCTGTCAAAACTAAAAGTTCTTCAACGTGGATATCCAATCAAATTCAATCTTAGGCACCAAACACGACGAAACGGAACATATGCTCGCCATGGTCCTATGGTTAAGGTAAAGAAAACAGAGCTTGGTTTTCTCTATCCTTCTCTTTCAAGGCTTACTTTGTATTGCAAAGAAACTGAAGGTAATTTGGGTTACTTACAATGAGATGAACATTCTGTTCAAAAGTTCCAACATAAAAATTTACATGAGACAAGTAAACACATGATAACAGAAACACATTTGTGACCGGCACCGGGGCGAGCGTGGTTCTCGCCCGGCAGACTAGGCCGCGTGGTCTGACGAGGAACGATAAATCTCATTAGCATAAGCTGAGGATACATAAACTGCATTGTAAAGTGAACTATGGCTTCGGCCGTAAAACAAGTATACCAATGCTCCTATGGCAAACCATACAGAGACGCGGATCCATGTGGCAGCTCTACGAGTATGAAACATGTTATCAGTTGTGAATATAGCATATTTCGAATGTCATGGATCAATGTATTCAGATTCTGGTTTTGGATTTCGATATGAATTTGCTTATTTGTGTGTGTGTTGCGAGGGGAAGGGAGGACTCACCCGAGACCAATTAGTAAGTAGGTATTTATGAGAATGCAAGCAGCAGGCAAAAATGGAACAAATGGACAACTGAAACCTGCAGAGAGAAACAAACGGTTGTGGAGTCGTAAAAATGATTTGCTTCAACTTTCGAGGATGAAGTCCACTCCAAACACAAGCAGGAAACAAAGAGATGGAAATTCGAGAGAATCGAGGTTTCTAGATGAACCCATCAACATTGAGTAATGCCATCAATCTCAGCAATATTTATAGGATAGATATTAACCGTACCTCCAGTGTGTCCAAAGCTGTGCCTTGTATCATCTTGATCAATACAGGTCAGCACAATTAAGCAGCACAGCAGTAGAACGCCAGACACTCCGCATACTGTGAAGCGAAGAATGCTGGCACAGTAAACAAGTTGGCAACATTAAACTAAAATCTGATGGAATTGTTAGATATATATGTCTGAATCTCTGATCTCATCTCTTTCGACATATGATTTACAAAGACAAAACTGCATATGTTTCTAATGGAATATAACTAAATCTTAGACTACCTAGATAGATCTTAATAGGCCGTTGTTCAAATTTTAATAGCTCCAATATCATTTTATACAACCACAAGCCCAAAAATCTAAAAGCTGTTAGGGAACGGGCCAACAATGTCTATCAAGCAAACAAAAGCGTTGTCTTAAAAATTTAACAGCCTATCACGAGTTGAAATTCATGTCAAAGTACAAAAGGCCAGCCATTAATCAAACATCAACCTGCGTAAAATGTAATTTAAAACACGACAAACCTGGAAACACCTTTAGCTGAAGCTGCAAATGCAAAGGTAAAAGTCCCTATACAGAGAAAGGCTATGGCCCAGGCAGCAATCTTCCGCCTTTTTTGTTCATTTCGATTGTCTGTGTGATTATTTGTAGTAAAAAAGAGGAACATCATATACCAATTGTCTAGGATAGAACCTTAGTCAATCCAAATTGTAAACATCTTCATTTAACATGGGATGTGGCCCTAGTGGCTAGTGGAACTAAGACCATCTTAACTTTAAGCAAAATTGACACGGTTTGGATGTTTTCTTTTCTGTAATTTTAATTTCTTCAACCAGATCGTCATAGTTAGGTTTCGTTTACAATCAAGGGCAAATTAAAGAATCTGTCAATCAGTTAGACTGAAATATCACGCACCTCAGTTGCATGTGGGACAGAAGGCAGGGACCTTTGGAAACCAAAGCTAACTATAGTGAGCTCATTGAAAAAGTATTTCCTCTAACTGATTGACGGATTCTTGTAATTATCCTTGATTGTAAAGTTGTAAACAAAACTCAACTATACGGACCAAATTGAAAAGAAAAAAAAAACGCTAGAGAGGTCTAATTGAAAAAAATACCCTAACCAGAGGGATTGGTCATTTCCCCTATTTTTAATCCTCCATGTTCAGTGAGATTCTGCTTATTCCAAAACACAAGCGTCATGAGTTCGGTACATTCAGTGCATAATCTGTTTTCCCATACTACAAATCACGTGAGCTACTATTACCTTGTGATAAGACTTTCTGAATCAGAGGATAGCCAAGTGATGCCTCCCCTATTTCACGTAAATATTGACTATCATCCTTAGAGGAGCCAGCAGGAAGTGGAAGCTTTTCGCTGTCACTTTCCTGAATATTACGACCAGATTGCAATGATGCTGACGTAATGGACTCTTTAAGTGCTGATGAAAGTGGCACTTCATCTGGTGGCACATATCGTAGTATCAAAACTGAAAGTGCAGCAGTTGTAAATGCAAATAGTGTACCAACGCTAACCTGTACCCACATAACAAACACTTATGAGGATGAAAACGTGAAAACGACAAAGATTCATCTCCCTAGAGAATAATAAATTATAACTATGTGCTCAGCTTTTATCTCCAGTCAAAAAACTTCGGTTAACTTACCATCCCTGCCAATTGGGAAACATCCATAAAAAACGCCAGAACTGCAGCAAAAATACCAGTTGTAACAGTGCTCTTCACAGGAACTTGGGTTTTTTTATTAATGTCTGAAAAGAATGATGGTAACAATCCATCTCTAGCCATTGCCATCAGGATCCGTGGCTGTAAAATTTAAACAAAACAAACCGATAGATCTCGGATTACCAGGTGGAATAAACCTCTGATTCGTGATAATGCAGAGAACAAAGTGCCTCCAAATAAATGGAAATTCAGGTGAGGCAAGCTCCTAAATTTAAACTGGCAACCTAAATACTTTTTAGATATAAGGAAGAGTGCCTTGAAGTCCTGTCTCAGTATGGGAATGCAAGCAAAAAGACTTTCAAACAGCAAGTTCTTATGGCATTGACACAAAATCTTCAGGAAGATCTATATAAAACTGTCAGGAAAGTTCGACGGAACCAACCAATATATAACTGAAAAAGCAGTAGTAAATGCAAAACTTCCTAAAAGTGCTGTCTGCATTAGTAAAACTCCACTATAAAGAGATTTATAACTATGCTAAATTAAAAAAGAAGGTACTACTGACACACCTGAGCAAGAAGCGAACCCAACAAACTTGCAGAAAGAGCAGTAACTGCTCCCGTTGTTATAATATACCTGCAGTCCATACATATGAATCTTTAAACAAATACTTTTAAATGGAAGGCACTCAAAGTCCTAGTGAACGGAGTACCAGAAACAAGAAGAAAATATGCTTACACTGCCCATTCCACCCCATAGCTTGCAAATACTGAGGAAATGGGAGTATCTGGATCTAAGTCATAGTATGGTACTAAGCCGGTAATTACAAAAGATACAAACATGTACAAGATGCAACATATAAACAATGCTATTCCAATACCGAGGGGCAAATCTCGTTGAGGATTCCTCACCTGCCATAAAAAATATTCTCTTAAATTCTTGAAGAATAACACGACAATAACATTATATAAAATTTGACTTGACATCTGATACAGCAGAACGGCTTTGAACAAGAGATGTGCAAACCATTCATTACGAAATTTTGCTCGAATCCTTAATGGGTGAGTGCCCGCAACCAATAACTTTTATTGAAAACTGAAACTTACCAGCATACATAAGTGTTCATTAAGTGACTCATCTGGTCAATTTTGAGATTCTTTGCTAAATTTCCATGCTTCTACAATAGTAAAGTTTTATATTACCGGATATCATTTAATCCTCTGCCACATGGTGGTTTCTAAATAGTAGCTGCCTTTTGTAGACACTTCCAGTTTGCCCAAAAGAAACCTTTGACAATCTAGTGATGCTTTTATTTACAACTAATCGTCCAAAAAATAAAATAAACATTTCCAGCATAACCTAACTGCAGAATATTTCCAGCAGGCTCCATAATCATCACCCAACACAAATAAACTGCTACAAAAAAAATGCTTACCTCCTCAACTGTGCTAGTAACTGAATCAAAACCAATGTAAGAAAAGAAGACCACAGCAGAACCAGCAAACATCCCGTTTATTCCAAAGGGAAAGTACCTAAAAAGTTAAAGTGCAATATGAGAAAGTAGTTTCATGAGATTAATATATAAGAAAGTGAAGACAAAGCATTACCCGCTAGAAAGTTCATATCCAACCCATCCATTTTTAAAACCCAAATAGCCACCTGCTATCATGATGAATAGCATGACAGAAACATTTACTGACGTAACAATCATTTGTACCAATGAACTCTGAGAAATCAGGTCGTTCGCTTTAGTAAGAAATGCAAAGGAAAATAAAATTTGAATGGATGAAAAAGATTACAATGATACTTTTGGGAAAAAGATTACCTCCTTTATCCCTGTGCACAAGAGAAAAGCGACAATAAGAACTAACACTGCTGCACATGGATCAACCACAATACCAAGCCCGGGGATGGTATGATGGGCCAAGAGTGAAGGTAACTTATCCAAGCCTCCAAAAAACAAGGCCTGATTTCAAAGTAAAAAACAGAAGGACCATATGGTATCCATTAACATTGGGGACCTCCCACATTGTTTGCTAGAAAAACTACTCAAACTGAACGGACAAATTACTTCGAAACATGTGATAATTTGTAATAAACACCATGAATTAAAACAGATACAGACTTCTCTGCTGTGTGAGTATACCATTATCCTCCCTTGTTCTCTAGTAAATTATTTTTAAATTTGTACTGACACTCTCTCACTCATATATGGAAAGATATCATCAGATTATTTTATGTCAATTTACACATGTTGTAACTCACACGAAAGTTAACTCCTGTTCCAATTGTTCTAAAACCAATTCATTTTATGTGAAAAAGCTTCAGAACTGAAAGGCATTTGGGGAAGTCTGCTCGACCTTCAAGGCTGAGGATGATATCGTTTTCAA
The DNA here is from genome assembly GCF_963583255.1 of Pyrus communis. Taxonomy (NCBI): domain Eukaryota; kingdom Viridiplantae; phylum Streptophyta; class Magnoliopsida; order Rosales; family Rosaceae; genus Pyrus; species Pyrus communis. The sequence continues at coordinate 26,516,611 of NC_084811.1, forward strand.
CAAAAGAACAACTGATAATACACAGAAGAAGGAAATTTTGAGCAGCAGATGCCAGTATAATAACTCAGTATTTTAGGCATTTCAAGGTTACGTGCCATATAATGGCACAAAGAAGCCTTGTTTCACAAGTATGCAAAACAAAAAAGCGAGACTGGTCAAATGATACTACAGCTGGTCCTCACAGGTACATGTTATTATTATTTTATCTAATGCATTCTGCAGGTAAATATTTTTTTGAATGTATTCTAAAACAATACATATATAACAGTTAAAGTGCCAACATGTCTTTGCAAACCAAAACACAAAAATATAGAAGGCTGTGCTTGGTCGATGCAACAACCTTTGCATTTTCACTTGTCCACACTGTGAAAGCGCCCTCTTTATCCAGCGTGTTTTTTGTGTGTGTGTGTTTACATATTTCTCAGCAATATATTTCAATAAGCACAATTGCATATGACATTGTCAAAAGAAGACAAGATATATACACTGTACCAGATTTGGGGTTATGCCACGAGCAACAGCAGCACCACCAATGGTATATTCTAGAATCAGAGCCCAACCTACCAACCAAGCAACACTAAAGAAACCACATGACGCGAGTCACTAACTGAAGATGTCATAAACATAAATAAAAAGAAAGATTTTCATGGTTTTGTATCTATTCAAGGATCAATCACAATAACATATCCCCCCACCCATGTCTTAAGAAGCACTTAGCAATATGCCTGAGCAGCTTAACCATGTTCTCAAGCTTAGCACTGTTTTTGTCCTATAATGAAATTGCCTTTTATTTGAGTCAGAAAATTTACAACCAGTATGCCTTGAAACTAGTCTATTAACAAAGAATTTTGTTACATCAAACAGGGCCAGCACATCATATAAATTAATGTGCACTAAGGATGAGACTCTGTTGGTAGATAGCACGGGTAAAGACTATCAATAGTACAGTACATTCAAATGATTAAAAAGATTTTACAGTACCCTTCTCCAACGCATATGTATGAATAGTGATAGGCACTCCCAGCAGATGGGCAACGACATGCAAGCTCTGCATAACAAAATGCTGAGAGTGCAGCAGCTATCCCAGCAATTAAGAATGAAATGGTAAGTGCAGGTCCTGCACACTCTCTAGCAACTGTGCCGACAAGAACATAAACTCCAGCACCTATTGTAGCTCCAACTCCTGATTGATAGGAAGTTTTAAAAGAATCATCTCTATGCTTATAAGGAAATGAGACGTACAATGAACCTAGCATGAGCTTGAATTGAATGTTGCACACGTATTTTGGTTCGTCAATGCTAAGCAGTGTGCACTCATCACATGGTTAATTTAACACAATGAGGAAAATCCTAAGAGCAAATTCTTCCAAGCAATTGCAATAAAACCAAATGAACCAAACTCATTTTATATTTAAAAAACAAGAACAGTAAAAAGAAAGAAAGGGAAACTATTATGCTAACAACCCCATTAAACAGTGACTTGAGGAACAAATTACTTTCAACTTACAGACAACAACATAAGAAAACATAATTGAATTAGCTACATTCATACACTACATACCACAAACTTGAATGAACATATCACAAGCTAATAAGAAAATAAAAGTGCATATGTGGGTTAGGCCCGTTGGTCAGAGTAGTGTGTCCGCCCCTTACGTTTAAGTTCGAACCTGGTCCCCGTAGTTTAGGATATCGCATTATCGAAAGTGAAAATAAGAAAACAAAGCAAAACCCAGTTCCAGAAAGCAAGGGAGAGAAGCAAGTTAATGGAATTATTACCAATGGCAATGAGGTCAGTGACAGATAATATCCTAGCCAATTGATGATGCCCCTCCCTCCTCCCCACATGAACTGAATCAACTTCCTTCCTCTGAATCAAACTTCTAAACCCCCTAAAGCACTTGCTCCCACCAACACTTTGCATATCAGCACTTCGCAAACCCAACCAAAAACACTCAATTCAAAAGCACTTTTCGCCTGTTCACTATATCACTGAAATAAAAAGGAAATAAATTGTGGGTTTTTCTCGGAACAGTTTGGAGATAAGGGAGTTTATGAAGGAGAGGGGGAGCAGGATGACACTGCCACTGGGTTGTTGGGTGAAAGATGGGTGCTTTTCTGGGGATGGTGGCCGAAGGTGATAGATTTCTGGGGATGGAGGTTGATAGTGATGGATATATTCTACCAAGTAACAAGTAACAAATATAGAAATTACAGCAGCAGCAGCACAAAGTTGTACACAAAAGGTAAGAACTGGACAACGGGGAGAAGAGGTGGAGAATTGCTTGCATTTTTGCAGTGTACCCAACATTCCAATCTTCACGAACCTTCGACCAATAATTTCTAAGGAAAATATACTTACTCCACCAATTTGCTTGCCACAAAAACAAATTTAATCTAATACAAAATTTACGATATACAAGCACTTTTAAAATGATTGAAAAATGTTTTTGGTTAGAGTATTTTTAGGTTCATTTAAATATTTTATCGAAAAAATATGCTTCTTGCAGGAAGCATTTAAAGGTTTTTTTTCAGGATTTACTCACAATTGGTTTACAAAAAACATTCATTCAAAACGTTTTCAATCATTTTAAAAGAATACTCACATTGTCAAATATGAGCCTAAACTCAGCCATGGATCGCATTTACTTTTTCCATCAAAGTAATAATTGTTGAATTTATTGGTTTATAGGTTGTTCTATAATTCACCGTTAGGCAAAAGATCGAAAAAGGTATTTTATATTTGTTTTATTCAAAGAACCAAAGTAGCGTTTTGCTCATCTTTCAGTGGATTTTCAAAATTGTACAAGATCCTCCTGCGTCACTAGTCTTGAACGATAAGAAAAATGTTACACTGACATTAAGAGTGGTGAGCAAAATACACTCGGAATCAATCGGAGCCACACCAAAGGCATGATAACTTATGTACATTTTGTTTTGAAAATCTCCGCCTTAGGCGTTAAGCCCCTTATTAATCTCTAGGCGTTTGGAAATTAAATAAGTACGTCTAGATCCGCTTAGACGCCCGTCTAAATCGCAACTCTCGCTCAAACAGATGCATTAGCCGCATCACCTATCGCACTAAATGCACTGCAAAAAGCACAATTTTCTTGGTCACTTTCCCTAGCGTTAACGTTTGCAGCTTTACAAACACAAAAATTACTCTCTAGTTCATCAAACAAATAAAAAAGTTACAGAAAAAATAACAACAGCCATGCTTTTTCTTATTCTGTCATACATTCTTCTTTTATCACATAGTTTTGCTAGTCATTTTTCCTTCCATCTACTCGCATTCAAACCAATACACACATCCTCCACGTCAATCATCTTGCCTGGGACTCCTACTCCTACTCCTACCTCTCGCATCGCCACCGTCGGAAAGCGGGGCCCAAATGCTTTGACTTCTCTCGCCTCCGTTTTCCCAGGTTCGTTGCCTTACGCTCCTGTCATTCGTATCCCCTCCGTCAGAAAACTGGGCCCACACACTCCGAGTCTTTGCCCCTCCGCTAAGTTCCTCGTCGCATCCAGCGACTGTCTTCAGCAGCTCTGACTGCAGCAGCGGGCAGTTTTCCTTGAGATACTCAAAACCATCCGATTCCATGACGGCTGCATCAAACATGTCAATCAGAAAGTGTAGAAATCATAAGTGAGCACAGAGAATTAGGACACTGGCATGTAAAGTGCAATAGAAACGACAGGCACCATTCTCGATTCCCAGGTTTTCGGTAACTGCAGGATCCCCAAATTTTGATCGTAAGAACTCACTTGTAATCTAAGCTTAAGATTTTGATATTTGTATAACTAAATAAATTGACAACGAAATACTAAAGTGAATGCACAATCGTACTGCAGATTCATCACAAACACAGAGAGGAGGGGAAGGGTGGGGAGAACAGAGTGGTTGATGGCTCTACTTCATAAAGCAAACAGCAAAAGCATATCATCCTTGTTTTGGGAAAATAATGCCTACTGTTTGTAATTTCACTCCCACAATATGTACTTTCAAAAGTAAAAGCATAAGCAATCAAGGCAGCAAAAGCATATCATTATTGGTTATATGCAATTTGACTCCCACAATCTGTATGTTAGACTCACTGTTATACGGCAGGTCCCACTTGCATGTTGTTTGATTGCTCATACAAAACCTCAATTAGTTTTGGCGAGCAACATAAACCTAACCAGGAACTACAAGTTATCCCAGATATGAAACACTTAAAGCTGCTAGAGAAATCAGAAAGCTCGAAATTGAGTCAGAATCAGATAGGTTCCCTACTCCTACCATCCTCAATCTGTCCTTTTGCTATTGGGTAAAAGGGTCTGCGTGAAGTTGGAAGATAAGTACCCCTTATGTTTGTTATGCACTATTTGATTGGGTCAATCAGCTGCTTTCGTGTATTTGCATAGGGGCAGATGGAGAATCGTGATGGCAATGGAAACAAATCTTTTTTATTTTCCAGGAAAATAATAATATTATCGCAAAGAGAGAAAACTACAGAGGACCAGTATATACACAAAAGGCACTTAAAAAGCAGCTGCTTTCCAATTTGAAAAGTTTGTAGAGAAGAAGTATCCCTAAACTTGAAAGAAGTAGACCAGTTTGTAGAGAATGAATTGGTTCTTCAAATTCATTCATATTACTACGAAACTCAAAATCCCAACTCAATAGAAACTGAGAAGGAATAACATACACCCTAGCTATGGAGAAATTGAGATGCTGTGCTAGACTGTATAGTCTAGGAACAAAAAGGCATAAGGCATTTTCCAGCACCTACCTCTGTTCCCAAAACCTGACCCTTTCATCATTACCCACCAAAATTGGAAGCAAGAAGAAAAACGAGTTAATCCCTCGAGAAATGTCTTTCCATGGGCTCCGACTTGATCCCTTAATGACTAGACTGGAATCCCAGCAGCTGCACTCCCTAATTATTTCTGATAACAGTATACAGTATACCAAAAGGACACACACACAACTTATCCTGATTCAAACCCCTTACCTACCCCTTACATAAAGTAAGAACCATGAGAACAGAAAATTAAACAGGGAGGACATACCAACTAGGTTTTCAGCAGCAAACTTTAGGCATACAGACTTTAGATCCATAGCACGATAACGGTCGGCCAAGGCCAGAATAATGGCAACAGAATTAACAGACATAATCTTGCAGAGAACAGATTCACACATCAGTCTGAGTCGAGGTAAGCCATATTTGTCTGATGCAGCTAGCAACTTCGCAGCTAATCCATCAGATAGAGATGACATGCACAGTGAACTTGCATCTGACAACTCTTCATCTTCAATAAGGTTATCCGTGTATATGAAGTGTAGCAATGCCTGCTCAGACAGCACAAAAGACATTAGATAGGAAAGCAGGATGAACTTTGTTCATAGGAAGCAAACCACCTAGGATAAACTGGTATTATATTATTTCCAAATGCCAAATGACATACTACAACAAATACAACTCAATCTTACAAAAGCATAATTTTAAAGGAAAAGAAATGGTTGAGAAGCGTTACCTTAAAGACCTTGGGATCCATATCTGTAACAACTATATCATGATTCTCTTCTTCCGTTCCATCAAAAAATTCTTTTTCAAATAAAGGAGATCTAGCTGCCAATACTAGCTTGTGAGCATGAAACCTTTCACCACACACATTAAATGTAACATCTGAACCTTCCTCATTCTCCAAAAGCATACCAAAATGATCCCCAATATCAGAATCGGGGACATGTATTGAGTGCAATCTTGAACTATCTATTGCAGAAACCACAACACCAACAGTGCAATTGATTTTCAAGCAATCATCCTTGAGGAAACTAGATGATTCGAGCAGCGTCCTTCTGAAAAATCGTTTGTAGCCCCTAAAACCCAAGTGCAAATAAGTTTACTTTAAAATGTATAAACAATACGGAGTTCAAATAGCATTACATAAAATCTACATATCAAATCTGTTAGTAGTCAAATACCATCCATTTCTAAGACAAAAACACAATTGATTACAAATAGCAATCCTGCCACGCCTACCAGTACCAAAGTAGCTATTCAAAATCCTATTCCCAATCTAACAAACTGCCAGTCTCATCGAAGAACTGCAAGAATTCATTCATTCACAACATGCATAAACTCATTTCCAATTAAGTAAAGCATGGAATTAGCGAAAAACTGCGAAAAAAATATTCATTAATAACATAAGTAAACTAATTTCCAATTGTATACAGCATAGAATTAACGAAAAATTGCGAAACACATTCATTCACAACATACACAAACTCATTTCCAATTAAGTAAAGCATCGAATTAGCGAAAAATTTCGAAGAATTGAAATGAACCCAGAACAAGAAACCAGCAAAGTGAAATTACCCACCACATGCTGCCCCTGTACTTGAGGGTGTAAGGCCCGCTTTCGAGGGATCGATCGAAATGGCTATGGACCTTGTGCTTGCCATTAGGACCCTGATCAACGAGAGTCAATTCGAAGAGAGCTCGAACGTCGGTGCCCTCGGAGGCGAGGGCAATGAAGACGGAGACGTAGGCGGAGTTATCCTCAGGGTTTTTACCATCAGGGTAAAAATAGATGGCCCATTGAAACCCTCCGACGGTGAAATTCTCACTGGCAATGTGCTTTCCGACCCCAATTCCTTTGGCCAAGGAATACCCTTTGATGATGAAGTTGTGGGACCCATTAACGGTTTCCGTCACGAAGCGCGAGCTCGACGGCGACGCCAGAGACCGGCCGTTCTTCTGCCTGCCGGATATCATCTGTTTCCGAATTGGGGATTGCAAGCTCGAAATCTGCAACTTCACAATTCCAGCAGTAACAAAAGTAGGTCAAAAGCTTTTGACTGGAGAATTTGATTGATTTTTTTTCCTAAGATTTCTTGCAATTTCTGAGATTTTTTGTTCTTTTGGGTGTGTGGTTTTGGCGGTATTGATGGATTTCACCTGAGAAATTGGGATTGTGTTTTGGCTTGAGAAAGAAGCCGATTTGGTATGTTTCTCAAAGTTTCCTTTTTCCATTTTAATTTCTTTTTATTTTTTAATACGCGGGTAAAAACAATTTCGTTCCACTATGATAAGTGATGAAATCTTCTGCACCTAAAATGATCTCTCGTAATTCTATTTGGAAAAAGATCTTCGTTGGATCTATTTTTTAGTGAATTTGAAGATTTTGTAATTGTAATTGTTTATCGTATATCGTGCGATCAGAAATGACTTAAAATTTTAAATTATATAAATAAGATAGAGAATATTGCTAATAATTGAATAATTCATTCATAGAGATAATAGACACAATTCACATGGATATAGTAAATCTTGCTTGGGTTGCTTTACTAGACTGACGATCTTACCAGTTTTGTTCGTAACAAAGGTCGATGCTACCACATCGAACCTATTGTTGGAGAAGAAAATCAATTTATTGCTTATGTAGCTTAATCCTTGGACCTTTTGAAGATTATTTGGTTACATCACTTGAGGTAGTGAGCAAAAATTTTCCCAATTAAATTTGGGGTGTGCTATCCACACACCTCATTTTACTTCTTACACACTCTTTGATAATTTATGTCCGTTGATCTTCTTCAATTCATCCAATCCGACGGCCGAAAATTAAAAAGATGTGTGAGAAGTAAAATGAGGCATGTGAATATCACATGCCTTAAATTTAATAGTCAATGTAACTTAGTCCACCTTATGTTATCATTAATTTATCAATCTAGCCACTTAATAATACGGCCGAATTATATTTTTCCTCAATTACAAGTGAAAAATCTTAATTTCGAATCTTAAATGTAAAAATTCGCAACCAATTTATTAGGCATGGTTTTCGTGTTCGTTTTCAGTTTCTTTAAGTATTTTATCTGCATCAGAAAACTTCTTGTAGCAATATCATGCACCTTAATTGGGTCTCACTCCTCTTTTCGTAATCCCAATAACTTGTAGGGTGCATTTTTTCTCATCACTCTTAAGCAATGGTAATGTTCATCATTTTATTTATTTACGTTGTATAAGTTTAATTTTGAGATATTTATCCACAACACAAATTTTAAATTTTAAGTTCATATAACGGAGATACATAAGGTGCAACACCATCACCAAGGCCGGTTAGAAAAATATTTCCAATTTTGAGATCACAAGCGTGCATGGGGAGTCTTTCCCTCTCCACATGAAAGAAACATCCTACAATGATGCTCATTACCCTATTTATTTAAATTTTAAGATTAAATTTCGAGATATGAGTAATGAATAGACACAAATATCAAAATTTAAACTCATCTAACGTCATTAATAGGGTGATGAGCATTACCACTATTTGAAGGTGGTGTGCAAAAATGCACCCCTCAAAATTAACGCATGCACTTTATTTTGATGATACTAGAAAGGTTTACATCGACTAATGAGATATTTTAACTCCATTAACTAAATTAATCTCGGAATTTCGACTAAAAGGGTGAATGCTCTAAAATAATTCATTAATCTTTCTTTTCTTTTATACAAGTGACATTACGGAGGGGAAATCAAACTCAGGACCTCGACTAAATAGGTGAACACTCTTCACCAACTGAGCTACAAGCCCTTACACGTCGAACAATTATTCATTTCAAGTAATTCCACGTGCAAGGAACTTGTGCTAGTCTATTTACTGCGCTTCTCCATTCAACTAAACTCCTGCCAAACAAGAAAGACCCCAAAGCTTCAAGCGCAGACGGAAGGCCGCGAGCATGATCCAACACAAGCTCGCACAGCTCTACATACTGCTCCTCCGGCGGATGGCCTTGCTTAAACGCTTTCCAACAAAAAAGGCGAAGCGCTTCTTCGTGATTCAACGCCTGTGCCCTATAAATCCTGTCAACACGGTATCTGTTCAGCAAGTTTTCATCCCTGGTTGTTACAATGATTCTACTTCCTGCGCCAAACCAATCGCGGCTCCCAGCCAAGGCTTCTAACTGTTCTAACCGATCCACGCCATCAAGAACGAGAAGAACCTTCTTATAGCGCAGTCTGTTCCGGATTGCATTGACTCCTCTATGTACATTCCATATCTTAATACTCTTATCCATGAGGATTTCCGAAATAAGTTGTTCCTGTAAAGGAACTAGGCCTTGTTTTTCATAAACTTCTTTTATGTTAGCAAGGAAGCTGCTGCCGTTGAACTGACCAGATACCCTGTCGTAAACAACTTGAGCAATTGTCGTCTTGCCTATACCTTTCTCCCCGTAAATTCCTATAATGCGAACATCGTTCACCCCCATATCCAAGCAGAGATTCATTTCCTCCACTCGGGAATCGATTCCAAATAAATCCTCGGGCACGCTTGAAAGCTTTTGGCTCAATTGATTTGATATCTCTTTGACAATCTCTTGGATAACTTTTGCCTCGTGCCTGCAAAACAGACAGCAAGAACTTTGTGTGTGAGGACTGAGGAGTCAACAATAAGGCATAAACACACAGATACGTAGTATAGTTTAGTTTCTTCACTGAGACTGAAAATTTGATTGAAAGAAGTGAGCCACGATTTCAAGCATCATGTAAAAAATGCACTCTGATTCCGTATAGAGCAGCACATTACTCACTTGAGAGCAACTTAGCTACGTAATTTCCTTGAAATTACGTAATGCAAAGAAAGCAGGATCCAAATTCAAAATGAAATCTAGCATTCACATTTCGTGTCCGCTAAGTAAATGAAACAGTCTTGGTTATACTGACATACAGTGAAAAATATACACAGCTCGAGTAACTTAAAAGCTCCAAATGCTGTTTTCAAAAACTCAAGTCTGATTTTTTCTCAAATATCACATAGAAAACATGACTCGATCCTCGAAAAGGACGGACTTATATGCACAATTCGAAAGAAATCTCTGTTCCGGTTATCTAAAATTTGATAACTGAATACAATTTCCTCTTTTTTCAACCTATTTATGTAAAGGGTAAACAATGCCAAACTTTATCCTATAGTAGGTGTGCTGCGTCTGCTCAGAATTTCCATTCGGCAACACTGTCTAAGTAGTTACCTTATTTATGTGCTAAACCATAGGAGGAGTCAATCATAATTATGCATTGAACACAATCCAAATATCGTTATCTATGTGAGTTGAATATGAAACCTCGCTCTTAATGAGTACCATTAAGTACTACCGTACTAGACCCAGGTGTTAGTGACGATTAATCAGTCTTTTTTTCTTCTAAAAAGAGGACCGGCTAGTGGCCGAAAAGACTTATAGAGGCATTTCAGCCTTCCTTGATCACTAACGTATGATTCACTAGCGCCAAAAATCGAATATAGGCTGTGCCAACGCCAGGCGTTTCAACTTAACTAACAAATATAGTAGACCACAATTAAATTAACTAATTTTAATCTTTTTTATGCCAATTAGTGTGGGATTAGGCGAGCGGAACTACGTATAAGTAATTAAATTGGTTGCTGACAACTTACTTGTTATACAAATCCCACCCAGAGAGGCTGGCTGCATCTCTCAATGCACCTCTCCAACTCTCCACCTTGTCCATGAAATCCTCCTCATGCTTCCTGAACGCCTTCTCAAAATACTCCCCCCTCTGCTTCCTCACATCCGACGGATCCACATCGTAGAACACCGGAAAAACGATCTGGCCCGTCGATTTCATGCACCGGAGGATCTCCACGAGCTCGTCCAAGCACCGCGCCGAGGCGGCGTAGTTTTTCGAGAAGACCACGATCGAAAACCTTGATTCTCCGATCGACTTGAAGACCTCGGAGGAAACGGGCTTTCCTCTCTCGAGTGCCTGATCGTACCGGAAGGCGATGATCCCCTTCTGGTCTAGGGCGGCGCAGAGGTGGTCGGTGAAGTTACGGCCGGTGTCTTCGCCGCGGAAGTTGACGAACACGTCGTAGATCCACCCTTCGTTTTCGTTCTCCATTTCTTGAAATTCAGTAGCTCTCTGAGATTTTTGAGATTCGAATTCGATGGAGGTTTGGCTGTGCTTGTTGACTTATATTGACTTTGTTCTGCCGCGTTGGGAATTTGGAAACTCCTTGGAATTCTCGTGGAAGATGGAGGGAAGGAGGAGAGGCATCGCCAGGCAAAAGTGGAAACTCAGCTTCTTTCGTAAGCAAACGTGTGGGAAGCGCGCGTGCGGTTATATCATCCTCGGATGCGGTCCGGTTTGATGCGGTTTGACATTAAAAACATTTAGCGAGTTGATTTGGTTCGATTTTGATCAATATCAATAAAAAAACTGTGACATCCCACATCGCCCAGGGGAGTGATCCTTAAATGTATATTCCCATCCTTACCTAACGCGAGGCCTTTTGGGAGCTCACTGGTTTCGGGTTCCTTAGGAACTCTGAAGTTAAGCGAGAAGGGGGTTAGAGCAATCCCATGATGGGTGACCCACTGGGAAGTTGCTCGTGAGTTCCCAAAAACAAAACCGTGAGGGAATGGTAAGCCCAAAGTGGACAATATCGTGCTACGGTAGTGGAGCGGGCCCGGGAAGTGATCCGCCCCGGGCCGGGATGTGATAATTTGGTATCAGAGCCTAACCCTGGCCATGGTGTGCCGACGAGGACGTCGGGCCCCTAAGGGGGGTGGATTGTGACATCCCACATCGCCCAGGGGAGTGATCCTTATCTGTATATTCCCATCTCTACCTAGCACGAGGCCTTTTGAGAGCTCACTGGCTTCGGGTTCCGTAGGAACTCTGAAGTTAAGCGAGAAGGGGGCTAGAGCAATCCCATGATGGGTGACCCACTGGGAAGTTGCTCTACGAAGTTAAGCGAGAAGGGGGCTAGAGCAATCCCATGATGGATGACCCACTGGGAAGTTGCTCGTGAGTTCCCAAAAACAAAACCGTGAGGGAATGGTAAGCCCAAAGCGGACAATATCGTGCTACGGTGGTGAAGCGGGCCCGGGAAGTGATCCGTCCCGGGCCGGGATGTGACAATTGGTATCAAAGCCAATCCTTGGTCGGAAATGTGCCGACGAGGACGTCGGACCCCTAAGGGGGGTGGATTGTGACATCCCACATCGCCCAGGGGAGTGATCCTTAAATGTATATTCCCATCCTTACCTAACGCGAGGCCTTTTGGGAGCTCACTGGCTTCGGGTTCCTTAGGAACTCCGAAGTTAAGCGAGAAGGGGGCTAGAGCAATCCCATGATGGGTGACCCACTGGGAAGTTGCTCGTGAGTTCCCAAAAACAAAACCGTGAGGGAATGGTAAGCCCAAAGCGGACAATATCGTGCTACGGTAGTGGAGCGGGCCCGGGAAGTGATCCGCCCCGAGCCGGGATGTGACAAATTGGTGAATTGTTGTATCCCATATCGCCCGTGAGGGCGTGGTCTTTGGGCCTTATATTTCCATGCCCAGAGCTTTAACTTCAAGGAGGCCTTTTGGGGCTACGGCCTGCAAGAACAAAACCGTGCGGTAGCTGGGTGGCTGCGACATAGTCCAGGCCCAGAATGCCAAAGCGGACAATATCCGAGAGGTTGGAGTCTGCGATGTGACAATTTGGTATCAGAGCCAGACTCACGATCGTGGTGTGCCGACGAGGACGTCAGGCTCCCTAAGAGGGGTGGATTGTTGTATCCCACATCGCCCGTGAGGGCGTGGTCTTTGGGCCTTATATTTCCATGCCCAGAGTTTTAACTTCAAGGAGGCCTTTTGGGGCTACGGCCTGCAAGAACAAAACCGTGCGGTAGCTGGGTGGCTGCGACATAGTCCAGGCCCAGAATGCCAAAGCGGACAATATCCGAGAGGTTGGAGTCTGGGATGTGACAAAAACATTCAACGTTTCATGAATTTTAACTTTCCAACATTCTAATTTGATCAAAAGAATAAGTTTTTCAGAACACAAAAATTCATGCTAGTGTGCTAGCAAATAATTTTGTTAGTTACAATGTCATGTAAACATAAAATACAAACAAATCTCCAATTGATAATAGTCATAAAACTTATAACGTGATAACGTTAATAATATGTTAACATGTGTAAAATAAATAAACTAATAACTAAAATATATATAATCAGTTCGGCTTAATTTTAGTGGGTTTCAAAGGTAAGAAAACCGAATAAAAATAAATAAATCTGTTCGGTTTGATTTTTAAATTGTTTAACTTTTGTCTGGTCAAAATCAAACCAAACTGATCAAATGGTTCAAATTGGTCGGTTTGGTCAATTTAGTCGTTTCAGTCAGTTTGATGCTCATTCCTACCTTCATCTCATTTTAGTTTAGATGAGGATCCCTTGTAACGAAAAACGGAAACTGTTTAGTACTACGGTGTAATTGTATTATTTTCTCGCTTTCAAAGAGTTTGAACCAAATCATAGAATATGGACATTAGACACCCAAATATTTATAAATTAGTCCGCAGAAATCCTTGACTCTAACTGCAGATCATGATCAACCATTCCATCATCTCATTGTATTTGCATCTCCCATTTCTCATCAGCGGTTTCATGGCGGCAGTAAAAGAATTCGAAGCGGCAGCGGCGGAGACGGCAGCACAGAACTAGAACACGAAGAACGGGGAAGTGAACTTCTGTTACCCAGAAGTTACTTGGATCTGTATTACTGCTTGCTGGGAAGCCCTAGTACGGACGACTGAAGAACAGGAATACCGCATACTTTATGACAGAACAGACACACATTAACTTTAGCAATAACTTGACAGACAAGGAACCCGGGAAAAGCAAAGTTGCCAAAGAATCAAAAGTAGCAATCCAACCAGAAAGGCTCTGAAGAATTTGACTGCATTTCCAATCATCGGATTGACTTTCCCGCTTTCCCGGCGTTCGACTTCATCATAACACTCGTAGATATCACGACTTTGTCCAGTTATTATGGCACCTCTTAGTCCTACTGATGATTCATCAAAATCAGCACGGAATATCTCCTCCATGTCTTGCTCGTATACCAGACGGAGCCCACACATTTTCACCTCTAAGCCAGGGACACTGGACTTGAACGAAGCCTGAATGTGTCTACATTTCCACCACTCAAATGCACTCTCTGGAAACCCGTTGCGCGTCAGGTAGCACAGCCAAAGGTGATCTGACTCGATCCATATGTCTTTGGTGAAGGGAAAAACAATGCCAGGGCTCATTGTACCTTTGTCAGTATCCAACTCACACCGAATCTTTGGATCATCTGTTGAATTCAAATCTACACGGCGGATGGTTGCATTCTCGCAGACTCCGAAAACAGCAGATACGGCAACTCCCTTGAACTTACTACTGCACCAATGTGGACGTACCTCGATACTTAATGAAGTGCCCACACTCTGATGTGTGAACCATGTTGGTATTTCACTTCCAGGAATAGCACTACTGAATCCAGCAAATGGTTCCTGTACAACAATAGGTACAACTTTTATCACATGTTTACTTTGCAGCAATATGTATGCGAGGTATGAGTATCATTCTCATCCGGACATATCATTCGTTTACTAACTCATAAGAATGAAAAAGAAGGTTCCTTGTTAAAATTACGTATGCCAATCAGGTACTGATGAACTGCCTACCCTGCCTTGTTCATCCCATACCTTAAGAATCATGTGAAGTGTGTGTGTGTGTGTGTGTGTGTGTGAGAGAGAGAGAGAGAGACAGAGACAGAGACAGAGAAACCTGAGAATCAGCTTTCATTGATGATTGAAGATACTTTCTGAGCATGAGAAAGGTCAGGTTAATGCCTTCATTCCCTGCCAATCTATAGCAGTTAATAAAACTGAACCCCGCCCACACCGAACTGCCTGCAGACAATGGATTTGAAAACGTTTCCAGTGACAAACAATCTTGCGCCATTAGTTCTCTTACACTCGATGGAATGTCTGGCAATAATTGAAGCCTCTTGCAACCATTTAAGTTCAGTTCTGTAAGCTTTGTAAGTTGACTGATGCTTGCAGGTAAACTATCGAAGTTGTTTCTATTCAGATTTAGCTTCACCAATGAGCTTAAGCAGCCAAGATCCGAGGGAAGTATTCCTTCTGATAGATTGCAGTCGCTTAGATCAAGTTCCGTTAATGAATGTAAGCTTGACAAACACGGAACCAGAAACCCCATAGAATCTTGACGTCTTCTCATGACCAATGTGGACCAAAGGGATGAAATCCACGGAGTAGATGGCAGTCCATTACATCCGCGGAAAGATAATAACTTAAGGTTCTTCAAGAGTTCAACAGAGGGTGGTGCTTCTCTTATAGCTGTTCCACCAATATCAAGATCCTCTAATGATTCTAAATGCCCCAAGTTATCAGGCAGTTTTTCAAGTTTTGAGCAACCAGATAATGCAAGAACTTTAAGAGACTCCAACGAACAAATGGAGCTCGGAAGATTCACAAGGCCTTTACAGTCTCTCATACTTAAATATACAAGGCTGGGTAGATGGTCAATTGTTGAGGGAAGTTCTCGTATAGCTGTACCATCTAACGACAGTTTGAACAAGTGTTCCATATTTCCAACAATCTTAGGGAACTTTTTGAGTTTTGTGCAACCAGAAAGAACAAAAATTCTGAGGGACTTCAGTTCTATGGAGCTTGGAAGACTTCGAAGACTTTTACAATCTTTCAGATTCAACAAAACAAGTCTTTTAAGCCCTGTGATGGACGGGTGAATATCAGATAAACTTGTACAACCTTCGAGGATCAGCCTCTCAAGGTTTGGGACTTCACTAAAATCCGGGGTCTTGATGAGACTTTGAGAGTAACTTAGCTTAATGATTTTCAACTTCTCCAGAGGCTTCTATACATCCAGAAGAAAGGGAAAAAAAAAAAAAGCGAAAAGGAAGAGAAATTAAATTAGCATTTACTGATTTGCAGGCTTTTTGATGAAATCACATGTATAACAATCCACAGTACCTTTATAACTTTCCAGAGTTCTTCAATGCGGCTATTACACAAGCTAAGTTCGAAAAGTTTTTCTGGTCGGAAATTTGATGGGAGAGATCTTGAAGGATATCCGTGCCATTTGAGAACTCTTAACTCATTCGAGAGATATGTAAGCTCTTCGGAAAGGTGCACATTACCTAATTTGAGCATCCGCAGTTTGTTCATTTTAGAGAAGGCCTCAGTGCTCGTGTGAACCTCCTCGTCTGCACGTGAAGTTAGGACTAAGCCTTCAATGACTTCGGTACCCTAATTAACAAGAGAAAACATCAAGACAACTGCATGATATAGCAGACTAAGTAGAACAGATTATAGTTTTGCTTAGTCGTATGTTAGTATCTGAATTCAAACTGCACCAAATCTCTTACCTTATTATTCACTAGTACATCATAGACATCCTCGAAAAGCCACAACCTGCTGCGTTTTCCCGGCTCGCTACGAGATTCTTGGCGAACAATTTCCCAACCCATCTCTTGTAGTAAATCATGCATACATAACATGTTATACGAAACACTTATGAGAGACTTATCACTTAATACTCTTATTCCAATATCTGAATGAAAGCCAAAGCTGTCAAGTATCTTTGTTACTCGAGCTTTGTTCTTCCACTTAAAGAAACAAGCGATATCTAGGAACATGTTTCTCTCCATCTCCTCTAGTCCTTCAAAGCTTATTCTAAGTATATCGAAAACTGTTATGTTGGGAACTTCTTTTAGTTTATCCAATGCAGTTTTCCACTCAGATACATTCCTGCGAAACAGAAAGGACCCCAAAACTTCAAGCGCCAATGGAAGACCATTAGCATAATTTAAAACAAGGTAGGAGAGGTCTAGATATTCTTTTTCCGGATGGTCTTTTTTAAATGCTTTCCAACTAAAGAGCTCAAGAGATTCATTTTGATTCAATTCCTTAGCCTTGTATATTTGATCCACTCCATGGCGAAGAAGCAAATGCTCATCTCTAGTTGTTATGATGATTCTACTCCCCAAACCAAACCAATCATGTTTTCCTGCTAACTTTTCTAGCTGTTCTGATTGATCCACGTCATCAAGAATAAGAAGAACCCTTCTATGCCGCAGTCTGTGTCTTATTACACTGGAACCTTTGAAGACATCCCATACATTTACATTTGTTTCCATCAGGATTTCGGAAATCATTTGTCTCTGTAAAGAAACTAGTCCACGCTTTTCGGAAACCTCTCTGACATTAGAAAGAAAGCTGCTACCATCAAATTGGCCCCAGATTCTGTCATACAGAACGCGAGCAATAGTTGTCTTACCTATTCCTCCCATCCCGCAGATCCCTATAATGCGAACATCATCTAACTCTGTACCTAAGTACGTATTTATTTCCTCCAGACGAGATTCTATTCCAACGAGTTCCTTGGAAACTTGTGAGAATGTGTCACTCAGTTTACTAAATATTTCTTGAGAAATTTCACGGATAACTTCTGACTCGTGCCTGCAGGACAAGACATTCTATGTTTTAAGCAAGCAGTAAGCACAAATCAATGAGTGAAAATATTCCGAAGGGCAAAACCAAAAGCTTGATTACCTATCTTGTACATGCCATCCAGAGAGATTGGCTATCTCCGTCGTTGCAGCCCTCCATCTCTGCACCTTCTCTACATTTCCCTTGAAAGATTCTTCGTGAGTAGCAAACGCTTTCCCAAAACTCCCTGTTTGTTTGCGCACCACAGACGGATCCACATCATAAAAAACAGGAAAAACTGTTTGTCCCAGTTCCTTCATGCATTCGCAAATCTTACTAAGCTCATCCAAACACCATGCTGAAGAAGCATAGTTTCGCGAGAAAACAACTACCGCAAACCTTGATTCTTCGATTGCTTTGAGGAGTTCCGGGGCAATGGATTTTCCTCTCCCAAGTTTGAGGTCGTCTCTGAATGTCATGATTCCCTTGAGGTCCAAAGCAGCATACAGATGGTCAGTGAAGTTCTTGCGAGTGTCTTCGCCTCTGAAACTAAGGAAGACATCATATGTGCATTGTGTTGGATGCGTTTGTATGCTACTGGAAGCCATTCGGAACTTAAGAGCTTCTCGGATTCAAGCTAACGGAGACAAATCAGACAACATTGACGGAAAGTTTCTTGTCAATCACAACTCTTGGATCAGTGTAATATGCAGGTGAATTTCAACTTTGGGAATCCCTGTGAAAGTGGAAAATAATAGTGATGAGAAATGCCCAGGCAAACCATTAAAGAGTTTATACAATATTTTGTAAAAGAAGCAACCCTAAACCAACAAGGCTTCCCACTTTCTGCAGGCCGGAAAACATCTACCGTATGCAGCCTTACCCGTGCTTCGCAAAGAAGCTGTTTCCACGACTCGAGCCTGTGACATTTTGGTCACAAATGAGCAACTTTCCGTTACGCCAATCCTCACGTAAAGTGGGAAATTAATCTTTTAATTTTTTGTTAAATCATGTCACTAATACACAACTTAACTATGGATATAATAATTCAGATGGTTCAAGTTGTCAAAAACTTAATTGAATGTGTGTTCTCAGGTTTTTTGTTTTGTTTTGTTCTTTTTCCTTTTTAATTTGGCAATCTCTTCATCATGATTCATATACACACAAATAATGCAACAAATTCACATACCAGTTACGTCGAACAGCAGCAAAGCAAAGCAAGGGCCTCTCCTCTGCAGCTTCTGCTTCTGCTTCTAGAGAGAGAGAGAGAGAGAGAAAGTAGAGAGAGAAACCAGTGAAATCCCAGCACTTCCTAGTTCTTTGTATTTGCTTCACTTCATGGTAAAGTTGTACAGAACCAACGCCAAAAATAATAAAAAATAAAAAACGTTCGAAAAGTATTAGGATAGGATGGAAATCCAGGAGTATGAATGATTTGGCCTAATCGTAGAAGGCCACGTCGTTTAAGAAATAGAATTAGGGGGTTTATCATTACTATTACATATTTGCCCTCTAAACTTTTGGGTTTTTACCAGTTTGGGCCCTTACCCCTTTTTTCATCCCATATTGATCTAAACTTTTGAAAATGCACTTAATTGGGATAGACAGTGAATTTCGTTACATAAGTTCAAAAAATGACATATAAGATTTTTTGAAGGTAATTTGGGTAACTTGTCTACTGTGATCAAAATGTCCGTCTGTGATATTATTAAGAAACAAATTATTATAATTTCAAACAGACGGATCAAAAACTCACATCACTATTATACATTCGCGACTTGCACTTTTGCTGAAACAACAATGAGGGGATTGAGAGAAAGATAGGTTTTACAATGAGGGGATTGAGAGAAAGATAGGTTTTCTTCATGAATAATTCATTTTCTATTTTAACCTGTACAAAATTTGAAAGTTTTCATTCATCAAGTACATTGAGTCTAGTCAGTGATCTAATCCAATCCAATCTTAGACACCAAATGAAGCCTACAATTTCAAGTTGAGAACACCCTACAATGATGATCTTTAGTTTCTGTTTTCGTTTGTGGGGATGCGTAGTAAAGTTTGTTTGGAAATGCTTTTAAAATTGTTGAAAGTCATGCTCATAAAAATATTTTTGGAACTAATCCTTAGTAAAAATGCAAGTAAATAAAAAAAAACATTTAAAATGTTTCTTTTTATATGCTTCTTACAGGAATTACACTTTCAGTGCTCTTAAAACTAAAAGACATTTTCGCTATAAAAACACTTCAAAGCAAGCCAGTAATCGTTTCCATGGTCTTTGGGATATTTGAACTTGTTATTATTGTTGCTATGCTTTGCCATACAAAATTTTGCTCAAAACAGTTGAACTACAAAACCTTCGAATGAGAGAAATTGCAAAAGAAACATCAAAATTGAGCATTCAAATAACATATTTGATCTGTCTTGCTGCCTATTCAGAACACTGGCATATACATTGACAACACATTCAGAAACTACCATTCTTATTATCATAGAATCCTGGCTCAGATTCACAAGAATCACGAAGCAGAACCAGTTTCTTCCTCTCTCAAACGGCATCCTTCGCCGCCAAACCACATTTCCCCCCACCGAAGTGAAATATACCCACAAAATTGCAAAAAAGAAGATGAAAACTCACAGTTGCATTCCATCAGCTTGTCTTCCACGACCATTACAAGATCAAAAGATATGGGTCGAACAACATGTAAACATGTTAGCTGAGAAGGGATATAACGCCGGAAGCCATTTTTCTTAATAAGGAGCAACCAGAATCCAACGACCGCAATTATTTAGAGTCTTTGTCTTTAGACTTCTTTTGTTCAGAAACCCTTGCTCCCGTGATCTTACAAACAGGCTCATCCTTTGACTGGAGAAGCTTGAGATCTGGATGAACTTTGAGATCTCCCATTACTATCTTTTGGTTAACATCCAACTCGCTCAGATCCACATCAATATATGGAGGAATCACATCAGCAGGACAAAGGAACTTTACGGTCCTCTTGATCGTATTTAGACAACCATCTGCCAAATTGTCAAATGTCACGGTTTAACTTAACTTGATAAGATCATCAAAGCAATATGAATAACAATGCAAACTGATTGAAAGTAACCAAAACAGCAAACTTGATTCTAAGTACAACAAAAACCATAAAGTACGACCCTTCACGTACTAAATTTACAGTACATAATATATATCTTAGAATATGAAAAGGAAGCCATTATCAAATTTTCGTCTCCCTCTATAATTGAACCTCTAATTTACCTCACCCGCAAACTAATTTGCAACTAACCTTCATGTCCATGATTTTGAAAATGATTATACATAACACAGAAAGCAATCTACCAAAATCAATACGAAGAACCACCTTCAAAAATTTAGACGCACTCAACTCTTGGAAATGGATGGTGAAAATTGTTTCCATAAAAGCGAAACTTTTTTCTTTTGACCAAATCCTTGTATAATCCCTGACAACTTCCGGGACTTTTCAACCTAATTTTAGTTACGGATTTGAACCAATAACATGCTCCACAACAAAACCTTTGTATGCTCGAACAACGATATTAGGAATTACAGCTGTGAGACCAAAACTTCCAATCATTTCATAATCTCTTGCAAGAAACAATGACTTCCCACATAAATTCTCAAAGCATTTAAGATTTCAGAATGTTCCATATCCACAAAGGCTTGTAATAATCCGGAACTACAATCTAAAATCTGATAATATCTGAATGCTATGTTGTGTTCAAAACAGGCACCTACATTCTTCTTTTCTATATACGTTTAAACATAAAAAATCGAGGAACACAACAACGGAATTATGAGAAAGGAACAGTGGGATATAATCCGAATGAGACCAAGTATCATATTTTGCTAACTACAACAGTTTGTTATATGCACAACAGAATGGTGGCAATGTTGAATCAAAGCATGGCATACACAACAAGAGGATAGAAACAGACAGTGCATGCGAAAATTCGCAACAACGGAATGAAACAAATGAAATCCCATACAACAGATAGAAAAAAGGTGGTTTCTTTTACTTTTCTTCAATCCAGGAGAGACATCGTCTCCTCGAAACACAAGGGGAATCTCCACTTTCAACAAAGCATGAGAAGGAGCCCGTATGAAGGTCACATTCAGCGGTGCGTCCGTCGCAGAGTGCAGATGAATCTAACAAAAAAACACAACATTTGATAAACCCTAACAGCAAATTAAATTAAATTAAATTGGATTAAATTTGTTTAAGTTATTAGAGACTGCAGAGTGTAAGACTACATACCGAGCGAGGCAAAACGCGGACCCGTTCAACGACGTCGTTTTCAGAGTCGAAGTCGGAGCGAACCTCGAGGTCGAAGAGCCTGGAGAGGAAGAAAGAGCGGCCGAGATGACCAACGAGCTTGCGAATCTGGTTGGTCCGCACAGAAACGAGGCGCTTGTTGCCGCCGTGCTGGCCGTCCTCCTGCTCGAAAATGATGCTGGGGACGCGGCCGGCCTTGCGCTCTTTGGCGGCGATGCTCTTGCCGGAGGTGGTGCGTGGGACTGCGAAGATGGTCTCGGCGTACTTCGGGTCGGGTATCGGGAAGGATGTGGAGGATTCGAGGTCGCGGTCGAGTTCGGGGTCCGGGTGGAGGAGGGCGGCGGCGGATGATTGGGTGTAGCGGCGGAGTTGGACTTGGAGTGCTTGGGTGAGGACGGCGGCGCACTGCCTCTGGAGGAACATTTTGGAGTGGTGGGCCACTGAGGACTGAGGAGAGTGGAGAGGAAATGAAATGTTTGGGGTTTAGGAGGGTTTTTCCGTTGAACCCACAAGCGAGTGGGGATTTACTTTCTGCGGCTGGAGACGTAAAAATAAATAAAAATCAGGAAATCGAAAAAGAAGCAAAACTTTGAGTTATGTCACATCCCAGTCCAAGACGAATCACTTTTCAAGTCCGCTTCATCACCGTAATATGATATTATTTGCTTTGGACTTACCGTTCTCTCACGGTTTTGTTTTTAGGAACTCAAAAGCAACTTCTCAGTGGGTCACCCATCATGGGATTGCTCTCACGTACTACTCGTTTAACTTCGGAGTTCCAATGGAAACCAAAGCCAGTGAGCTCCCAAAATGCCTCGTACTAAGTAGGGATGAGAATATACATATAAGGATCACTCCCCTGGACGATGTGGGATGTCACAATCCACCCCCCTTAGGAGCTCGACGTCCTCGTCGACACACACGCGGCCAGGGTTAAGTTCTGATACCAATTGTCATATCCCGGCTCGCGACGGATCACTTACCGGACCTGCTCCACCACCGTAGCACGATATTATCCACTTTGGGCTTACCATCCCTCACAGTTTTGTTTTTTGGAACTCACGAGCAACTTCCCAGTGGGTCACCCATCATGGGATTACTCTCGACCGCTACTCGCTTAACTTCGGAGTTCCAATGGAAGCCGAAGCCAGTGAGCTCCCAAAAGGCCTCATACTAGGTAGGGATGAGAATATATATATAAGGATCACTCCCCTGGACGATGTGGGATGTCACATATTTTGTGCTTATCATCATAAACCTTCATATAAAAAAATCATTCTTTAAAAATCATCAAAAAATAAACAAAGGCTAAAACCATTTAGTTAATTTATTATAGCAAATACACAGATATAACGGTTCATAATAATTTTATTAATTTCATTTATTTGTTTCTATATAGTTTGATGAACGACCTATTTTTGCATAAACAATCTTTATAGAGTGATTTATAATATAAACAAAAGAACGATTCCAATGAAGATAAAAGCACACTCTCTTGGAGAAAAAAATACATACAGCATCATGAATCCTTTGTATGAGAGGGTAGGGGTTTGCTATTGTTATGCTTTGAAAAAAAATTGTTTTTAGTGTGCTGTGAGAATAAACTCATTTTTGCTGCTTTACGTTTTCAAATTTTTTCACCTAAAATTGTAAAAATAAGCTATTTTTAAATGTTTACCAAATACCTTTTTAAGCTCAACTTTTTTTTTATTCACTTTTTATAAAAATCCCTCGATACCAAACCAGTACCCTATGTCAATCATTACCACTTAAGAAAATCTACTCGATCTGTGCTCCCCACGACATTCTCATGTGTGAAATCATCCCACTCTTTCTTTGTGAACTTCCTTCGGTTCTGCACCTTGTGGAAGGTTGAATATTACTCTTGTTGACTAGGTGCCCTGGAAGATGGGGACATGACACCTGCAACAAACAGAAACAAATAGCATAATTTAAAAAGAAAATCAATAAAAAAAATTTGAAAATTTTGAATTTTAATGATAAGAATAAAATAAAAGGTAAAATGAATAGTATTAGGATTGACTTTTTAGTGTAAAAATATGATTTTTCGTTAAAGTGAACAGTATCGAAATTTTTTTGTTAAAGTTCCTAATTTAAAGTGTACAATGGTACGCTGACCATACACGCCTACACTCTTGCATGATTTATAAAGCTGAAATGGGAATGGATATTCTGCATTGTGACATCTCACATCGTCCAGGGGAGTGATCCTTAAATGTATATTCTCATTCCTACTTAGCGCGAGGTCTTTTGGGAGCTCACTGGTTTCGGGTTCCGTAGGAACTCCGAAGTTAAGCGAGAAGGGGGCTAAAGCAATCCCATGATGGGTGACCCACTGAGAAGTTGCTCGTGAGTTCCCAAAGACAAAACCGTAAGGGAATGGTAAGCCCAAAACAGACAATATCGTGCTATGGTGGTAGAGCGGGCACGGGAAGTGAAGTTAAGTGAGAAGGGGGTTAGAGCAATCCCATGATGAGTAACCCACTGAGAAGTTGCTCGTGAGTTCCAAAAAACAAAACCGTAAGAGAATGGTAAATTCAAAGCGGACAATATCGTGCTACAGTGGTGGAGCGGGTTCGGGAAGTGATCCGTCCCGAACCGGGATGTGACATGCATTTTGCATGTTGACTCAGTATTTTTCTAAATAGGCAGAACAAATAGCCAACACAAACTCTTTATTTTGATGAAAAAATTTAAGATTATTAAGAAATTTTAAAATGACGGAATTTTATTTTTTAGAATTTATGAATTTTCTTATTTGATTAATCTAAAAGAATAATGGAATTGAATACGAAATTTGTTATTTTCAAACTTTCAATCACAGAAATTGAGAAATAACACCTATTTACATAGAATTTAAACTTAGGAATTGGAGGTCCCAAATTCCAAGTATTTTTCCAAACAGAAATTATACATTTCTATGCTTATGAATCCAAAGGGAATTGGTGCATGTCAATTTTATAAATTTTAACTTTTATCTAAATTTCAAATTTATTTTCCTCATTCTAATATAGTGTTAAAGTAAATAACAAAACAACTACGGAGTAGCTGGAACAAGAAGTCAGTCAAAATATGTACAAACGCAACAATAGCTGGTCTCCTTCGGCTGTTCCAATTCTTTTCTTGTGGGCTTGAAGAAAATTTTAATTATGACAGGAACACAAGTGGTACATCATGTGTTTTAATAAGAGTGGTGAAAAATTTTATTTTTTAAGTTATTAACTTTTTAGTACACATATTCTACCATTTGTATAATGACACGTAGTGTACCTTCCCGTGTACCGGTCACACTAAAAAATATCTCGTGGGCTAGAGTCGCTAGACCTGCTAAGAAATTCTAGACGACTTTGTCTACCCTTGACCTGTTTTCCCTTCTACAGCCAAGGACTCCCACTCCCACCATTCGACTGATGACTGCATGGAATAATAGTAACATGTTTTGGAGGAAGATTCTCTCTCCTTCTCTCGTTTCATATTTGAACGGTCACGGTTAAATCGCATCAACATTTTATATTGATTTTTTTATAGAGATAATAAGACAAAAAACAATGTGTAAGAGGAGAGGAAAGAAGGAGATGAGAATAAGAGGGGAGAGAATCCTACTTTATATGTTTTAATGTGACAAAACCCTTTATTAATGACCAAGGTTGCATCCATTCATCTAACTAAAACTTTCTTGGACTGCTGTTGCGAAATTTAAACTACACGAAATCAGTCCAACATAGTTCCAAATTTTATGCTCTCAAGCATACAAATTGTTCGTTAGTATAGAAAGCAAACACTTAATATCGTCTCTTGGAAAATGATTTAATTCGTATCAACTAACTAAATTCCAATTACAACGTTATTTTAATTTAACAAAGATTGATGAATGAAGATTAGTTTGAAAATTGAAACTAATGTAAAAACAAATAACGAAAACAAGAAAGTATGATCAATAGAACTGGATGTGCCAACAAAGAAAGCAATTTATAATTCAATTGAGTAAAACACTAAAACATCCGACTCACAGTAACCAATCATATTTATTTCATGCAACGAATTATTAACAAGCACCCAATCTCACTGATAGTCAAATTTCCCTAATTCATGTAATATCTATGGCATCTAGATTATTACGTATATTCCACCATGCAACCTTCCATGGCATCTGAACTAGTTTAACATAATGCAACTTATTACGATCAGTGAAAATTTATATAAAGACTACACAAATCCTTGAGTATGGCATCTACTACTAGGTAATTGGTGGTATCTATTTGCAAGAAGTTATCACTCAAGTTGAAAACATGGCATCTGCACAACTTGCATCAAATTTACTAAGCGTCAAGATGGTAGCCAATCACCAAGACTAAAACCAAGCATACAAGCACAACAAATGATACTCAATGAAAATTGTAAACTTGAAAATAATACAATTCGGAATTTAAGCATTCATAGTCATTGCTACATCGTAGCTCTAGCTAAAGAAAATTAGTTCCGAAACATAGTTGAAATTGTCACTGAATTCATAATAAGAAAACTGAAAATTAACTTTAGAAATCTCTCTAAAACTCCTTTGCTCTGCCACGCCCTTCTCCCGTCTGCTCTCTGCTTTCTCCCTGCGCTCTTCTCTGCTCTCCACTTCGGCTTCTCTGCTTTCTTTACTCTCCTCTCTCCTTTTTTTTTCCTGCTATCTCTTTCCCTCTCTCCCATGGGCTGCGGCACCCTTCCTCATTTTCTGCCCCTTTTTCTCCTGCTCTAGTGCTTCATTTCTGAAGCTTCTCTGTTGCTTGTCTTCCAGCTTTTCTGCTGCAATTTGCTGCAATAAAAAAGGCAGCAGCAATTGCAGCCAATTAACCTCTAAAAGCCACTGGTGCTTTCACATGAGCCAAATAAACAAACCAACTTAAAAGGCTATTGGGTGGCCCACTATAATTTGACCACCAATCAACAAGATCTCTCATTTTTCTGATTTTGTAGCAGCTTCCAATTTGTCTAGAAATTACACAAAAATCTTAGGAATGTTGCCTTCTTATTAATCAAGTCATAAAAGCACAAATCTCTGAAATTCCTTTCATTTTCGTCCAACTTATCACAAGAAAATGTAACTTTCGGAGTAAATAAATAGTAAAATATGCAATCATCAACTCCCACTCCCAGCATTCGACTGATGACTGCATGGAGTAATAGTAATATGTTTTAATGTGACAAAACCCTTTATTAACGGCCAGGGACGCATCCATTCATCTAACTGAACTTTCTTGGACTGCTAATGTTTACCTTCCAAATACAAAACCCAGCCAGAAATCTAAACTTATTTCGAGAAAAATATAGCTCCATACAATAAGTTAAAAATTATTTCAGCTAAAAACGCTTTCACTTCTGTAATACCAAGAAGTACGCAGGTAAAGAATGTACGACTTACGATTTGAGATGCCATTTCAGACAAGTAATCAACTTGCTGATGATCCAGTAAGAAACCAAAGCGCCCATTGCTAAAGGAGTATCGAGAGTGCTCTGAGAAAATGAAAAGAATCAATAACCAAATATTTTGGCAATTACATCGAATTATAAAACTAACTTTAACATAAGATTACTGAATAACCAATTCAGTCGTAAGTGCCTGTGGGTCCATACGACAAATTTAAATAAAAACAGGTTTGAAGTAACATTGTCCTAATGGTGCCAGGCAATAAATGGTGTTTCTATGATCTAAAACTTGATCCTCAAAGGGACAAGTAATAGACAAGAAACACAATCAAGGTGTACTGCACTTGGCTATGTATATGTCTACTGAGTATTAAGTGTCCAGTAATCTACTAGCTAAATCTTAGGACACAAAGACATGGCCCTATTATCCAACAATTTCAATGATTCTCCTTTGACACATATCGGCTATAAAAAGTCCCTCAAATATTTTTAGCAAGGTACATAATATACCATTACAAATTTCTACCCCACATGGTTTAATTAAGCAGGCAAACATTTGGACTTGAATATCAAGAATACAGCCAAAAGGAATGTGAGAGAACACCTGCAAGATGGAGGTTGTTCCAATGATACGCATAGCCCACTTGACAAATTGTGCTATACCAACATCTACTGTCCCATCTTTTGAGACAACAAACTTCCTCACAATCCAGTACCCTAATGCAGCTCCCGGGAGGATAATTCCCACTAGTAAAAATATAGAGACCTGGCAGAAAAACACGAGAAGCCAAGACAATAAAGTGATCCAAAGAGAAGTTTCCAGAAAAAAAAAAAAAGTGATCCAAAGAGAAAGTATCAGAAGCAGATAATTTGTCTAGATGTTTATGAGAATTTTGCGAATATAAGATTTAGGGAACCAACACTTACTGGGTTATGAATCTCCTCACTTAGTCCAAAAGGGCCAAAACTCAAAAGAATTGAATTTACCATCAGTGAAAACTGATGAACAAGGAAAGATCCTGCTCCAAGCTGTCAAAGGCATATAAATTGAAAGAATTACTTGTACGGTCAATTACATGAGGTTAATAAGTTACCATGAAGCAACAGTAAACTTCAAGACACCAAGTGTTACCACTGATCCACATATGGTAAGATAGAGGACATTTTTCCCCTCAGTTGGCAACAGCTTCATTCCCTGAAAGATTAAAGACAAAAAATGATGCAAAACATTACCTATAAATTTGCAAGCTAAAACTGCAGGTGAAGGATAATGATCACAAAACCCTGTAATTACAATTTGTTTTAGAGGAGATCTGAAATTCATACTACCCAATGAAAAACCAAGAGCATGCAAGTCAAACGAAAATACATCAGAATCACAAAAAAAATTACCTGGAAGAGAATGATTATAATGACCAGAAAAACTCCTATAACCATTGAACTGCTATAATAAAAAGGTACCCAATTGCTGACAATTGGTGCCAACAACAGTAAAGTAAATCCCAGTGCCAGACACAAAAGGCGCCATCTCTGAAAATCTGTACAGACAAAAATAGATAACTATCAAAGCCTGCAAATTGTAGCATAAGCAATTATAATCAGCCACACTTTTATTTTTATCATACCTTCTTCAACAGTTATGGTGACAGGGCCAGGTATTTTGCCAATGAACTTGACATCGACATATCTTTCACCATAAGGCGATATGACAGAGCTCCATAACCCTTTCTGAATATTTTTCCAATCATCCTCTTCGCACTGACATAATCCAAGCGTATTATTCCTGTAAAAAATTCATGAGTGAGACAAAACAATCCACAGAAAAAAGGTGTGCGTGTGTGTGAGAGTGCGATTAGAGAAAATGAGTAAGGGAAAGAGAAACAGAGAGAATGAGGGAGAGGTAGCATATGGTGCACTCATAACTCAATCAATAAAACACAATTATCCTAAAAAAATACAGAATGATTGTAACAGTAAAGATGAGACATTTCGCTCACCTATGAAAACAGACTTGAATTTTGCTAAGCAACCTCTCCAGGATTCCTAGAGATGCAGACAAGGTGATCTTAAGTGAACTTGCATAACTCCCAAGTTTTAACCTGGATATACCAGAAACTCGTGCCCGTTCACAAAATAAAACATCTTTAGAACCAGGCACAGCTGAGTGCTCAGAAAGAGGTGCCGGGATGACTTCTAATACTGGGTTTTCAATATCAACACCTGTGATTTCAGCATTGGTAAAGGTTAGTTTCAAAAATATGCAAACAAACCAACAAAGTACACAAGAGATATTCAAACTCTTCAAAGTTAAAATCCCTAAAATTATAATGGACATACTGTCTAGCTATAGCAGATTAAAAACTCAAAATCAAAGCGACATTGAGCTGTAAGGTGCAACATATGTTATCAGACCAAACCCAAAATGGTATCACGCTAAACTACAATACTGAAACTAACATTCCACTTTAAAGGCCAAAAAGTCGACATTTTTCGAAACCCTAACCGGCTAACAACTTGACATTTCCCTCAAGCAATACAGCAACCGAAATAAACCCTCAAGAGGCATAACGAAACCCTAACCCTCTATCTGCCTTGCAAGTAAAGAAACAACAAAAGTGAGACTAAAACGTAATAATTTTCACAGCAAATAAATGCAGAGCAAGTCAAAGTACAAGTTTTTCTCTCTTAAAATGAAAATAAGTAAACAACCCACATACTCAAAACATAAAAAATAAAAAAATTCACTGATTTCCTAAAATTTTCTCGGGAAACAAACAGGCGGCGACGAGCAACACTGAACAAAAATTGACAATATAGAGATAGATACCT
Organism: Pyrus communis; assembly: GCF_963583255.1. NCBI lineage: Eukaryota > Viridiplantae > Streptophyta > Magnoliopsida > Rosales > Rosaceae > Pyrus > Pyrus communis. The sequence goes on from NC_084811.1 coordinate 26,546,453, forward strand.
TTGAGTTCGGTGGCAGGTGAGAGGGTCGGAAGAGAGAGACAGAAAGCAAAGAGAAGAAGGAGAATGGCAGAGGAGAGAGAAGAGCCCATTGCATCGCACACTCGCTACTCTCTCTCTCTGTGCGTTCCGAGATAGCTTTGGCTCTAAAAAAGTGTCCATTTTTTCTGTTTCTGAATTCTGATTCCAAATTTTGAAGAAAGATTTCTTATCGAGGGAGGAAAAGCATCATGTTTTGGGCCTTGAAGAAAAGGGCTTGGATTTTGGCTGCCCCAAAGGCACGGTCACCAGTGGGCTTTTCTTACACTTTGTCTCATAGGCACCGATAGAAAAAACGCTAGTTTCACTTAAGAAATTGCATATAGGAGTAAACTTCATAAAATTGAAACTCAATATGACTTCACAAAATTGAAACTCAATATGGAACAAGACTCATATTCTAAGGAAAAATGTGAGTAAATGTAATCAGTCAAAACTTAACATCTTCATGATGCAATTAGGACGCACACAAGGGTATGACCATCTTAGAATGGGTGCTCATCAAAATCTCGTTAGGCAAAAAAATCCCAATTGGACAAAATGATCTTGATCTTAGGAAAAATAGTACATTAATATCAAATGAGTATACTTTAGGGATAGTTTTCCTAAGTTTGACAAAATGATAAAATACGGCCGAGGTTCAAACTTCAGGCGATCTACCTGATGACCCAAGTATGGAGGACAGGGACAACTCAAAAACAGAGTTGTTTGGTCCTACGATTTTGGAACATGGGTGGCTTGGCTTTAGCGGCTCGCAACCGTGGCTCAACGACGTAACTTAAACAACTTCAAGTTGTGGCTTTGCGCAAATCAAGATGCAGAAATCCTAATTATGTTATTTTTCTTTTTCTCGCACAATTATCACTTATGTGACAGCCCGTTCCGAAAATTTTTAAAACGTACGCGTGAAAAGACAATTTTGCCCCTATTGTGATTTTTACGTTGTATGGTTGTTTTGAGCTTGGTGTGGCTGGTTTTGCACCATACACTTTCCCCCACACATTTCCTTCACCCTTTCCCTGTCCCTGCACTTGTCCCGTGCCCTTTCCCTTCCCCATTTCACTTCCATTTGTACGGACACACTCCAAAACCCTTGTAATCTTCACATATCGAAGAAACAAAGTACCTATCCATGCTCGTGAGGTTCGTAGAAGTTCAACCATACCCATTTCAGGTAAGGATACCTTCATTTTCACGTCGAACTCGAGATACCCGATTTTTGGCACTGTTCATGCACACGTAAATTCTTATGTTTTTGGGAATTTCAAGCTTGTAGGAAGATTGGTGAGGTCCTTAGGAGGCTCGGGGTGGTTCATTTGAAGGTTTTGGACGTCAGGATCGTGAGTTTCGAGGTTGGCCGAAGTTGGTGGTGTTTTCCCGGCGAGATTTAGTGGAATTTAGCACTTGAAAGTGGTATGAACTTGTTCCTCTCGTTGTAAGCTTCAATTTGGTACCAATTTTGTGAAATTTGGTTGAAAAACGAAGAAGATAGGACGATTTGAAAATTTTCCCGATTTTCCGGCGCCGAAGCCTCGCCGGAGAAGACGACGGAATATTTCGTCAGTTTGGACGGAATATTCCTAACGCCGTTAACGGAATCCGTTAAAGTTAACGGAATATTCCTGACGGCGTTAACTGACGCCGTCAGCGTGCCAGGCACGTACCTGCACGTGGCCGGCGCGTGTGGCCGTGCCTTGGCCGGTGCGTGGGGGCGCATGCGACGGTGAAATTTTTTTCTAAAAATATGGGGATGTTCCTGAGGTTGAGTAGATCACGTTGGTGTATTCATACACCCCATTTGAGCATTGTATGAGAAGTTATTTCTTAAGGTTGGTTATGTACTTTAAAATTAACGTTTTTATTGTTGTTTCGCATATAGGTGATACATATCCCGAGGACGAGCGTGGTCACTCGAGGTAAGGGGGTTACGACCCTTCTACATACCAGTGAGTGAGCTTTTGGTTTTCCGTATATACCTATATACTTATACTTTTCCCAGAAAGTGCTATGAAACGTTTATTCATTTATATGCCATGCATTATATTACCGTTGTTTATGCATTGTTAGTTGCATATATATATGTGTATTGGTGTTGTGGACGCACATGTGAGTGCCAGGTAAGTATGATTTATGTTTATGTTTAGTAGTGTTTTGAGAGGCACATAGAGAACTCATAACCTGCACCCCCGGTGTTAGTGCTCCCGCCCAGAGTTGGGCACAGTCCTTCACGTGATGTTCACCTCCCGCACCACACGCTCATCTTGGATCCAAGTTAGGTGCACAGTCCTGTCGTACGTACCACTTTAGGTGGTTCCGACTCGTAGGTGACCCGCGATTATTCGTCCAGCCTTCACGTGATCGTAGCACTTGAGCGTACTTATATTACACCCATGCCTGTCGTACAGACCACTTTAGGTGGTTCCGACTCGTGTGCAGGTATAGTTAGTGAGATGGAGATTTGAGCTATAGATTCAGCCGTACAGGTCACGTTAGGTGACTCTGGCTGACAGATTATATGACGTTGATGTGATATTACCTGAGCACTTGCATTTTTACTTCGAGGTTTTGGCATAACATATTTCTGAGCATGACTTATATATATATATATATATATATATTCTATTTTCTGGGAAGTATACAGGTTTTACGGCGAGGGGTTAGAACTTGTTTATGAAATGGTTTTTGAAAAGCTTTGTTTTGCCCACTTACGCTTTTGTTTTGCGCCCCTCCAGGTTCTAGTTGGCTAGCACGTTTGGTGGCTTCCTTGAGGATTTTTCCGGCATATCTGACAGACTACCACCAGTGTAGGACCACCTTCGGGTGTGCTTTTGTTGTGTCGTTTTCTCCCGGACTGCATTAAGTTTTCGTGCTCTGAACTTAGTGTTCACACTTACGCTTGCACATGTTTGTTCTTACTTGTGTAAAGCTGTTTTTTATTTATTCGTACTACTTTTATTATTATTTTATTAGCTTCCGCACTGTGCACATGGTTACGTCACTTCCACGTGACGGCCAGCATGCCCTGATCTCGATCGGGGTGTGTCAACTTACCACAATATATATATAAGAATTGGGAACATAATTTAAGTAGAATATTATAATTTGAAACATGTAAAATTGAGTTTATGCATCATGACGAAAGTTTCATGCAATCAAAACTGAAAAATATATCAAAATTGGAATCGTGTTTTAGAGGTTACTTGAAGTGCGTGAGAAGCATTGTAAAATGGTTTGGAGCAGAAAATAGACTTGAGAAATGTACAAAATGAAAAAATTTAAAAAGAAAAAGAAAAAAGAAAAAAAAAAGGGATATTAGCAAAACTCATCGGATATTCACATATTCAGTCACAGCAAAAAAAACTGGCTGAAAGAGTGCAGCCCCTCCTCCCCCCTTGCCTCCTCCGCTTCCAAATTCCAAATGTTGTTGTAATTGTAATTTCACAGTCTCATATAATTCAAGCTCTGTGAATTCAGCTGAATGGGGACGCTCACCAGCTGCACTTTCAGCACCCTCGATTTCAACTTCATCCTCAAAACCCGCGAAATTCCGAGACTGCCATTTCCCAAGAAACCCAGCAGCAAGAAGAATTCATGCTTCTTGTGCAGCAGAGCGAGTGTAAATACTCAGAGAGTTTGTTGGGTTCCGCGTAGGAATTTTGGTAGGCTTAAATGTTATAGTTCTAGCGATAATGGTGACGGTGACGGAGAGAGTAGCAGCGGCAGCGGTAGTAGTAGTAATGAGTCAACAGACCCCACGACGGCGGCGACGACAACGGAAGTAGATGAAGATAATAGACGCTCGAACAAATATGATTCCGAGCGTCCGTCGGTTTCTTCCAAAGTACATTGCTTAACTTTATTATATGTGTTCTTACTTATATCCATTTGGGTTTTTGCATTAGCTGTTGAATTTGCATTAGTGTGTTCTTCTTTTAATTGTGTTATCTTACAGCGTTTTATTTATCAAGTTTGAATTTTTAATGAAGAAATTGGTATAGGAATTTAAATTCGGTATTGGGTTCTGCAAATAGGAGTAAAAGGTTCTATATTTGTAGAATTTTCTGGTTTGGTCAGTGGGTTTTTTTATTCCGGAATCTGCAGTTGATGACGGTATGACATGTATAGTAGTCGTAGCGAAAAATGGTAGCTATCCAATTGTGGGTTTTAGTTGCAGCACTCAAGAGTGCGTTTGAGTTCATTTTCTGTGTTAGTGTTAGTGTCTTTGTTGAATTGTTTTAAGAATTGGTGTTGGAGAAATTTCCATCTTGTTTTCTACATTATACGTGGAGGTGGAGTCTCATCTGGACTTCCAACGGTTGAGATAGACAGAATCTTGTTAGCTTCAGCCATTGAATGTCTTCAACGGTTGGGAGCTCAGTTTCAGAGGAAAACAATTGTGACTGACTGCAGTGCATGAATTGGTAAATGACGCAATGAAAATGAATGGTCCATGAACTACACGCAGACATGCTGACACAATATATATACATATATGTATATTTACCTTGAATGGCTCATGTAAGAAGATAGGTTACAGATAACCGTTATGGCTAATTTCCTATGTACTCTCTGTTCCTAGTTCTTGTGAGGGAACTGATTATCACTGCCAGTATGCATATGTAGTTATGTACCTATAGTTATTCTTCGTGCGAGAAAGAGGACATCAGAGTTTTCTACTCACATACATCTAATATAGTAATGTAACACTGTCTCTAATAGCGTTATGTGTCAATATGTCCTTCAGCCGCCAACTATATCACCACTTGGGCCCGCGTACAATAATTTCCAAGTTGACTCTTTTAAACTGATGGAACTCCTTGGACCTGAGAAGGTTGATCCTGCTGATGTAAAGCTGATTAAGGAAGCACTTTTTGGTTATTCTACCTTTTGGGTGACCAAAGAGGAGCCTTTTGGAGACCTTGGTGAGGGCATTCTCTTCCTTGGGAATTTGAGGGGAAAGAGAGAAGAGGTATTTGCCAAATTCCAGAGTCTACTGGCTGAGGTCACGGGTAACAAGTACAACCTTTTTATGGTGGAGGAACCCAATGCAGAAGACCTAGATCCACGTGGTGGGCCACGTGTTAGCTTTGGTTTGCTGCGGAAAGAGGTCTCAGAACCAGGGCCAACGATGCTTTGGCAATATGTAATTGCTTTCTTATTATTCCTTCTAACAATTGGATCATCTGTGGAATTAGGAATTGCATCTCAGGTACGCCAACTTGCATTTTTTAAATGTGTTTTGTGATGCTATAAACGGTCCATTAGCAATTGATTTCTTTCTCATTTTTAGAGTCTCTACTTATATTCATGCATTATTTTAAACAGATAAATAGACTTCCACCAGAGGTGGTGAAATACTTCACAGATCCAAATGCCGTTGACCCACCAGATATGGAGTTGCTATTCCCATATGTAGATTCGGCTTTGCCTGTAGCATATGGTGTTTTGGGTGTTTTACTGTTTCATGTAAGTGAGATGTCTTGCTGTTTGTTGGGTTTGGTTCAAATTTAAAATGTATATTTCTTTCTATATATTGGCTATCACACTGTGCTTTTTCTTGTCGACCAAGTAGAATCTTTAAGCCTATGCCTATGAAAGAGAGAGCTGATTTATTGTGACGTTTCTTTACATTGTTATGTATAATACTAGATTTGATTGTGAATAAAATGAGCATGCTTATTGTTCAAGTTCACTTACCCTGACGATGTATGTTGAAGAATAAGTAGATACTCAATTCTGTCAGTTTCAAGAGAGGGCATGCTAGTGAATAAAATGAACGATAAGTAAATACTCAATTGTGTCAGTTTTAAGTGAAAAAATCTGATGACTTGCATATGCTTTGTGTGAAATATGAAAATTATGTCGTTTTCTTTTCAAAAATTTCTGTCAATTTAGACCTTCTCCAAATGATTTTTTGAGTTTTGATGAATTAGTCAATACTTTGTAAATTGTGATTTGCTATTTGAATTTTACTTTTGTTCTTATTTGAATATGATTATGATGGAGTTCATTGTATGCAGGAAGTTGGGCATTCTGTGGCTGCTTTCCCAAAGAAAGTAAAACTTAGCATTCCTTTCCTTATTCCTAATATTACTCTCGGCAGCTTCGGTGCAATCACTCAGGTACCTCTAATAATCCAAGTATAGCAATCCGAAACATGTCCGTTTAAGAGACTTGTCTCTGTTGTTTAGTATACAATCTGAGTAGGAGCAGGTCTTTCCCGAAGAATAATGTAAATTTGATCTTTGTAATGTACTTCTTCCCCCTGCCACTCCCCATCCCAGACACGAGTTACACATTTTATTTAAGACAGTTGGCTTATTCTGTTCCGACTTCTGAGTCATGAGTTTCTGACTTTTCCATTTCTCCCGTATTGTAAGTTTGAATAGTTTAGGACTTTTATGGTTGTAGCTATAGGTATGTTGTATTTGATGCAGTAGTTTGACCTAGATTTGTGACTACCTTTGCTCGAACTAGGTCATCTGTGCGCCTAGACCCCCTTATCTCCCTTGTTTGTACTTAAAGGTGATTCAGATAATTTCTTCTCATCGTTCACTGGTTTTGTAGTTTAAATCCATTCTTCCTGATCGGAGCACAAAAGTTGACATATCACTAGCTGGCCCTTTTGCTGGTGCTGCACTGTCATTGTCAATGTTTGCTGTAGGTCTGCTGCTCTCGTCTAATCCCAATGCTACAGGAGAGTTGGTGCAGGTTCCTAGCATGCTGTTTCAAGGTTCTTTGCTTCTTGGACTCATCAGTAGAGCCACTCTTGGTTATGCGTATGTCCTTCCCTTGCCTCTGTACCACTATTTAACTGATTCTTCTACGTATGTGAGCTACGAGACATATATTCAATCCTTTTTCAATTAATGTAGCAGAAGTTTCAGTTCATTCCACTTCATATATTCTTAGTTGACATGATACCATCCTGAACATGCAGATCAATGCATGCTGCGACAGTTCCAATTCATCCTCTTATGATTGCTGGCTGGTAATGTACTATTTCTTGACAACCTTAATAATTTCATTGCAATGCGTAACATGCTCGTGACTCAAGTTTAACATTGCAGGTGTGGGTTGACAACAACAGCTTTTAATATGCTTCCAGTGGGCTGTCTTGATGGTGGAAGAGCTGTGCAGGTTAATTTACAAATCCGTGCACTGAATTTCTCTTTCCGTTTTCTTTATTATGATGATTTCATGAAATCTTTATTTAATTTGTTTTAGTTGTTTTTTTTTTACTCTTTGAAGTAGCCTAAGGTACACAGTCTGCAGCGATGATCGCCGTATTCTAATGCGGCTTATGGTGTATCTCTCTTACTGCAGGGCGCTTTTGGAAAAAATGCTATAAATGCTTTTGGCTTGACGACATACGCGATGCTTGGCTTGGGAGTGGTATGTCTTAACTTTTACGGCCTAAACATAACATGCTAATGTTTGCTTCAAACTTTAAATTCTTGGATTGAGCAGAGTATGCTAACTTTTACAACTTAAAACAAAACATGCTTATGTTTGGTAAAAGCATTAATAGCAGTTTTTCCAACTTCCGAGGCTTGTGAAGTTTTAGTCTTCTTTTCCTCCCTTTCAGCTTGGCGGACCTCTCTCACTTCCATGGGGACTCTACGTGCTCATATGCCAGGTTTGCAAATAAAAATTTATGTACTGCGGTTTCATGCTTCAACAATCCTCATCTGCTACCGGGAAAGAAAAAACGCTCCATCTCATTGACATTGTTTATATGTTCAGAGGACTCCGGAGAAACCGTGCCTGAATGATGTAACCGAGGTTGGAACGTGGAGGAAAACAGTTGTTACAGTGGCCGTTTTCCTTGTTGTACTCACACTTCTTCCGGTATGGGATGAGCTTGCCGAGGAGCTTGGTATAGGTCTTGTAACCACATTTTGATGTATCATACGCGAGAGCCTGTTTTTTGTTCGAGTAATTTCGATAGTAATCCATTAGCTATCAGTTTGTGAATTCAATACGCATTCAATCTAATAAAATTCCATTTTTCGTACTCCATTTTCATGTATCTTGAAATAATGAAGATTGTGGGAGCATGCACTCCCGCCCGATTGGGCAGGTATGTCGTATTGCAAGCCCAATCGGACAAGCGTGTCGTATTACAAGCCCGTAGAGGTAAGCACCTTTGCCAGGCTCGCGTAAGACACGGGGCAAATACGATGCAAGAACCATTAGCATCAAGTCTAGGCCTAGTCACAATGTGCACTAACCACCCTAATTAACACATTTTTTGAATTAAACGGCTACCTGACTTGATGATCGGAATAATGGTTCACACAACCAGCAATGAGCATGCACTACATGTAACTCTACCAGGAATGCTAATAATTGTCCTAAAACAATATATCCAAAAGGTTTTCACATTCAAACTTTTGAGGGTTGCCTCTTAGTACTACGATTTAGTGATATTTCTCTTCACTTGTAAGTGAAAGATCTTAGTGTTACGGACTTGTCGATAGTGAATTAAAAATCAATTTATTCCCATCACTATTGTGCTCCAAAATTGAATCAAATTGTTCTATTATCTTAAGGCGACAATTATTATTCACAACACGAAAACGATTAGAATCAGCCTCTTTAAATATATGCAATTAACCATAATTCGTGTCGTGTCCAAAATTGTCATTCTCATATTCAAAATGTCCCAAATTTGCTATATCCCTAATAAAATTTCTCAAGAGTGGCGTTAATCCTACCCCCATTGTCTTATTATTAAAATATAAATGTCAATGAAAAATATCTCCTCTTATAAAATGACATTTAAGGGCTTAAACAATAACTACTACCATTTTGCCACATCATTATTAGTTGAAATAGCAGAAAAAAAAGAAAAGAAATAAAATTTAAAAACCCACCCTACTATACAAGCCTAACTAGTCCACACCCGCACGCCTCCCTACCGGTGGCGTCGATGCCATCTCTGTCCTTCTTCGAAGAAGGTCATCTCTGTCCTTCTTCGAGCTCGACCCAGAAAAAAAGGTGACAATGGACCTTCCATGTCTGCCTTGATGGATTCTTGTTTATTGTTTGAATTACTGCTGAATATGTCCCATGGTTGGTTTTTTTCTTTTCTTGAGATAAATATATTTTACATGTATATATATTTATATATATACATATTACAGAAAATAAAAATTAAAGAATTTAAAGATATTTAAAAGGTTATAATTGGAATAATGATGGGTGGGAAAATAGTGATGTTATTATTTACCTTTTTATAGTGGGTGTGAATATAATGTAGATGAGAAAATAAGACAATGAGATAGACTTAAGGTTGGTTTGGTATTATTGTGCTTTGAAAAAAAAAATTGTTTCTGTTGTGCTGTGAGAATAAGCAGCTGTGGTAAAATTTTTTGTAAAAGTGCTTTTGAAAAAAAAAAAAAAGTATTATAGTGTTTAATAAACTTTTATGTAAAACAGTTGTAAAAAAAAAAACTAGTTTTTCAAAACTGAGTTTTACATCTTTGTATTTTTTATTTTTTTTCACCAAACCTGTGAAGCTAAATGTTTTTCAAACATAAAAAAAACAGTATTTTTTTAGAACCACTTTTTTGAGCATCATCTCGTAATCTCGTACCTTGGTACAACTCTTTCTCAAATGTGTTTTTGCTGCAGCTCACAGAAAGCGGGATGCAGCAAAATCAGCCCCCAACCCCGCCATCCAAACGCAACCACTCCCCTTCCCTCCTCTTCCAGTGCTCAGACCTAATCCTCCCATGGCTGACCCCACAAGAACTCGCCACCGTCTCTCTCACCTGCACCGCCCTCCGCGCAATCTCCACCTCCATCACTCTCCGCCGCGCCTCCGACGCCTCCCGATCCCTGGAACCCCATCCGATCCCGTTCCATAACTCCGTCGATCGACACCCGTACGCCTTCTTCACCTACACCCCATCTCAAATCCCTCCTTCCTCTTCCCGATTTCCACTCCGCCAATCCTGGGGTTCCGGTTGCTCCGCGCAGGGACCGAACTCGGTGGGTGAAATTGGCGTCGAAACGTTGCGTTTGGTGGATGAGTCGGGAGAGGGCGCGGCTGGGTGTGATTGCGAGACGTGTGGGGAGGAGGAAGGTGGGTGTCCGTGTTCGGAGTTTGGTGGGTTTGACGGCGTCGTTTCGGAGTGTGGATTGGGTTGTGGGTGTGGGTTGGATTGTGGGAATCGGTTGAGTCAGAGAGGGATTGAGGTGAGGTTGAAGATTGTGAAGGATAGGAGAAAAGGGTGGAGCTTGTATGCTGATCAGTTCATTCCAAAGGGTCGGTTTGTCTGTGAATATGCAGGTATTTTTATAACCCACATTTTAAAATTCTTTTTTCGTTTGATACTAGCGATATTCTACTTTAAACTAATTTAAACTGCGTGGAGCGGGATTTGAATATCTCAATGGCAATTTGTGTTATGTTTAGTATGTGTGCTGATGGTATATGATTGGTGTTTCCGTTGATTTTGAATTGATTGTGGCTAGTAGAAGAAGAAATAATGTTAATGTCTTGAATTATGTGACATGAAGCTCATGATTAGGAAGACTGTGCTTGAATTGGGTTGGGAAGTTTTGAATTTGGCGCTCTTAGTATTTTCTTGGATATATAGTTATGCATTGTCATAACATCAAATGAATAAAAATCAGAGACGTTATGAATGAATCCTCCAATCTGCATGAGAAGTAAGAGTAATCGTTCTGATGTTCTTTTCTTGGGTGGAAATGTGAATGAGGTAGAGAAGATTGAAGATACAGAAAGATGTTCTTTATAGAGGGACAACTATAGTTTCATTGCTGAAATGGCATTGTTTTGGGTAGGTTGGATTGAAATATATGGTTTACGGTATCAAAACTTCTTTAGAGGTAGATAAGAGAACAGATGATGATATGTCTGATATTTGGAGCTTGCGTTAGAGTGGGGACCAGGACACTTTAGATTTGAAATCATGTAGTTGGATCATCATACATTTAGGTAAAGCTTTAAGGAAGAGTGAACATGATGGGAGCGAAATTAAAGTTTATAAAAACAAGATTGAGGAGTGACGTAGGGTACTTTTGGGGATGTGGGGATAGGAAAAAGTGAAGTGCAAGAGTGAATTAAGGAGGCCTTCCTTTTTATTTCTTGCCTGCTCCTTCAGCTGAGGTGTTGGGGACCCTGGACTGCTACAACGTTTGAAACTTTGACCATATTGTGGTAATTGTTGTTCATGAATGGCTTTCAGCTGCTGCTGCTCAATCTTCTCCCCTAATATTATAGTTCTTGCCAAAACTCCTATATTAGAATATCTACTTGCATCATAATGATACTTGTTAAGGGCATTCTCAGTTTCCCATGCTTGGTTGATTAACATTTTTCTGCAAATAATTTCTTGAATTTTTATATGTGTGTATCCTGCAGGAAGGACTAGATATGTTCCAACACTTTAGATATTGATATCTTTTTATTTTCTGGTGAGAAAGGTGAACTCTTGACAACAAAAGAAGCAAGGTTGCGGCAACAAGTATATGATGAGTTTGCATCAGGTGGTAATTTTTCTCCTGCTCTTTTGGTTGTGAGGGAGCATCTTCCATCCAGAAAGGCGTGTTTAAGATACAATATCGATGCAACAAGAGTTGGAAATGTAGCAAGGTTCATCAACCATTCGTGTGACGGTGGTAACTTATCCACAACACTGATCAGAAGTTCAGGTGCTTTGCTCCCACGCCTTTGCTTTTTTGCTTCAAAAGACATACAAGAAGACGAGGAGCTTACTTTTAGCTATGGTGAAGTTACGCTAAGGTCCAAGGGTTTAAAGTGCTTTTGCGAAAGCTCTTGTTGTCTTGGAATGTTGCCGGCAGAGCAGACTTAGTCGCAGTTTTTGGCTCTATAGTAAGTAATCTGGCAAAGCAACAAATTTTGGTTCAAAACGGAGGAATGTTACGAATTGTTCAGTTGTGCTACTGTAATATATAATGGATGTATTGGAATTCATTGATTTTCTCAATTGGCCTTTAACTATTGTGCATCTGGAGTTGGTTTGTTATGTTAGAATATATTAGAATAGGAATGTGAATATTGTAATTGATCGTATTTAGGATTTCTTTCCTTAATATGTTTTCTAGATTAATTGTGATTAGGGTTGTATAGCTATATACACTTTATCCTAGTGAGAGCAATAATATTGAAGCGTTCACGAATTCTAATTTGGTATCAGAGCTTAGTTTGTAGTTCCAATAGTGATAAGAATTTTTGGCCCGCCTTTCGTGCCACTGATGCTCCTGAAGGCCAAGAAACCTAATCGACCTCCTCTGATCATTGTGGACAACCTGGCCTTTCCAATCAAATCTCGTTGCTATGAGATTGTGGGTTATCCAGGATGGTGGGATCATAGCAAGGATCCCAGAAAATGAAGTTCAAGTCGTCAACCAAACTGAAGCCGCTGGTGCTGTTGAGGAACCTCCGAATAATGTCGATTAAGCCTCTGTTTTGGAAGCCATAACATGTAATGTTGGTAAGACATCTCCGAATTTTGTACTTGTTTCAAATAATACATGGATAATTGATTCTGGTGCTACATATCATATGACTTTCGATTCTATACAGGCCCACAAGTTGACCTTCTAATCCTTCATCAAATTGATGACTTGGCAGCCATGAAACTTGTTTATGGGTTGATGCGGAAGCAATATTTGGACCACATGGACCTAAACTAGTTATCATGAAGCTTGGACTTCTCCCAAAATGGAAAATAGTTGGACAATTTCAATTTGGTCAGAATGGTCGCAAACCAGAAAGGGGTTCAACATTTACTATGTCATCAATCTAATAGAGATTCAGATGGTCAAATATGGACAAGCATAAATTCATATGACTTCAAAATCTCATAGTGCAATGTGAAAAAATAAAATACCATGATCGTTTAAAATAAGTGGGAGAGTGAAATGTAACTACCCCAAAATTTTACCCATGCACACGTATTAGCGATTGGTGAAAAAAAAGAGTAGTTTAATGATAACAAACGATATATATAGATGATAGCAAGCAAAATTTGAAGAGTATTGTATGGATAGATATAGAAAGTTGTGTAGATGGAGAAATAAGGAGGAGCAGCAGAAAATTCTAAATCAATATCGATCATTGGCGAACAAGAGTGGAACTCGACTCTCTTCCTCATCATCTTCATCATCTCGGGATGGCCTCGAAAGCTGAAGAGGCTCCATGAAGCTCTGTGAAGACGGGGCCGCCTCGATGTCGAAATTTGAGGTGAAGCTGTTCATGTTGATGAGGTTAGTGGTGGCTGAGGAGTTGTTGGAGTAAGCAGGCTGCAACATTAGTGCCATGTTCTGCTGCTGCTGCTCGTGCTGTTGCTGCTGTGAGGTGATTTGGAGAGCACTTGCAAATGCAAACCTGCTGTTTATCAGCTGAGTTTGCACCATTGCTAGCTCGGCTTGCAAAGATGCAACCTGCACGATATTCATGCCAGAATAGTTAACTATATCACATCAGTTAGTCATACGTACGTTTCAATGAATATATATGTATATTTTTTGACTATTTTACTGGTAATTTGCATCTTAACTGAAGCCTTTCGGATATGACATCATCTTCATGAACGTTAAAGTATATTTGTTTTGCATCGATACTTGATCATTGTATGATAAATCTCGGGTGCAAGAGTAAATGCAATTTATCGACTATATATACAATATTTTGATGTCAATAAAAAGATGTACAAAAGGTGGTAAACTTTAAATGTTGATCATCTTTGCCCTACGAACCTACGAAATTCGTCGGATTTCGTCAGGCAAAATTTCATAGGCCAAGGCTAAAATTTCTGATAGTGCGTGTAGAGATAATGGATGAATGAACATTGTTAGTATATGATTTAATGAAACCTGTTGTTGCAAGGCAAGTATGGTGGAGACGCAACCATAAACGGGGTCGGAGAGCCTAGCTTGAGCCTCGTAGGAAATGGTAACGACAGCGTCATGCCGGCGGTTCAAGGGAATGTGCAACAAAAGCTTCGAGACATTACTCGCCCCAAACACCTTGTGCACCGCCGCAAAGCGTGCAGCTCCTTGGTCTGAACCGAAATGGGGTGCGAATATGCACCCGCTTATGCACTTCCTCCTCAAAAACTTGCACGCCCCACATGGAGCTGCACCACCACCACCACCAGAACCTACTGCATTACTATTTATTGTTGTCGTTCCCATTGCCGCCTCCATGGAAGCACGCTTGCCTCCCCCTCCACTGGATGTGCCCTTCCTTCGGCTTTCAGACGTGCCATGGTCTCGTTGTACTGGCTGATCAGCCATCAAGCAATGGGAATTATATTGGAAGGACTTGCTAGTTAACAAGATGGGCTATATAGGAAGGTATAAATTAAGGATAATTTAATTAATTAGAGAGGGAGCAAAAGAGAAGGGTGGCGAGTTTGGTGCTTATAAGGAAACTGCCGGAGCTAGCAGTGCACGTTTGTCTCGTGAAATAGTTGGCAAGCTGAATGTGCTAAGCCTTTCTTTTAATTTCTTTCTTAGAGAGAGAGAGAGAGAGAGAGAGAGAGAGAGAGAGAGAGAGAGAGAGAGAGAAACGTTATGGTTGGTGATGAATATTGAGCGAGTGAGTGAAATGTGAGTATGGTAGCTGCATGGTGTGTGTGAGGCGCACGTGCAAAGGCCAAGGGAGTAATTTTATGGTATACTCAGAATATGGTCTTGTGACATTGTTATATATTTAACTCAATGTATAACACGTGAATTTGCTTTATTTTGTTTTTTTTATTAATATAGTTTGAGTGGAACATATATATCTATTTTGTCACTTTTATTATAACACGTAAAATGATATACCATATACGGATGATGCTTTATTGTAGTGACAGAAAATAACCATGTCTATGCATCTTGGTGTGGGCTCGAGATCCACTATTTTTTTTTTCCTTAACAACTAATTATTTAACTAATTAAAGTTGTCGATCTATTTAAAAAAAATAAAAAAAAGATATACTATATGTAGTATGTGTTTATGCACTGATAAAAATTTCTTGTTAAAGAGGGGTCGGGGTTTTATAATTAATTAACGTTTTAATTAAATTAATTTTATGAGAAGTAGTTTTATTAATTTATACTATTATTGGTGTTAGTTTTAAGTATAGTACTATATAAAAAAGCAAATGATACTTGAATGGAACTTGTAGAAGGTTGTCTTGGATCGATCATGGCAGGCAGCTGGCATAAGATTTGTATTGCCCGTGGCGTGTGGAATGGGGAAAACCTCAAAGTGCATGGGTGCACATGTCAAGCATAATCTTTTACCTTAGTTAACAGAGAACAGAATATTTATGTTTTAATAAAGAAAACATGCACACATTTTACCGAGGTGGCAGATTGTCTATTTTCAAACGACTAATTATCTAATTCATTAAGACTATCGTTTTTCATAAAATAAGAAAAAAAACGTAGGAATATGTTGAAAATATATACATAAAATATGTAACACTGCCCTCTTTAAGTATTTGGTGATCAAAGACGAAAATTTAAAATATGATCACTTTTGACACTTTTTTTTTAAATGAAAAAAATTAAGAGAAAAAAAGTACAAACTTAGAAGGGAGAATGAGAGAAGGATACATGGGAAAAGGTTGTGAACGTTTGCTCATTATAGTAGGATGAATGCTCTTAACAACTAACTGTGCTACAGGTTATTGCTCCATATTGTCATATCCCGGTCCGGGGTAGATCACTTTTCAGGCCTATTTCACCACCGTAGCACGATATTGTTTGCTTTGGGCTCCGACCACGCTCTCACGGTTTTGTTTCTGGAAACTCACACGAGAACTTCCCAATGGATCACCCATCCTGGGAATGACCTAGCGCGCTACTCGCTTAACTTCTGAGTTCCCATAGAACCCGAAGCCAGTGAGCTCCCAAAAGGCCTCGTGCTAGGTAAAGATGAGAATATACATATAAGGATCACTTCCTTGGACGATGTGGGATGTTACAATATGGTATAATTAAATAATAAGAATAATATTAGGTACACCAAATAATGTGGTACCAATTAAATTTATACTTTATTTAAGTTGGAATTGGATTAATAGTTATAATAAAAATTTATAGGGTATAGAATATGTGATATTATTTGGTGCATAAATTTAGTGCACGAATTTGACATATGTATAGCACTACCGAAATAATAGTATTTTTAACTTTTTTTATAGAGCAAGTAGCTTGTAACTCAGTTGGTTAAGAACATTCACTCTTGCACTTGAGATTTAGTTCGAATCTCAACTCATTAAAAATTTTCTTTTGTCAAAAAGAAAACTATCTGTTTTACGGTTGAAGCTTCAAAGAAAATGTTGCATGAATCTTGTCGGATCCCTCGGTCAGCTACGATTGGAAAAGAATCGAAGCTGGCTGGGTGAAAGATTGGTTGTATGTCAAAACGTCGGGTACAAATATAATAAGATGTATGTACATATAGACAGTCAAAAGTGATTATTTACACTCCTTAATTTACAGTTGTGACTTGAAAACCAAGAAATCTCTGAACTGCTGCAGAACATAGATCACTGGCCGGCAAGGCAGTGTCGCCATCAATTGATCCTTTTTTAAGGTTTTCAGTAACATACGTTGCGGGATATGAGCAATGTAACATCTTTCATGGCGGAAGTCATCATCTCTGTGTAGCTAGCCGTGGTATGAATTCTCAAGCATTAAAAAAACTCCGGTAACTCACAACTTAAAGGCAAGGCGTGGAGGTTTTGGAGATGAAACCGGAGAGCCCTCACTGCTCTGGGATTCTCCTCCTTGCCATGCATCCTGAACTTGTTCAGCATACTGCAAGTTCCACAGAACATCCTCAATAGAAGGCCTATCTGCTGGATCCTCGCGCAGACACCGAACACAAACTTCCATCATTGTCTTCACCGACAGATCCAAGCACGTCTGCTTAATCCGTGAATCAACTACGCTTCTTCGAGCTGCATCATCAGCTGTAAGGGCCACTTGTAGCTGCATCATCAACGAATGTATATAAATTAACCACTTATTTTCCATATTAGTATATTACCCTGGCAAAGACAAAAAGAAGAATTATTTTCAGAAATAGCTGTAAGTTTGAGTGTAACGTGTAAGAAATTTTGTTTGTAATCTATCATCTTGGTTTAGTAAATTTTCCACCCTTGATCCTCGAACGAAGGCCAATAAAACAATTGTTTGTGTTTTCTCTTGTTGTGAAGTTAGCCAACACTTCTTCCATGAAAGGTCGAAAATCAGAAGGTCTCCAAGAGCCTTGCAGGTGGCATGGGAGATATTGACAGATCTTGTTTCCTCAAAAATTAAAATGAAGCTTTCGAAGAAAATATAAGAAAAGCAAGTTTCTTTTACCTGATCTTCTAAATCCTCGATTTGAGCCTCAGACTTAACCGGTCTCCCCTTGATCAGTTCCAGCAATATTACTCCAAAGTCACGAACATCAGTCCTACCGTCATGTTTCTTCCTGTCAACCAACATAGCACAATGGTTACAAGCAATACTGTGAAGGTAGCGAGCAGTGAAAAGGTGTCGACAAGAGCAAAGGTGTGCTAAGATTAACATCATAAGTAATAGAATTAAGAAGTTCCTATGAATGGTGCACTTAAGTGTTTTAGTATACATGCAACTTAAAGTGATTGAAATTTTTCACTGCGGACCTTGCACTGGTACTAGAAGTTATGGATCCACTCGAAGAGACTCCATGACCACCCTGCAAGGAGAAGCGTAGCTAAAAACCGGTGCATAATGATTTGCTTCGAGAATTGAATTGACAACCCCAGTAAGTTAATTACAACATAATCTTTACCTGTTCCATATTTTCTTCTAACAGAGGAAGGTTGTAACTGCTAATTTTCGCACCAAAATTCTGATCCAGTAAAATGTCTGTTATTTTAAGATTACTTGAATATACACCAGGCATGATCCCTGTGTGCAAAAACTGAATGCCCTTCGCTATGCCAATTGCAGCTGCTATGCGTTGTGTCCACGCGAGCAATCGTCTGGGATGTCCCTCTTCCGGAAAAGAAAAAACAGAACGAAAAATTCCAGATAAATGTGTGAAATCAAAAGAAAAAAACATGGTCATGGTGGGGAAATTCAATAAACTATTTCACGATGAATTACCAGATATCCAGCTCCGGAGTGTGCCATATGGTACATATTCGAAAACAAGAAATATTCTGCTGACGCTCGAATCATCCCAGTAACACTCAAAGCAGTGTCCAAGTGCGCTGACCAAATGGCGATGCCGTAGTTTCATAATTAGCTCTATGTGGTGCATGAAACTTTGAGTGCTGTGACTTCCTTTCATTTTCAAGCATCTGATGGCAACAAAAGAACCATCCTTCAACTGGCCTCTGTACATCTGAGATCACAAAAGGGACGAAAACACCAGGTAACGACCATTTATTTAAGCTCGCAAGAAATTCTATGATGCAATGCATAGTTAATCACACAAAACTGCATTCAAAAGCATCCACAAAAGCTCATCAATAAATACCACATGAAAGTAAGAGGTTTATGTTATGTACCTGTCCATGTGAGCCTTCACCCATGAAAGTAGACGTATCAAAGTTATGTGTAGCGTCCACAACTTCCTCGAGTGAAAAGGTTCGATAACTTGGAAGGCCAAGCGCTCCTATCTTCATTGTTTGAGATATATATCCTTTTGGTATAAGCAGAAGATCATATTATCAGACATTTTGAGTACACCGGACAAATTGGCCAATCAGCATCCAGTATTTATGTTTTTCCTGTCTCATCGTTTATTTTTGCATGTATGTGTGTGTGTGAGCATGTGTGAGAGCGAGAGACTGAGAGAGATATGAGAACTTACTTGCATCTGATAGTAACTTTGAGGTATATCCACTTGATCCATTCTCTGTTATTGATCTTGGTGGAGATTTCTTCAATGTCTTGTTGGTATTAATTCTTCTATATACAAGGAAAATTAGACCGACAAGTAGAACACCTCCGAAAATCCCTCCAATTATACCTACGGCAAGGGCTGCTTTGGAGGCTTTCTTTCGGTTGCTTTGGTCAGGTACGATTCCAACAGCTAACGCCTCATTGCGGCAAAATGGAACCGGATGTTGATTTTGATTACTAGTAGCTAAACAATTACTTGCATACAGGACATCCCTGTCCTTAGAATCCGACTCAAGACACTTAGGTAAGCTTCCGGTCAAAAGATTCGAGGACAAATCCACAGCTTTAAGTTCAGCATTGCAAGGCAAATTTTCAAAAAGCAGTCCTGTAAACTTGTTTCCCGAAAAATTAAGATAAGTAATCGAAGGTAGAGATAGCAGCAACGGAGGAAATGGCCCCATGAACACGTTGGAAGAAACGTCTAGACATTGTAGCTGATAATAGGAGCTCAATTCAGCAGGGATGGAGGACCTAAATTTGTTCTTTCTCAGTACAAGGGTGACCAACTTCTTCCCAAGTTTCGGAAACTGAGGTCCAAAAGCATTATCTCCCACTTCAAGAACTTGAAGGTTTGTCAAACGACTAAAATCGGGCAGTTCCCCATGGAAATGGTTTTGAGAAAGCCCGAGAACTCTAAGATTTTTCAAATCACTCAATGAACTCGGCAAGGACGAATTGAACGAGTTCTTCTTCAAACTCAAAACAGACAAAACTGGAAGTGAACTCAGCCCTTCTGGAAGCGGTCCAGAAAACATGTTGTCATCGAGTACAAGCGTCTGGAGGCTTGTTAGAGAGGAAAGCTCTGGAGGGATGGTGCCATACAAGAAATTTGAAGTCACATTAAGTATTTCGAGTGATGATAAACGTGCGATTTTACCCGGCAAGGTTCCCCATAGACCAACAGAAACCAATGTGAGGACTTTCAACCTCGGAAGCTTAGCCAGAGTTGTTACAAAGGAATCGATCGAAAAGTTTTGAGGCAACAAAGGAGCAGGTTTTTGGCCGATTATATGCAGCTGGGTTATGTTTCCTTCGTAGCATGAGACCGTAAAAGCAGTTTTCACTTCAAAGTTGCAAAAATCTGTGTTGTTATTCAAGCTTTTCAGAACGGGAAAGTTTATGAGTCGCGTAATTCTCAAAAGGGTCTGAGCTTCGGAGGATTGAAGTTGTTGGGAATGACGAACTGAAGATAGAATGATAGCAAGAACCAAAGGCAGAAAAGAGAGAGAGAGTTTTGCCATAGCAGTTCCAGTTAATACATTCAGCTTCCCAAAACCATATACGGAAGCCCTATAAGCCAACAAGGCTCCCCGCTTTGCAGGGTCGGAACACAAGTTTATTCAGGAATCAAGAAGGTTACCTTAGCTCAGTGGATTGAAGATTGAACAAATAGCTCAATGTGACTTGAGATCCAAACAAATCCACGAAAATAATGATGGTTACAAATCCACAAGCTTTTGCTTTGCCAAATCCCTGTGAAAGCAAATTAACAAGAGAGATATGTCAAACATCTTAGAGAGACGGGTCATTGATCTACTGGCTACTACTAACCACACCGATTGAGGATTTCATTGGTTATAATTAACTAATCAAATAATTGTGACTTCAACTTCAAATGAAGTAAATATTCACCAAAAACTGCTCCAAAAAACACGGGAATCCCCTCAAACAAAAGAATTTCCAAACTTTTAAACTACATAAACATAAAGTATCTGATCAAACTGCAACAAATTTAAACAAAACCAACAAATAAATAAATAAATAAATAAACAAACAAACACTGACCTGCCTATTGCTTCAGCAAATCCCAAAGTTTTGTGAACCACCCATTGAAAATCTTAGTGACTGACACAGAAAAGAGATGGATATTTCTTCTTTTCTTCCTTCTTCTCCACAAGAAGGTTTGTAGTTTGCTTTCTGGTTTGTAGTTTGCATACCACAACAAGACAATCTAGTGACAAGTGACAACTTGAAACTGACATTTTATATTTATATTTATTTTACTTATTTTTCTGTGTTTTATTTTTGTTATTCTGGAATATTTCTCTAGTGCTTTTTGGAAAAGTAAACTCAAAAAGGGCAGCCATGCTTGGACTGCAACTGAAAGCAAAAGCAAAAAACAGAAGAGAAGGGTCAGGAAGCTCTATTTCACTGTGACTGTCTGTGAGTGGAAGAAATTGTCGAAGAATATAATATAAGAACCTCGTCGAAAAGTAAACAAAATTAAATATAACTTGTATTGTGCAGTTTTACCCAGCTTTGAGCTTGGTAATGCGAAGCATGTTTTTTTTTTTTTTTTTGAATATTATCGTTAAGTTGTAATTAATTTGCAACTGACAGAATTTGAACTTCTGTCGTTACAAAAGATGTTATTCTTTTCTCCTATTATAGAGCCATCTGCACTGTTAAGCATGTTAGACGACAGTATTGAAGTGACAAGTAGTAGACTGTAAACCCGTCTCTGACATAAATCAACTTGCTAATTATATTCTCTGAATTCCAGATTGATTTCGAAAAATTAAAATTTATTTAAATTGGAAATAGTAAAAAAAAAAAAAAAAAAAAAAAAAAAGGTAGCCATGCTTTTGCTTTCTGAGTGTGGTGGTGTGGTGGTGTGGTGATGTGGTGATGTGGTACTGGTAAGCTTTGGCTTTTCATCCACTCGTCTTTGTATGGTGTAGCCGTGGCCCACTCTCTCCACATAATCTGTTGCTTTTCGCGGCTTTATCAGTCGTTCTTCTATCTCTTCTGCTAACCGTCAACTCTCTTGAGTGTCCTTCATTTGTATTTTGCCCCAAACAAAAATTGTTACACACGTTTTATAATTAGTGGTGAGAAATTCTACAACAGTAGTCACAAAACCTACTACTTTTTGTGGAGTTTTTCGTGTAACATAAGTTTCTTAAAATTTATATCGAACATTGCAGAAATATTTTGATCTACGGAATTTTATTCTGGGTACATTGTGTTTTAAAAAAAATAAAAAAAATTGTGTAACGACAATATAAAATATGAGCTTCTCAGAAGGTTTGATTGATTTTGTGAATATCTACAAAAACATTATTCTAAAAATACATGAGCTACTTACAATGTTTAATTTTGATTTTGTGAATCTCTACAAAAATACTCACAAAACGTAACCTTGTTAAAATTCTTTCAGAATACTCTTAAGAAAGTTATGGCTTTGAAAATCTATTATGGATCCCTCTAATACACATAGTTATCTCTCTCTTTTTTATTACAAACACTAGCGTTATTGGATTAAATTATTAAATATTAAGAAAAAAAGAGATCGGTAGGAATCGAACCTGTCCCAAGTACATTATTACTTTCCACCACTTAAGGTAAAGTGCTATCTTATTTTATTATATATGCACTTGCTCCTTTTCAGATTTTATCTAGAAAAATTTGTTTATTTTTTTTTAAGATTTTACAAACCTTCATTTTATGTCAAATTTGATTATCTTGTCACGATTTTCTTCCATTTGTTGCAACGTCTCTCTCATAGTTTATTAGAACAACATGAAATGCACCAAGATTTCCTTAAAATAATTTAGAAATTATTGTCCCTAGCTCAAGAAAGTGTGCGACATCACATCAGGAGGCCAATGGAGGTCAATAAGGAAATGCATTTTCCAATATTGTGTTTGTTGGGACACAACTGGAGCCCTTAGGGTTTGAAAGACCCACTTACTTAAAGTGGAAGAATCAATCAACATGGAATTGAGAGCCTTTTAACTTCACATAAAAGTTGAGAGTTTCCTTGTAAACCTATCACAGTCACACGTATTCTTATCCATTTTTTCTATGTACAAAATACAAATGATATTGAATGAGGAAGAGTCGAACTCAAGACCTATGTATAAGGATTAATGTTTTTATCTAACTTAAGTATCTTACCATCTTTATCTTGTGTGTAAATTGGCCAAAATGATCAATTTTTTTTTTAAATTTCAATTGTTGAATTGATCATTTTTCACTAGTTGATCACAATATCGTTAATTTTTTTATCGTTATAACAACTTTATCTTTTGTGAAAATTGGCCGAAATGATTATTTTTCAAATTTCAATTGTTGAATTGATCGGTTTTCAATAGTTGATCACAATATTGTCATATCATCAATGTTTAATTAATATCGTATATTTGAATCTGATAATTGGTTTATTTTTTGCCATAGCATGAGGTATCCCATACCCTGAATAGTAGACTTAAATCCTAGTGAGGCCTGGAAAGGCTAAAGGAATTTCAGCTCACTCTTGACTACAATCAAATAACACACGTCCTCTTAAAGCTTTCAGCTAGGAAACCACTAGTATTTTTGCTAGCTCCATACCTCAAACCAAGATCAGAGAGCATACTTGATTGAGAATTCTACCGTAATTTCACTGGACCACTTGTTGTGGTTATTCAATAATTTATTAATTTCTCATGAATTTCAGAAGTTCAAACCCATAATCATTGAGAATTCATTATACACTCCAAGATTTTTAATTTTCAATGGACATCGTTATTTCATAGGACAAATGAAGATGGATTTTGCGGGTGATTAGATATGATATGCTTTATTAAAGGTATAGCCCCCCTGGAACAGGAGATCCACCTAGGTCATATTCCCTTTTCACTTGACTTAGGACTCCTCTAGTGCTATTTCAGTCGAGAAATTTTTATATTCGGCCGGCCGGACGAACACACCCATCCGACCAACACACATAAAACTCCACCTATCTCACCTCCTGCATTCTTAGGTCCAACCTACCCCTAATTTGTGTCTTGAAGCCGTATGGGCCTGGTTGGTGGGCTGGTTGGAATAGGTTGTGAACAATTAGAATAAGCTTGAATCTAATTCCTTATTTGTTGTGTCAAAATATGAGATGGACAAGATCAGGCATGATGAATTATGAATCCACAATAGAGTAGTTATCCAACCTATTCTTATGCATGGATTACAAATCATGTCTTACATGTCTCTATCAATCCAATCTTATCCCTACGGCCCAATCTCATACAGTCCACCAAACAGACCCTATATGTCTCACCTCCTGCATTCTCATATCCAATCCACCCCTAATTTGTGTCTTGAAGCCTTGAAGCCATATATGTCTGCCCATAAGCGAGATTCTCTCTCTCAACATTCTGCAATTCATTAGCCAGCTAAAAACTCAACTCGGATCTCATTTAAGTCCTTGAAACACAAATTTTGTCACTTTATTCCCTGAACTGAAACCCAACTTGTGTCTCACTTTGCCTTTACCGTCAAAATTCGTTAACAAATCTATCAAAATTGTTATGTGGCACAAATAAAACCCATTATTGTTGAGATGGGTGTCATAAGATTGAAAATTTAATAAACAAAAACAAATTTAAGTCGAAGTTTTCCTATCCAAATAAGGAAATAACTCTTAACAAATGTTTTAGGAGTTTTGCCAAGTAATAGTTTTAACAAATTTATTCAGCGGACTTTAACAGTATAAAGGCAAAGTGAAACATGACACAAGTTGAGTTTCAAAAAGTTATATGATAAAATTTGAATACCAAGAAGTTAGTCAGATTCATAAACCATGAGCGCAAAGGTTAACCAAATCCATCCAACTTTTTTTCTCAAAACATGTAAAGTATGGTACATATGAAAGAACAAAATAACTAAAAGGAAGCTCTACAACCATCTTATCTTAATTCAAACACTATACCAAAGAAAAAAAACAGGAGAGATTTCCGTTTAGTGCAGAGCGTGGAGAAGAATATATACTCGAAGGGCATACATCGGGAGTGCTACGAACTCGTCTCACTAAGTACTGGTTTGGTACTGAGATGTTTTTATAAAAAGTGGGTATAAAAAAAAGTTAAACTCAAAAAGGTGTTCGGTAAATACTTAAAAACAGCTTATTTTCACAATTTTGGGTGAAAACTGAAAACGTGAAGCAGCAAAAATGAGCTTATTCTCACAGCACAGCAGAAACAGTATTTTTTTCAAAGCACAGCAATACCAAACCAACCCTAACTTGCGGACCCAAGTACTCAATTATATCCATTTCTGTGTTCTTAGGCATTTCAATCTTTTCCAACCATCCATAACAATTGCGTTTCTCTTCAGTTACTGCTGCTCCTCCATCTGCACCGAAACGTTGGCAAGCGAATAAGATATAGCTTATAAACTTAAACATGCATCAAATTCCAGTAATAAAAGTTTTTAAGTATATCAAGCTCTGCACTTGCTTCACAAGTTTAACATATGGCTGCGAACTACGTTTGAAAGAATGTGAGAATTTGGGATATCTATTGATGCATTTTTTCTGCGTTAAACGAATTGAGAAATTAGGAGTTCAAATTTCTTCAGTGGTTAGATAGAATGACTGAGGACCATGCCTAAGCAGCAAATGGTCAGGACCGTCAGGTTAAATATTCAGCATGTACTTGTACATTTTAGGACTCGTACATAACTACTACACATAGAGTTTCCTTGTAAACCTATCACAGTCACACATATTCTTATCCATTTTTTGTTTATACAAATAATATTCAACAAGGGAGAGTCGAACTCAATACCTATGTAAAAGGATTAGTGTTTTTAACTAATTTAAGTTTCTTACCATCTTTATCTTGTGTGTAAATTGGACAAAATGATCATTTTATTTTTATTTTTTAATTTCAATTGTTGAATTGATCATTTTTCACTAGTCGATCACAATATTGTCAATTTTTTATTTTATCGTTATAACAACTTTATCTTTTGTGAAAATTGGCCAAAATGATTATTTTTCAAATTTCAATTGTTAAATTGATCAATTTTCAATAGTTGATCACAATATCGTCAAATCTTTAATTGTTATATCATCAATGTTTAATTAATATCTTATATTTGAATCTGATAATTGGTTTATTTTTTGTCGTAGCATGTTGTATCCCATACCCTAAATAGTAGACTTAAATCCTAGTGAGGCCTGGAAAGGCTAAAGGCATTTCAGCTCACTCCTGACCATAGTCAAAAATACGTCCTCCTAAAGCTTTCAGCTAGGAAACCACTTGTATTTTTGCTAACTTCGTACCTCAAATCAAGACCAGAGAGCACACCTAACTGGAAATTCTACCGTAATTTCACTGGACTTCTTGTTGTGGTTATCCAATAATTTATTAATTTCTCAGGAATTTCAGAAGTTCAAACCCATAATCATTGAGAATTCATTATACACTCCAAGATTTTTAATTTTCAATGGACATTGTTCTTTCATAGGACAAATGAAGTGGAATTGGTGGGTGATTAGATATGATATGCTTTATTAAAAGTATAGGCCCCCTGGAACAGGAGATCCACCCAGGTCATGTTCCCTTTTCACTTGATCTAGGACTCCATTCTAGTGCTATTTCAGTCCAGAAGTTTTTATATTCGGCCGGCCTGACGAACACACCCATCCGACCAACACACTTAAAACTCCACCTATCTCACCTCCTGCATTCTCAGGTCCAACACACCCCTAATTTGTGTCTTGAAGCCGTATGGGTCTGGTTGGTGGGTTAGTTGGGATAGGTTGTGAACAATCAGAATGAACTTTAGGCCAATCCCTTATTTATTGTGTAAAAATATGAGATGGACATGACTAGGCATGATGAATTATGAATCTACACAATAAAGTAGTTATCCAACCTATTATTATACATGGATTACAAATTATGTCTTACATGTCTCTGTCAATCCAATCTTATCCCTAAGACCCAATCTCATATAGTCCACCAAACAGACCCCTATATGTCTCACCTCCTACAATCTCAGATCCAACCCACCCCTAATTTGTGTCTTGAAGCCTTGAAGCCATATACGTTTGCCCAGACGCGAGATTCTCTCTCTCAACAATCTACAATTCATTAGCCATGAAAATTCAACTCGGATCTCATTTTACTCCCTGAAACATAAATTTTGTCACTTTATTCCATTAACTGAAACTCAACTCGCGTCTCACTTTGCCTCTATCGTCAAAAGTCGTTAAAAATCCATCAAAATTGTTATGTGGCACAAATGAAACCCATTGTTGCTGAGATGGGTGTCATATGATTGAAAAATTAATAAATAAATAAAAAATTAAGTTGAAGTTTTCTTATCCAAATAAGAAAATAACTCTTAACAATTTTTTTAGGAGTTTTGCCATGTAATAGTTTTAACAAATTTATTCAACAGACTTTAACAGTATAAAGGCAAAGTGAAATATGACACGAGTTGAGTTTTAAAAAGTTATATGACAAAATTTGAATTCCAAGAAGTTACTCAAATTCATAAACCATGAGCGCAAAGGTTAACCAAATCCATCCAACTTTTTTTCTCAAAACATGTGAAGTATATGGTACATGTGAAAGAACAAAATAACTAAAAGGAAGCTCTACATCCATCTTATCTTAATTCAAACACTGTACCAAAGAAAAAAGAGAGATTTCCGTTTATAGCACAGCATGGAGAAGAATATATACTCGAAGGGCATACATCGGGAGTGCTACGAACTCGTCTCACTAACTTGTGGACTCAAGTACTCAATTATATCCATTTCTGCGTTCTCATGCATTTCAATCTCTTCCAACCATCCACAACAATCGCGTTTCTCTTCAGTTACTGCTGCTCCTCCATCTGCATCGAAACATTGGCAAGCGAATAAGATATAGCTTATAAACTCAAACATGCATCAAATTCCAATAATCAAAGTTTTAAGTATATCAAGCTTTGCACTTGCTTCACAAGGCTAACTACGTTTCAAAGAATTTGAGAATTTGGGATATCTATTGATGCATTTTTTCTGCGTTAAACGAATTGAGAAATTAGGAGTTCAAATTTCTTCAGTGGTCAGATAGAATGACTGAGGACCCTGCCTAAGCAGCAAATGGTCAGGACCGTCAAGTTAAATATTCAGCATGTACTTGTACATTTTAGGACTCGTACATAACTACTACACATAGAGTTTCCTTGTAAACCTATCACAGTCACACATATTCTTATCCATTTTTTGTTTATACAAATAATATTCAAAGAGGGAGAGTCGAACTCAATACCTATGTATAAGGATTAATGTTTTTAACTAGCTTAAGTTTCTTACCATCTTTATCTTGTGTGTAAATTGGCCAAAATGTTCTTCTTCTTTTTTTTTTTTTTTTTAATTTCAATTGTTGAATTGATCATTTTTCACTAGTTGATCACAATATCGTCCATTTTTTTTACCGTTATAACAACTTTATCTTTTGTGAAATTGGCCGAAATGATTATTTCAAATTTCAATTGTTAAATTGATCAGTTTTCAATAGTTGATCACAATATCGTCAAATCTTTAATCGTTATATCATCAATGTTTAATTAATATCTTATATTTGAATCTGATAATTGGTTTATTTTTTGCCATAGCATGAGGTATCCCAAACCCTGAATAGTAGACTTAAATCCTAGTGAGGCCTGGAAAGGCTAAAGGCATTTCAGCTCACTCTTGACCACAGTCAAATGAAACACGTCCTCCTAAAGCTTTCAGCTAGGAAACCACTCGTATTTTTGCTAGCTTCGTACCTCAAACCAAGATCAGAGAGCATACCTGACTGGAAATTCTACCGTAATTTCACTGGACCTCTTGTTATGATTATCCAATAATTTATTAATTTCTCATGAATTTCAGAAGTTCAAACCCATAATCATTGAGAATTCATTATAGACTCCACAAGATTTTTAATTTTCAATGGACATTGTTCTTTCATAGGACAGATGAAGATAGATTTGGCGGGTGATTAGATATTATATGCTTTATTAAAGGTATAGGCCCCCTGGAACAGGAGATCCACCTAGGTCATGTTCCCTTTTCACTTGATCTAGGACTCCACTCTAGTGCTATTTCAGTCCACAAGTTTTTATATTCGGTCGGCCGGACGAACACACCCATCCGACCAACACACATAAAACTCCACCTGTCTCACCTCATGCATTCTCAGGTTCAACACACCCCTAATTCGTGTCTTGAAGCCGTATGAGTCTAGTTGGTGGGCTAGTTGGGATAGGTTGTGAACAATCAGAATGAACTTTAGGCCAATTTCTTATTTGTTGTGTAAAAATATGAGATGAATATGACTAGGTATGATGAATTATGAATCTACACAATAAAGTAGTTATCCAAGTTATTATTATGTGTGGATTACAAATTATGTCTTACATGTCTTTGTCAATCCAATCTTATCCCTAAAACCCAATCTCATATAGTCCACCAAACGGACCCTTATATGTCTCACCTCCTGCATTCTCATATCCAGCCCACCCCTAATTTGTGTCTTGAAGCCTTGAAGCCATATATGTTTGCCCATACGCGAGATTCTCTCTCTCAACATTCTACAATTCATTAGCCACGAAAATTCAACTAGGATCTCATTTAACTCCCTGAAACATAAATTTTGTCACTTTATTCCATTAACTGAAACTCAACTCGCGTCTCACTTTGCCTCTATCGTCAAAAGTCGTTAAAAATCCATCAAAATTGTTATGTGGCACAAATAAAACCCATTGTTGCTGAGATGGGTGTCATATGATTGAAAAATTAATAAATAAAAAAATTTAAGTTGAAGTTTTCTTATCCAAATAAGAAAATAATTCTTAACAATTTTTTTAGGAGTTTTGCCATGTAATAGTTTTGACAAATTTATTCAACGGACTTTAATAGTATAAAGGCAAAGTGAAATATGACACGAATTGAGTTTTAAAAAGTTATATGACAAAATTTGAATTCGAAGAAGTTAACCAAATTCATAAACCATGAGCACAAAGGTTAACCAAATCCATCCAACTTTTTTTCTCAAAACATGTGAAGTATATGGTACATGTGAAAGAACAAAATAACTAAAAGGAAGCTCAACAACCATCTTATCTTAATTCAAACACTGTACCAAAAGAA
Source organism: Pyrus communis (assembly GCF_963583255.1). Classification (NCBI taxonomy): domain Eukaryota; kingdom Viridiplantae; phylum Streptophyta; class Magnoliopsida; order Rosales; family Rosaceae; genus Pyrus; species Pyrus communis. The sequence continues at coordinate 26,576,331 of NC_084811.1, forward strand.
AAAAGAGAGATTTCCGTTTAGAGCACAGCGTGGAGAAGAATATATACTTGAAGGGCATACATCGGGAGTGCTACGAACTTGTCTCACTAACTTGTGGACCCAAGTACTCAATTATATCCATTTTTGCGTTCTCAGGCATTTCAATCTCTTCCAACCATCCATAACAATCGCGTTTCTCTTCAGTTACTGCTGCTCCTCCATCTGCATCGAAACATTGGCAAGCGAATAAGATATAGCTTATAAACTCAAACATGCATCAAATTCCAGTAATCAAAGTTTTAAGTATATTAAGCTCTGCACTTGCTTCACAAGTTTTAACATAAGGCTGCGAACTATGTTTCAAAGAATTTGAGAAATCAGGAGTTCAAATTTCTTCAGTGGTTAGATAGAATACTGAGGACCTTGCCTAAGCAGCAAAAGTTGAGGACCATAATTTGGTGGTTGTCACAATAGGTCAAAGACAATAAACTCATATATTTGGCAATTTGTCAAAGAAGCAAGTGATGAAGGCCACAGAGCAAGAGGTCACTTACTTGAATATGCAGCATAGGGATGATCTTTGTAATATGAGCAATCCCGGCCATCTTCTTTAGAATACGGAGGTCCAATCACATCGAGCACCGCACATGGTGTTATGGCTGTGAAGGCATGGATGTTGCCACCTTTTGTTGGATAGAGTACCGATGCATTGCAAGGGGCTGTGAAGACGCTATCAGCTTTCAACTCGGCCAGTCTCACTGCAAAATCATCCTACTCGTATTAGATACCGGTTAAGACACGGTCCCAGATAGTCTTTATGTTTTGTTTTAACTTTACAGGAGAGTGATATTGACTCACATTGAGGGGCTGGCGTGGAGCCATCTGAATTAACGGGATCAACCCAATCGTATGATTTAATATGCATCTTGCCTAGTAGAAGCTTGCTGAAAACAGTCATATCTGGATGGTTATGGAGTGGGATAACGCCATTTGCCGGAATAAAAAAGCAGCACAACTGCACATGGAAATAAACAGGAGAACTAATCAACAATCGACCGAATAAATGGTTTTTGTAAAAGAAACTTTGCAAATCACTCATAATGTTTATATGCTATTAATTTAACTAGTAAAGAACCCTATATGGTGATCTTAAAGGAACTAATAGTCAGTTCTGCAGAAAGCGACCGAAGTAAATACTGGGCAAACTAGGTAGAAGGAAGTACTAGACTTACCGAAAACTTATTGCACTCGTATATGGTCGTATACGTGACCCTAGGAGTCCCTTTCACAACAGCTTTAGGCTTGAAGAACTGGAGATTCCTACTCAGCCCAATGTCTTCTGGTCTCATATCATCTACAGTACCACAATAAAATTGGCTTGTCAAGAAGATGGAGGGCGTCCACATTAAACATGCAGTAATGCAATCAACTCAGATGCACGCACATACATTGATCGAAAAGGCGACAGGAAATCGAAGAGACAAAAGTACAGTACGAAACATGGTAAATCCGAAAAACGTACCGAGAATGTGACACAGCTTGTGCACATGATGAGGCAAAGGAACGGTTCCATGGCCTTTGAAAACATGTCTGCACGCATCAAACAGCTGTTGCAGCGGAGTTGGAACAGTCGACGGCGGCGCCAACGAAAGAGGATGCTGAATCTTCCGGCTCCATTTTCTCTTCCTTATACCCTGTTTCACTTGATACCTAACCTTGCTGCTACTGCTAGCATGCCCAACACGCGAAACAACCCTCTGATGTCTTCCCTGCTCCACCACCCTCGCAGTCTCCATAGTCATAGGTGTAATATATATGTGTGTGTGTGTGTGTGTGTAACTATATATTCACTTCAGATGCAGCAGAAGACTTTCTCCTTCAAAACCCAGAACTCAACATCCAAATTAAGAAACAAAGAAGCAAGAGAAACAACTGATTCTCAAAGCAAAGAGAAGTGGGACGGTGAAGATATTGTTTAACAGTGGGGGAGAGGGGAAGATCAAGGATCAATATAAGGATTGAGCCATCGAGAGAGAGGAGGAGAGAGAAACCAAAACCAGGGGCTGCATGGATGGAATTGTGGTGTGGAAGAGGAAAAAAGTGTGTAAATTGTGGGATAAACTAAGGAAATATTAAGAACAAGGTTCTGCAGTTCCGCCATTAGTACCCATAGATTTGAATTGAAACTGGCGGTGGTGTCGCACCCCAACCCCCACCCGCGGTTTTAGGCTTAGCTGGTCACACCAAAATGTAAAATGACCAAATAGCCCATACACAAATGCCAAATACCGTTGGCTTTGACCTTGTAATTGGTAATTTGGCTCCGAGAAAATCAACCACGGATTTCCCTTTCAGGAGTCAACGGTATTATTCTTACTGTGGCTTAGATTTTTATTTTTATTCGCGGTGCTTCTAGTTAAAGCACTTTTGACAGACAGTGTCAACAGTGTTTCTTCTTTCTTTTTCTTTTTTCGAAAACAACGTAAATTTCACTGAACGAGGAAAGATTCAATACACATTACATAAACGAGTTCAGTAAAAATTAGAGAGAGCCAATTTTTTTTTTTTTTTTAACAGACGATGTTATTTATACTAAGTGAAAAGAAGTGAGTTTAATTTCAAAATATGCTAGCAATAATGTAGTTTAAATTCTCATTGAACGAAAATCAAACATAAAATCTTTTACTTACAATTAAAATGAAATATCATTATACCGTACTAAAAGAGAATTATAATCTTTATCCTGTAAAGTCATAACACAGTTGTTGCTCTCGCCACCACTACCACCTCACCAGCAGCAGGGTCCCTGCCCTAAGAAAATCAACTTCGTGCTGAATTCGACGAAAGCATTGCAGCACACATGCTCTGCCCAGATATTCCGACACACCAGTCAGGCGAAAGAGGGCCCTTGATCTATCAATAGAGGGAGCAAAAAAGGGGCTTTGGGTAGTGAGGGAAGGATTGAGATCTGGCGGCCAAATCAGGTTTTGTCCCTCGTAATTTTGAGCAAAGATTGTGGGAGGAGTGGTGTGTGAGAGGCGGGAGCTTATGAAGGAAATGGAGGATGATATGTGTTGGGGTTGAAGAAGGGAAATTACAAGATGGGGGTTAGGTTTGCCGAAGATAAAATACGGTTATAAACACTGAAAAACGCTGAAAATGGGGAAGAAGGCCGAAAAAACAAGCCTTCCACGAAGGGCATGGTCTGAGATTCTAGATGGGAAAGGAAAAAAAGGAAATTGCACAAAGAAAGGGCTGCCAGCCGATCCCAACCGAAGGAAGGGATCGGCAGCGAGATAGCCTCTTTGTTCTTTGCAAGAGAGAAAGAGAAGGAGCGGCGCTTCAAAAGTGTTTCTTCTAAAATATTCTCAAGCAAGAGAGAAATTTAATTTATGTAAATCATCAGCCCCAACCTGGCCGCCGGAGTTCAAACTCACGCCGAGATACAATGGCATAACTCCTTTCCATCCATAGTACGGTATCTCGGTTGTACAAGACTTGTTAATAGCTTTCTCTACTTGACTTGTGCTTACTTCCCATCTTTTTCCGATGACCAAGAAGCTTTCGAGCCTGTTTCGTTTACTTTTCGAGTATCTTCTACTTCAATTTTAGTTATGAACTCGTTCCTATATGACGCATTACCGAAGTGACGGAAAACAATCTTAACATGTACGTACATTGTTTGTGCAGAAACATGCACTCCGGCATGCAGTTCTTTATTGAAAGAACTCTCACAATTTCACCTTCGATACTAGTTTTATGGCTTCCATTCTGAAAACTAAAGCTCTTTAAAGACCCACGTGTTTAAAGAAAACACTTCTAATTTCTCTTTCTTAACTTCCAATTTCGTTGCATTTCTTTTGACAACTTGAAAAGTTATGTCATTTCTACAATGATACAGAACAAATCTAGGCCAGAAACTTAACGAAACGTCGCACTTCTATTTCCAGTTGCCGGAAAAGCTTGACGTCGTCTACCCTGTCCTAGTTCTTTTGACCCATCATCGTTTGAAACTCGACCAGCTAAAGATTTTTTCTTTCCCGCTGAATTTAAGCTCTTCACACCTTCCGCAGCTCCAGCTTCCCTGACCGGTTTAGCTCCAAATATGACCTCACTCTTTGCTGCCTCATAGTCGAAGGGCTTCACCTGCAAACCACCAGATTCCTGGGACTTCTCCACTTCTATTGTCTTCCTGTTTTGGTTAAACGACTGGATGCAATTTTCGAAGCTTGAGGACAAACCACAGAGAGACACAGGTTCGTCTTCCCTATCCCTTTCCAAAGCTGATGGTACTGAATCATTATCCTCGGGCTCATTTCTGGCTTCTGAGGAACCATCTACTGGCTCACCTCCATCCGAGTCACTTTCCAACGTTATGATGTCATCTAAACCAGACCTAGGGGGTGATGCAGTAAGCGGCCCTTCAGAATGGGGAATATCTGAACTTTTATCTTGTGCTTCCACGATTGGTTTGGTTTTCTCACTCCCGCCCGAAAATGAGTGGAATGGGAAGTTCACTGAAGATCTAATTTGCTCCAACTTATTACCTTCCTTGTCCTAGAAAGACAATCAAGTAGCACAAGAGTTAATAATGTACAAGTTACTAAAGAAGATTACACGAAAAACGAGTTGTATAAATAAAAAAGAAACCGCCACCAATATATGATTCAAATAGTCAGGGTAAAAAAGGACGGTCATTGATCACTTAAATGCTTTGTGTAGAAGGTGAGCAATCTATATAACAAAACATTTGTGGTAGCAATATTTCTACTTGACTTGTAACATACAACGGTGCAAGATTTATGCCTAGCCGCGATTGCAAGTAATACAAGACAAAGATGGCCTATTCCATTTCACGCATATAATTTACAACAGCATTCTTCTTACTAACCTTTTTATCGGCGTCAAACTTTCTTTTTGGAACTGAACTCCCCAACAGCGAACTAAAGGCACGGCTAGGCTTCTTTTGCACCTGAACACTAACTCCAGTAACCTACAACAGAAATACACAACTATTTTAAGACTAGAGCTCTACGAGCAAGAAATAAAACAAGATAAACATCCAAAAAATGCCAATGGATGTAAACCTTTGCTGAATCTAATAAACAGGCAATGCTGCTTGCTTCTCTGTTTTGGCCCAGAACACTGTTTTGTCTAAGATTTACTGAAATGGGGCTGCCAGTTTCAAGAGAGTTTCCTTGTCCATTTCTTACTAGTTCGGAGGCACCAAATGCAATCTCCTTATACTCCATTTTATGCTGCTGAGACGGGGGTGAAACCACAGATACATCAGCATTAGTCGAATTGCTGACAGATTGATCCGGTAACAAGGCTTCAGACCCATCATTGACCAATATTCTCTCTTCAGATGCCTGCAAAAAGGTGTACTGTTAACTATAGATAAAAATGTGAAGAAATAGTCATCGAATTACAGTTAAAAATAATTATAAATTTGAAAATGGAGGAGGAGAAAAGGACTGATTTTATCATGATAGAATAGTTAAATGTTACACAATACATGCAAAGTAGTTTTTTTGTCCATAACATTCCATAGGTAACATGAATGAAAGCCTAAAACAGAAAGGCAAACATGACTGCCCAGTCTTCATGATCACCAAACAATTAAACATAGGGCTTACCATTCTTGCGCGTGCCGCCAGATGTTCAACAGCAGGCTGAAAAGAAGCAGCATTTTGCACAGAATGTCTAATGATACTAACAACTGAACCAAGATTACGCTCAATGTACGGGTGCTTTGATTTCACCAACCGCTTTAACTTGCTAGTGGTGACAGGCATCTGTTTAGCTTTTACCGAAGAAAAACAAAAGTAAGAAAGTCAAATGTCTACTGTGTAAAAAGAGAGGAACTAATATTGAGCTTGAAGAACAAGGAACTTTATAAAAGTATTACCAATTTCAAGAAGAGTTTTATTTGGTAATATATAGCCGGTACTTTCATCCTCTGCACGGGCAACAACGTCCCTCCACTCACAAAGACCCTGAAACCATTTAACAATTAATCTAGTATAAGTAGTGTATAACCTTTTATATTGCGCAATAATCAACAACAGACAAAATGTTGAGTTCCTCGTGTAACATAAGTATATATTACATTGCTCAATAAGGAAACAGATTATCAACTTATGATTGTGCCAAAACATTTAATATTTAACTAGTCCTCTTATGTAAAAACTCACTCATTGGACATAGTTAGAATTAACGAACAATGAGAATCATATTGGAAAAGTAGATACGATATAAAACAATTCAGATGAAGATTAGCCAACAGTTAAAAGTTGAACAATGTATAAAAGAAAATAAGGAGGCATCATACGGAAACAATGGCAAGCTGATGAGAATTGAAACCAGCACCTTGCAACCTGCATCAAAATAGAAAATAATATAAATTGAAGTCATCATAATATATAAACAAAGGTAATGCATACAGAATTCCATTCATGGACACACTTACAGAAAGAAAAAAAGAATTGGACTCCCTCGCCATTATCATATATTCATATTTCCTCAATTAACAGTTAAATCCAACAAGGTCATCTCACCAATTTAATTGAAGGCACAAGATTTTTACACAATCCCAAGATTTTTACACAATCCCTACTAACTTATAGGAAACTTCTAATGGAGCTTTAATGTGACTGGATCTTTGTTACAGAGTAGTGGTGGGCTTGATGAAATTCAGAAAAGATGTGTGCTCTCTGAGGGAAAAACTAGTCTAACATTAAAAATGTACAATGCGTATGAAAAACCTCAAAATAATTAAGTGATGCGTAATAATTTTAACAACCTTTGAAAGAAACTGTGGTCAAGAAAACAAAAGCATGAACTAGGGAAATTGAGGGATTTTGGGGGGGGGGGGATTGGAGAGGAGTCATGCCCAAGACCAGAAAGAATTGCACAAATACCAAAAGGAGAAAAAGAAAAGATAAAGAAATAAATAAATAACATATGCCCGGCCACAAAAAAGCATACCCGTATATGTGGAGATAAGAATTTTCTGTCAAAAGATCTTTCTCATACAGATGCATGCATATATCATAACTGCGTTTGTAAACCTGTCGGGAAAAAAGAGTTAATAAAATTGCCAAATGATAGTAAATGGAAAATAATATATAATACAAGATAATTGGAAGAACCATTTCCTAAGATGTATAAACAAATTTACCATCAAGACATATTCACTTTATATGAAAGAATACTTAGTTCACAAAATACTAGAAGGATACCTACACAATAAAACACCAATTCAAACAATAATCCATCTGCAGATACTATAAACAAAATAATATCGACATACACATTTTTAGAAGTGCTACAAAATTTGTCTTGGTAATTTAAAAACAAATAAAACTTAGACATCCCATACGGTTAACTTCATTCCCAGAACAGAAACGCCAAGAAACATGGATATTGACCAACCCAAAATGCAAATTCTATAATGTAAAAACAGTCTCATAAAGGCAAAACTAGCAGTTCAGTATGTAACAATATACACAAGTGTTAAAAATGTAGATAATGAGAGAGCATAAAATAACATTAAAGAAAGATTCAATGCAACGAAGACCATGTGATCCTCATTCATACTATACCTCTACTAATGGAGTGTCAGAGTTTTCTGATTCCTTGGGCATCATACATAACTGTGTTCTCATCAAATCATACATATGCAACAAATAGTGTGTATCTTCTCTGGCATATCTGTCAAGAAAAGAAAGCTTCTTTAGATAACAGTGGAGAATAAAAAAAATAATTTATATAAACGGAATGGACATGAGAATGCAACATCTAAAATAATTATTAATAAAAACACCCAAAAGGCAAAAATAATCATGTAACCAGGAAAGCAAAATAACATGATGCATGAAGACTTCCTTTAATGCATTGTTTACTCCAAAGTTCAATTTGGAGGTAATCTTACTCTTAAAACTAATTTTGGCATTACTAGAAACCGCCGAACTAGATTAACCTAAAAAATAAGTGTCAAATCATTCTACAACAAATAAGAAAGAAATTTAACGTTGTGTCGATTATAAAACTAGGATTGAACAGTTATTCTGAGACTTATGAGATATTATCTACAGAACTAATACTAGCTAAGTTGCCCACTTAAACAAATACCATAATCCACATTTTACCTGACCATCTCCTCAGGCAGAGGGCGTAATCTCCAGTCTGCATTCTGGTATCTGCAGGAGAAATAGTAGTTAAAGTTAACGAAGCAACACATGAATTTATCGAATATAAAGAGGGAAAATTAATTAAGAGCATTTAGAAGATTAAAGAAATCGAAGTAATAGCAAAAAGTTACTCTTTGTTAGCAGTAACACCACATAAGTGCTGTAGAAGATATTCCAAACTATTTCTCTCCAATTTCAACACCCTTGAAGCCTGGTGATTAAAACAAATTGATTGTCCTTGGTTAGCAACACATTATGAAGAAAAAGTATATTTCACGTAGAAAAGCTAAATTCAAACAAAAAGTAAAAATCATGGTACTCTTTTCCAGATTAAGGAAAAGAAACTAAGTATTCCTTCGCAAGATAAGAAAATTTATTCATTCAGTTGCTTCAAGGAATAGTATAGCACCTGGCCAGTATCAAACAAATTGCAGATATAAATGCCAAAATCACGTTGGAGCCAACTGATATCACGATCCGCTCCATGCATCACCTGATGAATTGTAAAATATTATCAGAAAAAATCATATGCTACCAAGTGAGAAATGCAAATGAGCACACAACAAACCTTTCTCTTGGCAGGGTCCTTGAAAACTTCCCTAAGATATGGCCCAACATGAATTCTAAGCTTCAGAGTATCTACTATAAAATCTTCGGCTCTAGTTGAAATTTGCATCAAGCAAGTCAATCCTTGAAACGATCGATATTGATTGTGTTCCAAATCAACCTAGACAGAAAAAGATAGAAGTATAAATACAGGAAAATGAATGCCAAAATGTGAAGTTTAAGTAAAATACTAAAATGAAATAATCATAACATTGAAATGCCAACTAATTCCATGCGGCTATGAATGAATAAACCTTTTCAAGAACTCAAATATAGCGTGCACCGAGGTAGCAATATTACAGGTGAAAGGAAAAAGGTTAAAAGAAGCAACTTCGTGATCCACTAGGAAAAAAGCCGAGGGAAATATAAGCTGACATTTATGTATATTATAAATGAGCAAAATCCATAACAAACAACTATCACACAAAAATATAAGAACTTGAGAGCAAAAGGTTTATACAAATCCATTGCTAGTAACAGAGCTAAGGTGAAGTACTCTTGCATAGACACCAATTTGACATCAATCAATACCATGTTCAGATTGTGCAAGTTTATCGTAAGTATATTGTTTGTGAGCCTAGGTATATATTCTATTTATGCTACAAGTTCCTATGAATACAACCATGAATTCTACACTAAATGAAATGGATGACAGCATCATCAATTCTACCTAATCATAGTGACTGCAAGTGCAACAAACTCTGCAAAAGCAAATAATTTTAACCATGATGATAATGTATGTAGTTGGAGTTGACCGTGAAATGTAGATAAACTTTCACAAAAGAAAAACGAAAAGGGATCATTGCAGTCAAATTTTACCGCAAATTCATTAACAGCACGGAGCTTAGCTGCTAGCTCTTCCAGATCTTTGACCTCCTCCACAAGCTTGAATGGCGTAGACTTTAATGAAGGCGGTTTTACAGACTCAACATCCCCGACGTTGTTGTCAACAAAATCCAGAACAGAAAGCTCCTCCTTTATTGATTAAAAAAAAAAATTAGAAAAAGACCCGTTGTTTGACGGGACATTCCCAAAATAATTTAAGACATAATCAAAAGTTAAATAATTTTTAAAACCCAACATAAAATCACCCTGAAATTCAATAGCTATACAAAAATGATAAAAGAAATGACTTACTAGGGGATGAAGGAACCGCTGACCATCCTCACTTCTCTGCAACAAAACATGCTCAAACGGCTGGTTTGCATTGTTAACCAAAATGTTAAACTCCTCCTGAGACCTCCGAATGCTTGGTATATGAAACGGAACCTTGGGCTTCGTCGCCGCCACAGTTTTCTTGTCCTTGGCAGCCACCTTCACGGCGGTGGAAACCTGACTCGAATCATCGTTCCCACTGGCCGAAGCCAACCCAGTGGACCCCTTTTTCTTCTTCTTCCCACACACCAACTGAAACCCATCGTCTGTGTCCAATGCCGCACTCGTCGGCCGCTTGGCCTCCTCCGCCTCCTTCCTCACCCTCTTGAACTCATCCACCGACGAGTCAAACCTCTCCAGCACCTCGTCGTTCACATTAACGAGCCAATCGTACCCGTCGTCCAAGTCTTGGGGGAAAGCCATCGGTTTCCCCAAAACGGGCGCCGATGAGCCAATCGAGCCGAGCATCGTCTGCGCCTCCTTGGTGATTTTCTCGATCGGGGCTTTGAATTCGTCGAAGTTGCGGTAGAAATAGAAGTCCTTGCTGTTAGGCAAGAATCGCGAGGAGCCGGAGAGCTTGGAAATCGACGAGGAGAGTGGGCCTTTGGTTAGGTTTTCTAGGGCGTCGGACCTCGACTGCAGCGGCGGAGATTGGTTCACTGTCATGGCGTCTTGGCTCATGGTGGTTGTGCAAATGGGGGATTTTATCGGTTAGGGTTTTGGTAGGGTTTCATTTACAGTTACTTTTGCCTCCCTGGTGATCACCAACGTTTCGTTCCTTGGCCGTTGTTTGTTAGATTATACCTATATACCGGGATGTCACGTGATATTCGTGATGAAGATTGTGCGAGTAGTTTTTCAGTTTCTTTTTTTTTTTTTTTTTTTTGATCAAAAGTAGTTTTTCAGTTTTACCAACATAATTAATGCATGAGACGTTTGTCTGTCACAAAAATGGAAAGGACATTATTGGGACAAAGACTAATGAATATATGAGTTTGGAGAGATTTTTTAATGCGGTATGTGTACGAACTAATGCACAAGTGTAATAATGCAATTGTTTAACATTTAAAAAAAAAAAAATCAACCAATTGTAACGTGACCGTATTCCGAGCACATTGAAAAATTTCTAGCAAGTTTGATTTTCAATTTTGAAAATGGAATTAATGAATGAGATGCATGCGATTTGCTATTTGCTATTTTTGTTTTTTTTTAAAAAATTCAACCAATAATTATTTCGATACTTTGTTACTTATAACTGACTTATTGTGTAATTCAATTTAATTTCACTTATATTATACAAGTATCAAAGTGATCTAACTCAATTTAAATAATATTACTTAAGTTCAAATTCGGCTTGAACTCGGACAATACTAATCGATATGCTCAAACTAGGTTTAAAGGGTTTTTCCTAATTCGAATAATATTTTGTAGACCACATATGAATTTCCTATATAATAAAGAATCATGAGACGTATTTGTATAAGTGAGATGGTTCAAATGTGTTTTACAACCCTAATCACATTGAACATGTCCCGGAATTAGTTTGGTCTCTAGGAAATATTTTTTAATTGTAAAATTAATTTTACTTCACCCGAATCCCTATATTATAGGTTAATTAAATCATTCACCCGAATCCCTAAATAAAAATTAATTTCTCCTTATTTGGAATTGAGAGGTCTTAGATTCGAATCTGGTGGATGGTGAATTCTTACCAAATTAGGTTGCCCATTGCAAATGGGAAAAACATCCTCGCCGGATCTGTTTCCTAAGGATCCCGCGATCGTAACTGTTCATCATACATTGTGCAGTCAGTTTTCATTAGATATTATTTATATTTAATTTTAAAATTTAAAATGATTTATGACCGTATAATATACGATGAACGATCACGATCGTGGGATCCCTAGGATCCCCATAAAAAGAATCCGGAAAAGATCATTTTCCATACAAAAGACCTCTTAAAACTCTAATGACATTTTAATTGGAACTAGTCTTTTGCACGTAGATGTGCACGCAAAAGAATTTTTTTTTTTTTTTTTTTTTAGTGAATCTTAATAAAAAAACTTATAGTACTATTTACTTTAACGAAAAACTATATTTTTATATTAAAAAGTCCATTCTGGTACTACTCACTTTATACCTTATTTTGTCTTTATCATTAAAACTCAAAATTTTCAAATTTTTTTTTTTTAAAATCATGTGTGCTACACGCGGCTAAAGATATTTTTTATATGTTGATAAATGAGTTTAAAAAATGGGATTGGGTCACATATTTTTCAACGTGTCAAATTTTGGTATGTTTTGATACATTAACTTCCAAAAAAACAATATGTACATAAAAAAACCGAAAGCCTACTTGTAACATGATTGCCATGACCAAATTATACTCTCTTTTAATGTATCAAACAAAGTGAAATATCAACAATCATATGTAAACATATCATATACTTGTGACATGAAGCCATGCTCACCATAAGTTTTGAAAATTAGCCACATGTGCATATGTAAACATATCGTTATACAAACCATTCTTACCATGGGCTTTTAAATTGGAGGGCATTTAGGTCCATTTAAGTAAGAATTTGGTTACGTTTGAAAGATATTTGGGGCATTTGTTTGCCCTTACTAAGTGTCACTAAATTAAACTGAACTAACTATTAGTCTAATCTTGTGTTTGATAGCATGCAGGACTAGTGTTAATAAGACTAGTCTGAAGTTGCATAGACTAAAAGGCATCACTAAAGGTTCTTAGCGGAGTACCCGAAAACTGTGGGACTAGCTAAGAATTGACTCTCTCTGCTCTCTGTTTCACTCTCTCTTACTCTCTCCCTCTCTCCTTGCCCAGAACCCAGAATCATGAGATCTCATATCTGCTTTTTCCGTGCACATCTCGAGTTTATCGCCGAGCTCACTGTCGAAAGGGAATACTTCTCCTCTGCTCAAATGCTCGGCTTCCTCAACTCCCAATATTGCTCTCGACCATCACGTTTATCAGCTGGGACATCGTTGGCAAACTCCACGATGCCAACCAAAACCTAGAAGACAAAAAATACCAATTTGCCAAAACCCAAATGAAATTCAAAAGCTTGTGAAAAATTCAGGAAAAAAAACCCATATGACAAATCAGAAGCTTTTGTTGAGAATGAATGAAAAAAAATGGAATTTCATGATGAGGGAGAAAGTGGTGAAAAAGAATAGAATTTGGTGACGAGGGAGAAAGTAAAATGAGAGAGACATAGAGGCAGATGGACGGGAAGGAGAAAAAAAATAGAGAGAAAACGAGTTCTACAAAAGTAAAAGAAAAAAGAAAAAGAAAAAAAAAATGTAAAAGAAAGAATTAAATATTTTTATTTTTATTATTTTAGTTTTTAATCCGATAAAACATAAAAAATTTCACTAAATTAATCTAGTTTAGTCAGTCTAAACCAATTTATTTTAGTCCATAAAGTTAATCCGGTGCAATAAACACACCCATTGTGTCAAGTTTTGGTATATTTGCAAGAACCCTTATATGATGACATGAATTTGAATTTCGTTGATAGCTAATTTAACGTCTAATCTAACAAAATCAATCGTTTGATAAAAAAAAAAAAAGTTTTGGTATATTCTATTGCTTCCCTCGGCTGCACCTGTCTCAGTACAACTGGCGGCTCGTCCAGTCTACACTGCCAGCATCCCAGCTCCACCTCCACCCGCCTTCCGTCCTTCCTCCGGCAAATGTAAGTCGTCACTTCTTCTTCTTCTTCTTTTCCTATTTTTTGTAAATGAATTTATGAATTGTGTCTGAATTCTGATATAGTGATTTTAGACTTAGTAATCAATGTTGATGGGTTTTAGTTGATAGATTTTTTTAGGGATTTTACGATTTCAGTTAATGCCCAATTTCTCATTTCGCATAATTCCTAACCTTTTAGGGACTTAAAGGTTCAGATGACAGTAAAGATGAGAGCTTTGGATGATTTCACATAAATGTCTAATTTCAAATTTCCGACTTGGGTTTGTAATTGAGGTCGGCAGCTTTGCGGATTCTGTCCACTCCAATTTTTAAACCCTAAATCCGTCCCTGCTCAATTGCGAATGCCATTTGGTATTCTTTCACATATATTATTGTTCATCATCTTCCATATCCAGTGTTTGGGATCACCATGACCGTCTTCTCTTCCCCTTTGCAATGTTGTATACATTAGGTTAGGTTCCGGTTTTTCGTTTTCCTTTTCTAAAAATTTGTTGGAGATTGTACCTCTGACTGTTAGCATTTTTTTGTTTATGTTTTATGTTTCTTTATTTTGGTTACAATGGACGGCTGGACTAGTTGCTCTCCTTATTTTTTTGAATTTGTTACCAGCCATAGATTCATTCTTCGTCCACCGGCTTAAAAACTTGTGTGCTAGTACATGAACATGGAGTCTTTAGCTGTATTCAACAACTCATTCTCACTCAGCTCTCCCTCACATGACCACTTCATCCCAAAAAACCTTCGATCCTCTCGTATGGTGTCTTTGCAATCTCACGGACAAATGCCCAAGCTGGAGGTCCGATGTGCTGCCCTGACCCAGTCCACTGACCCCAAGTCCAAGGAGGCCAAGCTCTGGGGTGGTCGCTTTGAGGAGAGCGTGACTGATGTTGTCGAGCGATTTACCGAGTCCATCTCGTTCGACAAAGCCCTCTACAAGCATGATATCATGGGCAGCAAGGCTCACGCTTCCATGCTAGCCAAACAGGTACTTTCTCTTTTCCCATTTTTTTTATTTCTTTAAGTTTTGTTTTTCTGGGATCTGTTTGGTTAGAGGGGAAGCTTTATTCTTTATTATGTTTTAGGGATTGATTACTGTTAATGACCGGGATAGCATCCACGAGGGGCTGAGTGAGATAGAAAGGCGAATTGAGAGTGGTGAGTTTGAATGGAGGACCGACAGAGAAGATGTGCACATGAACGTTGAGGCAGCGCTGACTGATTTGATCGGCGAACCAGCTAAGAAGCTCCACACGGCTCGGAGCCGAAACGATCAGGTTATGACAGATTTCCGATTGTGGATCCGAGACGCGATTGATGCAATTGGTGTGAAGATTAAGTATCTTCAAGTTTCGCTCGTCAAATTGGCAATCAAGAACGAGGGTGTGATTGTTCCCGGTTACACGCATTTGCAAAGGGCCCAACCTGTTCTGCTTCAGCATTTGCTCTTGGCGTTTGTTGAGCAGGTTTGTATCTGTATAGCTTTGCACAATGCAATTCTTTGCATAACTTATTAACATATATTTATATGGTTTGTGGCCCTTGTATTGTGGTAGTTGCTTTGTAATCATACATTGTTTGTAGTGTTTTTAGCGACTTGATAGTTGGTTTGTGTATGAATTTGTCAATTAGTTGTTATTACTATATAAAAATTGAAGCTTATGAAGTTTTCTTGGCCTCAGTATATGCATGGCCTTTGGAAGAGACTAATTTTGGCACTTTTTCTTGTTATGTAGCTTGAACGTGATGCTGGCCGTTTACTGGATTGCAGAGTGAGGTTGAATTTCTGCCCTTTAGGCGCTTGTGCATTGGCCGGCACAGGACTTCCAATTGATCGGTTTATGACCTCTGATGCTTTAGAATTTACTGCTCCTATGAGGAACAGGTATGCCCCTTGGTTTGACTCTTTGGTTGGGATCGAAGTTGACTTGTGCCAGTGAGCGGCAGCATGGAGCTATGTTGCCTTTTTGTTTCATTGGTACTCTGCAAAAGATGTTGTAAACTGGCCAATAGTTAACAAATTAGTCAGTTACTTTATGGCATTCTCATGCCATCTCCTTTTCCGGTTTTCCCTTCCAATGCACATGAGACTGAAACATACATGATTATAGCTGTATGGTTCAGTTTCGCTTTTCGTTCTAATAAAAAAATTGCATGGAACTCTGTGAAAGAAGCAGCTGATACATTATCCTTTCTTTTAACTTAGGATTGATTATTATTTCTCTGTTTCTTACATTAACAATAACAAAGATTAATAATGTTTATCCACTTGTTGGCAAACGCAATCGTACAACTTATCATACATTCATCACGCTTTGCTGTGAAGTCATACAAGTACATTAGCTATGCCCAATGACGTCAGTTAAATGAGTGACAGTGTATCTTGGTGCCATCAGTTGCGTCTAAATCTTGTGGTTGGTTGTGTATTTCATGCTTATTTTTATGTGTTTTCATCAAATAATGATTTATTTCTTTTCTTAATGTAGTATTGATGCAGTGTCAGACCGAGATTTTGTCATGGAGTTTCTTTCTGTTAATGCCATAACAGCAATTCATCTCTCCCGGCTTGGTGAAGAATGGGTACTGTGGGCTTCAGAGGAGTTTGGATTTGTCACGCCAAGTGACAAGGTTTCAACAGGAAGTAGTATCATGCCTCAGAAGAAAAATCCAGATCCAATGGAACTTGTCCGTGGAAAGTCCGCTAGAGTAGTAGGAGACCTGGTTACCCTTCTCACATTGTGCAAAGGACTTCCCCTTGCTTACAATCGTGATTTGCAGGTATAATCTTCTCTTTTCTTTTTTTAATTTACATGCAATCAGCACGGAAAGGCAGGGGTTCAGTTGGGTCTGTTCACTCTTTACGTTCTCGAGCCTGAAGCTAAGGTCTTAGACGGATTTGCATGCGTGTTACTTATACAGAAACACAATGCTACATAAAAGGATCTATTCCGCTTGCACTTACCATGTATAAAATTCATTGGTCTTTTAACTAACCCTGCAATATTTCGAGTATGATCACAAAAGGTTCTTTCTTTTCCCCTTGAGACAGGAAGATAAGGAGCCTGTCTTCGACAGCGTGAAGACAATATTAGGGATGCTTGAAGTGTCTGCAGAGTTTGCACAAAACATTACCTTTAACAGGGAGAGAATACAAAAGAGTTTACCTGCTGGTCACCTTGATGCCACAACGCTTGCCGATTATCTCGTGAAAAAGGCAAGTTCTTTTGACTAACTTTCATTTTTGCCAATTATAGACGGAGCTTAGGACGTCTGAACTTAAATCACCATTCTATTTACGCGTTTTACGATCACATGTAGTTCGTAATATTTGTCAATAATTGCTACTGAAGTTGCTTCTCTTGTTTTATAAAGGGAATACCCTTCAGAACCTCTCATGACATAGTTGGAAGGGCAGTTGCCGTGTGCGTCTCAAAAAGTTGCGAACTGCAGGCATTGGGTGTCGATGAGCTCAAAAGTATCGATCCAGTGTTTGAAAAAGATGTATACGAATTTCTCGGAGTAGAGAATGCAGTGAAGAAATTCTCCTCGTATGGTTCCACAGGTTCAGCATGCGTCGCCAGTCAGCTCGATCATTGGGTTACAAAACTTGAAATCAACAAAGGGGTCTGACAAACTCTTGGTGCTGGAGATACTTAACATGGATTGCTGAAATCGATTAGGAACCCGTCGCCGGAAACTCTGAATTTGTGCTTCACCGAGGACCGACTAGTCTTGAATAGGTGGAGTTAGCGAGTCCGAAAGATGCGAACTTCTTTCGGGAAGTACATACAATTTTGTAGTATTTTAATTTCTAGATCTGAAGGCTCAGATTGTTGTTCGTGAAGTTCTATTTGGATCAATTCACACAATTTTCCTTAATTTGGTTGATAATTTCAACAGTTATTGATACGGGGTCATTCCAAGCTAACAAGGCTATCCGCATTGTAAGAGACGGGGAGGCATGTTTATCGTTCAACGGTTATTGATAATTCCATACAAATTGCCCCGGGAGTTGAACACAAGCCATGTAACATCCCATCAACTCCAACCAAACTTAAGTTCAAGCTCATTTCTAAGTCAATTCAAGCCAATCATGCATTGTCGCTTAAAAAGTGATTATGCATGCCTCTTCCTTTCAAAAAAAAAGAAAAAAAATTATAGGAAAAGGATACTGTTGACCCTAATAATTACAAGACCTACGTGGCGCGCAGGCCGAGCAACTAGTAAGCTAACTACGTCATTCGGTTGAATGCGGGGCGTGCCAACTCGTCGGCCGAGCTCGGCCGAGGAGTACAATTTGTTGATGTCGCTTGGAGCGCGTCGTTGACTTCTGTATCTTGCGATTGCGACCGAGGAAGGAACGCTCTCGGTCTCTGAGTTCTACAGCCTGAAGACAAGGCTGCCAATTCTGCGGAGTTCAATAATCGTCGGAGCCCGATTCGGTCACCGTGATTATATTCGTGAGAGTATAAGCACGTCGAATCGAGACCAAGGTGTATGGGCACAGGTACTCGAACGTGATGTATGTCTTGATGGTAAACGTAGTTCGGCCGTCGGAATGCCGAACCCTGAAACCTACTTGCGAGTATCCAATCATAAAACCACTCGGCGTCCTGTACGCCGAGCAATGTGATTCGTAACACCTAACTATGCCGAGAAAGCTTAGCAAGGTGACCTCTGCCAACAAAGGTTCGAAAACCTTTCTCGACCGAGACTTGGATAGATAATCGGTCGACCTCGACGCAGTGCTGTTTATCCAAACTGAAGGTGCTTCTCGGTCGGCTGATTCTGCGGCAGCAGTGCTGTTTATCCAAACTGAAGGTGCTCGCCGGGCGCTTCCACAGTGCTGTTTATCCAAACTGAAGGTGTGTCGGCAGGAAAAGAAAAGGAAAAAAAAAACTAAAGGTGTTTGAGAGGTTTTGCGCAGGGCAATTGTATGCTGATTCTGAAGATCCTTTTCTGTTGCATGATTTCTTGTATTTATAGTCCCCCATTCCTTGAATCTGACTCCGATTTGGATCGGGAGTCCTTTTCCCAATTCGCCTCTTCCTCGAACAATCCTACTCCTACTGGGATTCTGAATTTTCCTTCTTTTCGGGACTTCATTCCTTGCTGGTCGAGAATCCTAATTGCATCAGGATTTCCTCGACCTTTCTATTTATCCGGATTACCTCTGATGGGATTTGGCCGACCCTGCCAGCTGGCCCGGGCCTTATTATTCGGCCCATAGTATTTATCATCTCCTTGGGCCGAGCACATCCTGCTGCTCGGCCCAGCAATAATATTTCGGGCCCAAACATTGCCCCCTCGCTTCTGAGGTCGCCGACTGTTAGCTCTTGGTCGGGCCTCGACCTTGAAGAAGCGAAAACGTTTATTGCTTTTTTGAACTTAATGACCGTTATTCCTGCGCATTTATGAAGCATGATTGCACTTTTCTTGCTGCCCCCAAAGCGTGGCCACGTGTCGATTCTCCGCCGCTCTTAAAACTTTCAATCGTGGGCCTCGAAACCGTGCGCTAACTGAAACGTCTCATCCTTATTAATGCCTTAAAACTGGCGTCGCACGCAATCGTGCGTCCTGGATTTTCGACTCCTCGATCCCCTCTTCGCAGTTTCCCAAAATATCCGAAATGATTGAGCCTTTCCCGGTTAAATTTCCCCCCAATTTGAACCAGTGCCTTTTGAATCCCAGACGTTTGATATTCATCCTGAAAGGCCTATAAATACCCATATTTCTGCCATTTGCCTTTTACGCTTTCAGAAATTCTAAAATCTCAAATTCCTCATCCTTGTTCGTTCAAATCAAACCTTCAAGTTCTTCTGCAATACCTTCTTTTTCCAGAAACATCACTTCTCCACAAATGGCCTCCTTCATTTCAAAGTTCTCTGATGAGATCAACAAGTGCAAGGATTTCGTCGACCGGAGCGCCGTCAAGACGCTACGATTTGAAGAAGACATGGCCACGACCCACCAAATTCTGGGTCCCCTTTTCAGAGACACAGTGCCGTCGTCTGTCACTAACCTGCTCAAGGAACAGTGCCTAACACCCCTGCTGCAGGGGTTCGACTGGTCGAAATGGACTCTGGCGCGGCCTCAGGGAGCCTGGCCGTCGACTACTGCGGCTTGGGCTGCCTGGGTCGACCGGATGAGCACATTCTTCTCCAAGGAATGGAAGGCTTTGGGTATTTATGATGCCATCATCCTGTCGACCATGGAGGTCGCCATGGATAAGGAGCTGCTTATGGCGGCCCTGAGTCTATGGTGTTCGGCCACCAACACCATGATCCTGCCTTTCGGCCCACTCGGCCCCACAATCCTTGACGTCTCGGCCATCCTTGGGACTTCCCCGACCGGCCTTCCTATTGACGCTGCCCTTTCCGGATACCCTTCTCCTCTCGACCTGAAGGCACTATTCGACGAAAGGGCCGTCGAGACGCTAAGCCGGGACGACCGGGAGCCCTCAAGGGAAGAAGTTCAGAAGCTGCACAAGAATTTCTTCAACTATAACACGCTCATTCTTCACTTCGCCGGCCGAGGCGAAGAAGGTCTTAGGAAGGGAGAGCACGAGGCCTTCCTCTTCTACTGGTACAACAAATTCATCTGTTGTACCAGGTCAAATAAATGTCTGGTGAAGAATATGCCGGTGGCCCAGGCACTGGCTAATGGTCGCTTGCTGGCGCTCAGTCCAGCCATCCTTGCCAACCTCTACCGCTGCCTGGCCGAGGCGACCATTGGCAAGATCGACCCGCACCAGAACGGACCCCTCTGGGTGTTCCAACTCTGGTTGCAGGTCTACTTCTCCACCCTTCGACCGGAGGTTCCTGCCTTCCAGCGAACGGCCGCCCTCGGCCTTCAACTGGCCTCTCGACCAGTGCCACCTCACCGGGCAGCCGAGGTTTTCAAACACTTCCTCAGCCTCGACGTCCTCTCGGATGATGAGTTCTTGGTGTGTCGGCGCCAGGAGTACCCATCCTCGCTTAGACTCCCTACGGCAGCATGGGCCGAATCTGAGGATGCGGGCATCCGCCAGCGCTGGGGGTCGTTTGTCTTGGCTCGCGACCTTCCTCTTGGTTGCGATGCTCGCCGAGCCAGCTGGGAGGTTTATCACCCTCATTTTCTCGCCCGGCAGCTCGGCTATCTTCAAGGCTGTCCAGTCCCCCTGCTCGCCTCTCGGTCGCTCCTAAGTCGGGGACGTCTTACTGGTTCCTCTGAAAGGGAATGCAAGACGTCAGACCAGGAGTTCCAGGAGAAGTGCAAGAAATTTCGGCTTCGGCCGACGGTTCCTGAGTCTTTGGGAACTGACACCTTCGGGGATTGGTGGGAGGAATATACCGGAGACTTCTTCGGCGCCCCGGCCGAAGATCTGGTAAAGAAAATCTTCGGCGATCGGCCCAGATCAGCATCCTCGACTCACCCTAAGGAGTCGGCCCAAGGTAGTATTTCCGTTTCTTTCCTCCTTTTGTTTTATTTCTCGTCCCTGTTATTAATTACTTTGCTCCAGGGGGTCGTGGGTCGAAGGCGGTCGAAGTAGTCGCTGCGGTGCCAAAGGCGAAGAAGCTAGTGCCCAAGAAGGCAATCCTTGTCACCGAGCGATCGGTGCCTTCCAAGCGCCCCCACCGAGAGGCCGAGCCTGCGGAGGAGACCCCTCGCCCTTCTAAACGTGTCAAGAAATTGGCGAAGAAGGGCGACCGGGAAATTCATGTCGTTCCCAGTGATACTACTGGGACGCCTGCTCCCGCCGGCTCTCCATCTGTGCCGGCAGCCGCGGCCTCCCCAACCTCGAATCCTCCAGCCGTTTCCCCGGCAGATCCAAACGCCACACCCGCTCTAGCTTCGGAGTCGGTCGCGGCACCTGAGGCACCCTTGTCTCCACCGGTCGTTTTGGAGGTATAATTCTGTTTTCACTTGCTTCCTTAGGTTTCTGATCGTAATGCTAACTGTTCTCTTTTTGTTCAGGATGTCGAGAGCGAGAGTGACGAAGTCCCGCTGCAACGCCGCCGTCGACCAGTCAACTCTCCTCCCGTCCATCCTCCTCCTGTAGTCGAGGTGACCGCTCGACCACGTCCTACTGCGGCGGAACTTGGCAAGAGACCCATGGTCGATCCTGAGGCCACGGCTGAGTCACCGATCCACCCGCAGGACGAAGACCCTCCCATTCCTCCACAGGAAGTCTCTTCGGCCTTTGTAAGTATTGTTTCTTTTGTGTTTTGAGTTTTTTGTGACATTGTTTTTGAAACGATATTAAATGTCAGGTGCCTGAACATTCATTTCACCGGCAATTTTACGCGCCGAGGGGCGTTGTCTATATTTCCTGGCCGCCGTCGTGGCCATCAAATGTAGATAAACTCCATCGGCCGCGTGAATTGCGTAGCGGTCTAAGGCACTGGGCTCGGCCATTAAGCTCCCTGGGTTCGAGCAATGACCCAGAGGGCATGGCCGAAGTCTCCTCTCAGCAGGTCTAAAACAATCCCCTTTTTCTTTATGCACCATATCATGCCTTACTTTCCCTCACATTTTCCTTTTATGCGCACAGCCATCGTGGGAAGTGGAACTTGACGCTCTGCTTCAAAGCACGACCGGGGAGGTCGGCTCCTCTGCAGCTCCGGCCGAATCGGCAGAAGACACGCCCGCCGAAGTCTTCGTGAAGCTGCACGAAGTCCTATCTCTGACTGCTTCCCAAGCTCTCCGGAGCAAGGGCCTTGACTCTGTTGGGGAGTGTCTTAATGACCTTGCCAGCGGTGGTCACCTGAGCCCGGAGGGCATCTCTTTCCTGACCGACCTCCTGGAGCGGACTCGGCAACACTTTCTTATCTTTGAGCGTGCCCTACAGGCCGAGGACGATTTGAAGGTGGCCAAGGTTGCGCATGAGGCTGGCCGAGTAGAGATGGAGGCTTTCAAAGCAAAGAAAGCAAAGCTGACCGAGTTTGATCTCCAGATCTCTGACCTCCAGCATCAGATTTCTGACCTTCAACGTCAAAGGTCGGCTGCTGCTTCCGAGCTTGAGAAGGATTTCGAGGCTAACAAGTCTCGGCTGACGGCCTTCGCTGCCGGCGCACGGCGTATCCAGCAACTGCAGTGCAACAAGAAAACGCGGCAGGCTGAGATAATTTTGAGCGAGGCGAAGTGGCTGGAGCTGAAAGCTGCCCTTGAGACTTACCTCCCCTCGACCCCTTAGGAGTTCATCATTGTATTTGTACTTGTAATGATTTTCTGTTATCAATACAATGGTCGTTTTGCTATACAATGGTCGTCTTGCTCTCAATACAATGGTCTTACTCTTGCATTTCCCATGTAATTGGATAGTACTTCTTTAAAAACTTTCCATTAATCGGTAATTTGTGAACTGAACCCGTCCGATCTCTTAGATGATATGCCCCCTTGCCGAGGACTTTGTGAACGATGAATGGCCCTTCCCAATTTGGCGACCACTTGCCAAATCTGGGGTCTTTTATTCCAACAGGCAACACAGTTTGCCAAACCAGTTCTCCCTCGCCGAACGTTTTTTGTCTTACACGCTGATTATATGCTCGCTCGGCAATTTTCTTTTGTGCTATCAACAAGTTACCCGCGTCGATTCGACTTTCTTCCAAGTCTTCTAACTCTTGTCGCATCGCTTGACTATATTCAATACTGCACAAATCATTCTGCTCAATTACTCGCATCGAGCTTATACTCAATTCGACTGGTAACATAGCGTCGTGTCCATAAGTCAACGCGTAGGGAGTGGTTCCAGTAGCCGACCGGGGTGAAGTTCGGTATGCCCATAATGCTTCATTTAACTTCAAATGCCACAACCCTGGTTTCTCTTTTACCATTTTTTCAAGGATGCCGATCAACACTTTATTGCTTGCCTCGGCCTGCCCGTTTGCCTGTGGGTAATACGGCGTAGATTGCTCCAGTCGGATATTCAAACTTGCCGCGTATTCCCTAAACCTATCGGCCGTAAATATAGTGCCATTATCAGTTATGATCGTTTCTGGCACGCCGAATCTGGTCACAATATTCTCTTCTACGAAGTTGCATACTTCTTTAGCAGTTAATTCGGCGTATGACCTTGCCTCGACCCACTTGGTGAAATAGTCAGTTGCTACCATTATCCACGCGTGTTTCGCTGCCCCTGATGATGGCGTGATTTTGCCAATTACGTCCATTGCCCAACCCCTGAACGGCCAAGGTTTAGTGACCGAGTGTAGTAATTCGGCCGGGGCTCTCTGTACAGGTCCATGAATTTGGCATGGGACGCATCTCCGTGCATATTCGATACAATCTTTTAATATATTGGGCCAGAAATAACCGTGTCGTCGGAGCAACCAACGCATCTTTCGTCCGGACTGATGTGCCCCACAAATTCCTTCATGTACCTCGGCCATTACTTGGGTGGCCTCTTGTGGGCCGAGGCACAATAGTAGTAACCCGTCCTCGCCCTTGCGGTATAACTCATTTTGGTACGACACGTAATTCGTGGCGTGGACCTTCGTTCTTCGGTCATGTTTCCCATTGGGGTTATCGAGGTATCGTAACATCGTCCTTCTCCAATCATCTGGTTCTACTTCGACAGCACATATTTCCACGGGATCTCCTCGTTCTAGTAAGGATGGGAGAGACATTACCCTTGTGCGTATTACGTGTGCGCGCTGGAGAGTTTGCCGATTAATCAAGGCTGGGTATGAGCGCAGACTTGTGACTGCAATTCGGCCTAGCTTGCCCCCCTTGAGTTGTGCTCCGGAGGCGATCTGGGCGAGTTCGTCGGCGTCTGTGTTGTGGATGCGTGAAATGTGTTCAAATGTGATCCGTTCGAACGACTCGGCCAGGTAGGTGGCGACCATGTGATAGGGCGCTAAAGTACAACTCATGCAACGAAACAGGCCGTTTATCTGGTTAATCACCAGTTCGGAATCACCGAGGACGAGAACGCGGGAGGCCCGTAGATCGTGTAAAACGTGGAGGCCGATAATGAGGGCTTCATATTCGGCCTGATTATTGGTGCAGCTGAAATCCAACTTGAGGGAAAAATACCATCGGCAGTGGTCAGGCGATTGAATTGCAATTCCCACACCCGCCGAGGTCGAAGTGCTGGAACCATCAAAATGCATAGTCCAATGACTATCGCGCGTGGTGATGAAACCGATATCGACGTTGTCTCCCTCAGAACCATAAGGAGAAGGGTGTTGGGCCAAGAAATCGGCGAGAGCTTGCCCCTTGACGGCCTTTTGGGGTACATACTGAAGACTGAACTCGGATAACGCGAGCGTCCATTTCCCGATTCGGCCTTTGACAATAGGCCGAGTGAGCATGTATCGAATTACGTCTGTTTGGGCGATGACCTGCGTTACTGATGGGAACATGTAATGCCGAAGCTTGGACGCAGCAAAAAACAAAGCTAAGCACAGTTTTTCGACAGGGGAGTAATTGAGCTCTGGTGAATTCAGATTTCGGCTAAGATAAAAGATCGCTTGTTCACGCCCTCCATTGTTGTCTTGAGCGAGGAGACAACCAATGGATTCAGTAGCTGCCGAAATGTATAATTTCAAGGGTTTGTTGCGACATGGTGGAACGAGCACGGGTGGGGTTGAAAGAGCCACCTTGATTTGTGTAAATGCCATTTGATGTTCTTCGCGCCATTCAAATTTGTCGGTATCCTTAAGTTTCAAGAGCGTAGAGAATGCCTTCATCTTACCCGCCGAATTGGCGATGAAGCGACGGAGGAAATTTATCTGCCCGAGTAACGACTGGAGCTGCTTCTTTGTCGTTGGTGGTGGGGCGCTAATGATGGCGCGAGCTTTATTTTCGTCGACTTCGATACCGCGGTGGTGCACTAAAAATCCTAGGAAATTACCGGCCGAAACACCGAAAGCACACTTGGCCGGGTTCATCTTGAGCTTGTTCTTGCGCATGCGAAGGAACGCTTGCCTCAGGTCGTCCAGATGTGTTTGACGACGTTTGGATTTCACGACCACATCATCGATATAAACTTCGACGATTGTACCGATTAAGTCGTGGAAGATCATATTCATGGCTCGTTGGTATGTGGCGCCGGCATTCTTGAGGCCGAAAGGCATGAAGACCCATTCATAAGTACCAAGTGCCCCCGGGCATCGGAAAGCCGTCTTGTGGACGTCAGCTTCGGCGATGAAAATCTGGTTATAACCCGCATGACCGTCCATAAAAGAGAGCAGTTCATGATTAGCTGCGGCATCAATTAATAAATCTGAAATCGGCATTGTATACTCGTCCTTGGGAGTAGCCAGATTTAGATTACGGAAATCGATGCAAATGCGAAGGGCACCGCTTTTCTTTAACACGGGGACGATATTGGCCAACCATTCGACATACCGTGCGGTCCTAATAAATCCGGCTTTCAGAAGCCGAACTAATTCTTCCTTAATGCCGAGCTGTACTTCGTTCGAAAATCGTCGAGGAGGCTGTCGAAAAGGTTTACACCCCTCCTTGATGCGTAGCTCATGCTCTACAAGGTTTCGGTCGAGGCCGGGCATTTCATGATAGCTCCACGCAAAGCAATCTTTAAATTCGTGGAGTAACTTCCGTAGTTCGACCTTCATGGACGGTGGGAGTAACGCGCTAATAAACAATGTTCGAGGATCCTCGGCCGTGCCTACGTTAACTTCCTCCAACGGGTCCTTGACTTGAGGCCGATGGTCTTCGAGTTCGGCCGGCGCAGCCTGAACTTTATCGAAAGAAAGAACGGGGCCGTTATCTGCTTCGGCCAGAAATTCGATTAAATTGACGCCCGAGTGCGGTTGCTTGGTAATGGCGTACCAATGGGCCAGCAGACGTTCCATTGTAGATGAAACCGCGGCCTGACGCCTTTCTTGCGTGGTGTGCTCAATCATCGGCGTTGGTGACTAGATCTGCCGAGCCAAGTCTCGCCGAATCCTGTTGGACAGTCTCGGCGCCGACCTCAATTACTTTCTGTACCGAAATTCTCGTCGGCCGCCCATCCTCGTTAAGGCCTTGGAGGGTGATGTAGCCGACGTGATCATCGTAATAGCGAGCCTGAATCATGTTGGTTTCAAATGGCTGGTTATCGGCTGGGTGGACCACGACCGATTTGCCATCCCAAAAGATGAGGACTTGGTAGAGTGATGACGGAATGCAACTGGTTTGGTGGATCCAGTCGCGACCAAGTAATGCGTTATAATCGGTCTTGGAATCAATGACAAAGAAAGCTGTCATATGTTGACGACCGGCAATGCTAACTTCCAACGGAAGTACGCCTTTGGTCTGAGACTTGTCACCGACGAAGCTGCTCATAGTAATCCCTGACGGAATGAGTTCACTATCAGAACGGCGTAAAGCCTTCATGACGGAGATTGGCATAATGTTGACTGTGGCGCCGCAGTCGACGAACACCTTAGAAATGGGGAATCCTTCGATATGAGCCGTGACATACAACGGCTTCAGGTGTTGGAGATTAACCGAAGGGGAGCGGGGAAATAGCTCGGCCAAAGCTGCCGTAAGGTTGTCCCCGCTTCGGTTTTCTCTATCGTCGTCGTTTGCGACGAAGTCTACTTGCGTTGCTTCCTCGGTAACTACGTCCCCGTCCAAGAAATTCGACTGGTGGGTACCTGGCTGGAATTCGGCTGGTAGGACGTGGACCATACTGATCTCCATATGTTCGAGGACCGAGGGACCCATTGGCTCGTGGTCATCGTCGTCTGCAGAACTAGCCTCAGTAGTAGTTGGCGGAACATCCTGAATTAAACTTTTGAGTTCCTCGGTAAGAGCCGGTATCTGAGAAGTAGGAACCAAATCGAAT
Organism: Pyrus communis; assembly: GCF_963583255.1. NCBI lineage: Eukaryota > Viridiplantae > Streptophyta > Magnoliopsida > Rosales > Rosaceae > Pyrus > Pyrus communis. The sequence goes on from NC_084811.1 coordinate 26,603,776, forward strand.
GTGGGTGGGCGATTTCCTTCGACAATGTTGACTGCCGAAGATTCATGTTGATCCTTGGTTACACGGGCTCGTTCTTCATAGGCAATACGGGCGTTCCTCGTGTCTAGATACGTATCCAACCGTGCTATCCGTTGTTCCTCGTCGGCCGTGAGGCCGAAAAGCGATACAGCCGAGAAAACTTCGAAATGATAACGTAAATGCTGGAGGTCTTCAAGCGAGAAGGGTAATTCGGCGGTGTCGATATCTGTATAAGGATCGACCTCAAAACCCAGGACCCGAGCCTCCCGTATATGTTGAAACCGAGCTTTAATGGCTGGATCAGAAGTTTTCTGGATAATTTGCTCGGCATCGGGACAAGTCAGCGCTAAGTCGAGGGCTTCCTGACATGCCTTGGGGAGTCCGTACAAATCATTTGCGGAGTATTTCTTATGAAATTCTCGCATGTATTCCATGGATGCACCGAGGAATGGAGGGTGTAAGTTGCGCCGTATTTTGATAAACGGCTCGCGCGGTGGTAACGGAGACAGTTTCCTTTCGGCCTCTTGTGTAAAGTACTCTAGACGAGCTCTCGTTTCCCCAGGCCGGAGAAGGATCTTAATACGTTTCTCAGCCTCCTCAATGGTGGTTTCGAAATTAGCATCCGCTACTTTCTTGCCTTCGGCTAACTCGGTCATGATAGTCGGGGTTGGCCGTTCGCTACTATCTTCCACGGCCTTTTTTGGTTGCCATTTGTTGGCCGGGCTGGCCTGCGCTTCTCGTCGCCGAGCCATGCAATCTATCCGTTGACGACGACGTTTTTGGGATTTGGACAGCGCCGTATACAAACCTGTCGGAGAATTGTAACTGTACCAGCGTTGATCCGATGTCCTTGGTGGTTTGAAAGTTTTGCGATCAACTGGCGAGCCCGAACTGTTGGCATTGCGCGAATAATAATCCTCATTGTAGAAGGGTGCGGCGAAGTCAAGACGCCGCCTGACCGAGGTCTGTTCTTTCGGCTTTACTTGTGGGCCGAGTCGGTCGAACACTTGACGTCGTGGACCTAATCCCTTTGATGACGCCGTAGGGGCCGTTGGTGGGGTTGAAGATTTCTTCCCAGGTTCAACTGTTGTTTTACAATGGTCACATAAAACCTTCGATCCACAAGTTTCGTCGGAATTTGACCTCGTCATCGGCTCATCGGCGGGTCGCACCGATTGTTCCGTTGGTGGTGTATTTGAAAATATATCAAGCTTTAGTCTTGTTTGACCATTCCTTTTCCGGATATGCTGCACCGGGACATATTTGGCCTTCCCTTTGTTTCTGGGAAGGTGAGCATCCACCATACCAATCGTTGTGGAAGGGAAAGGATTAACATCGACCGCCATCTTTTCCGGAAATTTCAACTTTCCTTTTTCGATCCAACTTTGAATTGTGTCCCGGAACACAACACAATTATTGGTTGCATGCTTATTAGAATTATGATATTTGCAGTATATCTTTCCTTTTAATTCATCGGCCTTAGGGATAGTATGTCCCGGCCGAAGCTTGATGATTTTTGCTGCCAATAATTGATCGAAAATTGCATCAGCCTTGGTGATATCAAAAGTGTATACTTTTGATGACTTACTCGTTTCCTCGGTGGCCAAACGGGTTTTGGCGTCTTTGGTATTTACTTGCGCCAAGGCCTTGCAAACATAGGGTTTGTCTATTATTATCTCGGCCGCATCCACACTAACATACTGAGGGTCTTCACTTTCGGCCGATGCATAGCTCACCGTGGGGTTCTTATACAACGTCCCCCGGGATGGTGACTTGGATATCTTTTCTTCTCGGAGCAGATACTCATATTGTTCGACGTGTTGAGCAAGTTCGTACATATCTCGAATATTTGCCCCCAGAAACTTCTTTTTGTACTCCACGTCTAATCCGTTAAGGGCGATCCTGACGAACTCCACCTCCGGGAGTGGTACTCGGCACCAATTCCTGGCCGACTTAAACCTTGTTAGGTATTCCATTGGAGATTCGTCAGATGCTTGAGCCATCCTGGCCAACGACGATACGGACATCTCCATCCCTGGCCGATAAAATTGTTCATGGAACTTTTCGACCAACTCTTCCCAACTTTGCACGGAGTTGGGTGGAAGATTAATGTACCAGGCGAAAGCTGAGCCTGTCAGTGAAAAGTTAAACAACCGTAGTTTGTAGAAATCGCTATTGACGTCCCCACACTGCGCTGTGAACCGAGCCACATGTTCTAGTGAGGATAAAGATGATTCTCCGGCGAAGAGGCTGAAATCGGGGATCTTAAATCCTCGTGGGTATTCAAACCTTTCTACATAAGCTGGGTATGGATGGATAAATTTTGGAAACTTCGGCCCTTTCTTCAGGGCCGAGTCAATCATTCTCTGGACTTCGGTGATGTTTACGGAAGCGGCTTCTTCTCCCTGGCTTGGTCCCTCGGCTCTATTTCCTGGTCCTCTTCTTTCCAAGAGGACTGGTTGTGGCCGAGCGGACCCTCTCTCGGCTGGGATGGGCAAATTCGTCGGGAGCTGCCGAGGCTGGCCGACCTGGCCATCTTCGAAGGCTTTACTAACCAGTAGTTCAAGCATTCTGGTCTGTGTATCGCTGTTACTACGTATTGCGTCTAGCAAATCATTCATCTTCTGACCAATCGACTGCTCGACCTGACGATATTGTTCATCTAGTCGTCTCCGAAGGAATGTCCTAGTTGGTGGATCGGAACCTTCCCCACCATCGTCATCACAATCTTCCACAATCCCTTCCATGAACATCCCAGCTGTTTGATTCGGGACTGCGGGGTTGTAAGGTTGCCCGCCGAGACAGACCTCATTCTCTCGGCGTGTTACACTTGTGGCCTCGGGCGGCGCAATTATGATCGGATTTTTTGTAGAGTGCAAATCCTGCCCAAGGCCTTGCACTGGCAAGTCAGTCGTTGACTTTCCCATGGTTGTTTTCTGCTTCGTAGACCGTGTCTCAATGGTCATGAACTCCGAAGGTTTAGCACAAATGGTCCCACTGGGCGTGCCAAAATGTTGACCCTAATAATTACAAGACCTACGTGGCGCGCAGGCCGAGCAACTAGTAAGCTAACTACGTCCTTCGGTTGAATGCGGGGCGTGCCAACTCGTCGGCCGAGCTCGGCCGAGGAGTACAATTTGTTGATGTCGCTTGGAGCGCGTCGTTGACTTCTGTATCTTGCGATTGCGACCGAGGAAGGAACGCTCTCGGTCTCTGAGTTCTACAGCCTGAAGACAAGGCTGCCAATTCTGCGGAGTTCAATAATCGTCGGAGCCCGATTCGGTCACCGTGATTATATTCGTGAGAGTATAAGCACGTCGAATCGAGACCAAGGTGTATGGGCACAGGTACTCGAACGTGATGTATGTCTTGATGGTAAACGTAGTTCGGCCGTCGGAATGCCGAACCCTGAAACCTACTTGCGAGTATCCAATCATAAAACCACTCGGCGTCCTGTACGCCGAGCAATGCGATTCGTAACACCTAACTATGCCGAGAAAGCTTAGCAAGGTGACCTCTGCCAACAAAGGTTCGAAAACCTTTCTCGACCGAGACTTGGATAGATAATCGGTCGACCTCGACGCAGTGCTGTTTATCCAAACTGAAGGTGCTTCTCGGTCGGCTGATTCTGCGGCAGCAGTGCTGTTTATCCAAACTGAAGGTGCTCGCCGGGCGCTTCCACAGTGCTGTTTATCCAAACTGAAGGTGTGTCGGCAGGAAAAGAAAAGGAAAAAAAAAAACTAAAGGTGTTTGAGAGGTTTTGCGCAGGGCAATTGTATGCTGATTCTGAAGATCCTTTTCTGTTGCATGATTTCTTGTATTTATAGTCCCCCATTCCTTGAATCTGACTCCGATTTGGATCGGGAGTCCTTTTCCCAATTCGCCTCTTCCTCGAACAATCCTACTCCTACTGGGATTCTGAATTTTCCTTCTTTTCGGGACTTCATTCCTTGCTGGTCGAGAATCCTAATTGCATCAGGATTTCCTCGACCTTTCTATTTATCCGGATTACCTCTGATGGGATTTGGCCGACCCTGCCAGCTGGCCCGGGCCTTATTATTCGGCCCATAGTATTTATCATCTCCTTGGGCCGAGCACATCCTGCTGCTCGGCCCAGCAATAATATTTCGGGCCCAAACAGATACCCAAGGGATCCGGTGATTATGGTCATTCATCGTACATCCTGCGATCAGTTTTTGTTAAGTACTATTTATATTTAATTTTAAAATTTAAATTTTAAATGATTTCTGATCTCACGATGTACGATGAATGATCATAATCACGAGATATTCCGAATCGCTGGGAAAAGAACCGGATTCTTTTCCAAAATTATATTAATTGGCGTTTCATGTCAAAATATATAATGTTACATGCAAAATTTCTTTTTACATGACACGACGTTTGGGATGATATACCTCACGCACTTCCAACCCAATGAGGACGTTAAATCTGATACGTTATCATAGTATTCCAGACCTTCCCGCATGACATTTCATAATTTGTTTTTGGACAACCGTAACGCCCCATTTTATGTAGTTTGGACACCATAAAATGGTGTCATCATTTATATTCTAATATAAATAAAGGGACACTTTGGATGTGGTCCTTAACTATCAATGTTCTTTGACTAAAATCTTTGTGATTTTTAGTTTTTGATCAAAATCCCTGACATTAATGTAATAATGTATTTATTTTATTTTTAAACTGAAAATGAAATTTGTAGTTATTTATGTTAATGAGATTTTAAATAAAACGCATAATTTATGGGATTAAAAATATTAAAGATAAAAATTATGTAGCTTACATGTAATTCATTAATATATTAATACTAGGGAATTTGATCAAAATCTAAAAACTAATAAGATTTTAGTCAATAAATATTAGAAACTAGAACTGGATACTAATTTTTTCATAAATAAATAACAAACTTATATGTCTCGTGTAATTTTTTATTTTTATATTACAAGATGTATTTTAATTTGAGTGAAATAATAACAAAGTTTTGAATTCATCAAAAAATACTTGAGGGTCGCCACGTAACCTACTTAAAAGGACACCTCCCCGCTTCCCTTCGCAACCATCGTCACCCCCCTTTAATTTGGTCTTCCCTCCTTTTCTCATTCGGATTCTTCTAATCGGCTCGTCTTCTTCTTCCTCAATTCGTCTCTTCGCACCCAGGTACCTCATCATCCTTCAATCCTTGATTATAAACTGTTAATTTATGATTAAATTGTGGCTTAATTTTGCTAATTGAGGTAATAACAGGACCGATTTCTTGAGAAAATGCGTTCTTGATCGAGTTTTATTATCTGCAGTCCTTGTTTAGGGAAAACAAATATTTGAGCTTTGAGTGGCAACTTCTAATTGATATTTAAATTGGTACATTTTCCTTATTACAACCAGTAGTAATTTCTCAAATTTCCCGTTCTGAGCATGTAATTTCTCGAATTTATGATTTATATGAGTTCTAAAGCTGTTAATTTAATGCTGAAATTCCCTTTTATTTAATACAAATTTTGAAAGTTTTTAATAATACAGGTCAGATTTCTTGTAGGTTTATGCTGAGGAGTTGGTTTTAACAAGAACCTAGATTATTAACCTTAATTTATTCTATCAGTTCAAAGTAAGGGATAAGAGGAGGGGTAGGGGTTGAACAGAGAGGAAGGAAAAGATGTCGGGCATGGGAGACGGATATGTGGGCACGGCCCAAGATGCCGTGAGGATCCGAAGGCTTGAGAAGCAAAGAGAAGCCGAGCGCCAGAAAATTCATGAGCTCAAAAGCAAGTCAGCCAACGATACAGGCCAGCCGGGTCTCCTCCAATTCGGGTCAAGTACCTCTGAGGTCTGTACTTGAAACCGAACTCATATCTAGGGCTTTAAAGTTCCCCATGCGCATATATTTCGGTGTCAGAAATCTTATGACTTTTTAATGTTGGTTCTGTGTACTCTCTGGTTTACCAATGATGAGAAGCATGAAAGTTGTGAGCCTATTCATTAAAAAAAAATTCTTGTCCTTACGATTTATGTGGTACCAAATAGGTGTGTTACAAACTTACAATAGATATAGATAACAAGTTTTGTACGGACAGATTTTTTATCGTTGATTAATGATTTTCTTGATTGATATTTCAGATTCTTGAGACGGCATTTAAGAAGGAAACCATTGGTTTGGTAACAAGGGAGCAGTATGTGGAGAAGGTAAATACTAAACAACTAGGATTGCTTTCTTTTACTTATACTAATGGAAGCATATGATGGTTAAAGTGCAGTGCTTGTGCTGTGAATTTATGTTGTAGAAAGAAAATATTAAGATCAAATTTGAGGAGGAAGAAAAGGAGAAACTTCAGAAGCTACAACAAGAGTGAGTTTCGTAACAGATGACTGTGTTGCTGTTTGATTTATGAACATCTGAAAGTGTTTATATTTGTCAATGACATGCAACAGTCTAATTTTGTTTTTCCTTTTATAATTCAGGGAGGAGCTTCTTCAATTACAAAAGCGAAAGAAGAGGAAGATAAAGGGGGGTTCTCGATTGTCCTTTGCAGATGACATAGAGGATGGAATTGAAGAGGAAGATGGTGAAAATAGCGAGAACTTCTCTCCTTAAAGAATTAAAAAACTTATTCTGGTTATGCAGTGCCTTAAGTTGCTCATAGGATGCATATTGTTCTTATTTTTAATGACCGACTGTCACTAAGGTTTATTGTATGGAACTTTGTAGATTGATTTAGCATTTCTTTTCACCATTTTATGTGACATATTCTCCCCTGATGAACATTAGGCGTAGATCTAGACTGATATTTGTTGCAACTCGCATGTATAGAAGCGTCCATTCTAATTTTTTGATGGGAGGCTATATTTAGATAGTTGATGTTTTAGTGGTCACTTGAGATTATTCTCATCTAGTGTTTTTTGTGGATGCCCACTAGAAACTTAATGCTGATTCTTGTTCTACAGAAAGCACAGAGGCTACAAGATTACGGTGCGGTAGACTTGGGAAAGATCCTACAGTGGAGACCAGCTTTCTGCCAGATAGGTGTAACATTTTTCTCTTTCTTGCTCTTATGCACAAACATTTTTATCCCTCCCTCTTATTTGTTTCTGTTTCAGTCTAACATTTGAACTTAAGAGGTGCTATGGATTTATTTCAGTGAGCGGGAGGCAGAGGAACAAGCTGAGCGTGAAAGGTTGCGGAAGCAGTGGCAGACTGAGCAGGACAATATACGAAGTAATTTTGCTATCCTAATTTTCCCTGTATTTACGTCCTTTGCCAATAATAAGTTAGTTTTGAAAGAAACTTTTATTGTGTTTTTTCAGAGGAGGCACTTCAAATTACTTACAGCTATTGGGATGGAACTGGGCATAGGAGAGTGCTCAAGGCAAGTAAAGCATGCTTGACTTGCATTTGTTTTCCCTTCATGATTTCTCTTTTAAAATTGAAACTATCGTTTTTTCTGTTCTTTTTCATATTCTCTTTGTTTCCATCAGGTAACGAAAGGTGATAAAATAGGAGATTTCCTTAAGGCTGTTCAACAGCAACTTGCACCTGAGTTTCGAGAGGTGCGAACCACCTCAGTGGAGAATTTGCTCTATGTAAAAGAAGATCTTATCATTCCACATGTAAGAAAAAATTGTTAGTGATGCATTTTCTTGGTAGAAGCTTTACTGAATAAATGCTAATTAATTTCTCATCACTTGTGTCATGGTTGTGGAAGTGCAACAGCATAGTTTCTATGAGCTAATTGTAAACAAGGCTAGGGGAAAAAGTGGACCGGTAATGTTCAATATATCTTGTTATTCTTCTTCCATCATTTGGAAATATTGTATGAAGGTTTAGGTTTGTCTGAAATTTTATTGTAGGATGTGCTCATTGATGGTGACTCATTACGATTTTCTGTTGTATTTTGCATAGCTTTTTCATTTTGATGTGCATGAGGATGTGCGAACAATTGCTGATGCTACAATAGAGAAGGATGAGGTACATTCTCGTTTCTTTTTTAGTAATACTCTATTGCATAAAAGGTTTCTGTTAACTGAAGCAGCCATTGTTGACTAAAGAATTAGGAAATCAGACATGAATTCCATTGTAATTAATAAAGTAGTTGTAAGCAGTAAAGTTAGGTATAGGCAGTAGTTTCATAGCAGTGTTTTTATGACTTCTTGTACTGGTTTCATACCTGATCATCATTGCTTGTATTCCTATATAAATCCTCCGATTGGGAGATGAAAATATCAAGAAATTAACTCTATTTTGGCATGGTATCAGAGCCATTCTGATCCAAAAGGAGTTTCTATTCTGATTAACCTACCGGCACTACTGCCATCTACCCCATAAGACCTGCAGAATAGCAGGCCTTCTACTTTCATACAAATCCAATCTCTTTTTGGCCATATCTGCCAACATCACTACCCATATTGAGCTTGTTAACCATATACATTCCGCTGCATCTCTATCCATCTTCTGTCCATTTGCAATATCTCCACGAACCCATAAAACTTTCCAAAAAAACCAAAAAATTTTAAATACTACCCCATACCCTATAAACCATACCCGTTGGAATCACCCAACAAACCCGTGCCATTGCCTCTTCCTCCTTGCATTTTGTTCCTGCATCTCTCTCAGTGAGACTGACTCTCTATTGTTTCAATAAAGAGAATTCGTTGCAGTAGTAATGGGTGACTCCAAGACCACTGTTTCAGCTGCTGTTACACAAAATGATATGTCTCTGCATATCACCCCAGACAAGTTGGATGGGTCCAACTATTCCTCGTGGTCCCAAAGTGTCCGCATCTACATCACTGGCAGAGGCAAATGGTTTTATGTCAGTGGAAAAAAGAAGGCACCAGCAGAAGCCGATGCATTGTATGCTATATGGGAGGAAGAGAATGCCATGGTTCAATCTTGGCTTCTCAACTCCATGACTAGAGATTTGCGGGCCATTTTTCTCCGACTCTCTACTACAAAAGATGTTTGGGATGCTGTTACCCAAACTTACTCAATTGAAAAAGATGCATCAAAATTATATGAACTTCGCCGTCAAGCACTGCCGACTCGCCTGAATGGTGAGCCTTTATCTGCATATTATGGTAAACTCCAGCAAACATGGCAAGAAATAGATTTCTTACGTCCTGGAAAATTGAAATGTGCTGATGATGTTGCTGCTCGAGAGAGAAATTTCAGAAGAAAGATTGTATGATTTTCTGGCTGGCCTTGATCCTCATTTAGATCATGTTCGCAGTCAAGTTTTGACTCAAACACCTTTGCCATCTGTTCGTGCTGCTTATGCTCTTGTGAATGCTGAAGCAAGTAGGCAAACCATTATGTTGGTTGGCCCACAAGTGGAAGGATCAGCCATGGTAGCTGCTCCGTCTCGATTTCCCCGTGGAGTCTCGAATTCTCGATCAGTTGGATCTAAAGTTACTGATACAAGGAAGTGTACTTATTGTGACAAGGATAAGCATACTAGAGACACTTGTTTTAAGTTGCATGGATATCCTGATTGGTGGGTTCAAAAGAAGGAAAATCAAAAGAAAAGCATTGTTGGATCACAAGCACACCTGTCTACACCAACGCCTTCCGTGCCTCGAGTAGATCAATCTGCTCACTCAGTTTCTCCTACTACTGCTTCCACTTCCTTAGTCGACGCAGGTAACTTTGGTTTTGCCTTGAACACCACATTTGGTGCTCCAAATAAACCTTGGATCATTGATTCGGGGCCTTCTGACCATATGACCAATAACTCTTCATGGTTTGCTTCTCACACTACTCCACCTTTAAATACCGTTAAAGTTGCTAATGGTATTCCCACTCCAGTGCTTGGAGCAGGCTCCATCTCATTAACACCATGCCTATCTCTCTCATCTGTTTTACATGTTCCTAATCTTTCTCACAATTTGCTTTCCATTGGTAAACTTACAAATCAACTAAACTGTCTTGCCATCTTTTCTTCTACTCATTGTTGGTTTCAGGATATTCGAACGAAAGCGTTGATTGGTCATGGTAGAGAGAGGGGAGGTCTATACTACTTGGACTTACCACCAGATTGTGAGAAGACAAGTTACAGTTGTCAAGTGGAAGCTAAACAATTTGAAGCTTCTGAAAAAATTTGGTTATGGCACAAAAGATTGGGACATCCTTCCTTTCAGTACCTGCAATATCTATTCCCTTTTTTATTTTCTAAAGTCAAGGTTTCTAATTTCCATTGTGAAACTTGCATCTTTTCTAAAAATCATCATGTCTCATTTCCTTTAAGCTCCAATAAAAGTGATGTTCCTTTCTCTCTTATTCATTCTGATGTTTGGGGACCATTTCATATTCCTATTTATACTGGTGCTAAATACTTTGTCTCTTTCATTGATGACTGCACTCGAGTTTCTTGGGTATACTTACTAAAAAGTAAGAATGAGGTTATGTCTTTTTTTCCAATATTTCATCAAATGATTCAAACCCAATTTAATGCTAAAATTCAAGTTGTTCGATCTGACAATGGGAAAGAGTATTTGAATTATGGACTTGGAACATTTTTTCAACAAGAAGGTATCATTCATCAAACATCTTGTCCACATACTCCTCAACAGAACGGTATAGCAGAACGTAAAAATCGTCACCTCTTGGATGTGGCTCGATCTTTATGTTTTGCTATGCATGTTCCTAAACGTTTTTGGGGTGATGCCATTCACACAACTGTTTTTCTTATCAATCGCATGCCATCACGTGTTCTCCAATTTCAAACACCTATCCAAACCCTTTCCCAGTATCATTCTCTTCCTTCACTCCTTCATATTCCTCCAAAAGTGTTTGGTTGTGTCTGCTATGTTCATGTCCACATGCAAAATCGTGATAAGTTGGATCCTCGAGCCATCAAATGTATGTTTATTGGCTATTCTGCTACTCAGAAAGGGTATCGATGTTACTATCCTCCCAATGGGAAAATTTTTGTCTCTATGGATGTTACCTTTCAGGAACAAGAGGCTTATTTTTCAGAGGGAGATTCGGTCACTTCTCTTCAGGGGGAGATGGGGAGTAAGGAAGAAGAGCAGTGGCCACTTGACATTGGTGGTATGCATTTTTCGGATGAACACTTGTCTGATGCCGGTGATGGTCCAAATTTGCCTAATGATGAGGCAAAGAGTGGAAAAATATTGAAGGTATATGAGAGGACAAGAAAAAGGGGAGATAAAGGAAAAGAAAAAGAAAAAGTGGCTGATGAGATAGACCACCCACATATAGATCCCCTCATTGACCAACTCTCTGACCAATCAGCTGCTACTCATACGAATTATCCTGAGGTAACCACTCATTCTCCTTCTCTTCAGCCTACTATATTTGATGAGTCCAATCATGAGATTTCATTAAGTGCTGATCCAAATGAACCACATCATGAGTCTGGTTCTCGTTATCCTATTCGAGAAAATCGAGGGATACCCCCTGTTCGTTATGGTTATTCTTCTACAAAGGGTATTCAATATCCTATATCTAATTTTGTTTCATCTCATCGCTTGTCAGACTCTTATATAGCTTTTGCAAACCAATTGTCATCAGTCTCAATTCCTAATAAGTTACAGGATGCTCTTAAAAATCCAAAATGGAAAAAAGCTATGATTGAAGAGATGGAAGCTCTTCGAAAAAACTCCACTTAGGAACTTGTTAAACTTCCTGAAGGCAAGAAACCTGTTGGGTGTAGATGGGTGTTCACAGTAAAGCATAAAGCTGATGGTTCAGTGGAGAGGTACAAGGCCAGATTGGTAGCCAAAGGTTATACTCAAACCTATGGCATTGATTATCAAGAGACATTTGCGCCGGTAGCAAAGATCAACACTATTAGGGTTCTTATGTCATTGGCAGCAAATCTGGGGTGGCCTCTACGACAGTTTGATGTGAAAAACGCATTTTTACATGGAGACTTGGATGAAGAGGTATACATGGATCTTCCTCCTGGATTCACTACCACTTGTGATATTGGCAAAGTATGCAGGTTGAGAAAGTCCTTGTATGGATTGAAGCAATCACCAAGGGCATGGTTTGGCAGGTTCGCTCAATCGATGAGAAATTATGGGTTCAAGCAAACTCAGGCTGACCATACCTTATTTCTTAAGCATGATAAAGGTAAACTTACAGCCTTAATTGTTTATGTGGATGATATGGTGGTTACAGGTGATGACGTCGAGGGAATTCAAAAACTTCAAATGTATCTAGCCAAGGAATTTGAAATGAAGGACTTGGGTACTTTGAAATATTTCTTGGGTATTGAAGTTGCAAGATCAAAGCATGGCATTTTTCTTTCTCAAAAGAAATATGTTATAGACTTATTAACTGAGACTGTGATGTTAGCTTGTAAACCTGCAGACACACCAATTGAGCAAAACCATAGATTAGAAGACTATCCTGATCAAGGTTCGGCTAACAAGGAAAGATACCAAAGATTAGTTGGGAGGTTGATTTATTTGTCTCATACACGACCTGACATAGCCTATGCTGTAAGTGTGGTGAGTCAATTTATGCATAGGCCAAGTGAAGCCCACATGGATGCTGTACAACGCATTCTCAGGTATTTGAAGTCTGCTCCTGGAAAAGGCTTGATGTTTTCCAATCATGGACATCAAGAAGTTGAAGGATACACTGATGCAGATTGGGCTGGGTCAGTAACTGATCGCAGATTGACTTCTGGATACTTTACATTTGTTGGAGGAAATCTAGTTACTTGGCGCAGTAAGAAGCAACATGTAGTGGCTAGATCCAGTGCTGAAGCTGAATTTAGAGGTATGGCACACGGCGTGCAAGAATTGTTATGGCTCAAGATTTTGTTGAGAGAATTGGGTTTCAATTCTACAAAGCCATCAAATCTTTATTGTGATAACAAAGCCGCCATTAGCATTGCTCATAATCCAGTTCAACATGATCGTACTAAACATGTTGAAGTGGATAGGCACTTTATTAAGGAAAGGTTGGTTGATGGTACCATTAACTTGCCTTATGTGAAGAGTGATGACCAGCTAGCAGATATTTTAACAAAGGCAGTGTCAAGTAGGATTTCCATCTTTCACTCAGCAAGTTGGGCATTCGAGATATTTATGCACCAACTTGAGGGGGAGTGTTAACTGAAGCAACCATTGTAGACTTGTTAACTGAAGCAGCCATTGTTGACTAAAGAATTAGGAAATCAGACATGAATTCCATTGTAATTAATAAAGTAGTTGTAAGCAGTAAAGTTAGGTATAGGCAGTAGTTTCATAGCAGTGTTTTTATGACTTCTTGTACTGGTTTCATACCTGATCATCATTGCTTGTATTCCTATATAAATCCTCCGATTGGGAGATGAAAATATCAAGAAATTAACTCTATTTTGGCAGTTTCCAATACTAAAGAAATGTAAGACAACCATAACTAAGTTAATGCCATGGCTTGACCATGCTTGGTTATACTTTTCAGGTATCTATTTCTGGTAATGACATGGCTCTCTTCATATTCTTATATCTTTGCTTTTATTTTTGTGGCAGTCTCATGCTGGGAAGGTTGTTGAGAGGCATTGGTATGAGAAGAACAAGCATATTTTCCCTGCTTCCAGATGGGAGGTACCCTCTCTCTCTGACTCCCTCTCTCACTCTCTCTTCGTATATGTGTGTTATAGATAGTATCTATGTCTGGTAGATGTCTACAATGAAGTGTCCCTTTCGCCTTTTCGCTCCAGACAGGCTTGATAGTGTGGTATACTACTTGCCATTCTATAAATTGCATCTCTCGAGTATTAACTACAGTGCTTAAGTATCCAATTTCTGTGTATGTAGACTACATACACAGAAATATACTCAAAACCACTGTAGTTAATGTAGTGTGACCAATACCTGACTATTGTTGATAAATTTAATTTTTACGTGGGATAACATATTGTGTGCACCAGCACGGGCGGTAAATAAGTTTGATTATGGGAGTGCAGTTCAAATCCCTAACCTCTCTCTTTCGGTGGGATGATTGCCTACCGTCTTTGCTACTTCATCTGAGTATATAAGACATGTTTAATATATTTGAGTAGTTAACATCAAACATAGAGTTGCAGATGAGGCTTCATGATTCTTTCTTCTTTTATAGCAATATGGGATGCTCACTTTTTGGTTTTGAGTAACAATATATCCACCTTAAAAGCGTATAGACCTACTATGCCTTGAATGTTTTCCGATTCTTTGATTGAAATAGCAGATAGTTCCTTCAAAGTTTGCATCGTTTCTCTCATAATGTTCCAATATCGATATTCTGTGTGTTTTAGTTCCCTGATGTTTCTATTTACAGAGACACTCTACACCTTTGGGTATTTGTGTATGATTCTTCAGCATTCTTTTCAGTCACCCGTTTTGTCTTTTTTTTTTTTCTGGCAGATATATGATCCAACGAAGAAATGGGAGCGTTATACCATCCACGGGGACTGATTCATCATCACAATTCACAAACATGGGAGACTGAATGCAGTTGCGAGTTGTTCCCTCGTAAGCTGCACAACAATTTTATTTTGAGGTTTGAGGTTCAGTTACTGCAGTTACTCGTTTTTTTTTCCCTTTCACTTAGTGATCAAAGTGGAGGTCAGGCAACGCAACGGTTTTAGCAGATTGTATACCTTAATTGGAAGTGTAACGAAATCTGTTACGAGCATTATGAGCATCGTTCATTTGCAATTTAATTTCGATTAGCTTCTTTTGGTCATGCATTTTCTATTAGGTTCTCCTCTGAAGATGTCTCAGATGGCATATGTTGTGCTTATGCTTTTATAAATGGTACGTTCATAAATAAATACTTAGATTTAGGTAATCTAATACAATAGTTGGCTCTAATTTTACAACTTATTCGAATTATAAGCGCAAAACCGAGAGCGCATTGACGTTATAGTATTTATATATCCAACCTCATTCAGTGGAATAAGATTTTGTTGTTGTTTGTTGTCTAATTATGATAGTCGTGCTTAAATCAAACTCGTTTTATTTCGGAAAAAGATATGAGCATTGGAGAAAAGAATTTGGTCAAAAGCCACCAATCAACTAGTTATATTAAAGTATCGAACTCATCATTTATGAGTGAAAACTATTAACTTATTAGTTTATATAATTTTCTTTTATGGAGCCTACTATTTTGTTTAAGTGCCTCAGCATCTAATTTGCAAAGAGCCTACTACCATTTTTTCAATAAAAAATATCAAGAGGGAATTCAAACTCAGAATCTCGTTTACAAACGCGAATGAACTTAATCAACTAAGCAACTTCGAACCGTTGACTTACTGCTTAAGAAAAGAGAAGAGTTTGACACGAAACTTCGAATAAAAACGTGAATGCTCTTAATCAAGTGCAACCGTTTTTAATCAAGTAATCTACAAGTTACACCGAATCATTTTTTGGCATATTCCTTCTACATATTGTTTGGCTGTTGAGGGTTTTTGTCGATTCTCCATTTCCTTGTTGCTTCGTGCCCACTCTTGTTACAGCACCCAGTACACCTGATCTCTGCCCTCCCTCTGCAGCAGCAACCCTCCAAAATGAGGTTCTCCTTCTCTCTCCTGCCTCAATCTCTCTCTCTCTCTCTCTCTCTCGCTCTCTAGATTTAACTTTTTGTTTTTTGTAGTGGGACCAGTCGGCACCCGGAGGTTCTGTGGGCGCAGCGCTCCGACAAGGTGTACCTGACGGTGGCGCTACCGGATGCCAAAGACATCACCGTCAAGTGCGAGCCTGAGGGATTCTTCAGCTTCTCCGCCGTGGGAGTCCAAGGCGAGCCCTTTCACTTCACTCTCGAGCTGTACGGTCCAATAACCCTTGATGGCTGCAAAACCAGAACTGGGTTGCGGAACATTCTCTGCTCGATCCAGAAGGAGCAGAGAGGTTGGTGGAAGCGGTTGCTGAAGACGGAAGAGAAGCCGGCGCCCTACATTAAAGTTGATTGGAACAAATGGTGCGATGAGGACGAGGAAGGTGAGACTTGTGACTTGTTTTTCTTTGTCCAGTTTCGATTATCGTCAATTGGGTTGTTTTTGTTTTAGCTGTTTGGTTTGTTATTGGTTTATTTTTCGAATTCTAATCATGTTTTGATTGATGGGGGGGGGGGGGGGGGGGGGGGGGGGGGTGTGTCTGATTATGATTTGTCCAACTAGATTGTGAGATTGAGGTGAATAGTGAACCTAAGATGAACTTTCGTATGGATCACATTTCAATTTTCATTAAATCGGTTGCCTTTATTTTAGCTGTTTGATTCTGTTATCGGTTTATTTTTCAAAATTTTCTGATGTTTTGATAGATGGGGTTTGTCTGATTATGGTTTTGTCCAACTAGTTTGTGAGATTGAGGTGAACAGTGAACCCAAGATGAACTTTCGTATAGATTGCCTTTCGATTTTCTTTAAATGGTTGCATTTATTTTAGCTGTTTGATTCTGTTATCGGTTTATTTTTCAAAATTTTGTGATGTTTTGGTTGATGGGGTTTGTCTGATTATGATTTTGTCTAACCAATTTGTGATCTTGAGGTGAATAGTGAAACCAAAATGAATTTTTGGATAGGAATGTGAAAAATGAGCATGAGGTGGCACAAAGTTCATAGCTTGTGTGTTTTGAAACATCTGCAATATATGAGTACATGTAAAGGCCCTACTTTGGCAAGTAGAATCATATATCTTGCATTTCTCGTTGATGCACTTGGCATTGTTTGTCTGAGTAGTGAATGATTGAAAGGAGAAAGCAGGACTATCTGGTGATTTGATTGCCTCACTGTAGTGTGTACATAATGCTGGTTTCTAATTGCTCTAGCACGTTAGATTGATTCTCTTTGTGTGTATTTGTTGTTTACTATAAAGTTGTTGATACGGTGAAAAAAAAATGTTCCCCGCTGTGTTATCGTTACCTAGTTTTTATCTACCTCCAGTTTTTGCACAATCTTTCTGGAAATGCAATTATATGAGGGCTTTAGCGGCTTAGGCTAATCCATAGAAATGATATAGCGTCCCTGGTCTTTTCATACCGTTATTGTTAATATGAAATGCCATGATTGGTCAGGGGAATGCCAATTGGGCGTGATTGCCGTTTTTAATTTGACACAATTTTTAGTATCATGTGCCTGCAAATTGAATATAGTTCTTGAGAGAGATTTTCCATGGATCTGACTCAACATTTGTGTTGTCTTTTGCAGCTGATTTGGCCCCCGATGATGATGATGATGATACGGTAAATATGACACCTTATATCATTTAGAATAATGGATTAACTTCACCTAATCAGGTAAAATGGATTTTTTGTATTTTTGCAGTATGTTGGTCAAGATGGTGGAAGCAGTGACGATGACGGAATGCTCTGTAAGTATATTTTTCCTCTTGCTCCGTTGGTGATATTAGTTTCAGTAAATTTTATAGAAGTATGTGCATTTGGTAATTTTTGCTGCTTAGTCCTTACAAAGAGTTCCGCAAAGTTCCTTTTAAGGAACTAAATGCGGCGGCTTAAACAGCAAGCCAGTGGCAGCATCCTCTGTTTGCCAAACTCACTTGATAAACTATACGCATAGCGAGGCACATAAACTGTCAAAGTTGTTTTTTTCTTTTAAACCAAATTTGTAGACTCTCAGTACATTCAACATTTCTCCTTATTGTGTTAAAGTTTGTTTGCTGTCCAAGTCCTAAAAATATAAATGTGTCTCTGCATTTTAAGACATTTTGTAATCGAATGTGTAGTATGGAACGGTTATTCTATTTAAAAACTACAAGTTCTTCTCTGTTATTATCGAGTTACCTTCTGTCGTCAATTTGTCCTTGAAAAAGAAGAAACCCTAGCGATGCCATTTAGGACTTTGCGGTTTCAGTCAGTTGTTGAACGAATTAGAGTGAGTCATATGAAGTCTGTTGGAAATGTTAAAAGTGCTGCACCTGCATCTCTTTCTGACGGTTCTTTAACACCCGGTTTTGGCTTGTTTACAGATCTTCCGGACCTGGAGAAGGCGAGAAAGTAGGAAAACGGCGATGAAGTAGTGAGTAGCAAGCAACGATATGGGATGGACAGCAAGGGGCTCTTATTAGGTAGATTAGAATAGTAGACGGAAAGTTTGTTAAACTTGATGGAAGGCGAAATACTTTGACATCACAGATCCTTTGTAACTATTTGATCATATCCTCCTCATGCTCTAAACTTAGTATTATCTTTGGTTCTAACTCCATGGTTTCAAATTAATGTGACCTTAGCCCTCGTTCAGCCAGTCCGGGCTATAAACGAACCGAGCCAAATTCAACGAGTCTCTAGCCATTAAAATTAACTCCGTTGCCATGGATTTATAGACACAATTCGAGTTTCATTAAGTGATTTTTAACAGAGATGATATTTATAGAATAATTTACTATGATTTGGTCACGAAAATTTTTGAGTTCACTCATCATTGAATAGCCGAGTACTGTTCAATAACCTTCAATAACACATAGGAGTTGCAAAACCAATGGAACGATGAGAGCAAAAGAGAAACTCGGTGTATTAATCCATCAACTTATCGATGGATTAATCCCCAAACTTGTAACAACGGGAGACGTAATGATCACTTTGATTAACTTCATTAAAAATTTTGTCGCTTATTACCGCTTTAAACCCTTTATTTAGATGAAAGTTCAAAAATCAATACTCACGACTTTTTAGTACAGTTTGACCAGAATTCAAGAACCGATGCTCCAATATCTCAAAACAAATGGTGTAACGAAGGCCAGGAAGATTCCATCTCACTGAATCGAGGCGGGCATAACAAACTCCATTATTATTACATTACAAGTTTTGCTGCAAAGGAAGAATGACAATAACACCACTCGTGTACAATCTATAGCTCTTAACGATGATATTTATTTACACATGGCCACACATGCAAGCTACCCTTCTTCTGTATCCATTTACTGCAGCATCGAAAAGAAACCGGAGAAACCATGACAAACCGGAATCATAAGTGCAAAGTAAACTATTTCGGGCAGTTGGCAGTCGGAAGCAGCCGTATCTAGCTAGTCTGCCTTGGACTGTCGAGTCTCGACAACACGGACAGGAATGACCGGAATTGAATCCCACCATTCTCTTAGTCGTCTGCTGCTTTGGTTCTCCCCCTTACCCATACCTAGTCTCGACGCCAATGTCGATGAGAAGCAACAAACTATGGCTGCCATTATAACAAACTTCACCGGAACCACCGTAAAAAATATTGCCGTCGCACTCAACAACACCATCGCCACATTTGCATGCTGCAACAACAATTAAACTTTGTTAGTTGGATTGATGCAATTAACACAAGTTATCAATCTCTTATATGCATGAGAAAAGTCGGCGTAACATAAGCATTTCGACATTTGAGCCTCTGAATTTAGAATATCTTTCGACTCTTGCTACTACTACGATCTGGAAATTCACAGTGAATTGTAGAAGTGAACATATAGCTTGGCTGCATATATAAATACCTTGCGTGCCTTCGAAATATATATGGACCACAACTTCAATATTGAAACATTTGCTATCTGCATCATCTCATGCACAGTTTGCATTCCACGTTGAGCAGACACTATGCTTTCTATTGTACTCTGGTCCGAGGCGGTGCACACGACTATCTCATTGCATTTTATATCAAGTCTCTGCAGCCTGGCTCTAACCATCTTCGCAACCAGCCAAATGAATAAAGCGGCTAGTGCTATGCCAACCCACTCCCTGCATATCAAGAAGTTGTTCTTCACAAAATACCATTCACCAACTTGGAATTTTATTAAAGCTTACGCAGCACTGCAGCTAGCTAGAGAAACGACATACTGGTAGGTGACTATTAAAGTCGCAGCAACCACAGTGAGAGTAGTTGACGGTCTTTCCCACATGAGTACTTCTTCAAACCAAGGCACTGAATTCCGAAGGGGCCTTAGTAGCTCCTACACAATAAAACGAAGTCAGATTGATACGTGGATGTATGCGAAGGTGCACGTTAGACGGAATATTAAGTATAATATAAACTAAGATATTTTTCGCCATTTGGATTGATCGATCATGGAAATTCCTCTAGAGTGATATGGAGGGGGTTAGATACTTGCCAAAAAGATAGTAGCGCTTTCACTGATTCCCTCTTCTTTACGTTCCTTCGTGGTAGCTTTGGCAATAGCAATATCCTTTTCTTCCACTCTTGCTTGATTAATTGCTGTTTCTAATAGGGAACTGTTTTCGACTTGACCGCTTGGAGTTGGGGTTGCATTTTCGCTGCTGCCAACTTTCATCTCTTGGTCTAAACCTGAGATGATCATCGACTCTGACAAGTTCATGCTCCTTAGGATGGAACTAGCACTACATGGATGCCCGCTATTGCTCTTCTTAAGACTCTCTGCAAGCTCTTCCAGTACATAATCTCCCTTCGGTATCTCATCGAACAAAGAAAAAATTAAGAATCTTGTTGGTGGAGGGGGTGATATTCTTAGCATTTCTCTTGCTGCATGGAGCCTTGTTATTGCTAGGATTGTCCTTGAATGCATCTCCCATGCTTGCATCGGACAATTTATTTCATACTTTGCTAGGAAACGATGCATCAACATAATCTCCCTTGAGAGCGCAAGCCAAAGGTCACGCCTTGTAGAGCTTGTTACCTCGGGGAACTCCAGGACAATCTCCTCTGATCTAGAAATTTGGTGAAGCAATTCATTAATCTATAACAACAATATAAGATTTTAACAAACTTTGTGTAATTGTGTTTCTGTTTGGTCGATGTGGTATCCACACAGGGTCACCAGGAGCACTAGAAACCCTAGCGAAGATTTTGGTTTTTCAGCGTGTCAAATACTAGTTTCTAAACACTCGACACATCGATTGATTAGCTATTTGGTGCTTTGGGTTAGACTAAAAAATGAATGCAAGATTTCGGATAAATACTTAAATTCATAAATGCAGAGCATATGCCCTCACAATTCAGGAGAATCGTAAATTATAGCCTTGTCAAAAAGTGGAGCACCCCATGGCCCTGTTGAAGCTGGTTTCACCGTTTGCTCCATATCCTTCGAAAGGTCTATTTTAAGAGCGTCTTCATATGTTAATACTCCAGAAGCCTCGAAATAGAGTGCGTAATTCGTTAGTGTAAGCCTACCTGAAATACCAATGCAGGGTTAGCCATATCAAATCGATTACTTAATTACATATGGGGAAAAGAAACTATATATAAGACATGAGATGATCAAAGTTCTCTTTTCTAAACAAACCAGGCCAACTTGTTCCTCCAATGTGGCGCACTACTCGCTGTGTGCTAGCAGTTCCCTCAACGTGTAAAATGAATTCGTCGTCTGCAAGCTCCACACCCTTCGGTTTTGCATGTTTTGCCAAATATTTTATACATCTATAAAATCAAAACAGTACAAAAAGGGAAAAGTTGAAACAATCTTAAAGAAACTTCAAATGCAAGCATTCTTTATAAGTTACACTGCCATTTATACTGTCTATTCCCCTAAATGTATTGCACCAAAATTAATTACTCTTTGCATGTTATTATTTCAAAGAAAAAGGTTCAACTAAGGTATAACGAGTGTCTCCAACAGTATTAGCTGCTTATTGGGTATGCGTCGACACATCTTACAAATGAAATATATGGTTATAGATGCATCACCTATCAATTTCCTTTAAATATTTGTCATAGGAAGGAAAATGGAGCCGGTTTCCCGTAGGCACCGTTAAAGTTTCAAAGGTAAATCTCCCATTAACAACATCTGTAACTAGTGGAACCTGCGACCCCATCCAAACAAATGCATCTTCTCCAACATTTTTCTCATTATCAACCTGTCAGACAGTAGGTGAAGAATGAATAGAAACAAAACATAATTACAACTACAATGAGGAACAAAAGATTAGGGTTCAAGCAACGACCATTACTTCAACCTAGAACTTAGTTTAGTCCAACTTTCCATCTCTCTATGTATCTCGAAAAAAAAATTACAAAAAACGAAATTAAATCTTAAGAAATGAAATAGCTTACAAGAAGTGGCAGAAGGTCTGAATAGAACAGAGAGATGTCATCTTGTTCTGAAAGACATTTTTGCGGCAATTTTTTCTCTTCTTTCTCCTTCGCCACACACTCCTGCAAAACCCCAAAAATATGACATTTGAACAATAACAAAAGAAACAACAAAGGGCGATCCCGAGCCAACAAGGCTCCCACTTTGCGAGGGTCGGGGAGGAAGGTCTCTCGTACACAGTCTTACCTTGCTTTGCAAAGAGTAAGGGTAAGGCTGCGTACATGTTTTTCCTTGCATACAAATATAAATATATCAATGCATCATAATAGTTCAATACAACTATATTTTTCTCTTCAATAAAAAACAACCGTTTAGTGGTATTCCTATCCACCTCTGTGTGAGAGTTTAGGTGTTTTTAGGTTCGACTTCCATGAATGGTGAATTCTTCGATACCAACATTTTTTGACTTCAACATCATCATGAAGCTTAGCCAAATCCCCGTTAGTATCAACAGAAACAATCAAATTACAAACATAATTAATTACCGTAAAAGATTCCTCGTCAGCAGAGGTAGGCATCTCCCAACCGAGCATCATGTCGAAGGTGAAGCGGCTAAAAGAGCCATTGGCAATCTTTTCCTCAATGGTTTTGCACATGTCACAATTCTGCATAACCTTGGCACTGCAAAATTCTACGAATTTCCTCCCATAACTATTACTATTGTTGTTATTGTTACTGATAGTAGCAGCACCAACCGGCGCCGTTTCATCCGTCTTCCATGTAGTTTCAAATTCCTCCACCAATTTGTCCACCGGGGTATCCAGTTTCCTGAACGTAATATAATTATGTAAGGGTATATAATAGGATTTAATAAACAAACATGCATATAAACATGAAGACGTGGGCGTAGCCTCATTGGTTGGCTACAGCGGATGTGCTCTCCTGTGCACCCTACTTCGAATCTCCCTCGACATGCGGTTTATATTAGTTTAACGTAGAACAACGATTCGTATATAAAAGACACTCATATATATTATATATATAGTCAACATCGATTTAAAAATTCAACAAATACGAAGAAGAACAATATTTGCAGGTGCAAAATATTATATATGTATGAATTACATATCATATATGATGGACTTACAAAGCGCATTTTTGTACAACGTTGTTTGCAATGGAGGAGAGGTGCTTCAACTTCATTGTGGACATTGTTGTATTGTTGCAGAACAGCAGAGAAATTAGAGCAGAAGATTACTTGGTTTTTAATAGGGAGGGATGAAGGAGGAAGGAGAAGTTGAAGGAGAGGCAGAGGCTGAGATGTGTTTCTTCATGGAGCTGCCACGTTTGGGTGGCCATGCAGCATTTGCTATTCCACCTGTTGCACGTTCCTCGTTTCTCTGAGGCCGACTTGGGCTGTCTTTTCTTAACCTTCTGGGTCGAGTTCGGCTGAATTATCCGGAATTAGAAACCAACCGAACATAGCTGATCTCACACTCTTGGCCCTATTCAAATTCAATTATATTGCTAACTAGTTGGTAATTAAGTTGTTAACAAGTTAATAAAGTGAGTTGGTAAGTTGACTTGACTGTGGCTATAGATAAGGTAAAATTCCTTCAAAGCTTCTTTGGGCCCAAAAAAGATGGATAACTGTGGCTTGCCACAAATTGTTCCCCTTCTTTGCAGAAAAAAAAAAGTTAATAAGGTACTAACTATTCATTTGTGCCTACTTTCATAATGTATCATTGGTGTTGTTTGTCTTTAGGTTTTCATTTAAAGATTATTTTTGTGAAATTTCAATTGGACAAAAAGTGTTTAGTTATTTAAGTCTGATCAAAATAAACACGTATAAACACAATATTTTCGATAAATGATAAATATTGATAAACAAATTGAGTGAGCTTGCTTTATTAGGAATATCCTCCAATAAGAACGTAATTAACAAGTAAATGGTTAATACATTGTGGAATGAGCCAAAATGAATAGTTAATCACGTATTAAGTCACCAAATTAAAAAGAGTAATGCTATGAAGACTAAATTTGCAAACTAAATGATGTGTCGCCAATAGGAAATGAGCATGTTTATTAATGTTTAAGTAATAATTCAATCATCAACTTCCATATCATTTAGTTTACAAAATTTAATCTACAAATAAGTGTTGATAATCCCACCCCATTGTCATATTTTCCCACCCATATTTTAATAAAAATCTCAAAAGTATTAATAACATGTTTATAATTTTATAAAAAGACTTTTAAACCCCTACCCATTACTCCCCCATCGTCTCTCTCCGTCCCCGTTTCTCTATTCTGTTTCATCTCTCTTTTCTCCGCTTCTGCACCGACCACCATGGCCACAAGCACTAAGGATTAGAAGGAGCACGACAAAGTTGTGGTGGTGGAGGAAGGGCAAGAGGAATGCTCCTCTCCTCTAGGGCAAGTCACTTCTCGTTTGGGGCTTAAATTTCAATTTCCATTGAATTTGAATGGTTGTGGAGATTGAGAGTGTCATCATGACGGTAATTAATTTTTTACTTTGTATTTTTTTAATTACCCTGAACTTCACTGCTTGATAGTTGCTACAAGTGCAAGTGACTTGTTGCCGTAGTACAAAATCTAGAGATACATAGCTTGTGGACAAGATTGAGAAAATGGTATTGGATTCTGGGATTTTGGGTTGGCTAATTGACGCATTTTGCTGCTAAAGGAAGTTCCAGGGGAGACCAGAGGTGGAAACAAGATAATGATGGTGTGGTGCTCGTGCTGTGATAAAGGTTATTTTTTTAATAATAGAGGGTGGGAAAACAAGATTTTAATTTTTTTTATTTTTTATAGTGGGTGAGATTATAATGAGGTGGAGAAATAAGACAATTGGATGAGTCTAGTAGCATTCTTACAAATTTAATCTCTCTAACATTGCTCAGTTAAAAACAAGTTGAAATTTTGAATCTCTTGTCAACGCTAGGAAAAAAAATCTCGCCAACTCAATGGTAGATGTGAAGAGTGAATTAAATTGTGCACACTTTTTTCTCTTGATCGCAATATATTTATTTTAGTCTTAAAATTAAATAAATAAATCAAAAAACAAACAAAAGAAGACAAAATGTGTTGGGATTACTTCCATTTTTATGTTTTAATCTTAATTTTTGTTAGGAATTGTTTTGATCTAAATTTTAATAAATAAGTAAAATATGAAGAAAAAGAAAATTATTTTTTTATTGAGAAAATTATAACAATGACTCTTTAATTTTAATTCAATTGAAGAGTTGGTCTCTTAACTAAAAAACCGTAACCTTAGTCCCTTAACTTGGAAAGAAATTCTCTCCAGATCTCTTCTACTAAGATCACCAGATTAAGTGATCCGGGCCTTTAAAATTTCATCCAACGGTAAAAAATTATTATAGCTTTAAGGGATCAAAACAAATAGGGCCGTTGGATGAAATTTCAAAAGCCCGGATCACTTGATTCGGTGATCTTTGTGGGAAATGGTCTCTTTTCCCTTAACCCATCAAAACATGCAGCTCTGGTGCTTTTTGTCAACTCCATTAGAACTTCTGTCAAAATTAATCATGGTATAAGGATCATTGCATTGAAGTTGATGGACCATTTCTCTAATTGGGTTAAAATAACATTGCTAACTTTGGATTAAAGTTCAGGGATCACTGCTACAATTTTCTCATTTTAATTTTTCATATTTGTCCTTTAATTCAGCTTTATGTACATGACACGTGACTTCTTGTGACTAATTCTAAAGGTAAAGGTGTTGATGAAAGTGACGTAGTGGCACATTTTAACGAATTAACCGATCAATTGCGACGCTTTCCTCATATTCTATTTCTCGCTTGCTAAGCAATGAAGGGCTGCAAAAACACACTAATGTAAACTTACCTTCAACCTACAATCATAAAGTCGGAAACAAAAAGCTCCGAGCTTTGAATTACTTGCTCCTGTGGATTCCCAAATCGGAGCCCTCAATTCAATGATGAAGGTCTCCGATTCCTCCTCTCTGATTCGCCTTAACATCGGTCAGCTCCCTCTTTCTCTCTTGCAAGTTGCAATCCAATCCAATTTAATTTGAATTTTCTGTTTCTTACAGTATAAATTTTTTTGTTGAATCGATTCGATCGCGCTCGAATGGAAGTTGAAACCCTAATTTTTCATTTTCTCAGAAAAGCCAAGCTATATAAGTAAACCAATTGAATGTTTTGGCAGGGCTATTACTGCAATCTGTGTGTTTGTGCATGTGTGACTGATTGGAGTTGTCAAAAATTCAAAATTGGGGTTTTAACTTATAAGCCTTGATAAGATTACACTTTAGAGAAAAACCACTTCAAACTCACAACTTCAGATTAAGAGTATGAAAAGTGGATAAATGAAGAGTCCTTCTTCTCCAATTGAGCTCTTGAAGTGGTTTTGTTTAAAACTTATAGTGATGGTGTAGTTTAATAGAGCTTGAGGATTAGCTGCATAATTTGGATACATTCTTTGTCTGTTAACAGGAGGAAAGAAATTTTGTACTACTATTGATACTTTGACTCATCGTGAGCCCGATTCGATGCTTGCTGCAATGTTCAGTGGTCGCCATAGTCTATGTCAAGAAGCCGAAAAGGTATAAACTTCTGCCTTTGCGACACATTTTAAACAGGTTTCCATTATGACTATTGATTTCCCCACTACAACCTCACCAGATGTTAGATAATTATTTATGTACTTGAATGATCATGTTTGAGTAGGCTGAAATGGCGCTCAGTGGAGACATAGGGAGAACCATCTATGATGGCCTCCGCATATTCAACAAAGACCAATAGGTGTGCTGGTTAGGAAGTGACTTAATCAAAACAGAGGGTAGTGCTACGAAAGGAGATGGCAAGGAAGTAATTAGGAAAAATACAGTACTGTGTGATTTGTATGAAAGTATGATCCATATAGGATCAAATGAAGGGTTGGGATTCAAGTAACTATCCCAAATAGTCGGACATGAATCATATTTTTTATTTATTTATTGTTATGTAATTATGAATGAAAACATTATTTTCAGTTTGTATAATGATATTCTGCTCCCGGGCTTTTTTTTTCTTTATAGGGATATGTTTTTCTTGATAGGGATGGCAAACATTTTCGGCACATCCTTAACTGGTTGAGGGATGGCATTGTTCCCACATTAAAAGATTCAGAATATTCAGAACTACTTAGGGAGGCTGAATACTATCAACTTCTAGTAAGTGTGGGTTTTACATTTTATATTCATTTACTCTTATTTATTAACGTCATCAATGGGCTGCACTCTAGTTCATATTGTGTACTTGTTTACTCAAATAGTGAATTTTTGTTCCGTAATTTAAACCGATGGAAGGTTCAAATCGAATGTATTGAAGAGGATTAAAGGACAAAAAGTAATAGGGGATGTGTGGGAGGTAAAAAAGGGTGCATACATAGCACCACCGCATTAAAATTACATTCTTATGTACATGTACAATATATGGACTAATATTCTCTTTTTTTTAGACAATCTGCAACATAGGAATCTTAATTTCCAAACTGTGAATCTGGACCACATATTCAAGCAGTGATCAAAGTAGTTCATGTTTCAGATTCACAATCTAATAACATAAACTGATTATATTCCAGAATGTCGAAAGACTCAAAACAAATCCCTAGAGATTAAGTATTTGCTTTGTAACTATACAACTCAGATGTAACATTTTTGTATATCTCTAACTATGTTGAAGTAGTGGAGTTTATACATGGGCTGAGATTCATTCATCAATCTACTAATGAATTTACATGTCAAACATATCTCCATTTTTATACACCGTCATTTCTCCCATCACAATGAATACTGCCTCTTTTCATTTAACAGTCAGATTGTTCAACAATGTTGTGAATTTCTGAAACAATTTTCAGGGTCTGATAGATGGAATACATGCAGTTCTAAATAAGAAGAGGGAGGATGAAGAGGTAGATACAGAACTAACACGTACTGATATCATCAAGTGCATACAGTCTCAGAAAGTGCGTTTTCGAGGTGTCAATCTTTCTGGCCTTGACCTTTCCAAATTGGTAATTTCTCAGGTTCTCAGTTCTGAATAAAGTAAAAATAGTACTAGATATGTGCCTTGTAAAATTCGGTTTCTAGAAATTTGGAAAAATACACTACAATAAGCTAATATCCATTTAGAACATCTAGTTTCAGAAGTACAGGCACATAATGAAGCCCCGAATAGATCTATACATTTGCATTTTCTCTGCAACGTCCTCACTGAGCCTAGTGTACCAAGTCTTTTTTACCAAAAAATATTTTGAATTTGTAAAACAACATCTATTACAATCTGTATTAAGAATCAAAATTTCCTATATCATGTTGAAACCATTTGCTTACTGCTTACATAAAAGTAGGCATTGCTGGATTATTTATGAATTTAAATGAAAAGATGTTATGGATGGTAAAAGATGCATGATTATCCATCTATTTGATGCCTTGTCTCTGATGTCGATCCATGAAATTGCAGGACTTGTCATTAGTTGACTTCAGCTATGCATGTTTGAAAAATGTCTTTTTCTCACGTGCAAATCTTCAATGTGCTAAGTTCAAGGTAAGCTTTAGTTATTCATGGTATGTCTGGTCTGTTAAAAACAACTGCTGTTTTTTTCTACATATTAAATGTTGTTAAAAAGTCTCACTGTATTTTTTGTCGGCGTATATAGTTTTCGTTTCTTTTTATAAGATCAGTACATGACTATTGAAGCTTTTATATTTTGTCACAGGATGTCGATGCTGCGGGTGCCATCTTTCACAATGCAACTTTGCAGGAGTATGAATTCTAATAATTTCCAGTTAATGATGATATTATATTATTAATCGGTTGCTTGATTAATGCAATTATCTTTTGCCTAGGGAAGATGTGAGTTTACTGGGGCAAATCTCCGTGGAGCTTTGTTGGCTGGTGCTAATCTTAAGAGCGCAAACCTACAAGGCAAACTTTTCTGCATTCTGGTTTCTGATAATATTTTATTACTATGTTATTTGTTATTTCCGAAATCATGTTGCCTTAAATTCCTTGGCATACGTTTCTGTTCATTTAAACTTCAAATATTTTTTTAAAACTTTTTTAATATGGATTTAGCTTATGTGTCTCTCGTTTACCCAGAGTTAAGGCTGAATTTTCCTTTTAATCGTGTTCTGTCCCTTTTCAGATGCATGCTTGATAGATTCTAGCTTCTGCCAGGCAGACCTGCGTTCTGCACACCTACAGGTTCTGCATTTGTCAATCGGAATATAGTTCACTTGTTTCTGAGTGTTTGTCCTTTTTGGGTTTTCAAGAACATCCAATAATGAGATAGTAACTGTTTGTTTGAGATGCTCATATTACTTCGACTAATGAAGGCTTAGGATTTGGTGCTTACGTAGTGAATGATGCATTATCTTCTTGCTCTTAATTTTTCAGAATGCTGATCTTACAAATGCCAATCTAGAGGGAGCTAATCTGGAAGGAGCAAATTTGAAGGTAAAGTGGAGATTGTGTGTCAAAAGAAAAAAACAACTTAGTCTAGTATGAATCTTATGTTTAAGAGATTAAAAGAACTCCTATAAATTCATTTTGAGAACATAATTATCCTGTTTGACTTCTAAAAAAGCTTATGAATTGCCATATTACATCTTTTTTCATAGCTCTAAATTTTCTGGGACACATCTTCACGGGTTTGCTAACACATTGCAATAGAAGGGAATATATCTTGCTCTCCCTTTTTCGAGAAGAAAAGTACCATGAAAATAGTCTTCATTTTTCTCCAAGTACCGAAACATTTAAGCCTTTTTCTAATGCTTTGTTTGGTCTGAGATTATAGCAGGCAGGGGATGGAAATGAAACATAGGTTCTTTCATTCCTACGTTTGTTTCACCTTAAGGGAAGCGAGATGATTTAAAAAGATCCCTAACAGTGAAGGTTGGATCACTTTGTGGTGAATTAGTGTTTCATGGTTAAATGAACATAATAAATGCTGGTAGTGGAACTCTAGTGTTAGGTAGAGAACAGAATACGACCAACATGTTCATCCTGTTAGATTTGGGGTCAAATCGAAGGTGTTTTTGAGAAAATGTACGAGGTGATTGTGCTAGGTAGTCATCGAAGACGAGTGGTGAAGGTTTGGTGAAGGTATAATAAAAAAAACAATGTGAGATATCCCTTGAGTTTTTTTCTACTTTCGATCTGGTGAGATCTTACGTAGGAAAGTAAAAAATAACGCAACAGATACCACACATTCTTTTACTTTTTAGGGAACTTAAATGGTTGGAATTTGGATGAGTTTCATTGCAATCTGAGAATTAGGAAGTCTCATTTATGAGAAATCAAATGTAAAACCTATTTGATTTGCTTATTTCTTATATTCTATTATGTGATTAAGAATGCCTTCAATTAGACAAGTGTCATAATCATATAGCTGGTAGGTGAGGCTGTTTTGGAGAAACACCCCACGTTTACATGAAAAGAAGTTTATAGAAAATAAAATGTAGTTCATCTTATATGACATTATCCATTATTGTTCAAAGAAATGAATCATAAATGACAAAAAAATCTCCCTCTCCTCCCTTAATTTATTTGTTTGGTTTGTCTTTTTGCATGTTAGGGTGCCAAGTTGAGTAATACCAATTTGAAGGATGCAAACCTTCAACGAGCTTATTTACGTCAAGTGAATCTTCGAGATACGGTAATGAAAGCTGATCAAAGTTCAAACCATTTTGTAACTTCTATTTTGGTTATTGGTTTGGTAAATTTCTCATTTTTGGCTTTTAGCTTCCGTTTTTTGTTAGAGACAGGGAGGATATATATGGGAGAAAGAGAGATATAAAGAAGGGTGGTGGGAGGAGATTGAAGAAATCGGCTTGAAAATAAAAATAATTTTAAGTTGTTTTCGTTTCAAGTTTTTATTTCATTCATCCTCGATATTTCCATCACCCCTCTCACCGCCTCTCTTCATCCATGTATTTCCTCTCTATCTCTAACTGAAAAAACGCAAATGAAAAGCTAAAAAAAAAAAAAAAAAAAGAAAGAAAAGGTTACTGAGTGGGCCTAAGCTGCTAAAACTAGACAATTAGTTTAGGATTTACTTTCCTCCCTTGAATTGAAGTTCGGATGTCCGGTTTATGTGCATTATATGTACATCCAGTGTAGAAATTGCAGCATTGAGAACGTCCTTTCTGTTGGTAGGATAGTTGCTTGGTGTGTCAACTGACAGCGTGCAATCGAGGATGTAACTCTAATTTTTATGTTTTGAACAGCATTTGGAAGGTGCAAGGCTTGATGGTGCAAATTTGCTTGGAGCAATCAGATGACATTGAATGATATTTATACTGTGGAGGTTTGAAATTCTGTTTGTGTATAATAACATATTTATTCGTCTTCCGTCTCCTTACATTTGCCAGATTTTAGAAAGTATTGTCCAATTTGTTTATCGGCGATGCCCTAGTAATCAAATCATGTGGTTTGTACATAAATCTTGCACCCAAATTCAATTCATGTGGTGATAGAATGTATTGGTAAATGTTCAAATCAAATTTTTACCTTCTTTACCCCTCCCCTCTCCCATGCAAAGAAGGGAAATGATAACCATATACCCCTTTTCTCTTCCAATTTGACCATTTGCCTAATTCTCATTGTTCGAGCACCGCGGGAAAGTCGGATGAGCCGAGAGAGAGAGCAACCCACTGAACTCTAAACCAGCACCTCAACACCGTCCATGAGACCCTCGAGGTGTTGGATCAAACCGCACCCTGTACACTTGAGAAGGTGAGCTGGGAGGAGGCCATAGAGCACTCGAAGAGAACATGGTTTCCTACTTCACCGTGCTGCAAGGTCTTGTTCTGCTTTCGCATGGGAGTAGGGTGGGTGCAGGACCTACCCTTTCCTCTTGTATCCATGCATCTGTGAAGCATGCTGTTGACACCAGTTGTAAGCTGTCAATACCGCAATCGTTTGGTGCACCTGATACGAATATTACAGCGATTAAGCGAGCAATGACGCAGGTTGCAGTTTCCATGAAATATGTTGTGCGTGAGATGAATGAGCTTAAGTTGACACCTTCCGGAGGCTAGGAAGACTCACAGACGCATTTCAGCCTATTTGAAGGTTTTAGTATTGTTGATTTTTAGGTGGGATCCATAGTGACGGATTCAAGAATTTTTTCTCGGGTGGGCGACGCATAAAAACTTGGTGTGATGTTCTTGCTTAGGTTTCCTTGTTGGTGGGCAGGTCTTAGTGACGATGGCGCCGGAGGGATTTGAAAAAGGAAATTTTTATCATTACGAAAGCCGAAATTTGGTTGAAACGAGTTTAAAATGGAGGACAAAAAGCACTTTTGATGAATGTGCTTTTGGAACTAACCACAAGGTGTGGTGCGATTGGCAAATTGCCACCTTCAGTTGGCGGATTCCTTGGTTCTTTTTTGGGGGTTCGAAACCAGCTGAGAGCACTTTGTGGCCAGAAGCAAGCCGAACCTCAAACGGAGATTAGTCCCATCCTTGGGATGTGGGGACACTTTGTGGTCTTTACCAAAAAAAAGAAAGTGCTTTTGAAACTAATTTTTAGTAAAAATACAAGTAAATCCTGAAAAAGCATTTGCGTTTTCAATCACTTTAGAAGCATTTCCAAACGAACCATCATTAGGACTTCAATAAATGATGAAATAAAAATAATTTAACTATAACAGTATTACCAAAGGAAATTCAAAATCCAAAGTTATCTCCATGCAATTGCAATCAGTACCCTACTGACTACGGCAACTGTCTCGTTTTGCAATGCAGGTTGAGTGAAGAAAAAGGGGAAAACTGCAATTTCCAGTAAGTTAACGGAGACGAGGGCTACGTGCTCAAGCGCCACCACCACATGCTCTATTTTGCCTTCTTTGCAACGTTCGAGTTTCGCAACCTCTTTACTTGATTAGATGTCACGAACTCGGCATCGTCTCGGATAAAACTCCACCAAATATAAGTTAGGGGAATCGTGGTGGCATGCCAGGCGGCGTGAGCATCCAAGAATCCGTAATATGGAGGGAAGTCATAGATTTCTAGGAGCATTGCAAGGCCTCCTCCCACTACTACCACCCACAGCTTCCAACGTGATGGATGGCGAGTGACGCCAGCCCAAACTGCCCAAAGAAGAAGTTGAACCACCGCCATGACAACACAAACCTGCATGTTCCACCCTGCAAAGATTTTTTATTATCTCAGTCAGATTGTCGACATGAGATTGCTATGCACGTCAAGAAACTTCATGTTAACAAAACTATTTGAAGATTAAAGGAGGTGCAATTGATCAATATTCTCTCTCCAACTATACGTTAATGAAAAAAAAAAGTAGTAAACTGCAATACCGTAATCCAGTTTATAGAAGTTGAGGTACAATATGTGGGTGGTTACGAAAGCAAGCAGTGGAGCAGCAACCATGACTCTGACAGCATCATCTTTCACATCAAAACTTCTTAGTATGGACAGAATAAGCGAGTACCCAAGTATTGCCACTGCACATGAGTAGTCTAATTTCTCGGTCAAATCCACGTCCCTGTAGTCCATTAGACACATTGATGATCAAGAAATGTGCCAAGTAACCAAACTACCCCCCATTTTAGTAAGTAAGGATCACCAGATGAGGTAAATTCAATGCATAAGCAAACCATATTTATCATTCGTCTTTCATCAATAACTAGTCTTTCCAGAAAGATTTAGGGAAAATTAAAATGTCACTTAAATAGCACAGTAATAACTTTAACATACAAACCAACGCTCACAATTATTTTACAACCCATTCAAGCATGAGGAAATATCCAAGTCCCAATAATAAAAGGAAAATTGTGAGTTTGCAAATGGGTGGCACAAGTTAGAGTAGAATAAAAAGCTTACTTGCTATGGAACAGAGCACTCGCGAACCAGGAGGTCAATGATAAGAGAGCATAGATGTGCCATAAACTAGCAAAATAATAGTATGTCTTCTTATCCCGTCTCAGAGGCAAGTTGTAGTATAAAAGGATGAAAAAGGATATCCAACCATGAAAATGCGTTGCAAGGTTAAGCACAGAGAAAGCTACGGAAGCAGGCTCCTAAATAAAGGATAACATGTCAAATAGCACCAACCACAGAACTATGATACCATTAAAATATATTGTAAAAGAAAATGTTGCCAACGCATATAGTCCGAAAAAGGCAAACCTGGATCCCGTAAACACGCTTGAAGGGCCATTTACCATGATATTTGACTGGACCGTTACCAGCTGCTTCTCTTTCTTTCTCTCTGTCAACCATACAATAGTAACGGCAATCACTTTGGCAATCCCATTGTTTCCACTGCTGATAAAGAGGTTCACGCATGTACCATGGACGATCAACAGAGACCCCATCAGAAGAGAAATTGCAATTCGGAAAGCATCTCTGCCCTACACAACCGGTTTCTCCACATTCTTTTAGACAAGCCCTAAAGTTGCAAGTAATCATATATCAATTTCCAAATTCACAGTTTGAAATCCACATGACAAGTTACAAGTGTCAGCAAAATAACAAAATGTCAATTTTGCCAAAGAATTAACACACAAGGAACTTGTACAGCTTAGAAATAAGCCAATTATTACAAATTAATTTCTAGTGAGGTACTTACCGAAAAGAATTCCAATTGTGTAATAAGGATTGATAAATAGTTTTATGGAAGCTATTTTATTCAAGGGATACTTATTATGTATTAATTCATCCACTAAATAACTGATTGGTGAATTACCATATAGTTATGCGAACACAAACATTTGAGGGAAAAGAAAGCTCCCTGTTCGAAATTCAAATGAGGAGCACTAATTGCTAATAACGGGGAGAACACCAGTGTGGCCCTACTCACTGGAACGGTGTGGGCGACAACTGGCCCTTTCCATTAGACATTCCAATGAAGACGGGAAATATAGCCATTCAGGATTCAGCTGAAATTTCAGTCATTTGGAAGATAAATGGCTGATTCAGGAAAGAACACGTTCTGCATGCTAGAATAACTTAGTAGGCTACATTGTGTTCTAAATGATGAATGACAAGAGGTGACAATACATAACTTTTAAACTTACGAAATGCGAAAACCTCAAAAAACATACAAGCGGATGTGGCAAACGAGTAACAATAGGTACAAAGGCAGCATACCTCAAAATGAACTATAAAGGAATATCTAAAAAAAGATAAAAACAATTACCTATAGCGCGGATCAGCATCACCAGCACTGGCATCTAAAACTGTGAAGCTGACAGCCCATGACACCACCACAAAGAAAGCAACCCAATAATGCTTTAACAT
The DNA here is from genome assembly GCF_963583255.1 of Pyrus communis. Classification (NCBI taxonomy): domain Eukaryota; kingdom Viridiplantae; phylum Streptophyta; class Magnoliopsida; order Rosales; family Rosaceae; genus Pyrus; species Pyrus communis. The sequence goes on from NC_084811.1 coordinate 26,639,047, forward strand.
CTGAACATAGAATTACTGATTGATAAGAGTCTAAAGGTGTCAAATTTGACCACTACAAGGTGCTGAGATCTTAACTACTTCAATGCATTTTCTGATATTCTTCGTTACAAAAACCAACCAAGGCAAGAATGAAAAAAAAAAAAGAAATTTACTACTCTATACAGCGAAATGTCTGACCTTTCTGTTGGTGCCCATGTAGAATTAAACTTCTCTTTTAGCTAATTGTATATGTAATTTATTAAAAACAACAGCTTTGTTTCAATGCCTTATTTGTGGTCACGTCCACTAACAACATTTTTGTTCAAGTACACCATCCCATATAAATTCTAATGGAATGAAGCAATAAATTCAAGTAGAGCAGGCCCGACTATATTCTAGATTAATCAATGTCGCTTTTTTCTTTCATAATTGTTTATCAAAGTTCCTCTCATAATTTGACTTCCAATTCATGATTCTGTATTTGTAAAGCAATTTGAAAATATACAAGGAAGAGAACATATTCAATTGTCACTAGAGTGCATGGAAATATCGGTAGACACGAAAAATCATGAGAGTAACCTCTGAGATTTAACTCTATAACCAACACACCTCTGAATGATAGAGGTGAAAAAGCCCCCAATCCCAAGCAATTCGACTATGTAAAATCCCACCTGCAGTACCAAAACAATAAAATCGAATCATCAATTCACTCTAAAGTTTGATGATTGGTCAAACTTTAACCGAAGCATATGTGATACTAGCTAGTTTGGGATTACTGTGCTTTTTTTCAAAACTATAATGCAAAAAGTGCTTTTAGCAAAAAAAAAACAGTGTCAGAATGTTTGGTAAACTTTTATATAAAACTGATGTGATTGTGTAAAATGACTAATAAGGGCATTAATCATTCATAGAAGAATGTCTAATTTATCAGCAAATCACACAGAAAACTCATCAATCATTCATAGAAAAATCACAGATTGCAAAAACACATACTAAAATCCATATCTTTATATATCCAATTTTTCAAAATAATAGAGAGGATGATGATTTGGCTTGCTGGTTCAGTTGATGTCGGTGTCACCGAAATCGTCCTCGAAGCAGGTGAAGAAATCGGCATCGGCTAGCTTGCCTTCACCCGTCAGGGTCTCGCGGAACGCCTCGAGTGGGTTGACGAGACGTCCATGGCCATGGTGGAGCCCTGGTCTTCCATGCCGTTGAAGAAGTCCATCATCGTCGGCCTCAACCCTCCGAAACCCAGATTACCCAGAATCGCAGATCACCCAGATTACCCAGAAATCTAAATCTTCCAATTCTACCTTCCAATTATTCAATTTCAATATTCCAACTATCCAGAAATAGATGTTGAGAAAAGGAAATATACCTTTTTATTGGTGAAGAGTGCTCGAACAAGATGAGAGGGAGAGATCAAGCTCGAACGGAGTGAGAGAGCAGGAGAGTGGGAGCGAGCGAGAGACAACAGTGAAGGAGAGTTTTAGGAGAAAGATGCAAAAGGGTAGGTTTGAAATTTTGAAAGTTTCATTTAACGAACACTGTTCATCCGTGTTTTGGCTATAAAAAGCCGGTCTTGTGAAGCTCAATTTTGCTGCTTTGCATCTTTTTTTTATCTAAAACCGTAAAACTAAGCTGCTTAAAAATGGTTTTTCAGAATTTAAGCTTAAGCCAAATTGGTACCAAGTATACAATGCCTTGTAAGTGACTCGGATTCACCCCTTTAATTCCTCGGAATTCTTTAGCAAACATCCAGTCGTTAAATTTAGCAATATATGCCATGTACACCGATGCAATCTAGAATTAACCATGAAATCAATGTGATATGTGATAGTATCTTCCAAGGGAACTCAGCTGGTGCAGATGGCGCTATGCACCTCGGTGCGGGTTTCATCCCCACCGATTCCCCTCCCCTAACAACGAACTATTTAACCCACTAAATCGTTCTACTAAAAAATACTGAGCTGATAAAACAAACGACGGAATCGAAAGCGATAGAGTTGAACAGATATTTAATACAGGATACAAGATCAATACATTTTCCATTGCTGTAACAATTTGAAAGATTCAATTTTTACGATTTTTATAGTCTGCAGAGTATGCAAATAAAAAGTGAACTTTTTGAAACTGGATCGGTTCAATTGGGTGCTGAGAAATCATTGACTGCAATGAGGGATCTGAATCGGAGTAGTTTGTAGGGGTATGATCGGAGAAGCCATGGATGCGTGCGTACCTGGAGGGGCAGGATCGTGGGCAGCGGAAGAGCGATCAGCAGATCTGAATAGGAAGTGGGTTAGTCATCCTTCGTGAAAGCCGAGAGGGTCAGCAGCTCAGGTCAAGTGAAGAGGACGACGCTCGGTTGGCTTTTCAAACACAAGACAATTCAAACTCGAATATGGAGAAAATTCATACGATTCTAACCAAAAGGCCGGCCCACCATCTGTGGTTATCTTTTTTCTCTTAACGTAGATAATATCGTTTGCTTAAAAAAAAAAAAAGGGTTTTGAGTAATGTTGTCACTTAGTACTCCGGTCTAGTGGTATTCATCTTTACTTGTAAGTGAGATTGTGAGGCTAAACTCATTCCTCTTCCTTAGTGTAAATAAATTGTTTGTTCAAAAAAAAAATGTTATGGCTAATGCTAGGGAGACTAAATTTTTAAACCAAATGATATAGTTGTTGATGATTATTACTTAAGTGTTTATTAACGTTTTTATTTTCTATTGGTGACACTTTATTTAGTTTAAAATTTTAATCTATTTAGCATTACCCTTAAGTTATATATTTAAACAAGAGTCGTAAGATCTTGTCACGTTAATGATCTAACAACTTTTATTCATGTGCTAGCAATAATATGGTTCAAATTCGTCTTTGGTGAGGATTAAACTTAAAATCTCTCACTTACAAATAAAGAAGGAATACAACTAATCGTACTATTGAGTGACTATTCACGTGTAACTTAAATGTGCGCTTTTCATGTGCATTAGAAGTTTGGAAGGTCATCTAGAATGAATTGGATACTTGTTTAATTACTCATTCCCTAGCCCAATCGTTGTTGAGGCCCAACTTACTTTACTCATTAGTTGGTATTCTCACGTGACATTCACGTGATTCTTTTAGTTAGAGTTGCTAAATTTGGTTTTTTTTATTTTTTATTTTTTATTCTTTTGTCAAACGATAGATTTTATTAGATTAAATGTTAGATTAGCCACCGACGAAATTTGAACCAACGCAGGCATGCAAGGATTCAACACCTTGCAACCCCCAATTTACGTCGCTCCAAACTAAGTTCACCTCTCACAATTCTTTCGTTTGGTTACCATTTTTTGTATCCAATATGTTCAGTTGTTTGTATTTACAGTTTTATTTGCGTGCTTCATTTGGATATATATGGGAAATTGATGGTTGTCTTCTTCTTTGATAAGTTTCGTAGATGGTGTTGGGTGTTGGGTGTTGGGTGTTGGGTTTTGGGTTTGGGATACTAGGGGTGTATTGGGTTGGGGTGGAGGGGTGGTATTGAATGTGTAGAATGCAGCGTTATGTAAGGATTGTAGTTGAAGCTTTAAAGACGAGAGGCATTCATGCTAAGATTCTTGCTTATCCAAGTGTTGCCAAAAGAGAAGAAACATCTTCCATCTTCTGTAGTTCGCCATCGCCATCATCACCATAACTACATTTCTTCAATTTTTGTTTCTCCTTAAACGTCGTTTTATTGTATTTTCTACTAAATATAGCGACTTGCGATGCTTTGAAATATGTTTATCTCGTGTTTTCTTTGATATATTAAGTTTTAACTACTAAACGGTACATTCAAAACCTACATCAAAACGCAAGATCAATGTGTAAAATATACGTATGAAACATAACATGTACGAGACAAAAATATGATGGTTATCACATTAAATGAGACTAAAATACTAAAATTTTGTTTTGTTTTGTTTTTTTTTTTTTTTTTTTTTGCGAGAACACCTTATAAATGATGTGGTCGGCATCTCAACTCAAGTTTTTCTTTGTATATTATTAAGCCATGCGGTCGACACAGCCATGATTCACGGCAAGAGTCGGAGACTTCGATGTAACGTGCCAAACCACAAACCAACAGTCGATCCGCAATGCCAGACTCAGGACAAAGTCTTGGCCAAGAAAAACAAGAGGACTTTGATGTGGTAATAATCTTTTTTTTGTTTTTTTTTTATGGTTTAAAATAAAGTGATCTTACCGACACGCGACAGATGTTGGATATAAAGAAAGATTGAGTAGACTTTATACCACCGTTTCCCGCGTACACGTCCACGTAGTATGGATATGGTATCGACGTATTATAGTGCTTGTTTGGATGTGCTTTTAAAATGTCTGAAAACACTTTTGGTTAAATTGATTTTGAGTTCCAAAATCATTTTAAGTGCTTTTTAGAAGAAGTATTAGATATGTGTTTCTTGCAGGAATCAATTAAAGTGTTTTTTTATGATCCACTTGAATTTTTACTAAGAATTAGTATCAAAAACATTTTTACCAAAAGGACTTTCAATCATCTTAAAAACATATCTAAACAAACACATAAACTTATACGTAGCTACGACATATCGACTTTTTTTTAGTACTGACGAGTTACATGTAGTATCAACACATATTTAAAGGTTGTATTTAATATAATGGCTTAAACTGGAGTGAGTAATATTATATTTAATCCAACACACAAATGTAGACTCAAGAAAATAGGTGGCCGATGGTCAATGTACTTTGCAATCAAACCGCGGATAAACTCTAATATTAGTTGTTTATTTATTTGAAGAAAGACGGGAAAGGAAAGGTCGTCTTTTTTCTTGTTTTCCTTATAAATAGGCACACATTCAGCTTCATATCTCATATAACATACGCTGCACAGAGAAGTTACAGAGAACTGTTTGTTTTAGACAGAGAAGTTAGAGAGAGAGAGAGAGAGAGAGAGAGAGTGAAAATGTCAGGAATCATGGGCAAGATTGGAGGTGCCCTCCACATTGGAGGCGACAAGGACAAAGATGACGACCACCACAAGGACAAAGATGGTGACCACCACAAGGACAAAGATGACCACCACCGCAAGGAGAAAGATGACCACCACCACAAGGACAAAAATGACCACCACCGCAAGGACAAAGATGACGACCACCATAAGGAAGACGACGAAGATGACCACAAAGACAAAGGCGAGAAGAAGAAGAAGAAGAAGGACAAGAAAGACAAGAAGGACAAGAAGGACAAGAAGGATGATAGCAGCGACAGCGATTAATCTGTCGCGTGTGCATGCATCTGCCCAATAATCAGGTAATTATTTCATTAGTCGATTTCATTTTTTGCTAATCCAAAAAAGAATTTTGATTAGTTAGATTTAAGAAACAAACAAAACTAGTCGTTAAATTTTTGACAAATGCTATTTTTGAAACATATTGCCACTCAACATTGTCCTGTTACAAGAATGACTTCACGTATAATTTTTTTTATATTGGTTGAGATTTATCTTTACAATATGACCTAAATGTGACCAACACATGGTTGGCCAGGTTTAATTAATTTGTTAGTTAATTCATTTATTTGTTAAGTTTCAATTAATTGTTTATCTCCACATGATTATATCTGTATGATTTGCCCTTGTAGGTGTTTGGGGCGTCAAGAGAGCATGCTCAACTCCTGTTTCCTTTACGTTGCAGCCAATACTTAAAGTTCAAGAAGAAAAACCAAGAACCAAAAAGAAAGTGTGTATTTGCTGAATACTGTTACTAGCTACATGTAAAATGTTTCTGGCACGTTTTGAATATATGATTTAATGTGAAACCTTCGTAAGCCTTTGATATGAAATAATATTTTGGATGAATGCTCACTGCTTAGTATTATCTGTGTTAATCGTTTTAGTTGTTTAATATACTCTTTTATTGCCGATCGTAGTAGCGTTTTTAATTAAACAAGACACTAAAGTATCATTTTCGTTAAAATATAAGTATTTACTTTCTCTTATATGAGAACTTTTAAGTTTAAATTTCGTGAATGACAAGTTTAATATACATTCTTATCCCTAACGTTATCTTTAAAATGAGAGAGAAGGACATTTTTTTTTAATTGCATTCCAAGGGTAACAAAATATTTGATAGAGTTAAATAAATATATTATGTGGAGGAGTGGCCAATAAACACATGCTTCTCATCTTTTTGAAGATGATTAGCTTGTCGAATTTTTCTTCGATTTGTCGTGTGTTCAAGACATAAGCAATGCACCCAAGTACTCTAAGATAATGAATTAGTGATGTCTTCAAGCCATAAGCAATGCAGCCAAGTACTGAGAAAAATTAAACATGCGTGTTCTTATTTAGTAGTGAAGAAGTTTGGTATTGTACGAGAAGGTAATGAACTAAATGAATATGTAAGCTTTTTATTTATAATGACTTCTGATATTGGCACAAAAGTTTTCATTTTGGTTCTTCACTATGGAAATCAATTGAAGTGGTCTATGAGTTTGTTCACAGTTTATCATTTTGGTCATTTCGTAAAAAATTTGTCAATATTCTCCTGTAGTAAAGTGAAGGGGTTGGTTTGACAAAAATACATTTAAAAGGTGGTCACATGGTCGTTCACGTGACAATTTAATGATAATATTGATATTTTTCACAGAATGATCAAAGTAATTTACAGTGAATAAACTCAGTTACAACTTCTATCAATTTTATAATCAGAAACCAAATAAGTTATGCCAATTTCATAGTTAATTTAAAAATAAAAAATAAAAAAAAATAAAAAAAAAGCCGAATATGTATATAGCCCAAAGTAGTTAATCAATTTACCCTAGACCTTAATGTCATGGTTCAACTCCCTCCCTCTTTCAATATCAGTTACATAAGAGCAGTTCCACCGAAAAACTGATAGGCCAACACCCATCCAAAAAACTAGCCCGACAACCAGGCTATCCACTCTAGCCCAGCACCCAACCCAAGCCAGGCAAGAGACCGGCCTAAAATCGACAGACCCACATGTCGGGTCATCTGACATTAGCCGGGCCATCAACCTCCCTCACAATCAACGCGTCGCAGAGAGATCTTGGTGCAGAGTTCCTCAAGGCTGAGTTTGATTCCGGGTTCTTGGTGCAGAGTTCCTCGGCGTTGAGGTTGATTCCGAGCCTACACTTGCAACACGGTGGAGGCACAAAACATGGCGCCTTGGGAGTTTCTAACGACAACCAATGCACAACCGCTAGCAACAACAACGGCGTGGCTATGAGCCCCCAATTGATCTCAAATTTCAGGGTTTCGAAGAAGCACCGCAACCACCGCCAAGAAAACCAGAACCGGGTATGAGGAGGGGGCTTCTTTTCTGCAACAGTAATGATGTCCCATCAAAGATTCCATGGCCTTTGTCAATGGAAGTTGATGTTTCTACAGAGAAACAAAGTGGATGGAATTTGAAATTTGAAACCCAATTGATATATAAACAAGGACTTGTGTATATCAGGGAAGAAAAATAAGGAGCCTAGAGAGACCCTTTTGAGAAAAGTGGGAAGAAGAATTAAAAATTAAATTATTATTATATAATAAAAATTAATAATATTTTAATAAAATTAACTAGGCTATTTAGTTTTAGGGATGGAGATACATTTGACCTATTTCGTTGGGATCTATCATTATTCACTGAATGGATAAATGCATTGGATGCTGGCACATTTGTGTTAGGGGTAGAACTACTCTAAGAGAAAAGAAATCCAATGAAATTTAGACCCCAGACACTATTTTATTTTATTTTTTTGTCAAACACTTTTGAGTCTATGCCGTGTGATGGGGGTGAAGGATTTTGTAAATTACATTAAAGAGTAATTATGTTTACAAATCCCTTTATAGGAAAGGAATTGAATCCCATTCAAATCCACTTTGTGGGAATCTTAGGGATCTTCATATTTTAGTCATCATCGTGTATCATGCGATAAAAAATTATTTGATTTTTTTAATTTAAAATTATATACAAATAATATCTGACGAAAACTGATTGCACGATATACAATGAACGATTAGGATGTGAGGATCCTCACAAAGTAAATCTGGAAAAAATCCCTTTCCCATAGGAAAGGAGTCCTTACATACATATATATATATATATACATATATATATATTAGTAATAAATACTCTTTTATGGTGATCCAAACTACAGGTAAGAGAGCGGATCATCGAATATGTTAATTTATGTATTAAAAAGCACAGACAAGAATTGTTTGTCCTTCCATTTTCGGTGCTCTTTCGTACCCTTAACATTTTATATTACTATTTATTTTTGTCTTATTATTTTTATAAAAAAAATAATATAAAATGTTGACGTGACTTAACCGTAACTACACAAAACAGGAGGGTACCAGAAATGGAAGGGCAGGCAATCCTTGTCCAAAAAGCACCCCATATGTTACATAAAAAAAAAAAAAAAAACATACGTGCATTTTTGTTCATAAAAAGGTAGAGAAATTTTTTTTTTTTTTTTATACTCATAACAAATGACAGGTGAATTGAATTTTCAAATCGGCATATCAACTGGGTTTAGCCAAATTAACTTGAGCGGTGTGCTTTACTCCTTGCACTCAAGTTTAACTTTTTCTTTTTTAACTTATTTTTTTTGTAAAGTTTAAATTCTCTTCCTTCAAATTTGTAATTTATTAATGCAATTAATGTCGCTTGTTTTAAAATAAATGTTTAATAAAAATAATAAATAAAACAAATGTCGGAAGGAGTTGGCAGTTTCTTTCAAAAGAAGCCACAATAAATAATCCGCACACAGAACGCAACAACTCGCAGCAGCAAAAGTAAGATCTATGTATAGGTGTCAATCTAGTTGAACAAAACCACCAAATTAAGACAGAAAAAGAAAAAGATCAGAGGGAGGGTACACCATACATGCAACCAACTATACGTCAACACGGAAAAAGATCAGAGGGAGGGTACACCATACATGCAACCAACTATACGTCAACACGGTAATACCAAAGAGACTAAAATTTTAAAGTAAATTATATGAATGTTGATAATTGAATTATTATTTAAGTGTTTATTAATATGTTTATTTTTATTGGTGACATATTATTTAATTTATAAATTTAGTTTAGATATGTGATCTTCCTAACATTATCTTTTTTTTTTTAAACAAAAAAAGAGATAATTTATGGCAAACTACTGTTATTTATCTATTTCTAATACCGAAAAAACTTACAGAGACATTTCAACTGCCTGTTAACCCACCGGGTTAAAAAAAACAGCGACCCTACCCATTGTTTTCCTTTTCCTTTCAAGAAAACAACCTAAACCAGTGGGCTGCAGCTCAATGCCTATATATATATATATATTTTTTTTTTTTTCGCCCCCGTCTCAACTTCATCGTCAATTCAAGCACAACAAGTTTAGTTCTACTCTCAATGGCTTCTCTTGTACTTCTGTTGTCCGTACTAGGGCGTCCCAGCAGTAACAACACGGGTCCAAGTAACTTCTGGGTACTTCCCCCTTCTTCTTCTTCTTCTTCTTCTTGTTCTGATTCTGCCGCAGCAGCTGCCGCCTCCGCCGTTTCTAATTCTTTTACTGCCGCCATAAAACCGCTGATTAGAAATGGGAGCTGCAAATACAGTGAGAAGATGGGTTTGGTGGATGATGATCTGCAGTTGGAGTCAAGAGTTTCTGTGGATTCAGTTTGGCCTTAGAGATCCATGTCCTGCTTTGCTATCTTCAAAATCTTAACTAATTTAATAATATTTGGGTCTGTTTGTATTTTCTTGTTAATCAATAAGATCCTTTTAGGTTCTTTCGTGTTTTCATATAACTCTCTCAAGTAAGTTGCAACAAGAAACTTGAATGCAATGGCTTCCTATAGAACTGCAGAGAGACACATCAATACATCAGGTTGGGCGCGTTTTGGCTCACCACCTTTTAAGTGGTGATAACACTCATTACTATTTATTATGAGTTTAAATTTTGAGGAAGCAGACTACTCTATTTATTATCATTAGTTAAGTTTAAATATTAAAATTTATTGCACAAATTTAGAATTTAAACACATTCATAAATAGGATTGTAAGCAAAAATATTGTTTATCATTTTGCATCCCTCCAAGTGACACGTCCTTACAAAGACAAACTGCAACTTGAGAGGTTGCATTCCTTTTTTTGTATACATCTATATTTTTACCCTAAGAGAATAGAGAATTCGGTTAAACCATATAATAAGCAACCTAATTTGGTATCGAATTCGTCATCCACGAGATTCGAACATAAGACCTCTCACTTTCAAGTAAAGTGTGGATGCAAATTTCCGTCTTCTTCTTCTTGGACGAAAATGCATCAGCAAAACAATTAACACCTTAGGTCAAGGTGAAGAGCCTCATGCGCCCACGATGAATGGGAGGACTTTGACCGAAGAACCTTCGATGCCAAAGTTAGAATTTGAGAGAGAAAGTGTTTAGAGAAATTTGGAGAATTTTAGAAGATAATTAGACTTAGGTTTTTGGAGAAATGATGTGATATTTATAGGAGTGTGGTATGTCCCCTTTGGAGAGATGGGAACCGACCACATATAATGGTTTTTTAGTGTAATTGCAAGATATTATGTCAAAATAATATCTTGCAATTAATTAGAAAATTAATCAATTAATTTAGGTAATTAATTCTATTTTAAATGAATAATTGAAAGTTACAGAACCGACCACATATGATGGTTTTTTAGTGTAATTGCAAGATATTATGTCAAAATAATATCTTGCAATTAATTAAAAAATTAATCAATTAATTTAGGTAATTAATTCTATTTTAAATGAATAATTGAAAGTTACCTTGTGGGGAGGATTTGATGAGGATGAATAAAATATGTTTTGAATAAATACCTATTTTGCTCACTTTTGATCTTGATTGTGCTATGATTGTCTGCTATTGAGGGTAATATTGTCCTTTTCACCTAAAAGTACACGTGTCGCCTTCATAATTTTCTTGATTATTTTTTACTTCACAAATACAACCAAATCGTAATATTGAGTGGCTGAAATGTTGCATTTCTAATTAAACGACCTATTTGGTAACCATAATTTTTTTTAGGTTTTATTTCCGTTTGGTAATTAATTTTGATTTTTTCAAATTTTCAAAATAACGAAAATTGATTTTAAAATCAAGTCAAAGTTTAAAATCTCTATACCAATATGCACATAAAAGTAACATTTAAGTTAGATTTCATTAAGTTAAATGATCTAACAACTATTTTCAAAACTTTCAAAAATGTGAAACTCTCCTACTAATGTTTCCAATTTTTCTTTTGCTCTCCTTTCTCCTCCATCAATTAGGGGCCACAAAATTTGTGGGCTTGGCCGGCCATGATGGGCTTTAATAAAAAAGAAATTTCTGGGCCAACATATGCTAAGATTTTTAGACCCAAGCCCAGGCCACGTGCTGAGCTTTCAATGTATTGGGTTTATGCTTTCAATGTACCACAGCTGGATTACATTTTGATGAATTGGAAAGAGCAATAGGTTTGAATGAGATCCGTACCATGGGATGAACCAAGTTGTATCAGCTATCAAGGGGTTAAAAGATCAAATACTTGTTGAACACCATATCATAACTGTGTCGTTTCGTTTGATACAAGTTAGGGAATTCGGGAACTCCAAATCTTTTGCTTCATATCGAGATACTAGCAAAGAAGAATCTCACAATTCATAACGAGTCAAGAAATTATGGAAAGAAAATGCGGTGGCATTGAGAAGGTGTGAGCTATTGTTGGTACAAGATAGACACCCAAAGAGAGGATTCATCATTTTACGGTCATTTGATTTGGTAATAGTAATAAAGATAATAACGATGGAAAGAAATGAACGGTTTGGATCTGTATCAACGGTAGAAGGAAGGAAAAGAGAGAATATGAAAACAAATTCTCTCTCCCTTACCTACATGTATAAGCCCTTTTAGAGGGATCTTATGGAGGATTTCAATAGTGCAAATTCCAACTTGAACCAAAAACCAACCACAGTGTAACCTACAGAGGAGGGCTACTCATCAACGTCGACCTTAAAACTTGTCGTACCACTACCCAGGGCCTTCGAATTTAGTGGAGAATTACTTGAATGCACTTCCCTTGATGCTTAAGGGAATGTGTCCAACCACATCGTGCACGTGTTACAATTGAAACGATCTTTGGATGGAAGTTCGGACGCATGGAATGACTTATTTGAACATGGAACTACAAATTCTCAATGGAGTTTGATCGTACCTTCATCTTGGTGTGGCTAAAATTTTCAAGTTAATGAAAGAAGTCGTACATAAATAGTTGTGTTTGACCATTTAGTACTACAGTCTTATGATATTTTTCTTTATTTGTAAGTGAGAGGTTTTATGTTCGATTCTCGCTAAAGGCGAATTTGAACCACATTCTTTATTTGTAAGTGAGAGGTTTTATGTTCAATTCTCGCTAAAGGCGAATTTGAACCACATTATTGCTAATCAATTATGAGGCTTAACCCATTCCTTCATTCCCTTAGTGTACATAATATCGTTTGTTAAAAAAAAAAAAAAAATTATGTTCGTGACATGCATGGAAGCATCCCCGTCCTCCAAATTGGGAAGGGATGCTAGGTATATAAACTAGGTGTTGACCCCAATATCAGGTTAACGGGGTTGGATTGATAATTGTACTTGTCATGTCTACATAAAGAGTCGGCGGAGTCATAAATCAAGGCTAGGGGCACGTAGGCTAGGCCGTAATTAATTAAAGAGAAATGCCAAGTAGATTTTCTCAAAAGTAGAGCTTTTCACGAACTCTCTGTCATTTTATGTTTTTTGCATAATTTACGTGTCAATATTATAAAATATTGTGTCAAAAACATGAGATGACGAAGAGTGTATGAAGAGTCGCACTTTAAGAGTCTCCGAAGTATTTCTCTTAAACAAAATATATGGGAGGAAAGGTTTATTCTTGGTACTGGCATCAATCATTATTTTGAGACAAAATTATTTTACACTAAGGGGAGATTTAGGTTAAGCACATAATAGGCATGTCATAATTATAATTTGGTGTCACATTAGTCATTCAAATGAGTTGAATGTAAGACTTTCTACTTTTATGTGAAGAAAAACACATGTGGTGCTAGTTACGTTGACATAAAGAATTATAAACTAAAGAGAAGAATCTTTAGAGTTTTCATGCGATATCAGTATTAAGAAAATTATACTATAAGCTTAAAACTAATTATTAAAAACATATGGTGGCAAGACACTATACAGGGGACTTATTTCAGGACAGAATTAGTTTTCAACACAATTGCTATTTCATGTGTGGTGCATGTTTTAACAATTTGTAAGGGCAAAATGCTATATGCTATGGTGGAGCTGCAGAAGGGGCCTAGGTGTATTGTGGCCTTCATGTGGTTATGCCGTTGTAAAGAGTAATGATAGAGAAGTCATATTTTAGGAGATTACATTGTACGACTTTTCTAATAAATGTGGTGATTACTAATACAATGCGGTCTCTCAAAATTTGATCTCTCTATCTATTAGATTGGATGGGTTTTGTGTCTAGTGTTTGGTGTATACATAGAGTGTTTCAATATGATTGATTGAATTCAAAATTGAATTGGTTAAAGAGAATGGGAAAGGCGCGATGGTTTTGTATCCTGTGTCCACCAACAGGTTATGAATCCTGTGCTAGTCTGGACTTGGATTCAAAATGATCCAACCCATGATGCTCTTTGAATGCATGAAACAACGGTCTTGGCCTCAAATCCATTTTAAAAGCTAATAACATGTCTCATCCAGCTCACCAAACAGACTCTTACATTTTGATTGGTTAAGAGACTTCCAAGTCTCAAGAGATTGAGGCCAAATGATTGTACTACAAAATGTAAATAGTAGAGATTAGAAATGCATCACATGTTCATTACCAAGCTGTGCGTGGAAAAATTGCTAATCTCTACTTAAGAAGTGTCATTGCAAATGTCTATAATTTTGTGATGATCATGTAATGCATTTTTAGTCCCACTGTTTATAATTTTGGGCCCTTATTATTTTCATTGAAAGGTCTTATTGTAGCAACAACGATGAAAATATTGAAATTAGTGGAAATAATGACACTTTGAATCTTTAAAATTGAAGAAACTATCTATGAAGTTGGACAAAATTTGATTTTTCGTTTGTCATACTAAAATTGACATAAAATTCTTAAATTAAACATAAATATTTCATTGAATGGCATATGCATGAAAAAAATGCTGAAAATTCTTATTTTATTCTCTTTTCCCTTTGTCACTTAACTTGTTCGTACTTTGTCTCTTTCTGAGACTAACAACCAAAAGAGCAAGTCCGAATCTCCCATCTGCGTCGATTATGAATACCAGATGCTCTATTGACAAGAAAAACAACTCATCGTACTTGAATGTATGATTGCAACAGCGCGAGTAATCCAATGAATGAGCCTTTTACAGTTTTTTTTTTCTTTTTTTTCTGGTAAATAATCCAGTTATAGTTGTCTGGTGTGCTGCAACGTCGCAATCGTCGAAAAGGTCCTGTATGTAATTTGAAGAGCCAAAGACAAGTCTGATGATTTAAATAGAGCAAATGGCTAAAAGAAATTAGCTAGTAAATGAAGTTAAAAGGTTTTTCACTTTACAATATTGGAAGAAGTTCTAAGCCCGAATCTCCATCTCCGTTAATTATAAATACCGGATGCTCTAATTGACAAGAAAAACAACTCATACATGCTTGCATGTATGATTGCAACAGCGCGAGTGATTCAATCAATGAGCCTTTTACAGTTCTATTTTTCATCCAGTTATAGTTGGCTGGTGTGCTGCAACATCGCAATCGTAGAAAAGGTCCTGTAACTCCTGTTATGTAATTTGAAGAGCCAAAGACAAGGCCGATGATTTAAATAGAGCAAATGACAAGAGGTATAGGGTAGGGTTCGTACCATTTCACAAACCAAATGATGCCAGGTGTCAATGTTCAGCAATTTGTTGTTGTGGCTAGTTGTCTTGCCAGCAGAAATATTGAAACAAAATCCATTGAAAAGGTTCATAGTGCCTGTTTGTACATGGTAGTAGGATTGAGTCGCTGCACAAGAAGAATTGTTTATATTTACTCAGTAATATTCTTGTGATAAAATTATCAGAAAAAAAGAAAATATTCTTGTAATAAAACTTATACGTTCACATAGGGTTGTTAATTTTAATTTTAAATGAAATTAACTAAGAAAATTGTGTTTTAATAAACAGTTTATAGCTGTACTCCTAGAAATTTTCAGTTGGATGGAGAGCATCTTGTTTGCTTCTTCATTGATCCCACTTTGTTAAACAATTAGTATTTTAACCTTCTATGCCCCAAATTTATAAATAAAAAAAAATGATAAGGGTGTGTTGGGGGAGAATAAGACTCTGTAAAAATCACTTCTCAAATATTAAGGTGACTAAATTCTTGTTATCTAACATTACAGTATTGTGATATTTCTCTTTACTTGTAATTGGAAAGTTTTAGATTCGACTCTCATAAATTACGAGTTTGATACCGAATTACTTTAACGACCTATTGTGTGATTTAGTCCAAAAATCTCAGTTCTCTAGTGCAAATATATACTGTTGTATTAAAAAAAAAATTGTTCATACAACTCTGGTTTTAGGAGTTATCCTCTTTCTAGTTGAGACGACTAATAGAACAAGTCAGCATTGTTTTTTACACCCCCCACTTGGCATTCTCTCATCAAGCCGGCTTTCGCATTCCCTTCTCTTAAACTACACCCACCAAACCCAATACTTTCACATTCGAATATCACTTCCTCCTTCAGTATTTCATGTGTCTTAATTTTTTCTATACATCTTAAGAACCCTTAAAACCCATTGATTTGAAGGGAAAGTGAAAATCAAAGAAAGATGGACAGGCTCATAAGTTTGGAGCCATCAAACTTTGTTGCAATACGGATCGAACCGGGACAGAAATGCTACGGCCAGCTCACTTTACGGAACGTTATGTACACCATGCCGGTTGCCTTCCGGCTCGAAGCGTTGATCAAGAATCGTTACACGGTGAGGCCTCAGTCCGGGATCATATCTCCTCTCGAGAAGTTGACCGTAGAGATTGTTTACCATCTTCCGCCAGGGTCCAGCCTCCCGGACTCCTTTCCTTACTGCCATGATTCCTTCCTTTTGCATAGCGTGGTTGTGCCTGGAGCGGCGATAAAAGTGTCTTCTTCGACATTCGATGCGGTTCCAAACGATTGGTTCACCACAAAGAAGAAACAAGTGTTCATAGATAGTGGTGTCAAGATTATGTTTGTTGGTTCACCTATTTTGGCACAACTTGTGTCCGATGGTTTGATGGATGATATTCGAGAAGTGCTTGAGAAGAGTGAACCTTCATGGAGAGCCGCCGATTCTGTGGATTCTGAGGGCCAATCTTTGATTCACTTGGCGGTTGCTCAAGGCCGGCCTGACCTTGTCCAGCTACTTCTTGAATTTGAGCCTGATGTGGAGGCTCAAAGCCGGTCAGGATCTACTCCGCTTGAGGTTGCAGCCTCAAGAGGAGAAGCCTTGATAGTTGAGCTTCTATTGGCTCGACGTGCCAGCACTGAACGATCTGAGTCCTCCACTTGGGGACCTATTCACCTCGCAGCCGGAGGAGGCCACGTAGAGGTTCTGAGGCTTCTTATAATCAAAGGGGCAAATGTTGATGCGCTGACAAAGGATGGTAGCACGGCTTTGCACCTTGCCGTTGAGGAGCGAAGAAGGGACTGTGCGAGGCTCTTACTGGCAAGCGGGGCTAAAGCTGAAGTTAGGGATTGTAGAGATGGTGACACGCCTTTGCATACCGCGGCAAGCCTAGGGGACGAGTACATGGTGAAGCTGTTGCTGCAAAAGGGTGCGAATAAAGATGTAAAAAACTTTGCCGGTCTAACAGCCTATGATGTTGCAGCGGAGAATGGACACACGAGACTATTTGATGCCCTTCGACTTGGTGATAGCTTGTGTATAGCGGCGAGGAAGGGAGATGTAAGAACAGTTGTAAAGCTGCTTGAGACAGGTGCAGCAATCAATGGAAGAGACCTACATGGGTGGACTGCTCTCCATAGAGCCTGTTTCAAAGGGAAGATAGAAGTCATTCGAACACTGCTTGAAAAGGGTGTGGATATGGATGCTAAAGATGAGGATGGATACACTGCGTTGCACTGTGCAGCGGAGTCGGGACATGCGAATGTGATTGAGATGTTGATAAAGAAAGGAGCTGATGCTGAAGCTCAAACTAACAAAGGTGTGACTGCAGTGCAGATTGCTGAGTCTTTGCACTATGTTGGCATTACTAGGATACTTATTCATAGAGGTGCAACAAAAGACAATAGTAATATGGCACACATCTTGACCCAGGCCTCAGTTTCATTTGGGAAAAAATCCATGGGACTAGAGGAGGAGATCATCAAAGGAGGAATGAAGAAGAAGAAATCGAGTCGAGCTAGAACTCTTCATGGGAGCTTCAATCGTTCGATGCCATTGGCTGTTGTTTAGCTAGTAAAGCTGGAACTAATATTGGTGCATTGGTATTTTGAATTAGGGTTTTCACATTTTAGAGCTCACAATGCTGATGCTTTTGACTGAAAGTATGTGCGGAAGAAGTTGTTGACTCATTCGTACGTAGTATGTTCATTCTAAATTAAAACACCTAAATACGTATATTTTGTTATTAAAACAAATTTGATGTGTATCAAAATTGATTGTAATTCCTTATATATGCTAGTAAGTGGATGTATTGTATTGTACATTTGTCACTTGATCTACAACATATGACATTGTAAGCAATGAGTTATTCGTGAACGAAATTTTGTAGTATATATATTGCTTGTTTGAATCCCTAATACATATTATAATTGTTCGGTTACAAATCTTATAAGCAGGCAGTAAAATATCATCATTTACCAAATTACAGGTGAAAGGATACTGAATCTCTTCTGGGAGATAAGAGAGATTGTAGAGAAGTTTTCAATAACATCTCCTTGTCAATGGATTATGATAACTATGCATGCAATCACCTGCAAAGAAGATAAACAAACACAAAACCTAAGAGCCTATTTGATACTCTGCTTGAATCCAACTTTTTAAACTCAAAAACAATTTTCAAGTTTTAGGCCTTAAACTTGTTTGGTAGGACTATTTTAAAAAACTGAACTCAAGACTAACTAAAAAATATAGCATATTCTCTAAAAACACAAAAAGTGAGTTTTTAGAGTTTTTAAACTTAAATTCACTCATTTTTTTTCTCTCCCTCATTCCCTCTCACTCCAAATCTATCTATCTATCTTTTCTTCTTTCTCTCTCCCCCTTCTCCTTTTTTATTTATTTTTTTCGTCTCTCCTTTAATTCACTATCTTCATTCTCTCGGTTCTTTTTCTCGCTCCTCTTCCTCTCTTTATCTCCTCCGATCCTCTCACTTCTTTCCCTTTCCTCCAATCATCTCTTACTTTCTTTCCTCCTCTCCTCTTTCTCTCTCGAACCCCTCTTTTTGGATCTCTTTGTCCGGTTTAAGTTGTAAGATTTAAAATTTTCAAATCGCATACCAAACAAGTTTTTGAGTCTTAAAAGAAAATTGTTTTCAATAAAAATTCTTAAGAAATGTTTTGAGAAATTATAAAAAATTTTCAAATAGGATACCAAACAGGCCCTTAATAATCCACACAAGAGCTGATAGTGGCTTGGCTAATTGTGCCTACAACCACTCTCACACCCTTCGGATCAAACCTTGTTACTCCCCCCTTATAACTTCTGTTAAGAGTTATCGAAAAACTAGTAGCCCAATACTTGTGATCGGTCACCCGCTGTGATCCACTTGTTAATCAACCTCCCCAACCTTTTTTCTAAGAAATCTTGGCTGTACGAGAGAATTTTTTCGATATAGAAAAAAAAATTACACCTAATCAGATGAGACATAAACACCTGGGGTGCGTTTGTTGCACTGGACTATTTCGGATTTGACTAGCTTCAGGGACTAAGTCAGACTGGCTTAGGCTATACTAATTTGGATTGACTTAGCGAAGTGTTTGGTGCAGTGTCGGACTAAGAAGTAGAATAATAAATTTTTTTTTTCTTTTACTTTTTCTAGAATTCTCGAATGCTTTCCCTTTTTCTTGCTCTTTTGTTCCTTTTTTTCTTTTGGGAAAGTTGCATCGCAACTGGTGCAAAGCTTCAAGGAATTGGGGTATTCGAACTTTTTCTTGCTCTTTTGTTCTTTTTTGTTTCTTGAAAAGGCTTTGTAGATGGTGCAAAGATTCAAAGGATTGGAGTTATGCAATTTGAATAAGAGGTTTTGCATCAGAGCTTCCAAACAACGACCTTCCTTCCTTATGGATCTTGTTGGGCGATCTTCAAGTGGTCTCTTTGATTTGGGTTTCTCCGAACGGCGAGAAACTGAGATGCTCGCAGCGAGAAGGGCGAAGTGAGGAAGAAGTAGTTTTGGTTTGGGTTTCTCCGAACAGCGAGAAGCCGAGATGTGCACAACAGCTAAGCAGAGGGATGAAGTGAGGAACACGAAGTAGATGGGAACGGCGAAGCTGCATAAAGTTCTTAGCAGTCCGCCTAACTTTGGGGGGCCTCGCTAGGACCGGTGAGTGAAGCTTTTAACGTAGGCAAGTCCCCCTTAGTCTCATTAAACCTAGGCCACGCTGCTACCAAACAAGGGACTGGACTAACCCTTAGTCTAGTCCATTCCAATGAACTTTAGTGAGGCAAAACAAACGCCCCCCCTAGTGTATTATCACCTTCCCAACTGCAAATCCTTTGCGTTTTTGCCTCCTTTCCGTTCCTCCTTGGCTTGGAAGCCACCTTACACTTGTGATCCAACTCAACATGCATGGGTTTATTATAGTTCATCGGACCAAAACAATAATCTTTTCAAAATTGATTTCATTGTCTAACAAGGCCACCCTTAGGCCTTTAAGTGTGGTGGGCATTGAGCATGGAAGAGAACTCCATGTGGCCCAAAGCATGAACATTGTGGCATCCAAATTATCATTTTCTATTGGTTGTTGGGGGGGGGCCCAAAAAAAAAAAAAAAAAAAAAAACGAATGTTAGCATTTTGTCATGTTGAGATGTAGCTGATGCATTCGCTATGACCATCTCTATCATCCTTCAAATGATATGAGCAACCTCAAGTTCAAAAAGGAGCACTAACTTTTCATAAAACAATTAATGAGGGGATTTCCAAGTAAGATGAGCCAGTAAACGCTCTAGTTTGAAGAGTCCATTTCATTAATAGTATTAGGTTTTCGCCAATGAATAATATTTACGAAGATATTTAACGAACTAATACACTCACAACAAAGTTGTATACCACTATTAATTAGCCACACACACATATCAAACTCAATCATGAGTATATATTATTATCGCATTCACATGAGTTGAATTTGAGCATGCCTCCAGCCAATAGAAACACCTATCACCAACTCAAAGCTAGTTCTTTCTTTATTTCATTTATAATATGAGTTGTAATTACATTATTATGTATTCATTGCATCTTAAATTCAAACTGTCTCTCTCTTTTTTTATAACTTAAATAGTAATATCGCCATTAAAAATATAAAAACACAAAACAGACAATGAAAATTTAGAAAAGTGTTAAGAGTTTGGAGGATGCATTTTCCCTTGGGTTAGTGGACAATTTAGTAAAACCAAAAGGGAGCAACCAGCGGTTGGTGTTGAAAAGGCAACTTTTCCATTTTGTAGTCTCATTGATCACCAACCGTGAATTATTCTCTAAGGTGAGTTGGTGACTTTAGGTATTTTATGTCGAAAATCAATCTGATACAAAATAGGGTTACTATCAGTAATGGTTTTTGGTCAATTTCGCAGTTGCATCTAGAATAATTGCTATGAAAAATCTATGCGCAACTTTAAAATAGATAAAGACATCTTTTACACGTATCATTATTTTAGTATTTAAAACAATAAGCACAAGAAAAGATTAATGGATATTTTGCTGATTGTTCAACAAATTATACGTCTGTAATGATGTATTTTTCGTAATTATATAAGGAATTATGCTAGATTAGTCCTTCAGTGCATGTCACAGGAGCCAACCCTCGATTCAAAGGAAGAAAGGACAAACACAAACACCCACCCCCATATCCTAGCCTTTTTCTTGCAGAAACAAGAAGCAGCAACTGCAAACCAACTCAAGGTCTAGGACATATTTTTACCATCTCGCAACCTATATGGTATGATTGTATCGTCACGTAACATTTGAGGCAAAAAAAACGATGGCATATAGATAAAAATTTGCACATATTTTTATTTTGTTGACCCGTAAAGCCTTTAAAGTTTTAAGTTTTTCTCCTATGAAAAAGCACTGTACATTTAAACTTTGTTTTGGGAGGGCTGCAAAGGAAGGACAACCTTCCCAAACTTTGACATAACAACAGACCACAAGCAATATATTATTTTTATACCAACGGCAGAAACAAAAGAATTCAACAATTTCTAAGAGCTGAAAACCTATCATCCGAACAACAGAGGAAACTGTCAAATATCTCGTCCTTGATATTTGCATTGGATTTGACTCAAAGTGAATCAGAATCCTAGGTTCATATGAATGGTCAAGCTCAATTTGAGTTAACTAGGACAAAGCTAAAAGCCAAGGTCACAGCCCAAGGACGACGAGAAAGAATTTGTAACTTTAGGTTCATTTGGGAACGGCAGAGAAGAAATAGCATCCATACAAAATTGGCTTCCTCTAAAAACAAGATAAAATTTGACTCTCAAAAGCGATGAATACCCTTGATTATGGTCTGGAATCGCTACTTCGAGGCACCCTCATAATAGCTCAATATCGATTTCAAGAGTTATATTTTATCGTAATCAAAGGTGATTCATACCATAATCAAAGGCGATTCCAAGCTCCTCATTGACTCTCTCCAGTAGAACATTAGATGCACACAATGAGGAGCTTGGAATCGCCTTTGATTGGGGAGATTCTCTCTTGCAACATAAGCATATAATTTTTAGTAGCATCACCCATCCAATAAATTTTTGTCACATGTTCAAAAGATGAACTCCTCAGCCATAATAGAAGTTTGACATGTGGTGAATCAATGGCAAGAAAATACCTCTCCTTTAACTGAGGTTTTGGGTTTGGAAAACTTCCCAGTATGTAATATATATATACACACACACACACACACACATATACAAATTCTTTAAAAGAAGGAATTCCTATTTTTTATATATAGGGATTAGTTGTGGGAGCCCACACCACATTGAACTTTAACGATATGAACCGTCTATTTTCAAGTTGCATCTTATAGATCATCTTTGCAAAATATTAGCCAAATCGGAAATATTTGAGAAATCTAATTGAGTTCAAAGAAATTGACGAACATTATGATTTCAAATTGAATTGAATTTTTGCATAGATGGTCTATGAATCAAGACTAAACAAAATAGACGGTTCGCATCGATGAAGTTCGATGTGGAATTGGTCCCACAACTAATCCTTATTTTTTGAAGAAATATAAATGAAGATCCCTTCCTTTATAGAACTGCACACATATACATATGTACAAAAATTCTTGAATGCTTTGAAGTACTGGATGCTTCGAGTGTTTGAAATAAAAATCTAACCGTTAAAACACTTAAAATACCTAATACTCCCAATCACTCAAAAAAAGCTTAAGTGTGAATGTTACCGTTGATTTGGACTGAGTATAAATAAGTTGATGATTTAAGTAGGAGAATCCAAATGAAAATGTCTATAAATGGAAAACGACTACTGCTGCAAGCAATTTGAGCCCAAGCATCGGCAGCGAGGGACGAAGACAGGGCCATGCGGTACACTCACACTGCCCTACTGCAGTAATAGATCTCCATGTGACATGATAAAACGTGACCTTCACTTGCCCCCGACGAAAGTAAAAGGAGCGTGGGCATTGATTTTAGTTCACTCAAAACCACGAGACAGCAAAAAATTCCAAATCATGCAAGTTGTAAATCTTATTGGATGTGCGTGTTTCGATAGAGATAGGGCAAAGGCAGAAGAACTCCAAGTACTACCGACACCTAGCGTGCGTGCATGTACGCTATTCTTATTCCGTCCCTCCCAGCTGAATCTGGCCGCATTTGCCGAAGTCATACAAGGAAAGGGATCAGTCTCGGATCCCTTCTAACAAATCCATCAAATTAATTAATCCAGACTCTTAAAATTTGATTTAACTGCTACAAACATGAAGCTCTTTTAAAAGTTATAATAATTTTAATCATTTGATCAAATTTCAAAGACCCGGATTAGATGATTGAATGAATTTAATGGAAGAGATCCGGAGATGATCCCTTTCCACCATACAATTCAAAGCTAAACTAATTTCTGAGTAATGTTATTCATATCATGTTTTTATATCACCTTAGATGACATCTGATGTGGACAACCACATCATTTGAAAAATTTGCAAAACCCAAGGAAATGAAGAATAAAGACTCCTTGTATACCACAATCATCGTTTAATTAACTAGTTTTTCTTAATTATTAATTTATTAAATAATGAACTAAATTTAAAAATCTGATTAATTGAAATGATGTGGACAATCACATCAAATGACATCTAAGATGGTATGAAAATATGGTATAAAAATATAATATGAATAACTTTACTCTTAATTTCTCCCTCACCCTCACCGACATTTTATATAGCAATGTGATCTCAGATCCCCAAGTCAAACTTTAATTAATTGTTTTTTTTTAAAGAAATCAAACTTTAGTTGTAGATGATGATTACATTTAATCACTTTTCGTTTCTGGCACACTGTATTCGTTTATTTGCCTTTCACCTCAATTATGATCTGTATCAACCAAAAGCCTCTCATAATATGTTTTACTAGAAATACTTTTATTAGAGACATGTATTTATAAAGTTAAAAGTGTTTCATACAGAAGGTACTGCCTCGTAGCTCTCTTTCATCATAGGAAAATAACCACTGCATCCTCTTCAAACTGCACGTAAAGTTTAACGCCAAATTAGTATAGGCCTTAGGGCCTGTTTGTTTGACATCCTTAGCTCTCAATGGATTGGACTAAACTAATAGCTAGTGTAATCCACTGTTTGGCGCAGCAAAGGCTTAGCTTTAATGATGCTAGCTCGGACTCGCCTCGACTCCGGGCCTCACTAACTGGCGATAACTAATCCCGGTTGAAAGTATGGTATTAGCCAGGACTAGATCTTGCCGCTCTCTTGTCTTCTCCCTATCCGTCGCAAGCAGCCTTCCTCACTGACTGCAGCCCCCGCGACTTAAAACTCTTAGAACCCGGTTCCGATTACCACCCAGTGATTGGAAAGGAAAAGAGCCGGAGGGAAGAGAGGGAGGGATTTGGACAAAAAAAACAAAAGGAAGAGAGAAAAGGAGCTGAACGGGAAAATCGCCATGGCCGCCACTCGAATTGGCGATCCTAAGCTTGAGAGGGATGAGTTGGGGTTTTTTTGGGGAATTGAGAATTTGGGAGGCAAGTCTCTTGTGATGATAATTCCAATCGCGTGTGTAACAGAGGGAGGAAAGTAGAGTAGTGAATGGGGGTGAAACGGGACAAAAAAGATAGAGGGGAGGGAGACAGTGGTACTGAGAAAATGAAGGAGAAAAAGGCAGAAAAAATGGAAAGGGGAAGGAGGCAATGTGCGAAGATAAAAATGGTGGAAGAAGATGATTCTAGCGAAAGGGCAAATGATAAAATAATAATAATAAATTGGTAGATTACATTAAATTAATGATAAAATATTCTATATATATATATATATATATATATTTAAAAATAGAATATTAGAGTCCAGCTTATTAGTCCGACACTACACCAAACGCTTCACTAAGTTAGTCCAGTTTAGTCTAGTCAAAGCTAGTCCAGCTTAGTCCCTAAAGCTAGTCCAGTCCGAGACAGTCCGGTGTAACAAATGCACCCTTAATGTTCTTGTTTGATTTCCTTTCTTTATCTTTTGCTATTGTTATTTGTTTCACTCACAATTGTTCTCGTACTCATTTGTGCTTATGTGCGCACACCACCTATCATTCCAAAACCTTAATAGAGACACAATTTCCTACATCTACATCAAAATATCTCACATCGACCGTATATTTGAGAAAAGAAGATTTTAAATATCCTAATCCCACTTCAACTAATACTGAGCCTTTTGAAATAAAATTTCACACTTTGATGGATTGTGCATGTAGTAATTACTAAGATAAAGACAATATCAGTGTTATTGGAAGGGACCTTCGGCCTGTCTCTATGGTAATTCGACATGCTCGGCTTCCCAACTGAAGAATTCTCTCGCAAAATACTTCTCTAACAACACGTACTACAAAGGGAAGATCCCTAAGTAGGATGCCAAAAAGAGGAACTAGGAAAATGTTTTTCTTTCAAAACTCGTTGGGGACTGCAGTAATCGGCACTCCTCTTTTGCTCACAAATCCAGATTCGAAAACGTAGAGGTCCCCAAAAACCCACTCCACAGATTATCCCAAGCTAGCCAATCATCTTGCACTTATCCAATCTACTAGTTCAACTCAACGCAAAACAACTTTGGCAAAAGAAAGCTGTGGTACGTTAAAGAATGTAAACAACTATGCATGAGCAGATATCTGAAATTGTTGTCTCTTAGACTCTTACCGACCGTTTTCTTCTTGCAGTCAGACTACTACCGAGCTCGGCACCGGTCTCAGACAATCCCTCAGAGGAACATAGCTTGCCCTCACACAAGTCAACTCAAGGGTTTTTGGAGAGATCTGAGAGGCATGGTTCAACTAATGATGCACCAAGACTCTTAACTACTGGAAAATTCCACAATCTTATACCGATCCAAGACATTGATATCTGAAATCGTTGTTTCTAACCTGGAAATCTCATACGTGAAATGCAGGTGAGGAAGAAGTAGGAGAACTGGAGAAATATGAAGAGAAAGTAGAGCAAGAAAATTTGAAATAGTTAAAAATTGAAGATTTATTACGATACAATGGTTGGAGCTCAAACTAGTATATATAGGGGTCGTGGTATATGATTTATTAATTAGTTAGATTTTATGGGGTGATTTTTGAGATTGTCAAAGCTATTGGCAGAAAAAGTAATTAGGACGAGAGATAGTGAGAAAGTAAGAACAAGGGTTCATTTTGTTGCTCTAATGGGCGTTAGTGTCATTTCAAATTAACTTCTGCAAAGCATGACGATAGGATCAGATGGAAAACTGGTATCTTCTTTGAGCGGCTGGTCATATTAGCATATTAATGGACTATGTTAATATTTAATTACAATAAGCTCAAAGTTTACAAGAGACGTGGGTCGGTTTTAAAATTAAGGTATTGCAAACCTAGACGTAGTTAGAGATTAGAGCAGTGTGCTTAATTTTCTGCACTCAAATTCAACTTCTTTTTCTGAAAACTTGAGTAAAAATGATTTCTTATATTTTTCTTAGTTTTCTACCGCTTACCATGTTTATACTTGTGTCTTATTTTCTAACCAATTTATACAATTTTGTCATTTATATTTTAGTTATGAAGTGAGTCGAAAAATAGGATAGGTGGACGTATATGGTATCACTCTTTACTTATAACTAAAGAATTTTTAATTACATTCAATCATTTCTTTTTAGGTGAGTTGAGACTAAATACTAAACGTAACAAATCCTTCATATTTAAGTTTGAATACAAGATTAAAGTCAAACCATGTCTCTAATTAAAATGTTTGTGACCTAAGCTAAAACAGTAAATTGCAACGAGTTGCCCATGTGAAGAAATTACATTAACTTAATCTATTTTTACAAGAGAATGACGAAAAAATTCTACTTCCTAGAACTCTTAAGATTGTATTCATTGTTGGCAATACCAAGGACGATTGTTACTTATGCTACAAGTACGTAAGATTCAAATAGTGTTTGAAATTTATTCATTACGATTGATATTTCTGTAAAAAAATATTGAAAAATATCATAGAAGCTTTTAAATTTAGAGTAAAATCGACAGATTTTGTTAATATTTCAGACTTATGGGTTAAATATCAAATTAACTCTTATATTTCGTCTAAATCAATATTTGACATTCCCTAAATTTTCATTCAAATTTCCACAGTTTTTGAGCAAATTTTCATTGAATGCAACCAATATCGACTTGCTATCAATATATCCACCGATATTTCTAGAAATTTTGCATATCAATATTTCCACCGATACAGATATTTTAAACATTGAATCAAACTAGCAGTCTCACTAATTGCATAATCAAAGAGCAAACAAAATAGAAATTTAACTTGTGACATCCCACATCGTCCAGGGGAGTGATTCTTAAATATATATTCTCATCCCTACCTAGCACGAGGCCTTTTGGGAGCTCACTGGCTTCGGGTTCCGTAGGAACTCCAAAGTTAAGTGAGAAGGAGGCTTGAGCAATCCCATGATGGGTGACCCACTGGGAAGTTGCTCGTGAGTTCTCAAAAACAAAACCGTGAGGGAATGGTAAGCCCAAAGAGGATGATATCATGCTACGGTGGTGGAGCAGGTCCGAGAAGTGATTCACCCTGGGCCGGGATGTGACAATTTGGTATCAGAGCCTAACCCTGGTCATGTGTGTGCCGACGAGGACGTCGGGCCCCTAAGGGGGGTGGATTGTGACATCCCACATCACCCAGGGGAGTGATCCTTAAATATATTTACTCATCCCTACCTAGCACGAGGCCTTTTGGGAGCTCACTAGCTTCGGGTTCCGTAGGAACTCCGAAGTTAAGCGAGAAGGAGGCTTGAGCAATCCAATGATGGGTGACCCACTGGGAAGTTGCTCGTGAGTTCCCAAAAACAAAACCGTGAAGGAATGATAAGCCTAAAGCGGACAATATCGTGCTAAAATGGTGGAGTGGGCCCGGAAAGTGATTCCTCCCGGGTCGGGATGTGACATAACTTGTTTAGAAGTCAGGTTATTATTTTGAAAAGCTTAACAAAAAATCCTAGAAAAATCAAAATCACATGGCACTGTCATGTTATAATTTACTAATATTATCGTGCGTTTTAAGTATAAATTCTGATCCCATTCCACCAACTCACTCAGCAATAAAACATGTACCTGCAGCATTTTTGCATACTAATCAAAGGGTATACTTGGTAATTCACACAACATTTAGTGCATTACCTAATAATTAATTGAGGAAAATGTTAGTCTCCCAACAACAGTGCAGACAAGTGGGCCCGCCACCAACCTCCCACAAACTTCAGTCACCAACTCTGAGGAGAAGAAAAAAAAAAAAAAAAAAAAAAAGAAGGAACTCACCAACTTTCTCCCTTATTTTATTTATTTATTTATTTTTTTCAATCATTTTCATCCAATTTTATAAAGCATTACAAGTTACACAAAATAACACGTTACTAAACTTAAGTCAATCCGACGACAACAGCGTATTTTCTCATCTGCATTCCGAGTCTGAATCTTTATTTTTAAAATTAATTTGATTTGACTGTCATTTGTTCATATATATAATTTTTATTTAAAAAAAGGAAAGTGTTATTGACACTCGAAAAATCTCATTTTACACTACTCATAAATGTATTTTTCCTTTTAAATATAGAAAGTTTTAAGTGTAGAATGAAGAATTTGGAGTGCCAATAACAATTCTCTAAAAAAAAACCAAAAATTTAGTAAAACTTTACTAATGCTTGTGGATGTTTGGAGCAAACGCTGTTGGGGCGTGGGAGAAACTAATAATGCTGACTCAACTGGGAGAGCTAGGTTTGGATGAGAATCCTCTTTGTGATGATTCTAATGATCCTCACAACTTAATTATTCGTCGTATATGATGCGGTTAGTTTTTATTAGGTATTATTTATGTTTGATTTTAAATAAAAAATTTAAAATAATTTCTAACCGCATGATTTACAATAAAGAGTTACGATGGGATCCAACATCTTTAGGTTTGTATGCATTATGAAGGTAGTGTATTTTATAATAGAGCACCAATCATGGGTGGCTTACACTTGCCGTCATTTGATTTGACTCTTGAGTAGGTGGGCTACATATTCCTACTCTTTCGTTCTCACTAAAAAGACAAATTTACCGGATAAATAATTTTGTGAAACTCTCTCCTTTTTAAGAATTCAATTTCCGATTTTCTTTCCCCTTCATCTTTCATTCTAAAATAATCTCTATTGTAAATTCAATCACATGCAATATATATATATATATGCTCCTTAGAAGAGAGGTCAAATCCTTACTATAAACTGGGCAAGCAATAAGGGCAATTCCACCTGTTGCCTTTAGCTTCACGGTCAAAAATGAGGAAGGCAAAATGTTGGCGTGGCTGACCCTGTCATGATGTTTCAACTTTTTTTTTTTTTTTTGTCTGCATTGCACGCTTGATCTAGGTGAGTGAAGCTCATGTGAGGGTTATCGTGGGGCAACGGAAAAAAAAAAAAAAAAAAGAGTCTCAACTGCTAAAGCCACGTGGCATGAGTTTAACCATTCGATTTCCAAAGGTCAGGGATTGAACGTTCCAATATTTTCATAATTTTAAAACTAAGATTTTTTTTTTAAAGAGAGAAAATTAGAAATTTCTAAAGAATCTAAACTATTATTTACAAAAATATAAAATTGTTATATATATTTTTCCTATATATACTCAGCCATCATTTTCACTTTTGCACCAAAAATCTAACATGTCCGTTACTTATTAAATAACATAATTATGTGTTTAAAAAATATATTTGTAAATAGTAATCGTCATGATAATTGTAAAATGAGTAAAATTGCACAAAGAGAATTACTTTTCAGAGTGAATAGTAATTGCCATTGGACTGCCCTTGACCTTACCCAACGAGGGAAATTGTTCTAACTTCTGAGACATGTTATTGAGAATAACAACCATTAGTTGCAAAAAAAAGCAGAACAATTTTAGTCTTTGTTTGTTACAATGTAAGGAAACCAAAATTTTGACTTCACTGAATCTAGATCATTTTCAACCCATGCTTCCCGACTGAACAAATTTCGTTAGTTTTCAAACTACAACAACGTTGTTGTTTTTAATTTACTATGAAAATATTTAACAACCGTTCCTTTCACCGATTGTGTTATTTAAACCTTGAAAAATATTACACCAACAATCGTTTTATTTACTGATACTCTCTTTCATTTCCAGAACTTAAACAAACAAAGCAAGTTTCCTTTCATTTACAGGCAGGGTTAGAGATGATCTAAGTACGGTATTACTTGATTTTTAAATTTTTATGAGTTAACTCAAAGCAATAGGCTGGTGCTAACAGATAACCATACAAAATGACTCCTCCAACTCCACAGCCTCAAGTCTAGTAAAAATTCTCTTCAGATTCCACCCACTACCCAAACATATTGGTGTCGGCCCCACCTGATGCCCTCACCTACCGCGTCGCCCAAAACCCACCATCATCTCACTACCACCACCCACCACCCACAGCCCACAACAAGCGCGTCAATAGTTAAAAAAACACCACGGATTTAGTGTCAAATATAAATAAAATAATTACCATAAATAAATAAAAAAAAAAGATTATTACCCATTTTAATTAATGTTATTAAAATTTTAGTACTTAACAGAAAAATATGCAAATGGTTTTTACTACAGTAGTGAAAAAATGTTGAGTTCTTGCATAACGACGTAAATTCAAACATCGTTGATAGCTAATCTAACAAAAATTTTGACAAATGAAATCGAAAATATAAGAAGAGAGTAGGTTTTTTTTTTTTTTTTTTTTTTGAGAACAAGAAGAGAGTAGTTTGGCGTTGCCATAACTAAAGAAACTTTCTATAAAATTTAAAATCAGAAAACAAATATAAAAAATAAAAAGAAAAGTTGATAATCCCAGATCTGGCAGTAGATTTTGGCTATAAATACGGCAAGAGGGAAGCATTCGAACTCGCTCCGCTCTCTTCTCTGCTAACAAATACTGATAGGGAAGAAGAAGTGAACCCCCAAAGAAAGAACCAGTCTTCTCTATCTCTCCGAAAGGTACGAGTACCCGTTCTTTCATTTACTCCCTCCTCTTATTCTGTCTCTCTCGTCCAGTATCGCTTTCTCTCAGTGGATTTCCAATTGTTTTGCCATGCCAACGTGATCTAGAACCCTCGTGCTTCCCACCCATTTTGCTGTTTCTTTCCTTTTTCTTTCAAAGATTTGATCTTTTTCTTCTTGTCTTAGGCTGAGATCTGTACTGGTTAGTGTCCATTTCTGTGATTCTGTGGTGGGTTTTGATTAAATTTTGGATTTTTTGGATACCCCTTTGGTTTGATTGAGTTAACGAATTGCTGGCACTTGGATTTTGGGGTTTATGGATTTTGGGTTGGGGATCTGAGTGTGTTGTTGTGGTGTTTGAATCCCTAGATCTGCTATCAGGTTTTTGGGTTTTGCAGTAGATCACTGTTTCTGAGCGGTTAAGATTTTCTTTAGGATAAGGCAAAAAAAAAAAAGGATTTTGTTTAGTGGTTCAGATAAATTCCATTCTTTTAAGATTGGATCTAGAAGTGAGAGCATTTCTCTTTGAACCATTTCTAAACTATACTGCGATTTGAAGATGAAATTGCCTGCTTTAAACATTAGATCTCTAAGTACGAAGATTTTGTGTTTAAGGTCGTGCTTTCTCTGATCTGTGATTGGATTTGATAAAGAAATTTATTCTCTGAGCTTTCTATTGTCTCAAATTTATCTAATTTCTGTTCTGATTTTGTTACACAACTCTAAATAATTACACTTCTGTGAATTTGGTGTGTGTGTGTGTGTGTGTGTTTTTTTGTTTTGTTTTTTTTTTTTGTTTTTTGTTTTTTTTTTTACGGGTATAAACTTAATAGTACTTAAATTAAAATGAAGAAGTGTTTTAATTTTGCTTTGTTGAATGATTGGTATGATTGGACTTTAGATCAATGAGTTTTGAGTTTGAATTGTGCAAGTCGAAGTTTCTTGTTATTGGATATCATGGATAAATCTCCGAGCTTTTATGCATAATATGTGTTGTCCTAGTTGTTGATTAAGTCAGCTAAACTTTGTTACATCTTGATCTGATCGAACAGAGAAATGGCATCTCACATTGTTGGATATCCCCGTATGGGCCCTAAGAGAGAGCTCAAGTTTGCTCTTGAATCTTTCTGGGATGGCAAGAGCAGTGCTGAGGACTTGCAGAAGGTGTCTGCTGATCTCAGATCTTCCATCTGGAAGCAGATGGCCGATGCCGGGATCAAGCACATTCCCAGCAACACCTTCTCATACTACGATCAGGTGCTTGACACCACCGCATTGCTTGGCGCTGTCCCACCAAGATATGGATGGAACGGCGGTGAGATTGGATTCGATACATACTTCTCCATGGCCAGAGGAAATGCCTCAGTTCCTGCTATGGAAATGACCAAGTGGTTTGATACCAACTAGTAAGTGAACCATCTATGAGCATTTTGTGGATTTGAAGCTTCCACGTAGCATAAATTGATAGTTTTATACTAACTTTAACTGATGTATTAAAACAGCCATTTCATTGTCCCTGAGTTGGGCCCTGATGTGAACTTCTCTTATGCTTCTCACAAGGCTGTTGAGGAATACAAGGAGGCTAAGGCGGTATGTATTTGTTTTTATACTCTTTTTAATTTGAGTGTTTGAGTTGGGTGTTAATTAGAACGGTAAAAGGAGAAACTTAATATCTTGGTTGTAGCAATATTTTTTAAGAGTGTTTTACATGCTTAGGGTTGTATGTTTTTGTACTATTGGTTTTGTTCTGTTTTTTGTTTATTCGGTCATAGAATTAAAACTTAGAAGCTACATTTCACCCCATGCCACTTGAGCTAAACTTGTTTGCCATGGTGGTTTTGCTTCACTTTATCTATACACATATCTAAAGGAACATCCTACTTAATCGATCCGTCAAATATGATTCAACAATTTTGTTTTTTATATATGTATACACACATAGGCGGAGAATCACATGGTGCACACACATGCATATCTGAAAGGGCAATCCTTGCTGGGGGACCCGATTAGAAATGGTGCAACTTATCCTACTTACTATCTTTATTCAAGTTATGTGTTAATGCATATCAATCTCTCTTATGCAGCTTGGAGTGGATACTGTCCCAGTCCTTGTTGGCCCAGTGTCATACTTGTTGCTGTCCAAGCCAGCCAAGGGTGTTGAGAAGACCTTTTCTCTTCTCTCTCTTCTTCCTAAAATTCTTCCTATCTATAAGTAAGATACTTGGGTTTCTTTTTATGTATCGTATATATTTCTTTTTTATTTTGTTAAGTTGAAGTATTCACATTATTGTTCCAACTATGATTGTCTCTTCAGGGAAGTTGTATCTGAGCTTAAGGCAGCTGGAGCTTCATGGATTCAATTTGATGAGCCCACACTTGTTTTGGATCTTGAATCCGACAAGTTGCAAGCATTCACTGGTGCCTACTCTGAACTGGAGTCAGCTCTATCTGGCTTGAATGTTCTTATTGAAACCTACTTTGCTGATGTTCCTGCTGCGGCATTCAAGACCCTCACTAGCTTGAAGGGTGTCACCGCTTATGGTTTTGATTTGGTCCGTGGTACCAAGACCCTGGATTTGATTAAGAGTGAATTCCCCAAGGGAAAGTACCTCTTTGCTGGTGTGGTTGATGGAAGGAACATCTGGGCTAATGATCTTTCTGCCTCTCTAAGCACATTGAAGACCCTTGAAGGCATTGTTGGAAAAGGTATTCAGTTTTTTTTTCTGCAGTTCTTTGTGAAGTAATTTCGTTTTTTAAAACTTGTATATCATTAATTGTTTGTCCTTGCAGATAAACTTGTTGTCTCCACCTCCACCTCTCTTCTTCACACCGCTGTTGACCTTGTCAATGAGACCAAGCTCGACCAGGAAATTAAGTCATGGTTGGCTTTTGCTGCCCAGAAAATTATTGAAGTTAATGCTTTGGCCAAGGCCTTGGCTGGTCACAAGGACGAGGTAAAACCTTTTTTTTTTTTTTTTTTTTTTTGGGTCTGTTATAGGTCATAGTCATAAAGTTGGAGTAGTGGGCAGTCTAACATGAGCTGCATTTTGGAGTTTGAGTTTGTTCGATTCAGCATTGGTTTCTCACGGTTTGATTAATTTATCTTTTCTTCTTGTGTGGTATTGTAACATGATAAGAACTCACCTTTTCGGTTTTTGTCATCAGGCATTTTTCTCTGCTAATGCCGCTGCCCAGGCTTCAAGGAAGTCCTCCCCAAGGGTGACCAATGAGGCTGTTCAGAAGGCTGTGAGTGCTTCATTTTCCATTCATGTGCCTTTCAAATTGACATGTGGCTAAAATGGTTTTGTACTTTGAGTTGACCATTTCTTTTTCTTCTCAGGCTGCTGCTTTGAAGGGTTCTGACCACCGTCGTGCTACCAATGTTAGTGCTAGACTCGATGCTCAACAGAAGAAGCTTAACCTTCCAATTCTCCCAACCACCACCATTGGATCGTTCCCTCAGACCATTGAACTCAGGAGGGTCCGCCGTGAGTACAAGGCCAAGAAGTGAGTGAAGTTAATTGTTCATCAGTGTTTTTAAAAAATTGTGAAATTATCACAATTTTATTAATAATGCATGAGTAAACGTGCTGATGGTTCTTTTCACAGGATTTCTGAGGAGGAATATGTCAAGGCCATCAAGGAAGAAATTTATAAGGTTGTTAAACTTCAGGAAGAGCTAGACATTGATGTCCTTGTTCATGGAGAGCCTGAGGTAAGCTTTCATATATAAATGTCTTGTTCATTTTTTCAGTCCTTTATACTTGTTCCTTCAATTCATTATTGGTTATTCTCATCGCAGAGGAACGATATGGTTGAGTACTTCGGAGAGCAATTATCTGGCTTTGCCTTTACCGCCAATGGGTGGGTGCAATCATATGGATCTCGATGTGTGAAGCCACCAATCATCTACGGTGATGTGAGCCGCCCCAAGCCTATGACTGTATTCTGGTCATCTGCTGCTCAGAGCATGACTGCCCGCCCAATGAAGGGTATGCTTACCGGCCCCGTCACTATCCTGAACTGGTCTTTTGTCAGAAATGACCAGCCCAGATTCGAGACCACCTACCAGATTGCTTTGGCCATCAAGGATGAAGTGGAGGATCTTGAGAAGGCTGGTATCAGTGTTATTCAGATCGATGAGGCTGCTCTGAGAGAGGGATTGCCTCTAAGGAAGTCTGAACATGCTTTCTACTTGGATTGGGCAGTGCATTCCTTCAGGATCACCAACAGTTGTGTCCAGGACACTACCCAGGTATTATTCGCTTCAATTCTACTCATTATGTTTATTTTCTTTTCTCCTGTGCAATTTTCTTAACTGGTTTTGTTTTAAAACCCGCAGATTCACACTCACATGTGCTACTCCAACTTCAACGACATCATCCACTCAATCATCGACATGGACGCTGATGTAATCACCATTGAGAACTCTCGTTCTGATGAGAAGCTCCTGTCAGTCTTCCGTGAGGGAGTCAAGTACGGTGCTGGAATTGGCCCTGGTGTGTATGACATCCACTCTCCCAGAATACCATCAACCGACGAGATTGCTGACCGGATCAACAAGATGCTTGCAGTGCTGGAGACCAACATCTTGTGGGTGAACCCCGACTGTGGGCTCAAGACCCGCAAGTACACAGAAGTGAAGCCGGCGCTCAGCAACATGGTTGCTGCCGCCAAGCTCCTCCGCACCGAGCTCGCCAGTGCCAAGTGAATCATTTGAGAGGAAGGGAGGGTTGAATCAACACGTTCTATTGCGATCAAATGGATGAGAAATCATGTTTTTATTCGATTAATAACTCTGTGATGATAAAATATTTACTAGGGTTTTTAATGTGCTCTTGAGGGCATTTTATCTTTTGTTTTTGGTTTTTTTCACCTTTATATTTTGTATTTTTGAGGCAATGCCTCCTGTTATTTTCAAAGACACCAATCTGATTGGTGTGTACTTCAGTGGATGATAAATGAAGAAATGGTCATTGACCAATTTGTCCAAAGTAAGCGTTCAAGGACTTGTTTGGAAGTGTTTTTAATGATTGAAAGTGTTTTTGAATTTCAAAAACATTAAAATGTTTCTTACAAGAAGCATGGCTTATGTGCTTTTTGTAGAAAGCCGAAGCACTTCAACTACTGTTTAAGGATTCATTTGCATTTTTCACTAAATATTGATTCAAAAAATATTTTTAACAAAAAGTGATTTTAGTTATTTAAAATCAATTCTAAACGAGCTCTAAGTTAGGTAGAATAATATAATCCACTTATGCAATTAAATCTGAAGATCTTTTTGTAGTAGATTAATTTAGTGTAAGATCATCTTATGGTTAAAAAACAATATAAATGCAAACAATATTTATTAGGTAGCTAACTTTAGTCTAATCTTTCACCGGTGTATATGTACATTGACATTTTTGGGCCTTAGATCTTGTCGGATTCTTGACCACGGATATAACAGTCGAAAATCCCAGTGTACAGAATACCGAAAGCATACTAGAAAATCTCCAGTGCACAGCCAGCTGGTTTATACTAAACCGATTTCTTGCTTTGCAAATTAAACAAATAAATGACCAAACAAAAACAAGAATCTCATCGTATGATTTGCTCATCTAATTTATGGATAAATATAAACTACAAAATTTGTATAGAAAACTAATGAACTCACATCAGAACTCCTTCAACATTACTCAGGGCTTTCTTTGCGAGCTTAAACTTTTCCTTGACGGCTCTATTGGCTTCCACAATATATTTGATGAAAAACTCGATCCCATGCCGAAGACTTTCGAGCTCCGGGGAAACAGCTACACGCGTGAAAATGTTCCATATGAGGCTGTCAGGATACTCGAAGATGGCCTCGAATAGCATCCGGAAATACATTGTCCTTTTTGCTGTTAGCTGCTTAATGTCGACTAGATCTACCGTCTTCAATACTGCAAGGGATAGGGTGAAAGAGGCTACCATCTCTGCTACGAATTTTGCTAGGTGCATTGACCCGGTAAGCGGCATTGACTCCAGATCCTTGAAGTGGTCCCAAAGGCAAAACTGCGGAGGAATGGAAAATATTTATGAGATGAACGTTAAACGAACCAAAAAATTGTTGTAATAAAATAAGGAGCAATAGAAAGCTAATATCTAATCTGGATCCTGCATTTCTCATTAAAATCAATCCATCCATGGTTCTGTGGGTGGTGAATGCGGTGAAATTTCTAAAACCATACCATTGAGAACAATACTGTGGGGAATCAAGAGCATGACACAACTGAAGATATTACAGGAAAGTAAAGGTACAAGTTCCAAAATTTGAAAGCAAAATTGATCCCATGCAATATTACTATTAGATAGTTACAATCAAGGGGTATTTGGATTGGTGTAAGATCTAAGTGGTGGAAGATCCAAGGCATTCACTTGAGTGATTCAAAGCTGGTATCAGGTTTGACATAAGAAAAGGGTTGATTCGCCAACCAGCTTACAGCCTTGAACATGCTTTCCAAGTCACATTGGACAGGGAAGACTACTTGGGGTATTCAATTACAAAATAAATTCGTTTTCAAACGTTAAATGCTTCCAAAAACCCTGAACTCTCCCTCCACACTGGCCCCTCAACAATATGTTTCTCAAGCTCACCCTTGGAAGGTTAATGCCACAACCAGGTCAAGCAACATAAATACCAGACAATAGAATGCAAACCAATTGGTGACATAAGGACCAATTCTAATAAAACGCAAACTTCAAAAGACTTCACAAGAAATACCTGTAAAGTGAACTTGTGATTTTTGTCATGCTCACACAACTTGGAAGCCAGAGTGGTGTAATACTTGTTAAACACTTTCTCCTGCAAACAGCAGTCCACAAGAACCCTGATGATCTCCCTGTCCTGTAAATGGAACACCAAAAAAATAAATTTTTGATGTGTTACAAAAAAATGACAAATAAATTTTCGAAGACAATAAAAGATGACAGAAAAAAAGTATATAAAACTCCAAATCTGATGACACCAACCTGCTTTCCAGGCAAATCCAATCTTAGAAGCTTCTCAAACGCATCAAGATAATCCTCCGCACTCATAATTATACAAAAGATTGCCCTTCTGGCATCTGTGTTCATTCTCTGTGCAGCAGCAATCTGCAGCATTTTCTGGGTTTCAAGAACCTCTTTGTCTATTGTGTTGGCAACATCTTCGACAGTGTCTGTTGCTGAGGCAATATCCCCAGACAACCACCATTGGCCCTTCTTATTAGAATCAAGAAGTTTGCTCCATTTAAGCCCTCTTATTAAACTGTCTTCTACCCGTAACTGAAAAAAAAAAATACAAGGATTGTGAGGACAATGAAAGCCAGATGAAATCCACAAAATTGTCACTCGAATGACACAATTATTAACACTGCACTGATCTCTCTCACTAGGACATAGGTTTTCATATCGTGAAGAGCATTAGCACTGCACTACTTCAGGTCATCTTGGCATGCTCATTAAAATCTTTTCATTTTCATTAGGCCAAGGAAATTCATCAACATTAGTCGGAATATAGTTTATCAACTTAAGTGCCTTTCTCTTACCTTTTACTCATCTAACTATCGTAAGCTTTGTATTTATGATAAAAAGACACATGATTGGTTTTACAATTTTAACATTCTTCACGAATAGCCTTGAGGCAATAAAAAAGCAGATAAGGGAAACTCATGATAGATTTCCACATCCTAATATTTCATTAATTTGGAATTCAAGAAGCACTGATAAAGAAAATATAAATGAACCGAAGACCTTTTGTAGCCATTTCTTTATCCTAGTATGCTGTGCAGTATCCTCTTTAGGCCTTTTTTTGTTGTTCTTGATGTCCAATATGGTCTCAAGCATGAATTCCATCTGCAAGTATCAGAAAAGAATTGTCAGATTTTGATGCAAAATTAACTCTTAGAGTAAAGATAAAGATGTCTAACTTACTCTTTTGCCGTTAATATTATCCTGGTTATCTCTACAGGAGGCTTTTAGCTCATTCACTCTATTTTGAACACTTTGAATAAAGTTTTTCATCGCAAGAGGATCATCGGCCCTTATTTTCATTCCACAGCCTGTTCAGTTAATAAGAATTCATGTTAGAAACGATTTGTGATTTCACAAGTCTTAAAGACGTTTTAAACAAATATGAGGTTTTTATTCCTTAGCCGAAGCTTGAACAAACAACTTGACTTGCCCAATCAGAGGAGTTTGCAAGAATACCAAATGAATGGAGACAACAAAAAAAAGAAAGAATGGAGATAACATAAGAAATGCAGAACCATTTGATATATGAATGCAGGCTTAATATGCATCTTTTGTCAAAATGTTAATAACAAAATGTAACAAATTTTTATTTCGAGGGACAAGAAGTTTTATTATGAAAGGGCTCTTGTTCGGAATGGAGGGAGTAACGATCTGCAGCTTGCAGATGACACCATATTTTTGCTTTCTGGGATGAGCAGAAATTTTATAATTTACTCAGTGCACAAAACGGAAATCTTGTTGTTGGGGTTAAATTTAACATGTCCCAAACTATATTTTTTCTTTTTACAAAGAAAAAAGAAACAAAATGCAAGAGATTATAGAAGGCAGGGCCACGTAAGTAAAAGCATGTGGCAGAAATCCAAAAGTGCTTACTTTGTAAAACTGTCAGTATAGTAGAGACATCAACCTCGGTTAACCGCTTGCTCAAAACAACCAGAAAGTCGTATATCAATTCACTGAAAAGCATCACCAGAAGAACAGAAATTAGAAAGGGGTTGCCATTCGAGGAAATATTGTAGAACATACTCATTGAAAATAAACTTTGAAAAAAAAATAATTTAGTAAAAAAAAATAATTTAGTAATGAAAGAACAAATCTTCATGAGGCAGTTTCACAAAAAGATTAGCTTGCAAAATCATTGCAAATTTATTTTTCTTCTTTTTCACTTATCTTAATAATTTACCTACCTTGAGCAAACTCCAAATATGCATAAATATGAAAGTAAAAGCGTAACATTTCTCAGCGAAATATTGTCTTCTTTGTGGTACTCGTCCTAAAAACAGAAAAGAAGATGAATCAGTTTAGTCAAAAGCTTTTTGGATAATTGATCATCAGACTTAAAGAAATTAGTGGCTCACCTCAAAGGTTTTTGCAAGTGATGCCAAAAGGTTTGCACCAAAGTCCATTCCTACTAAACAGGCCATGCCTGCCACAAGAGCAGCAAAAACAGCAGCATATCTTCACAACAAAAACCACATAAACAAGTCAATACACAGATAAGTTGAAACACTAAAACTTAAAACTGAAAGTAAGGATTAGCTTTATATCCAATTATTGTGAGACTAATGAAATCAAAACTTAAGGAACAAACTTCTTCAAATTTGCAAGGATTAGTATATCATGCCCAGAACAATGGACAGCTTGAATCTGCATGACTTTGGATATGTGCAACTCTAAAAGCTCCAATGAATGAAATAATATTTACTGTCCCCCTAAATATAAATTCTGTGCTATATCAAATTTATTCCCATGTTACGCAAAAGGGCAAAGGAAAACAAACGGATTCTACTAAGATTTTATCTGCTAAACTTCTTTGAACGGTAGAAGAGGTTTCAACAAAAATGAGAAATACTCATAACCTACAAACAAGAATAGAGCAATACCTGTTTACAAATACAGGAGTAAAGAAAATATTTCAGGGATACCAAAAAGTTGAAATTTTATTTGTTTATCTGTCTTTCATTTTATTCGCTCCACAGAAAAAAAAGCCAATAACCAAAGTCCTACACTATAGTAACCATATTATTCTCCCAAAAATTTCTGCAACCTATACTAACCATAGGTCTGAAAACAAATTTTTTATCTCATTTTTTTTTTTTTGTTTATTTTTTTTTTTTTTTACAAGTGCTCTTGTTGTCAGCACAGGAAAAGACACAGAGATCAACTGAAGCCCTTATATACAATAAAAGACATACACAAAATCTATTTTAATGACAAAAAAAAAATATTACTTAAAGCCCGATGAATAGAAGACTTAAAGTGAACACGTTGGTAAAAGAAGATCTTTATATTGCTGCTAAACAAAACCAATCTCAAGCCAAAAGGTGGAACTACAATTCTCCATTAAGCATGTTAAACTATACTAGTATGATAGTATCATACTTTGATTAGTAAAGAAGAAAAACTAAAACTTAACTGTTCATTCCCACGAGGACCACCAGCACAAGATGATATAACCTCCTCACTGAACATCTGAGAAGCAATGGCACGAGGAATGGAACGAAAAATAGCAGATAGGTCTCCTGTAATAGATTCCACATTAGATTCAGACAACCTATTCAGAAGACCTCTTACGCGTCTACGAATCTGACTATGCTCTTCTGGCTCATTCCCTGCACGAGATCTTAAGTGAGGAGCTACATACTTTTGAGGAGCAACATATTTTTCAGGTGCCTTCATGGGAACCTTATCTGATGCCATCTCTGCACCACATGACTCCATTTGCTTAGATACATCAACTGTCATGTCACCTTCATTGGCTTCTTCAGATTCCTCTAGCACCTTTCTCTTCTTATTTCTCTTCCTCAATGATTTCTTGGAAGGAAAATCTTCAATTTCCACCTCTGCACCATCAGTTACTGCCTCCTCTGGAACTCCTCTAGAAGGTAGCTCACCTTCTAGCCTGTCCTCCAATGACTTATCTTTCTTACGTTTCTTGCGTGAATCACTATTCTTAGATTTTTTGACAGGTAATGCATCAGCATAGATCGTTTCTTCTGTGCCAAATGAATCAACAGGTACGATCCCTTCAAACAACACATTAAGGCCAAAATCCTCCCCCTTCAATTTCCCATCCTTCACTTTAAGTTTCTTTGCAAGTCTCCTTTCTAATTCCAAATCCTCCTGAGCCCCAATCCTATCCATTTCAAGATACTTTTCAAAATTCGTTTTCGGGGTTCTCTTAGATACCTTTTCTCTTTTAGCCGCCTTTGAGGCCTTAAGATCAGCTCGTTTCGGAAACTCTGCTTTCGCTTCAACTTTCTCTTCCGCCGTATTAGATTGAAACCTAGTCTCATTTCGCTCAGAATTAACTCTTTTCGCAGTCAAACCAACAGAATTTTTCTTCTTCTCTACATTTTTCGATTTCAAATCCCCGACATTGGCTTTACCAAGCTTTTGAATATTCTGTTAAATTCATATATATAAAAAAACATCACCAAATCCATACATTCCTCAAGGCTTCAAATTTCAAACCATATGAAGAAAAAAAGACAATTATTTGTGTCAAATAAAATTAAAAATTGAAGACTTGATACCTTATGTCGACTCCACGACTCATGTTTGCTTGCTTTCTTTGCCAACCGAGCTTCCTTTCGCTCCTCTCGTCTCGATTGCACTGTTAGATTAAATATCTGCATCAATTAACTCTCTTTTTTCTCTCCATCTTCCCCAAATTATCAAACCCTAATCGAAGGACATAGATGAAAAAGCAAGAAAATTGATAGAGAATAAACTTACCCATGATGAAAGACAGCAGGAAGAAGAAGAAGCGGACAGAAAACTGACGGTAGCTACCGTGGGCAGAGACGATAGGGCGGGAGCGTCGAATGAAAAAGTAGTGGAGTGAGGGAGAGTGAGAGAGGTGAGAGGGCGGCTGGTAAACAGAAAGTTCGACGGAGTTGGATGGCGGGGATAACTGGCGGCGGTCCGATGGGCACGTTCACGAATCAGGATTTAGGGTTTACCGCTTTTGTTCACCGATGTGTCACACGTGTGGCGCCCACAACACTTACTCTTTGTTTTTGTTAAGAACATGATGTGTGGAGAGATCACTAAACCTCCAGCGTTTTTTAGTTCTTAAACGATAAATTTTATTAGATTAGATGTTATATTAATAAATAACGAAATTTGAATTTACGCCGTCATATAAGGATTTATCACATTTTTCCACCATTATGGTAAAGGTCACTTGCGAAGCGTCTCACTTTTGAGAGAAACCTAACATTTATCTTTTATTAATTAAAATTGGTAATTTAGAATTACTAGTTCAATTCTAGCATAAGAGTTTGATATTAATTTACTAAGACAATTTTATTATGTGTTTTAGTTTTAATTCTTTCCTTTTTAGTATAAATATATAGTTGTATAAAAAAAAACATAAATACAGACCGCACAATTGCTGGGAATTTGCA
Organism: Pyrus communis; assembly: GCF_963583255.1. Taxonomy (NCBI): domain Eukaryota; kingdom Viridiplantae; phylum Streptophyta; class Magnoliopsida; order Rosales; family Rosaceae; genus Pyrus; species Pyrus communis. The sequence goes on from NC_084811.1 coordinate 26,682,184, forward strand.
GAATTCGTTTGATGTGAACTAATTCAGCGGTTGAATTTGTATCATCATACGAGATTAATCCGTGAAGGATCCTCATAGAATTAATCAGGAGAGAATGTGCATCCCTTATTGGGTAGGGGTGGGCACGGTGCGGTTCCCCTCTAAATTGGAATTGAAACTGGAAAATATCAACAGTTCAATTCGATGCGGTTCCGTTTAAATTTATTACTATAACCGTATGGTTCGGTTTCACCGGTTCCTATTCGGTTTTTACCGGTTTACGGTTCCGAATACTAAATTATTTGAACACCAAATCATCATGCATTCACATATGTCTTCTAAAAATATTGTGTAAAGTTGCATACAACACAATTTTTTTTTTTAATACAAATGTCTTTGGCAATGGCACCAAGTTAACAAAAAGAGACAATTAAAAGAAATATGCAACAAAACAAATCAAGAACTTAAGCAGCATCGGTCTCCTGATATTGGCAGCAGCATCAACGGTAGCAAGCAAAAACAGTTGAGGGTGGGTGAGCCCTAATTGGGATGGATTCACTGCTTTGCAATTTGATGAAACTAATTTTTCACTGCTATACCATGACAGGTGTGTGTATATATATATATATAATGAACTTATTTATTATTAATAAAACGGTTTGGTTTGGTTCAGACTAGTACTTGTTCCTTCAAAACCGGAACATAAACCGGTTTGAACCGGTCCGGTTCAATTTTTGACTCAAAGTTGACTTTTCCAGTCAACACGGTTCTTTTCGATTTTTTTCCATACGGTTCGATGCAGTTTTGCAGTTTGACAGTTTTTATGCCCACCTCTATTATTGGGTGCTTTATCTGACATGAGATACAATGAATCTCTCATTTTCTATAAAATTATAAGATTATGTCCTACTTAATTACAAGACCAGTTACAAAACTCGACACACCACCATTCTTTTAAGATTCGAACACCTTTCTTAACCAGTTTCTCCCTAATCTTTGGGCAACTAATCACGTAACGGGAATAATGACCTATGGCAGAGCTCCTATGAATTTTGCTTTTGAATGAAAATTCACTGTATTGACCGAGGAAATTTAATATTACTATTAAGAAATTTCAAAATGGCAGAATTTTATTTTCTAAAATTTATGAATTTTTTGTTTAGTTAATTTAAAAGAACAATAAATTTGAATATGAACATTTTATTTTTAAACTCTTACTCATTGAAATTTGGAAATGACACCTATTTATATGAAATTTTAACTGAAAATTGAAGGTTCCAAATTCCAAGTTTTTTTTTTCACACAGAAATTCTAAATTTTTGTCTTTATAAATCCAAACAAGAGAATTGATGCATGTCAATTTACAAATTCTATCAAAATTCCAAGTTTATTTTATTTATCCAAACATAATGTAAGAGTCTTCGACCATGCATGGCTTATGTCCATGAACTAATCAAAGGTTAATTATTTGTTACCTCTCTGCAAATGTGGTCATTTGATTGTGGTCAGAGGTGGGTTAAAATAATTTTAACCTTTTCGGTCTCATTAGAGATTAATCATACCCTACATCAAGCTTCGACAAAACAAAATAAAAAAAAATCTAATTTCTAAATGCCCTCTGAATATGCATGTCATTTTCTCATTACTCGGCGAAACAAATGCATTTGGATTTTGGACTAGATCAAAACAAAATACATAGTTACGAAATAATAATAATAATAAAAAAAAAAGAAAATAACTTTTATGCTTTATTTGACCAGGTGCTAATTAACGAAGCCGGCAAGTTTTTGAATTTGCAAAGAAAAGAATTGATCTTGTTGTTCTCTGCGGGACTAGGACCGTTTCACAGATTGCTTCTCCATCCATATGGTGTGTTCTGGTTCTTAAGTGAAGCATATAAAATATAGAGAGTATCCATTTAAACCTTGTAATTATCTTCGAATCTATTGAGATTTTACGTATAGAGAATAGTTGATTGTTAAGAAATATATCAACAAAATGACTATCTTACATGTACTTATTCTCACATCCGAGATTTTAAGTTCGATTTCCTCTTTCATTTGAAGTCTTAGCTAGCTTAATCATCATGAAAATTGAAACAATTAAAAACAGTTCGTAATAAAAATCAATATTTAATTAATTAGCGTTGATTTGCACTAGAATAATTCATGCATACTTCTATCTATGGGACATGCACATATTCCACTATTTGCTAGCTAATAACGTATCTTCACCGAAGAAATTTTGTAACTATAACCGTTTAATTTATTAATTTTATTAGAACATCATTCTTACAAAAAATAGTTCGAATCGGAGATCGTGTATCCAACTGTATGGAACAAGTAGATGATATGAGTTCTAAGTGACATATTCATGATGAATCATCTATTTATTTGATAGATTTGAATGACTACACAATCTTTGATTTGAAAATTTTACTCGTAAATGATAGATCATGTGCATTCCCCTCATAAAAGAATAGCATTCTTGTTATTCTATCCATTAATGGTGGACGTTCAACTCCGAACAAACCACACACATTATCTTCCCAGCCTTTTCCTTCCGTTTTTTTAACCTTATACAGTAGTGTAAAGCATAATAAAGCCGACCATCCTATAACTTATTTTATTAGCACATAGTGTGATGAGCCGACCAAAGGCGGTCTTCCATATTTTTGTCTTTTAATTCGAGGATTTCGTTGTTTACTCAACAATTCAAAATGCTATAAATAGACCAGACACGTACATTCCCACACCAAAATACAGATTAGTACACCCAAGTGACAGCTAATACAAAGATCAGTATCTGTATTATCAAACTAATTAATTAGCTTCAATGGCTTCCAACAAATTTGTCGCCCTAGTTACACTTGCTGTGATCCTTCTTCCTACCATCGCCATGGCAACCGACTTCATCGTCGGAGGTGATAGAGGCTGGACAACTGGTGTTGATTATTCAGATTGGGCCAAGGACAAAACGTTTCATGTTGGTGATGCACTAGGTAATATATACATATATACACATTTCAGTTATATATATATGTGTGTATGTATGTTTTAGCATAATGAAAAATACTCTCTGTTTTGCCATGTACAATTGTTTGTCAGAGTTGTGAATCTCGATCTACCATTTAATTTGGTTGATTCTCATCAACCAGATTCACAGTCTAACAAAATATGCACATCATTTGTATGACAAGTCTGGCAAAAAAACGTTAGTGTTAGCCCCGCGCATGAACAAATATAGTTGATTTATAACAACTTATCATGCAAATTTGTACGTGCATGCAGTGTTCAAGTACTCGAACCCACCCCACAATGTGTTCAAGGTGAACGGAACTGGGTTCAAGGAATGTGTTAAACCAACAGCAAATGATCAAGCACCACTTACTTCTGGAAACGACAGAATAGAGCTAAAGACTCCGGGAAACAAATGGTACATTTGTGCAGCTGCCAATCACTGTGCTGATTTGGGACAGAAGCTTGTCATTACTGTTACGGACGCCTCGCCTGCGCCCGCTCCATCGTCCGCCGTTCGTGGGATCATCTTTTCCGGATACCAAGTCTTCACGGCCGCCGTCGTCGGGGTCTTCCTTGCTGTTGCAGTCTGATGGTCATATCTGACACATGCAATATGCATAAATACACCTATGTATCCAAATTTATTAATGTATTCTTTTAATTAAAATATGTGTGCGACATACAATAAGATAATTTAATTCTGTATTATCTAGCAGCTGCTAGCATGTTGATGCAATTTCCAAATTTATTAATTTAATAACATTTTTCACTTTTATGCACTGATGTCCTTTATACAACGAACTGATGGAGAGTGTTAGGATTGTGGTGTGTTACCAGCGTGCACAGGAACTCAAAACTCCTCATCAGTTCGATGTATATAAGGAACCTAAAATTGGTGAAGATTGTGCTTAATTGCACACACTTTTGTAAAAAATACAAATATTAAGTTTTCGTAAGATATTTTGCACGCACAAGGAAAAAGTTATAAGCCACTTGAAAAGTGGTCTTCCCATTATTGAGTCATATATATGATATTGAATTTTAAAACTGGAAAAATGAAATAAACAAATAAAAATTCCATCGAAATCGAGAACTTAACTAGACCGTCGACACGATTATCTTTAAAATGTTCTGCATGAATTTTAAAGATTCCAAATCCGATTAAAAATGTGGTTAATGCTCACAATTTTTTAGGTTACACAAAATCTTTTGCATCCTCAACTGAAATTTATTTCAAGTAATTTGGAAGCAATATTACCATTTTATTCACTTATTGAACTTTTAAGCAGGAAAACGTAAAAGTAAATGAAACGAACCATCGGGGTGAAAATTTAGCCAGAACGTCATGGTTTTTATAAAACTTCTACAACCAATGAAAATCGTGGGTAGTTGCTCACTAGTTTTGTGAAGTGAAGAATGCAATTGTTGGGTTTTCACAATAGCTTTTGTGTGCTATACAAGGAAAATGTTACGGGATATTTTGAAGTGTGTGGGACCTAGACCGCCGGTGAATCAACGGCAAGCCGTTTAATCAGTTTTTATCATTTATTGAGTCATATAAGTATTATTTATTGAGCATGCAAAAGATCAAACCAAAATTCAACAATAATATAATATATATTTGCATTTCCCCCTGATGAACTCTTCTCCAACTTGTGAATAATATTTATATTTTTCACAATTATTAGCAATTACCCATGAATTTTAATCTGTTTTCACATAATCATCACCAAAAAGCCTATTTGCTTGACAGTTTTCCCGTATCACAAGCTTCTTAAATTTTAATATTTGTCGAAGAGGGCATTTAACATTTTTCTATCAATTAGTATATAAAATAATTTGTTTCAACTAGAAACCTTTTAGTAATTATATTGATTTTCATTCCGATTCAATTAAATTATCAAACAGTTTATATCGAATCTATATACCAATTTAATTCTGATTACCAGAACAGTTCAAAAAAAGGGCAAAGGGCACAACACTGTTCACACAAATCGTTGAGCCCCTCTTTATCCTCTTTCAACTTTTAGGCAAAAGACAAAATGCATCTTTGGGAGCAAAAGGGCTTAAAGTTAATGTTGTAAAGATACGTGGACTGATTGCATCTACATATTTCAAGAAAGTAGGGTTCTTAGTTTGCTTTAAGAATAGTTACCTCTTCGTAAGGTAATGAAGTTAATTATGATTAAATTAGCCATGATCGATCCCTTTTTTTATTTTTTGGTCGCCATGATCGATCTTTGGACGACTAATCACGTACATTATGGGAATAACGACCTACATATGGCAGAGTTGTCATGATTAGGGCTGGGCACAGGTCGGATCGGGTTTAAATTTGGAGGAACCTGATCCTACTCATTTTAAAATGTAACGGGTCGGGTCGAGCCGGGTAGAGGTATTTTGAGTTTGGGAACCGGACCTAACTTGGCCCGTTTCAAACGGGCTGGTTCGGGACTGGTCCAACTACATTTTTTTTTCGGCTTTGGCATATTGCCACCAGCCTGCGACCCCCATTTTTCCATCGCAAAGTCTGCTGTGTAAAGGCATCACTACCGTCTACTTGCCACATCTCAGCGATCAACAAACCACATATTTTCAAAACGTGGGATTCATCTTCTACTTTCTCTCTCTATAAATGCAAGTAAATTATTTAACTCCCAGTTAATTTGATTTGCAACTGCAACCCTTCTGATCTTCTGAAAAATTTGTGATTTGGGTTATGCAGGGGATCAAAGACCAAGCTTCCTAGAAAAAATCCAATATTTTTCAAGCATTTCTCACACCCCAACCTAAATCCCTAAATAGAACAAATAAATAAATAAATAAATAAATCTTCAAATAAAATTTCGAATTCATCAAAAAATAAAATAAAATTGAATCCCTAATTAAGCTAAATCCCCAACATTTTTATGAATTTTTCAAGCAAATTAACTGAATCCCTAATTCCTAAATCCCCAAATTTATAAAACTGAAATTAGATTCCGAGAATAAGAGAAGTAGGAGCCTAAGACAACGTCGTTTTCCTCACGGATCCAAGACCTCCACCTCGCCATTACAAATTACACAAAATCAAAACAAAATCAGAAACCCTAAATCAATCGAAAAGCTTATGCAAAAACCCTAAATTTCTAAATCAGAAACCCTAATTCATAAATTACCTAGGGATGCACCAATGGAGAGTTAGGAGAGGATGCCACGATGGTGATGGTGCCTAGCTGCTGTGATGTCGACATAATCGAGGTCGACTCAGTCATTATGGGTAGGGGAAAACGAGCAAGTGTGAAGAGTCGATGTACGGAGATGGGAGCCTGGGCTCGAGATTGAGGTTTGAGACGAGAGAGGAAAGGAGATTCAAGGAGGATAGATCGAGGGAGGAGACTCGGAGTGGTGTCGTCGGAGACTCGGAGTCTTGGAGTCAGGATAAAGAGAGAGGGTGAAGGGAGAGTTTGAGTGAATTGCGTCTGAGAATAAAAGAGAATGTGATAGATAGATAGACGGTAAAGATTTAATTAGGCAATGAACGGTCCAGGCCGAGGGCCCGTTTTCTCCAATATTTAGAACCGGCCCACCCCATTATTTACTAGGAACCAGCCCGGCCCACCCCGTTTTGTGTTTATAATTTTTGGACCCGCCTCGTACCCACCCCGAACCACATGGAACAGCCCTGACCCTCGGGTCCAGGACTCATTTGCCCATCCCTAGTCATGATCGCTTGTTGTTAGGGCTTTTGCTTTTCGATGAGAATTAAGAGTCTTCGACCATGCATGGCTTATGTCCATGAACTCAATAGAGGTTAATTATTTGTTACCTCAGATCTAATTTCTAATTATTCGTCGTTATGTCTCAGCAGACATGTGTCACTTAATTGTGATCGGAGATTCAGAGGTGGTTTGAAATTTATTTAGCCTTTTCGGGCCTATTAGAGATTAGTCATACTCTTTAGAGTGTTGAATACGTCAAACTTTGGCAAAAAAAAAAAATTCTAATTTCTAAATACCCTTTGTAAATACACATTTGATTTCTCATTATGCGTGAAGACAGATGCATTTGGACTACAGATCAAAACAAAAATATATATTTACTTTTAAGGTTTTATCACGAATGATCTCTGAAATTGACCCTCACCATTAAGATGGTTCCTGAAATTAAAAATCAATCAATGTAGTTCCCGAAAATAGGTGTCGCAAATTAATGTGGTCATTTTGTCACAATTCTGTTAAAAATTTCGTTAAGTATTAATGTGGCACATAAACCCACAAGATTTACGGGGTTTTATCACAAATGGTCCCTGAAATTGACCCACACCATCAAGCTGGTCCTTGAAATTGATCCACGCCATCAATATGGTTCCTGAAATTGAAAATAAATCAACTTAGTCCTTGAAAATAGGTGTCGCAAATCAATATGATCATTCCACCACAATTCCTTAAAAAAATTTGTTATGTGTTGTTGTGGGTTTAATAATGAATTAAAACATTTGTCAAGATACCTTTTTGCACCATGAAATTTGTTTTTTCTTATAGTAGGGTGTACTCCAAAGAGAGGTCCATTCCATAAATTCTCAAAGGCACAAGGCTTAACCAAGGCCTAAGAGATGGTGTGGAAATAGTTTTCAACCAACAATGGACGCACCTCAGTTATAACCTCATTATCTTAAGGTAGACATCATTGTTCTTTGCATCACCAAACCACCAGGAAAACGCCAAACAATCTCTCCAAGATTAAGGTTGTGAAGATGTTGATCGCCTAAATGTTAACGGTGATGTCCCAGAAGTCCTTGCCAATGGGCCAACCCATCACCAAGGGGGATCTCGATCAATTCGGTGAAGAGTGTCGAAGTGTGTAAAGATGGCCGTATTGAATTTTTGTTTAGAGAATAAAGAGAGAAGGAGGTATAGAAATGTGGACTAGGATCGATGGTGATTGCATGACTGGGTTTTTGGGTTGACAATTTTCTTATTAACTATTAAACTATTAAGCCTATTTGTAATTTTTTTAAATTTAATTAGACTTGTGTGACCCATTTATATGTCACATTAGCACATAACAGAATTTTTTACAAAATTGTGACGGAATGACTACATTGATTTGAGACACTTACTTAAGGCACTACATTTATTAATTTTCAATTTCAGGGAACATTTTTTAGGCGCGGGTCAATTTCAATGATCATTTTGATGTCATGGGTCAATTTCAAGGACCATTTGTAAGAAAAAAAGACTTATAAGGCACATTTATGTGCCACATCAACACTTAACAGATTTTTTAACAGAATTGTGACGGATGAACCACAATGATTTGCGACACCGATTTTCAAGGACTACATTGATTTGACCAGGTGCTAATTAACGAAGCCGGCAAGTTTTTGAATATGCAAAGTAAAGAATTGATCTTCTTGTTCTCCGCGTGAGACCTTATGAGTAGACCGTTTCACAGATTGTTTCTCCATATGGCGTGTTCTGGCCCTTTGGGATCAAGTGAAGCATTTGAAAAATAGAGAATATATATATTAAACGTTGTAAGTATCTTCGAATCTATTGATATTTACCTATAGGAAATAGTGGATTGTCAAGAAATATATGTACAAAGTGATTATCTTACATGTATATTTCTTCTTACATCCGAGATTTCAAGTTTGATTTTCTCTTCATTTGAGGTATTAGACTAATTGTTATAAAAAGTGGAACAATTAATAAACAATTGGTAATAAAAATAAAATTTTAATTTTATTAACACGATATATTCCACCATTTGCTAATAATGTATCTTCACCGTATGATTTCTTAATCTTTATGCATCATTAATACAAAAAATAATTCAAACCGAAGATCGTGCATCCAAATGTATGGAATAAATCGACGATGTGAGTATCAAATTAACATATTCATGATGAATCGTCCATTCATTTGATAGATTTGAATACCTAAAAAATCTCCGATTTGAATGATATATATGAATCTTCAAATGAAAATTAAAAAATTAAACAGTGTTCTGATTATAAACTTTATACGATAAAAATGTTATTCGTAAATAGTAAAATTTGTGCATTCTCCTCGTAAAAGAATGCAAGTATTATTCCTTCTATTAATTGTGGACGTTCAGCTCCGAACAAACCACACATTTTATCTTCCCAGCCTTTTCCTTCCATTTTTTAACCTTACATAGTAGTGTAAAACATAATAAAGCCGACCTATTCTATTAGCACGTAGTGTGATGAGCCGACCAAAGGCGGTCTTCCATATTTTTGTCTTTTAATTCGAGAGTTTCGATGTTTATTCAACAATTCAAAATGCTATAAATAGACCAGACACATACATCCCCACACCAAAATAAACCCAAGTCAGAGCTAATACAAAGATTAATATCTGTATTATCAAATTAATTAGCTCCAATGGCTTCCAACAAATTTCTCACCCTAGTTACCCTTGTTGTGATCCTTCTTCCTACAATCGCCATGGCAACCGACTTCGTCGTCGGAGGTGATAGCGGCTGGACAACTGGTGTTGATTATCCAGATTGGGCCAAGGACAAAACGTTTCATGTTGGTGATGCACTAAGTAATACATGCACATTTCAATTATACATTATAAATATAAATTATATGTTTAGCATAATAAAAAATAATTGTTTTGCCATATATATGTAATTGTTTGTCAGATTTGTGAATCTCGATCCGTCATTTAATTTGGTTGATTCTCGTCAACCAGATTCACAGTCTAACAAAATACATAAATATTTGTATGCAAAAAAGAGTTATCGTTAGTCGACACTTGCATGCACAAATGATTGATTAATAACAACTAATCATGCAAATTTGTACGTGCATGCAGTGTTCAAGTACTCGAACCCACCCCACAATGTGTTTAAGGTGAACGGAACTGGGTTCCAGGAATGTGTTAAACCAACAGCAAATGATCAAGCACCACTTACTTCTGGAGACGACAGAATAGAGCTAAAGACTCCTGGAAACAAATGGTACATTTGCACAGCTGCCAATCACTGTGATTTGGGACAGAAGCTTGTTATTACTGTTATGGACGCCGCGCCTGCGTCCGCTCCATCCTCTGCCGTTCGTGGGATCATCTTTTCCAGATACCAAGTCTTCGCGGCCGCCGTCTTCGGAGTCCTCCTTGCTGTTGCAGTCTGATGGTCATATCTGACACATGCAATATATGCCTATGTATCCAAAATTGTTAATTTGTTCTTTTAATTAATTGTGTGCGACATACAATAATAGAATTTAAATCTGTATTAGCTAGCAGCTGCTAGCATGTTGATGTAATTGCTCGATCAGAGTCTACTTTTCTATCATGTATCCAAATTTATTAATTTAATAACATTTGCGTCTATGTTGGTTACATTTGTAGAATCACTTTATCAATTTGTGCAAATCAAAACACTCAAATCTTACATACTTGAAGAAGATGAAAGATCTGTGTGCTAGGTCAATCTTGAAACCCTAGCCGTCTCTAGCTCTCTCTCTCTCTCTCTCTCAGCCAAACCCTAGCCGTGTACCCCCATCGCTGCCGGCCTCTGGCTATGGCTGGGAGCCGGGGGCCGGTGGCAGCCTCTCCCTTCCTTTTCCTAGCTCTTCCTCCCTTCCTCTTCCCCCCTCTTCCCCATCCCAGCCATCCTCCACCCCTACCCCTCGCGATTTCAATCATGTGCCTTAATATTCCTTCCCACCACCTCACGCCGCCGTTTCCCTGTACCACCCCCTTCCCATCCCCACCCCCCGCGCCCCCCCCGCCGGCGCGTTTTCACTCCCTCCCCCTTCCTCGCGCCTCTGTTTTCTTTCCGCCTCACCTCCCCCCCCCCCTCTTCCCTATGCCAACCCCTCCGCCGCTACTAGCTTCCTCCATCCCCGTTTTCTTCTCCCCCACCTTTTTGTGCACGGCTGTCCCGTGATTTCGGGTCTCCCTCCCAGATCCGGGTTATACCCTTCTCAAGGTATTCGCTTGATTTGGGTCCGTTTCGGATCTTGGGTTTAGATTGGGGTCGTTTAGTGGGTCGAAGCCACTTCCATCCTCCTTTTCCGGTGCTGTGATGCTACCCTCTCTTGATGTATGGACGCACCCCCTCCTGCTCTCATCCATTGCACCGCCTGGGTTGTGTTATTCCCGAAAGTGCATTGCAGCTCGGCCGCCTGGTTTTGACTTGCTGTTGGGTCTGTCCACTTCTGTGCAGTGGCCTCTATCAGGATTAGCTCATCCCTTCATCGGAAGGTGCTCCCTTGCGGCTTCTTTCTTGGAGTAGTTTGTTTAGTAATGAGTTTGAACAACGGACCCCTTTCCGGGGTGGTCTTGTTGTCCACTCGCCTTTGTGCACCATGTTGGGGCTTGTTGTTTGGTTAAATTGGTCTTCGCCTTTGTGTGATGCGTTTTGTGAGTCTCGTCTGTCAACGATAACTTGATGCGATTTGCTCTTCCTCGAAGACTTTTTGTGTGGCCTCGCATTTCAGCAATGTCCATTATGGCTGTCTATATTTTTTTTGTTGCGGTTATCGTTTCTTGTGACAGATCTGTACTTGTAGCATTTGTGCTCTTGGCGATTGTATGATTGCTCTTGTGGTTGTCTACTACGGGTTTATTCTTATTTGTCTATTTGTGTAAATCACTCCATATCAACTTATTGGTTACTGGAGCTATGTACCTAATGACACCCTTGTAATGGTTTGTGTTGATTAATGAAATACTACGCTATCGTTTCATGTCAAAAAAAGAAAAAAAGAAACAGAAAAAGAAAAAAGAAGACGACACGATGAATTACTAGATAATCAAACTCAAAGACATAATAGATTGAAGCACTTTTATGCATTGATGCTAGCTCCTTATACAATAAACTGATGGGGAGTTTTAGAATTATCGTGTGTTAGCAGCGTGCACAGGGACCTAAAACTCCCCTTTAGTTGGTTGTATAAGGAACCTAAAAAATGTGAGGATTGTTGTTAACTGCTCACATTTTTTTGAAAAATGCAAATGTTAAGTCATACATATGATAAAGCCAGTTGAAAGCGGGCTTCCCATTATTCAGTCATACATATGATATTGAATATCTTTAAAATGTTCTGCATGAATCTTAAGGATTCCAAATCGGATTAAAATTGTGGTTAATGGCTCACAATTTTTGAGGTTACATTGCATCCTCAACTGAAAATTGTTATAAGTTATTTGGAAGCAATATTACCATTTTATTTATTTATTGAACTTTTAAGCTGGAAAACATAAAAGTAAATTAAACATACAATCGGGGTGAAAATTTAGCCAGAACGTTATAGTTTTTATAAAACTTCCACAGCCAATGAAAGTGGGTAGTTGCTCACTAGTTTTGTGAAGAATGCAATTGTTGGGTTTTCATAATAGTTTTTGCGTTCCATGAGATATGTTGAAGTGGATGGAACCTAGACCGCTAGTGGATCAATAGTGAGCCGTTCAATTAGATCTTACTATTTATTGAGTTGCTTAAGTATTATTTATTGAGCATGCAAAAGATCTTACGAAAATTTAATAAGAATAATATTTGCATTCCTCAATGAGGGACGAGCTCATTCCTCTACTTGTGAATAATATTTGCATCTTTCACAAAAATTAGCAATTACCCATGAAATTTAATCGGTTTTTTTTCAAAACCATCACAAAAAAAAGCATATTTGTGTGACATTTTCCCCGTACATAAGCTTCTTAAAAATTTTGCAAGACATTTCAGATTTATTCATGCCGACGAAAGTGTCAACAGGCTACTCCGCCTAAAACAAGTTAAACTCACTGCCTCTTACTAAAAGGAGATTTTTTCGGAGTGCCGGAAATAAAGGCCGGTACACCAAATGTAATAATATAATTGGTTGAAAACTTGAAAAAAAAAAATCCAAACATTTGTAATATGAAACTTAGTGTCCGAACATGTTCGTGGCACACTGAAAAATCTCCTAACCAAGAAAGTATTATGAAGTGGAATAAGGAGAAAATTTGAGATCTCTAGTGATCCAGCGATCCTTCTTAGACGTTGATCAAGTCAGGAATAAACCAAAATACCATTTCCCAAGATCTTTCGTTTCCTTCTCTAAGTTTGTGAAGCATAAATTATAATAAGCCGACCAAATATACATCTAATGTTAACATATATAGTATGGTAAGCCGACCGTAGTCGGTCTTCAAATTTGTCCATAATTCGAGGCTTTGGATGAACTTTACAACAAAAATTATTATAAATAGACCCTTATAACCTCAATGTTATAACCACTGAAAGCTAATTTAACAAAGATTCGTTGAAAAGATACATATTATCAAAGCTCCAATGGGTTCGAACAAATTTGTCACCCTAAATTCCATTCTCGTGATTCTTCTTCCTACACTGTCCATGGCAAAAGAGTTCGTCGTCGGAGATGATAGCGGCTGGAGAACGGATTTTGATTACCAAAAGTGGGCTAAAGGCAAAGTATTTCGAGTTGGTGATACATTGGGTACGTTTATACATAACACATTACATAGCAATTTTGATTTCAATTTTCAGTCTTTTATTTTGAGAGAAAATTGTAACAATTGTTCCTCAATTTTAACCCAATTGGATCAATGGACCCCCAATTAAAAATTCATGACATTGTTCCTCTCACTCATCAAAACGTGTCTATGGTTCCTTTCATTAACTCCGTCACAATTCCGTTAAAATAAGTCATGTCAGAAAAACCATTGCTACAATTGCGTTAAAATTGAGGGACCATTGCTCCAATTGCGTTAAAGTTGAGGGACTATTTCTCCAATTGGGTTAAGGTGGAGGGATCATTGCTACAAATTTTCTCATTTGGTTTTCTATATTTGTCCCTTGATTCAGCCTCACGTTCGTGGCACATGACTCATTTTAACAGAAATTCTAACATAATTGATGAAAAAGATCATAGTTGCACATTTTGATGAGTTAAGAGATCAATGATCATGAACTTTTAGTTGAGAAATCATTATTCTAATTGGGTTGAAGTTGAGGGATCATTCCTACAATTTTCTCTTATTTTGAAGTGTGTTTGTTTGTTTGTTTTTTTTTTTTTAACTTTTTTTTTAACTAAAAACTTATTTGGTAACTCTTTAAAATTTTAAATGAAAACTAAAAGCAACCTTGGTGAGTTTTTAAATTACGGCATTGAAAATTGTTACCAAACAAGTTTTTAATTTTTTTAATTTCACTATTTTCAGTTCAAAAATGACTAATAAAAACTAGAATAGTTATCAAGCTGGTCTTAATTACACAACTTTTTATTCTTTCATAGTTAGCAAAAAGTTTAATGCGATTGCACAAGCTTATATGTTTTAATTACAGTGTTCAAGTACAAGTCTCCTAATCACAACGTGTTCAAGGTGGACGGAGCTGGGTTCAAGGAATGCACTAAACCAACGGAAAATGATCAAGCACCACTTACCTCTGGGAATGACAAAATAAAGCTAACGACTGCTGGAAACAAATGGTACATTTGTTCAGTTAGCAACCACTGTGCTGATAAGGGGATGAAGCTTTTCATTACCGTTTCAGACGAATCATCTGCTGCTCGTAGCATCATATGGTCTGAATCATACCAAGTCATCATCGCCACTGTCATTGCAATCGTGGCAATTGTAGTCTAATACCACATGAATTCTTGATTTTTTTCTACCAATACTTTCATTTTATTTGGAGCAACTGAAGCTAGCTTAATTTGCACTACTGTCAGTGGCCTCAAATAAGAATGACTTTTCCTGGCTGCTTGACTCTTTAAATTACGTAATTTGCATTACTACTAAATGAAATGCAGTGAACCTTGCTGTTTCGTTAATCTGTCACATTCTTTTCGACAACATTAGATACAACTCTAGCAAGACTTCTTAAAGTAAAAAGGGTATTGGTACCCTTTAACTTGAGCAATGATAATACAATCACGTCTTTGATCAAAAAAAAAAAAAAAAAAAAAAAAAAAAATTCTTATATACTAAAACCCAGTTTCGGGGTTCACTGTTGATGACCAGTGGCTGGACGATTTTGCCCCTCGGTTTTTGGTTTCTTTGCCTGGTTCTTTTCTCTTTGCTACAGTCAAAACCCTATTTTGTACATTTGATTCACGCGTTTGTCATTTTTGGTCTCTCCACTTCGTTCGCAAGTCTTCTTTTGGGTTGAACCTTCTGCTTTTGCTACTCTTTCTCTCATCCCTACCTTATTCTCGCTGCTTCTCTGCAATTCTTTGCCGTTGTTGAATTAGGTTAGTCATGACTTCGTTGTGGATCCTTCTTTATAGATAATAACTGTTAGGCTTAAATCTTACTGACAATCTCTGATCCAGCAAAAATAATGTATAAGTTACAGCTAAATGAAATTTTCGGGCTAAATGAAATTTGACAATGCCACAAATTTTAGTTGCTTGACTATGATACGACCAAGGTTGGTCCCGACCACTTGCCCCAGTTCGTCTGCATTGTAACTGTCAATGGACGAAACTTCGAGACGGCCGAAATGTTTAGGTCGTCTAAAGAAGCTCAGAATGAGGCTGCCAAGGTCACCGTCAACCACCTCTCATCCCAAACCGGCCACTCTCATCCCAAACCGGCCATTCCTCTTCCTCACTAAACGCTCGATGGCTTCTGGAAATCTTGTCTTTTCCTTTACATGCATTTTGGTTTTTCTATTTTCCTTAATTTTCTAGGGTTTTTATTTTTTATTTACATGCATTTTTATTTTTATTTTTCAGGGGAAACTGATTTATATAAGATCCACCCCCAAGAATTGGTTGAGAAGGAAGGTTTTGGTTCACCAGTATACAGATCAAGGATGTATGGCGAACCACATAACCCAATCTTCGTTTCATCTGTGGACATTGAAGGCAAGATATTTGTTAGGGAAGAAGTGAAACGAAAGGAGGAGGCAGAACTGAGTGCGGCAAAGGCCGCTTACCGTGCATTAAGTGGCGTAAGTGTATTTTTATTTTATTTTTTTTAACTCATCAACTTCTTTCTTCTTTTTCTTCTGATATTTGATATGGGCCGGTGGATTTTCATGATCAAGCAAAAGCTGGCGACGAAGAAGAGGAAGATAGACCCTGAAGAGGAGGCAGAACAGACCCATTCCTTACCATCAGGTTCGAATACAAGAGACCCCATTTGAGTACATTACTATATAGCTTGCGTACAATTTATTTTAAGACTACAGATACATTCTTTTGCCATTTATTATTTCATATTGTTACATTGTTTCTATTCTTTCAGTCAATGAAAAATCTTAATTTTTTTATTGTAACCGTTTTAAATAGTAATATAAAGAAAATTGGATATTAGTTCAGAGGTTTGTACATAAATTAATTAGGTTGGAAGTTCAAATTTGAAAATTTATATGTTTGGCTGCGTGACATATATGGATAGATTTCCGGGTTATGGATTTAGACGCTAATAGTAAGTCTTTTTAATGTGCATTCAAGTGGAAAAAAACTGAGGGACTTGAATAAAAATAATTTGAATCAATAAGAGTTTAGTCTGAGAAAGTTATCAACCAAGAACCGAAATCAAGTGTTCCTATTATTTTTAACATATTTCGATTTGTATATTTTGTTCTTGGAAATTGCTTCCGCCGGCTCTAATATGGCGTCGTGTTGTTTTAGGTTCAACGCTAAGGAACGGATGTTTAGGTGGATACCCGCTGTTCTATTTCTTAAGATTTTAATTATGACAAATAATTTTATTTTAATTTCATATTTTGTTTGTAATTTTAATTTTAATTTTGTTGAACTATGCATGATTTTTGCGTTACACTATTTCTCATCCCATCACTTATATTTGAGATCATTAACTTTGCTTATAACCATGACTCGGTATCAATATTTGCCATTTGTTTAGCCATCGTAATATGTATTATAGGATTATAGTCATAGTTATTAGTTAATAGTTAATACTTAATTATCAAATTTGGCAAATTGGCAAGGAAAATTGCACTTACTTCTAATAATTGCCCATGTCTCACCCTTCTTTGTAAACGGTGATTAGGTTATTGAATCCATAATTTGTCATTACTAACTGGTTAATAACCAATGACTAGTTTGTCTGGTAATACACGCTCATTTTCACAATTTGAATGAATGATTATGATTAAATAATTGAACCAAAAATTTATCATTGATTCAGGATTAATAGTGGATAACCGTTGTCAAAGAAAGTCCGTCCCTACTTTTTTTTTTTTTTTTTTGGGTGTAGTCAATTTGGATTTCATATGATTTTAAGGGGTTGTAGTCAAATTAGGATTTTAATAAATTTTAAAATCCGGTTGTAGTCCATTAAGATTTTTAATAAAAGACTTTGAAATCATGATGTAGTCAAATTAGGATTTAAAAAGATTTTAAAGAATACATCCAAATCCACCGGTGATGGCATACTTGGGTCTTTCTTAATTTGATCCGATTGCAGATCAAATACTTAGATACAATTAAATCTCGAACATAGGGTGGGTCTACGATTTTGCCCTTGTATCATTTCAATAGGGATTTTGGGTTTGCGAGGTTGAAAATAGAGGCGGAAGCGGAAGAGGGATGGGATGATAAGGGGGAAGATGGTTAATTGTCCTTCACGGGCACTCTTTCTTCCCCACTTTATCCTCTTGACTCGCAACCATGGTTACCAATTAACGGATTTTGCTGCTAAAGGAAGTTGAGGAAGGATTGGGGTGCAAAGAGTATAATAAAGAGGTGGTGATGTGAATGTGATATAAGGTTATTTTAGGAATAATAATGGGTAGGGAAATAGGATTTTAGTTTTTAATTTTTTTTATAGTGGATGAAATTATAATGTGGATGAAAAAATATGACAATGAGGTGGGCCTATCATCACTCAAATTTAAATACCGTTATCTAGTGTGTGTGTGTGTGTGTGTGTGTGTGTATACAATTAATTACGTAATATCATGCCAGTGTAATAAGATGTTCACAACATAAATATTAATGTTGTTACGGTAATAACAATGTCCTTATGTCCTTAAGAATGAGAATGATTGTATTTATTTGATTAATTTTAAACGAAAGTAGCAGTGAGAAGTATAAAAATATGGAGTATGATTCTCTCTCCTCCTATTTGAATGGTTATGATTAAACCACGTCAATATCTTGGGTTGACTTCTTTATGAGAAGGGAAAGAAAAGTAGGAAAATGAAAGATGAGGGAATGAGAGGATAAAAAATTTAGAGGAGAGAGATTTCTACTTCTAAAAATATGGGTACAAATAGGAGAATAGGATTGAGCACATTTGTATAATCATGAGTAACTTCAATCTTAACAAACCCTAGAAGCACCCATTCAAATTACAAGCTATCACTTTTATTGCGTAGATGGCAAATATTCTATGGTTAGATAACCTCCAACAGCCACGCCCACAGCAACAGCTATTGCAATTGACCTGAGGATTGCCCTTTTACTGATTTTCAGCCCGAAAAGCTTACTGTTGTAGACAAATAGATCAGACGTGTCGTCAGAATTTGGAATCATCAATGGTCCCCTTTTTGGCAGTCTTATGGTAAGTACAACATGTTAGAAATTTTGAGTAAAAATTTTATTGTCCCACATTGGTCATTACCAAATGGTTCTCTCATTTTATAAAGCTTTGTCCATTGTAGAAAAAAATTGGAGTGATGGAATATGAAGAATAAAATTGGGCTCAACATTGGGGTTGGGCTTTAGGATGTACTAATTAATTGATAATTAATAGATAATTTATCAACAGATGGGTCTTGGACCTTAGGGCTTGGACTCTATCTTTAATTAATTATTTTTAATTAATTTTGAATTTAATTAATTAATTAATTTTTATCAACAAACTTATATTTTCAGATGAAGTTTGAGGTGATGAAAGAACGCAGAGAGCAAAGCATCATTCTCAGAAGATGTCTCCCAACAGACGCATCGCATTCTCATACATGTTGTGAACAGGCATACATCTATTATATATACATCCATCTGCATGATATTCAGTACACAAAAATAGAAAATTCTTCTTCTACAATTCCAAACATACTTACTGAGATAACCACAAGAAAATTCGACAGAAGTCAAGTTTTTCGATGCTGGAATTCTGACTTAGATCATTGAATCCTGATGAAGCAGACGTCTGTAAAACTACAAGCACTGAGTAGGGATGAAATTTCTGTTTCAAGGACATTGCAGTACGCAAGCCTTGATCTTCAATTTGTCTGTTTAATATTATTCCGTTTTTGTTCATACTCTGTTAATATGTTTATTCGCATTTATTATTTATTAGTATATATACATTAATTGTTAATATTTATCCAACACACCATTGCCAATGAAATATACTTTCAGCCATATATTCTTTTTCTACATGGTATACAGAGCAGGTTTCAAACCCTAACTCCCTTTTCTCAATATATATTTTTGGGCATTCATCCCTGCCGTTTCTCTTTTTCACCATGGGAGACTCTTCTTCCAATGGTAGCACCAACCTGTTTTATCTTTACCATTCTAACCATCCCAATCTTGTTCTTGTCTCTAAGAAGTTAAACGGAGATAACTACACGACCTGGGCACGCGGGATGCACATCTCCTTAAGCGCCTAGAATAATCTTGGTTTTATCACAGGTGATATTGAAGAACCCTCCCCTTTCGAGGACCCTGATGCTCACGCCTCTTGGAGGCGCTGCAATGATATGATCCTTTCATGGATCCTTCATTCCCTGGAGCCCGACCTTGCCAAATCAGTTTTTTTTTCCATCACCACTAAAGCTGTTTGGGACGACCATCATGAACGTTTTTCCCAGAGCAATGTTCCCCGTATCTTCCACCTAAATTGTGAAATTACCATAATCTCCCAAGGGTCCTCCTCGGTCTCAGCGTACTTCACTCGCGTGAAAGGGCTTTGGGACGAGCTCGCCTCTTATAATGATGCCTGCTCTTGTTCTTGTGGCACCAAACATGATCGTCAACAACTCATGCAGTTTCTTATGGGTCTCAATGAACCGTTTGCCACCGTTCGAGATCAAATTCTTTTGATGAATCCTTTGCCCACAGTCCGCCATGCCTGTTCCTCTGTCTCTCAGGTTGAAAAACAACGTGCCCTTGGTTTTTCACGTCCTGCCGAGCCCCCTACTGCCATGGTGGTGCGTAGCTCTCCACAGTCTTAGTCAGATCGGCCTCTTCTACATTGCACCTATTGTGGTTATGACTTCCACACTCGAGACACTTACCATAAACTTCATGGGTATCCTGTTGGCCATCCTCTCCATGGTCAGCCGTGGAGACCTCTTCACCGACCCTCTACTTCTGCTGGTTCTGCCCACAGCAGTGTTGCTGCTTCTTCTACCCGCAGCAATAATGTTGCCTCTCAATCCATCATAAGCCCAACAGGCCTTTCACGCCCTGGCCCATCTGCTCATCACTTGCAACAGCCCATTTTGGATGAACTGACCCCACGACCTGGCTCAGTAGCCCATCACATGCAACAACCCACTTTGCATGACCTGCAGGTTGCCATGCCTCATTTCTCTGTCGAGCAGCATTTTCGTCTCCTTGCTGCCTTCAATGACAACACGGCACCTATTCCTCAGGCCCATGCTGTGTCCAGTGATGACTTTGCCAAAGGTTTGTTACTCGTGGCTTCTCGTCATGGTTAATAAATCATTGACAGTGGCGCCACGAATCATATCACTTCTTCCGCTTCATGTTTGGTTAATACTTTTGCTTCACACATGCCACCTGTTTCTTTGCCTAGTGGTGCCACAACTTCAATTACTTTAACTGGCACTCGTCATTTAAATTTCTCGATTGATTTGGAAGATGTTTTATGTGTCCCTAATTTTAAAGTTGACCTTTTATTGGTTGATAAGCTTACAGATGGATTATAGTGTTCCGTAACATTTTTTCCTTCTTGGTGTGTTTTGCAAGACTTGGTTTCGAAGGCGATGATTGGTGTGGGTAAGCGACGTGGCGACCTTTATTACCTAATGGCCTTTGCCTCCTATCTCCCCATCCGTCAACCTCTATGCAACATCATCACCATACCATCCTCCTTATGGCATTGACGTGTTGGTCACCCTTTTCCTGGCTGCTTGCAAGTTTTAGGCTCTAATTTTCTTAATTATTCCTTTGATTATAGTCATGTTTGCGATGTTTGTCCTTTGGCAAAACAAACTCGTCAACCTTTTGATTTAAGTTCAATTTCAACAACTTTTCCTTTTGCTTTAATTCATTGTGATATTTGGGGTTCGAATAGTCAATCTTCCCTTATTGGCGCTCATTATTTTTTTACTATTGTGGATGATTTTTCCCTCTTTACGTGGGTCTTTCTCATGAAGCATAAATCTGATACTCAACAAATATTCAAATCCTTTCTTGCTTATGTTAAAACCCAATTTCCCACTAAGGTTCAAAGCATTCATACTGATAATGGAGGAGATTTTTTTTTCTTCGCAATTTTTTTTTTCTTTCTGATAATGGGGTTCTTTTTCAAACTTCTTATGTTTACAGTCCGCAACAAAATGGCGTTGTTGAATGCAAACATAGGCACCTTCTTGAAACCGCTCGCGCCCTTCGATTTCAATCACACCTTCCACTAAAATTTTGGGGTGAATGTGTCCTTACCGCTGCTTATACCATCAATCGTCTCCCTGCCCGACTTCTGCATAATAAATCTCCTTACAAGGTGCTCCATACTAAAACCCCATCCTATGACCACTTCCGCGTCTTCGGTTGTCTAGCTTATGCCACCTATATCAATCCTACCACTAAATTTTCCCCTAGGGCACATCGATACATATTCATTGGTTACCCTCATGGCCAAAAAACATACAAATTATATGACTTAGAAACCCATCGCACCTTCACCAGTAGAGATGTTATTTTCCATGAAGATTTCTTCCCTTTTGCTACCACGCACACATCTACCCAAACCCCTATACCTCATCTGCCATTTCCACCTTCCCTGGACTTTTCCTATCAACCCCCTCCAGGACCCACGTCAGCTTCGCATCCTGCCACATTACCCAACCCCCTACCTCCTATCATTGACACCACATCACCCATTCTCACCTCAAATTCTACGTCATCCACTCCTTACATTTCACTCCTGATCCCACATGTTCCTTCCTTCACCAATTCTCATACCCTACCCACAGCTCCTCCTATTACATTTCCACCCACGAAACATTCACCTCCTTTACCAGCCACCCGCACTTCTTCCCGCACCCACAACCCCCCGTGTTATTAAAAGACTACGTTGGCTCCTAGGTGATTCTGCTTCCACACCCATCGTTGACTTCGCATCCCGGTTCTGTCAAAGGTATGTGATATACACTTGGTAATTTTATTTCTTACCACTGTTTCTCTCCTAATCATCTTTCATATATTTACTCTGTCAGTCGGAGTTTGGAGTCATCTTCTTTTGCAGAGGCTGCTAGTGATCCTAATTAGCGTCATGCTATGAACGAGGAACTTGAGGCTTTACACGCCAACGGTACTTAGACATTAACTCCCTTGCCTCCTGGCAAAGTCCCTATTGATTGTAAATGGGTGTACAAACTAAAGCATAATTCTGATAGTTCTATTGAGCGTTACAAAGCTCGTTTGGTTGCTAAGGGTTTCACTCAAGCCGCATGTATTGATTATCATGACATTTTTTCTCCTACTGCTAAGATGATTACAGTGCGTTGTCTTCTTACCCTTGCTGCTAGTCAGTCTTGGTCTCTCCATCAGCTCGATGTTAATAATGCTTTCTTGCATGGTGATTTAAATGAGGAAATTTATATGTCTCCTCCTCCTGGTCTTCAGCGATAGGGGGAGAATCTTGTGTGTCGCCTTCATAAGTCTCTTTACGGTCTCAAGCAATGTTCTAAAAAAGGGCCTAGGCGGCCTCCTAGGCGTTAGGCGGTGGTGAGCCAAGGCATTTTCTTGCAAATCGGTGGGAAAAATCGGATGGGCTCTAGGCAGTGCTAAGCGGGGCTAGGCGGTTTTTTTTTTTTTTTAATGAAATTAAAAAAAAAAAATCCTATCTAAGTCTAAGTGGTTTAAAATTGTGAACTTGTTGCACATGTGTCATCCTACAATACTCCTCACTATGGTTATATGACATATATGCTTAATGTGTTTTTAAATTTTGGACTTGTTGGATACTCTTTTTGCATATTATCATTCTTTTATTATCTTATCCATGGATTTCATACAGTATAATTTTTTGTAAGTGTCAATATGCACTTATTTACAAGATATACAATAAATTTACCTAAATTTGCCTAAGCCGCCTAGGCGCCCGCCTAGATCCCCCCTAACCGCCTAGGCGCTAGGCGCCAGCCCGCCACCCAACTAGCGCTTAACGTTTTTTAGAACCTTGGTCTCAAGCAAGCTTCTCGCCAATGGTTTGCCAAATTCACTAGTGCCATTCTTTTTGCTGGTTTTCAACAATCCAAAGCTGACTACTCACTGTTCACCAAAAAGTCCAGTACCTCTTTCACATCCTTGCTCATTTATATGGATGATATTGTGATTATAGGCAATGACGACAGTGCCATTGATTCTCTGAAGTCTTTCCTTCGTGGTCACTTTCGGATAAAAGACCTTGGTGATTTAAAATATTTTTTTGGGTATTGAGGTTTCTTGATCTCAACATGGGATTTATATTTCACAACGAAAGTATGGATTAGAGATTCTCAAGGATTATGGTTTTCTAGGAACACAACCCATTGCTTTCCTTATGGATGATACAAAATTATTTGATAAAGGAGAACTTCTCAAGGATCCTGAAAAGTATCAACGTTTAATAGGACGTTTAATCTACCTCACCATCACTCGGCCGGATATCACATATTCTATGCATGTTTTGAGTCAGTTTACGCACGAGCCACGTGTACCTCATATAGATGATGCGCTTCGTGTTGTTCATTATTTGAAGTTTACTCCAGGTCAAGGTTTATTATTCCGTTCTGACACCCAGAACAAGTTAGTTGCATTTTGTGACTCTGATTGGGCAGGTTGTCCTATCACTCACCATTCGACTACTTGGTATTGTGTATTCTTAGGAAATTCTTTGATTTCTTGGTAGATGAAGCGGCAGAAAACTGTTCCACTTTCTTCAGATGAGGCATAATATAGGGCTATGGCATGTGCTTGTTATGAGTTAATTTGGCTTCGGTTTTTGTTAAAGGATTTTAAAATTTCTTTGGATGGTCCTTCTGTATTATTTTGTGATGATCAAGCAGCCTTACATATAGCCGCTAATCCTGTTTTTCATGAGTGGACTCGTCACATTGAGATGGATTGTCACTTTATACAAGATAAGATTACATATGGCACTATACCAACCAAGTATGTTGGTACGGCACACCAGTTGGTAGATTTGTTCACCAAGCCTCTCCGGAAGGACAAGTTTTTGACTATGTTACCAAGTTGGGAGTTCTTGACATCCACTCTCCAACTTGAGGGGGAGTGTTAGACAATAGAATCCTAGTTGGAGTCTAGATATGATTCTAATCCTAATTGTAGGCGTATTCCTAACTTGTAGGGATAATACCTTGTTGTGCAAGGAATGTAATTGTATATATTTTCTTATTCACGTATCAATGAAATATACTTTCAGCCCCATATTCTTTTTCTATATGTCAGAGGTATATAGTATATATAGCTTCATCTTATTTACAGGTTTCTTGTAGGCATGGTCGATCTACGAAGATCAAGAATTGTTCTTAGTTTGTCTAATACCCTAACCTTTATCTTGCTTTCTGTCTTTGTATTTCTTTAAAACAAGGCATGCAGAGAATCTTAGCTATAGCTAATGATGCCTTTCTAACATTTTGTAGTTGAATAAAAATGTATTCAGCTTCAAGGGATCTGACGATTGGATTCATCATTATTTCCAATGTATTTGCAGTCCTAAGCTTCTATGCTTCCAATTGTGTATTAAATAAAGACTCTATTTCTATAATTCTTCCTTAATAATACTTTTTTGTATATATACAAGATTTCGGTTGCAAAGAGAAATGGTTTTAACCACTAGCTCTACAAGCCTGTTTTGTTGCAGTAAATTCTGGAATGGAGTCAACAACACCAATTGATGCATATCATAGCGAAGCCAAAGACAGCTATTTCTATTTATAAACTACCCCCTTCTTAATAAACTAGTTCTCATATAGTTATATGAACAAGATAACAATATAGGTTTTTATTCCACAACAAATAAGCAAGGAAAATTCTAGAAAGAATAAATTTGATAGACAATATGATGTGCCAGTTTATGGTTAGATTTTTTTTTTTTATATTTAAAAAAATAAAATAATCATTATTAGCTGTCGCATCATGTGATCTATAACATATAATTACAATAATTGATCTCTTCAGCATCATCAAATGAGCAAATACCACTACAGGAAAAGCAAGCAATAGTTACAAAGACTAGTAGTTATTTGATGATTGTTGTTGGCGTACCAATGATGTTATCAATTAGAAAAATGGGAAGAAAAAAAAAGCTAAAAAGTACGCAATGGCCACACCACTATGGTTACTAATATATTAAAATATATTCTTTTTTATTTTTTGCCGTCTTTTTCTCATTGGTAACACATTGTTATACCCTAGGAAACATCAACCTAGTACAAGGGCGTAGCCACGTTAGGGGCCGAAGGCGACCATGGCTCGCGGCCCATTTTGTTCTTCAATGTAATGCAATAATATGTACATATCAAGAAAAATTGCAATGATATGTTTTGAAATTGCAATAATATGTTTTACATGTAATGAATTTCAGCTTTTCGACAAAAAAAGAAAGAAAATTGCAATGGTTTTGGCAACAAGTAATATCTTCATAGTGAACTATTCATTTGTTGTATGCATTTGAATGGCTTAAATATCTCTAAATGAAATGATTTTTTGTAAATAAGATCTTTAAATGATGATAAAGAGAATGAATAATTCTGATTATAATGTTCGGACAGTAAAAATTTGTTTATCGTAACTAAGAGGACAAATAAGTCCCCCAAAGACGAGCATTATCAAATAGATATTTCTTTTCATATTTAAGCTTCACTATTTTCGCCATCCCCCCTCTTCCCTCCCCTCTCCCCCTCCCTAAAACATCGAATTTAATGTTAATATTCTATTATCTTCCTCCAATCCTCCATCTTTGAAAGTACGTACGTCTACCACTTTATCTCTTTTTATTCATTCATTTCCTACTCTTCCTTCGTTAATTGGTTTAGTAATTGGAGACAAATTTCATATTCAATCTTGAGTGGTTATAACGAGACAGAAATGCTTCTGTAAGTCTTTTTGTTCCTGTCTCCTAGAATGGTGGATTGTGGTGGCGAAGCTACCAACTAGTCATTTTAAAATATATATATATCTGTAGGGAATTGTTATTGGCACACTAAAATTCTCATTCTACACTCCAAACTTTCTATATTTAGAAAGAAAAATACACTTGTGAGAAGTATAGAATGAGATTTTTGGAGTGTCAATAACACTTCCCCATCTATAAGTGCCGCTCTTTATTTCACAAGCTATATTTTCATAAATCTTTTAATTTTAATATTGTGTGTGGTTTTTGTATTTGGTATTACTTTATTCGGTTAATTGGTATATATGGTGTTGTGATTATAATTGATTACAGTTTTTCAACGGTACTTGCTAGTTTGCTAGTATTGCTACAAAGGCATTCATGGAACTTGATCTGATGGAAGTTCCCTCAAATCAAAGGCATTCAGGGAGCTAGCTGACTTTGTATATCTAGATACTGCATAACCTCCCAGCGCCATGACCAGAATAACCACCACCGCTGTCTTCTTGCTCAGTCTTGGCCTCAAAACTCTGCTTCTTAAACAAACTAAGTAGTCATTAACTGACGACCATGCAGCATTGTCTGCCCCGTGTGATCCAGCTGATGCGTTAGAATGCTGAGCTTTCTTTGGAATAGTTATGGAAAGAATTCCACCAGAAAACTTAGCGCGGATTCCGTTCGTAGTACAATTTTTAGAAATTTTAATCTCTTTACAGAAGCGGCTGGGTAAAGCAGATGTAGTTTCTTCAACCCTAGGTTGCTTTCCGCTAATGTTTAGGATGCCCAAATTGTTGATTTGAACTCTAATATCTTGTCTTTTGAAACCTGCATGCGTGCATCAACGAGAAAAACAAAAATTACGAAAGAGAAGATGAAAGGAAACTTGGTCTCTTGCCAAACAATTGTCATGTTCACATTGTCGCATTGCATGTACAAGCTCATATTTAGACTGTCAATCTTGACTACAATTTAACAAAAATTCTAGCGGAGTCAATGTATAGCATGTATTATTACTGAGTTTAACACACAACTAGATGTGCGCTGAAAATTTCATGAAATTTAACTGGCGAATCTGAGTCAATTAAAAAGCAATGTATACTATACATTGATGCATAACAGAAGGACTCGATATTTAGTCAAAATCAATTTGATCTAGTAATACCTGGTAGATGTACTTCAAGAATGTTAAATCCTTCCTCCTTATTCCATTGGCAAAACGGTTCAAAATCCTCATAAAACTGCTCATCCTGTGCTGCAGTTTTGGTTTCCATTGGTGATGAATAATTCTTTTCTCTCTTTAAGGGTTTCAATAGGGAATGCAAAAGGAATACATAAAGGTCTCTCTTTCTTTCATCTTATAGATACATGCTGAAAGGGTTGGGGACAAGGTAGGTATAGCCTAAAAGGTTTCTTCTGGGTTTCCTTTCAAAAGAGAATGATTCGATTTCTTTATTTTTTTTTTACTTTTCTTAAGTTTTCTTGTTCCTGCATTGATATAATTTCTTCATCCTTAAGATATCAGGCATATGCTACTACTTCCAGAGCACACCATCAGCTAAAGGCTTTATACTGAACTGTGGAAAAAAATTATTTTGCCGACAAGGAAGCAAAGCGTATAATTGCTATGAACAATCTTCAATTAGAACCGTTCAATTTCTCAATAACTATTTAATATCATCTCTTTAAAAATTAATCAAATTACGGATCATTTGGCCATTATCAACAAATTGACGGTTCCTCATGAGGATTTTAACTATATCAAACTGTTTTATTAAGTTAATTTTTTGAGAGATGATCTTTAAATTATATGACGTAAGAAATGAACTATTTTGGTTGTGATGTGTATGATGAAAATTTGATACGCAATTCGGATGAGGAAAGGCCCTCCGAGTGTTATGATCCTCTCTCCTCCGAGAGGGTTGCTACTGTGCACCTTTGTGAAACAGAGTAAGGTAGCTAATAAGAATTGATCAGACGTTCTTCAAGAAATTACACTCATTAAACTTATACTCACAATTATCGTAGCGAAATAGTTGGATTATACATGGATTGTACAAATATAATCTTTGTATCTTTTTCATATGTAAAAAAAAAATAACAAAACAAAGAACATGAAACAGAAGAGTACCATGGGGAGGAATCTGGTAACTGTCGATTCGATCCTCTTTAGGGAACTTGCAATAAGGTATAAATCCTCGTAAGAACATGTAACGTTCTTTACAGGTTTCTTGTAGGCTTGGTCGATCTACAAAGATCGAGAATTGTTCCTTGGTTTGTCTAATATCCTAACCTTTATATATCTTGCTTTCTGTCTTTGCATTCCTTTAAAACAAGGCATGCAGAGAATCTTAGCTAGCTGATGCGCCTTTCTAACATTTTGTAGTTAAATAGAAGTGTATTCAGCTTCAAAGGATCTAACGATAGGATTCGTCATTATTTCCCATGTATTTGCAGACCTAAGCTTCTATGCTTGCAATTGTGTGTTAAATACAGACTCGATTTCTAAACTTCTTCCTTAATAATACTTTTTTTGTATATACAAGACTTTGGCTGCAAAGATAAATGCTCTTGACCGTTATCTACAAGCCTCTTTGCTCTCCTTAATTAGTAATACATAGGTGAAAAGATAGTCGCAGTTTTGTTACAGTAAATACTCAGTGTGAGTACAAATGGAGTTAACAACACCAAGTGATGCATAGCATAACGGAGCCAAAAACATAGCCATTTCTATTCTAAACTTTCCCCCTTCGTTATAAGTTAACCCTCATATAGTTATTTGAACAGGATAAATGTATAGGTTTTTACTCCATAACAAAAGAGCAAGTATAGGTTATAAATTAATTCTCATATAGCCATATTTTCCTGAATCTTTTAAATCATATACATTAATGTGTGGTTTATGTATTTGGTATTACTTTATGATTATAATTGATTACAGTTTTCAACGGTACTTGCTAGTATTGCCACAAAGGCATTCAAGGAACTTGATCAAAGGCATCAGGGAGCAAGTTGACATTGGAAATCTAGATACTGCACAAACTCCCAGAGCCACGACCAAAACAATCACCACCGCCGTCACAGCCGTCTTCTTGCTCAGTCTTGGCCTCGAAACTTTGCTTCTTAAACAAACTAGGTAGTCACTAACCGACGACCATGCAGAAAGCTGAGCTTCCTTTGGAATA
The DNA here is from genome assembly GCF_963583255.1 of Pyrus communis. Classification (NCBI taxonomy): domain Eukaryota; kingdom Viridiplantae; phylum Streptophyta; class Magnoliopsida; order Rosales; family Rosaceae; genus Pyrus; species Pyrus communis. The sequence continues at coordinate 26,711,623 of NC_084811.1, forward strand.
GTTATGGAAAGAATTTCACCGGAAAACTTAGCCCCGATTCCGTCCGTATTAAAATTTTTAGAAATTTTGATCTCTTTCCTGAAGCGTCTGGGTAAAGCAGCAGATTTAGTTTCTTCAACCCTAGGTTGCTCTCCGCTGATGGTTAGAGTGCCCAACTTCGTGCAGTTTTGAATTCTAATATCTTGTCTTCTGAAACCTGTATACATGCATCAACAAGTGAATCAAAAAGTACGTAAGAGAAGATGAAACGAAACTCGGTCTCTTGCCAGTTGCCAAACTTATGTTGTCAGACAATTGTCATGATTACATATCGCATGTACAAGCTCATAGTTAGACTGTGAATCTAGATCACACATTTAACAAAAATTCTAGTATTGCATGCATTACTGAATTTAACACACAGCTAGATATGCGCTAAGAATTTCATGAAATTTAACCAGTGAATAGAAGTCACTTGAAAGGCAGTGTTTACTATACATTGATGCATAACAAAAGGACTCGATATTTAGCCAAAATTCGATTTGACCTGGTAATACCTGGTAGACGAACTTCAAGAATTTTAGTTCCTTCCTGCTTCCATTGGCAACGCGGTTTAAAATCATCATAACGCTGTTCATGCTGTGCTGCAGGTTTGGTTTCCATTGGAGAGAAATATATATATATTTTCTCTCTTTTAGGGTTTCAGTTGAAGGGAATGCAAAAGGAATATATGAAGGCCTCTCTTTCTCTCATCTTATATATACATGCTGAAAGGGTTGGGAACAAGGTAGCTATAGCCTGAAAGGTTTCTTCTGGGTTTCCCTTCATAAGAGAATGATTCGATTTCTTTATTTTTTGTTTACTTTTCGTAAGTATTCTTGTTCCTGCATTGAATTTGAGGCAATAATTTCTTCAACCTTAAGATGTCAAGCATATGCTAATGCTTCCAAAGCACATCATCAGCTATAGGCTTTATAGTGAACTGTGAAAAAAGGTTCTTTTGACGACAAGGAAGCAAAGCGTATAATTGCTATCAACAATCAGAACCGTTTAATCACGATTATCGTAGCAAAATAGCTAGATGGGTTATACATGCATTGTACAACCAATTTCATTGTATTTTCACCAACAAAGTTTACATCCAAACAAATTGATGAAAAAAATACTCCTTTACCAACGTCCACCCCCAAGTGATAGCATCGGCATCCATTCCCTTGGTAACTAATAACTAGTGAGTTAATACTTTACAATCCAAAAAACATCTGCCAGCAACGAAGCATCACTAAAATGAGAACCTGCCAACCTCTTCGTCTTCATCTTCATCTATACCTTCCTCATCTTCAGAAAAAACCTCATCTTCCTCTTCAACTTCATCTTCTTCATCCTCATCCATCATGGCTTTACCCCTCTCATCTTTGTCCTTCAAACCGGTGCTCAAGACCACAGTTTCTCCCCTGGATTTCTCCATATCCTTCCTTAACTTCTCCATGTTCTCCTTTCTGTGGTCCTCCTCTAATCGTTGCTTCTCTGCCCGTCTCTTGTCCAGATCAGCCCTACAGAAGCAATAAGAAGCAGGAAATTGTTAAAACTAGATCAAATATATACATAATCATGGCCTACATCATAGACATATTCCCACTGGCATTATAGCATAAAGTGAAGGTAGGTTCTTGAAGTTCATGCATTACTTATAAGTTTCCATGTATTCGTCAGTACTTGCTTCAATGGCGTTAAAGAAATCCTTCATTCCAGCACCAGTAACCGCAGACACTCCAACAGACCGCAAGTTCTTATAGAATTCATCCAACACAAGGGAGAGGCTCTGAGCCAAATTTGAAGAGTATGAACTATCTGCACTCACTGCTGCTTGAAATGTCTCAAAATCCTCCATCCACTGCGTGAACACAGCAGTTTTCAGGACAAAGAAAGTAAAAAAAAAAAAAAAAATCAAAGAACACGTTTTACATGTTTGAGATTACAGCAAAAATAGTAGAACAGCTGAAACTTAAGTGCATCACAGTAATTTAGATGAACAGAGTCAAAATAGGAAGAGAAAAAATGCAGTATTCCAAAAACAAAATACATTGAACTACTATTCTTCTATATAAATTTTGAAATTATTTCCATCAGGCTACTTAAATCTGGACATATAAAAATGGTATTCCAACACTTGAATCACAATAAGGTTGAACAGAGCTAGTCTACTCGAAAAATGGCATAATCTAATCGCTGAGATTGTTTTATGCTCTGCTACCTGTCACTACTAGAGTTTCATATGACATACTGCCCCCTAAAAGAATTGTTGCACAATCTCTACATTCGTTTGGTATTTTAAACTTAAATAACTATAAACCACCTGAGTTTGAGACAGATTCTACCGCTAGGCCAGAGCAATATATTCCTGGAACCATCTACTGCTTATATCATGGCCAACTGACTTAACTTATGGTTTACCCTAAAAGCTAGCAGACACACCATATTCAAGCACTTCAGCGATGCGAGTATGTCATTAAAGTGTTTATGTATATGTGTATCAGTCTATGTCTGCATGCACTCTCCTGCCTGCACTTACATCTAAAACTGTAAACATACCTCCAAAGCAAACTGATGTTGAGCAACGTCAATCTTGTTGAATGCCAACACAAGAGGCAGCCTTGTCTTGTAAAGGATACTGCAAGCGTACAACATATTGCTCATAAAAGTAACTGGACTAGCTGAACGAGGCGTATCTACCACATACGCGATTACAGTGGGAAATGTTGAAGCAAATGCTTCTGTGATGATAGCACCAGAAGCCGACCAAGTGAATATCTCAATCTGACCGGGAGTGTCCACAAGAACATAATCAAGCTGATCCGCTCGCTTCTCAATGACAGAGACAACCTGAAAATTTAGACGATGATGACAATTTCATTTTTTATTAAATGAGAGAAAAAGAATGAAGCAAATAAGAAAACATGAGTTACAAGAACCACATTAAGAGCTTAGTCATATGGATCCAACCAAAATCGCCATGCATTTGGAAACAATTTGAAAAATTAGAACCAGTACTCAAGCCAACGATGCAATACAACATACAAAGTTATTGAATGAAATCACCATAAAATCTGATGTACTATGCATGTGATACAAAACTCCTCTGAATGCTTATGAAGACGGGTTATGATAGTAACAGAATGGCACCGTGTCTCATTCACAGGGCTCTCCAAACGCTCTAGTCAACAAAATGATTTAAGGTGAAAATTCAAAAGCAATTTTTTACCTCATCAAACTTGGTAGCAAACAAGTTGAGTGAAGTCAAAATCCCACCATTTGGTCCAAGATTGAACTGTTTCATCACCTCCTTGTACCGAACAGTATCCCTTATGTCAATGTTGGCACCAAACGGGAGAGTCATCACAGCCGGGTCGAGATTCATCACATAGCCACGAATGTTCGATTCATGTGTGTGTGAAACCAACCGATGCATAAAGGTTGTCTTGCCACTCCCTAAGTAAAAACCCATAACGCATTTCAATCGCTTAACTTCGAGTAGTCACATAGTAAGTTAATAACACAATTCTTCACCAAACTAGGAACCGAAATGCATCAAGTAAAACAACCAAATTCGATGAAGTTACCTGCCATGCCCACAACGATTACAATAACCGGTTTTCTCTTGAAGTTGGACACTGCTGCCTGCCCTGATCCAGAAGACGATTCCTCAACTTGGAGTTTCTTCATTGAATTAGTAAGCTCCTCATTTTCTTTCCCATCATTCTTCTGAGCAAAATCAAACACAAAAAGCTTCATCCAGGTTCAATCAAAAACCAATATAGTTAAGAACTCGACAAACAAATCCTAGTGTGCTAATGAGAGAGAAGGTGAGAGAGAGAGAGTACTTTGATGGCAGACGAGTTTTCAGAGTCCATGGGAACTGGCGGGTCGCCTGCTTCCTGGGATTTGATATTGATTTTCTGGGAATCGGAATCAATGTCCATTTGAGTGAAGGAGAGTTGCTGGGTTTGGCTGCTCGTCGGAAGTAGGGCTGCGACACTGTGAGCTGCGGCGGGAGTGTGGGGTTTATGGGAGGTTCAGGGATTTATCGGCCGAAACGGAATAAAAGGGCCGAAATTTGGGAACTATTTGACCTTGACCTGTATTTCACGCAAATTCTGAAACCCTGTCTTTTATTGTGTATACGACGTCGTAGCGGGCTCCAAATTATTTGACAGAAAATTGCACAAACACCCGCTGAAGTATTAAGGGTGTGCAAATATACCACCCAATAAATTTTGATAATTTACCACCCGAACTAGTGTTTTAGCACTCGTGCTCTTCATTATTTTTTGAAAAAATTCAAGTGCAAAAACGTATCACCTGAAGAGCATGTGAGTCGTTTTTCAAAAACATTTTTACTACTCAAGTATATATAGGTGACAAGTGAGAAACCAATTGATTGAAGCTCGTAAGACCTATCTTATACCTCTTCAAAGACAAGTTGTAGATTTGTAGTCAAGAAAATTATAACTCAAGTCGTCTAACTAACGAGTGGTGTTTGTGCTTTATTCTTTCTTTTTTTCTTAAAAAATAGAACCAGCTGGTGTCTTGCCTTGATAATCTACTATTTTGGAGGCTCAGAAGACTCACAAATGCATTGTAGTCTTCTCCAATCAAGATTGTGTGATTTACCAGTCTCAGAAGTCAAATTCAAGATGTGCCGTTTGAAATACGGGTCTGAAATGCATCTCTGACACTGAGCAACTATGTGGTAGTTAACAATTGATATTTAAAGCATGTATGTATGACACATGTACAGTGGTTGAAGAAAAAAGAGGGCGCAAGGACCATTACTTTTTCAGTGCAAATTCTTCTCCCCAACCGGAGGCACCATCCACCGGTCACGTTTATTGAGTCTAGAGTCGTATACAGCAGGCGGACAAAAGTCTTTCTCGTCTTATGTGAACTTGGGTGGACAACGTAAATAGCAGCTATGTATTTTTCTTAATAGGGAAGGGGGAGGACCTCCAATTGTTGTGGTCCTCTCTCCTTTGGGATCGAGATTTGGAACAATGCGTCTTGTGGATTAGAATCAAGGGACTAATCTCACCTAATTTTTAGTTCAATTAAAAAAGTCTTCAATCCTTAGTGATAACTACAATTTTAAATTAATTAAGAGGTAATAGTAGGAATTGATTCAATGTTTGTGCTATAACTAGCTAGATTAAGTTTAAAATGTACTTTAACTAACAATAAATCCAATAAACAAAACCCAAGTTGTTGAAATATAAAATGATGATGCTTCAACACATAAATTATACAGAATCATTTGATTTCGAGACCGTCAAAGCAACAAGAAATTCTCTATAGTCGCCGGACGGGATGTTGTCACAGATTGCATCTCTCAGTTCCATCCCATGCTTCTTCTTAAACTCCCTTTTAATTTCATCCAAGTCTACTTCTGCCCTGCTCACCATCACACGTCGCACTGCACCTTCGTCGCTGATACACCCCTTCATGCTTGCATACAACATCTGCTAATTAGCTCAACTAGTTAATTAATTTGTTTAATCTTCTCCAATTCTTAATCTCAAGGAATTAAACTTAGCAAAAAATAAATACAACAGTAATTTACCGTAGCGAAATAGTCAGGTGGATTGTAGATGCATTGTACTACCATTTTCATTGCATTTTCAAGTTCTCCGTAGTTTCTGGTTTTCAGGGACTGCAGCACACAAAATAATAAGCTGTTGTTTAAAACTCCAGAAAACTGAGCAGAATGTGAAACTGTGATTGGAAATTAACTGTTAATTAGTTAATTAATTACCTCTGTATACTCATGTCCGTAGATGTGTTTATAGCACGAAAATGTAAGCTTAAGCTGCGGAATACTCCGTTTACTTAGTATTTCTAAGACAACGGCTTCTTCTATGGGACCGGAACCCCCCTCCCCAGTTTTGTAAAGCCTCCTTGCGTCCACCTTCGCGATATGTTGGCTAACGTCCGCATGGTGTGCCTTATGTGATGCAACCAATGCTACCAGTATCTGTTGTGTAATAATATGCAAACATTGTGTTGTTTCATTTTTTAGGCTTCATTAATTACTATATAACGAGGTTTAATTAATGATAATTACCTTTTGGTAAGGATTGGGAGGCTCGATGTTGATGATATCTTAGTCTAACTGCCTCCAAAATCTTCTGTAGTATGCTTGCTTGATCAGAAGGATATGACTCGATTTTCGACCCACAAAAATCTCTACAAGCGCGTTGTAGTTTGTATTGCCTTTCTGATCATCAAGGGCCTCGCGGACCACGACAGCATCACGCTCGTGCTGCTCAGTCATCCACATAGACAAGGCAGCACATAATTTTGGTGAAATCCCAGCAGCAGCTGCTTCTTTGAGTCTGTTTACCAAGTCATCTCCATAGATTGACTTGTAAGTTTCTCTAATCTGTTGCCTCTCATGCCGCGTTCGATTTGCCAAAGCTCGAGCCAATCGGTTTAGCTGTGCCCAAGAAACATGAATCTCTCTGCATTCAGTTTCAAAACTGAGGGTCGACATGGCCAGCATTATTTTTGATTGGTTATTGAAGTGCAGAGACTACATATTAATGCACGGATGACTTGCAGCCCAAGGAAGGGATTTTTCTTTTCACTTTTTGGGCATGCCAATTTTGTTAAGTGGTAGTGCTGGATAGCAGTGTATTTATTCATATAAGTGGAAGTCCAATGGAAAACGAAGCATGTGAAATTTGTTTTGTAGCAAAAGGTTGGTGGATTCCTATTAGACAATGACTATGAACCGACCTACTTTTTGGCAACTTTTCTGAAGTCCGTTCCAGCCTCATCCGTCTCTCTTTTCGTTTAGCATTGTAGAAGTACCATTTTAAGTATTGTCGACCTTAAATTACAAAAATTTACGTGATGCGTAAGTTGAGTAATTTAATGAATTAACTACATTTTTATGTGGTTGATTGTTGATGCAGGTGTGTCACTACCAAGCTTCGTGGGGCAAATACTTATGAGTGTAGTAGTATACGATGGAATGTGTTTCTTATTTCTTAATTAGGCGAACTCAACCGAATAAGGAACGCTCTTGGCTGGGTTCTAAAACCTAAATACAAGGTTATGCTTTTGCTACTAAATTCAATCTTCAACACCAGGTTCGACATCTTTAACTATATTTGTAAAAATATAAGTGCATTGATTATGTATCAAACTGTAGGGGCAAAGATACTCAAAAGAGACGAGTGTCTTTATAACAAAGATGGTTCAACCGTCGTTTGGTGAAAGGATCAAAAATACTTTGCCGGCAGAGACTTGAGATAATAACCAGTTGAAAGAGGAGAGCTTGTTGTTTAACCAAATTGTCAAGACTCCTAGGCCGATCTGATTCTACAATTGCAGAGCTGTTTAATCAAATTGTCACTTTCGCCGGTTGTCAACCTAGCAATGTTTAATCAAATTGAATTTGCGCTGATGTGTTAGTGGAGTGGTTAATATTTTTTTTCAAGGATGTGATAGAGTTTCATGTAGAGTATTGATTTGTGTGTTGAGTTGAAGGTCCTTTTTTTCATTGTATGCAACTTTTTATTGGTAGGGACGTGCATGCCTTTGAATGCTAAGTCTGCCGAATTGTAGAGTCAGAGAGCACCACTTTAGATTCCCTTGATCATACTGTAAACACGGAAAATTCCTGAAACAAGAAACAAGAATACGTGCACAAAATATATTTTATGTTTAATGATTTTGGGGTTACAATCTCTTTGTAATTTGATCCTCTGATTCTATCTTCGTAGGGTGTAGGTTTGTGGATGAGCTGTTGATCCAAAGGGCCGTCGGGGCTTGATCTAGGGATGAACAGTTGATGAACGGATCTTCGAGGGCTTTTGAGCTTGATCTTGAAGACTGGGTGTATGGATTTCTTCAAGGGGCCGTCGGGGCTTGATCTTGAGGGTTGATGGATGAGCGGATCTTCAAGGGCTTTTGGGCCTAATCTTGAAGACTGAGTGTATGGATTTCTTCAAGAGGCCGTCGGGGCTTGATCTTGAGGGTTGATGGATGAGCGGATCTTCAAGGGCTTTTGGGCCTAATCTTGAAGACTGATTGGATGTGTGGATTTGTTGAGGTTGTTGATCCAAAGGGCCGTTGGGGCTTGATCTTAGGACGAACGGATGATGAACACTTTCTTCAAGGGGCCGTCGAGGCTTGATCTTGAGTCGGTGGAAGTTCTTCAAGGGCCGTCGGGGCTTGACCTTGAAGGAGAATTTGACGAAGAACGAAGAGTGTTTTCTTGATCCTTCGGGATTTGCTTGAGAGCTTTAGAGTTTCAAGGCTTCAAGGTTTTGGTGTGATGTAAATTCCCTTCTTTCTTTCTTCTTCTTCCTTTCCCTCCTCCCAAAATGAATGCCTTGGCTTCCTATTTATAGAATTCCAAAACTTGATTTTTGGATTTAAATAATCAGATGAAATAAATCATTTCTGCCAGGTAATGACACGTGTCCTATTTGATGACTTTTCCAATTTATTTCGATTTTTCGTTGAGTCACACGTTACATGTAAAATTTATGTAACACGTGAGCGTTGAAATTTTAATTATTGGTCAACATTCATTTCACCGAAATTTCGATGTCCACAAATGCCCCCACTTCAAGGCGCGTCGTAGACATGTGCTTGTCACGTGTAGAAGATGCGTTTTGAAGTCCCTTAATGTAGATGTCAACCCAAGGACCGTCGAGGCTTGATCTTGAATTGAGCTGGAAATTTCTTCAAGGGCCATCGAGGCTTGATCTTGAGTTCGACTGGAAGATTTTCTGGTTTCCTCCAATCGTTGATTTTCCACAAGCTTAATCTTGAACTGGGCTGGAAGATTCTTTTGGTCTCCTCCGAAGGTCTGAACTTACTCCTTTTATCTGGAGTTGAATTTGATTCAAGGGTGGTGAACACTTGATTTTGAATCGGACTTGTGATTTCTTCAAGGGCCATTGAGGCTTGATCTTGAACTGGGCTGGAGGATTCTTCTGGTCTCCTCCGCTCGTTGATTTTCCTTTGTGCTACTCTTGAACTGGGCAGCAGGATTCTTTTGGTCTCCCCCCGAAGGTCTACGAGCGGTTTCAGGATATGGCAGGCAAGTACGAGGTGGAGGTGCTGACCTGTTTCTTTGTTCAATCTTTCCAATTCGTATTGAATACGAATCGGAAATATTGAAGTTTCCTTGTCCCTTCTCTGGCAGTGTATCAACCGTTGAAGATGACTACTCGAGAGCAATACTAGGTAAGCAATCAGGAATAGATTCCAGGTAGTCGGTTCCAGATCGGAAGACTGACTCCAAGTGCCGCTGACTGCTCTCTTTCACTTTGCCATGCGAGTAATAACAAAGACAAAGGAAAAGACAGGGAAAAAGCATGATATGAGATACCTTTGCTTTCGAAGAAGCAGCGAATGAATCAGCACATATATTTGTTGTGCTTGTCTCCACATGCTTCGATGTATCATTTTCGCTTGCCTTACTTGCTCCCCTTTGCAGAAGTGGTATTTCCTTATGCAGGTTTAGCATCTTCTCTTGTAGTATTTGTCCTCCGATGCAGGAGTTGAATGCAACCTTTGCATTTAAATGGTGCTTCACTCCTTGGTGGCAACTGGTTTGAGTGGAGGTTTCGACATATTGCTTTCTTTGTCCTTGTCTTGGCAGGTGAGAACAAGGGCAAAGGAAAAGATAGGGAAAAAGCATGATATGAGATACCTATGCTTTCGCCCTTGATGATGTGAGATACCTTTGCTTTCGAAGAAGCAGCGAATGAATCAGCACATATATTTGTTGTGCTTGTCTCCACATGCTTCGATGTATCATTTTCGCTTGCCTTACTTGCTCCCCTTTGCAGAAGTGGTATTTCCTTATGCAGGTTTAGCATCTTCTCTTGTAGTATTTGTCCTCCGATGCAGGAGTTGAATGCAACCTTTGCATTTAAATGGTGCTTCACTCCTTGGTGGCAACTGGTTTGAGTGGAGGTTTCGACATATTGCTTTCTTTGTCCTTGTCTTGGCAGGTGAGAACAAGGGCAAAGGAAAAGATAGGGAAAAAGCATGATATGAGATACCTATGCTTTCGCCCTTGATGATATGAGATACCTTTGCTTTTGAAGAAGCGGTGAATGAATCAGCACATACTTCAATCTATCGTTTCCTCCTGGGTCATCTGTACTCCAGGCATCTGGTATCTTCAAAGGTTGAATAGGTTTTCTCAAGGGAAGAAGAAGAATTGAGTATTTCGAGAGGCTTTGCTGGGAGTGCGCCCTCAGAGGTGAGGAAGAGTTGGGCATTTTCTTCAGGTCTGCCTTGCCATAAGAGACGAAGGTCGACACATATAGGGATTTCTTAATAGCAAGTAGTGGTACCGTTCTTTTACCCTTGTCGACAAACGTCTCTTCGATATCTGAACGACGCCTCTTCGATTTCTGAACGACGCCTCTTCGATTTCTGAACGAGCGCCACTTTTGACAAAGTTGCACGCGTTTTCTGAAAAGCAGAGAAAGCGTCGCCGAACTTTACGCTTGTCGGCTAAAGACGTGTAGTTGCGATGATGGCCTCCACGTGTTCTCGACTTTGTCAGATATCTTTTGACAAAGTTGAACGCGTTTTCTGAAAAGCCGCGAACGCGTCGCCGAACTTCACGCAGGAAAATCCGGATTTTTGAATCGGTGGTCGTGTCGCTTGGCTTTTTACAGAGGTATCGATCACTCCAACATACACACTCTGAAAATTGCCCATTCTTGAAAATCGTCTCCGGCCTTTTGAGAATTATCTTCATCCACCCATTCTCTCTGAACACCTTTGAAAAAAAATGACTAACTCATCGAACCTTTGCTTAGATTTGAGTCTCAGCAGCGATCCGGTTGCACCCGGTCAAGGTAATGTATGGCGCCCTTCTTTTTTATCTTCTAACGGTCCTCTTACAGGTGAAGACTCCGTGATGCAGGACGCCACAACAGCTACAATAGTAGCTAGGAACCTCCTCACTCCAAAAGATAGTAGGCTGCTGTCAGGACGGTCCGATGAGTTGGCCGTTCAAGAGTCCCTCGCTCTCAGCGTTCAGTGTGCAGGCTCTGTATCCAACATGGGCCAACGCCTACTTGCTCGCTCCCGTCAGGTTGAATCGTTGATGGCAGAGGTGGAAAGTCTCAAGCAAGAGATCAAGCAGCTGAAGTATGAGAATAGAAGTTTGCACGTGCTTGCAAACAACTATTCGACGGGCATGAAGAGGAAGCTTGATGAGCTGCAAGAGTCTGAAGGTCGGATTCAAAGTGACCGTCAAAGGTTTTCGTCTTTCCTCCAGAGGCACATTTTTCCTGGGTCTTCTAGCGTTTGGCCAAGTATTGAGGCCTCGAATGCTCTATCTTCGATGCCTCCCGCTCCTGGAGTTTTGCCACGTAGTGGGGCTTCACGTGAACAACCTTTGTGAAAGCTCCATCTTTTTTTTTTTTTTTTTTTTTTTTTTTTTTTTGTACACACTTGTAATTTCTTGGAGATTAATGGACATGCTTTATTTTATTCAGTGTATTGTGTTAAATACAAATAAAACATATACATCACTAAGATTTTTTTATTTTTTATTTTTTATTTTTATTTCCCGGTGGCGCTGATCCACCAAAGTTTTTTTTTTTTTTTTTTGAAAGTGGCCAACTTGGCTATGCTTTCAGCTAGACCACAACTTGCAAATGCTTTTGACTATAAAAAATTATAAAGGAAGAAAAGGAGAAACATTTTCCTTGTTTTGGGGAGGAAAAACAGGAAAAATTTTTTTTTTTTTTTTTTTTTTTTTTTTGTTTTTTTCTTCAACATCCGTTGGGAGCTAGACCACAACTTGCAAATGCTTTTGGCTATAAAAAATTATAAAGGAAGAAAAGGAGAAACATTTTCCTTGTTTTGGGGAGGAAAAACAGGAAAATGTCTTTTTTTTTTTTTTTTTTTTTTTATTTTTTTTTTTTTATGGTGCTGTCCACTCAGATTCCATCATTTTTTTTCCTTTTATATGGTGATCTGCAAGGCTGAATTTGTGGGTGAAAACCCAGGCCGAGTCCAAGAGAAGACGGAGGAGATCTTTGGGTGTGAGTTGACAAACTTTGATTTTGTCAATCACATTCAAAGGCAGCAGCAGAGGCAAGCAGACGGATGAGATCTTTGGGTGTGAGTTGACAAACTTTGATTTTGTCAATCACATTCAAAGGCAGCAGCAGAGGCAAGCAGATGTGAGTTGACAAACTTTGTTTTTGTTAATCACATTCAAAGGCGGCAGCCATGGCGGAAGTGCAGAAGCAGCCAGAGCTTGAAGTAGTGCAAAGCGTTGAGCTTCGCGATCGGCTAGTCGTTTGACAGCGGTCACTGAAGTTCTTCGCCGATTTTGATCATGACGGCTAGAGTGACGAGCTTGAGGTTATTGGTAGCGTGAGGAGACAGAGGAAGAAGCTCCACCATCACCATTGAGCACAGGCAAGGAGCACAGCCACTGAGAACAGGTAGCAGTGAGTTCCCATTTGTCGCCCGTGTAAGTGTTGATGCGGTGAGTGTAAGGCACGATCACGTCCTTTACAAGCGATCCTTGGTCCTCCCTCAACCGCCCAAAATCGCAAACAAGCAGTACACAATTTTTTTACTTTGTCAATCACTTTGTACAGAGCATTGGGGTCCGAAGCCATGATCACATGGTCTCGGCCGTTGTTCCTACCTTGATAACAGGCATTTGTCCTCCAAACATCAGAACAACACCCATCTGAAGCATAATTCTGAAGGTGTCCCTAATGTTGTTGGCGCTGAACTCCTTGAAGCTCTCAGCGCAGTCGCCGCCCTGCAAGAGAAAAACGTTGCCCAAGGCTGCCTCGGCTAGCTTCTCCTCCAAGTGCCTGGCCTCTCCGGCGAACACAATCGGAGGAAAAGACTCGATGGTCTTGAGCACCGTCTCCAGCTCGTTTACATCTGGGTACTCCGGAAGCTGCAGGGCCTTCTTGGATTTGTTCTTCCGATGATCTGGGAAATCGACAGTGATGATGGACGACTCTGCCGGAGCTAAAAAACGGGTCGTCAACGAGCTGGACTTGCTGCTGACTAGGCTGTATCCCAGCGACGGCGCCGCCCATTAAAGGATCGAAATTAGGCGGCGGGACGTTAATCTCGGAGATCATGGTCTCGAGCCACGTCGACAGATCCGACGGGTTATAGTGAACGGTGTCAGAAGCGAACTGAGAGAGTCCATCTTCCTGAGCACAACCCATAAATTCTTCAAGCTGCTCAAGCTTCTGAGCAACATCCGCCATGTCCGAAGACCGAACCTTGTACCCCAACACTGCCAGAAGTTTGTCCATCCCACCGTCCATTCTCTGGGATTCGTCCGGCCACATCTTGGCCTTGCCGAAGTCGACCCCGGCAGAGGTGGAAGCTATGGACGGGTCTGGATGCTGCTGCGGCAGCGGATACTGATTCAGCTGATGAATCTGATGCTCCCCTTTCATTTTTCTGGATCAATTTCCAATTTTGTTGAATTGGGTTTGCAACAAATTCCGAGTCGAGAAATGGGTTGGGCTCGGAAATGAAAGAGCGCTAGGAATGGGCGAGGAATCTGAGCATTGAGGATATGAGGGCATGGCTTGGGCTTGGATTTGGGCTGCTTCTTTTTGTGGACTTCAACTTCTGTTTCTTTGAGTTGGCATGGGTCTTAAGTGTAGGCAAACCCACTTTAACATGTATATATATATATATATATATATATATATATATATATATATATATATATATATATATATATATATATTTTTTTTTTTAATTTTTTAATTTTAACAAATAACATGTAATTTTTTTGTACGAAGAATGTAATAATATTGACTTTCATTAGTCACTTTTACTACAACCTCATTTTGATGTGACTGAACTCAAATTTAAACGTTCAAGCTACCTACATACCCTTCCAACAAAGAGATCAAGTCGAAACGTAGTTCAAATGCCCTCTTTTTTTTTTTTTTTTTTTTGATGATGATTTTGCCGTACACAGTTTATGCTCTTGCGGGCCAGGAGCGTGGTGCGTTTGCAGTTTCAGCTCATGCAGACAGGGAGCTTTTGGCGTCGTTTGCAGTTTCAACTCGTGCAGACAAGGAGCTTTTGTTGTCGCCTTTTATGCTCGTGCGGACAAGGAGCTTTTGTTGTCGCCTTTTATGCTCGTGCGGACAAGGAGCTTTTGTTGTCGCCTTTTATGCTCGTGCGGACAAGGAGCTTTTGGAATTTGTCAAACGATCTTAGAGAGGCATTCCTTGCAATCTTCATAGCAAGGAGTCTTGACTGAGTGATTGAAGAAGTCTTTGGGGAAGAAATCGCGCATCGTGATGTCAACGGGCGATCTTTGTGTCATAATTTCATCATCCTCAACATTTTCATGTAGCTTTGAAGGTTGACGGTAGCTGCTTTGCCCCCTTTCTGATTGGTGAACTTGTGGAGGAGACCTATGTTTCTTGTGCATTTTCTTTGGAGTGACATAAGTCCATCCTTCATCTTCACTTGACTTGACTGACATGGTTTTGGAGTATGCCCCCAACGGTTGAGGTGAAGATTTTGAGTTCAAAGAGCCAGAAGTGACGGTGGTATAGTTTGACTTCACCACATCATTAAGATCTAGCTCGATGATCCCTTTCTGAGCCAACTTCATGATGAGATCTTTTAGCACAAAGCACTTTTCTGTCGGATGACTAATGAAGCGGTGGAATTTACAGTACCTTGGACTGTCAGTACGGTTCATATCTTCTGGCCGTTTACACTCAGGTAGGTCGATCACCTTTTTTTCCAGCAAGTCATCTAGCATGGCAGCCACGTCAGAGTCGGGGAATGGATAAGTCTTCTCCTCAAGCTCCTTCAAAGTGCGTCTACGTATCTCTTGATCACGAAAAGCTTCGGTTTGAATCGCCTTGCCTCGTGTATGGGTTTTGACTGGAGTTGTGTTGACCGTCATTGTTTCCTTGGTGGGTTTCCACGCAGCCTTATCTACCTTGGGCCCCAAAACTTTGTCATTCTTGTAGTCGGCGATCTGTTCTTTCTTCCCATGACGGGTGATGCTTAACTCCATATCATGGGCGCGGGTGGCTAACTCCTCAAATGTTCGTGGTTTGATGCCTTGAAGGATGTAGTGTAGTCCCCACTGCATGCCTTGAACGCACATCTCAATGGCGGAGGTTTCAGAAAGCCGATCTTTGCAATCCAGGCTTAATGAACGCCATCTATTTATGTAGTTGATGACAGGTTCATCTCTCCACTGTTTCGTACTGGTCAGCTCTAGCATGCTTAC
Organism: Pyrus communis; assembly: GCF_963583255.1. NCBI lineage: Eukaryota > Viridiplantae > Streptophyta > Magnoliopsida > Rosales > Rosaceae > Pyrus > Pyrus communis. The sequence goes on from NC_084811.1 coordinate 26,726,903, forward strand.
AGTACGACGAGTGCTGTAGAAACGGTTGAGGAATTCCCTTTCTAGCTGGTCCCAACTGTTGATAGACTCAGGTTCGAGGTCAGTGTACCAGTCAAAAGCGTTACTTTTCAGCGAACGCACGAACTGTTTGACAAGGTAGTCTCCCTCTGTCCCAGCATTGTTGCAAGTTTCAATGAAATGGGCGACATGTTGCTTCGGGTTGCCTTTTCCATCGAATTGCATGAATTTTGGGGGCTGATAACCCCTTGGCATCTTCAAAGCATCAATCCTCTTGGAGTAAGGCTTTGAGTACAGTACGGAGTCGTGCGAGCTTCCTTCGTACTGTGTCTTGATAGTGCTTGCAATCATCTCCTGTAGCTGCTGGATAGAGAGAGATCCCATGGATGTCATTGCTTGGTCTGGCTTCGGCTTCTCTTCAGCTTTCTCCACTGGTGGCTCCTCTTCTTCGTCACCTTCTTTCTTTAATAGGCCAATATTTGGGTCGACTTTTACGTCGGGCAGTGCATCTAGTTGGTTGACAAGTGCGGCAATCTGCAAGTCCTTCTCTTCCATAGTCTGTGTGAGCTTTGCGATTGCTTCATTCATCTGAGCTAGCTGTTCTTCAACAGAGGTGACGCCGATGGTCATGACTTGTGCAACCAATAGGCATGACTTTCCTTCAGACATCCAGGGTGCTGATGAAGAAACCCATTGGCCATTTTGGGATGTCATCTTATGCGCCTTAGCAGCATGCTTTGGTGCCCCCAGCAAGGTTAGGTTGATGATAGACTCGCGCCTTTGATGTTCCCTTTGCTCGCTTAGCGGTACCAATTTTGAAGCGGCATGTTGATGAGTGGTTGTGGTGCCAATGGATGCTCCATTCGTGGCGGAAGTGCTTATGCTTCTTCCCTTGGTGGTTGCAAGAACGGCTTGTCCCTTGCTTGATGCCATTGATTTTGGAGGTGTGCTTTGGTTGTTGTCAACTCCGTAACCATGCTCCTTCAACTTCTTTTGAGTTTTGGTGAGGTCGCGATCTTTGTCGTTGACGGTGTTTGAAACCTTCTTTCCAAGATTTGAAGAGGAAGCAAAGTCATGCCTAGCCTTTGACATGAGTTCGTAGGCATTTGGGTTGAAGCCTTCTTCGGTCCTCTTAGTTGGAAGAGAGCTTGGTTTCACCATGACACCATGTTGCGCCTCCAGACGGTTGATGAATCCGGCGGTTTGCAAGTTTTTCTCCTCTGCAATCTTTATCAGCCTTGCAATTGTTTCCTTCATCTGAACCAGCTGTTTTTCAATAGAGGTAGTGCCGATAGTCATGACTTGTTCTTTGTTTGAAGCCATGGACTGTGCTTGAATATCTTGAACGGAGACAGAGATGAGAGGTAGAGATTGTCCCACTGGGCGTGCCAAATTTGTAAACACGGAAAATTCCTGAAACAAGAAACAAGAATACGTGCACAAAATATATTTTATGTTTAATGATTTTGGGGTTACAATCTCTTTGTAATTTGATCCTCTGATTCTATCTTCGTAGGGTGTAGGTTTGTGGATGAGCTGTTGATCCAAAGGGCCGTCGGGGCTTGATCTAGGGATGAACAGTTGATGAACGGATCTTCGAGGGCTTTTGAGCTTGATCTTGAAGACTGGGTGTATGGATTTCTTCAAGGGGCCGTCGGGGCTTGATCTTGAGGGTTGATGGATGAGCGGATCTTCAAGGGCTTTTGGGCCTAATCTTGAAGACTGAGTGTATGAATTTCTTCAAGAGGCCGTCGGGGCTTGATCTTGAGGGTTGATGGATGAGCGGATCTTCAAGGGCTTTTGGGCCTAATCTTGAAGACTGATTGGATGTGTGGATTTGTTGAGGTTGTTGATCCAAAGGGCCGTTGGGGCTTGATCTTAGGACGAACGGATGATGAACACTTTCTTCAAGGGGCCGTCGAGGCTTGATCTTGAGTCGGTGGAAGTTCTTCAAGGGCCGTCGGGGCTTGACCTTGAAGGAGAATTTGACGAAGAACGAAGAGTGTTTTCTTGATCCTTCGGGATTTGCTTGAGAGCTTTAGAGTTTCAAGGCTTCAAGGTTTTGGTGTGATGTAAATTCCCTTCTTTCTTTCTTCTTCTTCCTTTCCCTCCTCCCAAAATGAATGCCTTGGCTTCCTATTTATAGAATTCCAAAACTTGATTTTTGGATTTAAATAATCAGATGAAATAAATCATTTCTGCCAGGTGATGACACGTGTCCTATTTGATGACTTTTCCAATTTATTTCGATTTTTCGTTGAGTCACACGTTACATGTAAAATTTATGTAACACGTGAGCGTTGAAATTTTAATTATTGGTCAACATTCATTTCACCGAAATTTCGATGTCCACACATACCCTTATAATTATCTCAGCATCAATTCAGAAAGAAATTGGTTGCATAAAAGACCAAATTCATTTGCTTTATGGGATAAAAGCACATGCTAATATCAACTCAGGGCTCCTTGTTGATGTGTGATATCTACACTCTTTTTTACTTCTCACACCTTTGTAATTTTTGACTGTCGAATCAAATGAGTTGAAGAAGATCAAAGAATATAAATTAACAAGAGGTGTAAATAGCACACCCCTACTCTTTTATCCTTATATCTTGCATAGAAAAAGGTCAAGATAATTCCACTAAACTGTTAATAGATATTTATCAGGATTAAAAATCACAATATTATTTGTCAACAACAATTGAAAGTTATCTTAACAGTTTCTCCATCCAACGGTCTAGAATACATAAGCTGATAGTGCTAAAACGGGTACAAACAAGTATAAATACAACTAGCACTATCGTGAGATATTAATGTGTTTCCTCCTTATGCAACGAGTTTGAATCCACTTTTCCATAATTGAAAATGAATTAGAGTAGATTATCGTCTTTTAAAAAAGTTAAACAAGAAGCTTTTTGATCTCATAATACATGAGAAGTACAATTAGGCATTTATTTATTTTATTTTGGAGGATGAGCCAATTGAATTCGATGCAATTCAACATTATACCGCTATTCTAAAAATTTGATATCGAATCGTGTTGGATTAAGTAATAGAGAGATCAAATTCCACATTACCTAATAAAATTAAACTAACCTTGACTTTACGTGTAAAGAGGGAAAAGATATAATTACCAAGAGGGCAGCCAAGGGTGAAAGAGATCATAAATTTGGGGTTTAGGAAAAGTGCTAAAGGGGTCAGACAGAGTGTTCTTGTTACTAAAATTATTTGTTTTCATATATATGAGTGAAATTTAATTGGTGATCACTTTTGAATTCCACTTTTTTAACCCAACGATATTGGGTGGTAGTGTAAGTTTTTGGTTTAAATCACACAATTAACTAGTTATAGTTAAGTATTAACTTTGTCGTTGATACTAGTAGAATATGAGATCTTTCACTTACAAGATGGATGAATACCCCTAAAAAAAAAAAAGTCACCGATTCAGTTACAAGATACTATCATTATTGCCTAAACAATTAGACAACCAACCCGTAATCTTAATGATGTAAGTGCAACAGCGAAGCTTTACCAACTGAGCTATATCCTCCGAGCCAAGTGGAGCATGCATGAATATCAAAATCGTGATTTAACATAGCATACAAAGTGGTATCGAAACTCGTGGTGTTTTGGATGGCTCCCTTACGGACCTTTTGCATATTTTTTCTTGGGGACCAACTCCATGGAATGGTCGAAACATGCATACTGGTGTCTGAAGGAAATTAAGACAAGGGTCATCACATGCATATAAAGTAAAATAACATGCGTGTTCTCGCTTTGGAGTACAAAGAGGAAACATCACGCCCTCAATCCATCAACCGGAGCAACCATCCCACGATCTTCGATAATTTTCCATTCAGTGTGTTCAAGATTAAAGTGTTTCTATATTTTAATCATATAGTAAATGAATAAATCATGTACATGGAAGTGAAATAGAAAATATTGAAAAATTGTCGGTGAAGGCAAATGTTAGAGATTTCGTCTTAAGATAATTTTACGCCCCACTATTTACCAGTGGTTGATTGGCGCTTGTTTTTCAAAATACAACGACTACATCTTTATAATAGTAGCACTTCAAATCACGAAATTCCAATAAATCACACAATTGTTGAATACCCACTTATATGGACTCAACGATACATGACTACATTGGGACTCGTCTATTTGTAAAAGTTGAGATGCTACTTTGGAAATTATGTGACAATTCATGAAGAGTAAAAAATGACAACTGTTTATTTGAATTTCATATTAAGATAGACACATTTCTTTTCACCAAAATATCACTTAAAATTTCCATTCAATTAATAAATTTAATATTAGAATAATACTAAATTTTCCAACACGTTCAAGATTAATGTGGATTGTTTTGAAACCGTTGAAGTATGTCTCACATCATAAATCTAATGAAGTTAATTTGCTCTTATATTGCAAGTGACCCTTTACCATAGTGGTGGAGAGAAATGTTGTTCTTGCACTACGGTGTGGGTTCGAACTATGTCGGTTTTTTAATCTAACATCTAATCTGACAAATCTATCGTTAACAAGTTATATTGAACAATTCTACTACTAATTCTATTGTATTGATACATTATGTGTAAAATCTCACACCTATTAAACTGAATGTGTGGTTGGATCGCGGACAATATCAATATTGATTAGTGTTGTGTGCTAACTGCATCAAGGCCTTTTGTATCGTAATCAGCTTGCTTTGATATGCTTCGTGCCAACGGAGTCACTGAAGTTAGCTGCTACAATGTAGCACAAGATTTGGCTTGTTTTGTGATTAGTTATGATTTTGCATCTCCTTTCTGTTTTTCCTTTTTTTTCCCTCTCTGTCGTCCATCCTCCTTCCGTTTCTCCTCGATCCCACCTTTTAGATTTGCAACCACTAATCTTCCTCGCGATTCTTTCGGAAGGTGCGTTTAGTTCCGGCTCCGCTGGTCATGCACACCACCTCCTTCCATCTGTGCGCCCTTGTTGACACCGTTGCTTGTGGGTTGTTTCTTCCCGCGAGCTTCCTTAATTTGGTCCTTCAATTGGTGGCTGCAACTTCTAGTGTGCTCTTTGGAGGACGATCGAGTCTTTTGTTCTTCCACTTTTTGGATACTGGTCGGCTTGATTTCAGGCAGTTGTTGGGTGTTGGTTTGCGGCGTTGGTTGCTGACTTGCTGGTTTCTACATTGTGTTCTTGGGTTTTTCTGTTTTGGGCTCTTTGGGGTTACTTTTGGGGTCTCTTTTTGTTGTGTGCTTATTTTGTGTTTGGACCTTTTTATGTAATTATGTTTTCTGTTTGTTGGTAAAGAAATTACCTTTGACCAGAAAAAAAATTTTGTAACATGGAAGCATGTTATTACTATCTTTGAGACAGTGCTTGCACATAAAGAATGTCATGCAGCATGTTCTCTTTAAAAATATTCGTGTTGGTGTTATCCTCAATGCATAAGCAGGCAGTGACAAGAAACTAGCGTCCCACTTTTTTATATACATTGATTATATTCTACTGGAAGGAAAATGAGTTAAGCCACACATTGAATTAGTTATGATTATGTTTGAACATAATGTCAATATTTATCACTTAAGTCAAATATGAAACTTCTTATTTACAAATAACAAAATTATTACTCGGTCGCATTATTGTTTATAAATATATGACTTTGTTATTTTCAATTTTATAATTTTTTATTCAAAATGGTCAATGAGATTGATATAACTTTTCACTTTAGTTCCTTCAATGAAAACCGATAGAAGTGGTTCTTGCATTTGCTCTTTGTAAATACTTTTGATCATTCCGTGAAAAGTCTGTCAATATACTTGTTAACTTATCACAAGAACGACTACGTGACCACCTTTTTTATTTTTATCAAACCAATCTCTCTACTTAACGATTATATTGATAGATTTTTTACAGAATGACCAAAATAATTTACAATAAAAAACTCAAAGATCACTTCTGTCTATTTTGAAAGATTAAAGTAAAAAATTACGCCACTTTTAGAGACTATTTTGACTGAAAAACTTTTTTCATATGAAGAGTAGAAAAGTAGCATCCGAGCTGTGTGTTAGAGTAGAGGTTGGTCAAACCAACATAAGATTAAGACAAATAGCAGAATAGTTAAGAATAAAAATGGATAAGTCCATCCAACTCATCCGGTCCCGTTCGGCGCGCGGACTCTAATTTCAGTTTTGGCCAATTGGAACGCACCACACATTGACCAAGAAAGGAATCATAACATGCTTTTGTCCTTTTACTGTACTACCCATCTTTTTAGCCTTCTTTTTCTTCATAAAATAGTCTGACAAAGAGAAATGTACCTTCCCTTCTACTTATTCTAAATAAGAAGTTTGAATTTTTTTACTTAATCATTTTCTTGTCAAACGTTAATTTATTTTGATAGTTATTCGTTAAATTCGAATATAAATATTTGTATTAAAAGCAAGAATGTTAAACAACCATTCAAAAAAGAACATGTTCTCATGTATGAATTTATTGATTCTTATTTGCAAAAAAAAAATACTGAGTACGTTGTTTTGCATCGTAGAGAAGCAAAGCAACGAGAATTCAACTAGCTCCAAATGTGTTGCTAACTCCCTCCTTTCAAGTAGGATGTCTTCAATAGACACATCAACAACCCTTTCTCAAACGTTATTGAAGAAATGAGGAATTAATCGTCCAACATAAAATGAAAGGATAAATGCTCGTGATCTTTTAAATTGCAAATTTCTGATTATAATCGATGTGAACTTTATGCGATACTGGTAAACATTTTTCCATTCATCTATGCAATGAGATCTCAATTTAGAGACCCCGAAGAACGAAAACACAATATTACTCCATTCCCTTATCATTTCTAGGATTAATCAAAAGAAATATCAATGAATTTGATGTGAAAGGTGATTTCAAGTACACTTATGCCTCTTTTATTTTTTTAAATAAACTAATTTAATTAGTTGGCTAATTATTAGATGTTTTTTACTTGCAAGAAAAAGCTTGTAGTTCAAAGTTTAACATCATTTAACTCTGAGACATAAAAAGGAGAATTTGTAGCAATGGTAAATCAACTTAACTTAACTAGAGCAATTATCTTTTAATAAAAAATTCGTGATCATTGGTCACTTAATTCCTTAAAACGTGCATGTACAACACTTTTCCTTAACTCTGTCAGAACATCCTTTAAAATGAGTTATGGTGTATGGATCATGGTACAACTAGATAAATTAAGGGATCATTGCTCTAATTGGATTAAAGTTGATGAATCATTGCTAAAATTTTTTCATTTAGTTTTCCATATTTGCCCATTGACAAAAATTCTAATGGAATCGACGAAAAAGATTATAGCCTATGTTTTAATAAGTTAAGAGATCAATGATCATAAATTTTTAGTTAAAGAACCATTATTTCAATTAAGTTAAAATTGAAATATCATTGCTACCATTTCTTTGCATAAAAAATGACTTGGGCCAAAAGAAAAGTCTTGTCAGGGACTTTGCTTTGTTATTTCTTCCCTTTGTATCAACTGTGAAGAGCAAAAAGAATAAATCACAGCAATTAATAGAATAAAAACTAAAAAGCACATAAAATGGTGTCGTATCATGAAGCCGAAAGGGCAAAATAGGAAGTTCAATAAAAGAGAAATTTGAGAAGATAGCAGGGTTATTTAAGGAAAATGGTTGTGAAGCTGCCCATCTCCACAAAAATACATTCCTTCTCTCTCTCTCTCTCTCTCTCTCTGGTCTGGTCTGGTGGTTGGCACTTCAATTTTTCTCCCCCAAGTCCTAGCTATACCAACCACCGGCGCCGCCGCCAGCAACTCTTCTGAAAGGAGAAGACTTTCCCTCTTTCACAAAGCTCACACTCACAATGCAGCAGCAGGTCTTCCAACAAACCTACTTAAAGATACAATTTTACTTTTACGTACTTAGATTTTGTGAATTTTAGAAATTAATTTTGAATTTTATTTTTTGGCAGACGAGGACGGTCCAAGTAAAGCAACTGTCAGATCTAGCTAGCGAGAGAGAGATTCACGAGTTCTTCTCCTTCTCTGGGGAAATCGAACGCATTCAGATCCAACGGTAAAAAATTTCGTTTTTTGATTTTTTATACTTACATTTGGGGTTTTCATTCTGTTTGGTTCCCGAGAAAATACAATGTAAGAAGAGAAGGTTTTTTTTTCTTAATTTTCCCGGTAATTTTCAGAGGGAAAGAAAGGTAAATAAAGTAAAAAGGGTAGAGTCAACTTAAGTAAGAAAATATGTATTTACTTACATGCATGCATACTTACATTAAAAATTTGAGAAAATGGAAGAAAAAAGTATTTGACTTGAGTTTATTTTCCAAAAAAATGAAAATTTGAACTTATAATCTGATATATGCTGGAACCCGGTTGTGTGTTTCAAAATTTATCGTCTTTCTTGCATGTAGTGAGCAAAAGACTTAGTGGTAAGCTTTTGTTGCAGTTGTTAATCTTGGTTTCTGAATTGGTTGTCTGTGCAGTGAGCCCGGGAAATCAAAGACTGCATTTGTTACTTTCAAGGATCCCAAAGCTCTTGAAATCGCGTTGTTGTTATCGGTATTGTTCTCAAATTTGTTTTTCAATTTCTTGGAATTGAAGTCAATGCCTAATAAGTAATAATTATTTTCTTCATAAGCAATGCTTGTTTCTTTGTTTTCCTTAGAGGTTGTCTGTTGAGTTGATTAAAATGCAATTTTTGGAAGCGAGCATTGAGCACTTTCTTTAGCTTCAAGCTAGGCTTTTTGTGCTTTCATTTGTATGCTCAATGTGAGTTGCTTTGAAAAGCACTAAAAGAACCCTGGTATCTTAAATGGTGATATGTCAATGGAAAAAGTTATGAGAAGGGGATTTTCCATGCTACTTGTTGATTTCATGCTTAGTTTTTGGTTCAATCTTACAAATTTCAATTGTTTGAAGTGTAACTTACACAATCCATTTCTTTATAGATGCTTGAACTAAGGCTGTCGCATGTTCAGTTCACTTGTGTGACATCTACTACTTTCCTTGACATCATCTGAAGAAGCAGATTCTTCAATTAAATGTTTTGTGCGTTTTAACTTGTTTTGGGAGTCATTTTCAGTGAATACGAATCTTCTGCTCTGTGGCTCTATGTAATGGAAACCGTGTTTTGGTTGCAGGGAGCAACAATAGTAGATCAGATCGTGACCATTTCTCCTGTTCAAAATTATGTACCAATTGAGATGCAGGTAAGCTTCATTTAAAAGTGTCTGCCATCTTGTTTCTTTCCTACAGCCAAAGCTTTGGATTTCATTTTGTGCAATTCATGCAGGAGGTTAGGATGGTCGTAAGTGCTGATTCTGTTGCTCCTGCTGAAAATATTTCACCAGATGCTGAGGTAGCCAATGACACCACCACATATTTTATGATATTAAGAATCTTACCTGTTTAAAAACTTCACATATATAGTTATTTAAGTGCAGTTTCAGTGGATATCAGAGAATTACTGAAAATGGAAAAAATTGTTTGTTGAGAACTTGAGAATGTCAAATCCCACATTGGGGTTTAAACCTTGCATCACCAATAAGATCTTTAATACGGATGAAAACTTATGTTTATATGCATGGTTCGCCATGTATGTCATTTCTCTGTTCTTTTAGGGCATTGTAGTGTATGAATGAGAAAAAATACATAACTAGAAAACAAGGATTAATGACTTGACATGGAATACGTTTTTCCAATTTCATAGCCTTCTGCCTTATAAAATATCTACTAGCACATTCATTTTTTGGATGAGCAAATACCCAAGTGATCTATGCTGAAACCTCCTAACATCTTCAGCAGTTGACTTATTTTTAAATATTTCCTAGTTTATGGGCTCAGGGTATTTTTATTCTCTCGTATCAGGATAAAACTGGCTCCCCTACCAGGGTGTATGTTAATAAAGCACAAGATGTGGTGACCACTATGTTTGCAAAGGGTTCGGCTATTGGACAAGATGCCGTGAACAAGGCTAAAGCATTTGATGAAAAGCATCGGTTGACAGCAAGTGCATCAGAGAAGGTCATTTCCTTTGACAGGAAAGTGGGGCTTACAGAGAAATTGACAGTAGGCATTTCCGTGGTTAATGAGAAAGTGAAGTCTGTTGATCAGAGGCTTCATGTCTCAGATAAAACAATGGCAGCGATATTTGCAGCAGAGAGAAAATTGAATGATACGGGGTCAGCTGTCAAAACCAGCAGGTATATGAGCCCATAGTCAATCTAGTTAGCAGTTTTCTGCTGTAAATTGTTGCATGCCTTCATTAAGAATGAGGTGAAAGTGCAAAATGGATTGTCTGTAAATTAACCAGGGCAGTGGTATACATTGTTCATTTGTTTAACTTGAAGCCTTTTTTGCTTGGTACACATTCTTCAAACACCAAAATACTCATATAGGCCACTTCTATAGTATGTGCTACAAATAAAAATCCGATATTGGGTATACCAAACCCGGTTGTCTTCACACGTTTTCAATTTTTCTAGGTTGGGTTCCACAACTTTGGTAGTATATATTTGTTGACATATACCAGGATCTTTAACTTAAGTAGCACTCATTCTCATAACGCTTTGGTTCTTTGGATTGTTTAGAGTCAGTTTGTAGGTTCAATTTCTGATTTTCTTGTTCTTCACAAATTACTTTTAATAGATGACTGAAACATCATCGCTGTGTGTACCAAAAAATACTTTTTGTTGACCCTCTTTCCATGGACTGGTTTTTCCTATGTTTGTGTTTGTTTGATGGTTCTATTTTCATGTTTTTACTATAATGGACTCACCCCTAAAAAGTGACATAAAAGTAAAGAAGGGAATTGTTATTAGCACTCCAAACAAGTTACCCTGCATTCCTCTTTTATTATTATTTCACTAGGAAAGAGTGCGGGAAGACTGTTTTGGAGTGCCAATAGCTGCTCAAATAAAGAATTGATAGTGTAAATGACAGCATAATCATCTCTATTGATAGATGAGAATAGAAGAGAATGTTAGTTGACAAACTCTTATGTGGTGCTGACAGGTATGTGACTGCTGGAGCAGCGTGGCTAAATGGTGCTTTTGGTAAGGTGGCAAAGGCAGGACAGGTTGCAGGTACAAAAACCAGAGAAAAGTTCCATATGGCTGTCTCAAACTTGACGGCAAAGGTGTGTTTACTTATCTATCAGTATTATTTACATTATTGCTTTTCTGTTTTGGTAAAAATTTACGTTGAGTTCTGAGAGCCAGTAATTTTGTACTTTAGTCACAGTTTTTTTCTAATTTAAAACATAATACGCATAATTTTTCCAACCTTAAAGGGCCACAAAGCCGTATCCATCTTTCTTTAGGTTGAATTTAAGAATTGACTTACCCTCTGTATCTGTTGTAATGCCTTGCTCAATGTGCTAGAGACTCCAGGCCATTACCCCTTTGAAAAATATATGATTAAGCAATTAAATCTTCAACTAATTATTCAATGCAAGAGGAATAATTGTGTCTCCAACCAAATCTCCTACTATTTAGGGTAACTGTATATAATCCGAACCAGAAATGAAGTAAATTTATGCTTGGTTATGTTTTGTCGTAAATTTGTAAATTATAATCGCGTCTCTCCCCTCAAATGCAGGATCCAATTGCTGCGTAAGCCAAAGATTTCAGGTGGGAGAAACAAACCTCGGTGCGCATTCTTCCATGAACACACTCAACAACCATGTTGCGCTGGTGATCAGTTTGAGGACGGGGTTAAATTGAAAACAGGTTGCAGGTTTGGTAAAGATTTGGATGAATCGCCTTGTGATTCGCTCTTTATGGTGTGATGTGTGCACTCAAGTTTTGCATTCATTCTTTTCGTTCTTTATATCATTCGATTTGTAGTGTATTGCCTGTGGCTATGTGTAATTTTTCTGTTAAGTTTTGTTGAGTGGAAGAACATATATAAAAGAGAAGAAATGGTATTTGATTGAACAGAAAGAAATCAGAATTGTGAGAAAATGTTGTTGGCAGAGACTTTTCCTGTTCATTTTGTAAATTTGTTTTTACAAACGACAGTTCATTACATTCAAAATAACAAGAAAGTAATATATAAGTAAATGACTATTTTGGTGTCCCCGTCGGAATATTGGCTGCTAGTATCTCAGCTCCGGGAGTCGGAGTCCCATGCCAGATTTGAGTCCCGGTAGTCTGCCTCCCGAGTTCTGGTATTGGGTGCCAGGAATTAGGGTTACGGATCGGGTACCGGGAGTTAGGGTGTTGCATTTGTGTTTGGGGCGCCGGGGTCCTTGGGGTTTTGTACTGTTTAATGTTTGCCTCGCACCCTTTCAATCGAGCTTGAATGTCTTTCTATAAAATTAGAGTAATTTAGAATATCGTATAATCAAAAGAAAAGAAAGAAAGAAGGATAAAGTTGCATTTTAAAATGAAAACACAAAGTGAAACGAAAAACGAAGGAAAATCTGAAGGTTATGGTTGGGGGTTGTTTATTTGGAGTACAATAAAATATTTACACTAAAAAGTAGGGAAATAAATTAGTTCGAACTTGTCATTATCGAGATTTCAAACTTATTTTAGTAGGTAGATAAATTGGTTCGAATTTGTCATTATCGAAATTCGAACTTAAACGTCTCACTGACATACTAGTGATGAAGAATACCTCATAAAGAAAGAATTTCTCATAACACTTCTTTTTTGTGCATAACATCTCTTCAACTAATTCTAACCGTTTAGATTCCAAGTCATTCTTAAAGGTCAACTTAGTAACAATCAATAAATTCCAAAATTATTTAGTCATCTAACTGTTATCCAATATAAATAAATGAACATGTTATATGGTTAGAGTCTAACTGTTATCCAATATCATTTAGTCAATTGATGAATTTAGTCATCTAACTGAAAAAACCGAGCACAATTGAGTTTAGACCTTAAAATTTTGACAACGTTAATCGAACAATTAAATAATTTTTTCTGATTTCTAGAGTGTAAGGTTAAAAGTAGAGTCAAGAAGATGAAACTTTGAATTATGATTCTCTCCCCTTTTCTTTCTATCCTCTTTTATTTCCTTTTCTCACACTCTCTATTTTGTCTTTGTCTTTCTTTAAAAATTAATATAAGATGTTGAAGTAGCTTAATCGACTGTTCAAATAGGAAGAGGAAAAAAAAAAAAAGTGAGAATCCTTCTCGGTAGGCATTCTCGTGAACATATACCAAAAATGAGAAAGAAGCTGCAAGAAAACGAGAACCAAAGCTGGTAGCAACAATTATAATCCCCAAAATGCCCTTCTAGTTAAAAGACGCGTTTCTCCTCTCTCTCTGAAGAAAGAAAATAACAGAACGCAACACAGCCTTTTAAATTCTCTCTCTTTCTTGCGGAGGAAAAGTCAGGTATTTTCGTATTATTCTTGTACTGCTTAATTATTTTTTGCGATTTTATTTTGGAATTTGATACGATCCAATAGAGTTGGTGAGCTAATTATCTCTGTTTTTTGTGATTTATTCTAGTTTTGGGAAAATGGGTGTTGATTGTTTTCTGGTATGTTGATGTGCTTTGGAAACCACCATTTTTGGTGGTCAGTTGGTTCATTTTCTTCCTGTAAATCCTTTATTTTCTTTGATTGACAATTTGATATTCAAATTCATATGCTTTTTTCTTTTATTTAGTTTATTTTTTTATGTTAATTATTACTTGATCAGTGAGTTTTGTGGCTAGTTGTGATAAAGTTTACATTTTTAGTTGATTGGGTGATTCGGGGATTTGTTTCCAAGTTTTTATGTTTAGATTTGTGATTGGATTATTAGCCAACAGTTGAGCAGAAGCAGGTCTTAGTTTATGTCTGGGTTTTCATAAAATGAGCAAATATTGTATTGGATATGTGTACATACATACATACATACATACATACATATATATATATATATATATATATATATATATATATATATATATATAGTTTTTATTTTTTTTTATATTGCAAGCAAGCAATCCGGTTGATGTTACCCCTGATATGGTGATCTTGCCGTTAATTGCTACCATATCTATATAGTTCGAGCGTAAAATTTTACTTTCATTCTAGCATGTTTGAAGATGGATTTGGCAGTCATTCAGGGTTGGATCTTAGATACATTTAGATGTACTTGTGCACGCACATGTGTGTAGCCAAGCTATGAGCTATTCCGTCAACTCCACCCGACTAGATTTTATATTACTGGAATATCTGTGAATTGATCTTTTTCTTGTATTGATTTACTTATGTATATTTTCTTTTACATTATTTATGGATTTTTAACTTATTGTTTGTAGATTGTGGAGTTATGAATTGGGTTCAACGAAAGATCTATCTCTACAATGTCACATTTGGGCTCTATATGTTGGATTGGTGGGAGCGTTGTCTCTTCAGTATCCTACGTTGTACATCTTTTCTTCTCTTCAATCATCTTGATATTTGTCTTGTTTTAGTTTAGAGATCACATAGATTTACATACTTTTACGATTAACTTATTTCCTTTAACATGTGAGTCTAGAGTGTACAATTAGGAACGTTTGATAACATTTCGATTTTTATTTTCATTTTGTGTCGAGATAGAGGGAAATACATGGGAGAAATGAGGGATGTGGAACAATATAAGGAAAGACACACAAAATCAAACTAAAAACCAAAATCATTTCAAGTTGTGTTCACTTTCAAGACTATGTTTTATTCCTTCTTTATTTCTTCACCTCTCTGTCATCACCCTTCTTCTTCCCTCCATTTTTTTGTATACTTCCCTCATATCTCAAGCACAAAAAGTGAAAACTAAAAACTAAGAACGAACTAGTTATCAAGTAGCCCTTGGCATTTTTCTTGAGCTTGTAAGAAATTTCTTCTTGCTGTTATGATTTGGAAAGGTGCCTCTTCTTTGGCAGTTTCTTATATCAATGTGTACTAAGAAGTAAGAACTGACCATATTTCTGAGCTTGTTTTACTTTTTGCTACCATACTGTCATATATAAGTATCCTAAAAAATTGTGTTTTTGGTCATCAGCATCTGCCATATGGTGCAATGCGATGGTTCTTGATGAATAACCGGAAAAATGCATTTTGGGGAAGTAATACTGATGAGGATTCAAGATTTTTACTAATTATCCCATCATTCTTGGTCAGATTTAGTTTAGGGTTCTCCAGCTTCCTCTCTGCTGTTATATTGCATTTTTCAGTTCCTTAATCTTGACAGATACCTTGGTTGTTGTGTTGCTGTGGTTCGTGTTTTTCAATGTGTCGCGATATTTAATGGAGTTTGGCAAGAGGTAACATTCTAACATCCTTCTCTTGTCCGATATCATTAGGTGATCAAATCTTATCATTATGTTATATTAGACTTCACTATATGTACTTTGCTATGATGTTTTTGGATGTGATAGTATCACGAGCCAGTATGTAATGTGGGATTGGAATGCCATTTAAAAAGGAATCAGTTTACATCTCATGGTTTAGCCTCCTTTGTGGCTTTCAACTTCTTAATAGTAGTATAGATGTTGAGTTTTTTTTCATATACCTTCACTCTAGTTTACTCGTTTATTTTGGGCATAGAAGAATTTCTATCCGTTCATAACGGGCTGTCTAACAAATGCTCGAATTAGTTTCTGAATTCAAGGCACCATAAACAAAACACCTGAACATTTTGAAGGGTTTATATCTCCTTCGTTCACATAATTTCGATAGGTTTTTGTGGCCTCTACGTACTGTCCAGGAAATGTGGCAATCTAAACTGAAAAAGTTCTGAGGTTTTTGCTAGTATTTTTAGACAGCTTCACATGTATACCGTGTGCCATTAAGAAGCATACACACAGAATTCTGCAAGCGAAGTTGCTTATGGATTTTCAAAAAGACGTCCAAAATTAAGAAAACAAATACAAACAAAAGCAAATCAACTGAAGAAATTACTCTTCATTTATTTCTATACAAGTTAATAGTGTTCTTACAGATTATCAGCCAGATGTTTACAGACTGTCATTAGTTGAATTGGAATACTGTAATGTATGTAGGTTTAATTTGTTTTTTTTTTTAATAGTGTCGTGCCAGGCATCTACGGTGAGTCCTGGAGGAAGAATTGACCTGGACTGTTCCCTTCCGGTTGATGACTGCACGATAATTTGAATGCAGCAGCTGCACCGTGTATTAAACTCTGTATTTAGATTTGAATTGTGAACTGTTGACTTTGTGAGAGCAATTGTGCTTGTCCTACACCATTTTTCTCTTGTTTTATTGCTTAAATTTCACTTAATATAGCAGATAGTTTTACTCCATGCTGTATGAGTATGACGGCATTATTCGTCTAACAGTCGTTTTGCCCGTTACATGTTGTGATTCGTTTTGTTTTTCCCCTTCCCGAAAATTGTTATTTATTTGGTTTCTTCCCCATCTCTTTAAACGATAGGTTACTTTGGTCGAGGTTAAGGTTTTGGGACAAAGTGGCATGAATCGCCACTGCGGTTATGTAAACTAGAGAAGTTTAGGATATCGTTTTGTCAAAGAAAGAGGAAAATGATGAGTTGCATTTTAAATCTGAAACGTAAAGTTGAAGAAAAAAATGGATAAGGAAAAACCAAGGCCAGTGGTTGGTTGTTAGTTGTTAGATGGAAACTAGATTAGATTATAAGTAATCACGTTGTTTAGAGTTGCCAACTAATGAATCTTGGCTGTTACGTCCAGCAACAAGAAAAACGGTTTAACGACTGGAAGCACATGGGGAAAGCATGTGCTGTGCTGTAGCCTATAGGAGCCAGTTGCGATTGCTTAGATGATGGATGCCTTCATTTTACAATAATAAATGTGATAGCTGTGGTTGAGGCTGTTGAAGATTACAATATAGGCATAAAGATATTGAAAATGAAGTTTTTTTTTTTTTTTTGTTTTTGTTTTTGTTTTTGTTTTTTAAAACGACGATATTGGGACGAGAACTTAAGCTAAACCACACAATAGACCAATTGAAATTAGGATTAGAGTTTAGGTATCGAATTTCTCATTCATAAAAGTCAAACATGAGGCCTACTTAATAATGAAGATTGAGAACATGAGGTCCCTACTTACCAAATCGTATGTATTAAAGTTTGTGATTTTTTTATTTTTTTGTATTTTTTATAGCTAAAATCTGAGGTATCCCACACTTTGAAGGGTAGGACTAATTCCTGATGGAGCTCGAACAGGCTAAGAGTTTGGGATTTGAGTAATGTGTAAATGTATATCATACTTTTCCTTTCCCTATAAATGTATCGTCATCTCTCACGCATTTTGCGCATAATCTTTCTTCAACTAACTTTGTTCTACTCATAGTATCTTGTTGTTAAGCTACATTACAAGGAGTAAGATTCAAATTTATGTGCAAACGGGACATACTCTGTTATAGTCCGTTCAAAATATCATGAATTTAGAATGTTAACAAAATTTCTAAATAAAAATAGAGAGATACTAGCAAGTTTCTCATTAAAACCTTTTTGTTCTACATTCTCAGCTCCCTTTTTAATTTTGCAATTTCTAAGTCACCCTTTATTAATCAACTCATCTTAAAATCAATCAAATATATAATTTATGTTGTAAACATTACTAGTTTAAGTGTGATTGTGTAAATCCTATATTAGATTTGATTCTAGTTATCATTTCCTATTGTATCTTGTATTCCTTGGGGATTAAGGAATATCTTCTCTCCTTTTACTACTATAAATAAAGGCACAAAGTAGGAGGGATAACAACACACATTCCCCTACAATTCTACAAACACATCTCTCTCACTCTCTCCACTCTTGCCGCCAGCCCCTTTAACCTTGTCAGATAAAATAGACCACAACACATTATTAGCACACTCCTACCGCTGCCTTAGGAATCTGATGTTGAAGAATTTTTTTGCATCAAACCAGTTCATCCATATCATCACGCAATCAGGTTCTTTCAAAACAACGGTTTTTATCTTGATATTTTTGCAGCCTTGATAGCATGAACATTCACTATAATGCATGACCCAACTTTACATTTTACGAATTTTAAATTCTACATAAAATGTATATGCCTCATAGTCATAATTGTTGAATTATGTGAATTTAATATTGGTTATGAATTGCATCAAATATATGTTCATGCATTAAAATATTAAATTTAATATGCTTTGGAACCCAGGACCTCGAGCACTCGCCCAAGATTGCAGCTTGTGGCAGAACCGTGCCGCAGCCGAGAGCTCCAAGTGAATGTTTAACTAATATGCAAAAATCACATAAAATTTCGAATATCAAAAGAGTTGTGTATAAGTATGGTTATCTTCTTAATTAAAAAGAAAGGTTGTTCCTTTGGTCTTGGGTGGCTCAACTCAAAATTTTCCTGGTATGTTGAAAATTCAGCAGCAAAAATCTCCATACCACCACATTTTGTGAACATTAATACGTTGAGTGATGGCCAATTAAAAATATGCAATCCTGGACAGAAACTCGGAAGTAGATTATCAAATTCCATAAATGTTACTTTAGGTACCGTTTGGTACGTGGGACGGGACGGAACAGAGTGGGACAAGGCGTTCCGTCCCACGTTTGGTGTGTCTAAAATGAGTGGAACGAGCTGTTCCACGGGACGAGTTTTGGGTGAATTTTCGTTCCACCTCACCCCCCTGGAACGACTCGTTCCACATCCGTGGAACACAAAATTATACCATTTCCGTCTCCTTCTTCTTCCTCCTTGTTTCCATCCGAGGGCATCTTTGCTCCCGCTCCGTTCCGTTCCGTCCTGTCCCGTCCCGTCCCGTCCGATTCCGTTCCGTCCCGTCCCGTCCCGTCCCGTCCCGTCTGCATACCAAACGATACCTTAGAGAACCCGAACTCCTAGTATGTCGTTGTGATCTTTCTTCCTTCATAACAATTTCCTCCATTAAAATATGTTATTGTGAATAGTAACTACCATGTCAATCTAAAGCTTCTCTCCCGCTCTCAAATTTCTCTCACTCTGTGACCTCCGTCTCCATGATTCCTCTGCAAGTCCACCACCTCCCCCCCACCTTTCCTCATTTCCCAAACTACTCCTCTCCACTCTTTCTCTTCCACCTCTCAAACTGTCAAATTTTCCCCCAAGCCGAACCCCTATTCGTCTTCCCCAATTTTGCTATCCAACCCCCCCGCAAATTTCTCAGAGCAGCAGGAATCCAAACGTCGTCGCTTTGTTGAAATGAGGAAGAAAGCACTGAAATTTCCACCGAGCTCGAAGACTTGTCGCCGGACGGCGTCGTTTATAAGAAGACGTTAGCGTTGGTGGAGTGCTCCATGTTTGCTGCTCTCACTGGCTTGGTGTACTTCCTCAGCAATTCTCTCGCAATTTAGGTTCGTTGGGTTGGATTGAAATTTGGGTTTCTGATAATTTAGAGAAAAACCCAAATTAACAGTTTTAATTTTGTCGATTTTGTAAGCTATGGTGTTTTTGTTACTGTTGTTGCGTTATAAAGTAGCAGCCTTTTCATATTTGTAGTTCTTCAGTTGGTATTAGGCTACATTGTTTCAATCTTTGATTGGTTGCAGAGATATACAAAAACAAGTTTTGAACTGTATCATAGCTATTCGGTTCTAACGTTTAAATCCTCATAAGTTAATTTTCAATTTCTTTTGTTTTTGGTATGAATTTGATGTGTATAACTAGTGTACTCATGTCGGGTTATGCAAGAACTTCGCTGTGATTATCTGTGATGTTTTCGGAAAACGCCTGCTAGTGGTGGAAGACGTAATGATAAGAGCCTAAGAGGCATGGGGCTAACGAGAGTTTATGCATTCTTGTATAGGTTATCTTAAAAAGGTTTGGTTTTCGTGCAGGATTACTTTGGCTGGTGCCGATAGTGATCACCTCAATGACCCGCCATGTTTAAACTTAAGAGATTGATGTGGCGTTTTCATTACATAATTGCCATTGTTTTCTGATCGTGCTAGGTTGCAACAACTATGCTATTGCTAGACTTGTCTGGTCCGGTGAAAGCCTTAACCTATTTGGTGAGCGTGCTATCTGTCCTGTTGTTGTTGTCATTATTGTGAATTAGTATGTATTCTGATTCTTCGTGTTCAAAAAAGTTGCTTCTTAATACTTGGAAATCTCTCCTCTCATAGAATAGCTGAGATAGGATAGTTTCATAGTTCTCCAACCATTCCAGACTAGTGATCCATACCGATTGACCAAGATGGACTAGCTAGTTCATTGTTGTTCTAGCCACTGTCGCTTTTACTTTGAACTTTTTTTCTTAAAAATTTTGGTAAGAACCATATGATACGCACTTAACATGCTAATTAATTATCTTGTGCAGCTTAATCACGGTTTAGTTGGTTTTACGATGGGAAGTTTATGGAGGTATGAAGTGATTCAAATTAGTTTACGCAGTGGCTACGGATTACTTTTTTGACATCACAGTTTTATGGTGAGTCTACTTCAGTTTTAACTGTTATGTTTCAATTTTCGTGTGCACAATTGTAATGTTTTCTCCCTTATCCCCCAAAGTTCATTGAATCTGTTCGAAGCAGTGGTTGTCTCTTAACCAGTTAAAACGCTTGAGTTGGTGGTAACAGTTCTATTATATGTGCAGGTTCGATCACTGGGTGCTGTAGAGTATGTCTTGATATCGTCGTTCTTGATAAGTGAAAACATACTTGCTTTGGTAATTAACCATCCTTTGTTTGATATTCGTTTTATGTAGTACCGAGATTTGATATGTTTTTTATTTGTGATTCGGTTTGCTTGCAGATCACTATAAACATTCATGCTTCTCTAACATTCATATTTACTACATCGGGCATCTATTCAGTCCCGTCAATGGAAGCGATTTATGCCTGATTTGGTTATCAGGTATCTCTCTCTCTCGCTCTGCCCCTTGCATATGCACTCTTTATATCCTAAAGTTTTTAAGACTTTATATTTGTAACATGTATTGATTAATAGCGGATCCTTCATGTTCTTGCTCCACCTACTGTATTCGGTGTTCCTTACGAGGCTCGGGATGAAGGCATCATTACGATTGCCAAGATGGCTGGAGAAGGCTATATAATTTGACTTCCTGTAAGTAAGAACCGCAACTGTGGTTTCATTTCTGTAAGTAAGAACGTGGCGAAGATTCAGTATCATGTATTGTCACATTAGTCGTCATTGTTTGCTTACATTCTTGTCATGTATACATAAAACTACATTTTGGATCGAAAACAGGCAAATGTTCTATTTATCGAAACAATACATGAACCGAGAATAAAAGGTACCCTAAAGTTGACACCAGCATCACTCAAGCTTCCTTCCTAGTTACCCTGTAATTCAACAAGAAACCGCAAGTTAGGATCAAAAGTACGGTATCAATTGGCACTCCAAAGAAAAGGAACAAAATTTGGTGAACGGAAGCAAACTGTCGTCTAGGTGAAAGAAGAGCACAGAACACCGTGCTCAATCAAATTTCAGGCTGTATTAGTCAAAAAATTATTTGGACTTGGGTGAGTAATATGCTTCGATTCTGAATGTAACACACATTCTCACCTAAAGCAATAGATTCCCAAGGCTGTTGTGATCTCGTGAATGACTGATGTTGCAAAGTGAAGATAGAGTGTCGCTGCATTCAGAGAAAAGTGAAATTCAGCCACGAGGTATGGTACCGTGTAATGAAATTCGTAAGTACATACTACATCCGTAAAAATGGTAGTGTGTCATGTATTTCCAATACGTAAACCACCATAACAAATTACCATACCTGTAAATGCACAGTAACCAAGAAGAACCAAGCTCTCATCAACCAAAGGAACCCTGCAACAAAGAAGTAAACAGGAAGTTCAAGAAATCAGAAACATCTAGACTACCAAGAACAGAAGAATCATGTTTTTTCTCAAAGAGCTCATGACATGATATCAAATACAACATACCCATCGTTCAGTTTAGCTGTGAGTGCATTTGCAATGGCAAATGGGAGATACAACAATGACTGCACAGAATAATAAATATTGAAGTTAGTCATCTAATCTGGTCTTCAATTATAAAAAAAAACCAGCAGAAGTTGTTGATATTAACCAATTCTGAGAAATATGATGCTGCTATTACAGCGTTTCCAGCAATACACTCAACAGACTAAATTTCCAGCAGTTTTGGGATTGTTACATACCATGCACATTCCAGTTTTCAAACCCTTTGGCTCATCACACAAGTGCGCAAGAATCAACCTTCCCTGCCAAAACAGAGCTTTCCTTTCAACAACAATGGTAGAATAAACAATTTGGTTGTCTACAAGACCCCTTAGAATGACATTGGAAATCTAGCACTCACAGCACCGATAGTAAGCAATTACATTCGAGATGGACAAACCACACTTTCAAAAGATACGGTTATAAAGAGACATGGATATGTTACCACAAGGTACCCAAAAGCAAGCCCACTTCCCACAACGACTAAATGTGGATAGTTCCCCATAATGTCAGCTGGTGACAAGTAACCCCTGCAAATAAATTATTACAACTTTGAAACCATTTTTTAAAAGAAATCAAAAATAGCAATAAGTTTAAGGGAAAAAACAGGGGTGGACGCAAAGTATAAAGACATACCATGCCAAAACTCCAACCAAAAGGATTACAAAAGGGTAAATCTGAGAAGAAACAACATGAAACACCCATTAGGCCAATCCAGTGTCTAGAACTAGCATAAAATCCGAAAGATAAAAGCAATACCATTGCCAGTGCCAAAAGCATACTTGCTTTCCTTGCTTGAACAATCTTATGAACATTGGACACACTGCACACAAGCATAATCCAACATAAGGTCCAAGTGTCTAATGGCCTTCAAAGGACTGTTCTTAAGTTTATACGTGAGCTCTGAGCCTCTGACACATGAATAGTTTGGGGAAGTGGTAAACTATACCAAGGCACTCACATAAAAAAATAAAAAAAAATAAAAAAAAAATCATGTGAATGTTAACACCAGATTGCTGTTATATCTATAGAAAATGGTAATATTAATTCAATCCCATACCCCAAGGAATTCTAGGTTAGTAAGATCATGAAGATAGCAACATAATAGTTCTGAGTTCATGCCCACAACGTGTGGTTAGCAATGCAACCCTGCTTCTGTAGCTTGAGTCTTCACTGATATGCCAACAGTAGTATGGATAACAATTTACAGGTTCCACATAGAACCATTAGAAAAATTACAATTGAGTTGAAAAATTCATGATACATGTATTAAGAGCTCAGGAATAAGTTATAAAGGAAAAAACAGAAAGAATTATTATACATGAGAAAGTTAGACTCAAATTTCAAAAAATTAGGGAACAGAAATTTTCATACTTGAATGTGAGCGTTGGGATGACAGCAAAAGCTATCATTAGATACAACACAGCTTTGTTTGTTGGGATTTCTGAAGTAAAAAAAAAAAAGGAACTAAATTTCGGACCAACTGCAATGGAAGTAGTATATGTTGTGAAGCAGCCAAAATTTATTCATCCACAACAAATATAAAAAAAGGTAACCAAACCGTGTACATGTCAAAGAGACATTGAGCTCTATATAGATAGGTACTGCAAATTAAATACAGAAATATAGCATGCAGTCAAGTCTTGCAAAATGTAGTGTTTGATGCCAAATATCACTTGTACGGTATCAACTAAATCAGGATCGGCCTTACCACTAAGAATGGGGACCCAACTCAGAAAAGGCAAAGACTTTCCAAATTGTAGAGCCCACCACTCAGAACCTGAAAATGTAAAGAAATAAATGTACTTAGAGAAAAGAAGAGTTTTTAGATATTGGTTTAGAAGTTAACTTCAAGCTGTACATACAAGTAGAGTAGCAGAATGAAATTAGGAGTTTACCAACGACAGCTGTGAAAAAATGGGCCAAATATATCAGCATTAGACCCTCCGTGGGCCCATTAACAGCAGGAAGGATTAGGGTATTGGTAAAGTAACTGGATCAACAAAGTCATAAATCAGAACATTCTATTTTTACATGTGAAATATTCTATGCAGGGTCATGGAGTGAACAAACTTATATGCTAGCATATCGAATCAACCTACTCCCCCACTCCTTTCCCCAAGAAAAAAAAAAGAGGTGGTATATTCCCGAATGACCAATAACAAAATCAAACTCAGTTGGACAACTTACAACTCCCAAGTAGCAAAGTAAAATGGAACAGCTGAAATCACCCAGAACCAGAAAGTAGATCTTCCAAACATCGCAGTACTTCCAAAGGCCAATGCTTCGAACTAAACAAGCACATATAAAATATGAAAAAGAAACTTGAATTCTAGGGTACCAAATGACCAGAAAAGACAAAGACACATACCGCACACGCAAGGGCATCACAACCTGCAATTCATTGAGATCCGCCAGAATATAAATCATCAATATTCAATTGTGAATATACCAAGGCAATAGAAGGAAAAAAAAAAAAAAAAAACATGATAGCAGTGCATTACCATGGTCGAAAAGTTCCCCCAGTGGACTCGAGGAATTTGTCCGTCTTGCTTGTTTCCCATCAACGGCATCAAAGGTCTAAGATTTTTTTGTGAAAAACAGGAAAGTGATAGAAAATGAGACAACGAAGATAGAAATAAAACAGCAATGTGTAACAATAAATAGGACACCACAGAAAAATCAAAGGCCACTCTGCTTGGATGTATTTAAGCAAACCTGGTATAAGAAAAGTAGCAATCCATGAGCGAAATTAACCCATCTAGGAGGAGCTGAATCCAGTCGTGGTGAATATATCTGGGAAAAACACATAACACAAATTCACGGGAAGCTTACTAAATAATAACATTCCCATTTTAAGCATCATGCACACCATAACCAGAGTAAAAGATAAATGTGAACATTTCTAAAACTAAATGTGAAGCTTGAGTTAAAAGATTAGCATTATAAACAGGAAAACCTAACAGCAGAAAATTAAAAGATGATAAGAAAAAACCACTCACATAGCCAAGCAGAGCGGATGTGAGCAAGAACATGAATCCTATTAGAGTTATCTGGCAAAAAAATAAAGCATAATCATCAATAGAAAGGCAACAGTTTCATAAAAACGATTAAGCATAGTTGGGAGTAAAGGTCACTCTACCATGTTGGGCCTGAAGAAAAAGTCAGAAACGGAAGAGTGGGAAGAAACCAGGGAAAAAAAGGAAAACGTTAGCAAACATCAGCAAAAATAACAAACATGTGATGTTAAAAATCATAATCAGTGAATGAGAGATTATCTAGTCTCAGAAAAAAAATGCTATAAATTTTCATTCTTGTAAGTCCGCATTATCAACTACAAGAAATATTCCATCTTCTAAGCAAAACATAGAAGCATATTGCTGGGTTTGTAAATTTACATGAAGTCAGCTAAAGATCTCGAACTCGACATGCAAACTACTACAAATGTTTGCTTGTCCATTTCGAAGTATTCTTAAAATAAATGTATCAAACGTAGACTAGTGAATAACATAAATCCATGATAAACCCAGCAGAAACTACAAAAACAGAAAACTTATGCACCTAAATTCGAGAACAAAACATGAGCGCTTATAACACCAGAAAACTCATGACCTTACCCACCAATTAAAGCCAAAGAGAAGAGTATATAAAGTTAACTTAAATCAATCAGTAATCAATAAAATCAGATAAGAAGATTAAGAAACTTACGGCATCCAAAGGGGAAAGATTTTAACGAAGCTACTCCAAAAGGGTTGCAAGACATATTTGGCAGTGTAAGAGTGATCCACGCCACTGTACTTGTATTTATGCAAAGCAGCCACACCATGTGCCCCAATATACCCCATCTCTTCCAAATCAAGCTTCGATTTTTCACTTCGAAACAAAATTGCAAATAGGCCTCAGTAGAACCAACCTGCCACCAAAACGAACTGAAATAACTCAATCCACGCATCTGAACAAACCCATCACTGAATACAATCATACATGCTTGTAAACTTGCCAGCCAAGATAATTGGATCAACACGAAAATCCAAGTTCAAATTTTTGTGATTCAACACATTAATGATCTCATCTGGGTAATGCCCAGAATGCAATAAACATACCATATTTGCCTAAAATTATATAATTTATACTTTTAGCAATTAGAAATTATAAATTAGAAAGAAAAAAAATTGGAAAAATCTGGTAAAATTACTGTTTTCTTTACAAAATTATCATCATCATGAACAAATTTAACCCTATAATTACAGGCTTAATTCAACATATAATTATATGCGAAAAAAGCAACAAATTCAAACAACATATTCTAAACATCAAAACATAATTTAATGTAAAAAGCAACAAATTCTGAGAAAAAAATGATTTCACTCACAAATATGCGAAATTGTTAGGCACTCTTCAGAGGACCGGGTGATGGCTATCAACCTTCGCGGAAACCTTAAGATTCGGGAATCGACACCGAAATTGAACGAGCCGGCGGACGGCGAGGTAATTGAGATCTCAAATCGATTTGGTACTGGATTGGAACGAAAACCCTAGGGATTTTGATTGCTGCTTTGCTTAATTGGCCGTTTTGTTTTTCTGAAAACCAGAGAGGTGTGGGGCTTATTTATAGGTGACGTGAGAGGGCTTCGACGATTTGCCCACTGCGTGATAGTTTAATTTTTATTGAACGGATCATATGGCGGTGCGAATCTGTAATCGTCGGCAGTGACCGAGTGGCTCCAACGCCAATCGTCGTCTGAGCGTGGAGGTGTGGTAGGGTCGGATTAGTGATGAGCTGTTTCTTCTCGCCCTGTTTATTTCTTCAATACTTTTGGGAGATATTTTCGGGGAATGATTCTTTCCGCTCCTTTTTTCTGCTCCTTCTTCCCTCCCTGTCTCATATTTGAACGATGATAATTAAGTTACGTCATCATCTCATCAGACCACCCAACTCTCCCTCGCACGCACACGCGCCAACGCCATCTCCGTCAAATCCAAGTACCACCACATTTTTCTTCACCCAACAATTCTAATCCCCAAAATGCCCATGTATTTCAAAGAATCGGTTCTCTCGTCTCTCTCTGAAGCGTTTATGCCCTTCAGCAGATTCCCTGTTTCTTTTCAGAACAGAAAGCAACACAGCAAGAGCTCCTTTAAATTCTCTTTTTCCCTCTCTGTCTCTCTCTCTCTCTATCTCTCTCCCAGAGGAAAAACAGGTGATTTTATTTTCGTATTATCCCCTTCTTCGGTAAATTTTGATGATGTGAGTTAATTTCTGAGCTAATTATCTCTGTTTTTGTGATTTATTTTCGTGTTATCCTTTTCTTGGGTAAATTTTAATGATTTATTTTGGAATGGTGGGATCCATTTGAGTTGGTGAGTTAATTTCTATGCTAATTATCTCTGTTTTTGTGATTTATTTTAGTTTCTGGACAATGGGTATTGGTGTTTTCTGGTATTTCGGTGTGTTTTGGTATTGGGAACCACCATTCTTGGTGGTTAGTTTGTTCTTCACATTGCTCTTCTTACCGTTCCAGTATTGTTAGTTTCGTATCTCATTTTTCTTATCGGAAGTCCTTTTTCTGGTGGTGGGCATGGTTTGGTTTGATTGGTACTGTTCAAATTCATGTGATTCTTCTTTTATTTGGGTTTTGAAAATTATAACTCGATTCGTAGATTTGTAGCGAGTCATTGTTGTGATGAAGTTTGAATTTTGAATTTTTGAGTCGATTGGGTGTTAAAGTTTGAATTTTGAATCGATTGGGTGTTAAAGTTTGAATTTTGAATGGATTGAGTGATTCGGGGATTTGTTTCGAAAATTTCATCTTTCGATTTGTCATCGGACTATTGGCCAACTGATGAGGAGAAGTGGGTAGACGAACAAATCTTGTATGGATGGATTATATTCTGTACTGAAAGTAGACGAGCAATGTGGTCCATGTAAGAGCTGATATAGTGATCTTACCATTAATTGCCAATATGTGAAAAAAAAGCATCTACGTAATTTGGGGTAGAATTTTACTTTCATTTCTAGCATTTTTAGGATG
Organism: Pyrus communis; assembly: GCF_963583255.1. Lineage (NCBI taxonomy): Eukaryota > Viridiplantae > Streptophyta > Magnoliopsida > Rosales > Rosaceae > Pyrus > Pyrus communis. Next base: position 26,754,824 of record NC_084811.1, read on the forward strand.
GAATTGGCAGTCATTCAGGGTGTAGCTGTACGACATAGGTAATATATCCTTTTGGAAATCCATGCAATTTGTTTAATTGTTAAAGTTGTTTCAAATTTGTTTCAGTTGGTCAGCGTGAAGGGTATATTGTACTGTCAGAGTAACTTCGAATACAGTCTCTCGCGTCACTTGTCTACTGAATGTCTCTGTTAGAGGAGGAACGGTAATTGGGGTCTGTGAGGGGATTGTGTTCAGCACAAGGATGCCGACGATGGCATAGCTACTTGGCTATCTAGATATTGGATTGGAAATCAAGTGGAACATGGATTAGACGACACCAACTTCAACAAGAGCCTCCAGGGTTTGTTGGTCATGAACTGACATTCTACTTGTCTGGTGACAACATATTAATGGTTACGTAGTGGCATTCAGCCTTGTTTTTTATACTAATGGAAGCCTCACCTCAAGGTCATAAGGCTCCTCGCAAATTTCTGTCGACTGGAACCCAGAAAGATCTTTGCTTTGTTGTGCGAGAGGGATCATTGGCTGACGTGGATTCAGCACTAGGTTTACTGAAGAAGAGTGGTAGTGATATAAATTCAAGAAACATTTTTGGTCTCACTCCTCTTCATATTGCAACATGGAGAAACCACATTCCCATTGTTAGAAGGCTTCTTGCAGCTGGCGCTGACCCAGATATTAGGGTTTGTTACTTTACCGATCTTTATGTGACATGAATGCTTTTATGTTGTTGATAGTGGCTATTAAGTTGTTTGTTTTATATGCTTGAAATTTATTTATAGGAAAATTAATGAAAGGGGCTTGAAAACTTTGAGTTTTAATGATAAGGACAAAATAAAGGGTAAAGTGAATAGTACCAGGATTGACTTTTTAGTGTAAAAATGTGGTTTTTCGTTAAAGTAAACAGTACCGCAGGCTTTTCGTTAAAACTCCCTTTATTTATTTCTTATTGCCAATCGTGTTTTTGAGTTGCTGTCTATTGTGACTTCCATAAAATTCAGTTAATCATACTTGCAGTTAAATAAATGTTCTAGGAAATAACAAATTATTAGAGACATAAAGCAACCGGAGGTCAAGGATATAATCTAACTGCTATGATATCATCCCATGATATGATATCATTTGTTTCACTTAATTTCCATGTTGAGTTTCTAGTAAATTGCAAATCTAAGTTTTTACCATGTACAAAAATGGTAAATAAAAGAATTACCCAATTTTTAGATAACTGCAATTTAAAACTGTTTGGCCATGAATTTTTACAAATAGGCCTCATTTGCAAAGAATGTGACAATTTTGTGATTTTATGGTTTTTTTAATGCTTTTACTTTCTGAAGGCTATAATTTCCAATTATTTCAAACACTTTGATCAGTAAAGTAAGATTCATTCATATAACAAAATGAATTGATATTTTGAGTGATACTTTTGTGTTTTGGTTGGGTTTTCATTTTTAATTTTCATTTAATATCGAAACTGGTTTTTATGATTTCTCTTTGCATGGCCCTTCGTATCCTTTATTGCAGGATGGGGAATCTGGATGGAGTAGCCTTCACAGAGCTCTCCATTTTGGTCATCTTGCAGTGGCAAGTACACTTCTCCAGTCTGGTGCTTCTATCACACTAGAGGATTCTAAATCTCGAACACCTATCGATCTCCTCTCTGGGCCTGTCTTGCAAGCTCTTCAAAATGGACACAACTCTGGTATCTACCGCTGTGTTTCGCCAAGGTTTCTGAGGATCATAATATATTTTTTCAGACTGATCTTACTTGTGCTTAGAGATTAGCTGATTCCTGTTGTTGTCTTCAGTTACGACGGAGGTTTATAGTTGGGGAAGTGGTACAAACTATCAACTTGGAACTGGAAATGCACACATACAAAAGTTGCCATGCAAGGTTGATGTTCTTCGTTGTTCTTTAATCAAGTTGGTTTCTGCTGCTAAGTTCCATAGTGTGGCAGTCACTTCTCGAGGAGAAGTCTACACTTGGGGGTTTGGAAGAGGAGGACGACTTGGTCACCCTGATTTTGATATACACAGGTACGGACATTTACTATGCTATAAGTTTATAACCTTGGTTGATTTAGCATTTCCACATGCTGTGTAAAATTAGGTACCGAACAGTGCTTAATGTGTGAATTGTTTGGACAAATTAAATTCATTAACATAACCAAATTTAAGTGTGTAATACTCCTAACATTATACATCCATGTATGGGTACACTATTATGCTTGTCCTTATGTGTGAATGTAGTTTCTAAGTTGAAGGAACTTTTCATCTTGAACTTATAAAAAGATGAGATGCAAGGGAAAAAAGCAGTATATTTCTGAAGGTTTATTCACTGTATGAACTAGAAGTCGAGTTTTGTCACCTTTCACTAAAAAAATGTGGCTAATCAGTTGAAATCTGCATGCTTTACCTAGTTACACTTTTTTGCGAATCGCCAGTCAAATCCATTTTATTATATGCATTTCAGCGGTCAAGCTGCAGTTATCACACCGCGTCACGTGACATTTGGTATAGGGTCCCGTCGGGTGAAGGCAATTGCGGCAGCTAAACATCACACCGTTATTGCTACGGAGGGTGGGGAAGTGTTCACCTGGGGGTCCAATAGAGGTAAATCATATGGGGATTTAAACTGCCAACTAAAAGGGTTTGCAACTTTCAAATTACTTACTGATCATAATAAAAGAAACACAAATTATGTATTCTTTAGTCAATGGTTACATTCACAATTCAACTTGTAAGAAAGTTGTTTTGTTTCCTTTAATGTATTCGGGCATTAATAAATGGCTCATCTGTGATCAATTTATTGCTGAGATTGACGACCATAGAAAATTGATTCATTCATGTGATGTTATGCAGAGGGTCAGCTTGGCTACACTTCTGTGGATACCCAACCTACACCTCGTAGAGTGAGTTCCCTTAGGTCAAAAGTTGTTGCAGTTGCTGCCGCCAACAAGCACACTGCTGTTGTTTCAAACGGTGGTGAAGTTTTCACATGGGGGTGCAATAGGGAGGGTCAGCTTGGCTATGGTACATCTAACTCTGCTTCAAACTACACTCCAAGATTAGTTGAATCCTTGAAGGGCAAGGTTTTTAAAGGGGTTGCAGCAGCAAAATATCACACAATTATCTTGGGAGTTGATGGAGAGGTAATTTTTAACCTGATTTAAAATTGCATATTTTTCAATAGGCTCAAACATTAGTATTTTTATCTGGTATTCAGTTCACGATACATTTATAGACTATGTTCGTACCTGGGATCTTGTGAAAACTTTCCTCTATCTGCCTTATTTGAGCCTAATTCTGTATGTATTTATGTGCCAGGTATACACTTGGGGTCATCGCATTGTCACGCCAAGACGTGTTTTAATTGCAAGAAACTTGAAAAAGAGTGGAACTACCACTTTGAAGTTTCATCGCAAGGAACGGCTTCATGTGGTTTCTATAGCTGCAGGGATGGTATTTAGCACAGCTCTGACAGATGATGGCGCATTATTTTATTGGGTGTCGTCAGATCCGGATTTCAGATGCCAGCAGGTTTTACTTTAGTAAATTAGTGATTTGTTGATTGTTTTATCCTTTGGGCGACGCATGTTAAATCACTAATCTTCTCTCTGTTCTTTTGTTTGTTTGTACAGCTGTATTCTTTGGGTGGAAGAAGTATGGTGAACATATCTGCAGGGAAATACTGGACTGCCGCAGTTACAGCTACAGGTGATGTTTACATGTGGGATGGGAAGAATGGTAAGGATAAGCCACCAGTTGCGACTCGGTTACATGGTACGAAGCGGGCTACTTCAGTTTCTGTAGGCGAAACACACTTGTTGATTATTGGCTCCCTTTATCACCCTGCCTACACTTCCAATTACCCTCCGAAGCAGAAGTCAAATGCCAAAGATGAGCTAGAAGAGCTTGATGAAGATCTTATGTTCAATGACATGGAGTCTGACAATGTTTTACCTACTATCCAAAATGATGATGCTGGGAAGAAGCCCATACCGAGCTTGAAAAGTCTTTGTGAAAAAGTGGCTGCAGAGAATCTAGTGGAGCCACGAAATACTATTCAACTGCTCGAAATTGCCGATTCACTCGTGGCAGATGATTTGCGGAAGTACTGTGAGGTATTCTTTGACTGCTCAATAGTTGAAGGAAAAGTTATTTAACTTTTAATCTGCTCAAATTGTACCCGATTTGAATCTCTCTCCCTCCCTCTGTCTGTGTGTGTGGTTGGATGGGCGTATCACTGATGGCTGAAATTATCAGATAGGTCTTTGTATTTTCCTAAAATTCGTCCAAAAAACATTTGATATTTGAGCTGCGCCATTGCCTTATGCTTCTGGTTTTGCAACTTGTGATGCAAAGCTTTCTATTTTACATGTTATATTAATTGATTTTAATTATTGGGGCTGTTCTTTTTTTAACTGCAGGAGATTGCCATACGCAACCTTGACTATATTTTTACGGTATCATCACAAGCTATTGCTAGTGCTTCACCAGATGTTCTAGCTAACCTTGAAAACGTATTGGACCTAAGGTCATCTGAACGATGGAGTTACCGTTGTTTCCCAACTCCTACAGCTACTTTTCCTGCTATTATTTATAGTGAAGAGGAAGATAGTAACGGTGAGGTTCAAAGGACGCATGACGGCCATACAGAGCCATCCATCTGGAAAAATGAAATCCACCAAAGAGCAGATTCCTTTCTTCAACCCAAAGATGATCCAAATCATGGTATTGAAAAGCAAGTTCGAGCCTTGCGGAAAAAGCTGCAGCAGATTGAGATGCTTGAAGCAAAACAGTCTAGGGGGCAAGTTCTTGATGACCAGCAAATTGCAAAGCTCCAAACGAGGTCAGCTCTAGAGAGCTCGCTGGCTGAGCTTGGTGTTCCAGTTGACACACCACAGTTGAAGACGCCATCCTCAGTTTTGCTAGATGGAAAAGGGAACAAAAAGGTCGAGCCATCAAAAAAACAGAAGAAAAGGAACAAAAAGATGGCAACACAAGTGGATATAGGGTTGTGTTTTTCGGGAAATGAAGTAGAACGAAACCATGCAAATGGTTTCTTGAATACTGAAACCTCTCAAACCTCAAAGGATAAGGTGAGCTTGTGAATTTTTTGAATTAATTTTCTTATCAAGATTGAGTAAATGATGGTTATCGACTACAAATCTATTGTCAGTTCATGTTAAGCTGATTTCGTTTTTCTTTTGTGACGTTTGAAACTTTAAATGGGCTTGGGAATCTTTTCAATAATAAGGATTTATGGGTTTAGCATGTGGATAATGAAGCATTATGTAGATAGAGGTATTGAATTTGACCTTCCCTTAATTACTTCCTATATAACTTCACCCCACCTAGATGGGAAAATGTATATATTAAACATCAAGGCGCACACACTAGCGCAATCATTCAGCTTGATCTTGCCATGCTATTTACTCACTATTATAACTTGCATTTCTTAATTTTCATCAGATTATTGCCTTCTTGCTAAACAAGGGCTTGATTTTTGTGACCCTTGCGTTTGTTTAAATATGTCATACGGCCTAGTGCGAACAGAAATTTTATATTATGTATGTCGAGCAATTCATCTCATTTTCTAAATTGTTTGAAATTTTACGTGTGATAGGAGGAGGATGCCATGATTGAAGGGATTGCGACAAGCCAAACCAATCAAGAGTCAGCTTTGTGTGTTAAGAAGGACAATTTAAACCTAACAAATAACAAGTGTTCATCACCAATAGTGTCCAAGAAGAAGAATAAAAAGGGTGGACTTTCTATGTTCTTGAGTGGCGCTCTTGATGATGCCCCCAAGTGTGTTGCACCCCCTCCACCTTCCCCAAAAAGTGAAGGCCCAGCATGGGGTGGGGCTAAATTTTCCAAAGGGTTTGCATCCCTTCGTGACATTCAGGATGAGCAAAGCAAAACCAAGGAGAGTCGGTCAACTAGGAACAAAAGTCACCCGGAAGATCCTTTCGATGATAGAAGTGATGGAAAGATTCGTCTGAGTTCATTTTTACCTTCCAAGCCGATACCATTGGTTTCAACCCATACTTCACTGGCATCTGATGGAGATAGAGGTACACCTCGTTGGACTGCTTCAGGAACTCCTCCCCTTGTTTCTCGCCCATCTCTGAGGGACATCCAAATGCAGCAGGTATATGATTTGCACCCTCTTTCTCGTATATTATGTGTGCCGACATTTTATTATCTTTCTTACGTGTTAGGAATTCTGTATTTTAACTTTGGGTTACGTTCTTGTTACTGCATTGCGAGTGATGATGTTTTGACGGATTTAATTTACGGAACTCTTACCCGTCTTTTTATGTCTCAAAGCAGGGCAAGCAACACCAGAGTGTATCCCACAGTCCAAAGACAAAAACCTCAGGATTCTCAGTCACAAGTGGTCAGGGTTCGCCACTGGATACTTGTGGAGTGAACCGCTGGTTCAAACCGGAGGTAGATCAACCATCACCAATTCGGTCAATTCAGATCGAGGAAAAGGCTATGAAGGAGCTTAGGCGCTTCTACGACAGTGTTAAGATTGTCAAGAAGCCGATAGTAAATTAGGTAGAAATTTAGGATAACGTAGCAGCACTTGTTTTCTCCTCATCCTCCCTTTTATTCTCTTTTTGGACCATTTTTGCTCTATGAAGGATAACGATAAATGCAGAGGTGTAGGCATAATAAGAGACCGTGCAGGATAGATTTCGTCATCAGTCACTCATGAGAGTCGAACATGAGGCCCTACTTAATAATGAAGAATGAGAACATGCGGCCAATACTTACCAAATTGTAAAGATTAAAACTTTGTGAATTTTTTTTTATTTTTTTTATTTTTTTGCCGAAGCCTGAGGTATTCCACACCTCGAAGGATATGACTAATCTTCAGTGAGGTCCAAAACACAAAGTTTGTGATTTGAGTAATGTGTAAATGTATCATCATCTACTTTCCTTTTCCTATAAATGTATCGCCATGTCTCATGCATTTTATTTTGTGCATAATATTTTCTTCAACTTTGTTCTACCCTTATTATGTTGACGTTAAGCTACATTATAGGTAGGGGTGGATTTTGTCAAATTACCGTGCCAATTGAATTACCAATCGTACCAAATCGATTTTGTGTCAAACTTTTGTCCCAATTGGTAATGGTACGGTTATGTACCGAACTGAAGTTTACTGGTACGATATTAGTATTCGATACCATTACCACGATTACTGTACTGTACCGAAAAATATAAATCTATATTATTATATATTTAGTGTTTAGTACATGAAATATATATAAAATAATATATATATATATATATATATATATAGAGAGAGAGAGAGAGAGAGAGAGAGAGAGAGAGAGAGAGAGAGAGAGAGAGAGAGAGAGAGACAGGGAGAGAGGAAATCTTTAAGGGAAGAGATCCTCATTTTTTTATAAAAATGGAAATTAATTGTGGAATCCACACTACATCAAACTTTAATAATCCGAACCATCTATATTTCAAGTTGCACCTCATATATCATCCTTGCAAAATATTAGCCAAATCGGAAATGTTTAAGACATCTAATTGGGTTCAAAGAAATTAACGAATACTTTGTTATATAAGAAACAATAAAATTTTAACTTGATAATTAAATAGGCAAATGGTTTCGGATTGAATTAAATTTTTGTAAGGATGATCTATGAATCGAGACTTACAAAATAGACGGTTCGGATCGTTAAAGTTCAATATGGAGGGAGCCTCATCTAATCCTTACTTTAAAAAAAAAAATGGGAATCCCTTTGCATAAAGGGCCTGTATATATGTGTGTTTATCTATAATGAGCGTCAATTACATGAAATATGCTGGAATTTGTGTTGGTGTGCTGCTGTCTCTGCTTTTGCACTCTGTGCTTTGTTGCCCGCAGTATTTTACTGTCTGTGCTTGCTACCTGGTTGCTTCAAGTATGATTAAATCATCTGAAATGTATGAATTAGCTACAGAGTTGTATAATTGTGCATGTAAAATATGAGATAAGGGCATAAGAATTGAAAAAAGTGGGTCTGAATTGGGTTGATGAAAAAAAAATTTAGATTTTGGCCCAAAAAATGGCCAAAACAAAGTAGTAATTACCATTACCATACCATGTCAACCGACTATTTAGCATACCAAACTTCGGTAGTACTCAAAGTTTGGCACGTTAATGGTAATCAATTTTGCAATACCATAAGTCTGGTATGGTAATTGATACGGGAGTTTTGGTACGGTAACCGTACCGAAACCACCCCTAATTATAGGGATGAAGATTTGTCCTACCCTTTATGTTGATGTTAAGCGACATTATAGGGATGAAGATTCAAATTTAGCTGCAAACAAAACATACCCTGTTATATTTAATTTGACTAAATTCAAGTTTGTATAATATCACGAATTTAGAACGCTAACAACATTTCCAACTAAAAATAGCGGATGCAAGCAAAGTCATCATTAAAACATTTTTGTTCTACATTCTTAGCAATTTGGGACTTGAGATTTTAAAATCAGGGAGTTGTATTCATAATTTTGATGTTCGTCCGTTGGCAAAGCAAACTCGCCAACCATTTAGCCCTAGTTCTATTTCAACTTCAAGTAGTTTCTCTTAATACATTGTCGCATTTGGGGTTAGAATTGGTCATTGTCGCATTTGGGGTTAGAATTGGTTGCACCCTGAACCGAGGAAACATATCAATCCACTCTTGAGTACCCAAAACTCGGTATAATCTCACCTTGATGCCACCCCCATTTGTTGTGAACCACGTATATATATTCCCTGAGAAGTCCAGATCATTGAACTGACATTGCTCTATGGAGACCCTCCATTTGCCTTTGACGGCGAATATTATCCCTCCTGCTCGTTGTCACATAGGGAATCCAGCAATTGCCAGGACTTATAACGGTCGCATGTTGCTGGAAAACCATAAAAGTCAGTCAGTCGCCAATAATTCACATCCTCAGGAGCACCCACATCGAAATCGACATGGTTCTGTAAGACCGTAAGCTTAAATTAAGTTCCTCCTTCCATAATACATATAGACCTCTAGAGCCACCTCTACTATCAACTGTGAAACTTTGATCCTAATTCAACTTCAATCGCAGTCGTTCCATGTGACGAGCATTACTTTTGATATCACCATAATATAATATAGATGTGAGATTAATAGTGGAAATGATGATGTAAGGTGAGGTGAAATCAAATTAAATTGATCTTAATGGATACTCATTAACAACCCAATGGATTGATTTGCCAAATCTACCCTACGTATCATTTCTTTCACAAACCCTAATGAAACCAAATACATGATCCTCATGCACCCGACAGGAGGCCGGGTGACGAAAGGATAATACTTAGGTACTCGCTTACTATTTTTTTTTTTTTTAACAAATAATATTATCTACACTAAGGGGAAGAATGTGGGCTTAGCCTCATAATGAGTTAGCAATAATGTGATTCAAATTCGCCTTTGGCGAGAATCGAACCTAAGATCTCTCACTTACAAGTGAAAAGGAATATCACTAGACTGTAGTATTAAGTGACAGTTACTCACTTACTTTATAAACTCACCTTTTTATTTAGGTCTAACGATATTTTAACACATTTTATTGTTTTAAAAATAAGAAACATGTTAACTAATTTTTCTTGGACTTTAAAAACAAGAAACACATGACATCTTTTTATTGGGCTAAATCCGAAAATAAGTATATAAGGTACTCATATTTAGGCGGTTGATGGGGTACCAACTCATGGATGGGTGGGGGGACTTCCCCTATTATCCGTAACGCAAACACATTCGCCAACAAAGCAACTCTTCAATTTGCCTGGTTTACAATCAATCTTGTACTCGCAATCCCTGTAATGTCTGCATTGGGGCTCGCCTTCTTCTACCGCCACGGCTGACTTGGGAATGCAAACGCATTTGCCATCACGGTAAAGTTTGAGGCCACCCGGATTACATTTAATTAGAAAGTCGCAATCAACATCACGATTGTATACTTTTGCCCTGGCTTCTTCTACTAGCGCTGCAGCTCCCACTTCTGCAGTTGAGCCTGACAACATCGATACGCCTGAAAAATATACATAATACATTGATCATGCAAATGTTAGTTGATTAAAATATGTAAAGATTAATATGGAACTAATCTTGTACATGTAATTTCAGCAATGAGAGAGAGACTGACAGATTGCAATACTGCAAAAGGTGGCAAAACCCATTTTGAAAGAAAAAACCATTGTTTTGTTATGTGATGAGGATTGAGGATGAAGACCAAAAACTTTGGTTGTTGATGTGAGCTCCTCAGTTGGCTTCCTCAATATTTATACTGGGTGATTTGACTCCATTGATTTGTGGATAGAAAAATAAAAATGGAAGACAAAATAAAATTTTAAATCTGATATGGATTTTGCTACCTACCCATTTTTGGACATGACATTTATAATTAATATAGATTACAACTACTAAATTTGACCATATTTTATGGCAAAACACGCCTATTTTTTGTGGATTAGTTACCAAGGAAAATCTCGTTTCCTTTGTGTAATAGAACCTGCAAATCATGTTTGAGTGAGTTCTCTCAAAATCTTTAAATTCACATGAGATTTGTTAAATCACTATGAAAGCTCTTCAAATTCACCAAAATCTTTCATTTTTTAGAAATTCTTTTAAATTCAAATCCTAATTGAATAGGCTTGTCATGCACTCTTTTTAAATTCTAAATGAACACATCCGAATTTATAAAATTTTAAGCTGAATTTTCAATAAATAATTTGAAAATTTAATTGAATACCTCTAAGGAGAAGAATTTATTCAAAACAATAAATTGCAAACATAGGCCAACACACAAAATAAGACCAGAAATACAATTGGACCTCCCAGCTAATTAAGAGAAGCTCAACTAAGAGCTCAACACTACAGACAGAACAAAAGAAGCTTCTCGACCCCAGCATCCACCGCCGTCGTAGTGTTTTAAACACCTGAGCAGATGTGCCCACCGGAGCTTTACGCACCCTCTCAAATGGTCGCAACAAATTGCGATGAAAACTGACTGCAGATCGAATTGAAAGTGGTTGGGTAAGACAGACGGCCAAGAGGAGATGAAGTTTGGTAAATCAGGAAAGACAACTGGGAGAAAAGTTAGCATAAGAACTGAAAAGAAGAAACAGATAACAAAAGGAAATGTTTTCCTCCGACCCCCGCCACAGCAAGGGCCGGCGGTAACGAATTTATACCCTGGAGAACTCACTCACACAATCGGTGGGAAAGACTGACAAAAAAATTGACCTATTGAACTTTATACGAAACTTATTTTTCTTCAACACGTACCACAATTCCTCATGCCATAAAGAACAGTGTATCCTAAAACCAATCTAGTTGAAAATAAACGGACCAACAAACAAAATATAACTATGAACATATTTTATTAAATGAGATTGCCGAAACGGTTACATACCTCGAAAATTACTACAATGTGAATGAATTGTTATTCATACTAAATTATAAGCTATTTATAAAGAACAAAACCTAGAAACCTATTTCTAATAGGCTAGCTCATACACTAAACTAACAAGCAAACTCAAATAATTGTAAGTGATCCAACCATATGTTCCCTTGATGGATGCTCTTGTTGCAGCAATTGGCTTCCAGGAACCGAAGGCCAAGGCGTAACTGAAATGTTTTATTTGGTTCAAAAATGTGTCGAGCAATTGGCTTCACGGGCAAGCTTTCTCGAACTTGGTTCAAAACCCTTGATCAGCTGCCGATGACTGTAGGAGACTGCACATTATCACCCATTCTCTCCTTTGAATATGGCCTGACTACAACGCCCACCAATTCCAACTAGGAACCATTTAGCTATTCATCGTCAGTAATTTGTTGACGTCAGCTACTCTTGAATAATTGATGGAACTCATTTAGCTAATCTTCAATAAGTATGTAATTAGGTAAATATTAGAGAAAATTACACGTTAACCCCTGCTGCATATTAGGGGCCGTTTCACTTTGGTTCCACCAGCATAATAATTCAGTACAAATGACTCAGAGGAACTTGATGATGAATACTGGCCCAAAGACGGATGGGACTAAAGCATGCGGAAGCGTGGTGGATAGTGGCAAGACCAGACGTGAGAAATTGTAGAATAGTATTTGGTGTGAGGTAAAGTAAGGAATCGTACCTAAAATAGTATTTGATGTAAAGTATTGTATTGTTGATTGTGTTGTAAATGAGGTTTTTCCTTATCATATGCAAGTAATGGATAAAAGAGGAAGATGTTTCTCGACGCCTGATTGTTTTAGGAGAGGTTCGGGAGAGTTCCTCCCAAGCCTATAAATATGTGCGTATGTAGCCTGTGTAATACTCAGACTTGGCTGAGACTTGGATAAAGACTAGTTGTTTGTACAAGCTTCCCTTAAGTGTACGTTCTTGTTCGAGTCATCCTAAAGAGTAGGGATCCTAGTCACTAGTTTGAGGAGCTATACAACCACAGCAACTAAATTCGTACCGACGGGCGAAGTATCTGCAGTTAGAAACACAGGATAGCTACGCGATAGGTCCGAACAAATCCTCTAAGAGGCAAATCACTACAGACAGTGTATTTTCTTCGACGGCGATTTCAGGAATGTCGTCACTCCTTGCGTCCTTCATCATACTCACTCACTGGTATATAATCTGGAGTTCTGGACTTGTCCCTCAAGCATCTAAAGATTCCTCCCTCCCTTTCCTCCTATAAAAAATACGAATGCCGGAAAACAGGAAGAAGAGACTTGTTCTGCCGGTGATGTGTACCAGTCCATATTATATTATGCTTGATAAATTTGCTATTATAAATTGTTGATATTTGATTAATGGTTGTTCATGTAATGTAATGAGGCATGAGGATTTGTACCGAGCTCCGCAATTTTGATTGACCAAAAAAAAAATCGACGGAAATATCTCTGTGACGGTACTGTTTTATAACCAGTAACATGAGACATTCAAGAAGGAAAAACTAGTTTTCTTTTATGTATATTAAAGAATATAGTAAGAGTGTTTCAATTAATAGTGTTACATGCAGGCATTATCATAGGAGAACAAAAAAGTGCCAGAATGATTTCCCATGAGTTGCTTGAGTCCCAGAGGTGTCAGTTGTAGTCCCCTATACTTATGAGTTACAAATTACCAGAGGTGCTAATTTAAGCACCATTGTTACTACTCCACGGTTTTAACACAGCCACCGCGATGATTGCAACGATGATAAGAAGGACGAGGATCGCAATGCACATCCATTTCCTCGAACTCTTTTGTAGCTTCTTGGCCTTCTGAAGAGCATTGTTCCCTTGCTGTACATGATCTACCGCACTTGATACCTGCGGAATAAAAACACAAAATACGTGATCGTCATATCTGATACAGAAGTGGCAAAGTGTGATACAAGATTGACATTCCACGTCACGTTTTTTCCAAATCAAGTTCTTTTTTCTTTTGGGCTTAAAACGCCAAGAAATTCATGGGATCATTGCGCTTTCAGATTGTAGTATTTACCTGGGTTTCTATGTTGTTAAGCAAGTCCCCTTGTGCATCGACCAGCACCGCCATATCCAGAAAGATCTGTGCATAAGAGAGAGAGTTATCATATACTCATGGCGAAACACAAACAGAAAGTTTTCCTTTCAGTTTTGCAGCTATTCTCCCGGTTGGCCTCAAGGAATCGTGGCATTAAAATAAGACAATAACTTGGTTTTCTTATAAGCTACATGACTAACACATACTTAGCATGTCATGACACAACTTAATGATCTAACCGATCACTCACTTTCTTACAGAATTCAAGCAGCAAGATTCAACAGATTAATGTTATTATATTCAATATGGCAAATACCAAATTGTAAAGTGAATTCTAAAAAGTAAAGCCTATGCTAGACATCTGTATTGTATAGCAACTTCATGTCTTCGTCAGAGAGTATGCATCATAAACTAAGAATATACCTGTTGTAAATCGAGAAGCTTCCTCTCAAGATCTCTAACAGCATCATGTCGCTCTTGAATTTCGGCCAGAGTGTCCATTATCTACAATTTGATACACAATTTGGATGTTATCAATCTTAATCAGAAAATTCAATGTTTCAACAACCCAAGCTAGAAGAGTTAGGAGCTTAAAATTAATTGTTCAAGATGTCAAAAAATGTGTCAAGTCTGTGAGAGAATGCACAATTTCGATAGTAAAAAGTGCTTATTTGGGGGCAGAAAATAAAAAAGGAAATTTGACAAACCTGGCCTCGCCCTTGTTCTTGGATTGCCTTCTGGAAAATTTGTTCACTGTCTCCTGTCTCGATTAATCTTTCAATTGTCTGTACAATGTTAAATAATTAGAAAATGAGCTTTCTGGTATAGATATATCGTAATTTCAACAGTGCAATAAGTTTTACCTCTTCATCAGCTCTTGCGCCCGTCACTGACATTCACAAAATGCAAGAGAAATAAACTATAAAATCAGATCATGGAAATTCAAGTAGAAGCTCCAGAAATAGCAACCAATGATGAGTGGCAAGTGAGGGGTTCAAACCTGTAAAAACTCGCCTCTCAACAACATCACGGTACTCTTGATGGATGGTGTCCCTTAGAGTCTGCATGTCTTAAGTTCAAAATTTAGAGATGAAAGAAACAAAAATTATGAGATTAAAAAATAAAATGCATGTGTGGGTGTGTATGACCTACCTGAAATTCAGCCATCTTGTCCTTTAATTTCTTTTTCAAGGCACTGCAACAGTAGATAACAGTGGACACTTGACAATGTTAGATTCAGCTGAGTTGACAATTAATAAAAGATTTCTCCAACAAGCATGTGTGGGTGAAAAATCATTGGTGATACCACAACTTAGTAGATACCAAAAGGAAATGAGGGGAAATAGGTAGAAGGCATCTTGAAGGCAATTGTTGGAGTACGAACTTACAGGGTTGTTGCTGTTCGGGATCTATCTACACCTGTTCCTTTTCCGCAACCAGCCTTCTGTCTATTTGCTAAATTCTGGACCCATAAGGAAAGGTTAGTCAGACAAACAAAATTACTACCAACCACAGAAACAAACACAGCTTTCTGTTGAGTCAAAACTTACCTCTTTGTCGAGTTCGTCAATTTTTGACTTTATCCATCGAGCAACTTTTCCAACTTCGTCAACATCTTTCTCCATTCGTTGCTTGATTGCTGCACATGGTGAAAGAATCCATCATCTTTGTTGACTTAATGAGGGAAACGAAAAATTAAGTTGATAAATGCAAACAGAATATATATCACCAGTAAAGGGAGAACAGATTACAGGGATTATTTTTAGATGTACGAGATAACACGCTAGAATATTTTTTGACATCTCCTATCTTACATACATCTTGTTTTCTCCCTCCGTTTAAATCCATAATAGGCATCATTTTATAGAGCTACGAAAGAAACAAACATACATAACATAATAGAAAATACGAATATAAGCTTGAAAGATTCACTTGATTATTGAAATAATTAAACAAGTTTGAGATTACATTTCATTGAAGGAGCCTTAGTAACAGCCTTGGACTCTTCATGTGCATCCTGCATGAAAAACAAAAACATTAAAAAGTGATAAAAAAGTGCATCTTATATCTCAAAGAATCATTCCACCAACTGTAACACGCTCCAATTTTTTAAGCTATTGTACAAGGCACAAAAAAGCGAACAATTTTTTTTCTTCCAAATAACAGTTTATCAATGTTTAAATTAGTGGGATCAAACGCAGTAAATTTACCAATCTGGATGATGGACTATCGTGCAAATAAACAGAACTCAGTCCAGTTGCTATACAATTCTATGTTACCTACACTGCAGTATGATGTTTATGTGTTCTGTTTTGTTACAATTATACTCGTTCATGACCTTAAAACTAAAATTCCCAATTTGATGAAGACGATAAGTAACTAGAAATGCACTAATGATATCAACACATATTGGCATCACGCTTGTAATTACAAAGACGACAACATTACCAACCAAAACGGAAGGACTCAAGTCTTTGAGCTTCTTGGATAAGAAAATTCACTCTCAATTAAGTTTAACGGCTGAATTCATTAGCGCAACACTGAATGAGACCAAGTTAAAGAGTAACCAATTCAAGCATTTCAGACAATAGCACCAACCAATGAGGAACTATGACAGCAGAGACAAACAAAAAACATTCATGGCGCTGACAAGGTAAGGAAAACATACTGGAAAGCATAATACCTGGAGCTTTTTCAAAAGTTTATCAAGCTTCTCATTTTGCTTCTCAATCTCTTGAACCTGGGGGCAAAAATCATGAAAGCATTAGACAGAATCAACAGAAAGTAAACATAACACAAATTCCATATACAGAATAATTATCTATGGAAAAAAGTAAAAGGAAAAAGAGTAACGGAAAAAGAAAATAATTGCGTTTCATGCATTTAAGGGATGTTGCACAAAAATAAGTAAAAGAAGTTAAAACACCTTTTTGAAAAAATTCTCCAAACCAAGTTCTCCAGAATTCATTGAAGCATGTGCTCCTAGTTCGATATCTCCATCTCTCAAAGCTTGACCCCGAGAGATCTCAAAAGAATCCTGCAAGCAGTAAATAGGTCATAAATGAACTCGAACAAAACCTTAATCCCGAATCTGATTGCTTGACTTCAATACGGTCTAGGAAAGAAAGATAAAAGGAAAGAAAAGGCACGATAACAATGACTTGAACCTACATAACCAGATGACACTGCTAAATTTCTAAGAACACATTCTAGTAGACAATTAGTATAGACAAGCAAACCCGATACATAGAAAGAAAATCACGGCCTCGATTGCAGAGCTTGCGTATATGTCAAGTGTTATTCAGCATTATGTAAAACTACAACACTCGTTTTACAACTTCCATCATTGTCCTTGTTGTTAATAATTTAAAATCCAAAAAAGAGAAAAAGGGAAGTACTTCTTGTCAATTACAGCGTCAAAAGTCTAGTTTATACGAATCTTTAGTGATTCAAAACATCAATGCCGATGAATTCTGTTCAAAAGCTGAGAAATAAAAAACATTACAGATAAACAAAGGGAAAAAGAAAGCAAATTGTTCAAGTTTTTAAGTTTTGGTAGCCACAGTAGCTTGTGTTGATTGAGCTGCGATGAATTAAAAGTGTAAAACCAACCACTTGCATTCCCTCAATCACAATGCAAAATCCCATAATTCATTAACCTTCAATTTTTCATCAATTTCCCTCCCTTTTCTCACTAACCAAACAGAATGTACAAAAAGCCAAACCCCCATAAGCCAAAAATTCAAGGAAGAAAAAAAAAAAAAAAACTCATTAAAAACGCAGATCCAATAACATAACGCAACCGGATCAGAACAAAAACAGAGCCACAAAACCTCCAAACATGCCCAAACAAATAAAGCATAGCATAAATTAACGAACGAAAATCAAATACATTACCTTTAGCAGGTCGTTCATTGTCGAGGGCAGCTGAAAAATGCAACGATGAAGAACTACAATTTGAGAAAAAAAATTAATAAAAGCTAAAAATTTAAGGTAAAAAAATGGAAGCTTTCTCTCCTCTGAGGGACCTGGTTAATTAAAAAAAAAAAAACCAGGCCACTGTCAGGGTTTCCAGAGGAGAGAGAAAGGGAAACCAAATGAAAGGGAATGAAAGACAGAATGTGCTTTTTGTGTTGGAGATGTTGCGGCAGAGGAGAGAGACAGAGAGAGATATCAGAGACGGAACGTCATTTTCTTTGCTGTTTTAAATTTCTCCATTTTTTTCAGGTTAATTACAATTGCAAATTCATACTTTATTTTTAAAATTTCATAAATCTTACACAAAGTTGTGATTTAGTTTTCGTGTTATATATCTCTTAATAAATCCGTAGATGTGGTATTAGTATATGTTCTAGTTTTGTTGACGTGGATAAATAAATTTTTAATCATTTAAAAATGTCAAAATATTTGTTTTAATGATTTTCTATTTTCTGTTTTTAATAATTAAATTTTCTTAATTTATTTTGAACCAAGTGGCACAAATGCGGGCTTGTCATATTATCATATAACTATTAATTTGACGTATTAACTAATGAATGTACGACATTGTAGCGAAACACAAATTATTGTATGACATTCTATTGATTTAAGGATGAAATATGAGTTTATAACAGTTAGCATCCAAACTTGAGAGCGTAAAATATAATTTCTCTTTGTTTTTTAGTTTTGAAATTCGTTTGTTACCTAATTTGAAAGAGAAAGAAGGTGGCACTTTCTATTTTTTGAACTTTGTTAAAGGACGAATGTGCCCTTTGATGTCGGCTGTTTTTCTCCACTTACACTACATGACCCACCATTGACGTACTAATTACGACGTAGCATGCGGATCACGGCGGTGAGCCTACGACGTTCAGGCGCCTCTACTAACACTCAATTATTTTTTAAATTCACCTGATTAATTACTTCTTTGATAGTTTTTAAGAAGGTTACAAATCTTTTAGTACACCTATAAACATTTTAATTGTCTCTTATTAAACACAATTTAATCAATCTTAGATAACTTAACTTGTAAATTTATTCCACATCACTAAAGCGAAAAAGTTTAAAATGAATGCTGAAAATTCTTTAAAAAAAAACGACATGAATTGTGAGCTCAAGTTCAATCAAATTGTACCTATCCTTGTGCGTTCAATATGAAATGGCTCGATACTATGATTTTGTAGTGATAAAACAAACTCATTCATTGTTGTTTAATGAATAATCACCGAACGATGAAAGGGGTTCATTCGATCGGCATCTAACACCTATAATTATATCGTTCTTTTTAATTGCTTATGTCCTCTTATGTCATGTTAGTTCAAAAAATTGTTATTGGCATTCCAAATTTTTGCACTTCAAACTTTTTATATATAGAAAGAAAAACACACTTCTAAAGAGTGCAAAACAAGATTTTTGGAGTGACAATAACAATTATCTTCGTCTAAAGGCCAAATGGAAAGTACAAAAGTGATTTAAAAAAGTTTGGCACCCAAAAAATATAGACCAAA
The DNA here is from genome assembly GCF_963583255.1 of Pyrus communis. NCBI lineage: Eukaryota > Viridiplantae > Streptophyta > Magnoliopsida > Rosales > Rosaceae > Pyrus > Pyrus communis. The sequence goes on from NC_084811.1 coordinate 26,773,852, forward strand.
AAATAAGCTTGAAACAAGGAGGGAGGGTGCAATGTGAAAGTGACCCGGAAGTAGGAACGGGTTCAAGACTTGGAAGAAGACTTAAGAGCTAAGTAAGTTTTCTCGTCCATGTTGTCGACGTTAGGCAATTGAATTGCATGGCCAAAACATGGAAGACGTTGGAGTTTTGGACAAAACACACAAAACGCGCGTATTGGGTACGTACGCTACACAGAAGAAGGTGCCGTTCCTGTGCGTGTTGACGAAAATACCGACAGGTGGATGGCCGTGGCACTATCAATCCATTGCCCAACAGCTTTCATATTCCAAATTTGCACATATTACGAATCGAAGCTACCACAATTTACAAAGGAAACCAAAGCTCTCTCTCTCTCTCTCTCTCTCTCTCTCTCTCTCAAGAAACACGTTACGTTACAGAAGAAGCTGGCAATCAAACAGGTTTCTTTCTGTAAGTTAAGGTAGTTTAACAATTTTGGTTACGGATTAGTAAACATATAATGTGGTTTGATGTCATTTTTAAGTATATGTGATCAATACGTCGAAATTGTGATTTTTTTCTTTTCTTTTTTGTTGCTTTTATTTGATTATATTATATTGGTTTGTTTACTGCTGCTGCTTTCACAATTTCTTAAGGACACAATTGTTGCTTAATACTCATCTGAGTTAAATTTTTGTGAAATCTTTAGCCCCTTGTGTATGGGTTATGTATTTGGAAAAATGACAACAAAATTAACTAGTGCTACATTTTTTTGAAACTCTTTGGCCCTATATCGACTGTTGCTTGGCGCCAAAGATATCCACTTGTCTCGAATCTGCACTCTGTGTTTCCTAACGATTGATGAACAGAAAGTAAGTTTTGTTAGCTTCCGTAGTTACCCTAACATGTAGATAAAGTTCCTATAAGTTTCCAATTGTTTAAGCATCGTCTGTAATCTGTTGAGTATAGGTAAACATAATTTTTCGTTATCAATAAAATTTCTCTCATGTCACGGAGGTATTCTAAAAAAAAAAATAAAAAAAAAATAAAAAGTATAGGTAAACAGAAGATTTTATGCTCCTTGTTTAGTTTTTCGTTTTAGAAATCACCGAGTATTAGCATTTTGTGATCTACTGAATATCTTTCCGGATTACTGATTGCACAGTTACATTTGTTTTTAGGGAATCTCAGGTTCGGAGGAAATTGTTATACTTTTCGACTTTTGGCAAATAGTCTGGAGATGGAAGACAAAACTGAACATAAGGGAGAAGAAAAAGTGGAAAAGGAAGAATGGCATATGGTGATGATGACCAAGGATGTAGAACCAGGTGAACCGAAGGATGAGAAGACTGAAGCGGAACTTGAATTAAAGACCGAGTCAGTGGTCAAAGAAAAGTCGAAACATGAAAAGGATGAGGAGAAACGTAACGATGCAGATGAGGAGAAATCGAACAAGGAGGATAAAGACACAGAGGAGAAGGAAAAGAAGAAACAGGACAATGAAGCGGGAGAGAGCGACAAGGATAAAAGGAAGGACAAGGAAGAGAAGAAGAAAAAAAACAAGGAGAAGAACAAAGATAAAGAGGATGATATAGAAGGGGGAGAAAAAGAGAAAAAGAAGCAAGATAAAAAGCAGAAAGAGGGAAAAGGCAAAGATTTAGAGGAAGGGGATAAGGAAAAAAATGACAAAAAAGGAGGAAAGAAGAAGAAAGACAAGGAGGACAAAAAGAAGAAACACAAAAATGTAGAGGATGAGGAGGAGGTCAAGGCTGAAGTTTCTTCCAGGGAGATTGAAATTGTAGAAAACGTAAAGGAATCGGAGGGGGAAATGGAGGAGAAGACGCAGAAAGATGAAGGAAAGGAAGGGAAAGAGAAGAAAGATAAAGAGAAAAAGGAGAAGGGCGAGAAGGGCGAGAATAAAAGAAAAGTCGATAAGAAGGACAAATGCACGGATGTTGGAAAGCTGAAACAGAAGCTAGAGAAGATCAATGGAAAAATAGAAGCCCTGCTTGAAAAAAAGTCAGACATCACGAGGCAGATAAAAGAAGCTGAAGGTGCAATCCTCACTGTTGCTGAGAAGCCCACAGATGCAGCATAGCGCTCTGCGGTAGCGCATTTCACCTCTCTATACTAATACTCCATAATTTGCTTTTTATATTATTGTTAGTAACAAATAAATGTCATCTGTTAGTGTATTTTTCTTGTGATCTGCAATTTTGGAAGTCATCCATGTTGAAACTAATGTTAGTGGTATGTACTACGAAAACCGGTGAGCAGAGCGGGTTCATATGTGTGGCAACCAACCGGAATATGATAGTGGTTTCAGTAGGATGTAAATTACTTGAAATTTTGGTTGGTTTGTAAACATCTATAGAGTATGTATATAACTTTGCATATGCAATGAGAGTTGTATCTGATAGATACTGTTTCTGGATTCAAGATAGTCTTGTTTTGTTCGAAGAAATCATGCAGCTGCCTGAACTTTGTTCTGTTAGATATAACTAAGTTCTAGATTTGGAGCTGTTAAGACTAACTTTGCAATATTTTTTCAATTTCGGGCTTAATCGTTCTTCATTGAGAGTGACAGACAGCACAGATTGCTCAAGCGGTGGTGGCATATGCCTCGATCATTTGCATATTTCTCCGGTGAAGCAAATTTTCTGAATAGATCTGGCCACACCGGAGAGGAGCCTACGTTGTAGAGTAACACTGCAACTCAAAACTTGAACAACCTACCACAGGAGGCACCTTGAGCTACATGCGTTTGATCACAAGGCAATGCCTGCTTCCTAGGTTGCTCATAGTTTGGGATTTACCAACAAATGAGGTGAGGAGAAAGATTCAGAGGGATTGGGGAAGTGCATGATTCAAAACTTGAAAGGGAATTTCGAAATGAAATGCTATCACTAAAGGACCAAGTTTTGACAAAATAAATTAACAAGAGATCGCAACGAATCATTTCATGTACTCATCATTTGTTCTTTACAAGAAAATTACACCTGTGGCTTATCTAACAAGTAATACTTTTTCTATGAATAAAAACCTTCAATATAGGTAGGCGGTGTACAAACTCTGATTGGCTTGAACCCAAGCGCATCAATAATATTTCCCGATCCTCATCTTGTGTGAAGGTAAACAAATAACTCTCCTGTTTACTATAGAAAATCAAAGAATTTACCCAAAGAATATGTTTGAATACCTATATCTCTCAAAATGGCAAAGCTGGAACCATGAATCAAACCGTTATTGTCATCTCTGCCTCCAAAACTTTCCATTTCAGTGGAAAACGATGGAAACTGAAGGCTGCATTAGAGTAAAAAGGTAGGAACTGTATCGCATGTAGATCCAACTTTAGTCATTCGGGTCCATTTCCTCATCCTGCTCAGAGACGAGAGTAGCATTAGTTCTGTCACTGTCATTTGATTCTGGTTGTTCGTCCAGAGTACTTCCATACTCTGACAATTCATTGTCCTCCACTTTACCCTCTTCCCCAGCTGGATCCAAAGGAACTTCGTCACCATGCTTCATCCACTTCGGGCACTCTTCTTCACCTCCATATACAGTTCGGCCATCATTACCTTTTACACGAACTGGAGCATTGGCAGAAGATATTCTACATGAGCATTCCGGAAGTGGGTGTGAAATGAACAATGCTGGCTTCGACAAAACGGATTGCCTTATTAGGCCTTCCTCACTTAAGCTTTTCTTAAGATGTTCCTGGACTGAGAGTGTCCAATTATGCTTGGGATGGTAGATATTGTCCCTGGTCATGTTGAAAAGTTCTGCTGCAACTTTCCTGTTCAAAAAGAGGACACACAAAGTTAAATAAGAACATTAATCATAAAAAGTCGAATAAGAAGATTCTTTTCTTTTTCTCCTACCTGTCTGGTCGGTATGTTCTAGAAGAAGCAACCTCATACAAACGGTGTCCCATGACCAAGCTTGAAAAATCTGGCCATCCACTGCCATCATTGTTAAAACCAGGAAAGAATGTGTCTGCTTCCACAGAGACAATATAATCAAGAGCATCCCAAATTAGTCTATGTGCTTGCATCCTCAGATCCAAAGCAGAAAGGTCTGGTTCGGTGTCAGTCTCAGTAATCCAACCATACCAGCCTTCTTTTTCATGTTGATAGATAGGTCTACCAGGAGGTGGAGGAAGAGGCCGAGGCCTAGGACCGGCCTTCTTCCATTCTTCTTTAAGTTTTTCCTTGCTTTTTGCTGGCAGTCGTTGAAATGGATTTTGTGAAAGAGGTGTTTCAGGTCCAAGTATATCAGACAATTCTTTATTGCTGCACAAGGAAGTGCGATCCACTAAGTTGGGAAACATAGCACGCAAAGGGACCAGAACACGTTGACCCCCAAATGTTTCAGAACCAGCCAGATATATAATTGTTTTAGGAGGATACCCCATTGAACGAAGAAGAATTCCAACCTGTGAAAGTCGCAACAAGAATAAATGAGCTAATGAACCACAAAAATGTAGATAGATTGATTTATTAATTATCATCAATGAGCCCATACATTATCAATGCACCACCAAAACTGAAATTAAAGCATGTAAAACAATGCAATTAAGTACAAGATCAAATTTAGACCATGATTCTTAGTTAAAGCTTGTTCACAGACGTATTAAAATGCTTGAGTCAAGCCCCCGGATAAGGACTTGAGCTTGAGATAATATAAAAGGATGTTTTCAATCCCAGGATCTTTTTTCTACTACCCTTCCCTCTCTTTCATTTTCTTATGCTTTTTGTCAAGGCGATGACCCAATTAGGGACAGTCAACATGGTAATTTAGGAATCACAATGACGCATATCATTATTTAGAGTGGATACCTTTAGAAAGGATCATTCCTTACTCTTATTCGTTGCCTATTTATCATTTACTCCTTTGAAATAAAAAATTTCAAGTAATTAAAATACAAAAATTGTTTTTATGAATCAGGATAATGTTGGATTAATTAAATTCTCAGTGTCATTCCATCCTCTACTGTTTTCATTTTTGGTCTGCGTCCTCAACTTATTAAACATATTACTTGTGCATAAATTTTTGGAAACACAAATTCCATTCCAATTGTAATGTTAAATTTTAATATTTAAAAGTGAAATCGATAAAAGGATGCTAGAGGTTCTGCTTTTTCTGAACTGCTCAAATCAATTCCAGTGTTGAGCGAGAGCCAAGGAAACTTAATTTCACAACCAGCATTGAAGTTCACTACTAGTCTTTTAAACATTCTTATGGCACTGAAAAGTGAAATTTTCAAAACAATAAAAAATAGACCACGAGAAAGAAGCATCAGAGTGGACTAGAAGCCACACAACAGTACTTACAAATACATAACCTGGATCCGAAATTTAGTACTGAGCTTACCTCTTCAGGCATCAGCGGGCATGAGCCATTCTCTCTACGCAAATGTGAATCTATGCTTAGTTCCTCATGAACAATGCCCTTTTTAATCATTTGTTTCCTTCGATATTGTATGAGTTCAGTGTGAACATCCTACAGAAAAGTAGCAAGTTAACAAGATAATTTGATAGCCATGAAACTGAATGAATGTTAATATTTTGTAGTTGTTTAAGGTAGAAACCACCTGCACTCAAGAGGAGGGGGAGAGCTCCAAAACTGGATTTTATTGGACTTAGATTTAACCAAGGAACAAAGGAGAACAATTGTTTTACCACCAACTTAGACTTCACAGGCAGAGATATGAAAAAGATTGTAACCAGGAAGTTTATGTTAAGTTGTAACACCCCCGTCACATGTGAGCCTCTTTCCATCACCAAGGGCCAACATGTGGAACGCAACTTAATAATGGGATTCATAATTGCAGGTTATTCAAGCTTAGGTTCTATTACTGTAATACTATGATATAGTCTAAGCATGTAGGTCAACATTTTATATTTTCACAACTACCAAAGATAAAACCGGATTAAACATCTTACCTGAAAAAGTTCAGCACAGCCATGATATGCCAAGGTTTCTCTCACCAAACCAGGATGATACGCTAGGAAGGGTTGACCCCATGCACGTAACCTATCGAAGTATAAAAGCCACATTGATCAACTGAAGGAAAATAGTTCTTAGATATAAATTATTACAAGCAGCGAACAGGGTATATAAATTATTACAAGCAGCGAACAGGGTCCACCAGAAGCCAGATACAATAAATAAATTAATAAAGATCCATCATCTACAGAAGCTACATAAATAAAAGAACTAATCCTATAACGGCCTTCTAATCTAGCAATATATACGAAAGTAATAATCACTAAACTCTGATGAGACAGAATCCCTAAGGAAAAACATAAACTTCACCCTTTCCCAGAACAATATGACCACACTAGCGGTTATTATAGGAAACTTCACGCAGCCTTTGAAGCTCTTTAAGAGGATGTGTTCCCTTTGACTGCTTGGAAAACCTAGGCATATCCATTAGGCTTAAAGTTTTCATTTTCCTTGTACAAACTTCCATCTAATTTCTAGACAGCCAGACCTAACATTTTCAAAGAAAAAATTTCCTTACTCCATAACTCTATCCCCCAGTTGACTCCATCCTTCTGGTTAACTATATCTATTGCCTAATCTTTCCAACTCAGCTGTAACCTTCAAATGAAAAATCTATTTAACTAAAAACATATTGCAGATGGTATAAGAGCAGTCTGTACTAACCAAGTTCTCTACACACCATTATCGCTCAGTTGATTCAAATCTTCAAGAAAAAAGGTGGGTTGCTAGATTCATACCTCTCCACCATCTTGTGTCCAAGCATTTGGATTTCTGGCCGGAATTGAAGTGCATGGAAGGCGACCCTGCATCTAAGTCTTTGAAACTCGGCCATGTTTGGTGGAAGGATTGACTGAAAATATGATTATATTGTATCAAGAACACTTAAACTTAATTATCAAGCACGCATGCTTGGAACAGAGAATTCACTAAAGCAAAAAGAAAGAAAACAGACTGACTACTGACATAATCATATATGAATGAATGGTCCCTATGAACCAATAGCAAAGTGACAGAGAATGAATGTTTTAGTTGTTCTTAGATAACATTTATTTATTTTCATAAACAATGGTTCATAGGTGACAGTTCTAGCGCAAAAAAAGAGTATGAAAATATGTAGTTATAAATGTTAAAATAATATGCATGTTTTCTCAAGCAGATGACATTTTGCAATAGCTATACTATCAAAATAGTAGAACATCAGCTACCTGCAGACATCCACCATCAGCAATGATCAAGCCGATAACCTTGGTTTTCCTCAACTTTGGTAGGACTTCTTTGATATAAAAATTTGGAGAAGCTGACATCTTGGGTCGAAAAGAAGGGAATTCATTTCTTTTCCTTGCTGCCTTCAGATTATCTGGCAGACTCTTCACAATGACTATGTCATTCTTTAAAGATGCTATAAACTGCACCTCATCGTAGAGATATGTAAAACTCTTGAAACGAGAGCTGAGAAAGTCATTTAAAACAAAAAAGATAAGAAGCAATGAACCATATGGTCTACAAACCGCAGAAAATTGGCATGAAAGAAGTAGCAAACTAGAAAAGAACCTGATGCCTTTTGAGCGAGTACTTTCTTGAATGTCTGGAATGACAAGAGTAGCATTTAGAAGCCTGGATATGGTGACCAGATCACAGATCTAGAAAATTAACAAAGATTTATGAACACCACATACAAATTATCACGGAATCACTTTCACATATTTGAAAAATCATACCGTAGATCTTATCTTTTCGAACCCACCAAATATTTTTGCGTAAATGAAGCCATTGCTCTGGTCATTTGGGACTGTAAAGAAAACAAAAGTATTCAATCAGCTAAAATATGAATGGTTCAAGGTTATCAGATCCTCCAGTGACAAAAAAGAACATAGAGTGAGGGAACTCAATTCAAATCCAGTACAACAAAAATGATAGTTAACAGATGCTTCGAGACTACAAAATGTGTTTGGTCCTGCACGCGAGGGAATGGATTTGTCAATGGGTTCAAATTGTCAAATTCTTAAACTATACCATGCTAGAATATGATAAAACCAGAAGCAACAAACTGAGAAAATACACAAATGCAAGAAAAAGAGCAAGATCTTCACCAGGATAGTTGCTTCGGGGGTTGGCATAAGGCTGCAAAGACTGCAGGGGCTTCACAGGCCCCCATAGCTTCTTATTAGGAATACTCTGCAAGATTGTAACAAACAAAAGAAATCCATCAAAACAACCAAGAACATGCACTCGAAATACATGCATAATGGACAGAGAAATGAATCAAAATCCCACCTGCCTCCCGGAGAGAGAATTGAAATCGTTATGGAATGCGGTCAATGCGCTATACTGGACTAAATCGACAGTCGAAAATCGTGCTATAGAGAGATGCCGAAGTAATGATGCGAAAGATAAAACGAGGACAAAGACAGCAACCCATTTTATCTTAGATTTGAATATCATCTTGGCTCATCAAGCACGCAACAAGAATTCCACTTTCCCCAATCAAACATCACATTTCCAAATCCAATTTCAACTCGATGATTTTCCTACTAAAAAAATCAACAGCCAACAACAAAAAATCAATCAACCAAGAAAACAAAGACAACCCAATTGAGCTAAAACGATGAATCAACGAAAAAGATGACAAATGACAAATTTCGAATCAAAGGATCTGAACTATTGCTATTGTACCACCAGATAATCAAAGATTAAAGATTGATAAAATCGTAAGTTAAGTCAACGAACCTCGGAAGCAGGGGCGATTAGTCAATTCAAATCTGAAGAATAAAAAATTGAACATGGAAATTTTTTTTCAGGAAACAAACAGAAAGCAGACGGAGGGTATCAACGAATCTGGTGGTGTGGACTGAAGCTTTATGGAAGATAATCGGAAAGGGAAATGGGTTTTAGATTTTGTGCTGCAAATTTGTAGATTTTAAAATAATGGAACCGGAAGTTTGGAAGAAAGGAAGGAACTTTGTGTTTTGTCGTGGGTGTCAGAGTGTGTGTGTACTCTCCCTCGGATTCGTACTCTATTTTTTTTCAAGATCTCGAGCTTTGTTTTGTTTGTCTTACTTTCCCAACATTACTGCTCACTTTGATTCTCTCCCTTTTTCTACATTTTTGTTTCGTTCTTCGAAAAAATTAAAATAAAATAATGAAATCGGCCAAAACGATGTTAATACAAAATTCAATTATTGAAATGATTTTTTTTTTTTCATCATTAATACATTGTCGTAATTTGATTTGAGGATTTCTAAAATTAAAATTTAATAACCTCCATTTCAACCACTTATCTGACAAAATAATGCTCTAATTTCTTTTTTAATTCAATCGATCAATACGAATAGAGAAATCGAGTTCAAGACTTCAATATAAAAATTATACTTTCAACCGACTAATCTACAAGTTCTTGACGCCTTGGTTTCTTTTCTTTCTCAACTTGTAAAAACTTTATCACTCATTACTAGAGCATGTGGTATTCATTTTTATTTGTAACTAACAACCTAAGAGCATCTCCAAAGAAGATGTCAAATTTTGAACATAAAATTTAAATTTGACAGCCTATGTGGCATTTTGACATCTTTAAAAGTTTTATTGTCCACCCAATATGTCAAAATAAATTATTATTTTATTATATTATAAAATAAATGATTAAATTAATAAAAAGTAAAGGCATTTAATAATTATAAAATCCGAACCGTTCAACATTTCTTTTTAACAAGAGGGGACCGTTCACTTATCTCGATTGAACAAAAGGGAAATAGGTCAACAACAGTATTAATTGTAATGATGATTAAACCATTAAAAATTTAATAAAAAGCATTAACAATTAATTTTGAAGCTGCTGTCAAATTTGACAGCAACTCTTTTGCTGCCAATTCATGTCATCGTCATATAGGATTTGACATTTCGGTTGGAGAACATTAGTGTGGTCTTTTTTTTTTTTTTTTATTGTTATACCTTATGTGGACATTTTGACATCTCCTTTGGAGATGTTCTAACAAATCTTACATTCAAATTTCATAAAACTTGTGTAAATAATATCATTGTACTAAAACTTGTTAAAAACTTTAGAATTTTTGTTCTTACAAGAAATGTTTGCATTAGCTTTCTTCTTCTTAAAAATACTAGCAAATAACATTATTTAGTAAGCGATGCGATCTAACAAAAACGAAATTATTATTAACACTCGAAAAACTAAAATAGTTTTAAAGAAGAGAGATAAGGGCCTTTTGCGTTATTTGTTAGAATAAGGCCGTCATTTCATAACTCCGGTTCAAAGTAGTTAGAAGACAGTTAGGAAGAAATTGTAAGCTATAAATATATAAAACAAAATTTGTATACTCTCTGTTATTGGAAATGAATTACAAATCAAAATACAGCCACAAAAAATTAGAAATCAGAGCAGAGTCAAGATTATGATGCTCAATCTTGCCAGCTGCTTTTGCACTAAAAGGATTAAAACTAAAAGAAACATATACATGCAGAATCCAGTTGTTACAATCGTGTAAAACAATTTGTTGACTAAGAAGTTTCAAAATTGCTCAAGGGAACTGTCGAAAAACCTCGTCGGAGCCACAACTCATACATAACCATGTAAAAAGCATCATAATCAATAGGGGAAAGATGCCACTGGAAATGTTTGCGCACCTTCAACACATTACTCTGTAACCGCAGGTATTCATCGGAGCTGATCTCCTTAAGGATTTTCTTAAGCAGTGGGATATCTAGAGTAGCAACAATGACTGAGAAGCTGCTCCAGTTTATTATGTCTGCGAATGGTAAATCATAGTAGTTGGCAATTATCACTGGCACACAACCATAGTATAGTGAATCTGCAATACGAGCTGTATTTACTTCAAAGCCTTTGACATGGAGGCAGAACCTGCTGCCAAGCAGTTCATCAGCATATGGTGTTGTAAGCCGACCAAAGTGCGCAAAAATCTCGGAGTCATTTCTCCAGACTTGAAGAAGCTTTTCTCGTACTGGGGAGTTGATTCCTCCGGCGAAGAATGCAAGTTTCGTCCTGCATTTTCGTTTTTTTTTTTTTTTTTTTTTATCAAAAGGGGAAAACTAAGTTCCAGCTCATGCAGAGATAAAACCAACATATTTCCAAAAGCATGGTTATACTGAGAATTCAATTTTCAGAAAATGAATGCATTTGTAAGATAGAATATTTAAAGAAAGTAAATAAATAGATTCCCTAGGAATAGTCTGCAAATTCTGAAGATACCGAAGCCCATAAAGTACCCGAAATCCCACTCTCTCCCACAAACTATTCACCTCCTCACATCCAACATCGTTAAAATTCCCATCTTTTACACCCAAAATGCGGGCATCTCTTTTTGTAACTTATCCATTTAATATGACACATTCTGAATGTAATGCTAATACAAATCATCTAGTGTCACAGATGATGAGACTTTACTATAGAAGGAAAAACATACGAATATGTCTAGTATAACAAACGAGAGATAGAAATTGAAGTATCTTCACCTGTTTGAAGAACGAAGGTCAGGGGGCTTTTCATTTCTGGGCCAAATTTGTGGCAGACATGCATCCTTGTGTGGTATGTAGCCCGGTAGGAAGTAGCTTGAAGAGCAAACAACTTGAATGGCATTAAATTTGACTTCATTTGCTTTTTCCATGGCTGACCGCCCAATGGAATGACAAGCAACGTAAAAATGATCTGCTCCACCAGTCCGGTTCCAATATTCGTACTTGTGACTAACATTGAAGATGTAATCTCTTATAAAATCTTGGATACCTCCCACGCCAATTCTGGGGTCATGCCGCAACCTTGCAATTGAGAAAGGCAGAAAGAAAAGATCCGCCTTAGTAGGATCATTGGTAATGAAATGACTTTTCATAAGGACCTTCTTGAAGTAACTTTCACTCGCGTAATTACCCCCGGGTTCAGAATCCACAGGCAAAAGTGCATTTGCAAAGGAGTCATCTTGCCTGTGAGGATAAACATATATCTTAAAGCTCCTTTTCATTTCTTTATAGTCTTCAAGAAAGATATGTCTATCATGGAACACGGCGTTGTTATTGCCATAATTTCCTGAACCATAAAAACCAACAGTTTCCACATACCGAAATCAAAAACATCGAAATCTCAGACTGTAAAGTTGTAAACTGTCACTCACTCACCCACCCATGCCAAAACTTGACACATTCACATTCAACCCGGTAAATTGTTCAAAGATTCAACATTTCATAAAAATAGTTCACAATTTTTCACCACCTATCTCAATTTTCACCTGCCATTTCATCAACAACCACAAAACCTTCATATTCTTTCATTCAGTTTCATCCTTCTAGATCACAAGTTCCAATTACAAGTTGTACGCACGAATATAACGAAAACCCATAAATTATATGATAACATCAAGCGAAATTAGCAAGTCCCAAAAGCCGAAAATCGAAAATTGACATACCATTCGATCCCAATTGAGGTTGCTCTGGTGAGCGTTGACCCTCGATTACTTGAGCACCGTCCGCTTTCAGATGAGCTTCTTCGACTCGAAGGGGTGTATAGGAAGATGAAATATTGAGTAGCAGTTGTGGGATTGAGTGAGCATGATGATGGTGGTGGGCGAAGAGATTGGAGGTAGAGGAAATGTAGAAGAGGATGAGGAGAGACGTTACGAGAGCTAAGATTGTGGGTACGAAGTAAAAATGTCTCAAGGACCGCGGCTGAGACAGATAGAATAGCACCGCCGAAGAAGAATCGGCCATGGAGGTTGGAGGAGGAGGAGGACGACGTCGAAGTTCAGTCAGTCTCCTCTCACTTCTCACTCCTCACGCCAGAGTCAGAGGGACACATCGAGAGAGAGAGAGCCGGCACAAAAAAGAAACCAAAAATAAGCATACACGCCAAAATCGTGTCTTCAGGTTCAGCTATGAATTTCGATGCCTTGCGGATCAGGCCTTTTATTAAAGTATGGGTGCGTTTAATATACCAGGATTATTTCACTAAACTAATTTTATGGATTAAGCTGAATTGGTTTAAAATAAACTAAGTGAAACTAACTTAGTGAAGTGTTTAGTGTAAAAAACATGAGATGCTAGGGCCCCACTTTGAGAGTCTTTTTAGCATTTCTTTTTTATTATTTTGACTTCAACTTAAGTCTCGTCCGTTATATATAATTGGATTATATACAATTGGAATGATTGGATAGGTTTGCTAATCTCAAAAATCGTTCGTCATTTATGGCATTTGTTAACATTTGGTCATTCATTTAAACCTCACTTAACAGTTAACTTTTCAACTTATTTCCTCTATAAAACAAATCATAAATTAAGTAAAAAAAAAAAACGCGTAACACTCTATTATATAGGTCATAGAAAATTGAGTGGAGAAGATTTAAACTCTAATTTTCTACTTAAAATTTGGATAAAATTAACTTTTGTCCCTTCATTCTACATACATTGATCGTATCTCTCACGCCCTGAATCCAGGGCATGTGAAAAACTTGAATTCAGAACGAAATAAATAAATAATTTAATTAGAAACGCTGGGGAAGCATAGATATTTTGATAGGCCAAAATAAAATTGAATTTCAATTTTATTTAATATACGAGTCAAATACAAAATCAAAGTTACTCAAATTGCAAATATAATTTACCCGTGGCCACTGCCTGTTGAGAGTTGAAATGTGAGGAAGAGTTGGGTTGCTTCTCATATTGCCAATTGGTTTTACAATGGAACTCCAATTTCATCATGGTATCAGAGCCAAAGCCCAAGAGCCACACATGATCACGCGTCACCTACTTGTTGTCCACGTGTAGGCTTGAAAATCGGCCACACATGCAGAAGCGTGTTGAGAGTTGAAATGTGAGGAAGAGTTGCCCCACATCAAAGGAACAAGATTTGCTATGTCCTTATATGATCTTGGGCTACTCCCCATAATGATGAAACCTCAATTTCATCACTGTCATGTCATCTCGCTAGGTAGGTTTATGTTCATCGAGGACGCCCAACTGTGTCATGCTAGGGTAACCCTTTGACTGGTAAATGATCGTATGTGATGTTCACCCCAATATATTCAACTACTGTACAAGAGATAGTTCATTTTGATGTCAGAACTCAATGTTGGAGAGCTTTTGCATTAACTGGCGATGTAACATCTACCACATCTCTCAACCAACTGGATCCAAATCAGCCTCCTCGTCCTCACCATCAAGCATCTCTGCCTCGACCTCAACCTCGGCATCTGCTTCCAACTGGCCTCCCTCTTGACCCACAGAGCTTTGCTTCTGATGTTCATTGGGAATTGGACTTCCACCTTGGGACATGTTACCGGTTGCAACAATGCTATCAGCGTCCATTGGCGTCCCTGAGGCTTCACCGTCTAATTCACTTGCAGGTGTTGCATTCTTCAGGCAAAAAAAAAAAAATTATCAAAATTCTTGGTGAAGAAGTAATGCCGATGCCTCCATTACACGTACACATGCATTTACTTGACCCTCAAATTTGAAAGCAACCTCCCTCAAGACAAAAAAGAACACAAAATAGACAACAATAAAGGGATAAAGGTTTGAAATATTTTTCATCTCATTTTCAATCTTTAAGCAGAAGATGCATCGCACATATTTAGCATTATGCAGCCATGTAACGTTATGTTTATACAATAAAGATGTTTCTTTCTAAATCAAATTGGCAATATATACGCGCACATATACACATACACATTATTCACACCACTTTGTCATTTGGATATTCAACTTTCTATATGAATCAAAGATGTTGAAAATAAAATAGTAAAAATTCAACACACTGCCAATCATATACCTGATTTTCTTCTAATTGATGTGCAGCACCTTTTGATTCTTCCTTCTTAGCACGTTTAGACCTGTCGTTTGGTTTAGCTTGGTATTTAGACCGCAATCATAGTTATATTCATACTCGAGAAAATCCAAACATAATTATATTCATACCCGAGAAAATCCTTCCAAGTCTTGTCTAGCTGAAAATCGAAAACGTTTCCAGCAATAAACCTGCATGATGAAATTTTACTATTAGATAAAACAAAATCAATATTTAAGTGGAACACTGGTTTCAACAATTCTAATATTAAAAAGCAAGAGGTAATGCACATTGAATCACATTGTGAAGCAGTTGAACAGCTATTAAATAAAATAGCACTCTATATTGCCAATGAACCCTAGTAAAAAAATCCAGAAAAGCTGAAAACTCAGTCGGTTATTTTTGTGGTAATACCCAGGTTCTATTCCAGCTGCTGGATCCATCTGTAACTCAAAGAAACTAAGTAGTTGCAGAGAAAATAAACTCCATAGCATCAGAAGGGACAAGAGTGAGCGACCCCCAATACACACACACCATGTTAGTTTGGGCATTGAGAAGTAAATAATACTTGCATCTTCAACCAAGGGCTTTCAGTACTCAGTGATGGAGGGTGTTCGAACACGTTGAGGATCAATTAAAGCATCCTAGACATGAAAAAAAGAACTATTAAGCAATAATAACTCCATAATTGTCAAATTAAATTTGTGGTCAACAATACTGAAAGGAACATATTGCTACTTATTTTACAATATGTTTCTTCTTCAGCAACTTGATCAGTAATGTTTGTCTTCTTTATAGTAAGAATTGAAATGATCGATGTGAAAATGCATTATTGTTTTCCAAATTCAGTTTACGATTTATTTTTTCATCTAGAAGTTATCCATTTCTGTTAAAATTGTAGCCAAGAAAACTAAAAGAGAGGAAGTATAGCGGAAAAATGTATCTTTAAACCCACACACTTGGATTTGGTCTGCCCTAGTTTATTTTTTTCAAATTTCATTTCCAGAAAGAAAATCTGAACGATCATTTGCTTAGTTGCAATCTAACAAAATATGTCTTGTAATTTGTATCGCTAGCTTGTTGAATTTATGGCGTTTCATATCTCCAATCCTGCAGAGTGCCCTAGTAATAGTATATAATGCCATATTTTACTCATCAACTCTTCATTCTTCTATTCTATAATATATTTTTTTAAGAAAAAAATATGATTACAGTCGGTTTCTTAAGAAATTAGTTTGAGACGTTAGATATGAAATCTCAACTCTTGAAATTTATTCAGAATACTTGCAGTTCCTGAAACAAACTTTCCGCGTGGAGGTTGGATAATTGAGCAAATCAAAGGATTTGAGTCCATATAGGTCTGGAGACCATAGCGTTGGCAGTCACACATCGGTGGGAGAAGTCAACAAGGGTGGCTTTAAATATGATTGAAGGATTATTTTGGAAGATGACATGTTCATTTAAGCAACATCATTAGCATGCAATTAACAAATTAAAGGCGGAATCATGCTAGCATGCACTTAAAAACAAAACATTACCCATGAATGTTCAAAGCCTAGTAAAATGGTGAACCAATAATCAACTCAAAACAAAGTGAGTTGAAATATATACCTTTGTAGATTCCTCTTTGTATTTAAACAAAGGCTAATCACCCAAAGAGAGGGTCTTCATTCCTTGCATCTTAGATCTATGGATTTGGATGGATGAAAAAGGTTTCTCCAAAGTTCCCAAAATTGAGAACCTCTAATGATTCATCACCAAGGCATAATGAAGAAGAAATGAGTGACCTTGGAGGAGTTTGATTGCTAGATGATCCCTCCAAGGTGGCTGAAATTTTAGAGAGAAATGAGAGCTTGTGTTCTCATCCTTTCCCCAAAAACAACCCTTAATGAATTTTAGGCTATAAAGTCCTTTATATAGTCCCTTCAAATAAGTGACCTAATGGACCAAAAGCCCTATTCTTCTAACATGGCCGGCCTATAGGGTTTATTGGGCTTTCAAGCCCTTTGTTTATTCAAGTTGTCATACAACTTGAGTTAATGGGCTTGACATTCAAATCCCATTGGGCCTTGCGGCCCAAAACTAACCCGAGGTCTTTAACGAACTTATTCGTTTGATTAATTAACATATTAATTAATCCTAGCCTTAGATAAATAATTAAACCATTTAATTATTCTTACTCATCTCCGTTGTTTCTTCAAACTGTACCTTACTCGATAAACGATCCATTAGGTTCCTTTTAGCGAGGCAGTGGGCGATTAAAACTCTTTCTAATCGATTGTGAATTGAAACTTACTTTCAATTCTCCCGTTAGTGATAATACACTTTTAGGGCTTCCACAAACCATGGTTGCCGCTTAGCAGCATGTCATGGTTACCCAAGCTAATCAGAAGAGGTGGAGAACCTATTCAGTTTTAGGATTACAAATGCAATACGGTCTTTCTCTAATACAATACTCTTGACCACATTGTTTGGTTTGATAGTTTATTCATGTCTACTATCCAATGTGAGTCTTGTGCTTATATGATTACCTTGAATGTGATTTGGAACACATTCCTAAATCTCATTCATACTTTGGCCAAAGATTCTTAATCATATCATAGAGTATTTTCCCTCAAACAGTTTGAAGGTTAGAGATCCCTTGTTGCGCATTCACTTGCCTCCATGGCTAAGTGGCTTAACCCCAACGATGTCGTGGACACCCTCTTGATGGAGTGACTTTGACATAATCAAAGATTAAGGACCTAACCACAAGACAACTGTGATGCCTCAGGTCAAAAGACTAATTTGCATTATCCCAACCATGAGTTCTCATGTGACATGAATATGAGAACTCTTCGTTGATCGTGTTCAGTGAACTCATTCTCTATTGAGCACCTACGTACTTGTCTTGATGTCACACACACCAATGACTCGAGACTAGTCACTCTCCCTGAGAGAAGACATAGCACGTACTGATCTTAACGGACTGTCAATGCCCAATTGACAATCCTATGATCAGGAACGTTTAGGATGTGTCAACGAAAGAATGGTCACATGAATCTAACTTCTTTAGATCGCATTCTTCCAATCACATATTCCTTGGACTTATCGTTTAAGCATATAACATTTATATGAGACGGCTCAAACAATAATCTTGGCCCTTTACATTTAAACTATATTAGTTTAACTTTGTGAAATGTCCGTAAAGTATCATCATATGATTGGTTTTAGGGCACATTTCCAACAATGATTATCCTAGTTTATCTAATTCCAAGGTTTTTTATGGTAAAACTCCACACCTGACAGATTAGACAGGTGGTAAAATTGGGAAAAGTATCAGTGTCATTAGAGTGGATCCCCTAGACTACTATATCAACATATAGTAGGGTACTATTCTGTGTTGATCTGTATGTTCTGGAACCAAGATGCCTCACGATAAAATATTGTCTCAGATACATTGAGAGGTGGAGCTTCGAATGTCGAGGGTTTTCAATGATCTATTTCCTTTGTCATTATCAATTCATTTTTAAGATGATGTCGACCTAAATTAAGGATTAGAGTTGTTCGTAGGGTGATAGGATGATCAATAATATCAAGTCGCATGGCTGAGTAAATGAATGAAACAAAATTGGTTCATCGACAAAGGGACATGAATTGGTGTATAATTAACTCTAAATCAATTTATTCATACAACAATAAAACAAACAAGCATTTCTTCATATATACAAAAGACAACCAGTCTGCATGGTTTTGCTGAAAACACGCAACTTAACCCTTTAGGTAGATATCAACTGATTAAATGAAATTCAGTTTTGAATTTTGAATTTTGGTTTTTAAGGACTAATGTTCAGAAACCCCTTAATAAAACTAACAGATCTTCAACAAAAGTCATCCGCAAATCCAGACTAACACCACATATACATCCTCAAACAGTCTCCTTATGTGTATATATACTTATATTTAATGTTTAATATGCTATAATTTTTCAATCGATCACTGGATAGGTGGCATCCATGGTAATGCCACAGTGTTCATTCGGGTTGCCATTTTTAAGCATTTTCATATAGCCTCCCTCTCCCCATTCCTTGCCCCAGGAGTTCTTGATTCTCCAGTATTCGGTGTCAGACTCGTCCCTTCCGATACCGACTATGGTTACACTGTGTCAAATCAGTCCCACATTTGTCTCTACAAATCCCGCCTTTGTAATAAAAAAAGCTGCACTTCCGGGATCAATCCAACGGTCACTGGCTGTTGACACACAGCCCTTGTCAGGGCCTCCTCATCCCTCGGCAACACACTCTGATAGCGATTGTTCCGGGTGACAATGGGTAGAATTTCTAATATCTCTCGGTTGCATTCGCCCTTCTTTGCCTTGTAGGGATAACTGGCCTTACTCACGATCCCTCTTTTGGAGACAGCCATATGCGTAATCCTCGAGGCCACCCTTACTAACCTCGTCATAGTCTACAAGCTGCTGCGGGGACAGCGCGGCACCACCTTCTTAAAATGAATTTTAGTAATTGGAGAATCCTTTTTGCTACAGTATTGTGTGTAGCAATACTGATTTGCGATGCAGGTTCTTTTCAAGCATTTGACGCATGGACCGCACTGCACGGCCACGTCTACTCCAGCGCTCAAGAACGAGAGCTGCGTCACACAATATTCAAAGGAAACTTACATTACAGGCTTAACCAATTTGCAAATAACCAACTAAACAAGTTTAACCAGCTTGCACAAAAGTTCGCAAGTATCAAAAAGCCTGGTTTTTTACATTACGAGGAGTGCATAACTCTCCAACATCAGATACCAACATAAATGAGCAGTGACATAACAATTTACTTGTAAAATAGTACTTGTAAGCAAATTTTCATAAGTAAAAATTCCTCACCTCCCAAATACAAAACATTTCTTAGGATCTGTGGGATCATATACTTCACAAATTCAGCAGCTAGATACATTTTGGTAAACAAAGTAAAAAAAAAAAAAAAAAAGAAAATTTAAGGGATATAGAGAGCAAAAAAGTGAAACGGATGATGGGGAAACTTACAAGTTAGCAGAGGGTCCTCTGTGCAGCAAATTCTGGTACATAAGGACGCAATAATCCCAATCACAACGAAAATTAGGGTCGCAAATAAGAACCCCATGTTGGATTTTCCTTCAATCTTGATCCACACAACCATAAGAATGAATTTCTGCAATACAACATTGAAACAACAAGGAATTCAAACTTGATTTAGGGTTTAATAATTGTAAAAGTTAATTTTAATAAATAGTAAAAAATGAATGCCAAACGATTCTGCTCGAAAAAAGAAAATGGAAACCTACCCGCGGGCTGCTTGCCGCGCTGTCCCCGCGGCAGCTTGTAGACCGTGACGAGGTTAGTAAGGGCTGCAAGGGTGGTCTCGAGGCTTACACGTATGGCTATGTCTCCAAGAGAGGGATCGTGAGCAAGGCTAGTTGTCCCTACAAGGCAAAGAAGGGCAAATGCAACCGAGAGATATTAGAAAGTCTACCCGTTGTCACCCGGATCAATCGCTATCAGAGTGTGTTGCCGAGGGATGAGGAGGCCCTGACAAGGGCTGTGTGTCAACAGCCAGTGACCATTGGATTGATCGGGGAAGTACAGCTGTTGTTTATTACGAAGGCGGGATTTTTAGAGACGAATGTAGGACTGATTTGACACACAGTGTAACCATAGTCGGTATCGGGAGGGACGAGTCTGGCACCGAATACTGGCGAAGCAAGAACTCCTGAGGCAAGGAATGGGGAGAGGGAGGCTACATGAAACTGCTAAAAGATGGTAGCCCGAATGGGCACTGTGGCATTACCATGGATGCCACCTAGCCAGTGATCGATTGAAAAATTATAGAATATTAATCATTACATATAAGTATATATACACATAAGGAGACTGTGTTCGAGGATGTATATGTGGTGTTAGTTTGGATTTGTGGATGACTTTTGTTGAAGATCTGTTAGTTTTATTAAGGGATTTTTGAACATTCCTTGCAAACCAAAATACAAAATCCAAAATTCAAAACTGAATTTCATTTAATCAGTTGATGCCGACCTAAAGGGTTAAGTTGTGTGTTTTCAACAAAACTGTGCAGATTGGTTGTCTTTCATTTGTTTATATGAAGAAATGTGTGTTTGTTTCGTATTGTTGTACGAATAAATTGATTTAGAGTTAATTATACACCAATTCATGTCCGTTAATCCATGAACCACTTTTGTTTCATTCATTTACTCCGCCATGTGACTTGATATTTTTGATCATCCTATCACCCTACAAACAACCCTACTCCTTAATCTAGGTCGATAATCTAGGTCGACATCATCTTAAAAATGAATTGAAAATGACAAAGGAAATATGTCATTGAAAACACCTCCACATGCGAAACTCGATCCACCTCTCAATGTAATGCAAGAATTTTCTAATTTCTTTATAGGAGTGATTTCAATACTTTTTGTGTAATGCAAGAATTAAAGTGAATCCGGATATCTACTCTATATATATATATATATATATATATGTGTGTTCTTATCCATTCATACTATCTTGCATGATTAATCACTTGAATTACAAATTCTTTGCCTCTAATTGCGTATCTAGATGCTCTTTTGAAGACCTACCACAGTAATATGGTTGTTTTAATCGAGAGTTAAAGGTCTACCTTATCCTACAATGTAGAATAAAAGTGTGTCTAATTGTGTAACAACTCTCTTGCTTCATTCGGTTTCTTTTGGCATCTACAGAGTGTTCACATGCAAATAGGGGAGGGGTTGTTGCAAGTGCCATATTATTTTTAAATTAAAGCAATAACATCACCAACCAATAAATGTTGTAGCTGTTCACACTCATTTTTTCTTTCTTTCGGCGTTTTCATTTACTCACAACAATCAACGTACACTAATTTTGGGTTAGATGGCTATGTCAAATAAACGTTTCTACATATGAGTAATGTTATTCATACTATGTTTTTATACTATATTTTTATACCATCTTAAGTGACATTTGATGTGGACATTCATATCATTTGAATTAATCAAATTTTTTAATTTAGTTCATTATTTAATAAACTAATAATTAAGAAACACTAGTTAATTAAATGATGATTGTGGTATACGAGAAGTCTTTCTCCTTCCTTTCCTTTAGTTTTGCAAATTTTTCAAATGATATGGCTGTCCATATTAGATGTCACCTAAAGTGATATGAAAATACGATACAAAAACATAGTATAAATAGCATTACTCTTATATATATATATATATATATATATTGTTATGAGCTGCTCTCATACAAGCTATTTCTAAATTTCGAATGATCACGTTATAGTGGGTAGTGTTGTATAATAAACTATTTTGAAATTAAGTGAGACAGAAACCGCACAGAGAGAAAAGGAGGTGATGAGATTTATTTATTTATTTATTTATACCAACCAAAGGTAATGTTTTGCTTGCTCTTAGTTGCAAAGAAAGGTAATGTTAAGGAGATTAAATTTGTAGATAAAATTAGTAAACTAAATGACATGAAAGTTGATGATTGGATTATTACTTAAGCATCGATAAACGTCTTTATTTGTTTATTGGTAACGCATCATTTAGTTTGCAACGCTTAAGTAATAATTCAATCATCAACTTTTATATCATTTAGTTTGCAAATTTTGTCTACAAATTTAGTATCTCTAGCATTACCCTA
Source organism: Pyrus communis (assembly GCF_963583255.1). Taxonomy (NCBI): domain Eukaryota; kingdom Viridiplantae; phylum Streptophyta; class Magnoliopsida; order Rosales; family Rosaceae; genus Pyrus; species Pyrus communis. The sequence goes on from NC_084811.1 coordinate 26,796,316, forward strand.
TAAAAAATTAAAAAAAAAAGAAGATCATTTAGATGTTTTAGAATTGGGTAATACTAGAGAGACTAAATTTGAAGACAAAATTTGCAAACTAAATGATGTGTCACCAATAGAGATGAGCATGTTTATCAACGCTTAAGTAATAAACCAATTATCGACTTCCATGTCCTTTAATTTCCATAAAGACTAGTAACCAGTTGTACAACGAAATCATGAATCATGCCTCTGAATGCTTATGTAAATGGTATTTTGAAGAACTACCACAATAAATGGTTCTATAAGGAGTCAAAGCTCTACACCTATGCACTAATCGAACTATTATCAGTTCTTGCATTCTTTGGTTTCAAAAGTAAATTTTTTTTCTCAAGTAATGCTAGGCATTTTATATCAAATAAGATTAATAACGTTTGGTTGATATGACTAGCCAACCACACACGCCTTTTTTTTTCCTCTACAAACCACAGTGTAGGGAAGTCATTTCTTTTCAGATCCCATAAATTCACTAGATCATAAGGAAATGTTTATGTTGGTCGCACTATGCCAACAAAAGAGAACGACTTACATATTCTTCATGAATATGTTTTTGAAATGTCAAATTTTTAATGAATGAAATATCGTAAATAATTTAGTAACAAAATGAAACCACAAGCACAAAAATATTACAGGAATGAAAACAAAATCCGAATAAACTCAAGATACAATTAAGCCACGTTTAAATATTACTGTATAAAGTGGTACAGCAGGCCTTAGGTTTTGTGAACTCCATAAACCTTACAAATAGAGTGGACTGGATTTATTTTGACGATCAGATTGAGGTTTGCTAAAACCAACTCTACTGATCTAGTAAGGTGGAAAATAAAGTTCCCCCTGGTCCAACTTAAATAAAACATTCATTAGTTGTGGACTCGAACAAAGGACTCCAATTTAGTAGTAGTCCTCGAAAGATCCTCGAACACAATGATCTCATAGTTGATGGGACTGCTATTGACCGACGAAGAATCCACAACCTCAATGACAAGCTTGTAATTGATTCCCGCTATTGTTTGAGACTCTCCCCGAACCAACTTCTGGAACACCAGTTTTTGGTCATGAGTCTTGTTGTACTCGGAAACGGCGAACTCCGCGATCTCCCTTAAATGGGGATCGTTCAAGTTTTCAGTTGGGTAATACCCACCCCTCAGTGGCTGGTACTTTGGAGGGTAATGGTGCTCTTCTCCTCCTCTTCCTCCTACTCCATGCACGGTGGCAGCAACGAAGGCCGTTCCTGAGATTTTGGAGGCCCTGTGCGAGACTAAAACGGAGTCCCTTGCATGGTTTAAAATTTTAGTTGCTGTATTTTCTTTTATATTTTTATTTTTTATTGTGTATAAATTGATATAATGCAAAATAAAAAAAATTAAAGAAAAATGAAGCATAGTGTGGTACTATGGTGGTCATGTACCTATATGCGTTCTCTATGTTTTTGGTTCGAATCTCCTTATTTTTTAAATATAAAAAGCATGGTGTGATGACTATGTACCTATCATGCTCTTCTTATCATCTAGAGTTTATCTCAAGAAAAATTATGTGTTAAACGAATCACTAGTTATGATGTTAGTAGCATCTTATAATGAACATTTTTTATTGCATTTTTCGTCATGCCCTAAAGTGAGGATAATTCTCACTCCCCCACTCCTGTTGATTGCCATTAAATTAGTTAAATTTTTGAGATTCATGTTTTAAACAATTAAAGCAACTTAATCTAACGATAGGTGTAGTTGTACTATAATTTTATTTTTGATATGGATGACTAAATAGTCTTCAAATGGAATGAAACATAGATGACTTTTAAACAGTGACCAAAAGAATAAATGATTCTAATTATGAAATGTATTCTATTAAATGATATCATATAAGAAAGAGGGGCTTTTAATGATTATATCATATTGAAGAATTTTAATTTATTATGATATTTCTAACTGCAGATTTATTAGCAAAATTATCTTTTGTAATGAAAGATTTTTTTTTTTTTTTTGAACAATATAATGAAAAAAAATTAAACTACAAATATTTAAAAATGGAAAAAATAGTGTAGCTCAAAAATCCCAAAATAGTTACCCCGCACGTGCCCTATATACACACACACACACACACATATATATAGGGAGTTGAACCTGTAAACTACCACATGGAAGTATCAGTGCTTGACAACCATGCTAGGAAAACATCTATATATTATTTCCCAACTTATATATATATAAAAGAGTTCAGGGGCCCCATAAATCGGGGGCCCTATGCGGTCGCATTCCTTGCAATATATATATATATATATATATATATATATATATATATAAGAGTTCAGGGGCCCCATAAATCGAGGGCCCTATGCGGTCGCACTCCTTGCACCTCCTCAGGGCCGGCTCCGGAAGCAACCGAAAGATACAACAAGGTGATCACGATTAGGAGGAGGCAATGAGAGCGATACATGCTTAGTTTCGTGTTTGTCTCAACAAAAAAGAGAGAAGTGAGAGAGATGACACATTAACTTGGCATGCAAAGTACTTTTATAGTGAACGACAATTAAGTTAGAGGAAAAAAAGGAGTTCGTTTTTGTTATAAAAAAACATAAATAAAAGAAACATTACATAGTTAATAGGGTAAGCAAAAACTTACTTAAAAAAAACGAAAATCAGTTTCAATAATAATAATAAAGTAATTACTTGCGTAAAATCAGGTTCTCTAATTAATTTCCTTGTTAGTGTATACGATACAGATATCATAATTGTGCAATGTATCTAGTGATTTTTGTTTCTTTCGAAGATTTCGAAATGATATTGTTTCTTTTGTTTGGAGATTTTTAATGACTAAAAAGGAAATACGTGGATAGTTTACCAAAAATACTCTCTCATAATTAGACAACATATCTAGTGAATTTTATTTCGTTTGAAGATTTCGAAATGATATTGTTTCTTTTGTTTGGAGATTTTTAATGACTAAAAAGGAAATACGTGGATGATTTAACAATAATACTCTTCTTTGTTTAAGAAGTCTATTTGATAAGATTGCACTTTTGTTCACTAGCTTAAAGTGGCAGTGATGCTTACCATCACCATCCTAAGTAACAATTAATTGATTTGTGTTGTAACATGTTTTATTGAAGGGAGAGAGAAGGTGCGGCAAAGAGAGAAGAGAGGGTTGACGAATTTCTATGATGCATGTTTCCCATCACCTGTGCCTTTATCTATAGTAAATAATATAGGATTTCTTATCTTGCAAATAATAATGACATGGTAATTACTTGCTTAAAATCAGGTTCTCTAATTAATTGTCTTGTTCAGTGTATTCGATATGAATCTCATAATTAGGCAACATATCTAGTGACTTTTATTTCTTGCGAAATTTCATGAACAAGAAATATATATGGGATATATTTTGGTGTTCTGAAATCGTGGTTGTGATCAGGTGATGCTATCAGAGCCATGAGCATCGTCCTTCCTGTCCCATTATATGATTTGAGATTTTTGTTCTCATGTGATCTCCGTGTAACACGATGTTTAATAATTTTATTGATATATGTAATCATGCGGTTCCTAATGAGCCTGCGCCAGTGCTTGATTTTACTTATTGTTTTGCGATTAGTGATGCTTCAATGAATGAAATATTGGAAGTCTTCTTTTTCATTAAAAAAAAAAAAAAAAATCTATCTGGGATTATTAGGTATGATAATGAGATGTTGAAATTATTACCTCACATTGTAGCTCAAAGTGAGGTCATGAGTATCATTTTTCTCTGAAGTAAAGTTTTAACCTTCCATCAAAAACAGCTTACTAAAGAAGCTCCAAAGGCTAGTGAATTAAATTATATACGTTACATGGCATTTAAAATAGTAACGTTTTTAATTTTCATTAGGGAGGTTTGATTAAATGTGAATTTGATAAAATCAAATTAACCAAATTTCTAAGTGACCAAATTATTTAACATAATTATAAAAGTCCATTCTGGTGGAGAGGCCTTGAGGGTCACTCCAACCAAAACCAGTTCGCGTTTATGAATTATTCCTCGATCATAATTGAAGGTAGCCTATAAACATCACGTCATGAATTTTGTAATGAAGCACAAGGTCATTTCATATTTGACAAATGAATCAACAAAATTATTGACCTTATACGCTTAAAAGAAAAATATACCTCTTCTACGAGTACATTGTAAAAGCAAACCCAACCTACGATGTTGCATGTACCGTTATCGATGTTTATACATCGACTGAATAATCTGGGATCGTCATGCTAGTGGCCGAGTAATTAGATTGCAGCAGTATCCGTTGGTAATCTCTTCGATATTCAAGGCAAAAGGATTAGACGCGGCAGTGCACCGCCATCCACTCTTGAAATGCTTGAGACGCACTTGCATCACAACACCTTATGAGTATTGCTACAAACAATATTGTACCGTAAAAGTTCTTCCCAGGAAATGAGAGATTATCAACGGATACTGCTGCGTACTAGTGCAGTCTAATTATCAGGCCACTAACATGAGGATCTTGGACTATTAATTTGCTATAAAAACAAACATCGCTAATAGTACATACAGTAACGTATATTAGGTTGAGTACGGAGTAGTCACTCCCATAAGGAATCGGAATGGATGTGGTATATATACTTAACAATTTTTAACATAAATTGGAAAAAATTATAAATAAGACTATACCTTTGCCATAGTTTAAAAATTAAAAAGAGGACAATTCAACCCAACCTATAAACGAACAATTCAACCCAACCTATAAACGATCGAGTTGAAGCAAAGGTGGGTTCAGGCGGGTTATAATTAAGAAAAACCCGCTTGTTTGAGTTTAAATTTGGGTTGCACATAGGCAAGTTCAGGTTGGCCCAACCCAAATTGCACCTGGACAAGTTCGCGTTGGCCCAACTCAAATTGCATCCCCAATTTGTAGTGTCTGAAGAGTAAGCCAGAGTGGATCGCCTTATTTATAAAATTTCAAATATGACAAAGGTATTGTCTTATTTATTAATGTTTCATATTTATGTTTAATAGTATTACCTATACATACTGAAATACATGTACTGAAACATGTATACCTAATCTACATGTACTTTATCGATGTTTTTTACATCAACTGAATAATCCGAAATCGTCATGCTAGTGGCTGAATAATTAAACTGCACTAGTATACGGTAGTATTTGTTGGTAGTCTTTTCGATAGTCAAGTCGGCAAAATGATTTAGACTGACGGTTAAACCTCTCCCTTGTTAAACTTATCGACGAATTCAAAGCTGTCTATGAACATTGCGAGACAGAGTCCTCGTCCTCTAAAGCTGGAGTAAACGCGGCAGTGCACCGCAGTCGACTCTTCAAATGCTTGAAAAGCACTTTCATCACAAATCAGTGTTGCTACAAACAATACTGTAGCAAACAAGTTTCTCCGATTATTAAAACTCATTTTCAGAAGGAGATAGATAGAGGAGAGGATATTTGGTTTGAAGGCTTGTGCTGTCTGAAGTAAGAGGGATCGTCGTATTTATAATGTTTAGCAAAAATGTTCTTTTAACCTTTTGTCCAAACCCGCCCCATATAAAATATATAGTAATTATATTTTTCTATAAATAACATTATACTCCTATATGTTATTGAAAAAGATGAAAGTGTGGCTCACTTCTAACTCGTTCTCACAATTTTTTTACGGCACTCCAAAAATTCAATTGTGTATTTCAAATTTTTAATATTTAGGTACCATATTTTGGTACACATGCTTCGGTACATGTATTTCAGTACGCATACTTCGTTACACATGCTTCGATACATATATTTAGTACATATATTTTGGTATAGAAGTTTCGATACACATTTTTTGTACTTCGGTACACATGCTTTGGTACATATATTTCGGCACATATATTTCAGTACACATACTTCTTTACACATGTTTTGCTACATATATTTGGTTACACATATTTCGGTACATTTATTTCTTTACACATATTTTGGTATATATATTTTAGTATACATCCTCCATGTCACATCCCGGCTCGGAGCGGATCACTTCCCGGGCCCACTCCACCACCGTAGCATGATATTGTCCGCTTTGGGCTCCGACCACGCCCTCACGGTTTTGTTTCTGGGAACTCACACGAGAACTTCCCAATGGGTCACCCATCATGGGAGTGCTCTCGCACGCTACTCGCTTAACTTCAGAGTTCCCATGGAACCCGAAGCCAGTGAGCTCCCAAAATGCCTCGTGCTAGGTAGGGATGGGAATATACATTTAAGGATCATTCCCCTGGGCGATGTGGGATGTCACACTCCAGTACATATATTTGGGTACATATATTTCCGTATACACATGCTTCGGTACATATATTCCCTTACACATGCTTCGGTACATATATTCTAGTCCACATACTTCGTACATATATTTTGGTGCACATGCTCCAGTCCATAAATTTTAATCTATATATTTCAGTACATACAAATTTTGGTACACATACTTCGGTATATACTTTTCAGTACATGTATTTCAATACATATATTTAGATACTTTAATTTATTGAGAAAATTAGAATTAGATGCCTCATTTAGACTTTTCTAAATTATATACTTGTAACTTTCCAACTTATAGATTAAAGTGCTTTCACTTTTTATTAAACCCTATAGTTCAGGTATATTCATTTTTTTGAATAAATTTTTTTTGAAAAGTCCAGGTATATTTTTAATTTAAGTGTTTTTCAAATTCATTTTAATTAAATTCATTTCTATATCAAAAATGCACTCTATAATATTAATGAATTTAATGCTATTTTTATAGATTTCATCTCTTCCTCAATTTAACGATTCAATTATATCTAGTGAGGGTTGAGATTAATTTAATACTCAAAATATATCAAAATTATTTAAGAAATTTGAATATATATATATATATAAGTAACTTTGTTTTATACAAAAATTGTTTACAATTTTTTTCTTCATTATTGTAACTATTGTAGTTAATAGTTATTTCTCATTCTTTACTTTCGTCTTTAGAATTTCAATATATCTATTATTTGTAACTTTGTTTTATACAAAAATTGTTTGTAACTTTTTCCATCATTAGTTAAGAAATTTTAATATATCTAATTGTTTGTAACTTTGTTTTATACAAAAATTATTTGTAATTTTTTTTTTATCATTATTGTAACTATTGCGGTTACTGGTTATTTCTCATTCTTTATTTTCATCTTTAGAAATTCAAGTATGATTGAATTGAAATGTGTCATCCTTCTTTGAAAATAAACATTGACATGTTTAATCTCAAATTGAAACGTACCTATACTAAATTAAAATGTACGCTTACTAAATGAAATGCACCCATGCCAAATTGAAATGTACCCATGTTGGCTTGAAATGTACCAATAGGTTTTAAGGTTACACATAATTTGCCCTTAGCTTTTTACATATACCAAAATTATGATAATATAAACGTATCAATAGCTTGGTACGTATCTAAACAATAAATAAATAACATGTCAAAATACCAATTTGTACACAATTGGATTACATAACGTGCCAATAATGTACGCACCAAATTATTGGTAAGCTATTTTTAATATATATGGGCATGATATATATATATATATATATATATATATATATATTATGTATGTAATATCATTTGGAATAAATTGGCACGTTTAAAATATCATCGTTTGTTTTTTGTTAAAAATATCATCATCTTTTTTAACCGCACAATTCAACTTTTTTTTTTTTTGTTATTATAGAAAATTTATTTATTTTTTATTTCGAAACATATTGAACTAATGGGAAGTAAATTAACAATATCTTCTTTTGCAAAAATATAGGAATTTGTTATATATTGGATTTAATTAGTAAATTAATTATAATAACAATTTGTGTAATTTGAAATTAGTCAGTATTAATTAAAATTATAGAAAAGTAGTTTGATCAATCCCCCGGCATCATGGAGAGCTTTCTCCCCTAGCCCTCCGTTGCTAGGCTTTTAGTACCCCTTGTGTTTTTGCAAGGTTTTGTCTTTCCTTCGACACTTGTTGGGGATTCATCCTGCTGTTCGGGGCTGAATCTTTATAGATCGGCTTGTGTTGGTGGCCTTCTTTTGGGGGCTGATGCGGTGTATCGACTGGTGTATATGCACTTGCGTGCTCCAACTAACACTCAATTACTAATGATCATTGTTGTTTGAAAAGAAAAGAATGAAGTGGGCTTTCTTATGGATGGTAGGTTGACAGGTGATTTCATCGCGTCTTGATGCATGAACTAAACTGAGTAAACTTGGGATAAACAATATTTGCTAGCCACTGGTTAACAGAACATGCAAAAGGTGGGTAGGTTGAGATAGCACCTAAAGTGCTTAGTGGAAAGTCTAATATGTTATCACTATATATTGCCACCTCCAATGCATCTCCTCTTAACGTACGACACATACTTGAAACTTACTAGCTACCTATATTCATCACTTTAGAGTGCTTACAAAGAAGAATAAGACTAAGAGTAAGTAAATGGATGGAACCTCTTTGTTTGGGTTGGACAGTGTGTTAATTTGGGCTACGGTTTTATCATTTAGAAATGGAACTACACTTGCATGGCCTGTTAATTCGATACGGAATGACACACTCGTTAACAAATCGAATCATCATCATGTTACCTGTCAATAACACTTTAAGATAACGGATATGACACGAAAACAAATAAGAACACGATTCATTTGCCAAGCCTACTACAACATAATACCTCATTCTATTAATTAATGCATTATTACTCAATAGAAAGTGAGGCATTTTGAGAGGTAAGATATTTATTAAAACCAGTGCGTAAGCGATATTACCTTGGTAGGCCAAAGAAAAAATTGAAATTGAATTAACATGTGAAAGAAAAAATTTGAAATTAAATTAACTTGTGCGTTAAACACAACGAAGTTAAACTCAATTAAGCTCTATCACCACTGCCATGTACTATCACACACGACTTCCTCAGGATTACATGCATATAATATATGCAAGTGAGCAACACATAACATTGCTTTCCATCATAAACATTGAACATGCTCGATCGGCTAAATAAAATCTCCATTATAGTTCACAGAGCTTTCACCACCCAAATTAATAAACGCTTTATGACTTCCTAAATAACAATAAATATGATTTGATAATTATATGGACCCAATATTACACCATCTATTCCGTACAATTGAGGCCCTTGAATAAATTAATGAGTTCATAGAATTTTAATAGATATTACTGATTATCATAATAATTATCTTATAGATATTATGAGTTTGGAGATGAGGATAAAATCGAGGAGGGCTGTTCAACAAAGAATAGACTCATGATATGCTTGCTAGCTTTATTGAAGGTTGTCTTCAAGTTTTAGGGCATAACTGTGTCTTCAGGTTTTAAAACTTAAGACCGATAGTGTTCCTTCATCAATCGAAGTTGCTCAATTAAGAAGTTAGCAATGCATTTCACTACATCACCATATTCATATTATTCGCCCAATCGAGCTCGGCATTGAATTGGCATGCCCGCATCAGCATTCAAGCCACTGAAAGATGTAGTTAGCTCCTAGTAACTCAGCATGCGCACCACATTAGCGTTGTAATTTTTAAGGTCAACAGTAATATAATCTCCATAAAAGTTCACCAAGTTCTCTTAAATTTTGCATCAATACAAAAACTACCAAAATTTCATGAACAAGTCTATTTGGGATATATTTTGGTATCTTTGGGATCATGGTGGTGATTAGGTGATAGAACTAGACACATGAACATTGTACTCCATGTTCTAATATATGATTTGAGATTTTTCTTCTCACATAATCTTCGTGAAACACAAGGTTTAACGGTTTTATTTATCTATGTAATCTTGCAGTTCGCAATGAGCTTGGGTGAGTGCTTGATGTCTACGCATTGCTTTGCTATTGGTAATGCTTTTGTAATATTTTAAATGTAGTTTGCAAGGACCCTTTAGGGTCGAGTTCTTTGTGATATGAATTTGTAATGTCATTTTTTAAAGGAGTGAAGTATTGTAATCTTCTTCTTAAAATAAAAAAGTCTTTCTCAGATTATTCACTGCAGATAATTGATAATGAGATGTTGAAATTATTACCTCACATTGTAGCTCATAGTGAGGTCATGACTAAGTGAAGTTTTAATGTGTCATCCCACATCGCCCCAGGGGAGTGATCCTTATATGTATATTTTCATCCCTACCTAGCACGAGGTCTTTTGGGAACTCACTGGCTTCGGATTCCATAGGAACTCCGAAGTTAAGCAAGTAGCGCACAAGAGCATTCCTATGATGAGTGACCCACTGGGAAGTTCTCGTGTGAGTTCCCAGAAATAAAACCGTGAGAGCGTGGTCGGGGCCCAAAGCGGACAATATCGTGCTATGCGGTGGTGGAGCAGGCCCGGGTTGTGGTGGGGGCCCAGGCCGAGATGTGACAATTTGGTATCAAAGCCAAACCCTGGCTGTGGTGTGCCGACGAGGATGTCGGGCCCCTAAGGGGGGTGGATTGTGTCATCCCACATCGCCCAAGGTAGTGATCCTTATATGTATATTCTCATCCCTATCTAGCACGATGCCTTTTGGGAGCTCATTGGCTTCAGATTCCATGGGAACTTCGAAGTTAAGCGAGTAGCGCACGAGAGCATTCCCATGATAGGTGACCCACTAGGAAGTTCTCGTGTGAGTTCCCAAAAACAAAATCGTGAGGGCAGGGTCGGGGCCCAAAACGGACAATATCGTGTTACGATGATGGAGCGGGCCCAGGTTGTGGTGGGAGCCCGGGCCGGGATGTGACATTTAACCTTACTAAAGAAGCTCCAAAGGCTAGAATTAAATTATATAAGTTACATGGCATTTAAAAATAGACGTTTATAATTTTCATTAGGGAGGTTTTACTTGAATTGTGATTTTGATACAAACATATGAACCGTATCCTTTTTCTGTACACGTGGTTGAACTCCCAGCACCAGCCACGAGGGTTGTTAAAGCCTTGAAGAAGTGTCTTTCATGAAGGTCGTATTCAATAAAATTAACCAAAGTTCTTAAGTGACCAAATTATTTAACATAGTGTGTCATAAAAGTCCATTCTGATGGAGAGGCCTTGAGGGTCACTCCAACCAAAACCAATTCGCGTTTGTGAATTATTTCTCGATCATAATTGAAGGTAGCCTATAAACATCACGTCATGAATTTTGTAATGAAGCACAGGTCATCACATTTTTGACAAATTAATCAACCAAATTCTGACGATGTGGGTCATGACTCAGTAATCTCATTTGTTAGAATGTGTATGGTGTTCCATAAGTCTCCCTCATGGCCTATTAAAATATCTACCAATCAAGTTGTTGCATATGAGAAATCTGAAAGGGGCAAGCACTTAGCTGCTTCTAATAAATTGTTTAGATCAAGTATTTCCAGCAGCAATTGAGCATAGAGAAAGAAAGATTAGTTTGTCAAAAATTAAGATTTAACTGAACAAAATCATCCAGATGCAGGCTGTTATATGCTAGTTGATTAGAAATGTGTGTCTTACACCTAAATTTGAATTCTACTTCCCGTAATTTTGAATAATTTAAAGAATCGCATTGTAAAATAAACTTGGAAAATAATGGTAATAGTTAACAATTGCATATATATATATATATATATATATATATATATATTTAAATTAAAGTTGGGTAGCAGCTAACTGATTCAACTATTTTTGGCTTGCTAGAAACCTTGCTCAGTCTAGAATCGAGAATATTTTTTATTGTTTTATACGTAATCTTGGTAGCTGTTGCTCACTTTTCTTGTAGTGCAAGGAGGTTCAAGGTAGCGGAAGAGAAATGAGAAAAGTGAATTATTATAGATCTTCGACAGATACAAATAATATGTGGCCAATTGGCCAAACTAATACAAAGTAGGAAATCTACTATACAAACAAAGGATTCAGAATCTATACAAGCATCCCATGCAATGCACAGTTATTGACTTATACGCTTAAAAGAAAAATACATATCTCTTCTACGAGTACATTGCAAAAGCAAACCCAGGCAGTATTGTAAATTAACTTCCATTTCATCGAGTGGGAGGCGGCTGTTCATAGACCATTATAGTAACCACCATATGTGACATGAGCTCTAGGGAGGGATACTCTAACTGTTGAAAATGCTTCATTCAATTTGGTTGCATCTTGAACAGCATGTTTAATCCTCTGCATCGATCCAGAAATTAACAAAAGTGAGATTAGAATATTGGTTCGGCTCTAGTACAATTGACAATCCCAAAATGGGGCAAATACACCTACAACAATGCACCTTGATGCCACATGAAAAAAATTATTGTGTGACTGTAACATCATGTGGCATGCATGCATGAAAACGAAATGTTATACATGACAATTGTTAAACGGTCACTAATAATACGCATCCCACTAGATAGTTCAATAATTTATAATCATTCGTTGTCTTGTTTATATTAATTACATTACTCATGTTACTAGACATGTTATCGCGTATTTGAAAAACTAGTCATATTTGATCAAAACAATTTGTAATAAGTATTTTGGATGAGTACTAATTTTTAAAATAAGTTTGCAAAGAACGGGGAAAAAATAAGAAAAATAATGAAGAAACTAAAACAGCACTTATGTAATTAATTGGACTAATTAAGTAGATGGGAGCTAGAAGATTAATTAAATTTGCTGACCTTGTTGTCATCAGTGTAGATCTGGAAGCGATTCTGGTTGTGCTGATACTGTTTGTTCCTCTGGTGGGCACCGAAAAAGATAATACAAACGGTAGCAGCAGCAAAACCAAAAGAGCAAATTGCTCCGATTCCTGTAAAACTCAGCTTCCAGATGTTGTTGTTGCTATTTATCTCTTCTGATGACTCCAACAAGCTGTTTTTGTCAACAACTTCCTTCCTTGGAGAGGTGATTTCTTGACCTAAATTGTCATCAAACTGAAACTTATCAGTTTGTTGATGCATAAACTTGGGTGATCTGCAGGTGGGAGACTTTGGGGAGTCCAATATTTTCATGTCGGCAAATTCATTTTCCCAAATTTTCTTGAAGTAAACTTGGGAGAGTTGTGCGTCTTGATCCACTTGGGAGACTTTGATGACTTGTTTTTCTTCTTCTTGTGAAAGTGATGAGGCATTGTCAAAGCTTGGAGGTAGTTCCAGCTGAATTGGAACGGGAACAAGACTTGAATTAATCCAAGCTGGCGACGCCGGTGGTGGCGGTGGTGTTGGCGGTTGTCGTCGTGGTGGTGTCTCGTGAATGACTTTTGACCTAGAACTGGGTGATGGGATTATGAAGTAGTTCATGTTGAAAACACTTTTTGAATTATCAGAAGAAGAATAGCGTTTGCTCGAGAAAATCCTCTTCTCTTCACTGTCTTCATGGAAATCAAGAAACGCATCATCTGGTAGGTACTCCCACTCATCAAGATCCATCTTTCCAAACCAAAAAATGAAATATTATGGAATCAATGAATTCAGATGATCAAAGGAGGAGAGGAGAGGAGAAGGGTACTAGTAGTGATGTTGAATAATAATTGAATCAACGAAGGTGGCTTTCATGGAGTTTTCTGGGGAAATTCTCTCTGGACATGGGCATGGAGTGTGTCTTGTTTCTCTTGGAGTGAAAGATTGATCCACCATAAGCAAGCAAGATACTTGAGACGATTTGAATGAGTGCTTATCCGTTCTTCTAATAGTGGCGAAGGGAAGGATGCATGGCGGTCCAAAAAGGGACCCACCAAAGAGAGAATTGCTTTGCCTTACCGGATGAGTTTGGTTTATATTTCTTTTCATTTGTTAATGGCTTTTATTTAAATGTAAAGTTTGATTACTAATGTGTGACTTTGGTTAGAGGTTAACTAATGTTCGCGCTCACAAGTAGCTCTCAAGGTTCTCTCTTTTCATCTCCGTGTGAAAAAGTTGTATAGGGACGGATGGATGGATAGACAGAGTGAAGAAAGTGAAGTTTTTAAATGAGGAGATTCTTTTGTTTGTCTCATTCGCACTCCACGGACGAAACCTTGCTGTTTTTAGTATTAAAAAAGGTTATTTTACGTGTGAAATCAAACAACCATGCGTCCTACACTTCGTTCGTTGTGTTGTTTACGTATTAAGCTTGAAAACTTGTCACATGTAAAGAGACGTGTTAAGAATAAATCTCATATTGATGTGATGAAGAATTTTGTTTAAACTTATCAGTAAATTAAACGACTTCCTATATTGTGAATTAATTTCGCGATAAAACCTCAATGTTTGTTTTAAGCGTGTAGTCAAATCAAAATTTAAAAAGAATTTGAAAGACCCTTTAGGGTGTCTGTTGCTTGTTCGAGTTTGCTTTGGATGACAATGTTGCAAAAGGAAAAGGTTAAAATAAAATAAAACAAGGAGACAAGGGGAGGACGTACACCTGTCCATGGTCTGGAATCTTTATAATTGGTTCATTTTTTTCTTTTCCTTACTGTCCTTCTCTATTTAAACAAAACCCTGGATCAATGCAAAACGACCCAGTTTTACCTGGTTCCACTTTGTTCAGAATCTTTCTTCTTCCTGGCTAGAGGTGGTGGATAAATTTGACGCCAGTTCTCATTAGGGGTTCGACTGCAGTTACAGCGCTGCAATATCTGGTGGTAGCCAATGTCTGGGAATTCTCGAGCTGCTAACAGCTGCGAACCTAATGTTGCGGCGGAGATGGTAGATGGCGAAGCAGAGTTGCTTGTGTTAGCAATTTGCTCGATAAGGAACACGATGTTTAACCAAGTGGTGGATTCCAGTAGGCAAATTAAGAATGCATGAAAAGCTGCAGGGCTCCTTGCTCAACAAGCACTCAATATGCACAGCTATTATCTCAAACATGATATTACATACGTAACTGTTAAGATTTCGATGACTAGCGAAGGCAAGATTATGGCCATGAACAATGAATCGAGCTAGAGATTAATATACTTACATTCCACTTGTACAACCTAATACACTTTCCCGTCAGATGACGAGTAATTTACAAAAAGAAAGCTATTCTCAAATTTACATAGCTTGTTTGCTTTCACCGAAAAAACTCAACCCAAAGGAGGACAGAGGACAGCTCCAGTTATCATCACTACCAGTATAAATATTTGAGAAAGGCATAGATAACTACCTGCCCCAAAAGCATCACAGCAGCTTACGATGGATGATACACATTAGTTGGAGATTTATACACTCAGTTTGTGGACGATCGAGCAGATGAAGATTTGCCCAAGGAGACAGAAGTTAGGGAAGAAGCCCAAACCCTGGCGTTCTTTGCTCCCTCGTGGAAGTTCCTCGTTTTGCATAATCTCAGCTTGGTCCAAATCCTCCTAACATCAACCATGTGGAGGATACGCCCCATAATTTGACTCGTCTCCCCAAATATTCCCAAGTTAAAATGAGGAACGTATAAGACCCAGAAAGCTTGGAGGCGAGTCAATACCTTCGGGAATATATACAGAAGCACCCTCAAACAGAGAAACAATGTAGCAAAAGCTAAAAAGGGTTCCCTCCTTGATATCTCCCTTAGTGACCTGTTACTCATTGATCGGATTATAGATTTTTCACGAATATTTAAGCTAACAGTATGATCGCCATCAAAATATTGAACTGGTTCAAGTCCTGAACGAAACGGGACAGCGAGGACATATATGGTAAGAAATAGTGCAACAAATAGATGAAAAGGAACAGAATATGATAGGTAGGCCACCTACCCCGCATGCATAAATATTCTTCAATTTAGGAGAATTTTACCTGTGGTTTTCTGGTAAAACTGTGCAAGCAAGGAGAGATTTTTTGGACCATGATAACGCACCATTGATGTCTGATTGACTAGTAAAATCGAAGGGAAGCTATGTATTCCATATCTTGAGAACACACTGCAATACAACGCATCAAGGGCATGACAACATAGCTGTGTTTTCAAAGAACAGATAATAATATAACTTTCTTGCATCCCATAAATATCTTACAGTAAACATCTCTCCAAGGCCATGGATATTATACATCCCAAAAGGCAGGTATAGTAATAATTGTAAGAAAATGAACAAATTGCCTTCCAAGGCCATGGAAAATGCAGTTTTAACTAGAACAATACACCAACAACAAATCTGTACAACATTGACATTTAGATTAGGTATGGAAAACATTATAATTGCACAGATTTCCTTTTTAACACGAAACAAACAAAATACTCAATAAATTTACATAGCTACACACATATTTTCTTTTCCTGAAATCAATGTTTGGTCTACGGCATCAATACCTTAGCTTACCACAGATACAAAAGGCAAAAGAAGGAATCTTACACAGGATTCAACATGACAGGGGCTTTTGCTCATGGAGCTATAATGTTATAACTCCAATACGAAAACCTTGGTCAGTTTCCTCCCCTTACGGAGATTTTTCATTACCGCCATACATAACAGACATTAGAAATTACAATCCAGAACAGAATGAGGATAATGTATTGGGCTATAGATAGAGGACAAAGTACACCAAGTTAAGCTTACCTCGGCAGGGCTGAAGATTGCTCAATGGCCAAATGCTCTACTTGAGGGAACATGAAGCTGAGCTTTTCAAATGTAGGATACATTGTCCGTGAAAGTGGGCACCAGGAAGCATAAAATAGCACTGCAGTATAATCAGTCCTCTGTTGCGATGCCAAAGCTCTGTCTAGGAAGTTTCCATCCACCTGCTAAAAAAAAAAATAATAATAAGTAACAACATTCAGAAATCTCCATTTTTTCAGAGAACAACAGTGTCATGCTAGTGTTGTATCCTTTCAAAACAATTCCATACTACCATCGACTGATTATTATGACTCATAAAATAATATTATGGTCAAAATATGATAAAGATTGAAAAACAGATCGCCATCACATCGAAAAGCGGGATCATTTACTGTTCAAACAGGGTCCCCGTTGTTTTCCCCCAAGGCCTAAACCCTAGAGTCTAAACTGTATCCAAACTCTAAATTCAACTTACAGAAGCAGCAAAACTTGTTTACATCCCCCGGACACAAAAAGTAAAACATCAAACAATGAACATGCATGCCAAATTCTTAAGGGATTATGCTTTTCATTCTAATACATAAAACACATTAAAGATCAATGGCACTTGATATGCATCCTTAGACAACAACAAAATTTCTATAAACATGGAGTTCTCGCTTTGGTGCCTAGAATTTAGTCTCTCCCATATTCAGGCGCTACTATGACCATGTGTAGATAACCAGCGCTTATTTCTTCATACCACCACCACAATACTCCATTTTGATCCCCCGAAACTACTTTACTATAGCAGAACCAGCACTCTGTATCCCTAACACCTTGTTTCAAGACCATCCAGCAGCAGTTTTCCCTTAAGAGTATCGACCTCTAATCAACTTTTACATATTATATATCATAATCTCTTTCATCGTTCCTAAACTTTCCAACAATAATATAAACAGTAAACAACCAGTGTTTCACAACCTACTACTTTACAACCTCTCAAAATAAGATGCTACGATAAAAGGACAACAAAGGCATGCCAAATGTACTAAAACCATTGTAATAATATGCAGTACTCAAGTAACTTATGTGCCGCAAAATCATATAGTTACCAAGAGAGATCACTACATGACTTTAAGATAAATTTAATGTTCTAATGCTCACATTCTCACCAAATTTAGAAGCATTTAAGATCACAAAGATCAGCATATTAAGTTTGATATAGATGGTACAAACATTACATCTGACTACAGTAACAAATTTTCTTCTTCGCTTTTTCTTTTGGGTGAGCAATAAATTTAAATTTTTAATTTTTTTGAATGAAATATAGAATCTGAAACACGGGTCCCTTAGTTATATGAAACTAGTTGTAGTTTAACATATAATGTGGCTGAGGTTCGGGAGGTAGAGGGGGGATGAAACAACTGCTACATTTAATGCTAAATTAGAAAGAAGTTTCAGTGCAAGGTATGCCAAAATCGCTAAAGTCAATGCAGTAGATTACAATACTACATTTTCCGGTCATATTTAAATACGCTTCCATCATACTATGTAAGAACACCATTTTTTTTTCTCGACATAAGGACGTATGTGTATAATTTAACAATAAACAATATAGAAAAAAAAAATAACAAGTGCATTTAATTTCAGTAACAACTTAACAATGAGTAAAGAGTTTCTTCCATCATTCAAATCGGATTAAACAAACTATCAATTCTACTACAAAACATCGTAGTAGTACACAGTAATAAAGTAGAGAACAAGTGCTTTACTTTCCATATACAACTTAGCAATGACTAAAGAGTTCTTCCATTTTTCAAATTGGACAAAAGAAGTGATCGTGTTTACATGTAAACGAGTACAGAACATCATAGAGAATCATCAGATCACATCTCAACAAAGCTAGTTTTTTTGTTTGTCAAGCTTAAAGAGGCTAGAAAAGATGTCCATGTTTCAGGTTGAATTTCTTGTCAAATTAATTTTCCCAATGACGATTATAAAGACTATATGAGATCAAAGAGTAGTTTCTAACCATGCAGGTTTAGTTACCCTACCCAAATACAAGCCAATACTTTAACCCTCTTCCCAGATTCAAGGCAATAGTCTTTTTCTAGTGCAACAACCAAGTGCTTCTATATGCCTCGCTCCTACTCATCCAATCGTAAAGCTATGTAGTATCATGGAAGAATGGGGTGAAAGGGGGTATGGTTGAATAGATATACATACACAACGTTCATATTGTATGTCTGCAAAATTAATAAGAAGCTGCAGCAGCTTGCACCATAGCTGCACAGGCACACATGATTTACCCAAAACTACCTCACAAGATTCTTCCGAGGCAGCAAAACTTTTATGTAAGCCCAAAAACTAATAGCTTACTCATACAAAGTTTTACTTCGTAGCAAGCTCTTCAGTGGATAACGCATTACTATCACCACACCCGCAGAGTGACTAGCCAGAAATCCTATCTAACAGGTGACCAAGTGCTTTGACGGAATTATTTTACCATGAGGTCAATACATATTTGTACATCTCAGTAACAAAGCTATCTCAAATTTCTATCTTAATTTCCTTCTTTAGCTCATTGATCACAAATACAGCGACTTAACAAATCCAAATTCTTTCAAAATTTCATCTTTTCTTTCATCACTCTAATGCACATCACAGCAACTATCCTTTTGCATTTAAAACCTTGAAAACCGAAATACCCAGCATTCTAAATCACCAAATTTGACTAAAAATTGAAACAATATCCTAAAAGAAATTGAATCCAGACATCACCAACCCATAAAAGTAAGAGATTTTCAATAATCAACAGAGTCAACAACAAAAGAAACATTAAATTAACAAATAAATGAATAATTAATCAGTTATGTAAGAAATCGGAAGTGTAAAACACACCTTGAGGGGTGGGTGGGGGGAGATCGAGATGGGGCATTGAGATTGAAGGCTGTAACGGAAGAAATCGGACTCGTGAGGGCAGAGAGCAGAAGAAGAAACTAATCGAAACGAAGCTGCCAAGGCAGCGATATACAACAATATTACAGATTTATCCATAGACGGTGAACAACGATAACCAGTCGAATCGACGAATGGGAGGAGAAGAAGAAGGAAGAGGAGAACAGGGAAACGAAGAGGAGAACACAGGCGAGAAAAGGGCAAAATCGAAAAAATGGAAAAACCAAAATAAGGGTATGAAATTTTACGAGAAACAAAATCTGGGATAAGAAGAATTGCAACGCAGCAAAAGAAAAGAGTGAGAATTTTTCATCAGCGTTGACACTTCGCCCTATCTTCCTTCCTCCACTCGGCGGCGGCCTCGTGTGTGAATAAAAATGGTGCTCAAATTAAAACCAGACGAATCAGATAATATATTTTTTAAAATTAGAATCAATTAGACTTAGTATCTTGAGATCTATTGCCTATCATCTGCTGCATATTGTTATTAGCATTCAAAAACTCTTATTCTACGTATCTAATTTTTTATATTTAGAAATAAAAATACACTTATAAGAAGGTTAAAATGAGATGTTTAGAATGCTAATAACATTTCGATTTTTCTATATCTCATAAGTATTATTCTTGAATATGGATAGTCTATGAGGTTTTTCTTGTAAATAGTTAAAAGCATTTCAAGGAAGGTGAATCTTGCGCAACAAAAATGTTGCTCTTTTGTGAGAAAATAGTTACGATTTTTGAATTGTGAAAACAAATTTATTTATAAAGAAAATACGATAAGCATTCATCTTTCGGCTCTCGTTAAAAGCATTCCACCAGAATTCTTCTCAAGAGTTTAAGCTCATACATATCATATTTGATTCCGCCTATGGGGCATTTCTTGCACCAAACTATATACTAGTCTAGACTTTCGAAGTGGATAGATTAACTAAAAATTGGTGGTGCCACGTATTTAATGAATAATTGTTTTTACCTAATCTCAAGCTTTCAACAGCCTCATCATACGTTGTTTTAACTCCATTGTGTCATTTTTCATGGTCTCCTTCTATGTTCCTACAAACAAACACAAGACATTGGAGATAAGTCGGCATAGGAGGAATGGTGGCATAATAAAAGAAATTGGTACATGTGAGAGGTATTAAGTTCGAATCTCGTGGGTAACGAATTTAATACCAAATTAGATTGTCCATTATATGGTTTAGCCGAACTCACCTTCCCTTAATGTAAAAATATCGATGTACTAAAAAAGAATGATCAAATTTTGTTAAATAAAATGTATATATTTCAATTTATTATACATGTTCATATTTAACATTTTGTTATGATATTATTAAACGAAATTACTGAGATTAAAAATTAATAATAATTAAAAAAATTAAATTAACGATTAAAACACCCTTTAACTTACAATTTGCCAAAGTTTTCACTATATATTTAATTAGTTTTTATTAAAGAAAGAAAAAAGAGAAAACCTAGGATGAGATATGGGGCGTATATAAAGTCAACCTAAAACCCAATTGCGGTGAAGCTGGAAATTCCTGAGAGCTTTTTAGCTCTGGAAAAATATGGATAATCGTGTCTTGTTATTTTTTTTTTAAAGAGAGAAAAAAAATGTGTAACCCAAAACCCAATTGCGGGCTAATTGAAATTGAGCCCAAGACCATGTCGTAGAAAGCCCGAAACAAGAAGAAGAATAAACCGCGTTTCTCTTCTACTTTCATTTCATACGGTGGTCGTCTGTTGTTGCTGTGCGTTGCAGAGAGAGGGGAGAGAGAGAGAGAGACGGAGATAGAGACAGAGACAGAGAGAGGGAATTAGGGATTTTGGGGAGGATGGAGTTGATAGCAGAAAAGGAGTCGAATAACAACAACAATGAGAACAACAACAACGTCACCAGTTACGCGCAAGCACTCGTCGTAGACTCTCACGATAATCATCCCAAGGAATCCGATGAAGTTCGTGAACGCCATGCTCGCGACCTCAAAGCTGGCCTCCATCCCCTCAAGGTTCCCTCTCTCTCTCTCTCTCTCTATATATATATATATGTGTGTAGGGTTTAGATTGATTAACCTAGAGAGATTCATTCATCTAGATAAAGTTGTGGTCTTTCAGTAGTGAATTGCTGCTCGATTAGCTGACTTTATTATGAATTTATGATTAAATTGTTTAAATTCTAATTTTCGCCCAAGGAGTTGGATTTCTGTTGAATTGTATATCTAGGAGTCAATTTATTTTGATCTCCGTCTTTTGTTCTCATCAATTTTGTAAAACGATACCGGGTTTCGTTCGATTCAGTTTGTCTACTGTGGGTCTTTCGCATACCAAATTCTTGTTCTTCCATTCTCTGATTCAAATGCAGGTTCAATTGGCAATCTTTGTGTTTTTGTATAACTTATTTTTGTCATGTTTTTATGATTAGCACAAGTTCGTATTTTGGTACACTCGTCGCACCCCAGGAATCCGGAGCCAGACACCATATGAAGACAATATAAAGAAAATTGTCGACTTCAGTACGGTACAATATCTACCTTAATATCAGCAGGAGGAAATGTGATTAAGTGTAATCTTTTCGTTTTATTGACTTGTTGTTGTTTGGATAATATAGGTTGAAGATTTTTGGGTCTGTTACTGCCACCTAGCCCGTCCTTCTTCTTTGCCTAGTCCAACAGACTTGCATCTTTTCAAAGATGGAATCCGCCCGCTCTGGGAGGTAAATATCTGAAACCTGACTTTCAATTTGCTCTTTCTAATCACTTGGCTAATTTTGCTTCTTATTCCTTCCAACAGAATGCAAGTATCTTATTGTTTCTTCAAAGATATTAAGTTTTTGAATGACAGAATACCAACATGTCTGAAATTTTTTGTTTTTCAGGACTCTGCTAATTGCAATGGTGGTAAATGGATAATACGATTCAAAAAGGCTGTTTCGGGCCGTTTTTGGGAGGACCTGGTAAGGAAAAAAACTGGAATTTTCTCTTTGTTGTGGTGTTGCGCGATTGCCAGGCTACTTTCATACCATCAGTTGATAATACCATTTCATTTTTACCATGTTGGATTTTGAAAAAATTATCTTACTGAAGCATTGGGTTTCAGTAGGAAATTGGTAGATTCTCTGAACATTCAGAAGAGTCGTCTAATTCTTCTTAATGATGCCTTCTGAAGATTTATGCGGCAATAATAAACAGTAATTATGATTGTTATCAGATTATTGTATTCGGTTATCAAATAGCCTACCTTCATAGTCCTACCATAGGGGTGAAAAAAGAGGGACTAGGGAATACATTGGTAGTGATTTATCAAAGTATTGATGAAAATATATAGTAAAAAGTTACAGAAATGTAGTTGTCATAGAAATATATAAATTTTAAATGAAGCTTTAGGAATGTTATATGAATAATTAGTGCACTGATATAGACTTTGTATATCCATATATGTTTAGCCCAACAGGATCAAGACTAAGCTCTTGTTTTGCAAATCACACAGGAGTAAGATTTTGGTCAATATTCATCAAAGCTGTGGTCCTCTTTGATGTGCTTGGAAATTTTATGCCTCAGTGTTGACAACTCAACATATACTGATACTTGCCTTTATCTCGGTGACGTACCGCCTAGATGTCAGTGATACCTTAGAAGAATGTATCATCCAACCCATAGAGTTGGTGGCACCCTAAAAAATTTGAAATTTAAAGCTTGCGTTCGCCTGGGTATACACAACTAACTTCTAATCCATAGATGTTATCTGTACGTGGTACACAAAAAGGAAACCATATGATCTTCTTAAAGCTGATTATCTTTGCTCAAAACCTAGTATGGCATTAATTTGCACTGGTTGGTTGTGGAATATTAAATGGGAATTTAGTGAGAAGTTACCACAATGGTGTTCACTTAGGACATTCAACTGCATATTAGTCCAACCCTTAGAAGTGTGGCATTAATTTGCACTGGTTGGTTGTGGAATATTAAATGGGAATTTAGTGACAAGTTATCACAATGGTGTTCACTTAGGACATTCAACTGCATATTAGTCCAACCCTTACAAGTGTGGCATTAATTTGCACTTGTTGGTTCTGGAATATTAAATGGGAATTTAGTGACAAGTTACCACAATGGAGTTCACTTAGGATAATCAAATGCATATTAGTCCAACTCTTACAAGTAAAGCATTTTTTTGTCTTTTTCGAGACCCGCTTTAGAATCAATGTAGCCATGCAGTAATTGGAAGCTGCTTTTATGTTTTCTATAAGGTATTGAAGTATCCTTCAGGTGTTGCTTAATATTACATTTGGTTGGAGCATAACAGAAGAGTTTTTGAGGATTATAATGGAGTGGGGGAAGCAGAACTATGGGGTAGAGTAAGATACTGGACAGCCCTCTGGGCATCAGTTTCGAATGAGTGTAAGGATTATTCTCTTTCTCATATAGTGTGGGATATGTTAGCAGCCGTAAAATGATTTTGGTTGAGGTTATGTTACTTGTAATCAGATCTATTTGAGAGGTCTTAGCTAGCTTTGCTACATGGTGGATTTCTTATCCACTATTTTGTAATTCTTGTTTTTATTTATAAAAGTGTTATCGTTTCTTCTCAAAAAAAAAAAAAAAAAAAAAGTACCTTGTTTCTTTGATTTTGTTGAGTGATGAATTCTTGCTGCAATTTGGGTTGCTTCCAATTGTTTTTTTACTGATCTAAGAAGGCAAATTCTGGCAGCTACAGGTGTGGGATCCTGTTCTGCAGGATCCCAGACAGTAAGAACAGCATCATTGCATTTTTCACTTTTATCACGATGGGTTGATGCCTTTAGGTTGAGGTGTAACTCTTGGGGTGGGTTTGTTGCCCAGAACCCTGAATGAGCGTATTTTGGCATCTTTCTAAATTACCTATATTAATCTCTAGATGCTATAGGAATGGAGCCTACGGAAGTATCTACAAATCCTGAACATGCTTGACATATGCATTTATATGAGTGTGCATCTCTTATGGGGTTTTACTGCTAATTTAATTTTGCTTTGTCTAAATGTATTTTTTTTATAGCTAGTTGAGATACTTGGGCTGGGGAATGGGGGTATTTAAACGTAGGATATCCTCGATAGAGGAGAGAAGTATCAACTAGAACTTATTTCTTACTCCTTACATAATATGCGCAGGTTCTTGCCTTAGTGGGTGACCAGCTTGATTATGGAGAGAACATATGTGGTGCAGTACTAAGCATCAGATTCAATGAGGATATATTGAGTGTCTGGAATCGGAATGCTTCTGATCATCAGGTTTGTAATTTATAGCAGTTTGCTACTTGTGTTACTAGTCTTTTTGTCAGCGTGTTTAGTGTAATCTCTTGACGTGGCTTTTGTTAACCAGGCTGTAATGGCTTTAAGAGATGCGATCAAGCGGAACTTGAAGCTTCCACACAGCTATCTCATGGAATACAAGCCACACGATGCTTCGCTGCGTGACAATTCATCTTACAGAAACACATGGTTGAGGGGCTAAATTGATGCCACCAGATAAGAGCACTAGTTTCAGAAAAGCTTTTCGGGAAGGCGACTGATGCACGACCAAAATCAGTAAAAATCTTGCATGAAGAACAGGAGACGCGCAAAGTCTGGAGACTTGACGAGTGGTGGCAGTCCGTTAGGTTGAACTGTAACAGAGTTTATCTGTACTAAATTAACTTACTGATGGATTATCAAACAAAATAACTGATTTCCCCAACTGGTTATGTGCTTTTGCTTTATCAAACATTGCTATCGTGCATGTCTCCTTTAATCCATCCACGCCCAATTTATATGTTTATGCCTTGATGCTGTAATGCTTAATGTCAAAAACCCCATTCTAATCGACCAACCACGCAACAAAAACTGCCCCGCTCGGGTAATAAACATCTATCGCACATTTGAGTGTAGTCAAATAGGTTAGGGCTGGTTTGGTATTGCTGTGCTTTGAAAAAAAGCTGCTGTGAGAATAAGCGGCTGTGCTGTGAGAATAAGCGGCTGTGAAATAAAGCCAGCAAAGTGTTTGGTAAACTTTTTTGTAAAAGTGCTTTTGGAAACAAAAAACAGTATCATAGTGTTTGGTAAACTTTTTTGTAAAACAGCTGTGACTGTGTGAAATGACCAAAAAGGGTATATTACTAGATGTGCTATTAATTTAATTTTCTTAACAAATAAAAGTGAATTACTAAATATATTTTATTTTTAGAAGAAAAATATTTATAAACTTTATCTTAAATATTAATTAGTATGACAAACTACTTTAATAGAAATATTTTAGAGTGAATAGCTAGGATTCATTAGTACAATATTGTTAATGTACTTGAAAGTAGTCTCAGTCAGTGCTAAATGTGGCTTCCATGCAACCCCGAAATGAGTCCGCCATCATCAATTTGCCAGATAATCATACAATTAAATAAATAGAAGACATTGTTGTAAAATCGACGGTGTAATTTATAATCAAACAAAAAAAGAACGAGACCTAAATTTTGAACTATAAAAAACTCAATACAAATTTATAATCATACAATCCAATACAAACTCATTCCCAGTAAACCAACCCAACCTTCCCTTCTCCGTTTTGACCCTCCCCATTCCCACAATTCCCACAATGTCCCTGCCCTCAAAGTCACAGCCTCCTCCGCCGCCCACCACCACCGACCCCTCTTCCCAGGTAACACCCACAACAACCCAAGCCCGATTCTTCAAACTCTTAAACATTACGCCAAAACCGCCATTCTCATCGGAGTCACCGCCGCCGTGTTCACCACCAAATCATCGACTTTGCTCGCCATAGCCGAACCTCCGCCGACATTGACCGAAGAAGCGCCGACCCAGGTCACAGATAACGAGAACAACCAATCCTCATCGCCATTGTCCGACTTCCTGGTTTCGAATTCGGAAGCCATCGGTGCCCTGAAATCGCTTCTGCAGCAGAAGCTCGAAAACGGCGAGGACGACGAGGCGCTCAAGATCCTGCAGCGCTTGGTCGAGGCGCAGCCGTCCAATACCGAGTGGAAGTTCATGATGGAACGAGAGAACGAGAGAACGAGAGAGAGCCTGAGGTTCGGGTTATGCGAGAGAGTTCTGGAGAAGGGAAAGGCGAGAGCGTCGGTGAAGGGAAAGCCGAGGGCAGTTTTGGGTTATGGTATATTTCATTAAACTTGGACACTGTTCACCCGTGTGTGGGTGAAAATAAGCAGCTTTTGAAAGCTGCAAATTGCAGCTTCTTGTCATCTCTTGGTTTTGGGCTTTTTTTCACCCTCAACTTTGAAACAAAGCTGTTTTTCAAAGTTTACCAAACATCAAAAATTTTCATAGCTTTTTTTCATAGTAGCTTTTTTTTTAAGCACCTCAATCCCAAACAGGCCCTAAGAGTAGTGTGCCCTTTTTCTGCATCAAATTTCAATTCCCTTGAACCCCTTCAACGTTGTTTTAGATTAGACTAATTAGAATATCCCTCGCCTGAAAAGTCACTTTTTATCTTTATGCAATGTACTGCAGGGACGAGGTGTGAGAATCAGTTACGTGTTGTACCAAAACATTGAAGGAACATAAGCATCAGCAGTTGCAATAATTGTATCAATGTAAATGTAAACACTAGTGGCATTGTTCCACCAGATGCTTGCTTGTAATATTCAAAAACTAATTAATTAGGCATCTAATATTTGTACATAATGTTAATTGAATTGCTTACGATAATAGTTGATCGTCTAAGTGACGAGATTTGCTCCCCAACAATTTTACACCGAGCGTTCTGTTTGTAGTTTTCATTTTTCATGGGAGAAAGAATGTAAGTGAGACTGGGAGGGAGGAAGGAGAGATTTTTTTTTCCTTCAAGTTTTGTCTCATCATTTATGCATTCTCCGTTCTCACTCCCTCCTCTCTTTCTTTCTCCATTCTTTCTCCATCCTTTCTCCTTTACTTCTCCCATATGTTTTTCGTTGAAGCTAAGAAAATCGAAACTAAAAGCTAAGAACGAAATGGTTATCAAAAGGCTCTAAATTAGACTTCTCGTCTCCCAAGTTCATCTTATATACCCATAGAATATTATCATAACATGCATAAAGAACGCTAAACACAAAGGAGTGAAAAAGAAAGGACTAAACCACATTTACTAGGTTATTTGCTTTCTGTTCTGCAGCCATTCTTCTTTTACACAGATGACTTAAGGCCAATGATACCTGTTGAAAATCAATATTACAAATATAGGAAAGGGTGTGAGCGAAAATAGAGGAATGACGAAAAAACAGTTCGCCGGACCCTAGCACTGAATTTGATATAAACAATCTGCCAGCAACAACAAATAGCTAGAGAAGTGAAAACATACCACATCCAACTCTTGCTCCTGCGTTCCCGGTAGTCTTGCTAAGTTCATGTCCACCTGTTCAATCGGGGATATGTAGACATCAGGGCAAAATATCGATGATATCATTCATGTGAAGATGAATCAAAGATCAATCCACAGCACTGACATTTGCACTAGCAAACAGAATTTTGAAATAACTGAAGATGGCAGAGTACATTGTTGACAGAAAACGCAAACGCCAAATTGGTTTAGTGCTTTATAATTTCCTAACATCATATACTAGCAATAACAGCACAGAGCCACAAACTGGAAAATCATCTGTGGTACTTTTTGTTACAAAACATATATGACTTTAACCGCAATGTGAAGGGCTACAAAACAGGTAAATTCACCCACTTTTCTGTTAAGACTTAAAGTCAAAATCAAGTTCCAAAAGGTATGCAAGAGAAACTATTTCTCAAGTAAGAAGTGCAGCGCTTCTTAGAGTGTTCAGTGATTAGTACAAACCGGACAAAAGTGAGAAAAATTTCACAGCATGAATAACCATTATTCAGTCTTAATTATCATGAGTTTGTTGTCCTTGTGATATAAGTACAAGAAGATGCTTTGCAAAAACACAAAGTACATTCATCTATTTTGTATTACGGTATCTCAACAGCCCTAAAGGATTAACGACTTCAAAATGAAATATTTTGAGGATCATTACGAAGTCTCACAAGGTTTTAGTTCCCATGAAAAGAAGATTCGTTGCAGATTCACAACTAAGTGACTTAGAATTAGATACCAAGATAATCTAATAAAGATTGATACTTTGACATAAAGTTCTATAGACAAATATCGGCCTAGCCGATGTACCCAAAATAGTTCAACAAACAAACATTTGATCCCCACAGCGTAGTTATTTGCTTTC
Source organism: Pyrus communis (assembly GCF_963583255.1). Taxonomy (NCBI): domain Eukaryota; kingdom Viridiplantae; phylum Streptophyta; class Magnoliopsida; order Rosales; family Rosaceae; genus Pyrus; species Pyrus communis. Next base: position 26,824,983 of record NC_084811.1, read on the forward strand.
TAGTCATAAAATCAGTAGCTGGTGCCAATTGATACTGAAAATTCAGAAACGAAAACTTGAGTGATCAAGTAATATGCACAGTTTCTTGTATGATTAAAACTTCATCTCTTTGTTTAAAAAAAAAAATTACAAAAGTGATCGTCCGTTAGAAGAGAGAGATGACAAGAAATTTGTAATCAAGGACCACAAGCCTAAAATTCCTTTTGGGTGAAATAATCATGGAATAGGAAAACTTATTGCTTTTGTGTCAAATAATCAAAGCAGATATCAAACTACACAAAGGAGCTGAAGTAGCAGCTATGTAATTCCCGACCAAATTTTACATGCTTACCTTTACCAAGATCATCAGGATCAGCGTGCACTACGACTGCTCGCCCAAGAATGGAATCAGGTCCGCTCAGTGGAATCTAAAAAAATAGATTAGAAAAGTATAACGAAGGGGGTACAGGCAGCAATCCAAGGGCATATGAATAATCGCATAGCTGCTGACAACATGCTAGCATTGTAGATAAGCCCATGACATGCACATACATGTTTAAAAACCTCGTGGATTGATCTTTACAGCGCTTCTTCTATGAATTTAGATCCATAGAATGAAGTATCTAGGCATAAATATTTCTTCATATTCATATTTAGGTCCATAGAATGTTACGACTATTTAGTAAATAGTAAAGGAGAAGGAATTGTTACCTGCCAGTCCTGGAGAGAAACCTCAGCAACTCCTGCAGAGTTAGTGAGAGCGCAAATTTTAGTACAATACTAAATTAACTTCACACAGAAAAGAAAAGCAATAATTTTTCATAGTTGTTTTGTTCATACCATCTGGGCCTGCAACAACGTTACCCAAATCGCCAGCGTGACGCTCCTTATCCGAAGGAGCTCCATGCTCCTTCTTCAGTGGATTAAAATGAGGTCCTAAAACATCAAAGATTAAAATTTTGAAAAGTCTAAACCCGTAACCACCCACCAAGAAAAATGAAGAGTATGGAGCAAGTAAAACCCATTAAAGAAACAAGAATCATGTCCTAGATGCAATGAAAAATTACATAAAAAGATGAAGAATTGAAGCAGAAACTGAGAGAGAGAGAGAGAGAGAGAGAGAGAGAGAGATACCAGTGGAATTGCAACCATTGGAGGTATCACCAAGAGCATGGATATGGAAACCATGAAGGCCAGGAGAGAGGCCACTAATCCTCCCCTGTATGCGTGTAGGCCCCCCTGTTCATCATTCATTTGATTTCGGGTGAGACAGTAGGGAGGGGGGAGAGAGAGAGAGAGAGACGAGAGAGATGAGAGAGAGAGAGAGAGAGAGAGAGAGAGAGAGAGAGAGACCGTTGGAATCCTGAAGGAAATGAAGGGAGCCTCGGACGTTGGAATCTCCGGTGATAAGAGCCACTGCTTTCACACTAGCCATTTGATTTCCTCCTCTGCTTTCTGTGCTGTTGCCGCTGTCCGCCTTTTCATATCTCATGTCATTTTCATTTCTGGCATTTCAGCTTCCCTCCAGCACATGGTTTTTTTTTTTTTGTCGAATCCTCTAGCACATGGATTGGAATTTGGATTAGTTCATGGAAAACTAACGTAAAATGAATTGAAAACTTTGAATTTTAATGATAATGGTAAAATAAAAGGTAAAGTGAATAATACCATGATTGAATTTTTAGTGTAAAAATGTAATTTTTCGTTAAAGTAAACAGTACCGTGAGTTTTTTATTAAAACTCCCTTGTATTTATCCATCTCCAATCGAAGGTGGCCTCTCGAATCGAATGTGCATCTTTAGCCTTGTAATTCTGCACTAAATTATATTTTAACGAATAATATCAGATCATATTTTATACCATCTCCAATTGAATGGGTCAAAAGGTCATAAGCCAAATATAGCTTTTTAACAAAAAAAAACACAAGCCCATAAGCTAAACATATCTATCTCAATAATTTATTATTTTAATTAAATTAATATAGTTAAGGAAGTGCTATTGGTATTCTAAAAATCTCATTCTACACTCCTCACAAGAATAGTTTTCTTTCTAAATATAGAAAGTTTGGGGTGTGGAATGAAAATTTTGGAATGCGAATAACAATTCCCTATATTTAATTAAATTAAACTATTATATTAAAATAGTAACTCTCCAGATTACTTTTCTTTCTCCTTCATCTCTCTTGTTTTGATCTTCCATTGCAGTTTGCCTTGAGTTAGAAAATGGTCCATTGAAACACCCTTTGGCATAAAGAAAGCACAATAACGAAGAAAGCACGGTATTTTTACACTTGCCACAAAGCCAGGCTTGACATTCTAACACCAATTAGTCGTTGGAGGGTAAGTGGGCTGGGCTGGAGGTTTGGCTGCTGGAAATGGCCAGCTCGTTTGCCTGATTTAGGGGGTTTGGCCTAGTGGGGCTCACAAACTCTTTGGCCTAACCCTTGGTTTGAGGCAATTTTCGTATTATTTCAAACTATTTTTAACCCTATGACCTTTTAACCAAGTCAGTTGGAGATAGCCTTACTTTCAAGTTTCAATTTAAACGATATTTCAAGGGCATGAAAATTGTATTGTCACAAAATAAATTAAGAACTTAACACAAATATAATACATTAATTAGATAATAATTAAAAAAAATTTTAATATCTAGAACCACTAATTGTATGCTTACCGGAAAAAAAAAAAATTATATGGTTACCAAAAAAATAAACGAAACAATTGATTATAATTGTTTACCAAAAAAAGCCCAATAACCAATAATAGGTGTGTTATTCATACATTTTTTTTTACGTCTTACATATTTTTTTAAATTTTAACCGTCGAATCAAATGAATTAAAGAAAATGAAGTAAAAAAAAAAAAAATGTGTGGATAGAAAATCCTAATACCAATCATCATTAAAACAGAAGAGATTAGAAGAGATAACGTTGTTGTTGCATTTCTTTCTCTGGTTGTTGTAAGTAATTGAAGAGAGAGAGAGAGAGAGAGAGAGAGAGAGAGAGAGAGAGAGAGATGAGGGAGATAATAAGCATACACATCGGACAAGCAGGGATCCAAGTTGGGAATGCGTGCTGGGAGCTCTACTGCCTTGAGCATGGCATTCAGCCTGATGGTACCATGCCCAGGTTGGTACCCGTCTCTCTCCCCTCTTTCACTCCCTCTCAATTTCTCTAATTTTTTTGTTTGTTTGGAACTTTAAATATATATATTCCTGTGAAAAATCTCAATGTTTTTAGTTTTTGTTGATGAAATTGGGAATTGGGTTATACTTATGTTCAACAAATCTAGCAGATGAGAATTGGATTGGCCTAAATGCAACATGGTTTCTTGCTACTTCATTCATGAAAACTAAAACGTGGGGAGTTTCGTAATGCAGCATAATTTGTGATTCAGATCAACACACTCAAAGACCAATTCTTTTTGCCTTCCTTTGATCTGTATTATCGTTTCATTTCCAATTTAGAGGAACCTTGATTGAATTCTGGGCTGGAATTGTTACTAATGTTAGCTTCCTGTCTAGATTTGGAAATGGTGGATTTTGTCTTTCTTGGAATTTCAATCAAGTTTTGATGATTTTTGCATCTGTTGAGATCAACCTCGGAATCGCAGAGGCTTGATTGAATCTATTATATGAACACATGTGTAATGTGTAGGTGTCGGTTTCTTAATTGAAACTCAGACGCCCTCGTCTTTGTAATGTGCAAATGTCAAGAAATGTCATGATCTCTTTACTTAGTGGATCCTTTTGCGTCAATCTTTTGTCTTTTCCCACTCTTCTGGTCTTAAGAAGGTTTATATGTGAATGCAGTGACACCTCTGTCGGCTCTGAAACCGATTCTTTTAACACCTTCTTCAGCGAAACTGGTTCTGGAAGTCATGTGCCCAGAGCCATATTTGTTGATCTCGAACCAACAGTTATCGATGAAGTCAGGACTGGGACTTACCGACAACTTTTTCATCCTGAGCAACTTATTTCTGGCAAAGAAGATGCTGCTAACAATTTTGCCAGAGGACACTACACAGGTATAAGAATTTCTATTGCACCGTCCAACTGGCATTTCCATCTATTACTTTAGTTATAACTGGTTTTCTCTGTCGAATGCTACAGTGGGGAAGGAAATTGTGGACCTATGCCTTGACAGGGTAAGAAAATTAGCTGATAATTGCACTGGCCTGCAAGGGTTTTTGGTATTTAACGCTGTTGGTGGTGGCACTGGTTCTGGTTTGGGTTCATTACTTCTCGAACGATTGTCTGTTGATTATGGAAAGAAGTCAAAGCTCGGTTTCACCATTTATCCTTCTCCTCAGGTACATTACTTTAAAAAAATACACAATATGATAACTGGATGGATCTTTGCTGCTAAAACTAGTATTAGTGAACCCTTGCCCAACTTGTCTTTTTCGTCTGCTTCCACGTAACGGTTCTCTTAACATGTTGAACCATTCATGTCCACCCGTCTACAACAACTAATCTTAAAATGTGCAGGTCTCCACTGCTGTGGTAGAACCCTACAATAGTGTGCTTTCCACACATTCTCTCCTTGAACATACAGACGTGGCTGTGCTTCTGGACAATGAAGCCATTTATGATATCTGTAGGAGGTCTTTAGACATTGAAAGGCCAACCTACACCAACTTGAATCGTTTAATATCCCAAACAATCTCTTCTTTGACAACTTCGTTGAGGTTTGATGGTGCCATTAATGTGGACATTACAGAGTTTCAAACTAACCTCGTTCCATACCCTCGTATCCACTTTATGCTCTCATCTTATGCTCCTGTAATCTCCGCTGCAAAGGCCTTCCATGAGCAACTATCAGTTCCTGAGATCACAAGTGCTGTATTTGAGCCCTCAAGTATGATGGCCAAGTGTGATCCAAGGCATGGGAAGTACATGGCATGCTGCTTGATGTACCGTGGTGATGTTGTACCAAAGGATGTAAATGCTGCTGTAGCTACCATTAAGACTAGGCGGACAGTTCAGTTTGTGGACTGGTGAGTAGACATTCTGTGCATCTAGTTTCATTAAAGTATAAGCCTAAATAGAATTTGCAACAAAATTGATGAGATGGGCCTTACTTTATTATTAATTTCAATATTTCAGTTCTTCTTGTTCAGGCACTGGCAATGACATTTATTTACGGTCACACACATTAAGATTAGGGTGTATTAATGCTGACATTTTCTTAGTATATCTCTAGAACATTTGTGGGTTAAAACATGTTTTTGGCATCATACTCTCATTGTGTATACATTAATTTCTTATCCACTGGTAGCAATATTAATGGTAGGAAACCCTTGTTTGTAGACAAAGTGGATTCGAAAGAACCATCTTAAAGGGAAGGATGATGGGGTTTTCAATGCAGATTATTCGACTTTATAAGCTATTTTTGTTGTCTTTTGTGTTTATCCGAATGAGTGTTTTTTTTTTTTTTTTTTTTTTTGTCAAAATCTCGAAATCTGAATGAGTGCTTTATATTTATATGGATACCTTCAGGTGCCCAACTGGTTTCAAATGTGGTATTAACTACCAGCCCCCGACAGTGGTACCAGGTGGAGATCTTGCCAAGGTGCAACGAGCAGTTTGTATGATAAGCAACAACACTGCTGTAGCTGAAGTCTTCTCCCGAATTGACCATAAATTTGACCTTATGTATTCCAAGCGGGCATTTGTACATTGGTATGTAGGTGAAGGAATGGAGGAAGGTGAATTCTCGGAAGCTCGTGAGGATCTTGCTGCTCTTGAAAAAGACTACGAGGAAGTCGGGGCAGAAGGCGCTGATGATGAAGATGAAGGGGAAGATTTCTAAACCATAAACGTTTGGGATTCCCTTCCGTAGCCATCTGTTTATCCCGCTAAACCTCTTGATTATTTTGTTTCTTATCTAGCTATGCATTTTTCTGTATCCTTTTTTTCTTTCGAATGACATTGTGTTTTGGTTCTGCCCTTGTAATGGTTTTCGAAGTACGTTTGTCGTGTAAAAGTAGCCAACTTCCCATTACTTGAAATGAAATAATAATATCTTTGAAACAATTGAGATCCTCCCAAAACTCGAGACCTATATCTTAGACCCCAAGTTATCGAATGGTATTGTGTTAATTGGTTGGTAAGTTAATACGACAACTCTGCGTAGGTCGTCTCCGCAACATGACGCATGATTCGAACGGTTCATTTTTAGGTTCTCTAACTGTTTTGTACCACAATTTCAATAACCTTTAATTCATTGCTGCTTTTAAGCAAGACAGCCTCTTGTCATCACATCTGGTTTCTACTTGTATCCAAATCCCCATCTTACCGAAAAAATCAACGAACTAATTAGCCGAAACATACATACATCTGTACAACAAGACGGGTTTAATTCGGCTCACATCCAAAGTACGTCTCCTCGGAGTTTCTTATTTTGATCCGTAAGAGAAATTAAGGGCGTTTACTTTGAAACAACGTGTCAATTACATTCGTTGAGCTAGCTAGGGAACCTTTAATTAGCAACACTATAAGTTTCAGCAGACATTGGTCTTTAATTAAATCCGCAAGATTAAGTTAATGCAAATAAATTTCTGATCCATCTTAATTTATAAGAGTTACTGAGTTATTATAACCCGTCGATCGTATACGTACCCTAAACCCCTTTGAGAGTATAGAGTGATGAAATAAAGAAGGAGCAAAAAACAAAGTTGACACGCAACAATAATAATTGAAGAGAACGAGGGATGAAAAATCCATGCCCACCTTCAATTCAATTGATCGTAATTAACTAGCAGAACAAAGAACACAACGGCGGAAGATCCCAAAGCGCTTCGCTTGGATCATGAACTGTTTCCATATACTCTTGCACCCCATTCATTGCATAGAGCGAAGCCGATATCTGTCTCTCCACTTTCATCCTTTCGAAATCCATCAACTCTGAGTCAGCTTCACCTGCCGTAGTAGTTGTAGTAGTACTCTCCGCTGAAGACAAAGCAGCCGCCGCCTGATGTTTCGGAAACTCAAACGCTTGTTGAGCAAACGAGAAGTGGTCAACCCCAGTTTGATATGACCCCCATGAAAGAAGGTTGGATTGGGAATTATTGAAGGAAGAACTTAACTCAAACGCTTCGTTGCAGTTTCTCAAATCTGGTTTGTAAACATCGTCAAACAGCAGAGAATTATCTTGAAATACCTCTCTCGAAAGGGAAGTGGTGTCACTGCTGCTGCTAGTTGAAGTACTACTAGTACTTTTCCGTACTTGTTGTTCAGACGGTGGTGGCAAATGATCATGATCAGAACTAGTACTACTACTAGCACTAGTACTAGTACTACGTTGTAGTAGGGCTAGTTGTTGCTTAGTGGCTCCTCCTCCTTTTTTCGTGTTGAGTAAATTTCGAATGCGAGCAGCAAGAGGGGAGTCCATAGACACGTGGGTGATGAAGTTGGTTCGGGTGTTTGAGCCGCGAAGAAGGCAGGCGGCTTCATCATAAGCGCGGGCAGCCTCCTCCGCGGTCTCAAAGGTTCCGAGCCACATCCTTATTTTTTGAGTAGTGTCTTTGATCTCGGCCACCCATCTCCCCGAAGGCCTCTGTCTCACACCAACAAACTTGTTTGCGTTGTTGTTGCTTCTACTATTATTATTTCTTCCCTTCAACTTCCCTACTTTGCTGCTGCTTTTCGGAATGCCTGCAGCTGCAAAGGAAACTTGCTTCGGCTGTTGGAACTGAAACTCCATTGAAATTAATTAAAGAGAGAGAGAAAGCCAGTGCAGGTTTGATTTGAGCTAGGGTTTGATTTAAGGAAATGGAAGAAGGGGAGGCACTCCTTTTGTATTAGCTAGCTCTGAATGGTAGTAGGAAGCTCGTCTCCATCTCCTTATCTGGTTGTGGGAGCGGGATTTATATAGTCTAGGGTTTCTGAGTTTTCAACAAGCAAGTTGGTCGTTTAGGAGTTTCTCTGTGTCCTTTTCTGTTTGTTGCCTTATGAGACACATATTTAATGTTTAATGTAGATAAATTCTCTCTCACAAGAGACTTATTTGTTTTTCCATTTATACCCTTATTCGAATTTCACAGCTACAAAATAATAATTCTTCATTTTACGGAAATCAATCAATTGGGTATGTAGGAGTAAAAATTAAAGCATCCTTCCCACATCTCTAATTGTACCCAAAGAAATTAATCTTATGCACATTACTAATTACTAAGGTGAGTAAACTTTCATGTGTAGGAGTAAAAATTCTTAACCACTTCAACTATAAAACTCTCTTACCACTTGGTACTACGGTTTATTAGTATTTTCCTTTATTTATAAGTAAGAGATCTTAGGTTTGATTCTCACCAAATGCTAATTTGAACCATATTATTGTTGAGATTTGATGATGTGAGGAAAAGTTTGTCCCACATTGGTGAGGGACATGACTTGTTATGGGCTTATATGGTTTTGGGTTACTCTTCATATTGTCAATTGATTTTATGGTGAAATCTCAATTTCATCAATTATTATAAGCTCATTGTGAAGCTTAGCGCACTCTCTTACTCTTTAGTGTAAATAACATTAATACAAAAAAGAAAAAAACTATAAAACTCTCGTTAACGTGTCGATTACTCAATATTTGTTGATCATTTTCTTACATACGTCACAATGTTGCTTTTTTTATTCTTCACCAAATGTCGCCTATTTACCTCCTAAAAAATGTCACCTATTTACAAACAAACTAGAAACTAGAGAAAAGAACTTGAGGATTTTAAGGACATAACACAAAAGAAGAGAGAGAGAGAGAGAGAGAGAGAGAGAGAGAGAGAGAGAGAGAGAGAGAGAGAGAGAACAAAACAACAACAAAAAATAGGTCGTGAAGGCACGATAGGCTGCCACTTGGAGGCACCAAAATCATCTTCTAGACAAGAGCAGGAACAAGAACAAAAAGAAAGGTTCAAATTTAGGTGAAAGAAGACCTAGTCTGTCATGTGAAACAAGTTACATCTTCAAGGGCGTTGCTTCGACACAACTTACATCACCAGACAAAACTTGTTTATTCCTTAATATATTATTGCTGGATTCTTTCTTATATTATTACTAGATTCTTTCTTTGAATAAACATATACTATATATGACAGATGATCCTCATCACTATCATCACTAGATATTTCACAAGTTGGTTATGAAAAAATTGTTAAAAACTAATGCACATCGTACCAAACTCCTAGGTCGAATACACTTTGTTGTCTCAGACTGAATTTATAGGGATCGATAAGGAAAATAATCATCACGCGCGGTTATATCTCTATGCACATTTATATTTAGTCATAGCATTTGAATCAAATGAAACAAACAAAAATCAATAGACTTTTTTTAAACATAGATGTGTTTAAGGATAAAAAAGACGTGCACAAATCGTTTTCTAATTATTTAATCTGGTATATGAATTGTGACAAAAAGATGCGCGAAGGATCATTAAAAGCCCAATATATTCATTAAAAAATAAAATATCATTAAATTTTGTAAAAACTCGTCAAATCTATAAGGGGCCTTTGTTTCACCTTCTTAGTGGGACTGGACTAGCTAGGATTATTGTCCCATGTTTGGTATGCTTGGGGACTAACTTAAATGAGACTAGCCCGGACTCGTGTGGACTCCGGGCCTCGTTAGATCGTCCAAATTAGTCCGGCGTTGAACCATGGGATTGCTAAGAACACCTTCCTCACAACGTTGTCTCCTTCGCCGTTCCTCATCTCTCTGTCTCTCCCTCTCCCTCTCTCTGCTCTCGCGTGCTCTCTCCACTGCTCTCATTCTCTCACTAACGTCATTTCCCTCTCTCCTCATCCTGAACCCAGATCACGTCATCTCCCTCTCTCTCCTCGTCCTACTTGATGCCGAGCCGATCTGCACGACCCAACCTCGATGCCGAGCCAATTTCCACAACCCAACCCAAATCACGTCCTCTCCCGCTCTCCTCGTCCTGCTCAAATCAGAGTGTCGTTGTTGGGTATACAAGGAACGCAACTGTGATTTCGATTTCGATTGAAATTGAATTTTTGATTGTTTGTGTTTTGGGAGCTTTATCGATTCAAATGGAGGAGAAATATGTGGTTGCAAGTAGTGGAATTTGGACGGAGAGCTTTATCAATTGAAAAGGAGGAAAATCTGTGATTGGAATCTATGGAGTTTGGACGGAAAAAAGGAGAGGGAAGAGAGTTTGGACGGAAAAAAGGAGAGGGGAGACAGGAAAAAGAAATAGAAAAAGAAAAAAAAAAGAATTTATTTTATTATTTTTATTATCCTACTTCTTAGTCCGACACTGTACCAAACGCTTCACTAAATTAGTCTAGCTTAGTCTAGTCTAAGCCAGTCCAGCTTAATCCTTGAAGTTAGTCCAGTCCGAGATAGTCCGGTGCAACAAACGCCCCCTAAGGTCACTGTAGACACCGAAAAATAAAATAAAATAAATAATGTGAAACACTGTATAAAAACGATATAGCCTCTAAATAAAACCAAATGGGAAAGAAGTTGAGATTTGAGATTGAAGGCCCACCTTCATTTCACAAAACTCTCACAAAAGGGCTAAACCAAAAACCAAATGTGCAAATCGAATTTCATTTTGGGCTCCAAAAGCAGGCACACAAAATCCATAGCACCAAAACCGTTGATATTCAATCTAACGGTTAAAGTAAACTTCAGTTATTTTGATTGTCTGGGCCGAGGCAAAGGATAAAACGAGAAATGCAATAAGAGAAAAAGTGGAGGACAGATAAACAACAGAGAGGAAAGGAAAAAGAAGAAGTAAGAATTCACAGAATATGGGAGGAAAATACAGAGAATAACTCCAGAACAACAGCAAAGACAGAGGAGGCGGAGAAGCGAGATTTCCAGAAGAGGAGTCTCCATCTCCATCTGGGCTTTCATTGTTTTGGTGAAATTTGCTGGAAAATCCTCGAAGTTTTGTAATTTACATGGAAACATCTCATCGTAAGCTTTCTTCAACTGTTCAGATTTTGATTTTTCACTTCTGGGTTTCATTTGGGAAGATGCAAGTTTTGATTATTTATTTAATTTCTGAATTTATTTTCGCAGGTATGGAGACGGAAGAAGAGAGGAATAATAAGAGAGCTTCGGAACCAGAGTTTTTCTTGCAGTGGGGGAACAGAAAGAGACTCAGATGTGTGAGAGTCAAAGGCACAGAAATCTCAGCCGACAGATTCAAATTCAATGGTGGCATGTGCAGGAGAATCACATCGTCTCGGATTCATCGCTTTGCGGTCTCCACTTCCGGAAAAAATGACATCTCTGGATTTCAATCCAATCGCCTCACCAGGTTAGAAGATTTCACATGATTTTTCCGGCTTGCGCCTACGTCCTGTTTTGGTTTCCGACTACTAGTACATAATTTGGACACAGGTTTTTTTTTTTTTTTTTTTATTTTTATGCTCATTTCTTTTGTGGTATTATTTTGATCCCAACTACTAGTACATAATTTTAATTCCTTAACCTCTTCCCCGTCGCATTCAGAGGAAGCGAATTATTTTCCGGGATAACGGAGAAGGGGAAGTGATTTTTGCATACCTTTTCCACTTCACACCCGTCGAGTATTTATCAAATATAGCAAAAAAATTAACTTTTAATTTAAAAAAATATCAATTTTTATAAAAGAAATCAAAATTTTTTTAAATTTTACTTAAATAGACATAAATACTTTCAAATTTAACAATTAAATAAATTAAAAGCTTTTTAGTTACTATCGCCTCAAGTTCCAGTCTAACTTTACCTTCACTTCGACACTCCACCACCACAACCCTAACCCCTTCGACCCCTCATCACCGACATTGAGCACTGCTGCAGTTACAGCAAGTGAGAGCAGCATAATTTCAATCATGCATTCAACGATTTTTTCTTATTAATATTATTTTTAGTAAAGTTAATCCACATATCGTTGTATAATTGTATTTCTGAGCCCTACGTGATGTCACATCATCACACTAACAGAACAATCGACATATTTTTCATAAAAAATTTAAAATGGTTACGATAGACAAATTCAAAGAAAGACTAAAATGATTCACGATAGACAGATTTAAAAACACTACTATTGATTATTATTAATTGTTAAGGATCAGATTAAGGAGGTATGTCAATGTCACGAATCATTTTGGCTAAAAAACCTTTTAATGTGAATTATTATTAGTATTCTAAAAATCTCATTTATCACTTCAAACTTTCTATAATTAGAAATAAAAATACATTTGTGATGAATGTAGAATGATATTTTTGGAGTACTAATAGCAATTCTCTAATTTATTTTATTATTAAATTTGAGAGTATTTGTGTTTATTTAGATGTAATTTTGGATATATTTGAAAAATTTTATAAAAAAATGACATTTTTGAAATTAAAGATTAATTTTTTACCATATTTGATAAATACTCACAGCCGGGTATCATTGGATTGAATAAATAAAATTAGAATAAAGCAACGTAAGTATTCAGTAGACAGTAGAAAGAGAAATTGGGTGCGGGGTAATCATTTCTCTAACAGTAAATATAGTGTGTTTTTCTGGACAAAGACAAAATATCAGTTTAAAAGGTAAAAATTGATTCCATTTTTGATATATAAGGAGTTTCTCAATTAAGAATCAATCAGAATATGACAAGCGGAGCCGTTGTCAAGCCGTTGAGTGTAGTTTTTTGTTCTCTAATTGAGCTTTTGAAGTGTTTTGTTATAAAACTTAAAGTTGTCAAGCTGTTTTGTCTAATTTGCTGAAGTTATTTTGTGGGTCTGTTTGGTTTGGTTACAGGAATTCTGATGGGGCTCTGCTCTGGTGTGGCGCAGGTGAGAACCGAAAGTTATCTTCACCGGAGAAGGAGGAAAGGTTCTACGCCACAAGAGGATCAGTGGGTGTGGATGAGAGTTGTAATGGCAACGGGAATGGGAAGGTTATGATGGACGGAAACAGTGTTGAGGACCGGGGGCTTGTTTGGCCGAAACTGTACGTCAGTTTGTCGAGCAAAGAGAAAGAAGAGGACTTTTTGGCCATGAAGGGTTGTAAACTTCCCCAAAGACCCAAGAAAAGGGCCAAACTCATCCAAAGAAGCCTACTTGTAAGTCCTCTTGTTAGTTTCTCGGCTATTTAACAGATTTGAAATTTGACTTTATTTTTCTCGTGTGGCTATGTGGGTTTAACTTTAGCTTCTGATGCTGATATTTGGTTGGGTTGTAGTTGGTGAGTCCCGGTGCATGGCTCACAGATATGTGCCAAGAGAGATACGAAGTTAGGGAGAAGAAAAGTACCAAGAAGGTACTTGAACTGGAATTATTATGTCATTTGCTGCATCATTTTTCTTTATTTTTGAGGGGTATGAGTAATCGTATTTTGATATTTGGTTGATGTTTGAATGATGCAGAGACCAAGAGGATTGAAGGGGATGGGGAGCCTGGAAACCGAGTCGGAGTGATGGGTGTAATTTATACTGAATTTTGTTGAAGCAGAAGGGAAGACAGTTTTCTTTGCTCTGTTTAGAAGATGAATGCGGTGTGTAATGTAGAGTGGTTAGGCTTTTCTTCGAGTAAAAGGGGGTTATTGTAAATTACGAAATTATGTTTTGTATACAAGTGTGAGCAATGAAAAATAATGCTTTGTAGTGTGTAAATATGGAGAGGTTTTTGGGGGAAGGAGCTTCTGTGTCGTGACCCGAATGCAGGGGTACCTCCTTGTGCGTCTCTTAAGAGGACGGATGACGTGGGACAGGAATCCTTACCCTGGCATATTTATCGTAAGCATGTTGGATTACGTCTACCGCTGCCATATGCCAAACACGAGGCAAAATCACGAGCAACCAACACCCAAAACAACTTTGAATTCGGAAGAGAACGGGCCATGGAAGCTAAGGCATCCGCACGCAAAAAACGCAGTGGAGTAGCCGGTTCCAAGCGTATTCTTGAATTGTATGATCCATCTGGATGTTATCCATAAAAAACACCTAAACCCGAACTTCTCGTATATTCAAATCCCATTACATTGAGGTCCATAACAATTTATTCTTTACACAATCTGTCAAACAGACAAACAGGACAAGGCAGATAACTATTCAAACAAACAGATATCGCTTTTCACGTTAAACAATTATGAGTTGGGAAGCAGTTTATGTGGATGCCGTAACCATGATTCTTAGTATTATGTAGACTTTCTTTCTGAGCATACAATAGAAACAAGCATATTCTTCGGCAACGAATATCTCATTTCAAAATTTTTCCATATCTCTGTGATGGCAGTTCCGAGGTGCTGAGATATCCTACAAAGTAAAACGGGATAAGAAGTTAAGAACCTCTCAAAAGAAGATGACTCTTATGGACAATCATACCATTAGAAATTCAGATAAGCACACCTTGTTACGTACTGTGAGATTAACGATTGTGAGCCTTTGCAGCCTGAAGCATTTCCACTACTAAAGTCTTCACATCCCTAAAAAGAGAAATAAATTTCTTCTTAGAAACAATTTACTCCAACTCAAAGTATGCAGTAAGAACTTGTGATAGCAATCTTGACTATAGCCAACATGAGGGACAATTATTCCATGGTTTATGCAGTACGACATTAACATAAAAACCTTGCACAATCTGGAATAACTGAAGCAGAAGTAAACAGAAAATAAATCTTGACTTCAACAGAAAGGGAAATATTCATATAAACGAGAGGTCTCACTTTCGATCCTCTGCACGCCTAGGAAAAGGTATGCGGAGCTTGAAATTATCCCCCTGATAGCCAGCCTAAAATGAGAGTAACAAAGTCCAAAAAATATCATGTCAAAATGGAAGAAATTTTATTGGTGAATTTGTACAGCATTTCTGGCACAAAACCTCAGTTGCAGCACAGAGACAAATGGTTTATTAAAAACATAAAGGATAGCTATTAGCAATGAAAAGTTAAAAATTGGTTGTTACCTTAACATTGAAACCCAGGCTGTCCAAGTCCAACATGTAAGCAGAGTCCACCTGCCGAAAAACAAAATCACCATGCATCAAACTAAACTTTCCCCACCCGTCTACGTGTTCATATCTTTTATTATTCCAAAATTCATAAATGGATCTGGGCGATTCATGCAGAATACTTTCGAAGTGTCAGCCTGGCAGAAACAACATGTATTGGCACAATATTGACACCATATTCATTGGTTTAGTTTTAAGTTTTAGCTAATGTGAGCAAAGTTGATATCCCCTATATTGAGAAGGAAAAGATGAAGAAGAAAAGAAACACCTTTCCTAATAATATTAGTTTATAACAGTTGAATATACCGGAATAGACGTCGAGTGTTGCACAATGGCTTTTGTATCGTCAGCATGATCCCTGTTCATGTGAGACTGGGAAGCAATAGTTTTAAGATTCTATTAGAAAAGGCGAACAATTCATATTAAGATGAACCATAGAGCATGTAAACTATTACTAGTTAAGGAGTCAGTACTGCAACAGGCTTTGAAAATTGAGCAATTGGATCAACTTTTGCAGCTTTATACTCCTCACTTCCGAACTCTGAAAGTAAAAGTTGTGAATGTTAAGAAAAATGTGAAATATATATAACAAATACAATATTTTGTAAATAAATAAATGATAAAAAATCCACAAGAGGTGCTAAAAACAGAAAAATAACAAAGGCCATGGTACATCCGCTTCAAAAGTTATCTACATAGTACAAAATTATCTTTTCCAAGAGTGACAAGACACCAAGAAGGTGAAGTACCTCCTGATCCTAACAAGGCTGTTGCAACCCCTGACACGTATCGCACAACTTTTGGTTCAATGCGCATGAATTGGAAGTCGCCAAAGTCAGCCTTCAGATTGTACATGAAGATTTAATACTGATATAAAATTTGGTGCAACATATCATCCATTTACATTAATTATGCATCGAAACAAGATTGTTACCGAAAATGCATTGGGATGCTTAGCCAAATATGCGGTGTGTATGGCTGCTTGATCCTTCTCGGAAACCTAAATGATTGTAACAACCATTTTAGATTGTTTGCAACCACAGAGAGAGAGAGAGAGCACTGCAAACACTATCTAAAATTAGAAAAGCAGCCATTACTTACAGGAATAGCATCACCATGCAGCGTGACCACCAAATCAGTCCTATCTTCAGGGTCTTTAGCCACAAGCAATGAGCACTTGGGATTAAGGGCTAGGTCCTATTGAATCGAAAAATGAAAAAGCACGATAGGATATGATATTATTGATATTGGTGATATTAACATGCAGAGAGATCCATACAGTGATAAAGTAGCAGCTTATTTTAGTCGGCTGGTTTCCATGATTGGAAGGGTTACATGTTTTTACAGAAAATTACATGGAACAGATTGGAAGTTTAAAACATAATGTTCTGCAGCCTTCCTTCCACATGAAAGAACGTTAGCATCATTTCAAGTGAAGAAAGGATGCTGCCTATGCATCTAGTTAATTTACTGCAGCTTAGTTCCATTTTTAGCTTGAGTGAGCATTGTGTAAGAGCAAAACTCTCTTCAAAGAGAGTGTGTTTTCTGGGGTAATGAAATAGCGAGTGTATCACGGTTTAACTTTGCATTTGGGTTGTGTTGATTTAACTCAACTGTCTTGCATTCGTTATATTCCTTTTGAAGAAGAACGATCCCTCATTGATGTAGGGAGAACTTTTAGAACAAAAACTCATGAACATAATTTTTACTGCCTATTTATAAGGGCAATTGTGTATTGCTGTGTGGTGTGATTTCTCTTTTGTGCTTAAACCTCAACAAGTGGTATCAGAGAAAGATTTTTTGAGGTTCGCATTAGTTGTTATTCACCCCCAAGGCAACAATACATTTGAAGTTAAAATCCAACAAACCTTTGTATGAACTGCCAAGATGCTAACTGCTAATATTGGAGATCCATCTGCATCACATGCAAAGTCAACCATTGATCCTGATGGATAACCCTCATGCTTCTGCACATTAAAGAAAACCAAAGAAAATGATTCAAGGACAACAACATCGTTGAAGCAATAAATCCCATAAACATCAATCAACCAGAGTTATTAATAGGAACGATACTTATATGAGGTCAATCATAAAATGACAACACCCTATGAATGTTAAAGAAAAGTATTATTTATTCCCCAACCATGTACCAATGTCAGGCTTTGGTAATCAGTACCAGAAAAAAGCATCAGAAAACAGTCTGGAGGGTTTTTGGTCCAGCATCACGTTTCTGTAGTGCAATTACATATTTTTTGCACACTTTTCATCACTGACCACCAATGCGTCCTAAATTTAATTTTATCCAAAAATAAAAATAATTTGAACAAAACTTCAACCTCATTAACTTGTTGGGAATCAAACCCTTGATTGCTTCATCCCGAATTTTGTAAGAAAGACTTACGATACTCCACAAAGCCAATAGCCTCAATCCTCAAAGTGTATGGTTATTATGAGGACCACCACAAAGACTACACTATGCATAAACTTTAAAGAGCCTCATGAGATAATGTTACTTTTGTGTAATTACTAGTTAAAGAAAGAGAGATTTATATAGGTGCATCCAAATGCATGAAATAATGTTCCTTTTTGAGGGATGATTGTTAGGCCTACCCTCAATCATAGACTGGGAGACATCTAATCCAAATAGGATTGCTATCTGGTCTCCAGTTGGATTCCAACCAGAATCGATAAATCCCCTTCTTCACGAGTCACTACTTGGTAGACCAAACCATAATCCTACATTCCGAGGTAGTTCATTCTCATAAGCTCCACACTATACGACTGGAGACCAGCAATGCTTTAGATTCTTTTCATCCATTCGGGGATTTTTCATGAATTGGGAATAAAGTCCTAAGCTTCTAGATCAAAAATATTAATTGACCAGTCTACTATTAGCAAGGTGCAAGAAGGTCATGCACTACTCTCAGAATTAAATGACAAAGAAATAGAAATTCATTTGAGAAAGAAGAAAGCAAAAAAAAAAAAAAATGATATGGAAACCTGAGAAAAAGTGGAGAGCGTTCCGCGAACACTACGATCAAGTAGAGTACGGATTTCCTCAACCGGGGGAAGCCGAGCAGCCTTTTCCTGTAACAACCAAATAAAGATTCAACAGAGCTAAATCCTACATTCCCAAGTTCAATTTCCTACACTAATAGTCTAATAGCAATAGTACATTATTTATGTATAACCTTTGAATATGGACATGTGATGCAGTAAAAGTGTTCCAACTTTACATCAAATTTTACCAAGTATTCAACTTTACCTGATGAGATTGGATCAACTGAAAAACACTGGCATCATCTCCAGCTGAAACACTCTGATCAAAGAAGAACGATTGAACTTAAGGCTTAAAAGTTTACATCTTTACATCAAAATTTTCACACTTTAATTTCTAGATCATTCATTCATTGCAAAATCATATACAAATATCTCACAAAACCAATCAAAAAATGTAATTTGGGGTTCATTTTTTTTTTTCTGGAATCATAAGGGTACCTGAGTTGCTGACTGAGCGGCGGCGGTAGCCATGGATAAACGAGGAGGAGAAGTTGTTGGGGAGGAGAAGAAGGTGGGGAAGGGGCGAAATTGTAAGATGAGAGGGGAGTGAAGGGTATTATGGCCATTTAAGCGGGAGAATAGGTTGGTCTGCCAAGGCTTCACAACAGTCTTCAACATCTCTCTCTTCTTTCACATCCCCCCGCCACCCAACAGTCTTCAACTTGGAATTTGGTTGTCTCACGTTTTTTTTTTTTTTTTTCTTTTCTTCTTTTTCATTTTCTTCGTTTATTTGAAAACTCATACAATTGATATTTTACGTTAATTTATATAAAAAAATATGTTTTTTTAATACATCGATATTTTTACACTAAAGGGAGGGAGAGTTCGGTTAAGAAGATGACTTTTTGGCCATAAAGGGTTGTAAACTTCCCCAAAGACCTAAGAAAAGGGCCAAACTCATCCAAAGAAGCCTACTTGTAAGTCCTCTTGTTAGTTTCTCGGCTAATTAACAGATTTGAAATTGGACTTTATTTTCCTCGTGTGGCTTAAGCGAGTTCAACTTTAGCTTCTGATACCGATTTTTGGTTGGGTTTTAGCTGGTGAGTCCCGGTGCATGGTTCACAGATATGTGCCAAGAGAGACACGAAGTTAGGGAGAAGAAAAGTAGTAAGAAGGCACCTGAACTGGAATTATTATATCATTTGCTGCATCATTTTTCTTTATTTTCGAGGGGTATGAGTATTCATATTTTGATATTTGGTTGATGTTTGAATGATGCAGAGACCAAGAGGATTGAAGGGTATGGAGGAGCCTGGAAACCGAGTTCGAGTGATAGGTGTAATTTATACTGAATTTTGTTGACGCAGAAGGGAAGACAGTTTTCTTTCTTCTGTTTAGAAGATGAATGCGGTGTGCAATGTGGAGTGGTTAGGCTTTTGTTCGAGTAAAAGGGGGTTATCGTAAGTTACGAAATTATGTTTTGCACACAGGTGTGAGCAATGAAAAATTATGTTTTGTAGTGTGTAAATATGGAGAGATTTTTGGGGGAAGAGGCTTCTGTGTCATGACACGAATACAGGGTTCCTTCTTGTGCGTACTCCCATGTCTTGGGAGGACGGATGACGTGACACAGGAATCCTTACCCTGGAATATTTATCCTAAGTATGTTGGATTACGTCTACCGCTGCCATATGCCAAACACGAGGCAAAATCACGAGCTACCAACACCCAAAATAACTTCGAATTCGGAAATGAATGGCCTGTAGAAGCTAAGGCATCCGTCACGCCAAAAACGCAGTGGAGTAGCTGGCTCCAAGCGTATTCTTGAATTGTATGATCCACCTGGACATTATCCATAAAAACACCTAAACCGGAACTTCTCGTATATTCAAATCCCATTGCATTGAGGTGCATAACAATTTATCCTTTACGCAATCTGTCAAACAAACAAACAGGACATGGCCGAGGACTTCACAGACAGACAGATATTCCGTAACCATGATTCTTAGTATTATGTAGACCTTCTTTCTGAGCATACAATAGAAACAAGCATATCCTTCTGCAACGAATATCTCATTTCACCTCTTTTGAGTCCAAAATTTTCCATATCTCTGTGATGGCAATTCCGAGGTGCTGAAATATCCTACAAAGTAAAACAGGATAAGAAGTTAAGAACCTCTCAAAAGAAGACGACTATTATGAACAACCGTATCATTAGAAATTCAGATAAGCACACCTTGTTATGGACTGGGAGGATAACAACCGTGAGCCATTGCAGCCCCAATCATTTCCATCATTAAAGTCTTCACATCCCTAAAAAGAGAGAAATAAATTTCTTCTTAGAAACAATTTACTCCAACTCAAAGTATGCGGTAAGAACTTTTGATAGCAATCTTGACTATAGCCACAAATCACGTCAACCAGGAAAAAAGAATAACTATATCCTCCGACCAACATGAGGGACAATTATTCCATGATTTATGCAGTACGACATTAACATAAAAACCTTGCACAATCTGGAATAACTGAAGCAGAAGTAAACAGAAAATAAATCTTGACTTCAACAGAAAGGGAAATATTCATATAAACGAGAGGTCTCACTTTCGATCCTCTGCACGTCTAGGAAAAGGTATGCGGAGCTTGAAATTATCCCCCTGATAACCAGCCTAAAATGAGAGTAACAAAGTCCAAAAAATATCATGTCAAAATGGAAGAAATTTTATTGGCGAATTTGTATAGCATTTCTGGCACAAAACCTCGTTTGCAGCAGAGACAAATGGTTTATTAAAAATATAAAGGATGGCTATTAGAAACGAAAAATTGGAGATTGGTAGTTAGTAAACTACTAGCTACCTTAACATTGAAACCCAGGCTATCCAAGTCCAACATGTAAGCAGAGTCCACCTGATGCAAAACAAAATAACCTTGCATCAAACTAAACTTTCTCCACCTCCAAAATTCATAAATGGATCTAGGCAATTCATGACGAATACTTCCGAAGTGTCACCCTGGCATAAACGTGTATTGGCACAATATTGACACCATATTCATTGGTTTAATTTTAACTAATGTGGGGCAAAGTTGATATCCCCTATATTGAGAACGAAAAGATGAAGAAGAAAAGAAACATATTTCCTAATAATATTAGTTTATAACACTTGAAAATACCGGAATAGACGTCGAGTGTTGCACAATGGCTATTGTATCGTTAGCATGAACCATAAAAGCCTTTAATTTAGCAACTGGATCAACTTTTGCAGCTTTATATTCCTCACTTCCGAACTCTGAAAGTAAAAGCAGAGAATGTTAAGAAAAATGTGAAATATATGCAACAATATTTCGAAAATAAATGAATAAATAAAATATCCATAAGAAGTGCTAAAAACAGAAAAATAACAAAGGCCTTGGTACATCCGTTTCAAAAGTTATCTATAGAGTAAAAAAATTATCTTTTCCAAGAGCAACAAACGCCAAAAAGGTAAAGTACCTCCTGATCCTAACAAGGCTGTTGCAACCCCGGACACGTATCGCACAACTTTTGGTTCAATGCGCATGAATTGGAAGTCACCAAAGTCAACCTTCAGATTGTACGTGATGATTTAATACTGATATAAAATTTGGTGCAACATATCATCCATTTACATTAATTATGCATCGGAACAAGATTGTTACCGAAAATGCATTGGGATGCTTAGCCAAATATGCAGTGCGTATGGCTGCTTGATCCTTCTCGGAAACCTAAATGATTGTTCACAAAAGAACAACCACCTTCAATTATTTGCAACCAGAGAGAGAGAGAGAGAGAGAGAGAGAGAGAGAGAGAGAGAGAGAGAGAGCACTTCAAACACTATCCAAAATTAGAAAAGCAGCATTACTTACAGGAATAGCATCACCATGCAGT
Source organism: Pyrus communis (assembly GCF_963583255.1). NCBI lineage: Eukaryota > Viridiplantae > Streptophyta > Magnoliopsida > Rosales > Rosaceae > Pyrus > Pyrus communis. Next base: position 26,846,808 of record NC_084811.1, read on the forward strand.
GTGACCACCAAATCAGTCGTGTCTTCAGCCACAAGCAATGAGCACTTGGGATTAAGGGCTAGGTCCTATTGAATCGAAAAATGAAAAAGCACGATAGGATATGATATTATTAATATTGGTGATATTAACATGCAGAGAGATCCATACAGTGATGAAGTAACAGCTTATTTTACTAGGCTGGTTTCCGTGATTGGAAGGGCTACATGTTTTACAGAAAATTATATGGAACAGATTGGAAGTTTAAAACATAATGTTCTGCAGTCTTCTTCCACATGAAAGAAGGTTAGAATCATTTCAAGTGAAGAACGGATGCTGCCTATGCATCTAGATAATATATTGCAGCTTAGTTCCAATTTTAGCTTGAGTGAGCATTGTGTAAGAGCAAAACTCTCCTCAAAGAGTGCATTTTCTGGGGTATTGAAATACCGAGTGTATCATGGTTTAACTTTACATTTGGGTTGTGTAGATTTAACTCCAACTGTCTTGCATTCGTTATATTCCTTTCCCATTTGTAAGGGCAATTGTGTATTGCTGTGTGGTGTGATTTCTCTTTGGTGCTTAAACCACAACAAGTGGTATCAGAGAAAGATTTTTTGAGGTTCACATTAGTTGTTATTCACCCCCAAGCCAACAATACGTTTGAAGTTAAATTCCAACAAACCTTTGTATGAACTGCCGAGCTGCTAACTGCTAATATTGGGGATCCATCTGCATCACATGCAAAGTCAACCATTGATCCTGATGGATAACCCTCATGCTTCTGCACATTAAAGAAAACCAAAGAAAATGATACAAGGACAACAAGGTCGTTGAAGCAATAAATACCATAAACATCAATCAACCAGAGTGATTAATGGGAACCAATACTCATAAGAGGTCGTTCATAAAATGACAACACCCCATGAATGTTAAAGAAAGTATTATCTATTCCAAAACGATGCATCAATGTCAGGCTTTGGTAATCAGTACCAGAAAAGAAAAAAAAAACCATCAGAAAACAGTCTGGAGGGTTTTTGGTCCAGCATCATGCTTCTGTAGTGCAATTACATATAAAGTCTTAAGCTTCTAGATCAAAAATATTAATTGACCAGTCTACTATTAGCAAGCTGCAAGAAGGTGATGCACCACTCGCAAAATTAAATAACTGAGAAACAGAAATGCATTTGAGAAAGAAGAAAGCATCGAAATGATATGAAAACCTGAGAAAAAGTGGAGAGCGTTCCGCGAAAACTAAGATGAAGTAGAGTTCGGATTTCCTCAACTGGGGGAAGCCGAGCAGCCTTTTCCTGTAACCAAATAAAGATTCAACAGAGCTAAATCCTACATTCCCACATTCAATTTTCTACACTGAAAGAATAAGTACATTATTTATGTGGAAACTTTGAATATGGACATGTGATGCAGTAAAAGTGTTCAACTTTACATCAAATTTTACCAAGTATTCAACTTTACCTGATGAGATTGGATCAACTGAAAAACATTGGCACGATCTCCAGTTGAAGCACTCTGATCAAAGAACAACGATTGAAATTAAGGCTTAAAAGTTTACAACTTTACAGCAAAATTTTCACACAATTTCTGAATCATTCATTCCTTGCAAAATCAGATACAAATATCTCAAAACAATCAAAAAATAAAACTATAAATTTGGGGTTCATTTGTTTTTTTCTGGAATCATAAGGTTACCTGAGTAGCTGACTGAGCGGCGGCGGTAGCCATGGATAAACGAGGAGGAGTTGTTGAGGAGGAGAAGAAGGTGGAGGAGGGGTGAAATCGTAAGATGAGAGGGGAGTGAAGGGTATTATGACCATTTAAGCGGGAGAATAGGTTGGTCTAGGGGTGGGTTCGGTTTTTTGCCAAAACCGGAAACCGAACAGAAATTACTGTTTGGTTTGGTTCGGTTCAATTTTCTGTTGGTTTGTGTTTGATTCGGTTTGTATTCAGTTCAGTTTTTTCTGGTTCGGTTTCAGCCCGGTTTGGTTTTTTTTTTTTTTTTTTTTTTTTAATAGCAAAAAAATTTCCTAAGAACACAAAGCTTGCAGCCATTTTGTAATACATCTTCCAAATTCATTTCAACATAATTGATAAAATAAACATTCCAAATTTCCAATAGAATCAAAGACAATAAAAATAAACATTCAAAGTTCAATTACAATTAAGTCTTCCAAAGTCTAAAGTTAAATAAACATCAAAGTTCAAATCTTTCAAAAGTCCAAACTTATAATAAACATCAAAGTTGAAGTCTTCCACACCTAAAATAAACATTCCAAAATCCAAACTTTAAATAAATATTCGACTTAAGATATGACTACTTACTTCTGATGGTATACTCGAAGATGAGTTCGTTTGATCATGAGGGCTATTTGATTTTGATCTCATTGAGTTTGAACTTGAGCTTGAGGACCTTGAGACCTTTGACGCCTTTGACTTCATCTAATTCACACAAAATAATAAGAGAACAGTAGTTAGTACTACAAACTTATACAAAAGTAAATGTTAATTAAAATCTGGAAGGCCAATGATACAAAATCAGGAAAATCTGGAAGGCCAATCATCCTCATTGGTATAAAGTTAAAAAATTATGATTTAATCTTATGAGATCATTTTTCAAGGCCAATGATACAAAAATGCAGCAAGAATAAGACAGAACTGACCTATGAGGTCCTCCCCGGGGAATAGCAAGACTACAGCAATGAACCTATCTTGATCTAGTGGAAGAAATTAATTAATTGTCCTGCTTTAAATGTGTTTGCCACATCCAATGCAATTCCTCCTCGATAAAAATTAGTACCGCAGGCTTCCTCCTCCATCCCATCCTATTTAATTTTCCAGTGATCAAATTCTACTAACACCAAAAACAGACACACCAACTACACAGAAAACACAATGTGCAATTCAGTCCTCCACACAACAATACCATTTAACTAGTAACCACCATATTTTTGCAATAATTATACCTTCATATTGCTTGAATTCTCCTTTATACTTTCAACTAGATCTGTAAACTTTCATCCATGCAATGCAGATAATGCAAAAGTAACTCCTTTAAATCAAAAAGAAAAGGCGGCAGCACAAGGCTTTTCCTTTAACCAAAAGATAAATAACAAATCACAAATCAACCCAGAAACTGAAATTGCAAGGATAATAAAAAATAAAAGGACAATCAAAAAGGATTTTTATTTTTTTATTTTTTTATAATTTTATTTAAAGACCACAAATCTGACCTTTCCAGGGATTATGATCCAAGAATCTTTCTTGTGGTGTGCTTTGCCACAAATCTTCCTTTAACCGTTCAGAGTTATACAACGCAAACCCATCACACAAAATCATGTAGTTAACTTTCAGACCATATATATATAGTTAGATCCATGCATCGAACCTTCATCGATCAAAAACCCCAGATGTTTTCCACTCACATACATCTACCTCCAAGATCCAAACAACCACTGAGAGCAAACATTCAAACCAAACCTCTGAAACTGTATAAAATTATGCACATAAAATCTGTAAATAGAGCAGAACCAATTTCAACAGATAAATAGAACAGGACCAATTTGAATAGATAAATAGAACAGAAAATTAAACACAGAGAAGTGAGAGTGTGAGACTAACCTTTTGCTGTCGAGACTCGAAACGGCGAGATGATAAACTGACGGCGAGGTGTGAGAGATTGAGAGTGAGAAGGGTTGCCGCTGGGAATGAGAGACAGAGAGTTTGAGAGAGTGATTGAAGACCGAGAGAGAGAGAGAGAGAGTGGAGGAGGCTCGGGGCTCAGGCTGCCACCCAGCGCGAACTGGGAAAACGGGAGAGACCGAAGGAGGAGGGCTAGCCGGTTGGGGACCTACGGTTACACTTCGAGGGTAACACGATGCCGTTTTAGAATAGGATTATTAATTAATAAACCAATTACAAAACGACGTCGTTTTGAAGAACTTCGGTTCAGTTCGGTTCAGTTTCCAAATCCCAAAAACCAAAACCAACCCAACCAGATTCGGTTTGTTTTTTTTCGGTTCGATTTTTTCGACCTCGTTCGTTTTTCGGTCTCCATTTTTTTGGTTTTCGGTTTTTCGAACTCACCCCTAGGTTGGTCTACCAAGGCTTCACAACAGTCTTCAAGATCTCTCTCTTCTTCACACGGAAAGGGATCCCTTCCTCCTAATCCACAAAGTCTGGAGATCCGGACCGTTGAAATTTGATCTGACGGCTAAAGTTATTATAATTTTTAAAATGGGTCTCTGTTTGTAGCTATTGGATCAAATTTTAAATGACCGAATCTCTAAACTTGATGGATTAGGAGGAAGAGATCTGAAAAGAATACCTTTCCCATGCCACCCAACTCTTTGACTCTCTCTTCCTTATTCGTTAATGGTTAGAACTTGGAATTTGGTTGTCTCACGTTTTAATTTTTTCTTCTTTTTCATTTTCTTCATTTATTTGTTTTCAATAATCTGCGATTTATTTTTGGGTCTAACTTTCAATAAGGATGTCAATACCCATTAAAACTAGTACAACGATTATATTCTACACTAAAAAAAACGAAAAATTTCTAAGACAATTACAAATATGTCACTTGAAAATGATTTTTAAATGAACGGCTTTTTCAATAAATTTTACAAAAATATCTTAGATCATAAAATTAGTTTTGTAGAGCAAGTCATAAAGTATTAGCACCGTATTAAACTACGAATTAATTAGTATAAAAATGAAATGAGGCAAAGTGATCGTGGGTAAAAGTTCATTTGGAATTAGCTAAAGCCTTTTTGTCAAATATTTGGGTAAGTCACCGATGGTCTGGACTATTGAAAAAATAAATAATCTATTAAACATGAGAAATTTATGTGCATCTAATCGCTTGCTATGTATTTAAACATGTTATAATTTAAATAGCTGACACAATCGGACTTGGATCCTCTAGCTTTCTGGACAAATCACATGGATCGTTGGATTTTGATCTAACGGCTACAATTATTATAACTTTTAGCAAAATCCCATGTTTGTGGTCATTGAATTAAAATCCAACGGTCCGTGTGAGTTGCTCAGGAGGCTCTGAGCCCAAGCTCAAGACAGGATCCAAATCCGACATAATCAACATGTTCTACTTTTTTTTTTTTTTTGAACAATCGATATTATATAGGAGAGATGATGAGGTTAACCTCACAATGCGCTAGTAATATATTAAGTGGCGATACTCGAACCTAAAGCCTCTCAAGAATATCATTAGACCATAGTACTAAGTGACAACATGTTCTACTTTTAAAATAATATATTAATAAAAATCATATAACAATCCCTTCTTCCTAATCCATTAAGTTCGAAGATCCAAACCGTTAAAATTTGATCTAACGGTTACAAATAGGAATTCTCTTTTAAAAGTTATAATAACTTTAACCGTTGGATCAAATTCAACTGTCCGGATTTCCGAACTTATTGAATCAGGAGAAAGAGATTCATTTCTATAACAATTATGCTTAAAAATCTCTCATCAAACACAGCCATAATAAATTAAAGTAAATTCTCATACAACAGAATTTGGAAAAAGAAATAGATCTGAGATTCCAAATTCTGAACCAAATGTAGCTGTCGATGAATTAACCAATAATAATAAGATAAACATTGATTGAATTTCATCAATATACAATAACACACGGGATTTTTATACTCTAATAAATTTATAATCCTCGTTTCCATCTTCCTAAATTCATAAACTAACAAGAATTACGATACAAATCCCAAATCCAATTTGATTAATCGGAGTGCGAACTGGTGCTGTAGGCCGAGAGATCAGAATCGTCGTCGTTGTCGTCGTCGTCGTCTTCATCGGAGGAGGAGAGAAAAGGGAGGCAGAGAAAGGCAACAAGACGACGTCGTAGGTGGTGTAGAGGGAAGCAGAAGAGGAGATGGAGCACTTGGTGGCTACTCAATCGCTCAGGATTGCAGGCGATGTATTGACATAGATTTGCTGATATATTTGCTACCCGAACCACCACATGGCTGTTCAACACCATCTCTCCTTCTCTCTCTCTCAGACTCTCTCTCCTTCCTTTCCTTTGCTATTTGTTTTTCGATTTAGATCTGGGAAGAAAAAGAAATCAATTAATACATGTTTATTTTCAATTTTTTGGTCAATACTTTGCATTTTCATCAAAAATAAATAATGCTAAGATGGCCAAACTTTTAGATCAAATTTGTAAATTAAATGATAGGCCACTAATAAAAAATAAACACAATAATTAATACTTACATATTTTTAAAAAATTTGATTTCTTTTCTGTGGAATTGTTTTATGTAAATAATACATGTTTCTTCTGTTTGCGAAATCACGTCTTGACTTCTCAACCAAAAGGAAATACATACCTACGTAGAAGTTAGTGGTATCAGATTTTTGGGCATGCTTGAATTTGGCCTTAGAAATGCTAAATTTAGAATTGTTGTTAGCCCGTAGAAATCAATTTTATAAAAGCCCATTCTAAATATTTTGGACTTTAACTCAATTAGAGTAATGGTTCATCAACTAAAAATTCATTACCATTAGTCTCTCAACTTATCAAAACGTGCAGCTATGGTCCCTCAACTAAAAATTCATTACCATTGACCTCTCAACTTTAATCTAACTAGAGAAATAGTCCCTCAACTTTAATCCAATTGGAGCAATAGCAATGATCCTTCCAACATAACTCGTTTTGACAAAATTCTGACGAAGTTGACAAAAATGATCATAGCTACATGTTTTGATGAGTTGAGGGACTCCAATTGTAGCAATCGTCCTTCTAACATAACTTATTTTGACAAACTTTTGACAGAGTTAAAGAAAATGACCATAACTACACATTTTGATAAGTTGAATAACCAATGATAATGGATTTTTAGTTGATGAACCATTACTTCAATTTGATTAAAGTTGAGAAACCAATGTTAAAATTTACTCAATATTTTGTTTCTTTTTGGAATAGGATGCTTAATCATCATTTGAAGTTTTTCTCTTAAACATAATCAGTTTACTGTGTTCTTCCAACTATGATTAACAAATTATCATAAAAACAATCAGAATCGTTCATTTTTTAATTACCATCTAAAGTTCATCTCCTATCTATCACCACTGTATCACTTACCAATCATCTATCATCCAAAATCGCATATTTCGAAATCTAATAAATTAACTTCACACACCAAATTAGTCCACCAATCCTCAATCAAATTGCATCAAGTAAAGCTCAAAGGAGATTTGTTGAGAGCTTGTAGTTTAAAATCCATGTGCTAGATTTCAATCAAATTACATTGACATACCATCTCATATAATAGTGATTCGTACAACCAACATCTAATCAAACAGATTCATTTAGTGACAGGATATATACACATCACTTAACGGGTTGTTCCAAAAGATCCGAGAAACACTTGCATTAACTCTCTTTTTCTCAACAAAACTTAACCAAAAGATTTGATTCAAAGATCCTTGCATATAATACGTACCAAAGAGTCAAAGACTCATACAATGATCGAATATGCAGGCAGGAGACTAACAGATTGGAGGAATAATCCTTATGTTGTAAATCCAAGGTCAAAATTCGATGAATGGGAACAAGTTTATAAGATGCTACAAAACAGGCCATATGAAAATCTCCAACATGGAACTTCATACCATTACAATTATCAGAATTAGCCACATAAATGTTTTGCTAATTCAAAACGGTGGAACTACCACTCTATTACGTATTAATCTTGTAAACAAAATATATTAACCAAAAGTATGCACTCCTTCCTAGCAAGTAGTACCCCAATAACGCACCAAAAGATTGTCGGGGTGGCCTTAGTGCCGGCAGGGTTGATCAAACCAATCATGTTTTGTTTTGAATGAAATCCTTGACTCCAAAGTGACGCATTGCCAGATATGCAACGGCTAAGTTGAACAGAGGCAAGTCACTGAACTTGAAGAAATCCTTTCTCCTCCAAGTAGGACACTACTCGGCCTGCCATGGCTGCAGGCATGGGACAAACTCCATTTTCTTGTCCTATTTCTATCTGACAAAAGAAGGGTAAATTTTTCAGTCTGATTTGCATACACAAGGAACGCCAGAAGAACACCAATGATTTTATAATGTCTCCAAACTATACAATGTGTAATAGAAGATACATGCTGACATGGTCATTAGTTTTTATACTCCACCAAATACATACCTCGCAGTTCTCTGGTCGCTCGTAAGGGTCGTCTATTCCAGTAAAACCTGCAATTAGAAACTATTACTGGAAAGTTGACCAAAAGAAAAAGAAAAGACTGTCATTTGAATAGAAAGTGAGACGAAGGTATCTTCAAATTCTCTGTCATACTGCTTAACAACTTCAGAAAGGAGTTTAGCATTACAGATTTATGATTTTCACTCAGAATCACACTCTGCATCAATCTCTTTGTTCTTTTTTTTTAATGCCATAATTTTTCACTAAAAGTACGCAGAATCTCAATTCAACTGAAGTGCAAGTTATATAATGCATGACAAACCAGCTAAGCTATCTTTGGAATCCAAAAGTATAAGAATTTGGAACTCGCTCTAACCTGAAGTGCAAGTTATATAATCCATTTGAGTATTATAAAGTTCCCTTTGCACTTATAACACATAGCACACGGGAAACAGAATAAAGGAGATCAAGGGTTGCCCTCCTGGTAAGGAAACCCAAGAGGATGGACTTTCTCCCTTCTGAATTAGAAGACTTCCATGCAATAACTTATAATGTCATCTCATGCACAAAATCATATTTGGATTCTATATCTATTTTTATTAATTTTATCTCTTTCGTTCCGAAATATGGCATAGAACAACAGTCTGTCCGTGCCAATGGACAAATTATAGGAGTTACATATGTTTCATAAACATACCTTTAATCTTTCCAGCACGTGCAAGCTTATAAAGTCCTTTTGCATCTCTTGACTCGCATAATTCTAGGGGCATGTTCATGAAAACCTGTTAACATGGATGTAAAATAAAAATCAATATTCGTAGTTTTAAAATAGGTGGGCCACATTTAGCAGATTATAAGAACAAGAACCATATGGAGTCTTGCCTCAATAAAGTTTGCATCAGGTAACATTGCACGGCAGGCATCCCGATCTTTCTTATAAGGAGATATGAGGCTAGCAATAGAGAACAATCCTGCATCTGCAAACAGTTTTGCTACCTCCCCTACATTAAAATTTTAATTAGCTTATATATTACCAAGTAATGGACATCTCACACTATGGTCAAGTTGACAAAGGCAAAGAATTAAGATGCCAGAGTATGTTTGGCCCAGCAAAGAAAAAATGAAATCAAATAAACATTCTCGGTGTCGGCTATATTATATTGGTTCACATGTCTTATGTGTTATCTGAGATCAATATAATCTACGTTTTCTACCAAAATATTGTTTGTTGCCAAAAATAACATACCAACTCTGCGTATATTTTCAGCTCGGTCTTCGACTTTGAAACCAAGATCCTTGTTCAGACCATGCCGAAGGTTATCTCCATCAAGGACATATGACAACTTTCCCCTAGAGTGTAGTTCTCTACTTAATGAGCATGCCAGTGTACTTTTCCCTGATTCCAGAAAAGAGTTCAAGAAGCCATTTAGTGAATACATAGACTGGAGCGAATTGAAGGGGGAAAAAAATCAAATTTCTTGTAGCTTTCCTCATGTGTGTGAAGTGTTAGTCGACTTGGAGTGAATCCAAGAAGCCTTCGGTGCGATCTCATATATTTTCTGATTTTTTTAAGGAACAATAAATTACAAGTGTGTGGACAATGCCACAACCAGGATTGACCGAAGTAACTGCTTACACATATTAAGTCCATACACTTTCATTTTATAAACACTGAGAATTTTCCATGCCAAATAATGGCCTGATATTATATTAGCAAGTTGCCATGCCAGGCAAAAACAAAATGCAGTTATCTCTGATCAAATTTGTTTCCGTCGGACAAAAAGAACACAACAGGAGAAGGTATACAAAGAAATGTAAGCTAATGACAAATATATTGATTCATGTGTAACTATAAAAGAACTGATAAGCAAGTCAGTTAAGAAAATAACCTGATCCACTGAGACCAGTAATCCATACAACACATCCCTTTTGATTGAGTAGTTTCTGCCTATCAACCTTCCCAACCTGACATTCTTGCCAAAATATATTTGTTGAATTGTTCAAAGTCGACATCTATTTCTCTGTTCCGTCCTCCTGAGAGCACTAAAATCATTGAAAGGAAACAAAATGTACTAAAAAATTCATTATTTACAACGAGGCCAAAACTTACTAACACTAATCAAACTACAATTAAATTGCAATGAGGATAAGATTAGCTATTTGCAAAAGAAAGTTGATGTAAGCAACCATTAGTTGTGTCATACTCTAATACCAAAAAGTTTCCTTCCCCACTTGTCTATAATTTTCATAAAATCCGTTTGATTTCTCCATATCGATGATTAACCCGTATTACCATTTTGGCTTTCCTCCATAGCTCACAGCCTCACAGTCACAGAGAAACCGTTAACAGCACAAGTGATCACAATGCAATCTAAAAATTGCAGAAGAAATTGAATTGTCTAAGATCAACAAACCCAATGTACCATTAACATCTGTGATGATTTCAAAATCCATATTAAAATAACAACAAACGAACATGATCCCAATAACTCAATTGTCAAAGCCTACCTTACGAGCATAATAATCTACCAATAAATTTAGCATGACCCATCAAACAAATGGCAATCCAAAACCCAGATAAACAGATAGAGAATGAGAAAGAAAATAATACCTGACTGGCAGGTGCTTGATTATTTGCCTGAAAGAAGAATAAGATGAAGGAGGTTTGGGAGGGATGGGTTGTTAAATGAAAGCGGAAAGGGCAAACCATGCCCCTGTTTTCAAGGCTTCTCCTTTGGGTCTCTGCCTTTTTTTGGGTATCTTGGGGGGTTCAGAATGAATCTGGACGCATCCTCCTCCATTGCCCACTGCTAGTCTACGTGGTTGCATTTTACCTTTACACACCTGTTGACCATGTAAGTCAATATATTCGGTTGAAGTGGGTCCCCTTTTGCCTTTGTCTTTGCTGGCGTGGCATCTATATACACTGACGTGAGCGACCTCCTAGAAAGCTTTAACTATTCCAAAGTTGTGTACAAATATAAATATTTTAATTAATTGGGTTACAAGTCACTTTCATATTATTTAGGATATTTAAAATGAACGCGAGAGGTTTGGGCTCGACTCTCATCAATAACAATTATTGCTAGCATATTCTATGACTAAACCCAACTCTTTTCATTAATGTAGATAATATTATTTGTTAAAAAAAAAATTACTGGGTTTTGTTATTTCCAAACTACAAATAGGACTATAACATAGTTGATAAAGCTTGAACATTGATACATTTAGCTTCTAAAACTCGTAACCTATTTGTTTATAGAAATTTTGTTTTTGAATGAATAAATAATATTTACGAGATTAATATTGAACTTATTATCAAATAAATTAGTATTATATTTGTCATCGAATGAATCGGTATCAAATTCAAATAAAAAAAATATAAATTTAAAACTTTTCACTTTTAAAGAGGAAGGGAATATTATTACTAGTTGACATGGATTAAGAGAGAGAATTTTTTTTTTTCTTAGAACAAAATTAAGAGAAAGATATTAATATGGGTGAGTTAAGGGCACCCCCGCGGGCGCGGTGCTTCGAAATGTCGCAACCGGTTTTATCTGTTATTTATTTCCTCCACTGACCGCGGGTGGGTACAATAGTCATTTTACAAATGAGATGAATCCGAAAGTGAAGACTGACAGTAGGTGACTAGGTGGCAGCCGTACGGACATTACATACATGAACGAAAGATAGCATGGTCACGCAGCAGCTCCTGGTGGGACCCATCCCCATCAGCGGCGGCAATGGTAGCCCCGGCTCCGGCGGCTTCTATGGTAATTTCAGTCAATTGTTTTCCCTACCACCCTGTCATTTGCAACGCAGAAGAAGAGCCAGAACCCGCACTCGCCGGTGGACCCCACAATCAGCATCGCCAAGAGCCATGGTCAACGCCCAGCAGACCCACTACGCGGTGCTGTGCCTCCCACGCCATGCCACCGCCGCCGATATCAAGAGGGCTTATCGCCTTCTCGCTCGTAAGGTGCTCACTCACTTGTCCCTTAGCTTCTGTTTTCTCTTTAATTACATTTTTGGGTTTGTTCCCCAGAAACCCTAGAAATGAACGTGTAAAATTTTGAAATTCTGTACCTTAGCACTTCATTGTAGCTGGGAAAAGTATAATTCATTACTTTTTTAGTGGAGATTGATAGTTTTATCGTGTTTGTGTGGGGCTACTCTTATCGATTTCCAGAGAATCTGTAGCGAAGTGGACATTCTGGTGGTGAATTAATTTACATAAGCATGTTTGAATGCTAAAATAATTCATCTTTGGATATGTTAGTGATAACAGTTAACTTTAGTGATCAAATTAAATTTACTATTGGCAGAGATTACAGATGATGTGTATATCAAATTAAATTTACTGATCAAATTAACTTGCTACCAGTCGGTTGCAAGTGTATGTCAACATGGTTATAATTGCTAGAGTTCGGCAGTTAATATGTTCTCGTGATTTAGTAGCAACATTCAACTACGTCATCTTTGGAGGCTGAAATACAGAGATGCATTCGGACATGTTAGGAAAATAAATCATACATATCTTTTATTTTCTTGTAGTGAGGGAATGAACTGTACCATTTAATAAATATATTTCATTTAATATTTTTGTTCTTTTTTATGTGTTTTCTATTGAGTCTTATATAGATATGTACCAGTGTAGTGATGAAGGGATATTCATATCCTTTTACGTGAGACGCAGGACAGGTATTTGATACCTGGCTACACTCTAGGTTGGTGGGATGACTGTGAGGCATCGATGCATTTGGGCTATTTCTTTTAGCCTTTTGTCCAAACCTTGTATAAAGTTCATCCCTGTGGAATGGATTGAACTCAGATTTGATAGACGGGAATTTAGTGAGAGTTAGAGAGTAGACAAGAGAACTGAAAATTGGTGAGGGGTGTCATTGGTTTATTTGGCATTTTGGCAAGTAGACATTCGACATTCTACAGGAATGTCCATCTCATAAAGTTTGTTCCAATAAACCAAATTCTACCTTATCGAATAGCATTATAAATGAAAGAAGGGGACTTGTGTAACATGTTATACCTATGAGGAAGAAGGTGGAGAAAGAAGTGCAGCAATCTTATTCACATTGATTTTCAGTGTATGGGCCATGTATTGAACTTGTGTTGGTAGTTTTTCGGGAGACATCCAACTTCATTACTTGAAATTTTTTTGGGAGAAATATAATATATCTTTACTGTCGTGGTTTTATTTTTCAATCCTTTCATAAATCATTATTCAATGAGGAAAACTGTATGAACACGTGCATATGCATATACAATCAGTCACTCACATACACACCCACACCCTTTTGAAGGTATCCATTGTCTGCTTCAACTTATATTGTCAAACGATGGATGTCTTGTCCAACAGTAACGTGCAATAAATATGCTCCATCTGATTTAGTTCAGAACTGTTGCAAGATTGTGTTCAAGTATACCAAATATTTTTTGGATTCATGTATTCTTTGTTCGTTCTTTTGTGCTTTATTGCTTATATCTATTGAAGCACATGCTATAATGGACTCTGGGTGTGTGTGTGTTGGTATTTAATTTCCTTACTGGCATGCTTTTATGTGGCCCAAATGGTGAGAGGTACCTCCTGAGGAACCCCTGGACATCCTTAGTTTGGCATGCCGTCACACTTTGATTTGTGCATATATCCATAGTTCTTGTTTTCCTCTCCTACTGCATTTGTGTGGTTTGGAGGTCCCACTGAAATTGGTTGTCAAAGAATTTACAGACTTTATGAGGCAGAGGCTCACAACTAAGAACTTACATATTCTTGCCTATGTTTTGCAGTATCATCCTGATGTTAGCAAAGATTCTCAAGCTGGAGAGGTGTTCAAGAGCATCCGTCAGGCGTATGAGGTGAGTAATTACTGATACACAATAGGTGACCTTGTTTCTGTGTAATCTAATATCATAAACTAAGCCTCTTTGGTGTTGGACCTAGGTTAATAATAAGTTAAAGAACCAAGCATGAAACTATTTATTTCAACTTTCAGTGAGTTTTTTTCTTTTACTCTTCATTTTCTCTCTCAGGAAGTCCATTTCCTCCTCTACACCCAATCCTCTCTCTTCCCACCCCCAACTTCTACCATGTTGTAGATGATTTTGTTTTCTTTTTACCAACTAATGCTTTCATATGATGTAAAACTGGAAGTCTCTTTTTGTTCTTTTGAGAAGACCTTCTATATTTTTTACATCTATATTGTAGTGGATGGTATTTACATAAAACCAAACTTAATAACATCGGTTTCCCAAAAGCATATTGTTTCTTTTTTTTTTTTTTTTTTTTTTTGCATTTTGTTTTTCATTCATGTGTAGTAACGCAATGACAGCGGCTTCATGTTACCTATAAACAGATTCTATCCAATGAAGCAACGAGGGCTCAATATGACCGGGAACTTGGATTACAAAAAGATACTGGTAGGCAACATAGTGGAAAATGGAACTACAGCACTGAATTTGAAGATGGGGTAAGGATCTATAAGTGGGCTGAAGTGCGGCAGAAAATGCAACGTGAGAGATACTGGGAACGTTATAATGTTAATGAAGAGAGTTCGTCATATGGTAAAACTGATGGAGCATCTGAAGAAGGAGAGCCAGAGCAAGAGAGAGGTTCCTTCAGTGAAGTGCTTAGATCAGCCTTCGTATCTCTGTTTCTATTGCAGACATTTGGATCTCGGTTGTCTCTCACGTTTAGCAGCCTGATGGCCTTGTTTGACAGGAAATTGGATGCCGGATACAAGATTGGTTATGTAATTGCTTGGGTTTTGGGTGGGAGAGGTGGGATCTTGCTGACTTTGTGTCTGTCGTTTGCAAGTTGGGTTTGTGGGAAAACCAGCAGCAATATGGTTGCTCTGGTGGTGGTAGCCATGTGGGTCGGCTCCAATCTTGCAAAATTTGCACCGCTCCCGCAAGGTGCTCTGCTCACGCTTCTGTACATGTCTATTAAGCTACAAGTTGATTTGAACTAAAAGAAAGGCTGCTGCTTCGTCTCCAATGTGACGCTTAAATGTCGTTCTCTCCCTTTTTTCTTTTCTTGGTTTAATTGAAAGAATGATGTTGTACATAAGTTATACATGGCAGTAGTGTAAACTGGTTATTTGGCAACGGATTTAGATGAACAGTTGGATCATTTAGACGACGGAGTATGGACCGATCTTTGTGGACTAAATCTTCATTATCTAGCAATGCTGTATTTTGTTTTGGTAAAAGACTAAGAGTAATGCTAAGAAGACAAAAGAGTACGCATCATTCTGACACCATACGCTTGCTTTTATCATCAACCTCTAACCAGAACATGTCATCAACCTCCTCACCGGTGAAACGATAAAAATTAGGAAGAAATTAAAATAAAATCAACAAGATTAATTTGCACGGTTTTGCAATTATATACCCTCGATTGGAAAGAGTAGACAAGCATGCTTGTACAATTTGGTAATCAACAACTAAGATTTTACTTTGACTTGGTTCATCTCCTTAATATTCCTCCACAAGTATTTCCCGCTGGCCATGTCCACAAACACCCAGAAGCCATTCTGAATCGTCTGCAAATTCAAAACCCAACATTAATAAAATGAATGAGAGAGAGAGAGAGAGAGAGAAATAATACTCGAATGGAAAAATGAAGGAGGAAATAAACAGAAAATTATTCAATGCTACGAGTGTTGGATGGCGTTGATTGGTTTGGATTATTTGGTCCCATGAATCCAGACCATCCAATGGCTGCGTAGCACCAAAGTGGAACTTGGAAATAAACATACAGTTTTAAAATTGAATGCATCTTCTTCTTGTTTGGGTGATCCTATAGCATTTTCATTGTTGGTATAATCCAGCTGTGAGATCATCATGTCGGTTCCGTCGGGAGAAGAACAAACCGTCCTCCACGCGAAGTATCCTGCAAGGATTGCTGAGAAGAAGACCAAGATGAACCTTAGAGGACACATTTGAATTAATTTGTACGAGAGATAGAAAGAGAGGAGAGAGAGGGGTTGGGATTTGGATGAAGCTCTGAGAGACCAAAAACAGAAACCCTAACTAAGCTGCTAGTTGGGTTTGTAAGGAGGATGGAATATTAGAGAACCAAAAGAAGGAAAGCCTTTGCTTTTTGAAGGTTGGGAGGGAGAAAGCGAAACCGCGTTGTTGGTACGTAGGAGGAGAAGTTTCTTCTTCTTCTTCGTTTTCCTTTTTCTTGTGCATATGTTAGGTTGCGTAATATCTGACGTGGGACGACGTTGTGTATTTCAAAAGACATGGAATTGTCAATGGTGGTGGGTAGCTAGCTGGCTACCTGCCGCTCCTCTCCTCTTATTCCTCGAATTGTCAAAGGTCAACGGTTGTGCATGTATCCATGCCATCCTGAACATAGAGACAAGAGGTGTGCGGTCCACTACTCCCTGAGGTGAGGTCAGTCCAGCCGGCCGTCTAAACTTCATCTGATTTTGACCTGGTTTATTACTTTGCAATCTTTTTACTTTCAAGTTACAAATTTTAACGCATTTGACTCAATCTCACCGCCAAGTTTGCCTCCCAGGTTTTTACTTGGTAACTCAATTCGTCCATTTTTTACTTATTCAAGTGCAACTTCGATCATACGTAGAAATAAGATAATGTTATAGACGTAGAGATGGATGAAAAATGGCTCGCCAAATGAGCTCCATATACTCAATACTAGCATGATAAATTCCCCATAAATAATAACACTTAAATTGATTTCGTTCAGGAGATCTGGTCTACCGTGTAACAATTTGTAGCTTGTTTTTGCAACTTTCTTAAAAAAACTAAAAATGCTTTTACATACCTTTAACCACAAAGGGTGCAAAATGTAGTACGAGTACTTAATCCTCATTCAAACGTCATTAAGTGTCTAGGATTGAGTTTGGCTGGAAATAATTTACTAGATTCAATATATGTTGAAGGAAGAAATTGGTGCAACTTTCAAGTTGGGCCAATGAAATTAAAAAGGTGACGTCATACATTTCATTTTTTGGTCAAAGATATTGTTTGCTCCCTAAATTTGCCATGGGCCTCGCGGGCATGTCAGGAATCTACTCAAACATGAAATTGGCGGGTGCGAGCGTGCCACTACTATATGCCGCTAGTAGATGGGTTTTGAATGATTGAGGTTGCGCCTGAGTTCGACTTCTTACCAAGAGATTGTGTCATTGAGTGGGAGTGGCTCAAATCAAGGTTCTTTCTTTGCCTTAAAGATAAGGACTTTACTTATATGGACAAATGTAACAGCAACTAAATGACAAGGTTGTTGGAAATGTAAATGACAGAGGAAAGTAAATGATTGGAAATGAGTTGTACATAAATGTATTTATTTAAAATTGAGTGTAGAGAGATCAGATTTACTATTTAAATTGGCCATAGCATGTAGCTTGGGAACCATAGGAGGAGGCCATTCATGTTTCACTCCAAGCTCTGTCCCTCTTGAGATTTTGGTATGGACGACATGCTTGTGTTGGCGGGGAAAAGCGTAGGAGCTCTTCTCTTCTTCTTTGGGCTCCACGTGAGGTGTGAGTTCGAGCCCCCCGAGCATAGGTGTTTGGCCTTTGATAGCCATAAACTCCATCTTAGCCGTTATCGGTTTTGATAATTCGGCTTGGTCTCCTACAACCATATCCTCTTTCATGGAATTTTCATTGATCAGGGCTATTTTTGGGCCTTCACCGTTATGCAGATTTTGTTCCTTCTCGGTGGTGGTAGGATGGGTTTGTTTTGAAAGGGAAACTTGATGTACTTGATCTTTAAACTTTTGCATACTTTCATCAAAAGTTTTGTAGATTGCATTCACCCTCTTCCATACCTTGGTCATCTCTTCAAATTTGGTGATTTCTTCATGAAGTTTGGAGAACTCCGTTGGTTTAGCCATAGTCCCATTGTAGAGCTCCTCATTCGGAGGATCATTATTTGGCATTTCATAGATTGGCTCTACGTGCTCCTCAAAAGCATTTTGAAACTCAATGCCATTTGTTGGCCTATCATAGTTTTCATAGATAAGATTGTCATCAAAAGAATAATAACTGTCATCATAGCCATAAGTTGGCCAATCCTCAAGATTATTATTCTTTAGTTGATAGCCATTAGTTGGCCAACAATCATATTCCGTGGGACTTGAGTATTCTCCAGCCGTGTACCCATTAGTTGGCAGCTCATAGGTTGGCTCCATGTACTCATTGGTATAGCCATAGTTTGGGCATTCTTCAACACTATCATCCTCTTCATACTCCGGAAAAGCTTGTTGAGAAAAACCATGAACATAAGGATTGTTCATGATCTAACTCCATATAAGGGTCCCACTGCGCGTGCCAAAATGTTTGCTCTCTAAATTCGCCATGGGCCTCGTGGGCATGCCAGGAATCTACTCAAACATGAAATTGGCAGGGGCGAGCATGCCGCTACTAGATGCCGCTAGTTGACGGGTTTTGAATGATTGAGGTTGCGTCTAAGTTCGACTTCTTACTAAGAGATTGTGCCATTGAGTGAGAGTGGCTCAAATCAAAGTTCTTTCTTTGCCTTAAAGATAAGGACTTTACTTATATGGAGAAATGTAACAACAGAATAACAAGGTTGCTGGAAATGTAAATGACAGAAGAAAGTAAATGATTGGAAATGAGTTGTACAAAAATGTATTTATTTAAAGTACAAAGCATTCTAAGTACAAAGGGATGCCAAATACAAGGTTCGAGCTTGTTCCCGAGGGATCGGGCAATATTTGGTGGTTTGGGGAATAACTTTGAGGGTGGTAAATAAAACTACAAATGAGATCGATACTACTAGTGAGCAGCAGAGCTAATAAACAAGGAAAGCAAAGGATGCTTGGCTAAAGCTAAATGTCTACAAGGAGATTGATGAACTGATTTGATTGGTTGTTTGAGTGTCCATAATCCTTGTGCCTCTACTTCTTTATATAGAGATATGAGAGAGCCCATTGCACTTACCCAAAAGAAACTTCACTGTTAGCTTGCTTGTGAAATAATATTAAAAAGGGGAACCTGCATTTCCACCACATGTTTTTCACCACATGTCTCCACCACTTGCAATAAACTAATAATTAAAAGAAACAAGTTGGCATCTTTTACCATGTATCATCTCATAGAATATCTGTGTCTTCCAATCACTTGCAATGGGAAAGCATGCAATTGTTGATTAAACAAAGCTCTTGGCAAACCTCCACCACCCAAACAAAAGGGGAAAACAATATTATAATGTCAAACTATCCCACTTGCAGCCAAATATCTTTCCAAGTTAGCATTTCTCCTAGATAATCCTCCAAATGGCATATCTTGCCCGAACCAGCCCAAATAAGTAAAATTGAGCACATTTTAAGTGCAAACAGATATTCATTTGAATCATTGTATCATGCAACATACAATGATTCTAGTGAATTCTCTAACCTATTGCAATCCATTCTTGACACCAAAGCATGCGCGAGTTGAAAGAACGAGAGCTCTTACCTGTATTTGTGTTGCTCTTAGGCTCGTTCGGTAAGCAGAATAGTAACATGAGAGGTTTAGACTTATCCAATCCTCTCCAATCCCTCTCCAACCCTCTTTGATAATCAATTCCAATCGTGTGGATAAAACGAGGCCATCAAGTACTATTTAATTCATTCAACCAAAAATATGTAGCAGTTTGATTGAGAAATGAAGAAAATGGTCGAAAAAATATAGGAGTTGGGCTTGCATGCATGTGACTCGCAAACTCAAGCATCCATCTAAATCTTGAGAACCAACCCAAATTAAGTGGGTTTCAACAACTTTTATTGCATTGAAGAAATCGTTTTGTTTGAGTGGATATCATGTTAAAAGTACTACACAAATATACTTAGGCGTACCACGTCATCCATATGGTTGAGGGGTTAGTAGTGCTTACGTACGAAGTGAAAAAAGTTGAGGTTCCACCGTAAAACTAATTGGTAATATGAGAAGTAGCCAATCTCTTATAAACTCATGCAAGGTTCCTTCTCTTATCAATATGAGACTCATTCTCAACACGAAGCCCTTTACAATTACATGCAACTAAATCCGAATATCCATGATTTGGTCGGTAATGCTAAGGAGATTATTTATTTAAATTATATTTTGTAAACTATTAATGATGATTGGATTATTACTTAAATGTCAATTAACTTGTTTATTTTCAATTAGTGACACATCACATGCTTTGCAAATTAAATCTAAAATGTTGATATACCTAGCATTATTCTTATTTGATTCATGGGATAAATTAACGATCAATAATTACGTTAAGAAGATGATTAATCTCATTTGTTCTTTAATTTTTGAATGATTAAAGCAAGACTTCGTCAGCATATAAAGAATCTTAAGTGCTACTCCAAATGGATGGAATATATATCTTGTGCCTCCTTAGTGGGGAGGTGCTAGTTTTTGGTAGACTCTGATTTGGATTTCCATCAAAGATTCTTTCTTACTAGTGATCCCATTGTCTCACCAATATTTTGAGCCCATTTTATGTTTGCCGTCGATTTATTAATGATTAGGGTGTTAAGTTTCTACTCATACTTCTCAGATAAAAAGCCTAGAACTCAAAGCGATATTAGAAACCAATCACGCCCCAGTTTAGAATTCCATCATTTTCTAAATTATTGTTATCGTATATTCCAACTCTCTCCCTTTTCTCTCTTCTATAAACTATACGTATTTCTAGCTGTTATGGCTTAAGGTTAATTTATAATTTTCTTGTCAACTTTTTGGTTTCATTCGCAAATCCCAAAAGTAAAAGATAAAAAAATAAAAAATAAAAAAATAAAACTCTTTGGACAGCATGTGTAGGAGTTGGGGTTATTCGATCAACTTGGTTATATATAAATAGGTTCTGACTCAGTAAATGAAAAATGAAATGGGGAACAAATTCTCAAATTTTGACCCCGACTCATGGGAACTAAACACCGAATCAATCTCTATTTGCTTTTGATATATATATATATATATATATATATATATATATTTGTTTTTATCTTGTTATTTAATAATATTTTTGAAGTTTAACCAAGAAAAAGAAATTATAGGAGCGAGTTCCCCTTCCCTACAAATTTATAAGAAGGAATCAATGCACAGGCACCACTAGACTGATCAATTAACTTAAGCAGCAAGCTTCTCTGAGATGGCTCATAGGGCTTAGTGGGAATGCTTCTTTTATGTCTTGTTTTTATCTCTTTATCGCTTTAATTTGTTGGCAACAAGGGATGTAAGAGTTTGGTGTATTACGCAGTGGATTCCAACCTTTTGACCCTCGGCGTCCATTCTATTTCTATTGGCTTCACTTAATTTCATGCCTTCTTCGTAAGCAAAAACAAAAGCACTTCATCCCCCCATCCTAATGCTTTAGGAGAAATGTTAATGACACTCTTAAAATTGGAAGTTTTCATAAACATTTTGTCACCTCATTTGGTACAAAAATTGACGTTAAACTGTGAGGTAACAAAGAGTCCGTGAAGAATCTAACTTTTGAGAGAATCCCCTTTGGCATTTCTCATGCTTTATACCCCATTATAAAAACCACTTTAGTTTTTTATATGTATAATATAATTAAGAACAAAATACTACTAAAAAGAAGAAAATAAAAACACTTGCTCTCTGAAAATTGTGTAATGAACATGATATTCATACTAATAATCTGTGACAATCAAGAGGGGATATAAATAAGTGGAAAAAAAAAATGGTTATCTTCTCTACATGTGTACCAAAAAAAAAAAAAAAAATCATATCTAAATAGTTGTCATAGTTGGCTCTAGAAAGTAGCTAGCAATATGCTATCATGTCAGAAATCGTGTA
Source organism: Pyrus communis (assembly GCF_963583255.1). Taxonomy (NCBI): domain Eukaryota; kingdom Viridiplantae; phylum Streptophyta; class Magnoliopsida; order Rosales; family Rosaceae; genus Pyrus; species Pyrus communis. Next base: position 26,868,791 of record NC_084811.1, read on the forward strand.
TTATTTGCTTTTGGCCGGTGATTATATTCAGCCTAATGACCTATATCTCTACCTTGCTAGGCCAATGATTATATTCAAATGTCTAGTAATTCAGCTTGTGGCCAATGATCATTTAAGAAATTTGTTGTGTTGGTGAATAACAGTGCATTCACAAATTTGCATATACGTGTGTGTCCCAAAATTTCAATTATACAAGGATTGATCAACTCTAAAGATTTAATTTTGTAGCAAAAATGTGAAACTCTAAAGATTAAATTACGTTCTTAATTATGTGTTTAATTAAGTGTAAAAATGTGTTCCCCCCTTTATTTTCCTTATTAATTTTAGGACATGTCCATTTGACGCTATGTGCATGCACATGTAATAAAGTTGCAAAAATTCCATCCTTACAACATTTTTCATACTGTATTTGTATTAACTCTCTTAAAGGATGTGATCCACATTGTTGATGAATCTTATCTTTATGAAAGAGATTGTATAAATATAATATTAAAAATATGATAATTGTAGCGTTACTAAGTTATAATTTTGTTTGTCTATTATCATGTAATACGTATGAAACATCATAATAGTCCAATATCTAGGCTTCTCTATATGTCAAAATCTTGATGTTTAAAATATAAATTGATACTATATGACAATGGTTCGTGGCCAGTGTGATCCATCAATTGCTATATGTTCGTATACGACAGTTACCGTTCGATCGGGAGCTTTGTTTCATTCTTCACCAAAACAATGAATCATGGAGAAATAAATGAAGGGAAATATTGGGAAGAAGTGTGTGTATATTTAAGGATGGCCGTTGCATGATGATATGGAATGAAGACGGAAACTCCAATCCATCATGCGAAATCAGTCAAGATTGTGTAAATTATATCACCATGAGACGTCTATCAATTAAGAAAAATGTTAGGAGACCATCTTTTAGACTATATTTTGTAAAGGGAATTGTTATTGGCACTCCAAAAATCTTATTCTACACTCCAAACTTTCTATATTTGGAAATAAAAATACACTTGTGAGGAGTGTAGAATGAGATTTTTGGAGTGTCAATAACACTTCCCTTTGTAAATTACATGATGTGGTAGTTGATGTTAAATTTTATTTTTAATGATTAAAGAAGAAATATAATCATCAACCGACAAATTACCATGTCTATGATCTAAAAATCATTCTTCATCATTAATACACTCTTTAATCCATATGAACTTTAACGATGCATATGTAAATATACATATATATATATATATATATATAATCCACCTCTATTAATTGATAGTGTCAATAAGTGTACGTCTGAGTTTTGTATGTCCGAATATTTATTACTGTGAATATATTAATCAAATCCACCATTGTTAAGTTAACCAGAAGAAATTATTTGGTTAGACCGACCACTTGAAGGAGATTCTTTGGATCACTAAATTGTCGTGATTTGAATTAACAATGTCTATCATGGTTTTCCTTTATTGATTAAATTTGCCTTGTTTTGTATCTTTTCAGCTGACACTGCCTGAATAATTTATAAAGATATAATATAAATAATATCTCACTCTCTGTTAGTTGTAAATTACCTGTTAATCTATTATTGCTACACAAATTATAACACATGTATAATATTGCTATTAAAGATAATACTTTGTCTTTTCTCCAAGTGGGAACATATTTGTCACCTGATTTATATTTAACATAGTTTTATTGTACGAAAATAATAATTGAAACTTGTCCTTTTTATTGTAAAACTGAATATTTAAGAATGGTGTGTGTGGAAATGAAAGGGAAGGTGGCAGTGTCAAGTGTGGATCGTGCGTAGGAATCCAAGTGGTGCAAAATCCTACAGGGGCAGGAGCATCGTATATATTCCTATTCCTGTCCTGTTAGATGGAATTAATCATCACCGTCACCACTTTACACTTTGCAGAATGATATATACATATATACATATATATATATATATATATATATAGACACACACACACACACATATATTATATATAAGCACACACACGTCTCAACTCTCAAGAATATGGGATTCCATAGTAGCAATATAGATAGAGAATTGGATTCTTCTTGGGAAGTGTTATTGGCATCCCAAAAATCTTATTCTACACTCCCCACAAGTGTATTTTTCTTTCTAAATATAGAAAGTTTGGAGTGTAGAATGAGAATTTTGAAGTGTCAATAACAATTCCCTTCTTTTTTTGTCCTAATCCTCTCGGTTTTAGTCACATGTTCAACACTGACATCTATATATATTTTTATCCACGCTTAAAATTCGACTTCCATCAGCCTCTCTTGACCCTTTTGAGTAGAGTCTTTCAACTACACCATTTAAGCTCGATTGATCAGTTTTTGCTGCGGCTGCATTTCGGGTTCCTCCTGTTGATCTCTCCGCCTCTTTCTCTCTCTCTCTCTCTCTCTTGATTAACCAGTGTATGTATAAACCTATATATATATATATATAGTTCCTTGTCTCTCTGAAGTCCACTAATCTCACAATTATTTGGCTATTGATCTGTATTGGTTTTGCAACCCTCGTGAATTTATCATCATCAGTACCAATTTCGTACTTAATTTGCTTAAAGATAATATTACTTGCATGCACGTAGCTATCCAGGTCATGAGTCCATGTTTATATTTCCGTTTCAGCAAAAGGTTTGTGCAATAATATAGTTCCTTTTTCTTTCATGGTAATGGTACATATACATGAAGTAAGTACCAAAAAAGAGTTGACGTATACAAAAAGGTACATGCACGTACCTTTTCTTGAATAAAGAAAATGGAAATGGAAAATAGAAGGTGAAAACAGTGATACTAACTCCTCAAAAGTATGACATGTTAGAGAATTACATGTAATAAAAGGCTAATTCTTATGTATTAAAACGTACCTAGTATTTATATACGAAGATTTATCTAGGTATAAAATTTGCTAGAACTGTAAATTTTTAAATGCTCAAGGGTAACCTTGCTGTTTATATGGCCTATTGATCCTTATGTTTCCACAATTCTGAGAACCATTTCTTTCATCTTCCATTTTTGTTCTTTCTTTTCTTTGGAGATAAAAGCGATCTCATAAGTTTTTCTGCGCATGGAATCATGCTTTTTGGAAAATGAAAAGATAGTAGTTGTGCTGTGTCGTGATGTGCACATACATTAATTATTTACTTGATAAATGATAGTCGAATATCTTATCCTAGCTAATATGTTGATTAGGAGCATTGATAAATGCTTGATCAATTATTTATTTTTATTTTTTTTTGTATAACGATATATGAATTTTGTTAGACTGATAAATGCTTGATCATGTATCTAAAATATGATGTGATTGATATAATTTGATAACATCCCTAGAAGAAAATGTACATGAAACGATCGGTATATATATACTGCTTGCAATGGTTTTGTTTTCCCAAATATAATGCGCAAACAAGTGCGTTGCAATAGGAGAAGCTGAAATACAGAAAAATATATTCCCAGTAACACAAGCCACCAATATATCCAACTCCCAATTTATTGAGTGCGGCAGATATGTGGTTGGAAGAGTTTAGGTTGTTCTCTTTGATTTTCAGCCACTTCCAAAAATACTCTTCTGAATTATGGATCATAATTCCAAGACTAGTTAGCTAGATCCATATTATATTCCACTAATTGGAAATTTAAGAAAGTGGCATCACTCTCAAATCATTGAGTCAACTTTTAATTTATCATCACAGTTGAAGGGGTCCACGTATGTATAATATGATTAATGTTTAAGAGCATTTTCAAAGAGAATGTCAAAAATCCTATGTGGATTATTTTGACAAAAATTAAAAAAGAAACGATTTTTTGGTTTCAAAAGAGATGCCAAAATCCTATATGGATTAACATTCTCCTCTTATCTACCAAACTTAAAGACAACGTCAAATTTTTTTATTTTTTATTTTAATGATAGGCTCACATATTTCTTTATTCTTCTTCATTTATTGATATTTTATTATTAAATTCTAACCCACTTGATTTTATAAATAATAAAAAAAACATTTTAATTTAATATTTCGGTTAGAATATGAAACTTTTCGAAAGGATATTTTGTCACATTAGCTATAAAAATGAAATTTAACATTTTAATTTCACATCAATACTTTCCTTAATATGAGCTTTCCCCTTTTTCTCCTGTAGTGGCGTGAGAACTTTCTTTGCGAGTTGCTTTTTCCATTTTTGTTAATCTATTAATTATAGAGCACATACTACAGTTGAACTGCTTAGTGCTGCTGTTTAATTGGAATCTAATTGTGTATATAGCTAATGCAGCTAATCATAATCAAGTACCATGAGTGTAAGAATCTTCAGGTTGATTAAGTAGCAAATAAGCAGTGTGTGTCCGGAGAACCGGTTCCATGCTCGTAAGAGCGAATTGTCAGCAAGTACTAGCACAATTTTTATTTTTTGGACTGATAAAATATATAATATGCATATGCATGCTAGGGTTGAAGTTCCTGAAATGTTATCCTTAATGGTCATTTACCTTGAAAATTTGTTATAGAGTGCAAACTGATGTATGTTTCTCCATCTTATATCTAGGTTCGTAATAACAGCTAGCTAGAGAAGCGAATTGAAGTAGCAGCTTTTAGCTTCTGAGACAGACACTTGAAGAAGGAAGCAAGATGAATGCATTAGTGGCAACGAACAGAAACTTCAAGTTGGCTGCTCGGCTTTTGGGATTGGACTCCAAGCTTGAGAAAAGTTTACTTATACCATTTAGGGAAATCAAGGTAATTTTGCATATAAACCCCCTTCTGTATAATCCTTACCCTTAATTATTGGTATATTTCAGACCCTAAAACTAATGTGGTTATTGAGTTTTCTCCTTTCGTTGCTTTTGACCTATATACTTCGGTGCAGGTTGAGTGTACCATACCGAAAGACGATGGCAGTTTGGCTTCATTTGTTGGCTTCAGGGTTCAACATGACAATGCTAGAGGCCCCATGAAGGGAGGAATCAGATATCACCCAGAGGTATATGCATACGTTGTTAAGTTCCACTTCGACGACAAATGTGAATGGTTGTCATATATCAAGACTCGCAGCCATGAAATTGTCTTTAATTGTTATGGATCCTTTTATGGAAAATGTAGGTTGATCCAGATGAGGTGAATGCTTTAGCACAGCTGATGACATGGAAGACGGCAGTAGCCAACATCCCATATGGGGGTGCCAAAGGGGGTATAGGATGTAATCCAGGGGAGTTGAGTCTTTCCGAACTAGAGCGACTCACCAGAGTCTTCACACAAAAGATACACGATCTTATCGGAATCCACACCGATGTTCCAGCACCAGATATGGGGACAGGTCCACAGGTTGAGCACGCCACATTTTCCATTAATTTTGTTCAAGAGATTTTATTACAAAAGAATTTGGTTATCAAGTTGATCAGCTTGAATGTCAGATAAACTTTGAACTGTATTTTAACAATTTTCTCTTCTCGATCTTTTCGGTCTTTTGGTGTTTAAACAGACCATGGCATGGATACTAGACGAGTACTCAAAGTTTCATGGCTACTCACCCGCAGTAGTGACTGGAAAACCTATTGTAAGTAAATCATGGAAAGTCGCTTCAGTAAATTGTCCTCTTTCATTCAGTTAAATTTTGTTTGCTTTTTTTTTTTTTTTTTTTTTGCATAAAATTCCGTAATTTATATGTTTTTTTTCTTGCAAATCAGGACCTTGGTGGATCACTAGGAAGAGATGCAGCAACCGGAAGAGGAGTACTTTTTGCGACTGAGGCCTTACTCAATGAGCATGGAAAGAGCATCTCCGGACAACGGTTTGTCATACAGGTGAACTTATACTGATCACTAAAGGGTTATGATGCTGAGGGTCTGAGACTTGAACCTAGATCAGATTTCTATTGATTAACTTGTTGTCTAAGTTGACTATCGATCTCAGGGTTTCGGGAACGTAGGCTCATGGGCTGCCCAGCTAATCCATGAGAGTGGTGGCAAAATAGTTGCAGTGAGTGACATCACTGGAGCCCTAAAGAACAGCAAAGGAATTGACATTCCAAGCCTGGTCAAGCATGTCAAGGACAACAGGGGAGTCAAGGGCTTCCATGGTGGGGATCCAATAGAACCCTGCTCAATCTTGGTTGAAGACTGTGACATTCTCATTCCAGCAGCCCTCGGAGGTGTCATCAACAAGTAAGTACTGCTTCATTCTAATAAGCAGTCGAAAACTACATCAAGATTTTCGAAACATAATGAAACTCCAACTGTTGTTTTTGAATGTAGGGAAAATGCAAATGACATAAGGGCTAAGTTTATAATCGAAGCGGCTAATCATCCCACTGACCCTGAGGCTGATGAGGTCGGTGCTTCGCTAATTGCTCGACAATTAGAGTTAAGATGGGACAATTAAAGCACCAGTAATGTTTAATTGGTTAAAATGAATATTTTGCAGATACTGTCAAAGAAGGGTGTTGTAATTCTTCCTGATATATATGCAAACTCAGGAGGAGTTACAGTTAGTTACTTTGAGTGGGTGCAGGTAGATACCATATACCCCACATACATATTTTCACAACGTTTTAACTTTTCATGCCATGCTACTTAATTTGGTGGTGCATATATAAATTGCAGAACATTCAAGGATTCTTGTGGGATGAAGAGAAGGTGAACAATGAGCTCAAGACATACATGACCAAAGGCTTCAAAGGTGTGAAGGAGATGTGCAAAACCCATAACTGCGACCTCCGGATGGGAGCCTTCACGCTCGGAGTTAACCGCGTTGCAAGGGCGACTGTCCTCAGAGGGTGGGAGGCCTGAGACTGAACCTGAGCCTGAGACACTGAATAAAGATGAGGGCTCTCTCATGAGACTCCATTTCGTTTTTACTGATTTGGTATTTAGATACCGTGCGTACGTAGCATTTAAATAACTTCAACTGCCATTGCTGTTGCCTCCCAATTGGCAACATAGCAAGTAGTTAATTTGTTTGCTACTTGCCACTGGCTGAACCACCTTGAGTAACTTGTGTAAACTCATATATTACAGTTTAAAATAATGCCTCGTCTCTCTTTCTTGTACATATTTGCAGTTGTTCCAACAACTACAAAGCTTTTTTCCACTAAGTGGAGTCGGCTATACAAAAACCCTACCAAACTAAATTTCTAGCATGGCGAGACAACGGCCAAGTTACATGTTTTTCTTCCAAAGGAATCTTCAAAACTAAAACAAGAGTCCTACTTGAAATTTTCTACCAGTATTTCGTACTCTTAGGCCGGTTGAGGCCACCATCTGTACAAAACAAAATGTAGTAACTATTGAAACCTTAGACTACCTCATCAATATTTCAATCAGTATATTGCGCATACGCGGTCAATGTATACAAAATAAAACGGAATATTAGAAACAAGTAGGGAGGGAATAGAAAGGGCATTGTTCTTAGTAATTAATACGACAAATGAAATCTACACGGCTTAGAAGATGATAGAATTCCATGACACCCAGTGCTCTTTGGGTATAGTTGGGTGCTTCAGCCACCTACAACAAAGAAACATGAAAAAGTAAAAAAACGATATACTGCGGGTGCAAAGTTTCTGATCTGAAATTGTGTTTTAACTTATAATGTCAGCATGAGAGAAACTAATCTTGCAAAGACAATGCAGCAATTAAAAAAGAAGAACCAAATAGCAAGAATTGATGATGCTTGACTCGAGTACAGAAGCTAGTGGCCAAAAAAGTAACATCAGATTTCAAAGATTTGCCCACATCAATGCCCTCAAGATGAGATGGTTGTTTGCAAAACAGAATCACAAACAAAATCAAAAGTGTGTAACAAAGGAGCAAGCTGCTGCAAGAAACCTCCTTAAGTTCACCTAATGTTTCACTGGTTCTCATCCCTAACTAGCAAACCACATCAAACTAACATCAGCCGTCAGCCATAGATAGTGCAACTAACCAAGATAACCCCAGTTCCATGACAAGTTTCCAACAAGAAAACTATGATTCGTTTGCATCATGTTAAATGACATTTTCAAGTTCCTAAGTTCCTAACCAAGGTTATTGCAAAACCCAGAACATATTTTGAACATTCATCACTAATTTGACTTCATGTAGATATTAAAGTAGTATGCAACAGCTTATGTGGTTCCACAAAGACTATTGCAACACCACACTGGAAGAAATCTAAACGAACAGTGATGAGGATCTACTGCATCTATCATTTTACACGGGTATCTTACTAAATATTAGATAATAATATTAGAGATAAATGGATAACTCTTCTTATTATTCCACCCCTGTTCCTACAGGGAGTACAAATGGACTGAGGAAGGCTTAATACCATCCCTCTCATCAGTCACTTCAATCTTTAAACAAGTGTCTAAGCGCTAACTAGTCACTAGTAAGTTAATGAGCAATTTTGTTTCTTTTACCACCAATATTTTCTCTGCATCCCTATGTTTTCTTGGTGATTTTAGTTTTTGTTTCTAGACCCAATATTTATGTCCAAAATATCTTCACTCATGGTGAACTCAAACCAATTAATTCTCCCATCTCTTTTTACACCCAACCAATATCAAGTTCCGTTAGTTAACAACAAAGTTCAAACCTCTCTCTCTCTCTCTCACTCTCACTCACAAGAAATTGATTTTTAAGAAACTGGAAATATTGAAATGACAACGCAAGAAATATCCCAAAACGCTACTCTATAATCTCCCTATGCCCCTCTTCCTGAAATTAAGACCATGAAAATGAATTAATTTGCATTTTTATGCCCAAGTGCCATCATCTGTATATACATGCTTTCTATATAATAGAAGTGGAGAAAAAGTGAATCCTGCCTTTGGAAGCTGGAAAATGTCGAATGTTTACTTCAAAACCACGGCAGCATTTCTGAGAGCCAGATATCTTTGGACATATTCATTTGGAAGTGATCTTATGAGCTTGAAGATATCAGTATTGGCATAGCGGAGGTTGGTCCTTGGATCATAATAAGGTGCCTGCATGATGGAAAAAAAGCATCAATCTCCACTGTGAAGATGACGAAAGTGGTAAAGAATGAATAGGAAAGCTTTAAACATTTACTAATCAGTTTATCTTAACATCAATAGGAATGCGTCTCGCAGAGAATATCTCTTTAGAACCTTTGATCAAATCAACCCTATACAACAAGGAAAAATAACAGGCAACATATATGAATGTCTGGCTGGATCTCAAATCAACCAAGTTTGATCAACTATTATAAGTTTAGGAGTCCAAAGATATTTTCATCAAACTTGGGCCATTAATTTTACATTTAATTGATGCCCGACGGCAGACCAGATGGCAACCTGAACAAGTTTGGCCTGCCTCAGTTATGAAATTAACTCTCAAATATTGAAATAAACAGAATGGGTAGCATGGAGGGTTTTTTTTAACAGAAAGAAAGTCTGGAAAGTAATTAACCAGCAACTATGTAGCTATAGTGAATGAAAGGACAGGTTTCTAGGACACTGAATCAACGAACGAAACTCGTATGAGTATCTGAAATTTATGATATAAATACAAAAAAAATCCAACCTTCGTACTGTTAAATCAAATTTTCAAATTTTGGCAAAAGTTTTACATACCTCATATCCTGTTATATCACAAATTTTCTTGCATGGATGCATAGAGGGCGGGGATTCTATATTAACATCTGCAACCATGGGACATTAAGAAAAACAAAATGAGAACAACACTTGACAGTACTATGCTTAAAATACAAAGCTAAAATACATACATTTATCTATACAAAGTTACAAACTAAGTAATTTCTTAAGCGCTATTACAGTCATAGTAAAGAACATACTTAGTTCTTCAATGGCAAAGAGATTTTCAGTTTGAATAAGAATTTGCACAAGGGGGTAAAGGTGGAAGCTTGAAACTAATTATATCAGTATAACTTACAATTTGGTTCATCGGGTGGGTAATTCTGATAATTCTCAGCCTGAATGATCTGCTTGAGATGTTTCCAATGTCTCCCCCTTGATTGGCCTTTTGGATACTTCTCGTACATCTGAATGCGCTTGAAGCTCAAGTGGGTTGGCAACACTAGCTCTGCATCAACCACCTCCGGCTCCATATTTTCACTTGCAAAATAAAATCAAAACCCCGTTTTAATTTCTATACCAAAATTAACAAAGAGCAAAATTATTTATCTTCCTAACCCCAAAAATTACAGAACCACTGTGGTCCATACAAAAATGGGGCTGAGTTGGATCGGACAACTAGCTGAGTTTACTAATCAAAGTGAACCTAGCCGTCGCCCAAAATTAAAGACTCAAATTTTGGGTTCTCCTTGTTGATTGGAACATATACAATCTAAGGGCTATAGTTTGTTCGCTAATTTGGGATCTCATACAAAGAAGGAAAATTCAACGAGAAACAAGTAAGGAAATTGAATCAGTGTAAACATCAAAGGAAAGGAATCGTTTCATCTCATGTATGTACCTGTAGATTCAGAATGCGATGCCGCTGGAATTCTTGGTTTTTGGTTTTGCTGGAGAGAGATGACGAAGACGGAGACAACGCTCGGCTCTTCTGGTGTGATTGTGAAGCTGCTACACCACACCAGTGTGTCCAGACTCTGCTCTGGTCTGGTCCGGCAACGCGTGATGAATTATTTTGGACTTTGGGTCGGATAATACGGGGGTCCATTTTCATGCCCTTTGTCAATTTCACAGCCCAGTTTGGTATTCAGTCCTCAATATCGAAGGCCTGTAAATTTAGTCGGATTATATCAGTTTTAACCCAAAATTATAATTAAACTAATTACAATATAATTATTCGGCATGGTTCATATTGCAGAAATAATCGTAGAGTAGTATTATACTCACCCACCACTTGTTCTATTTTCCCGACCATCTTACGTTGCTATTTTATTTGTCTTTTAGCTATAAGGCGAGAGAGAAAATAGAACCAATTGGGGAAATTTATAAAGTAAATACTAGGGAAATCACATATTTATATCACATTGGTTTACCATCTCATATGACAAGTGATGTATACAATCAACACCCAATAATACAAATTCATTACTTGACGTGACATATACACGTCACTTGCCACATTAAATGAGGCACAAGATGTGATATGCCTAGCATTTTTCAATTTATAAGGTTTGACTTGGGTGGTTTTGGGCCTGAAATTAACAAATAAAAAAAAAATTTGAACTTTGTTGGCAGCCGAAAGGAAAAGAGGGATCATTGGGACTCAAATTCTCATGTGCACTTCAAACTATCTATATTTAAAATAGTGTCGAAAGAAATTTTTGCAATGCCAATAGTAACATCTTAAAAAGAATTTAATAATTCTAATGGCTCGTTTACTAATCCATAATTCAACTAAGAGAAAATGAATTGATAAGGAGTTTGAACGGAGAGTAGTTAGAATTGAATTCCGGTTTAAATTGTTTAATAAAATCTTTTGAAATCAGAATAGAATTGGTATATAAACTGCTTCCTAATTTCTCTGAATCAGAATCTTTGAATCAGAATGTAAATCAATGTAATTACTAAAACACTCTTAGTTGAAGTATATCATTTTCTATACTAATTTTTCGGCTAAACTTCCCGATTACAATAGTAATTTGTATTAAAAACCTCACTTAAAAATAATAAGAAAATATACCTTTAAACGACAATACTAAATTGCTCGTACCAAGTAATCTTACCAGTATATGCTGGGTCTACCTATACGTTTGTCTTGGACGGATTCGAACGCTGTTTGACGCGTGCTGGAAGGAATTGCTCTGTTTAGACCATCTTCAATGGTTGGGCTAAAAGTTAATTTTTTAAGCCCGAAAAATTTAACTTTTAGCCCAAAAACAACTTTTCTACTCCAACCATTTTACCCTAAAATTTTAGTCCGGAATTATTAAAGAATGAATTTAGGCTATTTTTTTTGTTAAATTAAATTTTTAAAAAAAAATAAATATGTAGACTATCGTAAATTAATTTTATGAACATTTTAATTTAAAAAATTTTAAATTCCGATAAATATTGGGTAGAGCCCACCCCGATTTCTGGGCTAAATTTCGAGAGGAATTTAGCATTGGTTTAGCATTTAGCATTTAGCTCAAAATTTTCCCTTGGGTTGGAGTGCGTTTGGAGGGAAATTTTGGAGGGTAATTTGACTTTTAGCCCACCATTGGAGTTGGTCTTAGGGTGAACTTGGATGATTAAATTTGGGACGTCAAATCTGAATACTTTACCTCCTTTTCTTAAGATTAATCAAATACTATCAAGTACTTAAAATTCATAGGAATTGCCAATCCAGATTGTATCCATAAATTGGTTTGCAGGCAAGTCCTAAACAAGTTTGTTATGCTTCTATTTACCACCTTTCAATCCAACACAAAACAGATTAAGCAATACAAACATACATCATGCTTGTTGGTTGCGGCCACATGTTTTCCAAATATAATTCCATCATTTCGCTCCTACTTGCAGGGAATGGAAGGATTATCCAACTACTCAAAGACCAACTTGTGAAAAGCTCTCAAAAGCTTCACTTGCATTTTTCAGGTATAAACCACATATACACTCAACGAATTAGCAAACAGTCCGTCCGTAACAAATCGATGCAATATAGAGATTTTTTGACCATTTTTCCTGCATAAACAAACCAAACAAACAACCCAAGTTACGCAGAATCCAGCGTCAGTGAAAATTGTCATGTATATGCCTCGATAGTAATACCTCTCATCTATGGTGGTAAGCCGAGACATTTGAGCCCCAGATTATAAAGAATGACAGAAAACTAACACGAGACACACAGTTTCTTACCTTTACATGGCTGCTTGGGAAGGCGGAGGTACGCAGAGTTTCTTGAGTTTCATCCATCAACTTGCGTTTTGGTATGCTCAAAATGAAGGCTGCTTGATCTGCAGTGGCAGCCATAGATGTTATTCTGTAGCCACTTTCCCATCGCCTGTGGATGCCTTCACTTGGGTATACAAAATCAAGCTCCACAACCTTGTATTTTCAAATCAAAATGCAAAAGTGGGCAAATGAGTAATCTTCAAAAAAACAGAAGGAAAATAATTTACAAGTACAAGAATTCTACAGAGTTGACTCGAGTAATAATATACCTGGTCCGAAAATCCAGCATTCCTGGACATAACAACACCCCAGCGATTGCCAGCGGTTGTCATGGATGTTACATGGAAACCTTCTTTCCACTTCTTATTTATCCACTTGAAGGGAAAAGATTCGCTTACTTTGTACGACTGCTGGGTGTATGGAGTACCTATATACAACACCATACAACATAAATCAGTGCTTAGGACAGTGGTCCGTATTACATAAAAATACAACGGTCTCCCATTTGAATATTTCATTTACCAGCACCACATGCAGATGATCAAAATCCATACTCAAGCGTCTTATAACACGCAAAAACATACATTCCCATGTGCTCATTACTATGCCAACTTAAATACAACTCTGTTCACGGGTTCTCATAAGATGCATTGCCGAATTAAGCAGGTGATAAACAACTATAAAGGTGGGAATGAACATAAGTATAACTTGTCACGTGTAGGTGGCTAGCCACTTTTCCCCAACCAGGAGGATGAGGATTTCAAAACGCATATCAACGTTCATTAAAATCAAGTACAGCACTTACTCTATGTTTCATTCAATGTGTTTTCTTTCCAACAATTTAAAACTAAGGTTCAGACATTACAATAATGGATCCAACGGCAATTCTAGAGATATAGAACCTTGACTAATCAAAGCATTCCGATCCACAAACCACAATGGATCCACAAACCAGTTGAGGACAACATCAGAGAAACAAGAGATTAGGGATTCGGAAACATAAGAAATATCACATATTTCACAATTAACCAGTGCCACAAAAGTGTATAATTTAAGCCCACAACACATTTCCATACAAAAAATCAATCTCATAATCATTTAAATATTAATTTCAAAGGTATAAATAAATGCAAACCTTTGGACATAACAACCAAGGAACTCCCATTAGCCGCACCAGCTATTGAACTAATATAGAAATTGTTTTCCCACTGTTCCATGATCCAATCCTGTCCAGAACCAAACAAAATAACAAGGATAAGAAATACTTCAAGATGTGCTTACATTACTAATACAAGATGATCGAATATACTCATTTCATATGCTAACCTTATGCAGGAAGACAGTTGACAGCTCATAAACCTGGGCAGTGAAACATGTCCCAGCATCCATGATTAGGGCCCATAGACTTGATGAAGACGCTACAGAGCTGATATACAATCCATCTTCATTACCCTTATCGACATGCTGATGCAGCCTTGAGTCCGCCACATTGTAGTGATACCTACATGTCCGGTAAGAGGCTTACTTAATATTATGCAAGAAAAATTTATGTGGGGCACCTCCTTGGTGACACACCACTTCACTCCAGAGGTCATTCTAGGTTCAAGCCCAAGCCATGCCCCTTGGTTTCCTTACAAAGAGTGAAAAATACCATGCAAGAAAACAATTGCAATGTACACAACAAATGGGCATTAAGCAATTACACAATGCACACAACAATTGCAATGTACACAACTAAGTCAGTAATTCTTATATACATACACATCAGAAGCATCATTATCATGCATCTCAAGAACAAAATCAAAACAATTTAATGTAGTTTAAGAGAAGTCCATGTATCATTTACATTTTATGGAACTACACTTTAACACACAAGTATCTTATCTTTTTCCATTTTTCCCCGTATTTGTCTTTGTTGAAACTTAAAATACAGGGACCTGATACAAATTGTGACAATATACAAGGGCATAAAAGGTTGTTGTTTCCCTCTAACCAACAACAGTGCAGCTTATCCACTAAATTGATTAAAGTTGTACAGGTCAGAAGACATAGGAAACCGGTTTTTAAGAACCACGACAAACAGAACCAAAAGGTACCAAATAAATAAACAAGTATGAGAGGATATCAATATTAGGTAAAAGATGAAAATAGTAATTTACGGTCACATGCTTTCATTAATTGAAATCTCGTATTTCATATTCACTTTATACATGATTAAAATTTAAACCATAACTAGAAACCAATAAAGAATAATTTATTTAAGAGCAATAATGTTTTCCAATTAGGTAGGCAGCATTATAATTCAGATCAAATTTCAGAAAAAGGTCAGTTAAACTGATACTTAAGATATTTCTAGTAACAGACCACCACCACTTGAGCCAGGGAAACAAAAAAGGAATATCACTGCCAGTTTCCATTAGTTAGCTAATTTGCTTATGCACAACTAGCAGTCAAGATAATGAAAACTATTCTCAAATTCATACCCCTTTTGGGACTGATAAACTGTATAACAACCTTCTCAACGAAAATCAAACATTGAAAATACTTCAACTGCTGCTGGTACCATTTATCAATGTTACAATATGGAAATAATGCATGTTCATATGAAAATGAGAATTATAAAAAAAAATAATGTAGGAGAATTCCACTGCACAATCACATATTAGGGGAAATCAGACTGAACAAATGTATAACTCACCTTTGCTTCATTGGACGACGTGCATTGTACACTGAAATCCACTGGGTAGCAGGACTACCCAGTCGAACTTTCTTCTTCGGCTGTTCATCTTCTTCCAAATTTATAGACATTCTTCCCCGTTTTTGTCCTACCTATTTATGCAGAACGTTGAATAAATAGAACGTTCGAAGAATATCCAAAAAAAGATTAAAGTAGAAAGTTTGGAAAAGTAACCAAAAGCACCTTAAGAGCTCCATCAATTCTAATTGGTCTTAGTGGCAGGCATGGCTCGATCAAGCTTTCAAAGAAGGATATCAACTTTGCATAATTCGGTTCTTCATCAAACTTCATAATTGTAATAGCTTCAAGAAACTGTTTGAATGGGGGAGGACAGAAGCAGCACATCAACTCTGGAGAGGTGGCCATCTTTTTCTTACAAACAAGAAAACTCTTGTTATCCCCCTGTAATTTCAAGCAAAAACAATAATATGGGTTGTTAGCATTATATGAGACCAGAATACAGAGAGCAAAATGCATTTAAATATTAATGTGCATGCCAATGACTCACCTGATAACCCTGCCAGGGTAACCTTCCTTTTATGAGAAATATTAATGTGTATGCCAATGACTCAAGATCATCCCTTCGACTTCCAGTCCGACCTAAATGTGCATGTACACTTGCATACCTTATTGTTCCTCTGCCAAAAGTAGAAATTTCAATATTTATAGGCCATCCGGAAGATGACTGAGCACATGTAAGACCATTGTTCTAACATTACAAACCTGAATATGTCAGGCCTCTGATCATATTCAACATGTTGACCAGATGCTTCCTTCCATTTAGACGCTGAAAACAAAATTAGAATATTTATATAAGATACCTATTAAACACTAAACTTGGAAATAGGACTTACAATAAATAGGAAACAAATCATATATGACCATGCAAAATACACAAATAGTTTGCGTGAAGTTGAGATGAGGAAGCACAAGAGCGGCATACCCAATCCAAGATCAATAAGATATAGTTTCTTCTCATCAGGAGTAGCAGGTTGACCAAGTAAAAAATTCTCTGGTTTTACATCGCCATGCACAAACCTAATTTGAAATGAAAAATCCATGATAAGAACTGGTAGCAAAGCCTGGGGAGGGTTGAAAAGTTGTATACACGTAAGATTATAAGTTCAAGTTTCCAATAAACCTTACCCTTTTAAGTGAAGCTTTTCAAGAATTGATATTGCCTCTACGGCAATGCATGCCACCATATTTGGAGACATCCTGTTGCAGACATAATAATGAATTAAAGGGCCGCATAAACTTTGATGCACACAAGAGATGTTGGGGCATATATTCATATAGGTTTTGCAGGGTGTCCATTGTGTGCATGTGTGTGAGAGAGATAGAGAGAGAGAATGTATCCTACGATTGCCCAAGAGAATTCCAAACATCCCAAAGACTGGGTCCAAGAATGTCCATGACCTGAAATATAATAGACCCATCAGACAATGTAAATGAGTTCGGACTCCAGTCAGACAGTAAGGAACTCCAAATCAAATCTTACCAGAATGTAAAAGTCTCCCTGGCGACCCTTGTAATGAACCCAAGGAATTCCATAACATCCATTTAGATTACTATTAACGTTAAAGAGATGAAAATAACCACAAGAATCAGAAGAAATATTCGAAACATTTCAAGAGTAATGCAGACAAACTTAGAGATAGTTATATGTAATCGTGTAGTAAAATACTGGGGGGGAAAAAACAAAGAATACAAAACTCACTTATAAACTTGCCACTCATAAGGAGGGCCGTAATTGCAACCTTTACTATTTCGGTGTTCGAACTTCAAAGCAACCTGTAAAAAGAATAAAAAAAAAATCAAATATTTGTGATTCAGAAAATAAAAGTTGTAACCAAAAAGAAAATAGAAGTTCAAAAAATCAGATTAGGTACCTCAATAGCGTCAGGTCCTGTCCTATCAGTGCCACCACTAACCCTTCTGCCAACATAAACTTGACCAAAACCACCCTTACCCAACTTCCTTTCTACCTTGTACACAGGAGAGTTACCCACTTGTACCTGCAGCAAGCAACCGAAACGCTTAATTTCTGTATACGCAACAAGACATTTATTAAAGGTACCATTCCTTTTAAAGAGAATGGTTATATTCTTATTTGGCCATCCACGTCACTGGAACAATTAGATTCGGAAACATAGAACTGTTTTTTTGTAACGCTGATGATCAGTCAAATAGGGTATAATCACCAGAGTATTTAGTCATAACAGCTGGTTCTACAATTAGTAGTCCCACATCAATGGAATTAATAATATGTGTTTAAAACTCTAAAGAGACAAAAACGGACCCAATCAAAAGTAGTAAGTACAGGTTATATACCCTATCAGGAACAGGAGTCCCGCCTGCTTCTTCTTCACCTCCCACTATTTTATCCGCACTTCCACCACCCTCCATCGCAATATCTTTATCTGCTACAACGTCCGCACGATTATAAATGGGTTCAGCAGCTCCTAAAGCAGCAGCTTCGGGACGGACCTCGCAAGGTTCAGGGTCTAAATCTATCAACCTAACGCCCCGACCTCTACCAGCTGCAGTCTGCCTAGTGGGTATTGCCGGTGAAGGACCCTTTGCTACAGCATTACCACCTCTTCCCCTACCACCACCTGCTCTTCTCCGAGGTTTATTCTGGGCAGGTAGTACACAATTTTCAGCCTGACCAATTGGTGGTTGTGAGGAAGGCTGAAGATCATCAAGCCGTTTTGATCTGCGCACTCCGCTTCGCAACTCTGGCATCCTCAGCCCATGCAAATCACATTCCACCCAATAATCCCTTCAGGATACTCTGGAACATAAACAACAGGAAAGAAATCACTAAAATTCTTAAACAAAACACAATTTATTCTGAACAAGCATAAAACTGAAACAATACCATGAATGGAATTTTAAACCCCATTGCAGGCACAATCCAGACCATATAATTTTGCTGTATCATACAATAATATACTAAGAACAACAACAAGACCGCAACAACATTGATTGATCGAGAAAATCAAAACAAACACAACAAGAAAAAAAATCCTGTGAAGCTTGCCTCAATTGGTGCCTATAGAGGAAAAGTAGGGTACTGAAACAGCAAATATAATATTAATGGGCATGTGTATATCGCTTGAAAGATCCAAGTTCCAAACGCCAAGCAACAAATGAAAGGCAAATGCCCAAATAATGTTAATAAAATGAATCCGTTCCGATTTTCCAGTTCTGTGATATCTTTTGTTTCTTAATCCTAATCGGTCATTTTTCTTTGGTCAATTCCTAACCAGTCATTAGCTTCAACCTAAAGCACGAAACTTCACCAAACTCAGCATTCCCACAACGATGACTCTGACCAAAAATACAAATTCAGCTACACATTCAACGAATGAATCAGATGAACAAAACGAATAAACATCCGAATCAGATCGATTTGTGAGCAATCAGCACTCCGATCATCGAAACAAAGCAGGAAACTTTGAATACAAAGCGATCATCGAAACAGTTGAAGAAATGAAAAGGCAAAATAAAAAGCAAACAAAAAATGAAGATTGCTCACCGATCGGCTCCAGAAAACGGAGAAAGCAGGAGGAGGATGAGAGGCCGAAACGGATTCAGAAGGGCGATGATCGGTTTAGGGAGCAGATCGTCGTCGTCATCGTCGTCGTCGTTGTGTTGTTCAGTGAAAACAAAGCGACAGAGGCACACACATTTTCCCTTCTTCTCCCTTCTCTTATCAGAAACAAGCTCAAAAAGATTTTTGTTTTTTTTGGTAATGAGAGACTTGTATGCTTTGAGGGCTATAAATAGAGGTGAAGCCCTCACCCTGCCTTGCCTTAAGTACTTTTCTTTTCTTCTTAACAAATTATAATTATTTACATTTTCATTTCATTTATGTTTTTTCCCTCAGAAAATTAAATAACATATTTTGTTGGTGGTGGTAGTGCGTTCTAGACATCTAGTTGAGTGGAGCAACTTAAACTTAAAAATGTGGATCACGGTACACCGTTACAGTAGAGTTCCAATTACGATTATGTCTTTTTTTTCTCTTGATCTCTAGAAAATAAATAGGAGTAGAGTATCATGGATATCTTAATATGTCAAAAAGGGTGAGGTTCCAAATCTCAATTTCAAAACTGATGTGTCTAAAAATGAGCGAAGGTGTGAAGTGGTGTTCGAATAAGCTTCTTGTGTGGTTTTGTATTTTTATATGGGAAAGACAAAGCCATGGAACATGAAAATGTGGCCTTGTAATAACCAAAAGCTCCTTTTTAAAATTATTTTCTTTTCCTTTTTCCAAATTATATGTTATTATTATTCTAAGAAAATATGAGTTAGACACAGTTTGACCTGATCAAATTCCAAAATTACAATTACAAAATCGTGTTATTCTAAAGTTTTTATTTTGAAGATCTGTGTGAAAACTGAATTTATATTTACTGTAAAAGTAAATTAGTTTAGATCAAAAATTTAAAATATTTGACAATTTAATAAATCAAAACAAGAAACTAGTTTCCTGATCATGGATTTTAAGTTAGTTTTGCTTTATTAAGTTGTCAAATTTTTAAATCTTTGAATCTAAACTAATATAATCTTATGGCTAATACATATTTGGTCCCCAAAATAAGGAGAAAGCAGGACCGTACAATTACATGAGTGCTTGTGAGTTTACACAATACTCCTTGCATTGCTTGACCTACTTTTATTTTATTTTATTTCATAAATCATATTTGATTGGTGATAGTCCTTTATTTTATTTTTTACCAACCACACACATATGATATGAGTTGTAGGATTGAGAAGTAATTTCTCTGCCTTCCCCAAATTCCCTAATAAATAATTTCAATAAAACAAAAGTCCCAAATGTAAAATTAGTTGGTTTGACTGGAGGTAACACATGTACACTGGTATAAAGTAGAGCTAAATGTTAAAAGTGATTATCAAGCCATCAGCATCAAGAGCATAAAAATCTCTTGGTCAAATGTTCTCAATATTCACATGGTTTCCTTCTCGAACACTTTCTGTAGTTGTACCAAAAATAACAATTTATCCAATTGTCTTTCTGTTTTTTTTTTTTCAACACACGATAAGATAAATATACACCAAATTTATCTAAATAACAGACGAATGATTCGAACTTAGATGTTAAAGAGAGAGACAGTACGCTGTTTTAACTAATTTAAATAAGCTCAAGAAAATACTAGTTTTTACTCACTAAGCGTTGACTAGTGATTGTAACTTGTAACACATAGTGACATGATCGAAGCTAAGTTATGTCCTCCATAACGATGTCAAATTGAATGGCGCCCAATATGAACCAGAGATCACAGTTTTTAACTGAAATTGGAGTTAAGCTCTGTATTGGAACCTTGCAATCCTGAGCCCGTTGCACCCTTGATCCACGACCAACAGTCATACAACGTGGAGGGAGAGCTTGCAAGAAGGCCCGTCATTTTATGAGATGATCCTACATCATTGATGAAGTTAAAATTAAAATTTGTTTATTAAATAACTTACATACCAAATGACTATTTAAGCCTAACGAAATTTTAAAAGAGAAAATCTGCATGCATTAAGAAAAAAAGAAAATTAATGAAAATTACTTAAAAACTTTGAGTATTAACGATAAGGATAAAATAAAGGGTAAAGTGAATAGTACCATGATTGACTTTTTAGTGTAAAAATATGATTTTTCATTAAAGTGAACAGTACGGGAGTTTTTCGTTAAAAATTTATTTATGATGAGGCAATCCAATATCAATCTTAAATAGTAACAATTTTTGAATTATTTTATGTAACTCGTATAGATGAAGCTAAAGGAAGCCAACATGGTGGATGAGAAACCTAATGTTCAGCACCAAATGACACTACCGCAATCGTTCCAATGGGCTCTTAAACCAACCAAAAGACGAAGGAACTCATACAATTATCTTATTTCTATTTACTTTGCTTACCATGTGATCAAAAAGGATTTGAAAGTGGTAAGGAGCTTGTTTCCCTTACCTTATGAATGAAGAAGCCAGCATTGGGAGCTTTCCCTCCCGGCCCCCCCCCCAACCCCCCCCCGGCCGGGCCCCGAAATGGGGCTCTGACTCGGCTCGTGGGATTAGTCATTGCCTACGTACGGGATACCCCGAATTCTTCCAAAAAAGATTTGAAAAATTCAAGGTATTATGCGCAAGAGAGAAAAATGATCCCCAATTGGAGAAATCCCAAAATCATTAGAAAACGAAACCAAAAAGCCATAATTGACACAAAGTGTCAGGGATGCAAAGTAATATTGGAAAATATATACGAGGTATATTAAGATAAATTATAATTTAAAAAGCGAACGGGGGAGTTGGTTTAGGAAATGTGGGTTGCGGTTTAGAAAAACAACGAGACCAAATCAACGCGTTGTTTGTTCATCATATTGGAATATCATCTTCATCAAAGGGAAAGCTTGATTAAGGAAGAGGGCATCTAACTGACACAGAGGGAAGGCAATGGCATCAAATTCAGCAGCTCGAACCCCGCAACTGAGGAAAGACTCAGTGACGAAGCGGTGGGTGATATTCTCACCCGCCAGAGCCAAGCGACCTTCCGACTTCAAATCCAAGTCCCCCATCAACCCCAACTCCGACCAACAACAACAGTGCCCCTTCTGCATCGGCCACGAGCACGAGTGCGCTCCCGAAATCTTCCGGATCCCGCCCGACAATCCGGACTGGACAATCCGGGTCATCCAGAACCTCTACCCCGCCCTCAGCAGAGACATGGACGTCGTCTCTGCTCAAGACCCGTTACACCAGAATTCCGATTCGGGTCCGGGTCGGGTCGTGATCAGTGGGTTTGGGTTCCACGACGTGGTGATTGAGACCCCTGTTCACTCCGTTCAGCTTTCCGATTTGTCGGCGAGACAGATCGGCGAGATTCTTGTTGCGTACACGACGAGGATCCGGCAGCTTATGATCCACGATGTCATCAGATACGTCCAGGTTGGTTTCCGGCCTTCCACTTTTTAAGAATTTCGAGTTTAGTTTATTTCTTATTAATCAGTAGAATTCTAGTTCTATATGGACTTTACTGCCTGGTTTGCATTTGGAGATTTGGGTCTTTCTAAAAGCATAAGCCTTTAAGTAAATGTGCTTTTGCAGGCAGGGGTTTAGCCAAGTTGGTTAGAGCAGTCGAATCTCCCTCCCCGTAGTTTAGAAGAATTTAGTGTACTCATCCTATATTTTGTAAAAGGAAAGAAAGTGTATCTGAGTCCGTTTTCCATTTAAGCTGATTTGTTGTTTATGTTTGAAGGTGTTTAAGAACCATGGTGCTTCAGCTGGGGCATCAATGAGCCACTCTCACAGTCAGTTAATGGCACTTCCAATTGTTCCAACTGCAGTTGCTGCCCGACTTGACAGTATGAAGGAGTATTTTGATCAGACTGGGAACTGCAGCGTTTGTGAATTCAAATCTTCAAAGGATCTGTTGGTTGATGTTTCAGCCCATTTTGTTTCAATTGTACCGTTTGCTGCTACATTTCCATTTGAGATATGGGTTATTCCTCTCGATCACTCTCCTCATTTCCATGAACTAGACGCCGACAAGGTATTTAAACCGAGTTAGCATCCTTTTTATTCTGAAATATTAATTAGAGAGCATAGGTATAATTTTGGTAGAAGTGTGTAAATTTGGGTGATCATCACTTAAATTTTGCTACTTTCATCCTGCAATGTGGATAAACTGTTAGCTGGGTTTCTTGTTTGCAACAGTTATTTGCACAATATGGGCCTCATGACCATCTGTAAATACGGAAGGGTTTTATATTATAACAGCCAAGTTTTGAGAAAAGAACATATTATGTGAATTAAACATCAATGGCCGGGAGTTGCTTCCGGTATTGTAGTAGAGACTATAATAGGGATAGCATGACGTTCAAATTTTAAGGGTTTAGGACTTTGTCTTTGTCTAGAAAACAAACCTGAAAAGAATTGATCTGAAGGAGGCCTAAGGAAATTAGATCTTCAAAGATGCGCTCAAGGGTATTATTTTAGCTGGAATCGTTTAAATTTGTAGCACTTAGAATTCTGCATATTGATATTGCAGTACTAAATAATTGGCAAAACATTTTTTTCTTGTAGTTTAATATGTGTGTGGTACCGTAATGTAAAAACTTTTATTTGTCGTAACACTCGTAGATGGCGCATTCAACGCATCTGATGATGTAAATATTTTCATTTCAATGCATTTATTGTTTGCTTAATAGCTATATGCAACTTTGCAGGCAGTTGACCTTGGAGGGCTCCTAAAACTCATGCTTAGGAAGATGTCTTTGCAGTTGAACAATCCGCCGTTCAATTTCATGGTTCAGACTTCTCCTCTTCGGGATGGTGCTTCACAGTTATCTCACTCCCATTGGTTCTTGCAGATCGTACCTCAATTAGGTGTTGCGGCAGGGTTTGAAATTGGAACTGGGTGTTACATAAACCCAGTATTCCCGGAAGATGCTGCAAAAGTTTTGAGGGAAGTAAAAGTCTCACCTTCGGTATGAAGGTCTAAGAAGTCCGGTAATATCATATTCATACCTTCTTTTTAGAAGAAATTGAATGTGAGAACCATTACTAATTTCTACGAGAAAACCAATGTGTTATCTAATTGTATGAGAAGCTTATGGTATTTGTCTATTTGATCAAAACACATTGGTAATAACCCTTATTTTATTTTGTCTTATAAAGAATAATGATAATAAAATGTATATTAAGGTGTGTGAGGATTTCTTTCGCCAAAAAGGTTGATGTGCAAGAGTTTTTAGCCTTTTTAGCCAAAATGGTTCAACATCTCATTTTGTTCACTGAGATTTGAAATCGATAAAAGTAGTTCCCAGTTTGTCTAATATTAATCATTTTGGTTCTTCCGCGAAAAATTCTGTTAAATTAGGACCTAAATGACAAAAATACCCTCAATTTAATAAATAATGGGTTAAAATGATGTATTTTTGTCATTTTGTTCTTATTTAATGGAGATTTTTTATGGAAAGACTAAAATGATTGATGATGGATAAACTTATGGAATTAATTCTACTGATTTCAAATCTCAAGGACCAAATTTAGGAGTTATGTCAATGTCAAAGGCTATAGAACCATTTTGGCTAAAAAGCCGAGTTTTTATTTGTTTAAAAATGGGGCTCAAATCAAAGAATAATTAGCGTTGCAATTCTTCTCCAAAGGGAAACCCCACAACTTTCATATTGAAGATACTTGGTTTATGTAATCACAACGGTTTTTATTCTTCGTCTTCAGCAATTATCATTACGGTCTAATAATATTTCTTGTTCTGTAAAAATTAACTTAAGAGACACTCACATCCTTGGCAAGAGGTTTGGCTTATCTAGCTCTTGGAAGATGAACTTTGAACTGTAGTACCGGGATGGCACGCACTGACAGTACAAGTTTTGAAGCTGGGTTGTAGCCTCTTATGAATGTGGAGCGTTTATGCACATTTTGCACTCGCCCGATCACAAAAACGTATTAGAATTAAAGTCAAACTACTTTGGAACCAAAATTAACACAGATTCGGAACATCAATCGTACATCTCAAAGTTGATAACCTTAACACAATGCGTTTTAAATACGGACTAATGACGCTCAAATGTCTCCGGCTCAAGCCTTCAAACCATCCGTCTACAAAATCGATGTCCAAATCCAAATTTGTAAGGCCATCTCCAACTGATGGCTGGCCAGAGGGCTCGTTTTAGCCCTCTGGCCCTCCAAGATTCTCCAAGATATTAATATTTTAATGAACAGTACATGACCATATTTGCCTCCGTCTCCAACCAAGGGCCAAAGGGCCAGATGGCTCGTTTTAGCTCTATCACAAAAAACCGTCTCCAACCGAGGGTCAAAGGACAATAGGGCCAAATATAATTTATTATTTAAAAACTAGAACTTAAATGTTGTTTAAGTTTCATGTTGTTAAATGTTTTTTTTATGTTGGTTAATGTTATTAATATTGTTTAATGTTGTTTCATTTACTTAATTTAATTTAATATTGTATAATGGCTTAGGAAGTTATAGAAAAAAATAGAATTAAAAAAAAAATATGAAACAAATTTTGTGAAATAGAAGTTATAGGAAAAAAAATAGAATTTAAAATAAAATGAAACAAATTTTGTGAGACAAATAGAAGTTATAGGAAAAAATGAAATTAAAAAAAATATATATGAAACAAATTTGTAAAATAAAAGTTATAGGAAAAAAATAGAATTTAAAAAAATATATATGAAAAATAGAAGTTATAGAAAATTTTTTGTAAATAAAAAATAATAATAAAACTGTTAAAAAATATTCAATGAATTCATGTACAGGAAATCCAACATAAGCAAAAAAAAAAATAGCCAGCCCTCTATCCCTTTGGCCTTTTGGGATTCCGTGGGGTCCTTTCAGATTCTAGAAAGCGCATGAACACTTTCTAGTAATACATATAACAACGAAGGAGGGCAAAATACTGTAATATCAAACGGAAACATTGACTGGCTAGTGTCTTAAAATTATTAAATAAATAAACATACATATTATATATTTTTTCATATATATATATATATGAAATCAGGTCTAAACATCTTAATTGACCGAGTATCTCGACATGATATATGAATGTACAGTTGGTGAAGCTGCACTCAAGAGAAGTCTGACAACTCATGTTTTCTATCTATTCACTATTCAAAAAGTATCGTTCCAATGATTTTCTTAACAGAAATATCCCTTGCAGAAGGTGCAGTCCAAGTCAAAGAGTCCTCCAAATATCTGAATCCGTTTCAAGATAATTTGATACCTTGAGCGCAAGATTGTTGTTGAGACCAGGCAATATTGCACAAGAGCTGGTGCTTCTGAATTCTGTTGGAAATATAACATTCTTAAAAGCAGCAACAATGAGGTCTAGATTCTTGGAGCGACCAAATTCTTTAAGAAACCCTGCCAGTACAGGTAAATGTTTCAATGCCCCATTAAAGGCGGTCGGAAATTGTACGTCCCAAAATTCCCACAGTAAGATGGTAGCCTTGCATAAATTTGGAGCTTTCAAAGAAATCTTGGACGCTAAGTAACCAATGAAATGTACAGAATTCAGATTCGGAGTATTCATCGTGGCCTCCAAACTACGATCAGATTCGAATACATATAGTTTTTTCAGGTAACGAGCGTGAATGTTAATATGTTTCAAGTTATGGAAATTGTGCAAGACTATAATGTCAACAGGAAGAAACTTTGATGAAACAAATGTAAAAGATTCAAGATTTATTGTCTCATCAACTCGAATATCTGGAGCCTTGCAATACTTAACTTCCAAGAAATTGAGACTGTAACTTGAAAGATAAAACATGGAGAGTGCATCTTCTCGATCACCATCAAAAGAACATGAAGTTAATGACAAATATTCAATGCAAGGGCACTCACAAATTAAGTAACGCAGTGCATGCTTATCAATGTGCACAGTTTTGAGGCACATTCTTTTCAAGGAGGGAAGAAGCTGGCTTATATGATCCATAGGTCCATCATTGGCATTGCGTATGTCCTTTATCCTCACATATGACAAACAAAGGATAGTTATAGATTTTGCATCAAGAAAGGTCGTTCGAGATAAGCAATAGTAGTTTTTCTTGTCATGCCAATTCCTCTGAACTAATCTACAAAGTCGAAGGTTGATATCTAACTCTTTGACATTTCTCTCAAACGAACAACTCAATAACTCATCTACAATGGTAGTATCTTCTGTTACCAAGTACCCCGTCATATGAAGCCTCAATTTATCTAACCTCAGTTTCTTTTGCTAATCATGCCCGCAAAATTTATATCTTTTCAAGATGTTATTGATGAACTTTCTATGTTGATCACCTAGGTTGTCTCGACAATCAAGGCTTTCCTCATAACCACCCTCGTCGAAATCTAATACGGAGCTCGAACGCCACACATCTGCCCATTGATTGGAAAGAAAACTCATTCGAACCGCAGCTTTGGTGGGGAGAATTTGGATGATTTTGTGCGTAACAAGGTCAGGTAAGTGAAGGCCTGCCATGACGTTTTGGCTACGATGATCTTCGTTTGTATTTAGGTGGGGGGTTTTGTGGATGGAAGAGTGAGGTCCTATTTATACATGTTGTATTTGTTCTTTTATTAAAGCAAGGAAACCTTTGGTGTTTTGGAATGTAAACCTTATTTAGCAAGGAAACCTTTGTCGTATACGATTTGGCAAAACCAGCATTCTTTTCTATCTTAATTTTACAATAACAAGGTTTCCTGACAAAATGATACTAGCCAATTAATAATATCAGATTAATTCTTCCAAAATATTGTTTCTAAAAACGTTCCAACAATCACCCACTTGGTTATTTAAAATAGAACTAGTTCATCAATCAACGTGTTATAGAGCTGTGCACAAGTATTCATGTTTTATGGTGACATTGCTTCGAAACAACAAGAGTAACTCGCGGTTTTGAACTCTACCTCTGGCAACAAAACACACACAGCTCTACTAAGCTGAAGTTTGAAACCAGCACTTTACGGCCATGTGCTTGTATCCTAGTACGGTGATAGTGCTAGAAGTTTGCCCTAAACCTTCATAGGAGGCGGCCTCACCTCCACCATCATTGGGGTGAGACTATCAGGGATATTTGTATCGCTATCTATCCCACTCAATAAGAGAGCATAGTCCTCGTTAAGAGTAATATTAACTCAACCTCTTTATCGCTACAGGATGTCATGCTTTTGTAAGGAATGAAAAATTACTTCAGTAGAAGTATAACATGACTTCATATCACTCCATGACTTATTATTACCTATTGACCCTGTTTCTCGGAATCTCCTATTATAACCCATACCTTAAAATAATGTATTTTATTCCCTAAGATTATGAAATGACCAAAATGCCCCTAGCATGGTGACTTCTGAGTTTAATTTCAATTTCTCATGCTTTTCTATTTTACTAAATTAGTTTTCGTACTCACGAATGCGTAGGCGAAAGCAGAATCGAAGTTGGAGTAACGAGAGTCAAGGTTATAAATTTTGAGAAGCGAATGGAAAAATGGTAATTTCCATGGGGGAATTTTTAAGTAGGTTAACATCCCACTCACGGTTGCACTTTCGTCCTCCTTCCTCATTTCTGCATACTCTCCTTCGCTCTAACTCTCGAGATCTCTCACGCTTTCTAACTCCACCATGACCAACCACCACCAGCTACTGAATAACTTGGACAAAGGAAATGGTCCTATTGAATAGAGATACTCATGATCTCTGTGAGTGGATCCCTTCAAAGCTCAACTTTTTTTTATTAAACTGTTTTGATTAAATAATTGTTTTGAAGCAGTCTTGCATGAGACTTAAGTAGAAATTGGTTAGGTAACCTTATAATTGCTTTATCTATATTGGTGATTTATTTTCACCATGGTCATTTATTTATACATCGCGTATAGCTATTTACGGTCGTAAAATATGTGCAAGTGTTGATATATTTCTAGTGGACGCTAGATTTACTGGTTCTTTGTCCGGGGAATGCACTATTTCGCTGCACGAAGTTCTTGCGAGTTCACGG
This sequence comes from Pyrus communis, assembly GCF_963583255.1. Taxonomy (NCBI): domain Eukaryota; kingdom Viridiplantae; phylum Streptophyta; class Magnoliopsida; order Rosales; family Rosaceae; genus Pyrus; species Pyrus communis. The sequence goes on from NC_084811.1 coordinate 26,897,883, forward strand.
TGTTAAAATAGTCCCTCTGATAAATAGCATCATGACCATCGTAATGAAGACCTTGGCTTCGAGTGCAGGGTCTTTCCCTCTTCAGCAGGCATGCTCAAAGGTTGTCCCAGCTATTGCTCTATATGGGATTGACCCAACCAACCCTGAAGACAATAAGAGGCACATTATTCATTCACTTTGCACTCCTCTCTCGGATTTCCTCTTGGATTCTCAAGAGAGCTTCACTTCTGGAGCTGCCCTTTGCTTAAGAGGGCCCTTGTTGATTCAGATAATTGGCGTTTTCTTTGGATGAGATGGTTAATAGGGTCTGTCAGAATGTTTCTGGAGATTTGGAGGAGAAGTCCACTCAGACAAATGCACACATGGGTCTGGTCATATCCCTTGCGAAGCATAATGCATTAATTTTGAACCATATGCCAGGTTGAGGATTCAAGCTGGAATCCGGATATTGGATACTGGTGTAGAGGAAGGGAATTCTCAGAAACGGCTGTCAGCTATCAAAATGGTGAATTTCTTGATGAAGTGCCTGGATCCTTGGAGCATTATCTCTGATTTTTGTTTTGAGTTGATAATTGAAGAAATGGGGAAGTGTCAGTCTGATCGGATGGCTTACGTCTCAAGGGCTGCCTATGAAGCTCTGCAAACGGCAAGGCGAACAGCTGCAGGTAAAGGTTCGAGACATGAAAGGGCTCCTGGTTCGGCCAGTGGGTCAAATTTTAGTAGGAGAGACCAGAGCAGGAGGCGAAACTTGTCGAGTGCCAGCAACCAGTCTCCTGCATCAGTGTCACCCAAATCACAGACTCTAGATTCCTTTGCAGAATATGACTCATTTGTTGAGACACCTATAACAATGAGTTGTCAGGGTAGCTGAAACTCAATTTATGATTGTAGGAGTGTAAACCGGAAGGTTTGGAGTCATGAGAATGGAGGAGTTGACGTGTCTCTCAAGGATGGTTTGTTCTCGGAGATTGCTCGGGGTGGTGCTTACTCGAATGGATATCCAGGTAACTCTGGGATTAATGAATTAATGAATTCATGAAATACGAAGGAGATTGCAATGAGGAATTTACAGGGTTCCTGCAAACAAATCCTAGAAATGGAGTATCAAGAAGCACCACAACTAGTCCTTGGGTAAGTTTGACATGTACATATGGTATTATTTTTCTTCTAATTTGAAGTTGCAATTGCTGATTTGATTGTTATGGGGGTAGAAGTAGTTATCCAACTAAATTTGGAGCATGGGTAAAAAGTTTAACTAAAAGTAATGCAGCAACAAAGTGAATAAATTCCTTGTTGGATTGTAAAAGTAGTATTGATTGCCCAAAACGCTTATCGTGTCTAACTCTTTGAAAACTTATCTCTGCTAAAACGCTTTGCATTTCAGAAAAGAGTGCCAATCGGGATGGTATGGTATGTTATAGTCGACAAAGTTTGTTGGGGAATTTATATCCCAAAACCTTAAGCAAGGGACATGAACCAGCACTCCTGTTATGTCTCCCCCCTCACATGTGGTTTGCTCCTCACCGCCCAAGATGTGGAATTCAACTTATGCTGAGAGGAGGAAACTATAGGGATTCAAACTCATAATTCCTGCTCTAATTCCATAATGAAATTTGTTGGTAACTGTTATTTGTAACAGCTTAAGTAGTTTGTCAATGAATGTTTTATTTCCGACGAAGGTGTGGTGCTTACTCAAGCTGTCAATTATATGATTTTCTTGTTTATTATCAATCTTGGTATGGTATTGCATGTTATGGTCTTTATTTTGACCAATATTGCTTCTCCTGTGCTTCAAAGGTCTCGTACTCCACTCAATGTGGACAGCATCATCTTCAATACGCCGAGAAGGCTTGTTCACTCTCTTCAGGAACCAATAATGCCGACTCAAAGTTCTCCAAAAAACCAGCAAGAAGATCTAGAAGTTTATCCATGAACGAGTTTGATTGGAGCCCAAATGCCAGATACGGTCAAGATGGTTGTTCATATGGTGCGAACTATGATGACGGAGAGCATGGTAGCTTCTACGGCGGCAGTGAGCAGTTTGAAGGTGATCCTGAATCAGTGTCATCAACAGATTGCATTCCAGCGGATGCTGATTTGCAGGTGTCTGATGAGGTGTTTCCAGAAAACAAAGTATCTCATGGGGTAGTTCCAGAAAATAAAACACAAGTTCAAAAGTCTGGCATAAAAAGACCCTATCGAAGGGCTGCTGTTAAATTGTTTTGTGGTGTTTCTTTCGCTCTACTTGCAGTAGCTATGCCACTTCTTTGGATTAATGATCAAGGCGAATGGCATGACGGTTACCATCTAGTTCCAACTTAATGTACTCGTTCTCTTGTTTTTGAACTTATTCTAATCAATCTGATGGATCATTTTCTTTTGATGAAGTGAAAAATGGTTGTAGACAGGAGAATCTATCTGTATGTTCTGTAACCCTCGAATTTAACCATTCCAGCCAGATGTGGATGATTAATGTACTGAAGAGAATTGAAGAATTTGTGTTCTTGAGGAAAAGCTTATTCATTGCTTTTGCTTATATACTTGATTGCTATTGAAATTTGTGTTCTTTTTTTCCAATTAAGCCTATATTTTTGTGGCTAGCAGTCTTTCATGAGGGTATTTGAAAGTCGTAATCTTTCGCATTCTGAGACAAATTGGAGTTTCGAAATTCAAACCAACATAAGCAAGAGCTACTTTTATATGTTTTATACACAATCTCAAGAGTCCTAACATATTTGTTTGTTACACCAAAGCTTAGAATATGAGAGCAGAGTCATGCCAAGAAAATATGCAGGTTGGGGTTGTGTAAGCGCTGTCCGCCCTTCGACTCGTTTGCTCTCTTAAATGCTTATAGTTGTCATCTTCCTCACCCTCCATTTCTTCTTCAATATTTTCTCTGATTTGTATCTTCTTGGTTTCCAATGTTTTGATTTTTGGGTTCCCAGCCAGCCATTTGCTGCCGTAATTTACTGATTTGAGTATAAGAAATGACTCTTGGATTTCTCATTTCTTAATGAATAAGAAATTACAACCAGTTTATATATACATGTGAAAAATAGCTTAGTAACTAATTAAACCTGATTAACTAACTAATCTAGGAATTAGTTACATGGACAGCTGTAACAGACTTGTAATCAAAATACAACAAACTATATATGTGCTATATGTGCCTCTTTATTGAGATTCATTTTTCACGCTGAAGTAGGGAGGAATGATCCCGAAACTTGACAAAATTGGCAACCTGGTAAAGAAATCTGATATTTCCGAACCAATAGCATAAGTTGCATCCGATGACAGGTAATTGGTAGGGGAGTGGTATTGAATGTGAAGCCACCAATGCAACTGGGAATTCTCTCTTCTTGTTCTTGCTGCTATTATTATTACTTAGTTTTGTACAAGTGCTGGTGCTGCAACAAACTACAACAAGAAGTAGGGTAATTAGAAGATGAATAATCTGTGTGTTCAGCAGGAGAAAAAGGTGATAAGGATACTGTGCGGATCAACTGTGGATTTATCATATGAACTCAAGCATTTTGTGTTTATTGGCTGCTTGTCTTGTGATTTCATTTACTTTTGTGAATTTCGGAATCAGATTTTGATTTTTCGATTACGGATTAGTAAACACGCCATTATAATTTCTGGAGACTGAATATTATTTGTTGAATCACATCCACACATGCTTAAATTCAAATTCTTTTGGGCAATCACTAATACAAACAAAAATTATAATTCAAGTAATTAATTAGAAACAGTAGCAAAAATTCCATCTGCTTGGAGCTGAACGAGAAGCTCTATCATCTTCTTTGCTTTCTTGCTCAATTGGAATCTCGACATCAACAGACCGTACAACCAACGGAACCACCCGCTGTTTGCGTCCCCTTTGTATACGAAAAACTGGGCGGCTTCTTCGGTCAGCCTATCGACACTGCTCAACCACTTCTCGACTTCAGCTGTGACCGCCACTTCTCCCTTCCTTTTTGCATCTTCGACGGTTTGGATCACCATATCTCGTGTGGCCTTAAGCTTCTTGAGCTGTTTCAGCAGGTTGTCGACGTTGGATTTGTAGCTTAGGATGTAAGCAACGTAAATGTCCAAGTATCTGGAGACCACGGGGCCACTGCAGGCAAGTAAATACTTGGCCAAGTACTGGCCGATTAAGGGTTTGATCGGAGCAACCAGTTGATCCACAAAGCACTCAATGCACACAAAAGTAAGAAACCCGGCAGCCAATGGCATCTGGGAAGCAATCTTAGCAGCGGCACCCCCCAATAAATTGCGTATAGAAGTATTATCCATGCTCATATATATGGAAGCAATTAGAAACCTAAAAATATACGAACAAGAAGAGCAGATTGAATGAAGAGCAGAAGATGGATGTGTGAGGATGGAGAAAAAAGGAGGAGATTATAAGAAGGAACAGGGAAGCAGAAGATACGCGTATCCTATATAATATGTTGAGCTATTGACATAGCTAAACAAAGACTTGGTGTTATGTTTTTTATGTTTATAACAAGTTAACAACCGTAAGGCATGTGGGGTTTGAGTCAATGACTAAATAAAAGAGACGAGGGTGGGCCTTGCTGCATACAATTGATCACATTTTATAAGAGGCTTTATTAAGGGGGTAACTTCTAAGTGCTAATGTATTGGATTCATGCCTAAGTGTTAACGTAATTGAAATTGATTGTAATTTGTAAGTGCTCGGTTCATTATCATTTCGTTTTTTTCATTTTTATTTTTACCTTTTAAGCTTCAGACATGAGCAAACTACGTATACATAAAAATGAGGGATAAAAAAGAAAGATTATGGGAGTACTATGCAAAAAAGAAGGTAAATACTACAAAATAGAGCGACGATGCGAAAAAAATCTTATCGGACATTCAACCCAAGTTTAAGGGAAAAAAAAAATAGTGCCTTGCTACAAAGAAACACAATATATAGCTTTAACCACTAGACCTATCCTTCATTTAGACATCTGTTATGACATCCTATGGCTCCTTGAACCAAATAGCATTGACTGAAGACCAAACCTTGCTAACTTGTGAACAATATGATTTGCCTCCCTTCGAGCATGGTGACATTGCAATTGCGGAATAGACTATAAAAATTAGAAAGTACCAGATATGTTTGTGATAGCTACCAAATTCGAAGCATCCTCCTTGTTGCTTCATTAAGACGCTAACATTGAATTGGACGAAAATGTGGTATCTTTCACAAATAATTAAGTATTAATAAACATTGAACGAGTTAACTAAGTAAAACACAATAATTATGTTGTAAAAAATGATGTAATTAACATATATAATTCAATGATAGTACTATATGCACACCTATTTCTATTTCTCATACATTTTTCTTAATTTTCGACTGTCAAATTCAATAAATTGAAGAAGATCAATATCAAAAACTTAAAAAAAACGTGAGAGTCTTTGAAGTAAAAATCGATGTGTAAATAACATTTTCGATAATTCAAATTGCCACCCCTTATCCGGTTATCCTGCTTGGACAAGCACGAGACCAAACCGGCAACATCCGGTAATGGCAAGGGATTGACTGGCTATGTAAGAATCAGCCTGTGGACCCTATATATAGGAAAACGACAAAAAGTGGCGAAGCCGAGCCAGACAACAAAAGGGAAAGGCCTTCCTCGCACAACTCTCACATAATCCCGCATTCGCATTTCCTCCTCAGAGATACAAAACCAAACCCATCTCTCCCCAATTTCTTCTATCAAAACCTATAAAAGAACCTCTTTTTTGAAAATTTCCCACCTCCATTTCCCAACTTTCCTCCGATTTCAATTTCCCTACTTCTCATTTTCTTTCCCGATTATTTTCGAAACCCTAGATTGTAAAAGGCTCAGAAATTGTGAGCAAAGGAGGTTGTGCAGATCTGATTCAGGACGATCAATAGACCAATTGCCTGGAACCGACAAGAATAATTAAAGAATTAAACTTTGATTTGATTTATTTGCTTATCGTAAAGTAGTATTTTTGTGAAATCGACGGAGCCCTTTATAGTGGGATACTGGAAATGGGGGATCAAGGTGGATTAGAAGAGAGCCAACCTGTAGATCTTTCCATTCACCCCTCTGGCATCGTTCCCACTCTTCAGTAAGTCTCTCTCTCTCTCTCTCTCTCTCTCTCTCTCTCTCTCTCTCTCCCTCTCTCCCCTTTCTTTTGAAGTTTCTAATATCGTTTTCTCGTTTCAATATCCATGTCCAAGGCTTCTGAATTGAGTTTTGCGTAGTGGGTTTTTTTCGATCTGATTGGTTTCGCAAGCTTATGTTCGGATTATCACTTTATGGGGTTATGGTGGTTTTCAGTAGGGAAATGGAGATGAAAATTTATGGGTTCGACTGTTTCATTTCTATCCGTGAGATGTTTTTGTGTTTTTGAAAAATTGAAATTCTTCAAATTTTGTGGTGGAAGTTGACTTTTTAAAGCCGAACTATATGAATTTTTGTTTTGTGTATTTGTGTTCTTTGTCTAAAGCTTGTAGGACTGGAGTTTTATTTGCTAAGAAACATTTCACTAAACATTAGTCTCTTATTGGAAATGAAGCGATGGTTAGAACTTGTCATCAGAAGCTGCTGTTTGGTAGTCTTTGCATTTTGGAGAGTCTTTAGCTAAGTCTCTTTTTTGTTTGTTCTATGGTGGTCTTCTTGATCACTGGTCTTCTTTTTGCAGTTCTATTGTTTGTTAGCTAAAGTAGTTCTCTTTTCCGAAGAAAATAAAACTTGGACTATTCCCATGCATAATATCAAGACATTTTAATCAACCCTATAGGCCTCCCTTCTGTGAGCAATAACGTTCTGTTTTTCGAAGAAAAATAGTGAAGTTTCATGATTTATTCTTGTTTTGGTTGTGTTTGTAGGAATATCGTATCTACAGTTAACTTGGATTGTAAATTGGATCTTAAGCAAATTGCGTTGCAAGCTCGAAATGCAGAATACAACCCCAAGGTATGCAAGGCTTTTTGTAAGCTTGACTAGAATTTATTTCAGTAGCATGTTGGTAATCTTAGTGGTGCTTGCTCACTTTTCTAAAATACTTTATAGAGGGTTCTTAGTGGTGCTAGCTCACTTTACCAAAATGGTCTTGCTTGGGCCATTGTTTATACCTGAAACTATACTTACAATAAAGTCTGACTTTGTTAGCATATTTCTGTCTCTTTAGACATTTTGGAGTACTGAATACTAACTTCTTTTTAATTCAATGGTCTTTCAGCGTTTTGCTGCTGTAATTATGAGAATAAGGGAGCCAAAAACTACAGCTTTGATTTTTGCCTCTGGGAAGATGGTGAGCCCTCCCAAAAATTTTTGGGATTCTATTTGCTGACAATGATATGATTTCATTTCAGCTGTTTGTATTGTTGTAATATCATTATTGAAAGCAATTGGCTTTTGAATCTTTTTGCTCCTGTTCGATCCCTTCTTTTGTGAAAAATGACTTTGTTCTTTAAATCTATGCCTGTTAGTGAGATTTGATAAAACAGTTTATCTTACTTGAATTGTACTCCAATTGATGGCTCTGTTATCTGGTGATGCGGCTGTTAGCATCATATTCAAAGATGATTATGTATTTGTCGAAATGTGTTTGGAATCCTACATACATGAGTGTGTCAATTGTCGGGTGCAGTCAAGTAATGATATTGCTTAATTCTAGAAGGGGAGCATGTTTTTTTCTTGCTAGTTTTGACTTTTGAATGATTTGAATCTGAATTAAAGTGTATATTTGATTGGTTATGGTCCTTCTGAATTGCATGTCTTGTCGAAAATGTACAGTATGTTGATACTTAAATTCACAAATTTTGATGCTCAAGATATATATATTTGGTGACAGACTGATCCTTTTATGAGTTTCATTTTCATAGATGGCTGAATTGCATGTTTATATACTAAACTTCTATGGTAATAAATTTGGCTTTAAGTTTACCTCATACCACAACCCTGGTAACTATTGCATTGCATTTTGACGATCCTTTTTCAACTTGATATAACCCTCTACTTTCCCCACTCTCCCTTTTTTATGATTTTAAATCTTGAGTTATGCACCCATCATGCCTTGGATGCGTCTAGTTAAGAGATTTAAATTTTGAATGTCTATGGTACTTCAGGTATGCACAGGTGCAAAAAGTGAACATCAATCAAAACTGGCAGCGAGGAAGGTATCTATTGAATGCTTACACGTTGGTATTAACATAGCAAAACATAGTGGTATATGTGAGTTTCGTAAGTTTTGACCCAATTTTAGGCATTTTAATTCAAACATAGTTTTATATGTGAGTTTCGCAAGTTTTGACCGGAGTACAGTGTAAGTGGACTTTTACCCATGCTTTGGAGCATCAGCCTTAAGTATTGCAACTTAAATATTTTTTCATTTGTTATTGGTCATATCAGGAGTGGGAGTGGTTTTACTATTGATGATTATTCTTTCCATAATTATCTTTTCATTTAGTTAGAAAAGTGAATCTTAATTAGGTTGCAAGGAATAGTGTCAGAGTTCTTTCATCTGATTTGATATTTTTGGTTCCCAGTATGCTCGAATCATCCAAAAGCTTGGGTTTAATGCTAAATTTAAGGTCTCTCTCTCTCTCTCTCTCTCTCTCTCTCTCTCTCTCTCTCTCTCTTAGGTGTTCAACCCTTTAAGAGTATATTATATTATTTTAATTACTTCTTTTAATACATACTTTTCTGAACATCAGGATTTCAAGATTCAAAATATTGTTGGCTCCTGTGATGTTAAATTTCCGATAAGACTTGAGGGTCTTGCATACTCCCACGGTGCCTTTTCAAGTGTAAGTGAGAACCATCTGTCCCAGGCTTTAGCATTTCATAACCCTAATATGATTCGATATGATTTATAGAGTGTTTTTTTTTTTTAATTATTTATTTATTTATTTATGTTTCGTAATAAATATGATTCGATATGATTCAATATAGAGTGTTTTTTTTTTTTTAATCATTTTTCAATATGATTCGATATGTTTCGTAATTATTTATTGATTTTAGATTTGTTTTATGATTTAATGTCAATGTTTACATGATCAAGTTATCTTCTTATATGGGCGTTTTTCATTTTACGGGCTTATGGTCAACAAGATCCACGTATTTTGCATGCCTCCGAAGGTTTTATGAAACTAGGAGTCCATTGCTTAAAATACTTTCTTGAAAATACTTAAAACTCAAAACGAACTTCATAGAAAGTTTGCTGAAACTGGGTGTATTTCTTTCTTCAAGACTCCAGACATACAATGGACCCACATTCAATTAATCAATGCTATGAACATATCTTTGACCAATACAAGGACTTTATATACCCAATAATTGTAGACAGAACACTTACTTTGTATGAACATTGTGATGGGACGATGGATAGACCTATTAGGCTAAAATATCGAGCTCATTGAGATTAAAATTTTAGTTTGGGTATGAGCGCATTAACAAAATTCTGCAGTTCTGAATTTTTAGTTTGGTGTACAAAGTAAGGCCTTCTATGGAATATGTCCTCTTTCCTTTGTTTCTAAGGCTTGTGAACACATTGCACTGGCTGCCCACTTGTATGCTTCGTAGTGGTTTTTGCAAAGAAATAGTGTTATCTTGTGTTATGCTGGTGCAGTATGAGCCAGAGCTTTTCCCAGGGTTGATATATCGAATGAAGCAGCCAAAGATTGTTCTTCTTATATTTGTGTCAGGGAAAATTGTTATTACGGGTGCAAAGGTGATTTGTTGTTTGTCTATGTTGTTCAGTTGCTATTTAATTACTCATGCCTTTGCGTTTGGATGATTTGCTAACATTTTGTTTAATTTGATGAGTTAGGTGAGGGATGACACATACAAGGCCTTTGAAAACATATACCCTGTCCTTACAGAGTTCAGGAAGGTCCAGCAATGGTGCGCCCTCCCTACCCTCCTCAACTCCCCAAACAGATACCACAAAGAAAGCATAATCTATTGCTTGATGAATTATGAATTTAGGATGTTTGTTTCTCTTAACAGCAGCATATTGCTAATTGATTTCTGTTATATCTTGTTTTAGATCCTACTTACGTATACCAGACGGCGTTAGCGTTTGCTGGGAGGCAGACACGCATCTCTGAAGGTAGCTTGCGGTGCTGTGGTAGGCAATGCCTTGTGGTGCTGGTGCGACATATTTTTGGTTATTTCTGGTTGGGTAGCGAAGGGGTTAGCACTTAGGTGTGAATATGTAACAGGAAAAGCAGCTTTGTTGTTGTTGTTGGTAACTTGGTACGGCAAGATGATGCGCCAAGGCAGGGTTGATGGGATTGTTTGTGATGTCGGAGGAATTTATAAATAAAACGTTGCAGTTTTGATAGTAGAAACATTTTGATTGAATCTCAATGATAGTGTTCTTACCCTTCTAATTCAGTCAGTGTCTAATCTAATGACTTTTGAGTTGAACACGTCATTTTGAATGAATGGTTGGTTAATGAGAAACACCATTCAATGATTCAAGTGTGCTCTGCTTGTCAAATCAACTCAATTACAAATTTAGAATGAATGAATGACTGACTGGCTAGTGCTGCTACTATTTAAGTTGTAATCAATTATAATATTATAGCATAACCATCACGGGGTGGTCTAGTGATTATGACGAATTTTAAGTCTGCACTTTATGCGGCACGTTGTAAGGTTGAAATGTCTTTGTTAGTCTTGCCATTCTTCGAAAGGTTGGACTGCCCATCCGGTCTTGAAAAAAAAAGGTTAGAATATTATAGTATGATTTGAGTTTGTTTAATAAAGCAAGCATGATTCAAAATAATGCCTGTCAATGGTAATTGGCAAGTAATCGTAAGAAATAAGAATGACCTAGAAAAATTCCTCAATTCCACGTACAAATTAAATTACAATTACTTAGGCCGCTGCCGCGGAAGGCTGAAGGATGAACTGAAACAAACAAACAAGTTCGCTGCGACGCCCGGGCCTTCTTCGCGCCGCCCAATACAAACAAGTTCCCTATTATCTTTTGACTATTGAGGTGAGGACCCCAAAACACCCTCTCGCTCATACATACATACATACATACATACATACATACATACATACATACATACGATACATACATAGCTGCTCGCTGTGACTTGACATGCAGAGCCGCCGCCAAAAAGTAAAACTAATCCCGCCGGCCGAGTGTTTTTCTCCGACAATTCCCAAAGTGGAATTCGACAGATATCAGCAGTTGAGTTCCGTTCCCTGAAAGACTGTCGACAGATGAGTGGCTCTGGCTGTCTCAAATCTTTGATGCTCGCTCTGACTCTCCACCAATTCCCCGACCCTCTCTTCTTCCATCGCTTCCCGCCGCTTCATTTCACAACCAAACCCAAACCCAAACCCACCTCAAGTTTCAATCTTCACAAGGTAGTAGTAATCACTCTTTCTTTCTTTATTACTTAAAAATTCTCTCTCTTCTCTTGTGAACCGCCACCTTGATTTGTTCTGGCTCTTTAATGCTTGACATTTTCTGCAGCGCTTTCGTGGGAGTGTCATCCGGTTGAGCTCGCCAGAAGAATATACTAGTAATGCAGCAGCAGCCAATGCCCCTGTCCTCGACGACTTTCTACTTCATCAAAATGAAGGTAATAATCCAAAGGGGATTGAATTCCTGCATTCCATGGAAACACGTAGTGTTCGTGCTAATTGTCAGACATATATTTGGCTTTTAAAAGGCTGCTCCAATTCCGGTTCCTTGTTAGATTCTAAGAAGCTTCACTCTAGGATTCTGAAGCTGGGTTTTGATGCTGAACATGTAATATGCGATGGCCTTATTGATGCTTACCTTGTTGCTGGTGATTTAGATGGCGCAGTTAGGGTTTTTGATGATGTGCCCTACAGAAGTTTGTTTTCATGGAATAACATAATTCAAGTGTTTCTTGCAAACAAGTTGACAGGTCAAGTATTGGATTTCTTTTCCCGAATGTTAGCAGATAATGTGCATCCTGATGAGACCACGTTTTCCAGGGTTTTAAGGGCATGTGGTGGCAGTAATGTTCATCTTCAATATGTCAAACAGATTCATGCTAGGGTTATCTGTCATGGTTTTGGTACTAGTTTGCTTGTGTGTAATCCCTTGATTGATTTGTATGCCAAAAACGGGTCTGTAGATGCTGCTAAAAGGGTCTTTGATAAATTGTATATAAGGGATAGCGTTTCCTGGGTTGCCATGATTTCTGGTTTATCTCAGAATGGACGTGAAGAAGAAGCAATTCTCTTATTCATTGAGATGCAAACGTCAGATATTTTACCCACTCCTTATGTGTTCTCCAGCGTGCTAAGTGCCTGCACCAAAATAGAGTTATTTAAGATGGGAGAGCAACTGCATGGCCTTATTTTCAAGGGGGGTTTTTCTTGTGAAACATATGTATGCAATGCACTTGTGACGTTATATTCCCGCTCAGGGAACTTTATATCTGCTGAACAAATTTTCAAAACAATGTGGCAGAGGGATGCAGTATCTTATAACTCACTGATCTCTGGGTTAGCTCAGTGCGGATTTAGTGATAGAGCATTGGAATTGTTCAAAAGAATGCAGATTGATTGTTTGAGACCAGACTGTGTTACAATTGCTAGTCTTTTGAGTGCATGCGCGGAAATTGGTGCTCTGCAGAAGGGAAAACAACTCCACTCACTTGCAATAAAAGCGGGAATGTCATCAGATATTATCCTTGAAGGTTCTCTGCTTGATCTTTATGTGAAATGCTCAGATGTGCAAACTGCCTATGAATTTTTCCTCACAACAGAGACAGAAAATGTGGTCCTGTGGAATGTGATGCTAGTTGCTTATGGTCAGTTGGATGATCTGGATCAATCATTTCAGATATTTAGGCAAATGCATGTTGAGGGCATGATTCCTAATCAGTACACCTACCCTAGTATTCTAAGAACCTGTACCTCTGTTGGAGCTCTCAATTTGGGAGAGCAGATACATACTCAAGTCATAAAAACTGGTTTTCATTTTAATGTTTATGTCTGTAGTGTGCTCATCGATATGTATGCTAAGCATGGGGAGCTGGATACTGCCCTGAGAATTCTCAGACGACTCACTGCAGATGACGTCGTCTCATGGACAGCTATGATAGCCGGGTATGCACAGCATGATCTATTTTCTGAATCTCTGATACTTTTTGAAGAAATGCAAAGGCGAGGGATTCAGTCTGACAACATAGGATTTTCAAGTGCAATAAGTGCATGTGCTGGTATTCAAGCACTTAGTCAAGGAAGACAAATTCATGCTCAGGCGTGTGTCTTTGGTTATTCAGATGATCTTTCAGTTGGAAATGCACTTGTTACCCTTTACTCTAGATGTGGTAGAATACAGGAAGCATACCGAGCATTTGAGGCAACTGATTCTAAAGATAGTATGTCATGGAATGGATTGATATCTGGGTTTGCACAGAGTGGGTACTATGAGGAAGCGCTGCAAGTATTTGCTCGGATGAATAAAGCTGGAATGGAAGCTAACATGTTCACATTTGGCTCTGCAGTTAGCGCTGCTGCTAACTTAGCAAATATAAAACAAGGGCAGCAGATCCATGCCACAATTATAAAAACTGGCAGCAATTCCGAAACTGAGGTTTCCAATGCGTTAATCACATTGTATTCAAAGTGTGGTAGCATTAATGATGCCAAGAGAGAGTTTTCTGAAATGCATGAAAAAAATGAGATTTCTTGGAATGCCATGATCACTGGCTATTCTCAACATGGGCGTGGTATTGAATCAATACACCTATTTGAGCGGATGAAACAACTTGGTATAGCACCAAGCCATGTCACATTTGTGGGGGTACTTACAGCCTGTAGCCATATAGGCTTGGTAAATGAAGGGCTTGGCTACTTTGAATCCATGAGAAAAGAGCATGGGTTAGTGCCTAAGCCTGAACACTATGCTTGCGTTGTTGATCTTCTAGGTAGAGCTGGTTCTCTGAGCCGTGCCAGAAAGTTTATAGAGGAGATGCCAGTGAAACCAGATGCAATGATTTGGAGGACTCTTTTAAGTGCTTGCATAACTCGCAAGAACACTGAAATTGGAGAGTTTGCTGCCAATCATCTTCTAGAACTGGAACCTGAAGACTCAGCAACGTACGTGCTGCTATCCAATATGTATGCAGTGTCAGGAATGTGGGATCGTAGGGATCAGACGAGGCAATTGATGAAGGAAAGGGGTGTGAAGAAAGAGCCCGGTCGTAGCTGGATTGAGGTCAAGAATTCAGTACATGCCTTCTTTGTCGGTGACCGACTGCACCCACTTGCAGATACGATTTATGAATTCTTAGGGGATTTGAATGAGCGAGCAGCTGAAATTGGTTATGTTGAGGATCGTTCCAACCTTTGGAATGATATAGAACAGAAGCAGAAGGATCCAACAGTATATATTCACAGTGAGAAATTGGCAATTTCTTTTGGCCTACTCAACTTATCTAATGCTGTTCCTGTACGTGTAATGAAGAATCTTCGTGTTTGCAATGATTGCCATAATTGGATCAAGTACACGTCGAAGATTTGTAATCGAACTATCATAGTACGAGATGCTTATCGTTTTCATCATTTCAAAGATGGTGTTTGTTCTTGTAGAGATTACTGGTAAGATGGTCAAAAGGTTATGAGGAGGAAATCATTGTTTGCACGGAGAATTTCAATCACTTCATATGGTTGAGCCACCTACTGAAGTTTCCTTTTATAGAATTACCGGTACGAACTGTAACCAGCAATTTCCTTATACTGTTGTTTGTACAGAAGTTTAGGGACCATGGCTTGTTAATCTTATGTGACTCTGTTAGCTAGCCTTGTAATATGCAGAAATCTGTCATCTGAAATCTCACATTAGCTCTTCATTTACTTTCTCAGGCGGCCAAAAACAAGCTTCAGCAGTGTGAACTAGCTCTGCCGTGTCCAATTTCTGTTAGCTACTGCTTCTTTCTGGTATTTGAATGTTCAAGGACTTGGTAGCGATTGGTTACTCCAGGTGAGGATTGCCTTTGCCCTTCTTAATACTGAAGCCCTGGATAGTGGATAGGTAAGTCGGATTCTCAAGGTTCTTTAATTTTTTGTTCTTGTATTGAAAGCAACAATATTAGTTTTGTTTTTCATATTTTTTCTTTTGTGACAAGGGGTGAAAAAAGAGGGCCAGCAACACTTGGAGACCATCAAACCAATTGGATTTGATGAGCTTGAGGATGAGGAGGAGCTTTTTCCTCTTCTGTGGAAAAAGAGAGAGAAATCTCTTGGGTCACAGCTTCGATATACAAGTCCTGATTCTCCGATTTCTGAGACATTAGAGAGAGTTTGGACCTGCCTTTGGGATTAGGAATTGTGTTATTGTGGTAGGCGTGCAACTTAAGTAGTGCATGAAACAGCAAAAGAGTGTTCAATGCTGATTGTTTGTCGGTAATTTTACAGCTCGTATGTATGTTTGGTTTGTGGTTGCATCTTGAATTCTTGATTCAATCATTGTGAATTCAATGGGACAATTCAATTGTAAAAGAAAGAAAGGGAGAAAGAAAGGGAGAAAGAAAGACATGGTGATAGTGGACAAATTCTTTTCGCAATTTCTTTTCTGCTAATTTGAAGCTCAATTGCTTTCGGATGAAACTGTTACAGTTTCTTCTCCGGAGATTTGCTTGAATGCTTGAATGCTTGATGGAGGTTTGGGGACGGATATTGTGACTTGTGATAAGATGCCTTTCGTTTATTAATGCTAGTACGCCCACACACAAAATGTGCACGAAATTTTTTACTTTTGTTTTTAAAATTGAAGGAGAGAGAAAGAGAGTGAAAGAGAAAGTGCTAGTGGGAAGACATGGAGAGAGGTTTATATATGTTTATTTATTTATTTTAATTTAGTGTAAGCGAGGTTTAAAGAAAAACAGCAAAATTTTGTTTTATGAAATTACTTTTTTTTTTAACCTTTATGTATGTATGTATGTATGCAATCATGTTGCACGAAGCAAAGGCTAGCAAATAATGTAAGGGTAGATTAGTCAATTCGTATGACCCCAGAAGAAGATATTCCGAGTGGAAGAAAGGAAGCATGTGCAAAAATATGTGGCGACGCATTTTTGCGTGGAAGTGTCAAAAACATGAAAAATGCAGAAATTCATTTAGACTTGTGATTTGAAGGAGGAGAAGAAGAAGAAAGTAAACCAACCAATACACAACATTTGCAATACCAGAATTAACCACTAATCAATTACTTAATTTGGAAATGGCTGCACAGTTGTCGTCGACAGCACAAGGAGGAGGAGGAGGACGACGAGTGAAGTTGGCCTGCAGTGGGGGTTGGGGGTTGGGGTTGGATCAAAGCATGCAGCTCTTCACATCAATCCAACCCCACAAGCTCCTCAGGCGCAGGCGCTGCCTCAGATCATTGGATTCTACCAGGCTTTACTCTTCTTCTTCTTCTTCTAGGAACAAGGCGAAACGCTTCAACTCCGAGGCCCATTTGTTTGTCGATGGTGGTGATCATGATGAGGGAGACGGTGTTCATGGCGGTGACGACGATGGTGATCATGTTGAGTACTATGAGAGGGACGATGACTTGTCTTGCTTCAGAGGTCTCGTCTTGGATATCTCCTACAGGTCTGCTCACCTCTCACTTCACCTTACCTGCACTGCACTCTGCACTATTTCATCATTTGCATTTAACTAATATCATGGTTAACTCTGTAATACCAAGTTTTTTTTTTTTTTCTTTTTCTTTTCAAACTAGTAAATAATTAAATTTTGGTTACTTCCTTCTTGTGTCTAAACTGGAAGAATTTCATTTCATTAGCGCTCCAGTAGAGTGATTATTGTGAAGAACTGGCCATGTATTCTTGAATTGGATTGGAATCATTGGATTATACTTGTACATTTACTGCGTACCCGTGCTTGTTTTCCTATACTTTCAAAGGGAAAGATAAGTGGATAATTAAGCATCAAGCTCATCTACAGGATATGCTTATTGTACAATATAAATTATAATAGCCATCTCGTGGTCTTGTTGGCTATGTCGATTATCGAGGCCTGAGGGCCTGAATTTCATTTCTGACATTGCTCTTGTCATGGAGTACTATCTTCTCATTAGATTCCTTGACAACAGTTTCTCAGTTTGTGTTTGATTTCTTTGTATTTATGCTGTAAGAAATTCATAAGCCGAAAACTGTTGATTCTTGAGTTTCTTTCCCTGTTTCTTCTCTACCACCTTACAATACTTCTGATTGAGATTGTTGTTCTACTGTGGCAGGCCGGTTAATGTTGTATGCTGGAAGCGTGCTATTTGCTTGGAATTCATGGAGAAGGTGGGACTGCCGCCGCTCTGTTGTTCATCTTAGCAATTTTCCAACAGTAATAAAAGGATGAGTTGTTCTACAGTTATTAATTTGTGATGGCATTTGTCATCAAAGATGATAAAACAGAGAAATATTCTTCAAAACCAAATGTACCTGCCATGCTCAGGACAGACTCCTATTGAATATTCTGCCTGCTTGCAAATTACAATACATGGATTTGATGGGTTCAAATTTTCTCTTGTACCAGGCTGATGTACTTGAATACTATGACCGGACTGTAAACTCCCCAAGCGGATCCTACTACATCCCGGCTGTCCTAAGGGTACGTTGTTAATTCATTGCATCGTGTTTTTGCATGGGATTGACATCCTCATTTGCATTTTCCCCTTGTTTCTTCTTGTCCATTTGGACTGAGTACATTTGTTTGCTTCTGGTTCCAGGTTCCCCATTTACTGCAGATTGTAAAGAGAAGAAGAATTAAGAACAGTCTCAGTCGTAAAAATATACTGTGTCGGGACAGTTTCACTTGTCAGTAAGTAGATTACCCTTTTAGTCAAGTTAAACTTGCTGAAGTAAGTACAGATAATCTCTTTTGTGCTTCGTTTGATTACGTAATTGCTTCTTATTAGATGAGAGTTGGATTAAGCACATGCGTCTCAGGGGCTAATTAATGAACATTGCTAGCTAGACTAGCTCATACAGTCTCTCTTGTAGTCATACCAAAGACCTGGGACTGAATCTCACCTTAACTAGGGACGGGAGATGTTATGAGATGAGATAGGTTATCTCCATGTAGCCTATAGGACCAATAGACCTCTAGTGGTGTACCTTCAGGAGAAAAAGGAATACAGTGCTATGTGTCTGCATTGATCTCAGATATCAATGATGGTATCACAAGAGATTTGTTGCAGGATATGACATCTTGCAAGGTGTTTCGGATTAAGTCTATATAAATATGTGGAGACATATCTCTTGTTTCTTCTGTTGCGGTTTAACTTATTTCATCGGTTTCTTGATACTATTAATTACTCCAAAGCGGCATGGTTTTACTTGTGCCTGTAAACATGAGGTATTTACATTGTTAACACTGTGGAAAGAGAAGGTTGAGAGGTGAAAGAATTGTGTTGGCTGTGATAATGAAAAGAGAAAAATTCATCAAGTAGTAAGAATGAGGGAATCTTCAAACATATTTCAGTGAAGATGGCCCCATTCAATCAGGCAGAGGCGTTAAGATGAGGAATAGAAAGTTGCGGGAGACCTGATGCATCAGGTTCAATGCAGGGTCACCCAAGAGTTTCGGAGTTGCATCCGTCAACCAACACAATTTATTATCAATTGATCACCAGCTGCGGGTACTGGTTTAAGAGTTACAGATCTAGACAGGCAAACTGATTAATGTGGCATTAATCAGTTTTGGACAATGCGTAAAAGCTGAGGAATTAAAGTTCTTACACTTTAAAGAAAAATACTCGTTGTATTTTCTTTTTATTGTGTATTAGGGACGATTTTTCACAATATCTGGTATCAAACAGATGAAATTCATAGCACACGTTATTAGGCTTCACAATCTTCACTACTGGTTTTGCCTTTGGATGTCTGGAGAACCTGTCTGCATCCGGACTGACGTATGTAGCTTAGAATTAAGTGAGCTGTTCTCTAGGAAGTAACTGACAACGGAACTTTAATGACCATGAAATTCTAGATAAATTTTTTTATTTCCAGTTCCAGTTCCGCGAAGGCAAGGGTTATTCATTTGGAAATTGAATACTGACTTATTTCTATATCTATTCTCTTAACAGATACTGCTCTTCACGTGAAAACTTGACTATTGATCATGTTTTCCCAATTGCACGCGGTGGACAGTGGAAGTGGGATAATCTGGTAAGGTAACCAGTTCCATTTGAAGATTTGATTTCTTGATGCATAAATCAGACTCCGTAGCGGTGCTTAATTCTCTTTCCTGAGTATGATAACAAGATGCGGTATTATCATTATGCGATGTGGGCATTAGCTATCGAATAAAGTAGCTCCAACTTTCAGTAAAGAGATGTACAACAGTTGGGATTGTCCAAAACCTCACTAAGATTAGGAGAAAGGATGCTCGTTTCCATCGACTTGTAGTCTTGTATAATGGATGCTGCATGAATGAATGATCACTGAAGTGGAGAAGCATTCCGTAGCTGTTTTTTGTTCATTGTCCATCTGATTCCTCTGGAAACCCTTTACTTCGAAGGAGAAAATAAGACCTTGATGGCATAAATTGAATACAATTATTGCACAGAAAGTGCAAAATACATTCGTCATGCTGCTACCATACAAGTTGTAACATCAATTATGAAACTGGGATATATGGCAGGTACATGTGTTTAGGTACTGTTGTGGTTGAATTCTCTTGTGAACGCTTAACATGCAGGTCACCGCATGTGCAAGGTGCAACTCAAAGAAAGGTCAGAAGACGTTGGAAGAAGCAAATATGAAGCTGATGAAAGTCCCCAAGGTAATTTATTTCGATTTGTTTGTTTGTTTTTTCTTTCTTTTACATGTTACTGGCATGAGTGAGCGAGCCTGGCTACAAATTAAGATGCATACAATTGAATTGAATTGATTTCGCAGGCTCCGAAAGACTATGACATACTTGCAATACCACTAACAAGTGCGGCAATTAAAATGCTGAAAATGAGAAAGGGAACTCCAGAAGAGTGGCTCCAATATCTATCAAATTCCAAGCCGCCGCCTTCTTCAGAGCCATGACACCATCACTAGGCACTAGGCACTAACTACTTGTGCTTATTTCTATGCATATCATGCATTGTAACACATTTCATGTATATAATCTCTACCTTGGTTTAGGCCTTCATTTGCATAAACATGAAAGGTCAACAACCTATATTTGCAGCATCTTTGTTGATGATAAATGCAATTACGAAATTTAAACCTAATATCTCTCACTTTTAAGTTGGTGAAGTCGTGACTCACCAAACTCCAGAAGCTTTTGTTTTGTTGTCAACAGATCTGGCCCCAAATTTCCATGACAATAATGCATAATGTTTGTGAAAAATTAAAAACCCCACAGCCCAGGATCAACCCGGACAAATCTAGTATAGAGGGCTAACCATGAAGGTGCAGACGTCAGTCACATTTTAAAATCTCTCTCTCCCTCTCTCCCTCTCTCCCTCTTCTCAGATTCTCTTTCAAATTACCAAGAAAGTAATTAGGAGAAGATAATTCTTCACTAGCTTTAATGAAAAAAATCGAACTTTTCAGTTCACCAAGGGTAGAATTTGGCCCTGAAATAAGACAAGTAGAGCAAATCCCCAAAGAAACTGATATTCTTCGGATTCCAGTTCAACCATGCGATGTCCGGACAATAAGCTATTTCTTTATGTATTTTGAGGAGTGGAGTTTGAATACTAGTTCTCTTCAATAGTCACAGGAACTGCATCCAATGCAATTGCCTGCAATATTACTGGCCAGGATTCTTCTAAGCAAGGTTGCAACTTTGATGGTACCAGAGGTGACCGAATTCCATCAAGAAATGGATTCCACCGTAATCCTTCAACACACTAATCCAGTACTTCCTAAGCATGATTGAACTCTTTGAAATAATGGTAACAATGCTTGAACTCTTTGAAATAATGGTAACACACTAATCCTCAAGAACGCGTATGTTTAACATAGTTAACATTTGAGAGAGGCATGAGCAGCAAGAAGTCTTATCTCGATCTACATTACAATTAATAAACTAGTTTTCCATTTAAGAAGTAAAATGGATTCCTTCAATCAAGACAACATTAAAACAAAAGTTAAACAATGAAATTTATACAACCATTCTATATAAAACCATTTCTGCAATCAAACGTCTGCAGATGAGGATCTGAATTACTTTGCGGAAGATTTGAAGCATGGTACAGCAGTCTGTAAAAGTCTAGTGTGCATTATATTTTGAAGGGATTGTAAACCATTTAATGAATTTTGGAACTAGACTATATTTGGCCACTTGAAGTGTAAATAGAGCACGGATATGAAGACAATGGTTAGAAATTTGAACAATATCAAAGCTGAAATGAGTTGAACTCGTTTAAGCCATACTAACTGCTCGACACTAGTTAATAAATGTTTTGACTCGTTGATTTCAGTATGTGCTTTCTGATATTCTCAGTTTGTGCTACATTCTTCAGTTATGTTGAAAATCTCTGCTGCATGTTTTGAAGTAAAGGAACTATCGTGATTTTTCAGGTCTCGTTCGGAGACACGATGGCATATCCTTTTCTGGCTTGGCTACAAAGACCGTATTGGTTGTCAATGGCCCTACTAAAACTAAAAATAACCAAGGTTAATCTTAATTATGCAGCGTTATATTTCTTTATTATGGTGATTTTTATTTGCTGACAGTGCCAAGGAGGTGAATGGTTCCATTATGCGTGTGTTGGGCTGACAACGGAGACGAGATTCAGGGGAAAGTGGTATTGTCCGAATGCATGCTATAACCACAACAGGATATTCGTCCCGCGAAAAGTAAACAAATTAAAAGGTGGGTGGAGCTGAAATCTTAGAAAGTTGGTATCTCGACGGTCCAAGACTGGGCACCCGTCAATCACCAGACTCCTCTAGACCGACATACGCCTATGTCTTCCAAAACTAGAGCTTCACTCCCCCGCCAACGGGGTTGATTGGGAGTCCAGCCAAGGTTATGTTTCTTTCAAGATTGAATCTTTAGCCTTTTTTTCTTCTTGTGCGTTTGCTCTGTTAATCAGAATACCGGAGCAAACGGAGTGGAGAAAACCGCATCCATTGGGTCTCCAAGGCGAGGTTATGTAGCGCTAAGGTTGAAGGTGGACTTGGTTTTAGGAATTTTGAATCTTTTAATGACGCTCTACTGGCTAAACAATGTTGGAGACTGATATAGGAGCTGCATACGCTGTGGGCACAAGTTCTTAAAGCTTGATATTTTCCCAATTGTTCTTTCCTTAAAGCTAAGAGGGGAGGACGAGCTTCCTGGGCTTGGTCTAGTTTATTGGCGGGACAAGATATACTGCTGAGGGGCGCTCATTGGCAAATTATGAATGGTCGAGAGGCTTAGGTTAGGAAAGATCGATGGCTCCCACACGTCCCACTGGGGAGACCAGAACCAATGAGTGTGGTGCCTGTCACTAGAACATTCATGGTGAGCTCTTTGATTAATTCGGCCACTGGGCAATAGGATATTGAATTCTTGAAATCTTTTGTGTCACAACGAGACTATCAGGCGATCTTGGATACACCCATTGGTGACCCGTTGTGTCATGATCGATTGGTCTAGCCTTTTGAGAAACATGGCACCTATACAGTTCACTCGGGTTACCATTGGGCTCATTTCGGCCAGGGACCACCAAGGATTATGAGTGCATCGACTTCGGCTACTATTCCAAAGTCTATTTGAAAATGGGTGTGGAGTATGGAGGCTTTACCCAAAATCAAGTGCTTTCTGTGGAAGACTCTTAATGCGGATGTTCCTACTATGGCAAATTTATTTCTCAAACGATCTTCTCCATCGCCTATGTGTCCTATTTGCAATGCTCAGGAAGAATCAATTGAGCATCTTCTCTTACTTTGGCCATGGGTGGAATTGGTGTGGTTTGGGGGAGATTTAGGTATAAGGCTACATCTGTGTGAAGTCACAACATGGCTGGCTTGGCTAATTTCTTGCCTTGAGGCGGTTCCTGGGTTGAAGTCTGATAAGCAACGGGTTTTTTCTTATATTGTTTTTACATGTTGGTACATTTGGAAGACACGGTGCAACTTTCTTTTCAACCATCAACCAATTGATCCTAGGCAGGTACTCCTAACCATTTCCACTTCCATAGGGGCTTTCTTGGCAGCTACCCAATCATCCAGCACTCGTATAATACCTGGTTCTCGAGCATCGGTGACTCCCATGACTTGGATTCCTCCAAACTCAGGGGTCATTAAGATTAATGTGGATGCTACTTAGGATGCAAATTTGGGCTCGAGTTTTGCTGAGGTGGTTGCACGGGACCATGTGGGGCATTTTTTGGGTGCAGATAAGTATCCCATAAAGGCTGAGAGTGTGGCTATGGCGGGGGCGCTGGCTATTAAGCATGGCTGCGAGTTGGGTCACCAATTGGGTTGCAATTCAGTGATAATTGAATCTGATTCCTCTGATGCAATCTCATGTCTGCGGGATTCTCTCTCAAATGGCAGGTGGGACGCTTTCCCTGTACTTTCACAGTGTGTTAGATTGGAAGAGACTTTCCATGACTGTCGTTGGTCTTGGATTCCAAGATCAGCCAACAAAGTTGCGCATCTCTTGGAGTAGCGGCGAAGTAGGGAAATGTGCAATGTGGTTTGGATGGACAGACCTCCATCTTCCCTAGTTCATGTTCTCTGTAATGGACTTCCTTGTCCACACTAGGTTTGTTTGTGAGTAGTGTGAGGAGTAACGTTTTGCATTAGGTGCGGCGTCAGTCTCCTTGTGACTCCTTCCTCTACCTATTTTCTGTTGCCATGTTTGGTTGTTTGCCTCTCTGTAGGCCTTCTTGTTTACCTTTGGCATCTTTACCCGGATTAATTTAATCTTGTGTTACAAAAAAAAGAAAAAAAAAATCACCTACCTTTTATAATTTTATTTCTACCAATTTTTTTTTTTTTTGTTTAAAAATTTCCATAAAAATTAATTGCAACAAGATTTGCATGAACAAAACACTACCCAACAAGAAATTTGTAACTGGAACATAATGTGCTATACCATGTGTCATTATAAATAAACATAATTAACATGTCCCATTTTATGATATATTTTTCAATACAATCCACCTATATTATCTCCCATAACTATAAGTTTGAATTTAGAGAGATTACCTTATTAAAAAAAATAAGGCATCGGTATCATTTAGCATACACTATAATTATTTAGAATTACACTCCAATACACTATAATTATTTAGAATTACACTCCAATGTTACATAATTATGATAAGATTCATGTTAATAATAAAGAATGACGTGATTATTACTATAACAAGGTTGGCAGTTACATTGTGGACATTCTATTACATTGTCAAGGTAAGTTTTTGTACTTCAACATAATTGAATTACAATATTAACGTTTATTATTACATCATTGACATACTAAAACAGCATATACGTATGTTACTACTATGAAACATTATGAATTTACATGACGTCTTAATTTGGTTACAACAAGACGTCAACATACAATGTCTAAGTAAGGTTACATTGTAATCATTCAAATTTAGATTCTAAGGTTACATAGTTATCTTAACTTTATATTTAATTACACCAAATGACGCTAGTATTACTATACCAAGGCGTTACATTGTGGACATTAGGTTACACTGTGATCATTCAAATTTACACTCCAAAATTACTTAATTATCTTAATATTATACATAATTACCTTAACGTTATACCATTGTTACCCTTTACGATGTAGACGTTAGATTACACTATTAAGGTATTATATTATAGTTGAACAATTAACAGCTTAACGTTCAAACTAAATGGTACCAATTTCGCTATGAGTTTGAATGTTTATGATATTTGAAATATGATTAAAATTATGGAAACTGTTATTAGCATTTCAAAAATCTCATTCTGCACTCTTTACAAGTAGTACGATAGTGTCATTAACTTAAAGAGTATTACAATTCTCAATTTAACTTGGCGCCATCAGTCTAGGTTTCCGATGAATCTTTAACCTTACTGCTCTCTCCAGGCAGCTCGAGGCAAGACTTTTCGATAGCTGCCTCTTCCTTGTCTTCGCTTTTATCAGATACTTCCTCAAGTGGTAGAGGATACGATGATACCTGGCCTGGTTTATTGCCAGGGTTCTCTTTTTCCCCCTGCAAATGATGGTCTAAATTCACTTCAACTGGCATATGTTCAGCATCTCCAGTAGGATGTTCAGACGGCATACGCTCAGCATTCACTTGGTTCAACCCTGCTGCCATTCCCTCTTGTCTGGAAACGACTTCCTTGTTTCTCTTCAAATGCTGATCATCACATGGTGGGACAAAGCCGCTATTAGTTTGGAGATCATGGGTTTCTTCAGCCTCTGTATCAGTAGGATGAAGTTCGGATGGCATGCACACAGTAACTTGGTTCGACCCTGATGTCATTCCCACCTGTCTGGAAACCACTTCCTCGTCTCTCTCCAATTGCTGATCATCGCATGGTCCACTAACACCGCTCTTAGTTTGGAGATCATGGGGTTCTTCTGCCTCAGTACCGTTGGTTGGTGCGTTACCCTGTGGGGATTTTAGACCATCAGGGGCATCTGATATCACCTCCCTTTCACCAGCCTCTTGATGGTCTGTATCGTCGACTGCATCTACGTTGTTGATGGGTTGCGAAATAGAATCTCCATGAGTGTAATCACTCTGTGTACTCACTTCCAAGTCAGGTTCTTCCGCTGTGCTTTCTCCTTTTGATTCACTTTCAGCTGCTTTTAAAGTGGCAGGAAAAGATTGGAAAGCATCCCAATCATCTTCATCCTCTTCTGCCTCTTCGATTTCTTGGTCATCAGAAGGAGAATGCGCTGTGGTGGCTGATGGTGGAGGTTTCTCTTTGCTTGCCTCTGTTGGAACTGGTAATTTTATCTCTAATGACGGAGTTGTGGGCTTCAGCTGGGTTGCATTATGCTCTTGTGTCACAGACGCACGGATGAACCCCTGAAAAGACAAAGGGATTTAAAGTTCTGTTTGTAAGCATCCATAAAAAGTAGAGCCTGAGACTCCCAAGTATTCCAGTTCGTTCCAAAACAATAGCAAAATACTTTTGAAAGACATATCCAATAAACGGCATAGAATACCATTCTTGAATCTGCAATAGCAAGAGCACCCAACAAAGAGAAGAAAAAGAGACCTGAAGTTGCTGTCGTTGTGTTACAGGCATAGACAGCAATATATCCTTGAAGTGAACTGCTGACGAAGGAAGCTGAGCAAGATGAGAAACAAGCCTTACAGCAGTGCTTCTTAATGTATCGACTTCCTGTCAATGATGCATAATTGGAAAACCATCAGTCAAACACGTGATAAAAGACAGTTTGAAACTTTGAATTTTAGAGGCTGCTTATTTTATTACCAGTGAAGAACCTTCTTCTGAAGCCTTGAAAACCACGATTACGGCTTCCAGGAGTAAATTCATAAAACCTCTCTGGCATTCACTAGGTTTTGAAAGTGTCTGCAGCACTACTAAGAGTCTTAAGCATTCGCCAGCAACAGTTGCTGATTTTTCAGTTACAGGTTTCTGTCAACAGAAGACCTTCAGAACGACAAATACCAGAGACAAAAAGGGAAACGGGGTTATAATTATCTAAAAGGATAGTCTGAAACACCTTTAAAGCATTCTGGATTATCACAAAAAAATCTGCTGTAAGCTCCCCAACAAAGAGCATTAAAAAATTGTTGCCTTCCACATTTGGGGTTTTCTGTACCAAACTTTTTAGCACTTGTAAACCAATTGATTGAACCTGTGCACAATAGAAAAAAATATTATCAGTTGTCACATTCTTGGAAAAAATGACCATAATAGTACAGAGAATGCATATGAATGTACCTGTATATTTGAATCGGTAAGTACAGTTTGGACACATTTTGTGCAGTATTTAAACATAGTATAATAGACGGAATCACCATCTCTATTCTCTTCAAGATAATTTATTTCGTAACCCAACTTGGCAAATGATATAGTTTGTTCAAGAGAGAAAGCAAGCTTTGTTTGCAGTAGTATGTGCAAGTCAGATCTCTTATTTTCCTGCAGATGAATGGACTTAATGCAATCCTCGGTCAAATCAGTTATCACATTCAGACAAGTTCCCAATAATTTTTGCATATGAAGAAGACCATCTTCACTGACACCGGATTTATCTGCAATGTGAATTTTGATTAGCCCAAATTTATTAATCAAGAAGCCACTGTTTTAATAAAATTTGGCATAATCTTTAATATGAATATAGAAGGAAAGAAGCAAAATAGGCCTTAAATGGATGTATATGTGTAGAAATTATGTTGGAAGGTAAGTTGACAACTAAGAAAATGGAGGATATGGAAGAACTTTGGTTTTTATTCAAATTAGATAAATAGAATGGTCAGATCAGTTTTATTGTCACAGTGCTCACCATCAATAAAGCTTTTCAATAATAGACTTGTGCACTTGAAAAAATCGTCCACCTTGGAGAAACAAAACTCAGTTGAGGCTTCTCTGATTCCCTTGTAACCAATTAAAAGAAACGCCAATGCAGCAGAGATTAGCTGTGTCTGCGTGCCAAAACATGCAGTTCAGCAAAAAGATAAAAATTAGTGGTTAATACAGTCGTTCAGAATTTTGTAAAAAGCATAGTTATGAAAAACTGCACGGCAATTATATAAATTAGAAATAATTCCCATTCAATATAAATAAACTAGTAACAATGAACACACCTACTGACCTTTGGTTGAAAACAGTTTACGAGTGTTTTAGCAGTGATAAATAATGTGGATATCAAATCCTCCGAGGGTTTGTCCAAAGATATTGCCTTACTACTGAACACAAAAATATGAACCTTCAGCTGATTGAGAGTGATATCAGAGGTTTAAAATAATTAAAAAAAAGTAAAATAAATTTGTATATTGATAGATTCCATTACCTTTGAAATACTTTGTAAAGATAAGCCAAACAAAGTTCCATTGCCAAATACGCAAAGTTGTCCACTTCATAAAAAGATTCAGGGCAGTTCTTCACAATCTATTGAAAGAATTAAAATAAAACACCAATTCAGGATCTGTGACAAAGACAAAATGCACACAGAACTAATCTCTTGTAAAGTCCTTTGAATGGAAGGTTCCCTGGCCAAAGAAGTAAAGTTGTCCACTTCATGAAAAGATTCAGGGAAGTTCTTCACAATTGGAATAATCAAAATAAAACCAAAATACACAATCTATGACTGACATTACACACAGACAACTAGTCTCTTATAAGGTCTTTACATACAGAAATCTTTTTGACATTACAACTCGGAATCTCCGGTCCACAGTTTTCTAAACACATAAATATGCAGCCACCTTTATTAAAGGATATGATTCCTACCAAGCTAACGCACTAAAATGAAAGAAAATATAAGTAAATGAAAAGCAATTTACTGTTATGCGGATCAAATTATTGTTCTGCAAATCCACATACAAGCTTTTATAAAAGAGCTTAAGTTTAGCAAAGTGCAAATGGTTCATAATATCAGTAGGAGTGTAAAAAGGCATGTTGGCTGTTGCAGCCTGCAGGTGGACGCTACGAAAGGAACTGGAATAGTTAGTAACTGAATGAACGAATGAATCATAACATTCTGAGGTAACAACTCAAAATCCAAACATAATTCAGCCTCAATTAATTGGTAAGAACTTCTTCACGTGTATTGTCTTAGAATATGAAAGATCAACGCAAAAAAACAGCATAATACTCATCATAATACCTAAAAAAAGGCCTTAAATTATCCAAGAAGACTTCTTTGTTTTATAATTACCTGTGATATAACAGACACTGAAAGACTATCCCAAGAATTATCCATGCACATAGAATATGAGAAAACCTGCACCAGTCAAATATGAAATAAAGAATTACTACATGAATATCAAAGTCAACAGGTGCCCTGTGCATGGTTAGGGTAGTACTAGTACTACAAAGACCAAAACTGGTGACTGCACAAGTCATAAGGAAAGGGAACCCATAAGATACATGTCAGATAGCATCGTGAATATGGCATCGTGAATACCCAACAGCACAAATAATGAATACAAATCAATTCACTCTTAAAGCAATCTACCACATCGCACCACACTGATAAACTTTGTAATGCTGCATCTTTAGAAAATGTTACAAATTATAAATATATAAAGAGAGTGGAATTTTTTATTAAAGAAGTCATTAAAGATGTCAGTTGTCCAATGTATGTTTGATGCACTAGATGTTCTATTGCAGAGAATACAACTTATTCTATTTGACTTGCAAACTCATTAACTCCCTTACGTTACTTGTAACTGATAAACAGATTAAAATTAGATGATGACTTTAAAAGGAAAGAAAACAATAATGAGCAGAAATATAGGGATCCAAGGATTTGAAGAAACAATTAATAATTTTATCTGACAGTCTTCTTTTTTCATTTATAGGACTGCAATAAGGCCGGCAATGCTTTATGGCACGGAATGTTGGGTAGTGAAGCATCAACACGTACATAAAATAGGTCTAGCGGAGATGAGAATGCTTCGTTGGATGTGTGGGCACACGAGAAAGGATAAGATTAGGAATGAGGATATCCGAGGTAAAGTAGGAGTAGCCGAAATTGAAGGAAAGATGAGAGAAAATCGGTTTCAGTGTTTTGGACACGTGAAACGAAGGTCCATTAACGCTCCGATTAGAAGATTCGATTACGGGATAGAGGTTCAAGGCCGAAGGGGTAGAGGAAGACCTAGAAGGACTTTGGAAGAGACTCTAAGAAAAGACTTAGAGAACTTGGATCTAACGGAAGATGCGACACAGAACTGAGCGCAATGGCATTCTAGGATTCATATAACCGACCCCACTTAGTGAGAAAAGGCTTTGTTGTTGTTGTTGTTGTTGATTAGCGAAATGTAGTAAAATGAGTCATTCAGACGCTTCTGCATAGAAGATGATCACTTCCTACGTAAAACTGCATATGACAACATGTGGCTCTTTTCACAGGATGCCTATGCACACATTAGAGCATTAAGGAGTTAATAAGAGAAAGAGAAAAGGAAACGGATAGCCACCTGTAGCAGTTCTCTGCATATGTCCACAGTGAGAAATCCTGCACTGGCAAACCTTTTGGTCGCCAGAAACTGGAAAACCGGTAATGCAATTTCATATAACTTAATTCCTGGGAAAGATAATTCTTCACTAGCTGAATCTTCACCGCTACTAGCTTTAATGAAATAAATTGGACTTTTCAGTTCACCAAGGGTAGAATATTGGCCCTGAAATAAGACCAGTAGAGCAAATCCCCAAAGAAACTGATATTCTTCGGATTCCATTTCTACCATGCGATGTCCTGACAATAAGCTATTTCTTGATTTATTTTGAGTAGTGCAGTTTGAATACTCCTCCTCTTCAATATTCACAGGAACTGCATCCAATGCAATTGCCTGCAATATTACTGGCCAGGATTCTTCTAAGCAAGGTTGCAACTTTGATGATACCAGAGGAGACTGAATTCCATCAAGAAATGGATTCCACTGTAAAGAAAGAAATTATTAGTGAAAACAAAGCACAGATGCAAGGGATGAAAGCTAGCAGTTTTCCTATCATTTAGCTGACCTTTGTCTTGAGATGCAAGCACAAGAATACATAACTGTAATCCTTCAAAACACTAATCCAGTACTTCCCAAGCATACTTGAACTCTTTGAAAATAATGGTAACAATGCTAGATATTCATCTGGAACCCCACTATGGTGTCTCCTCAAGAACGCATATGTATAACATTTGAGAGAGGCATGAGCAGCAAGAAGTCTTATCTTGATCTACATCACAATTAATAAATTAGTTTTCCATTTAAAAAGTAAAATGGATTCCTTTAATCAAGAAAACAATAAAACAAGAGTTGAACAATGACTTTTATATACCTTGCATGAGACCCATTCTGCAAATGAAGGATAATACAGGTCCTTAAATTCATTCAAAGGTCGTGAAATCAATGAATATATGCGTTTAACAGCAATTTGATCGCCCTTAATAATTCCACTAGTTAGTATCTGTAATCACAATTCACTTCACGTTGTCACTTACACGCAAAAAAAAAACTAAATAAATAGGGAAGAAACCAAGGAAAAGATAAAGTTAGATTTGTCTTTGTTAAAGAACCTTTGTAGCGAGCAGGAAGCCTGCTTCCAATAGAATAGGGCCAGAGGACGAGTCTAAGGCAGTGCGGACAGCAGATACTAACTGGGCCTGAATTTCATACAGCCTCAATTATTAAAAACACCCCCATTTCCCCCCAGTAAAAGCGAATCTAAAACTGAAACTATCTGTCAAATCCCTCCAAGGAGCTTTAACAGAGATAATGGACATCTTTTTGCAATTTCAAATCTCTGTCAAGGAATCTAATAGAAGCAAGTGAAAGAAAATCACAAGCACTTGCTGCACTTCTGACATACCTGATACTGTTCCAGTAGGAGGTGCCCTGGAAGCTCCGGGTCAGGTATCTTTTCAAACTGTTCCCAGCATCACAAGACAGAAATATATATGAACAAAACGAAATACATGATATAAGAATCAAGAAATATCTAAATTATAAGACTTTGCCCAGCTAGATAGCAGTGACATATAAGCTACCCGTATAGAATGGACAATAGGGTGCTCACCTGTCTCAGCCCAATGAGTGTGTTGAAGTAGAAAAAAAGGGGGTGTAAATTAAAAGACAGCAAGACATGAAAGGGGAGTAGTAATTAGTAGAAACTATAATTCCTATTTCAAAGATTTAGGTAAAATGAAAATAAAAGTCAAGTATGTATCAGAAAATATGATGTGAAGAAGAGGTATTAAGATCTATATAGGAAACATATCACATTCAATTAGATATCAGAATATGAGCAAGGCTTGGATTTTAGGAGGTCAAGCATGACTCATGACACTATTTTACAAATTTCTCTATTCTTACAGTGTACATGTAGCGCTTGTACGGTCAAAAGGACTGAGGTGTTTTTGCTCAATTAGTAATTAAGAAACATAACGAAAAAATGAAAAATAAAATAAAACATTTAAAGAAGTCCTAAATCTACCCAACCAAGTGGTGCTGCTGCGATATCATATAAACTAGTAGAATTAGCATGTCTTATACAAACTCACCTTATCTGTAATGGTACCCAGAAGTCCCACACCAATTGGCTGCAAGTTTTCTAACTGGATTGTGCTTATCTATGAAAATTAACAAGAAATGTCAGCTCTAACATGTATTCCTCAGGCATTTGATAGGACATAGTAAAAATTTAAAAGAACAAACAAACTTGACATCCGTACCTGGTATGCAAGGGCTATAAGTTCTTGTATATGGAGGACGAGCCAATCACTGGAGGCCTGTCCATTAGTAGGTTGGCTCCTAGCAGTACAAAGATCAAA
The DNA here is from genome assembly GCF_963583255.1 of Pyrus communis. Lineage (NCBI taxonomy): Eukaryota > Viridiplantae > Streptophyta > Magnoliopsida > Rosales > Rosaceae > Pyrus > Pyrus communis. The sequence continues at coordinate 26,930,291 of NC_084811.1, forward strand.
ATGAGCTGGATTCTTTCCAACAGCTCTAGGTAGGTAACTCAAACACCTACAAAGCAACAAATTACTAAATCAATTAAACGAAGAATACCACAAGTTAAGACAAAAGTTCATGACTAGTTCTTTGAAAGGGAAGAGGGAGCTTGTGCCTTGGTAAGTGTCAAACACAAAAGGGTTTCTAAAGGCACGGCCTATGCACATTTACACCGTTCTTCTAGCTTGTACACTAACGTATGCATACTAAAACTAATTTTATGCTCAATGAAATTTCTTTCATCTGATATTTGAATTGCTACTTAAAAATCAATCCCAAGCTTCGTTGATTATTATTTTCTTGAGGTCCATGGTATAATAATCTTGCACTTGATAGTTTCAATTTTATACAAAGTTTATGTTCTGCCTTGTGGAATCTTGCCCGACACAAACACAGGCTGCAGTCTTCAACACGTGTGAACTCTGGGCACTTTTGTGGGTGTGCCTGTGTGCAGTAGATTTAATGCATCATTTCAGGTAGTGCATGGAAAATATCATCACATACTCAGCAGCAAAAACTCTGGTTCGGTATCTGAGGTGTTTATCTCTATTCAGAATACCATGGGGGCCTATGGTGCTAGAAACCATGTTCTCATCGTCTTCTCCAAAATTCACACTTGGGTCACCCTCTGTACCCTTTGAGGGATAATTTTCTAAGCTGCTACTACTATTAGCATTTCTTCGCATTGATGTGGCAAGAATCTGAGAAAGATTTTGACAATTCACTGAATTAGTAATTGTCCTTTCCAAGACAGGACAAAAAACATGCTTATCTATCAAGAAAATTGGGGATTAAACTGATTTACAAAGTACTATAATTCTATTAACAAGAAGAAACTAAGCTCAATGGATAGAAGTATTCAAGTATACCAAATAGTTTGTCTTTTTTTTTTCTTTCAAAATTTACATCCAAAACATACTATCTGTATAACACTCTGGATGAAAAGAGAACAGACTAAACAAGCTTACCACATTACGACAAATTGATATCCAATGGGATGGACAGGAAGGGCATGATGCATAGAGCAATCGCATGATTGTGGTGCGCACCAGATCCCCTATCCTACAAGGATAAAAATAAGGGGAGATAAGTTATCTTGCATCACTCTCTCTCTACAGATAAATGTCAACAAGAAACCAGGCTAAAAGTGCAGTAAATACTCGGAATCTGTTTCTTCATCCAGCATGTGAAATAACTTCTCTTCTATTTGCTCGACAACAATGGAAACCTGTATGATAGAAAATCAGTGAATGATCTGATTTATTGTGATGAGACTTATATTTGAAGATGGAAAGTAACATGAGGGCATACCGGATCTTTTTCAATCAGATGTCGTAGAGTGGAAACAGCTAGATGCCTTAACGCTGGCTGCTTGAAAATGGAAAGAAAAAAAAGGGTAACTTCATATTATGGAAAGGAGCAGAAATATATAAGTATATGAACTTCACCAGCCACAGAAACAAAACCTGTCTTGAGGACAAAGTAGGTAGAAGAGTTTGCACATGGGTGTGCACGGAAACAGCTTGTGGTGCAAAAAGAACAAGTTGCTGGGTGAAGCGTACACTCCTGCAACAATAATAGCTTTTGAATGGAGCCAATTTCTATTCTCTAACACAAAAACAAAACAAACAATTGTAGAAGAGAACATATTACATGAAAACTAAACAAGTGTTGAATAAATTGGAATACGTACTCAAGCATCATTGCTGTTTCTTGCCCAGAGCTTATCTCGGAAACAACAGACTACAAAAATCAAAATTAGAAAAAAAAAATCAACAAATGGACACCAGTCTGTGAATTCAATTAACTATAATATAAATGGAAAGAGATGAAAGTAAGTCCGTTGAAATTTCACCAAAAAATAATTAAAAACTTAATAAGTATGTACTGAAATATGCCAATTCTTAACATGATAAAACATATTAGTATTACAGCAGAAGCTCAGAGGCAGTGGAAAATTTCGATAACAATACCTTGCAACGTGAAAAGAAAATACTTCCAGGGGCAAGTTCAGGACCAAGAACAGCAACAATAGCATTTATAAGACGGCCAACACCTTGCTGAAGTGCAACCCATCCATTCTCCTCAGACAAAAGAATGTCCAGAGCAAGACCAAGTGTTGCCTACAGAGAAGAAATGTGACGAGAGAACATTGTTCAGTCAAGTACAAACTAACAATTCATCTGCTAAGAGGTACAAATCTAAGATGATAGTCTGCTCTAACAACAAAACCTACCAAAATATACACAGAGTTAGAACTTCAAGGTTATCGGTGAAAACACTATCAGTTATATACTTCATACAAGGGCAATCACTTTTCAGTAGACAATACAAGAAAGATCAATACTGCTCACAAATGTATCAGTTAAACAAGGCAACAGCTTAATTCAAACAAATGTCATTTATCCATAACCAATACCTTTGATAGTCTACAAATGAATCTGTCATAGGGCCTGAAAGTATCATGTTACCTCAGAGATACAAAGGTCAAAGCATGCCAACAGTTTCTTTCAAATCACTTCAAGGTCTAAATCAATGACAACATACTTATCCAAGATAACAAAGCAATTAGTAACAAAGACATTACCATCTCACAAGAGCGCTGAAGTGAATCTAAACTAAAAAGATACCACAACAGTTGCAAATTTCTTTTCATCTATTGCCAAGATTTGTATTCCGATTATGCCAATGTAAACAGCATTACTTAACACACTACAACCATTAAAAACATGAGTTACCTGGACTTGAGATACATAGGACAAGCCAGCAGCTTCAATGGTTAACAGAAGCCCATGCAAAGACCAGATCTGTAAACCAGCTATTGAACTTTTAGAAAGCAGCGAGATTGAGCTCACAGTTGAAGGCACTAAAGTTGACAATGCCATGCCTCCTGCACTGCAGGCATAATATGCAAGGACATTGAGATAAAGTATAACCTCTACTTAAGATCCCCATCAAAAGGATCACTAATTGAAAATTTAAAAATCAAAGGAAAAAAAAAAGATTAGCAAAGATATCAGATGATAGCAGAACTCCACGAGTGAACAACTCATCCTAAAATCTGCATGTGATGTGATAAACAGACAAAAGTTTAACCATATAAAGACTTAGTTCAAGTGATTATCAGAATTGCCTCCCCCGGATATGAACTAGATATCAACTGCAAATGACTCATGAATTGTGACTTGCAACCTGATCCTGAGGAAAATTTTAAATTCAATACCAAGGGAGGTGCAATGCAAGTGTGATACTACAACACCCGCCTTCAGGCATGTATCTCTTTTATAGAAAGAGGTAGCAAAAGAAAGCAATAGAATAGACATTCTATATGCTACTTAAGATTCAAGAGTACCAGTAAGAATATCCCTGTAAATATTCATAACAAACTTGAAAGGAAGTTCAATATGTCACCTGCGGTGAATGCAGCCAAGAGCAAAAGCAATTGATCCAGCATAGTTTGAATCAGTTGCCCCAGTTAAGTCACCAAGCAGAGATCTAGTCTGTGTGTCACCCAAACAATGAATCAGAGTGGGAAGGAAAGACATGGGCAGAGGGAGAACGAGAAAAGGAAAGCTGCAGAGTCAGCAGCACGACTGAAATTCAAAGAACAAAGGTGATGTTTGACATTGATATGTTTGAACTACCATTCTTGCTGTAAAGATATCATTTCCAAGACGAGCTAAAAGACCCAGACATTCTGATGAAGCCCTACGCTGTGATGGACAGATATCTCCCTCTGCCAGAATGCTCTGTTAAATTAGGACAACAAATGTCAGTACAGATGGTGTGTGAGAACAACACTGCCTGAAAAATAACACATCTTTATAAAAACACCTGAAATATAGCCTGTGCTGAGTTTAGTATCTCAAGTGCTAATGGTTGGGGACGCAAGGAAAGCAAAGCCTGAGGAAAGCATTTAAATATGAGTTGATGTCAGACATTGCAAAACAAGATATAGTCGATAAGAAAAGAAAACCCAGCACCTTAAATCCTGAAAGTAACCCCACACATATATTAGTTATGCTCCCTGCATGCCATGGTTGCTTTTTGCCAGCTTTCAGGCACTGCTCAATCGTTCCAAGAAGTGACAGCATCCCACCACTATCCTGGGATGTTAGTTCCAACTGATGTTAACTACCAGTCACTTGTAAGAGAAGTCCAAATATGACAAATTTTCCTACCTGCGAGGCAAACAAGATGCCAAAGCAGAGGAGCATCTGGTTCACCAATGTCTTGTTTACTGGTTCCAGCTTCATTGGCAAGTTAAAAAGTAAACATCAATATTGACAGAAGCATGTCTCTATTAACATGAAGTACAGGAGCTGACTTAAATAGCTTCAACACATTAGCAGAAGCTAAAATAAACTTGTCTGACTTAAAAAACTGTACCTGAGGAAAGCTACAAATTTCATTCTCCCAGACACAAGGAATAAGGCCATCTTTTCCACCTTGAAAAGCACGAAGTTCATCTTCAAACCAATCTCTGAATAAACACAATTACCAATAAACAAATATCACCTGAATTGAAAAAAGAAGCAGAGAAAATGACTGAAAGCTCTGAAGCTCTGACCAAATTAAAGTACAATGTTCAGTAATAGTTTAAGACAAAGCCGGTGGAAAGGTAGACACCTTCCAGGAATCCAGGGACCCAACCATGCATCTCTTTTGTCTAACAGAAACCTCAAGCATGTACTTTCTTCACATCCAGAAGCCTCTCTTTCATGTCAGCAACAAGGAAAAAAACATCCACGTCAGACACAAAATAACATTTAAACAAGACTTGACAGTTGAATTAATGCCCTTTTCTTTATGACACAAAGAAAATAAAAGTCGAATGCAAGGTGATGGGACAGTAAAATAGGCAGCTAACTTTACATGAATGGACTTGTGCAAATTTGAAGAACCATGCGGTGGTCATTCTTATATGCTGTTGGATCAGGAAGAGACTGGTAAGCTATTAATGTCCTGATGATAAATATATCCAAAGCAGGCTTCACATTTGGCAGTTGCTTGGCCGCTATCAGTGATATATACGATAAAGCCCTGCATTCCATCTCATCTCAGAAAATAGTTTTGAGCATGATCTAAAGTAACACAGCTTCTGACTTAAACTGAGCATATGAAACTAGCAAGACACGCAGCAACTAGAACTAACCATGAATTGAACAAATTAGAGAACAAAATCGTGATAGAACAAACTCACCTGCTCAGGTATACAAGTACAGGTTGAAGCAAAATCCCATTATTCCCATCATTAGGAGAAAGAAAGCATCTTAAAAATGCAGTAAGTGCATCAACTGCAGCAGACCACATGCTACAAGGCAGCAAGATGAAAGTGTTAACCACCGGAAAAGACATTAGTCATGTATGCTCGAGCCCTAACTTTTATCAGATAGTTCAATCGTACTGCAATGACTGATGCATTATACCTAGAGAATCTCAAAAGTTTAAAGACAGAGGCAGGAAAGTGCAGTAAACTGAGAGTTTGAGGAATATACGAACATAAGCCTGTTTACAGAAATCATACAGTACATACTAACCGAATCCTACTTATCAAATCTCCAGTATGGTTAGTTTCATCTTCTGGATTTCCAGTAAAGAGGGAAGCCCACAAGGAAAGAATATCAAAAACCTGGTCTTCAAGTTCCTGCATGCATGAAGAAGATCCCTTAACATAGAAATAATCTCTCTTTTAATTCAATAATACAAGCTCCTTGGCCTGTGACTTGAAAGGTAAAAGTAGATTAAAAGAAACAGGGATTATCTTCTACCTCCTTTGGCATAGAAGCTAACAGGGATGACAAAAGTAACCACCCAGCTTCTTTTTCAATTGTAGCTGCCAGAGGGTTCCGACTAGATTCAGTCAGCATCTTCTTTGAAACTTCAAGGATTGACCTGGGCAATCTGGGATAGTAACATGTAAAAACTAGCTTTAAGAAACCAACAGTTTACAGTGACTGGAAAAGAAAACAGGTTGAATGTAACAATGACCATAACAACATAAATCTACGCCAAATATGAAACAGTGGAATCCAACGGCCCCCAGCAGCATATATGACATAAAGAAAACAAATTAAAGATAAGGAAACAAAAAGAATGAATTTGCTCTGACAAGTGATGCTAAGAAAAAACGTGATAAATAACCAACGTATCTACTACTTTTTCTTCTATTACAGCTAAACCACACCACCAATGACTGGTATCTCCTATAGATATCTACTTCTTATTTGTTCCTTGTGGACACACAAAATAAGATGACACCATTACCTGGCAGGAAAACCGAGAGGTAATTTTGGGGAAATGGACACCAGAGCTGCCAAGACAGTAGCTTGTCCATGCAAAGAATCAAGCTCTAATTGCAAAGTGCTCCCCTGAGAAACATAAACAAGAGCAATTTACTTAACAGATGCCATAGTTAATAGGAAACATTCCAAAGAATGCTTACAATCAACAAACAGAAAATGACAATGAAAAGTTTGTCATCATTCCACTGGCCCAAGATTCCTAAAAGTGGTTTGCTAACCTCAAACTGTGCTCTAAAACACATTGATATTTCAAAAAAGAAATTCAAAAAGTTGGATGCTTCATGAGAAGGACCAATAAAATATGGCAAAAAGAAGTAATTTACGTGGGAGACTATATGTAGAAGCATCAACTGAAAGAAATACCACCAGCTCAGGTTACCAGACCCTTGTCTTCAAATGGTAATCACAAAATATGTCAAAGGTCAAAAATTAAGCAAACGATCAGCACTTCCAAATAATTGAGGACTTGAGACCATAGTTGCCTCTTCCTTTTCCTTGCTGGCTCTATTTCCTAAATATTTGCTGGTATCAGTTTATCTGGCTACCCGCAATTCTGGACTCTATTAACCCATCCCCATTGGACAATGCCAATAAAGCCAATTGCACTTGATGACAGCATGAAAAACTGTGGCATAGGCAAAAAGAACATATAGCAGCTAGAATATGAAGCCACTACCGGAAAGCAGAAAACAGGAAGCGAGAAAATCTGGGCAATTACCATCAAGATAAACAGGAATAGTTTGATAAGGCACTATGACTGACATAGGCATGCTGGTAAAAGAACAAACAAAAACAGAACAAAACAAAACAAACAAGCAACAACAGCTACTACTACCACCAACAAAAGCTTTCAAAACTTGCAAATGAATGCATAAGCTACATATATTATCATAAGACAAATAAATTGACCAGAAATCAATAAAATGAAGTCGAGAAGGCATAACAGTCAACATCACATCGCACCTTCTCAAATGCCAAATTTTCTCTCAAAGCATTCAGCATGGTCACTCCATAAGAAATTAACCCACCAACACAGGTGGGATCAACTTCAGCCAGTGCACGTAATGTCAAAGCAGCCTCAATTCGAACCTGACAAAAGATTATCGATCAAAATTTAACTAAGAGAAATGAAAGGAGCATAATAATTTTTAATCTACCAAAGACGTTTGCCTTCAAGTAAGAAAGAAATCATGAGCTTACAAGTTGTGAAGAATGAGATACTGCTGCAACAACAGTGTCGTCAAGAACTTCCTTGAATTCAACAGGAACCTGCAAATAGATGGAGCAAGCACAACGTACCTAGTTAACTACAAGAGAAACAACTAACATTATGGTGTTCTTCCATTCTATGATGTTAATCAGCAAGAAAAATGTTCAAGATATAACTGATAATGTGAACATACCACATTAATATTTTAATGGAATAATTCCTCAGATGATCAATATGTGAATAACGGTATGACCACACAAAAATTAAAAGTCATCATTGATTATATATATCATTGAAGAGACACTTACCTCTCCCAGCGTTTTCAGGGTATATGATGCAGTACGTAGGGCAGCAATTTTCATGGAAGGACTGGCATCTAGAGACATAAGCTGCAAGTTTCATAAAAACATTCAATTACCAACAGATGGCATAGAACAACGGGTAGCCATCAGAAGATTTAATTGAAAGAACACCTCCATGACAACAAAAATGGAAATAATTTTAGATAACCTGATTCCCAAGAAATCCCAAAAAATTCCTTTGCGTAGGCTCTGTCATTTGATCAGTAACACCAACACGAAGGATATAAAGAACACAAGCCTTGAGTAAAGCAAATGAGGGATAATGGTCAGTTCTTTAAATTAGAGAATAAGAAGATTCATGACAACATTAGCAATCAATGAAGTTGTTACAGTAACTCATATTATGGATCCATCAGATTTAGGTAATAACAAGCTTGGTCATGTACATAACGGCGTAACTGTCTTATTTTTCAATGCATGATGCATCAAACTTGTAATGCTTCATATACTGATAAGTTCATCCTTATTCAGCAGCTAAAGAGAAAAAATAGCATCACAGCCTTGGAACCTGAGTACACATTCATCCTTCAAGTTCCAGAACATCTAGACATGCATCGGTAATTATTTCTCAAAAATGCTAAAGAAAATATATCACATTGTTCATGTTGGCGGCATAAAACAACCTGTAATTGAAGTTATTGAACTCATGCAAATAATGTAGCCTCTAAGCTTTGGTTTTTGGTTTTTTTTTTTTTTTTTTGAGAAACAATTTTATCATTTTTTTTTACAAAGACAGCTTAAAAGAGAATCTACATAATGTTAAAGAGTTGAAGGCCATGAATTTGTAGAAGAATACCAGTGAATAGGCATCAACAGAATTATCGGAACAAAGCATTTCCATAACCTGAATTGCATAGTTTTGTAGCTCACTATCTGGATGCATGTATTTTAGACGAATAGCCTGCAATATACAATCCAATAATAGATAAGCATGCACTACTACCCAGGCAAAATGTTAAATAACTGCAACTCCACTCCAACCTAGGGCTGTCAGAGGGCAGACTGGTTTAGGGGGAAAACACCAGACAAAACAGACGTTAAATGCAGTGAAACCAAGATAACAGCAGAAATATTGTTAAATGATAACACTTTCTTGTCAAATAAATTATCCTTATTCAATATGGTTTTATTCCATGGAATTCAACTCAAGATTCACCAGAACAACAAAAGGAGAGGGGAAAGAAAAAGGAGAGGAAGTCAATATCAGCATCTACCTGTAAAAAGAATACCCAAGACAAGGTTATGCCAACTCGCACGTCCTTTGACCGAGCTCCAACTACACATTGGAAAAATTGTAGTTTCACTAATCCCATGAATTATGAACATCTTTCAAGTTCAGTAGCAGGAAAAGTCTTAATGTAGGGGCAGTGGGCACCCACACTGGCAGGAAAACTACAAAAATACCTTTTGTGAAAGGCAAAGCTAAATGCCTATGCAAACCACCTTCCAGTTTCTTTGCTGGAGGAAAAGGTCCTTTCCCCCTTGGTTGAACCTAGGAGCAATATAACACATCACAGTTAGATTGTTGACCTAGGTAGATGAAACTTCAAAGAGATAAGGAAAAATATCACAGAAACATATGCAAACCTGTGCATGAGGATTCATTCCAAGAGCAAGCAACGAACCCAATGCTTCAGCAAATGCATCACGGACAGATGAAACAGGATCTTCAAGGGCCTACTATACCGGCCAAATGGGTAAGTAAAGAACTATAACATTGGCATCTTTAAGACTGAAATTTGAAACACTCAGAAGTACAAGACCAACAAGGAAAACTTGGCAATGAAAAGCATCTACCTTGACACAATAAGAAGCTGAACTGTCTAGTTCTCCCACCCCTAGACCCGGTCCTCCGATAATGGCAAATGCCTTCAGACATCTGGCAGCAGCAATTCTAACAAGAAATGATTTATCACCAACAGCAAACCGCATGATGAGACGAAATGCCTCTGTATATGCTGAAGCCGCTGCGTTTCCACCAGAGCCTTCCAAAGCATTTTGAAGCATATATAAAGCTTCTTGTCTCACAAATTCCTGAGTTACATGCAGTTCAACTTAGAGGTGCAACAAACAAGAGAAAACAAGAACCCAAAAAGAAAACATAAAGTATATTCAATATTCAATCATATGGTAAGCCTATGAGATACTTGGGGGAGAATACTTAATTAAAGTATTTTGAGTCTTGACCAGTACTTCCAACTATTTTGGAATGACCATAGGGTCCTATACTAGTTGAAGCAGAAAAAATGTTAGTGTGAACATAGAGTTCCCAAAAGCAGCATTGTTCAGTTGGTGCAGAAAATGACAAAGACACTTCATCCTTTCCACTTCTTTCATAATGAAAGTTTACAGAATACAAGGAAAAAAGCTAAAAATATTAGAGCAAAATTGCAGATACAATGAAACTACCTCGTTAAACTTGAAAAGTTTCATGGCAATGATAGTCGTTTCAAGTAAACCCGATGTGATTCGCCTCCCAAAATGTCTATATAATTCTCCTAAGCATTGTGCAGCACCTACATCATAGTTTTCAAAATGATAATTATTAATGTTAAAACAAAACACACACAAAACAGAAAAAGGAAAACATTAAGTGCACTAAATCAGGAAAATGCCTGAGTTAAACCATAAATATAAACAAATAGAAGCAGGTTATGAGTTAGACCAGATAACCTACGTACCAAAGAGGTACATTACCAGTTTACACAAAATACACATAAAAGTGGAAACAGCCGGTCATTTCAACTAACCAGCAAGTTTTTGCGGTTCACTCCTTCTCCCATCAGAGAGAAAGCCTTGGAGACTGCTCGCTCTAGAATATATAGAAATGCCATCTCCATTAGATATAACCCTCGCCATAGCAACTGAAGCCAGATGGCGGACAGGTCGCCGAGCACCAAGAATAAGCAAGGAATATAATGCGTCCTCGCATCTCCTTTGCCACAACAAAATGGATTCCTGCAAGTCATCATTTCCACGCCGACCGTTAACAGTTTACACGTACAGAAATTTATCCATTACTCATTACAAATACTATAATGTACTAAAGATCTAATCAATCCAAGTGCTGATATGTATAACTCAGCCCCTACAATTTGAACTATTTACAAGAATTCAGGATCTAATCAATCAAATTAAGATGCGGATTCCTCAGTCGCCTCGCCAGTACTATGGGTAAACAAGGAAGGAAAATATCAAGTCTAATTCCGAAGGAGGCTCTACATATATACCAAATCAAATCGTAATTGGGGTGCAGAATAGAATGTAATAAAAACTGAGTAAAAGTGGAAAGATAATGGAGTGAGAGGGACCTTGGGCTCTTCGTTAATGGTGGAGATGAGATCGGAGAGGAGATCGAAGCATAGAAGTGGCTCCGGAGGCTTATGGGATGCTGAGGCGACTATGGACTCCAATTGCGCTACCAGTACACCGAACTGAGAGAGGGGGGCATTCTCTGTTGTCACATACTTCGCCATCGTGGAAGCGGCAGTAGAATGATCAAGGAAGACGAACAAGATTGAGAAAACTCAAGCAGTACAAGAAGTAAACAACATTGAAACTCTGGTATTTGGACTGGGACGAAGACTCTTCACCGTCATGGTGTCTGTGGGGTCAGTACAGTCTGGTTGAGGAGGTACGGCGCGCGATGCAGGTGGTGGTGGAGTGACGCAGAGAGCAAGTTCTTTTCTTTGGGACCAAAAAGCAGGGAATGAGAGTTTTTTCACATTTCAATTTTCCACCCAATTCCGTTGGCGAATCTTCTAATTTGCCCTCCTAAACTTTATGTTCTAATGGTTCGGTTTGGCACACAAAATATAGCCTAGTTTGGTAGTGAAGTGATTCTAAAAAAAATGATTATAAAAAAAAGCTGGGATGTTTGATAAACATTCAGCTTCAACTTTTTTTCACAATTTTAGGTGAAAAAAAAGCCAAAAACACAAACTGCGAAACCCAACTTTGAAAAATCAGCTTTTTCACATCTGTTTTCGCATAAAAGTTTATTAAACACTATAATATTATTATTTTTTTTCAAAATCACTTTTACAAAAAAGTTTACCAAACACTCATGTTGCTTTATTTCACAGCTGCTTATTCTCACAGCACAACAAAAAACAGTTTTTTTTCAAAACACATCAATACCAAACCAGCCCATAATCAAACCAATCAGCATTTAACAGTTTAGTTTGATTTAGTTTTGGTCAATACCATGATTAAAATTATAGTATAGTTTGGTTAATTTATGTCTATTCCAACATATCAATAAAAACGTCCAAACTTATAAAAGTTTTAATTTTACAAACTTATAAAAGTTCCAATTAAATAAAATTTCATGTTGGCAAGCGACTTATTAGTTACAATCTAGGCAAAATGTACAAACAAATATCATAATTGTTAATAATAACTACAACTAAAAAATATGTGTATAATAATCACCAAATAACTTATAATATGTTGACATGTGTTAAATAAATAAAATTAATAACTGAAAAATATATGGTCGATTTGGTTTTTAAAAATCAAACTAAACCGACCAAAACAGTTTGGTCGATTTCAAAACTTTTGAAAGATTTGGGACTTGAACTATTTTAATTAGCCAAATTTCCTCTTCTTGTTAAATTTGTATGAATTTCATCTAATTTTCTATATAACAATGTCAAATGTTAGACACATTTCATACCAATTTGAGCCATAAAATCAAATCCAACACCAATATGCAGTGTGAGACTTTAAATTTGATGTCTTTAACACAATTTGTAGTGAAAAATTAAAACTTTGCTTTGACTATGAAGTGTGGCTAATTATAATAGTTCATGTCCCCAAATGGTCAACAAATTAATTTAGGACACAAGCTGAAAGTGATTATAAAATTCAAGAGGCAAATTGGTAAAAACTGAATGTGTCAAAAATTGCTCCCTTTAGCAAGTGGCCTTTTATCACAATGATGAAAAGGTGTTGAGCTCTTACATGACACCGTAGGTTCAAATCTCATCAGTAATTAATCCAACATATAATTTAACAAAATATATCGTTTGATAAAATAAAAATAAAAAAAATTACCCACTTTACTTTTACTTCTCACACACCCTCTTAATTTTCGATCGTCGGATCGAATGAATTGAAGAAGATCAAATGATCGAATTAAAAAGGGGTGTGTGGATATCACACCCTTAAGTATATACTTGTTGATAATTATACACCCAATAATGTAAATTAGATTTATAGCAGCCAACATCTCAATCGTTTTGTCTCTTGAATTCCCGTTAAAATCCATGAAACCCATGGTCGTGAATGACGAAATTGCAACGGCCATGGACGGTGGTGCTAGTTCCTAAACTTTGTATTTGTTTTGTTGGTTTAACAAGATGTCATTCCAATTTTATCGGATGTCCCCCAAAGAGCCTAAACAAGAGTGTGTCTGTGGATATGAAGAAAGATAACAGAAAATCCGATAACACATGCATTCTTATGGGTCTGGAAATACAAGGCAGAATTTGAAGCTTTTAAGATATCAATTTTATTAGATTGATCTGTAAAAACTAAAATAATCTCGCAAGGCCACAGAAGAATGCAGCAAGCCAAAAGAAAAACAAAATAGTACATCCGAGCTATCTACAAAATCCTATAGCAACAGCAAAGCGGACAGTAACATAACTAGCCAGGCTACCAATGAGGAGGCGGCGGCGGAGGGTCTTAGAGAAAATGCAGATGAAGTCGCCATCTGAATTATGAAATTGCAATTCCCTTGTGAGACGTTCTGTGTCGTCAACGTAGCCAAACCTTGGAAGTTACACGACTGATCATCCTGATTCTGAACCTGGTAGTACATATTAAACGCATACGAAGCATTCCCGTTCGCATCCAAATTGTTGCAAGAAGAACCATATTCCAATGCTGTGCAATCCGCATAGGTGCAAGCATAATTTATTTTATCTGCCAGATTGCTCACATCTTTGGCGTTCGGGTTAAACATGCACCATTTTTTCGAAAGATACTGCACATTCTTTGCAGGCACTAGTAACTTGTTTTGACCCTGACCAGAAAGATCGACCGGGAACTTGGGCTGTCCATCGTAACTGAAAATTCCCCAATGACGCTCAAAACTTCCTGGAGCAATGCTCTTTGCATCCTCATCAATAAGTCCAAACAAGTAAACTTCTATGTATCCAGTTCGCAGTGGGGTGCCTCTGTTGGTTCCAAGTCTTGTCAGAAGCCCGTTATAAAACCTAAAAGCATTCCCTACATTGGCATTCTTGTCCCCGTCTGTAGGCCATCCCACCTCCCCAACCACAATGGGCATATTCCCAAATCCCACTGCTTTCAAGGAAGAGACCAAGGTATCAAAATTAGCATCGAAAACATTGGTGTACTGAATCCCAGTGGTTGTGTCAACAATGGGAGTGGTATCCCCATCAAAGAAGGCATAGTTGAATGGGAAGCCGTCATTGCCATATAAACTCAGGAAAGGGTAGATGTTTATGGTGAAAGGCGCCTTATTTTTGTCTAGGAACTGGACAATCTCGGTCATCAGTTGAAGAATATCAGTCCGGAACCTTCCTGCAGATGGCACGGGGTTGTTTTCTGGTGAGTCGTAGACATCAGCATTTAAGGGCACAGTAGCCTTTACCGAATCTCCAACTCCAGCTTCATTAAGGGCATTCTGAATGTTCTGAAGTGCTGGGAACGTAACATTCAGGAATGAACCATTGTACGATGAGAGGAAAGGCTCATTCCCAACTGCTACATATCTGTGAAAACATAACAAAAACAATAAGATAACAGAAGAGCTTGTAGCAGGACTTTGTTTTCAACAAAGCCGCAACCTTGAAATAAAGCCCGGTCACACAGTAGTAAGGACATAGATACAGCACATCAGTATGATAATTCCTCACTCCAATGACATACTAATGCAGAAAAGAAGAGAAAACTTAAAACAACGATTTCCTTGTTTAACTTCTTAGATCTTTGAAAAAAGTTACCGCTAAGTTCTTGTGCTGTTTTAATAGTTCCGGTCAACTTGCCTCCAAGAAGGGATACATGTCTAACAAATTTCACCCATCATGCAAAGACTGGTACTTAAGGAAGTCCATGTACTCCATAACAGCAAACAAGAAAAAAGAAAAGCTACAAACTGGACCGAAACAGAAAGATGAATCAACTAAACTAACCGGATATCGGATAGGATTTCCAATAGAAACTTAGAAGAAGAAAGTCAAAACACATTCGACGAACATAAATTGTTGAATCATCAATTCAAAAGGGCCCATGAAGAAATCCTATTCAGAAATTTCAAGTCAACCAACAAGCAATTCGAAAGTATTTCTAAGTGCTTACAAGTGACAAACTTTAGATGCAAATTATTTTCTTTTCGTGTGCTGTGATAATAATACATCTAAAAACAGAGTAGGACAGTCGTATCATGCAAGCATTGGTCACAAAAGCAAATTTGATAGCAAGAACAATGAAATCAATCAGGACTACAAAAGGATCGAAAGCAAATTGAAGTCATACTTGATGTTAACTCCTCCGTTGAAATTGTACCGGGTGACGTTGCGGCGGACCCATTCTTTGGCACGTTTGTAGCTGGTCAAGACGGCCAGCTGATCATTAGGAATAGCAACCATGACCTCAAGACCACTGTCAAGCAAGGCACTCATGGTCGACTCCTCTGCATCAAAAAGCTTCACCTTCGGAATCCCATTGTCCTTTAGCATCTGAACCACCGTCGCCGGCGGCAACTCGTGGGTTGCCATCGTTCCCCAATTCACACCAAGACCTTCCACACCACCACCACCGCCGTAAACACACAACACAGCCACCACAACCAAAACCCACATCATCCTTTCCATGTTTTCTTTTGCCGGGAAAATTCTGGGTTTATGGAAAAGGCAGGGGAGGAGGGCGGGGAACAAAAGCAAAAGGCTTTATAGTGTAAATAGGAAGATAAATAAGAGAAGAAAGATTAAGAGGGAAAAAATGAGTTTCCTTTATGCTAACTGAAGAGAAAAAAGAGGGAAAGAGTTGCAGGTGGGTCGGAGAATCAGCGATATTCCAGTGATTTTATTTTTCCCACGAAAATGAGATGGGGATATAGTGGAGAAAGAGGGGTAATCCAATCCGATCCGATCCGATCAAATACAAATATTAGCAAGGAATAACAAAAAAGGAAAGCTGAAGAGGAATAGGAAGTGAGAATAATAACAACAATAATAAAATGGGGATTGGTGAGGGAGGGAGGGAGGGTATATAAAGGCAAGTTACCACTCCACACGTTTTTTAGTAAAGTGACTGCCAATCCAGATGACAACAGTATGACACCCACCATCACCAAGTCACCACCGACCTTGGCTTTGGCTTGTCTGCCTGGTCGACATACCTCACTTAGAGACCGACCTTATATTCTCTCTCTTCTCTCTCCTCTCTGCCCTTATGTATCTCAATCAATACACGAATCTGATCAAACCCAAACCCCAAAAAGTTAAAAAAATTCCAAGAATTTTGTGAAGGAGAATGAACAAACATCCAAATGAGGAAGCGACAAGGACAAAAACCCAATTTCTGGTTATGAGCTTCGGGAGAGTGTCTGTCAATCGGTCTCCGTCACACTTCTCAATTTCAAATTGAGGGCAAAAAGAAAGGGAAAGGGGAAGAGAGCCTCCTCAATTCGCAATTCTAACGGCTAGAAATTGATTTTGATTTGTGAAAAGTGAAAACCTCCCCTACGAGTAAATATTATATAATGCTATTTACTACTCCTCCTCAGACTTTCAGAGCACGGGAATAAATTATTAATAGTAATCAATATCTTTAAAAAAGTTAATAAAGTCCTGAAGAGATTTGGAAGGGAATAATAGGGAGTTGCAACGTGTCCGTCTCTTGAGTTTAGTTTCTTTCTTTCGATTCTTTGTCTCTGATTCGATTCTCTTCTGCACAGCGACCCTTTAATGTATCAGAATTCAGAACAACAAGCACTTGTCTTTTTCTCTTTCTTTTGGCTTTTCGATTCCAGGAATTGCAACTTTCACCCCTCACAGAATCCGAAAAACTTATCCCTTTTTCGTTAATTACCCTTGTTTTCTTCAATTCTTAACAATTTTATTGATCTGTATAATATGTTGTTCTCGATAAGCACGGGCGAGCATTATTTAGTGCTTTGCGATTAATGATTTTTTATTGTAATGTTTTTAGTCTAGTTTGCAGAGTGCATTTTTGCTCACATCATTTTTTTTATTGTAATGTTTTTAGTCTAGTTTGCAGAGTGCATTTTTGCTCACATCATTTAATATGGTGTGTGTTCACCATCATATTTATTATTGTTAGATAAGTTTGAATTTTGAGATTTGTGCTTATCCACTACACAAATATCAAAATTTACTTTCATTTAACGATAATAAATAGGGTGGTGATAGTGTGAGCAAAAATGGTCCCCAGTTTGCAAGAATCCTTTTGAGACTGAGTTCTTAATAATATGTATTTGTAATGTTCTTTATCAAGATTAAATATCCTAATCTTCTTGAAATAAAAAAAACCTGTCATAAGTAAAGTAACAACTGATCTCTATTAATTAATAAAACACTCATTGTCAATCAAATTCCTATGAAATTACCATTTTAACCCTCTAATTAAAGCGGTACATGAATAAGAAATATATGGCAAAAATGTGATTTCACACAACCAAACTTTACTGTTTTTTTTCAAAGTCTCACCTACATGCAATCATAACATATATTTAATTAAAAAAAATATTCGCACTTTCACATTCTTTATCACTCTCTTCCTCTCTCATTCTATTTCAAAAATAAAAATAAAAATTTTTCTCACACATTTTATGGGTGCTCATATGCTAGTATCAATTAAGATAAGACAAAATACAAAGGGCAAAAATCGTCAATTAAATTAAATTTCATTTTTTTTATGTCATACAAATTAAATTTCATGATTTGAAATCTAAAAGTTAAGTTACAGGTCAGTGATGACGTGGCCCACTTATTTTGACTCCGGCCGACATCCCACGTTTTTTCGCACTACCACTACCAATTTTCTGTTATGTTCGCAAAGATACGAGCACAGGGTTAGATAAATTACGTGTAATAATATAAATAATTAAAATTTTTAAAAAATAATTAATTAATTATATTATGATATTTATTGTACCGAAATTTCGCTACACTAAAAAATTCTCATGATCACGACTCAAGGCTAAGCCGCTAATCCAAAGGGCAAGTCCCAACGTTAACCACGGAGGATAGTACAGTCATTTAAAAATGTGACCGTGAAGTTGAAGGAAGTAATTACCCATTTTAACTTTACATGGTCTTGGTCGGTCATTATAGCGATGATAAGATGCCATCCAATCTTTTTGAGATTGGGAAATAAACCTACCGTTTTCTTTTATTTTTCTATGGGCACAGTAAAATGTTCATATAATACCTCTCTAAAATAATTTTTAGCAAACGTTAAGAAAACTTCAATTTCAATTTGGGCCAATATATAAAAAATAAACGAGAAATTTTATTTAAACCTATCTAACTTTTTTCTACACACAATTTAAATTTTAATGTTAATTATCTATTTTACTCTATTATATAATTTGTGACAACCCGTTCCAAATTTTTCTAATCGTAGGGGTGAATTGACGGTTTTGCCTCTAGTATGGTTGTTTCGTTGTGTGGTTGTTTTTGGATGTTACTTGGCTGATTTTGGACCACACACATACCACACTCACTCACCCTCTCTCTCTGCCTTGTCCCGAGCTCTCTCTCTCTCTCCCATTCTTATTCTTTTCGTACGGACACACCCAAAACCCTTGAAACCTTCACAGATCGAGGAAACAAATTACATATTCGTGCTCATTAGGTCCTTAGGAGTTCAACCATACCCATTTCAAGTAAGGATACCTTCGTTTTCACGTCGAACTTGGGATCCTCCGATTTGGTCACTGTTCATGCACACATTAATTCTTGTGTTTTTGGGAATTTCAAGCTTGTAGGAAGCTTGGTGAGGTCCTTAGAAGGCTTGGGGTGGTTCGTTTGAAGGTTTTGGACGTCGGGAAGTTTGGCCGGAGTTGGTGGTGTTTTCCTGGCAAGATTCTGTGGGTTTTAATGCTTGAAAGTGGTATGGATTTGTTCCTCTTGTTGTAAGCTTCATTTTGGTACCAATTTTGTGAAATTTGGTTGAAAAACGAAGAAGATACAAGGTTTTAAAAATTTCCCAATTTTCCCGCGCCGGAGTTTGGTCGGAGAAGATGACCGAATATTCCTAACGGCGTTAACGACATCAGTTAGATTTAACAGAATATTCCTGACGGTGTTAACCGACGCCGTCAGTGTGCTAGGCACGCGCAGCGTGTGTGGCCGTGCCTTGGCCGGCGCGTGCGACGTCAGAAAATTTTTCTAAAAATATGGGGATATTCCTGAGGTTGAGTAGATCACATTGGTGTATTCATACACCCCATTTAAGCATTGTATGAGAAGTTATTTCGTGATGTTGGTTATGTGCTTTAAAATTAACATTTTTATAGTTGTTTCGCATATAGGTAAGACCTATCTCGAGGACGAGCGCGGTCACTCGAGGTAAGGGGGTTACGACCCTTCTACATATCAGTGAGTGGGCTTTTGGTTTTCCGTATATACCTATATACTTACGTTTTTCCCAGAAAGTGAATGGAAACGTTTATACATTTATATGCCATGCATTATGTTTGCCGTTTGTTTATGCATTATTAGTAGCATATATATATTGTATGTTGGTGCTGCGAGCGCACAGGTAAGTGTCAGGTGAGTTATGATCTATGCTTATTTTCAGTAGTGATTTGAGATGCTTAGAGAGCTCATAATCTGCACCTCCGGTGTTAGTGCTCCCGCCCAGAGTTGGGCACAGTCCTTCACGTGATGTTCATCTCCCGCACCACACGCTCATCTTGGATCCAAGTTAGGTGCACAGTCCTGTCGTACATACCACTTTAGGTGGTTCCGACTCGTAGGTGACCTGCGATTATTCGCCCAGTCTTCACGCGATCGTAGCACTTGAGCGTACTTATATTACACCCAGTCCTGTCGTACATACCACTTTAGGTGGTTTCGACTCGTGTGCTGGTATAGTTAGTGAAATGGAGATTTGAGCTTTAGATTCAGCCGTACAGGTCACGTTAGGTGACTCCGGCTGACAGATTACATGACATTGATTTGACATTTCCTAAGCACTTGCATTCTATTTAAAGGCATTTGACATGGCATATTTCCGACCATGATTTATATATATGTACATTATATTTTCTGGGAAGTATACAGGTTTTACGGCGAGGGGTTAGAACTTTGTTTATGAAATGGTTTTTGGAAAGCTTTGTTTTTGCCCACTCACGCTTTCTGTTTTGCGCCCGTCCAGGTTCTAATTGGCTAGCACTTTTGGTGGCTCTCCAGAGGATTTCCCCCGCATATCTGACAGATTATCACCAGTGTAGGACCACCTTTGGGTGTGTTTTTGTAGTATTGATTCTCCCGGACTGCATTAGGTATTCCGTACTCTGAATTTGTTTTTCACTTACGCTTGCACATGTATGTTCTTACGTTGTGTATAGCTGGTTTTTATTTATTCGTACTTTTATTATTATTTTATTAGCTTCCGCACTGTGCACATGGTTATGTCACTTCCACGTGACGGCCAGCATGCCCTGATCTCGGTCGTAGTGTGTCATAATTACTATTAAATACAAAATGAAATTAATAATAAAAATCAAATTTATCAATAGACCCACATACTATAATTAAATCATAGCATCATCATTTGTTACGTTCATTCCAACTAAAACCCTAATAGCTCTGATAGAGAAAAACAAGTTTTTCTATTAATGGATGGTGATTTTGAATTTTTTAATCATCCAAGTAAGGTATGACTTAATTTATGGATATTTTGTTTGTTTGCTTCTTCTTTGGATTAAATTTCATACTTTTTATATTATATTGTATTTGTTTTTCTTTGTCGTCTGTATGCGCTCCAAAACACTAGTGCAAGGACTTTTGATTAGTACTACAAAGATATAAAAATTGATTCTTGGTGCAAATAAAGATTGCTCAACCTTAACCACGAACTAGCATTTTTTATTCGAAATAGCTCCAATTTGTTTATTTGTTTATTAACATAGCAGCAAAACACCCAGCTCTATGTCACTTCAAAGTTTCTTAAAAAGTACATGAAAATGCTTGATTTAAAAGGCATTGAACTGGAGCTTGCATAACATTCTCTTGGCAAATTCAAGTCTATGGAATGATCTCTTGGATCCCAAGTCCATGGATGGGTTGTGGTAGCAGAAAGGGAAAAAAAAAAAAAAGGCATGGAAATGCTAGTCTTATATAAAGGGGTAAATGACGCGTCTTTGAAAGAAAAAAAACATTTAATTAGAGATGTTATTTTATAAAGGAAATGGATGTGATGATAATTTTACATTTTGAATTGGATTTGAGAGTGTAGTTTATGTAATAAAATTGGGTTTAAAGAGATATTAATTCTTTAATAAAAAACAATATGGGTGATTAGAGTAAGTTTGGTGTAGAAATAGATTAAATGAGTTCAAATAAAATTTCTCAAAATAAACATCACAATGCAGTAAGATAATTTTTGAGGTCCCGTTTTAAAAATTTGTCTTCACGACTTTGAACACAACATTGTAAAAAATAACAATGTAACATAGTATTTTGTAATGTCTAATCTTAAAAATTGACATGTTTCATT
Source organism: Pyrus communis (assembly GCF_963583255.1). NCBI lineage: Eukaryota > Viridiplantae > Streptophyta > Magnoliopsida > Rosales > Rosaceae > Pyrus > Pyrus communis. The sequence goes on from NC_084811.1 coordinate 26,951,924, forward strand.
ATTAAGATAATATTTTGTATCTATAAAACTCATTCAAGAGAAATACTAAGAATACTTTATATTAAAACAGTTAGGGTGCGTTTGTTTGGCTTCATTACTCTGGACTGGACTGGATTGGACTAGTTTCTAATGCAATCCCATGTTTATCTGCACCAAGAACTAAGTTTAATGGTATTAAGTGGGACTCGCGTCAACTAATTCCTTCGTTAGAAGGCCTTAGCGAGGCCCCCCCAAATACGAGAGGACTAGCTAAGACCGTCCTCTTCATGCTCGCTCACTTCTTCCTACTCGCTATCCTCGTCCTGCTCGCTCGCCATGTCCTGCTTAACTACTTCGATTTCCCCTTATGCTCGTCCTAATCGCACGTTTCCCCTTCGATCTCCCTTTCAATTTCCCTTTCAATTTCCCCTTTCTGGGTTGTGATGAAGTCTGAGTGCGTTTTATGTAGTGAAATTTTCTTGTTCTTCAATGATTTCTCCTTCTGGGTATTTTATGATGTTGTTGTATGGATTTGATTTCCCCATATGGGTATTTGGTGATTTCCCGTAGTTCAGCTTTCCATGCTCAAAGTCATCATTGGCGAAGCCCCAATTTTAGAAATTGGTGAGGTTGTGAAGAAGGAATCGAAACCTGCTGCCTCCAAATTTGTGGGGTGATGAGGTTTGAATTTTTAACAATTTTGGGACATTTGAGTTGCTGATTATTTCTTAGCATTGCAGAATTTGGGTTTTATTCTTTATACTCTGTTTTGGTGAATTATGAAAAAAAATTCTAGATGGGTATTTGTTGTTGTAGTGACTGATTGGTTACAGAGAAAAATTGGAGAAGGAGGATAATTTTTGTAATTATTTTGTGTTTCCATGGTGGCTTACAGTTGAAAGGGCAGTTCGTTTATGCAAATTGCAATGATATAATACACAAAAAACTCGATATTTTCTTTCATTTCCAAGCAATTGCAATTAAGTGTAGTGTAATTTTATCATTTGATTTAATTGTGGGGATTGTGCAGTTGAGTTTGATGCTTCAATTGTTAATTTGCAATTTCACAAATTTTAATTACCCTGCTTCTTAGTCGGACACTGCACCAAACGTTTCACTAAATTAGTCTAGCTTAGTCTAGTCTAAACCAATCCAACTTAGTCCCTGAAGTTAGTTCAGTCCGAGACAGTCCGGTGCAACAAATGCACCCTTATAGAGCACTTTTTTTTCCATTTAATGATTGCCTACTTATTACTTTCTAAATTTTCACGGACAAATTGAGAAAGGATTGAAAGAAAAACATGATTTAGTAGCTTGTGACATTTCTATCTCAAGTCGACACGATAATAAGTGTTGCGCCTTTTTTGTTTCTCTCGCAATTCCAGTCAAAAGAAAAATGATAAAGGCGTGTGGTGTGTTAGTGTGTGTGCTGACACTTGACAGAACAAAAGTTGGATTGAAATTTTCCTTTTTGGTATTATGTGGGTGAAGATTCACAAAATTTAGGATAAACAATATTTCTTGTTAAAATTGAAAGTTGGGAAGATGTAGGTCAGGGTTTGGAGTTTGCTGTATGGCTATGGGCCTTATTATGAGTGAAAATATCTCATTATCAGGGCCTAGAGTGAAAGTATCGTGTATTGTTTTTCTTTTCTTTTCTTCACCATCCATCGTGCCTGCAAGACAAGAAAGAAAGCAATCAATCAAAACTTGAAATTAAATTTTTGGTCCGAAAATGATTGCTTAAAAATCTTACATGATTGCATGCATTACTCTCGAGTAGTAAACTCAATTGTTGTTCTTGCCGGATTCAATCACCATCGCCTCATAATAGTTTATATAATGTTGGTTCTTTACACTTGTTAACTTAGGGTCCATTTCGATCCTCAAGATAGTATAGGTTTGAAAAAAGTCCCCGATAATCTCAAGAAAGGTCAAAGCCCAAAGAAGAAGAGGGAGCCCAAGGCCCAATGCAATTAAAAGGAGGCATGTCTAAGTGCTATATTGGACCGCTCACCAATCTGGTCTGACTAAAACAAATATTGTCTCGAGCTGCAAATTGAGCAATATACCAACGTAATTCTTATCCATAAAAAGGTTTATGATATTAAAACACTGGACAAATTGAAAATCATTAATGAACACTAAAAACAATTAACCAATATTCAAACACTAAAAAACATTCATCATGGTGGGGAAACTAATGAATTGATACTTGGATTCAAAAGTACTATATTTTAGTGAAATATGTGCTTTAGTATTATTTAGTGCGAGGATAATGTTAAGGAGACTAAAATTTTAAATCAATTTTGTAATGTATTTATTGGTGACAATATACAAGTCTTAATTTTCTGTTTTTTGGTCGATAATTTTCTGGTTTTTGGTCGAATAATTTTTTGCTTCGTACCTGCAGCAAATGTATTTATGGGCCATATGCTTTGATTCGCTTCCCATTTGTTTTTCGGAATACATAGAGCTTTGCGTGAGCTTTACTCCACCAAATCGCATTTGTGTTTTCCCCTCGAACTGCTGTTCTCTTTCTTCTTCCTCAACATCAATTCTCTAGTCTCTGCTATTCCGTTCTTCCACTTGGTGGATTCCCTCTCCTCCAAAGCGACGACGTCGTCTTCAGTTCCAGCCGCCGGTTCTCGCTTCCACTGTTGCTGCCCTCCGTGCAGAGAAATACGAGCCCTCCGCAACGGTCGACTCAGATACGTTTGAATTTTGAATTTTCTTTATGAAATATTTGGGGCTTCTTTCTATTTTAGGGTTTGGTTTGATTTTTCCTATTTGATTCAGAATTCTGCTGTGGTAATTTGAAATATCCAATTCCTAGTAGGACTATGATTGTTAATTAGGGCTTCCTATTTGGCAAATTCCAGTCGCTAATTTCTTCAGAATAATATTAATTACTAGCTTATTATCTTGTGAATAAAGCAAGCAACTGGTTAGACAGTTGGAATGACGAAAAGAAAGGCCGAAGAAGATATACGAGGAGAAAGTCAGAGTCAGAGCATGTGGAATCACGGAGAGCGCTGGTTGAGAGGAGCGTTGATTGGACAAGGTAGCTTTGCTTCTGTTTTTCTTGCTACTCCAAATAAACGAACAAGGGGTCTGTTAACTGGTAATTTGCCTGCAGTTATGGCCGTGAAATCTGCAGAGCTCTCCGCTTCGGAGTCCATTCAGCACGAGGCTGCGGTTCTCTTTGAGATTAAGGGCTGCCCTTTCATTATCAAGCGCTTTGGCGAGGAGACCACAACAACCGACCAGGGTCACAAGGTCTACAACTTGTTGCTAGAATTTGCTGCAGGAGGAACCCTTGATGGTCTCATCCAACGATCCAATGGTCATGGAATGCCTAAAGCTGAGGTTAATAGGTATGCAAGGTCGATTCTTGAAGGTGTTAAACATGTTCACAAGTGTGGATATGTTCACTGCGATCTAAAGCCCGAGAATATCTTGCTTGTGCCTGTCGCTACAACTTGCTCTAGTTCTGGTTTTGTAGCCAAGATTGCAGATTTTGGATTGGCAAAGAGAAGCAAGGAGAAATTCAGTGGATGGAGAGGCACTCCTTGGTATCTATCCCCAGAAGCTTTTAAAGATGAGAAGCAAGATCAGTCCTCTGATATATGGTCTCTTGGTTGTATAGTGTTTGACATGCTAGCGGGCAAGTCGCCCTGGGAATTGAAGCCAGGTTTTGATGATCTTGTAGATTCCTACAACGTGAAGATGTTGGATCATGTGCGTACTTCCAAAATTCCGGCTGGAATCTCATATATGGCCATGGATTTTCTCAAGAGTTGCCTGGCCATGAAACCTGGGAAACGATTAACTGCTGAAGAGCTCTTGTCTCATCCCTTTCTAGCGCGGCCACAACCAACAAAACCAGGTCATGTGAAGGTAAAGTTGGTTAACTCAGCTTTAGGCCACACATACGGTGTGTGTTTCTTAAAACGGAGTGCAGGGTACCACGCAAGCGGTGCCATTGTACCCAGAATTCAGCCAGCCCGGGGTTTTGGTATACAAGCAGGAGTGTAGAATGAAGCTGCTGTTTGACGTGATAATTTCAGTAAAAGCATGTTGGAGCCTGGAGGTTCTTTATTGTTGTATCTTTTGATTGTAATGTGCGTTAATAGTTTCGATTTTAGAAGCACACAATTGTACAAAAATGATTCAAATTTGTATCCAAATACGTTTTTACTTTGTTTTTTTATTTTTTTAAGATCTAATATTAGTCCAAATATTGCAACTACTGAACTGATGAGGCACTAATATTGGTGATATTCCATCTACTATTGGTGTGCTTAATTCTGGAATTGTAGCATGTAGAATGCTTGTCTTGGCTTTGTTAATTATGGACCTAATTTTTCACTCAGTCGTCACTCCCAGTGATGATGGTGCCGTTTACTTAGTTTGGAGCCAACAAACAAGATAAACACAAGGCGGAAATAAAATGTGGCATGATTGGGGGAGTTATCTCTATGACTTGGAAACAAAATCTACAAAATATTTCAAAGACCAAAACAAAACAGACAACGACATAGATACGTGATTTGTGAACAAAAGAACATATTACGAACAATGGTATCAAACTTCCTCTGCCTGTAATTCACTTCTAGTATTTTGGTGGTCATCGTTAATCGTGAAATGTCTTAGTAAAGTGGAGAAAAACATATTTAAGAGAAGTTGGGATAAGTATGTTGTTTCCATCTCTTTTGATCGGTTATGCATAAAACAAACAAACTATGCATTAATACATCAAAGTCACTTACATCATTACGCTGGTGTCGTGCTGTAACCCTGCTGAAAATTTGAAATTAAAATTGATACTCACACTCAATGAAAGAACATGAAATAGCTTGGAATGCCTGCATCCATTGTATTTTGTACTCCTATGAAACAAATCACTTGCAGTAATACAGGTTCGTTCGAGAAAAATTAAAGAAACAATGGCATCTGTTTCTAATGCCTGATCTTCATAGATCCTCACTTTGACAACCAGTAGATAAATATGAGAAATGTGCATACAGATGCGACGAGAGAAAGAATGATGGCATCCATAGACTTTTTACGCTTTATAGCAGAAAGCATTTGATTTACCTGCACCATCAAATCTTTGAACGTCAATGAAGGGAACTACAGAGTACAGACATAATATGATGACAGATTTACACATCTCAAGGGATTAAAATCCTTAATTTCTTTTATTCACTCTTGCATTGCCCTTCATACTAGTCATCTTTTTTACAGTAGAATTTCGGACCGGTCACTTTCTTAGTCTACACTACGCAATATCAGGACTCATTCTAGTTTTGGCATAAAAATTTCAGTGTACTTTGTACCGGTGATATACTTTTCTGCAATTAACCTATTGCATGCATTAACTCTTATTCATAGAACAAAAGAGAAATAGTCAATTCCATTCAAGAGGGACCTATGTAACACCAAAACGCCAAAGAAATAACTAAAACATCAAGGACCACAATTACTAGTTTTATACCGTTGGAAGGCGGCTGCCAATATTGCTGAGCTTTGAATTAATACCACCAAAAGTGGAGCGTTGAATGACAAGTGCACCAAGGGTTGCTTGAGCTTGAGAGATCACAGTATCCACCTGCAGAAACAGAATAGATTATTCAATATAAATCACAATTTGTATGCTTCCATTTGCCACACCTCAGAAAAGGGATTTAAACCAATCAAAATGCCTGACCAAGGACTCTAAACCATCATCAGCTAAGAGATGTTCTACCCTGTACAATAAAATTCTGTTTTACTTCCTAACCATGAAGGAAAAAAAAAAGCTGCAGGTAGTTTCCATTTCCCTTCCGTCAAAGCCATATGATATATATCTTTAATTCTTAACTAAAATAATCATTAATTCGGTTTTACTCAAAAGATGCCATGCAGGAGAGGACTGGTTCCTAATAAAACACATCACCACCCAACATAATCTCTATGCGCAAAAAAAATTTATCACTTTAATTTGCGTACCTGTCCTGTACTTCGGCTAACAGCAGCATGCTCTTTCAGGAGGGCGTTTTCAGCACCATCTTCCAAGTCTACTCTTGTTCGATCAAACTCCCTAAAATCCTCAAGGAGTGAAGCATGCTCTTGCTTAGCTCTAAGGCTGTTTCGGAGACGATAGAACTCCTGCACTTCAATCATGTCTAACAAAGAGTTGAAATCTGCCGGGTTCAATCTTAGGAATTATATGTTTTATAGCAAAGACTGCACAAATGATTCAAAGAATGTACAAAAAATTTCAACAGAATTGAGGATTTTAGTCGCTTCACCAGCAAATAGCATGAGGCGAAATCTGAAGGTATCTTACTGAAAAAAGGAATAGTAACTATAGACCTGTAACTTAAAGTAGAGCTCAGCTCAGATGTTCATCCATATTTTGACTGTTCAAACTCTCAATTCCAACTTCAGATAGAATTTGGAATAGTAATGAAAAATGAAAAACAAGGAATTGGATAATGATCTGTAATACAAATTCCATCTTAAAAACATAAGGGTCTTCACTTCAAGAGAATTATAAGATGGCATGAGAGCTCATAGAACACATGTCATCCATGCCAGTTGAACTATGGAGCAACCCAAAGCACATTCAAGACACTTTAACTATATATGGATCAAAGAAATAAAAACTGTCATCCGATGTTCCCCTTAGCATATTTAAGAGGACAGATTGCCAGAATACCTGAGTGATATCTTGGAAAATTTCTTGATGTCTAGTCAAGGTATGAGAAACCATTTCTGATCCTCCCGATGAAACCCATGCTTGCATTTGTGAATTTACTTGTTGGAGTTGCTTTAATAGTCGATCTATCCCAGATTCAAGATCATTCTCGGCAGTACCAACTTTTGTAGAACCCTTTGCAGACACAAACTTACGATAAGAATTCATCTGCTCATCCAACTGAGCTTCAAGTTTCCTTGCCTGAAATTACAATAGATTAAAATTATCATTTTAAGAAAGCAAAATTCCCAGCTATCCAGATTTAATATCAAGGGAACTGCATGTAAGAGGAAACAAATGAAAACAATTAGCATCGCATATCCATGATCATGCACTTTACAGACAAGCAGAAATTAATATCCTCATTTAGATTACGCCAATGTGATTAAATTATAGGATATGTAAACAAACTAGATGTCTTGCTGAAGTACCTTCGCTTAAAAGATTCAGAAAACCAGTAGCTTAAACCAAATTTTCAAAATTCATGCTCAAAAAGTGACACTGGGAATCAGAAAGCCAAGTGAAAATTCGTGCTTCACCTAATACTAGTTTCTTCCTGATAGCAAAATGTTCAACCTTACAACACAATAAGGGAATCAAATTCAGAAGTTCAAGAAGCATATAGGAAAAGAAGAGCTGCAAAAACTGAATCTTGAAATTTTCTCACAAAGTCTTTAGCATTTTTTAAAATAGTATCGTGACTTAGAAGTTAGAAGTTAGAAGAGACAAGCTTAATAATAATTAATAAGCAATCCCTGGATGATACCACAGTTCAACTTTGTTGTTTTTTCATATCCTGGGACTTTTTCAAATTGCACATATTTAATATTCTTTAGCTGAGGATTACATCATTACTCACCAGTATGATGCTCACATTCAATGATCTACTATTTTCATTAAAGTGTGCAAGATTGAAAATTGAGGTGGTGGGAAATCATAGTAGTGATTTCATGTTAGACCTTTTACTACCAGGGTTTTAGAGGAGGGGAGGACGTTGGCTTTCTAGGTCTGTTTGGCATTCAAAGGCCCGTACTAAAGTACCTGTTCATTTTGGGACTATGCTTTGAAGATGATGTTCTTATATGATGTCCATAGAGGAAAATCATTATTTTGAATAGTCGTATGCAGAGAGAAAGTGTCAAGAAGAGGGTTATTCATTACGACACAGTTCCAATCGTAGTTCTGATTGAAGTAATGACACAGGTGGCATTAGAGGAATGCTATAGGAACTTTGAGTCCCATACAACAATGGGGCCTTATTCAAAATTGCTAGTTGAAGTTGAATTTTTGATTGTTGGCCTTGCTAAGGTACTTGAAATTTCTACTAGGATTTCTTTTAATTCGTTTTTATTAACCAAATAGAACTATTTGCCGCGGGCAATTGAGCATCACTCAATTACAAGTCTTGTAACTTTACATATTCTTTTCTTCAATCAGATTTCTCCACCTAGCAATTACAGTTCGGATCGAAGCTAAAACTTAACAATTTGGTGCTAGAACCAAGGAAATTTATCAATTTAATTCACCAATCACAAACTAATCCAGTAGTGACGATAAAAGTTTGAAGGAAAAAACGCCAGCTGATCTCATACAAGACAACCTGCCGACAACTTGAACAAAAAGAAAAGACCAAAGCAATAAGCACGCGTCTAGTTGCAGAATTCAAAGCTGTAATCGAAATATCTAACATCTAAGGCAAACCAAACAGAAATCAGGAAATCGTCAGCTACGCGAGAAAGTTGAGAATTGAGAAGGAAGAAATCATACGGAAATTATTGATCATCGCAGAAGAGGAAAAAGGAGTACCTGTTTGCGAAGAGCGTCCCATGAGCTCGGCAACTCCATCTCCACCGACTCTACAAACAAAAACACAAACAGAGAGACCGATCTTCCAAAAGTGAAAATCAAATCAGCTGTCGTTTACGTTTCCCCACAAACAGAAACAAAAATTTCTTCTTCTTCTTGTTCGCTTGTTTCAGATTTTGGGAGGATTGAGCAAGTGGGGGTTGTTCGGAGACGGAGACAGGCGGTCTGCTTTCAATTTTCAACGGCAGTTCGTTTGGCAGTGGCGTCCTTCTCACGATACTTCGGATCCGTTCTAATTTCTGAACAAAGAATTAAATTAATGTTCTTCCAGAATAAAATGGGAGAAAAAGGTCCAAATGAAGAATGTTAAAAGACCAATGCCACCAGAGGCCCAATCCAATCCAATCCAATCCAAGCTGCACACCAAAAGCATAAAAAATGCTGAATGTCATGCTAATTTTGATCCTTGAATTTGGTCTTCTCAAGTTTTGCCATACGCTATATTTAGTCTTTCTTTGTCACTTTTGTCTATTTAAAAGGTAAAAATGGTCGATTTTAGATCAATTTGACACGAAATATTCATAACTAGTAGCATAAAACATTGCATAAATCATTATTCGTACTTACTTTGCTCTATCCTAATTAGCAAGCAATTTGAATTGGAATAGGAATAGGAATAGGAATATCCCCCACCCTGCCCCCCGGCTCGAAAGATGTGCACTTTGAATAATTTGTTGCTTTTGTTTACTGATGTATGTAGTATATGCTTGATATTCGTATGCAGTATTGTACTGTGTGTAGTATATGATTGATATTCGTATGCAGTCTTGTACTTGTGTACCATCCAACTGCGTTTTCATTACCGGCCTTTTGGAATAACGGAAGCAACAAAATTGGTCTCCTATAGAGAGTTGTAGCATGGTTATCAGTTGAATCCTAACGTATTTTTGAGCCCAAAGTAGTGAATTGAACACCAATCAAGCATTAATTAGTCAATATAAACAACAAATTAAAACTTAAACCCTAGCTAGTTCTAAAGATAACAGTAGTTTGCAAATAAGTGATAACAATTATATATCATGTGTAGTGAATGTGAACGTGTTTGTATATATATAGTCCTAGCCAGCTTAATTTGGTCAATTTCAATTATATATGTTAAACAGTGAAATTGATTAATTACTAGTTAATGTGTTGAATCTGTTGATGCAGAATGTATGTTTTAATAAGTTTAAATTTGCATTGGCTATGCACCTTGATGCTACAGCCCGCAGGGAGAGTGGGTGGATGAACATATATAAGAGCTTACTGAACGAACGTGAGATCAAAGACATTCTGTTTCCTAGTTCTGGAACTCTCAATCATATATATAAAGATATTACATCCGCTTGCATGAGCTACTTGTTATGTAATTGATCTAAATTAATAGGTGAATATCTTTGTCCTGCAACTTATTCCTTTCAGCTCGATCTAACAAATTGTTCGCAGCATGCTATCATGCTCTGTCTATCCTTTGGTATGAAGCTGAAAATTGCAGTGTTTTTATCCCTTTGATTCTCCCACTGTAAGCCTACTTAGCTCCAGCTGAAGCCATTCAAGTCAAACTGTCTGCAACTTGAAGAAGTATCATTATCATCATGAGCATTGAGGTCTAGTTTTGCTGCAAAGCAAGGCACTGATCTATATCCTTGAGAAACTTTCACACCCTCGACTTTAGCTGAATCAGCCCTGCTGTTCGTACGGCCTAGAAAGCTTCCATCTGTGTCTCTTCCTTTGCTATCGATATTCCAGTTTTCTCCTTGTAGTCCAATGCTCATGGATAAGTCACTAGACCTTGTTGCGGCAGGGAACATTCTTTTTTCTGCATCCTTACTTATGGGGGAACGAAACATGTTATCATCACACCAATTAAGTTGGGTGTTTTGGAGTATCGGCCGCTGATCTTGTGCTGCCTCTTTATGTTCCAAGAGTGCTGCTGCCCTGCCATTGTAATTAGGTCTTAGAGGCATCCCACTGCTGTGTATCTGGTCCTGGTCCCTTCTCGATACTTCGCAGGAAGTTAGGCAGCTGTCGATTGAGCAATCGGTGGGCTGCTGGTTTGTTTGCGTTTTCTGAGGGCACAATCCCTGTAATTCTTTGAGCTCTGTGAAAGCAGAGTTCAAGGATACTTTGGACACCAGCTCAGAGAGTTGAACTTTGGCAGCTTCAAGTCCCACTGTACCTAAGTTTTGTCTTCCTAGTGTCTCCTGGGCTTTCTCCAGCACAGACTGTAGGTATTTTCCTTGAGCCTCTATACGAAGTTGCAAGTGCCGCTGAACCTGCGTGGTTTTCGATCGGGACAAATTGTCAGAATGCTGTTATAATGGGAAAGTGCTTTTGCTCGACTGAGTGATACCGAGCGCATGCCCTTACCTCAAGTTGCTCATGTAGCCTTCTCTGGACTTCAATTTGCATCTCTAGTGTTTCGTTTAAATGTAAACCTCTGGAATTAATTAAGAATTGCCATTGTCAGCCTAAATCTCATACGTATATTAAGGTAATCTATAAGATGATAAATAAATGAAAAATTAACAGATGATCAAGTGAGGAAATGAGTAGCAGCTAGCCAGCTTACTTGTTTGATTGGGGTGCAATGCCAATGCTCATAGTGCTCATCTGACTTCCATTTGCTTCGGATATTAAACTTTCTCCTGCCACTGGAACTGGAACTGTACCTGTACCTATACAATATCATTGTCCAAATTATTAAAAGTATTAAATAAAATCGACTGTAAATTAAGTGTAAACCAATCAAAGTATATACATATATCTTAAGAGGAGGAATTGAACAAATGATTAGTCTTCTCTGCTTACCAATTTTGGTGGGGCCACTAGTAACATGTCCTCCATGCAGATTCTTGCTAAGCCTGTACTTCTGTTTGACATAAATCAAAAAATGACTGGCTTAAAATTGATTTCAATTATAATGGCTGGATTAAAATTCGTTTCACTTTGTTGCTTGGAGACGAAGAAAATGAAACTAATACTTGATTGTTACCTTTTTATTTTTAAAATGGCCACTTAAATTGCATTCTAATTGATTAGAACTAAATGGTGTAAGAAAAACATTCGAGTAAAGTACCTGAAGATGACTCTTTAAGTGGTACAACGTAAGGCCTGGAATCCCCATAAGTTTCATAACTGTTTTCGGAGTAGCCTCTGCATATATAACATGGGGAAATCATCATAACATTAATTAATTAATTCGAATTAATTTAACGATCAGCTCAGCTCTCTCAGCTGGGAGCTAGCTAGGGAGAATTATAAATGTAGTATTGGATAGTATATTATTTAGGGAGAGTTATATATGAAGTTATAGTGTAGTACTCACTGTCCGCTCCTCCAAGCTGGTTAACTGCTTCGATAAATCGCTCATGGAGATCGAGGGTCCATTTGAGTCGAGGTTTGGCATCGGTTGAGAGGACAAGGCCTGAATCTCCTGCTGGGCTATTTTGGTCACCTTGCTGTAGAAACAAAATCCTTTCAGATGGGATGTTAGGCATCGATATTCTGCTTGAAGAAGCAGAAGAGTGGATGATGTTCTTTCCTTGGTGCTGGTGTTGGTGTTGGTGTTGGCGGTGGTTTTGGCGGTGGTGCTGCAGCTGATGATGGTACATCATCTATGTGTGTATAGATATATATAGATTTTTCTGTCTTCAAGAATCAAAACCTAATGTCTCTTTTCTTCTCTCCTGAATATATATCTGTGTATTTGCCACAAACCAAGGGTGTGGTGAAGATGGCCTTTTATAAAGCAAGCGAAATTCGTTTGTGGGGTACGAATGATACGAGGGGATTGGTATGCCATATGATTATGATATATATATAGAAAACTAGATATTAATTCTTGAAAAAGATTATCTTTAGACTAAAACCTTAACCAAGATAAAAAAAAATTAATTATAGTCCTTTGACTTATGTCCAAGTTAGCATTTATATTTAATGCCAGAGTTAATTCTTTTTATGTAATTTTTTTCTTCTTATATTATCCTTGACTGAATTATAATGTCTCATATTTAATTTATTTATAACTTTTCATTTTATTGCTAACATAAATGATTCTACTTAAAAATGAAACTTTTTGTCCAACCCAAAAAATTATCTTCAACCGTGTAAGAAGAAAGGGCTATGGCCACCATCCTCATCTAATATTTCTTCTTCTTATACATCTAATAGTGCATGATTTATTTTTACCATTTTTTTTCTAGTGTTGATGATTTATTTTTATCTTCTCATACATCGAATCTACCGATTTTTTCTTTTGATGTTAATGTATCAATACTTTCGTACATATATGTACGTATGTACCGAGAATTCTGCATCGATACTTCTGTATCGATGCTAACGTATCAATACTTTTGTACCTATATGTATGTATGTACCTATGTGTACATATGTACTGGCACTTCCATACCGATACTTCTGTACCTATGTGCACGTATGTACCTACACATATGTACCGACACTTATCCAATACCTATATACAGATAGATAATAAGGAGTTGTTATACTTTTTTTTTTTTTTTTGGTGATATATATATTAAGGGTTATTATTTAATTTTTTAACCTATTGTTTTTGTAGTTGATTTTTCTATAGACTTAAAATTACTATAGACTTAATTTGTTTGTCAGCAAGTATAAATAAGTATAATTTACCTTAGATGGATTTATCTTATTGACTTTTGTATAAAAATTTAAATGTTTTTGAATTTTGAATGGTTTATTAACGGAATATATTTAAGCTTTAATTATAGAATAGGTTGACAATTTAAATGCCAAAGTTTGTTAATATGGTAGGTAATAGAGGTATCTTATAATATGATGTGACAGTGAACATTAAATTAAGGACTTAAATAAAATTTTGAAACTCATTCAGGTTATAATCTAAAAATTATCTTATATAGGCCTAAAATCTAAATGCCCCATATATATATATATATATATATATATATATATATATATGGCATAGAAGTAGAATCTCAAGTGAAAACTAACTCACCAACCAATCCAATATTCACAGCCACAGGCAGCTGCGAGACTTTTTTCCTTTCCTTTTTTATGCTTATTATTGTGTGTGAATTTGTGATTGTGGACCCATCCATGCATCATCCATGTATACAGTGACGGAGCCAGAATTTTGTAATAATGGGATCATGAGAAATAAGCTTTTCACAAGGAAAAAGAACTTAATGAATTAACCTACTTATAAGTATAAATACATGTCTCACTTCTTACTACTACCTAATGCTATTACTCTTCACTTGTAAGTGAGAATTCTTTGGTTTAAGTCTCGTGAATGATGAGTTCACAGCCAATTCATTTCCCACCCTTCAGTATAAATATATCGTTGTATTAAAAAAGTTACCAAATATATGTGATCAGTTTCCATGAGTCTTACAAATGCTCAATTATTAGATCAATTCAATCCATTGAAAAGAAAACTAAAACTCCATCATTGATAGTAGGTATGATAATGTAAATTGTGATCAAATTCAAGACTTAATAAAAAGAAAGTTGCTGAAACAATTAATGAGAGACGTAATTAAATGAATTTTGTAATATTCTAATTGGCAAGCGAAAGATGAATTAGGAAGTAAAATTCGTATCTCCAGTCCCATGGATGAAGCCAAATTCCAATTGGATGGTATGCAAAATACCTAGCACCGCTCCACCTACACCATCAAATTTGGTCTTCTTTGAACTAATTATGAGGTCAAGACAACAAAATACAAGGAGGAGCACTGAGTTATTAGGGTAATGAGCATAAATTGCCCCAGTGTAGCTCCGCTACTGCATCTATATGTATGCCATTTGAATTCCTCTCTGCAGCACTACTGCAGTAAATATTTCTATTTTCTCAGACTACAAGTAACTTCTCCCCCTTAATTATATGTAATTCATTAGATGATTTAGGTACGTGTATACCAGAATGTATTGATCATCCCCCATTTCTTTTTTCTATCTATATTTTCATTGTGGTGTTTGTGTACGCGCGGGTATTCCTTACGGATTCGTATCCATTCTCGTCCTCGTGCTCGTGCTCGTGTTGGCAATGCCAAAGCTGCTGGGAATCTCATTCTCTCATTTTAGAGATGAGGAGAATCCAAGTCCACTATATATGGCCTTCAGAGGCCCCCCTTCACCCTCAAGTCCTCAACCGGAAGATTCTTAGAATTTCAATTTCTTTAGTAGTACAGATACTTGTGCTAATCGAACCTTCACCATGATCATCGGATCATTTGTCTTGACTGCTCTCGAACCTTGTGAGTAGTTTTTGTTTATTTAGGACTCACCACTTGGAGATGAGTTTTTTCTTCAGTTTTTAATGTGTTCATAATATATAAATACTATTACTTAGCTGCGTGATGAATCAGCATGTTATATGTATACTACTTGCTAAATTGGGCTCTTTGGCCCCATGGTAATTATATTTGGAGAACGTTGGGAAGAAGATTTTGTTGACTGGAGCACTTAGCTAACTATCTACAAATTAACTTTGGAATCAGATTAAAAAGTTGGGAGAGAAGTTAGAGATATTGAGAGATGCTCCTCCTGAGTCCTGCCCTGCCTTGCCTATCCCTCCCTGCTTGGGCTTGGAGTGTCCCTGCGTGCATGGAGATTTCCATTTTTCAAATGAAGGCAGGCAAAGAATGGAATCAATTAAGGAATACATTCCATTTTGTCTCCTTGAGTAAGTTTGGCACATAAAATATGAGGAGGGACCCAACCCAACTCAACCAAAATTCCCAAGTTTCTCTTTCCTACCTTTCCTTCTTCAATCGGCATAAGACAGCCGGGCCGGCCCCCCAACGACGAACTCTAAGCAGCTGGGTCCCAACAAAATAGGAAAGGTTTCTTGGGAAAGGGATCATCTCCGGATCATTTCCATATAATCTTCCTTATCAAACAATCTGGATCATTGAAATTTGATCCAACGGCTAAAATTATTATGACTTTTAAAGTGAGTCTGTATTTTTAGCCGTTGGATCAAATTTTAAGGATCCGAATTATATGATGATGAGGATTAGGTGGAAGAAATCCAGAGAAGATCCCTTTCCGGTTTCTTGTACCCGTTGAGTTCTCTATAGTCTATTACTTTTATTTTGATGGACTGCAATTCAGAAGAGTGAATTTCAAGAGGGTAAAATTAGTATCAAATTTTTTATTAAAAAGTGGGAGGGTATATAAAATATTGGGTTGAGTTTATCAACATTTTAAATATAGGGTAAATCTCAATTTACTAATCTCAAGTTTCGTGATTTTTAATATTTGGTACATGAAGTTTTTTTCTTCCCAGAGTCATACCTAAAGTTTAATTTTGGGACAGTCTCATATGTCCGTTAGTCTAGGTGTTAAATCTCTTGTTAATTGATGACGTGGCGCCCATGTGGACAATGATTGGATGTCACGTGTCATAAAGGGGTCCATGTGAAAATTAAAAAAAAAAATAAAAATAAATAAAATTTGGTCGTCTTCCTTAACCTTCCCTTCCTGTATAGCCGCTACCCTCACTCCCTCATCTCCTCACTCCCTCCCCTCTCTCTCCACGTCAGCCCCTCATTCCCTACCAGCTCCACTGCCCTCCTCTCCTCCTTTCTCACCGCCGCTTCCCAACCCTCCAACCACTTCCACGTTATCGCCCCCTACGAATCCTTCTATCACCGCTTCGTCGTCCAACACTTTCTCCACCTCGACGTTTCTCACTCCCCCTCTCTCGCCTCTGTCCTTACCAAAACCCTAAGCTCTGAGCTTGCCAAAACCACCTCCAGCCTTCGATCGCCACTCATCTTCGTCCCTTACGACTTAATCGACCAAATCATCAAGTGTTTAGGTAGCAATCCAAACCCTATGCTTACAATTACGAACCTAGGGACTCTTCCCCTGCATTCACCAAGTGTTTGGGTAGCATTTGAACCGGGAAATACTTGTATGTCTGGATCGATTTGGGCACCGGACAAATTGATTATGATTTTGTGGCTTCGATTTCATCTCCAACAACACACTCTATCTCTCCCTCTCACCTCTGCCCACGATTGCAAGCTTCGTCGGGTTCTTCCATCTCTGTGTGGCCCTTGATTTATATCCAAATCGATTATGCGGCTTCCAATTTCTAGGGTTTTTGCATCGTATGCCCATATCACTTTCAGCGTTTTGGTCGGTTCGACGATTGGTGAATCCTCGGTTTGGGGATTTTGTGAGGGCACACTAGGGTTCGTTTCCCTGGGTTTTACAAATCCAACTCTAGTTTGCCGCGCAGAGCCCATTTTCTCTTTTCAATTCAACCATTTGGCGTATGGCGGGGTTGTCCACGGCGTATGCGGTGAGTTCTTCGCCATCATTTTTGTTTTATGTTTTCTTGTTTTGGCACTAGGTGTGTGGGGCAAAGTATTGGTTTATTTGTGATATATTTGGATTGAATCTTCATGAAGTTTTGGGTATTTTTTGTGTTGCTTTGTTTGCTTGGTGAGAAAATGTGGGATCAGAAATTGAATTTTGGAATATTTGGATCTTAAGAAGTGTTGTTATGTTGTGTGGAAACTGATGGGGGAGGTGGGTGGATGGATGGATGGGTGGAGTCGAAGATGGAGGGGGAAGGGTGGATGTAGGACAAGTCGAAGATGAGAGGAGAGAATGGAGGGATAAGGGAGGAAGGGAAGGTCGGGGAAGACGACCAAATTTTTTTTTTAAAATTTTTATTTATCTCCAAATTTTTTTTTTGAATTTTGAATTTCCACGTGGACCCCTTAATGACATGTGCCGCCCAGTCATTATCCACATGGGTGACACGTCATCAGTTAACGGGAGACTTAACAGCCAGACTAACGGATATATGAGACTGTCCCAAAATTAACAGTTTAGGTATGACTCTAGGATGAAAAAACTTCATATACCAAATGTTGAAAATCACGAAACTTAAGGGTAGTAAACTGAGATTTACCCTTAAATATATTACTTGTAATTACTTAGTATTATGGTCTAGTGGTATTCTTCTTTATTTGT
This sequence comes from Pyrus communis, assembly GCF_963583255.1. Lineage (NCBI taxonomy): Eukaryota > Viridiplantae > Streptophyta > Magnoliopsida > Rosales > Rosaceae > Pyrus > Pyrus communis. The sequence continues at coordinate 26,969,490 of NC_084811.1, forward strand.
AAGTGAGAGATCTTAGGTTTGATTCTCGCCAAAGGCGAATTTGAACCACATTATTGCTAATCTATTGTGAGGCTAAGCCCACCTGTAAGATCCCACATCGCCCAGAGGTGTGATCTTTATATGTATATTCCCATCCCTACCTAGCACGAGGCCTTTTGGGAGCTCACTGGCTTCGGGTTTCATGGGAACTCTGAAGTTAAAAGAGTAGCGCGCGATAGCATTTCCAGGATGGGTGACCCATCGGGAAGTTCTCGCGTGAGTTCCCAGAAACAAAACCGTGATGGCGTAGTCGGGGCCCAAAACGGACAATATCATGCTACAGTAGAGCGAGCCAGGGATGTAGTGAGGGTTCGGGCTGAGATGTGACACCAACCATTTTCCCTTAGTGTAGATAATATCGATCGTTAAAAAAAATATATATATATTATTTATAATAAGGACATTTTAGTAATCAAATTAGTATTTATTTTGATTCAGATGAATTAGTAAACAATTTATGTGAAATCAGTTTCATTCCAACTTTGATTCCTAAAAATTTAAGTAAATAGCCGCAACAGGAATCTGATTCTGACTCCTCCTCAATCCAATTTCTCCTCAATCAAATTCCTCATATTTTAATTACGATTACGTAAACGAGCCATAATAGTAATAGACACTTTCACAATTAAAATAACATCTTCTTTTATGCCACTTAGTACTATGATTTAGTGATATTCTTCTTCACTTGTAAGTGAGAGGTCTTAGGTTCAATTCTCGTCAAAGGCAAATTTATACCACATTATTATTAGCCCATTGTGAGGCTAAGCCAACCCACCTCTCCTTAGTGTAGATAATATCGTTTTAAAAAAAAAAAAAAAAAAAAAAAAAAAAAAAAACCCTTCTTTTATTACTGTAATGTAGGCTTCTTTTTTTTTTTTTTTTTTTTTTTTTTTTTTTTTTCTTCTTTCTCCAATTCAGTTGTTGTAATCATCAATCAAATCTTCTTTGAGCAAAAGAGAAATTTGACTTTTTTTTGTTTTATTGATAGACTTATAGTCTTAAACAAAGTTATAAAAGGCGCTAGGCGCTAATCAGGCGTCGGGCAAGGACCAAGCGCCTAGGTGTTTGCGCGGGGCCTAGATGAAGGGTCCACACCCTTTTTTAATTTTAATTTAATTTATTATATAACATATAAATAAATATCTACTTATATTAAAAATAATATAAAATTATATTATGATACATAAATTACAAAAATATCTTGTAATTTCTTTCTTCATAGATTATAAAGTATTAAAATTCTTCGAGCCGGCCCCTAAATAGTTCCCCATACCTAAATTTCTTACAATTTCTTTTGTTGGGATATAAAAATAATGTTCAATATTGAATTCATAATTCGTTAAATTCGTCGTTGAACGTGTTAGAATTCGTGGACATAAATTGCAAAAGTCTCTCACAATCTCTTGCATTTCATTTTGCATCTAGCTTTTTTTAATTTTTTTTCTTTGTAGATTATAAAGTATTAGAATATATTGAAAACATGAGAATAAACATATAATGAGTGTTCATTCAACAAGTCTTTTACAATTTATTGAAAAAATAAAATGCAAAATGAAATTATTTATTTTCTGTCTAAGTGAAAGTCACGACTAAGGTAGGTGCCTGAGCGAGCGTTTACATAGGTCTATGCGCTCTTTCTTAATTTTCAAACGCTTAAGAAATAATCGAGGCAGTAGTCAGTCGTCTAATGATTAGAGTTAGAGGAATATTTTTAGAACAGTGGACCATCAACCAATCGTCCATCTTGATCAATGAACCCCATTTGAGTGGTCAAGGTTATAAAAAAACAACAAAATTAAATAGACTAAAAGTCTTAACATAATATTCAAATATTGCCTATTCTCGCCACAATGAAAATAGGATGTGGTAACAGAATGAACCATTGTGAAAGTGTTTCGACAACGCTCGTCAGAATATTTTTTTTATATGTTATTCTCCTTTACAATGTTCAAATTATAACGATGAATTAGACTCGGACTTCAACTTGAGAATCAGACTGTTGAGTCCATTCCAAATGTTTTATATGGTCCTCTCCGAAGCATACATTATTCACCACCATATAACACGTACGTACCTATACAAATATTTTATATACGCCCAGTCCATTAGTATATATGCACATGCATGAAACAGATTTTTGTGCCCCACTTCATGCAAACAATTGAAGATATTTTAGCAACTGCCTAAACGCAGTATAATATTCTCTGATTTTCTTATTCACGCGAGGATTATCCACAACTAACAGGCCATGCGCATGTGTCAAGTGCATGTGAATTATGCTTATGCTATTTTTATTTCATGGTGCTTAAGGAATTAGCTAGGTCTGGTGATCATCGATCAGTAATTAAACGCTACGTTATAATATTATATATACAGAATATATAGAGAAAATATATGTACAAAAAAGAATATATATCGGGTGGCTATATGATCAACAGCTATTGATTAGGAATAAATTCGTAAGTGTGTATATAATTAAGTTACGGAGACCAAATCTCAATTCGTAAATTAATTAATTTTATTGACCTAGCTAAGCTAGCTATGACACTATGAGTATGGCTAGGAGGAGTTGTCTAGTGTGTACTCGTAACGAATGCTTAACACAAGCACTTGCTCAAATTAACCTACCTACATTTAGAATATGCATAATAATTAAAGAGCTCATTAGTTAATTTAGATATTTCTAGAAAAGCTAGCAAGGTTATATAATTGTTTCATATAGGCCTAAACGTGATATTGTGTACAACAATGAAACCAGTTATCGTTTTCGTTCACCCAGATATCAAATGTGCATGTTAGGTATTGACTTTTAAGCTTAATTAGTTCCATTATTATTTAAGCCATGAAATTAACACATATGTTGTTAAGAATATACTACTAATTGGTTCTCTATATATGAATAAATATGTATTATATTAGAGGAGATTGATACCCTGAAGAAGAGGTTCACTTACTTTTCATGTTAGTGGCAACTACACGAAAGAAATAAGGTGGCTCATGAGTCAGCAAAATTTGGACTTTATAATGAAGGATTTCATACATGGATGGAGGAGGAGCCAATTTGGCTTGCTCCTTTCTTGGAAGTGGATTTAGAGAATGATAATTGAATGTAAGTGGGGAGTAATTTGGTGAAGTATTCTTTTTTCCCTCTTCTCTGGAGGTTTTTAATGAGGCTTCCCAGGTATCGTTTGGTATGCAGACGGGACGGGACGGAACAGAATGGGACGGGACGGGACGGGACAGGACGGAACGGAACGGAGCGAGATCAAAGATGTCCTCGGATGGAAACAAGGAGGAAGAAGAAGGAGACGGAGATGTTATAATTTTGTGTTCCACAGATGTGGAACGAGTCGTTCCAGGGGGGTGAGGTGGAACGAAAATTCACCCAAAACTCGTCCCGTGGAACAGCTCGTTCCACCCGTTTTAGGCGCACTAAACGTGGGACGGAACGCCTTGTCCCACTCTGTTCCGTCCCGTCCCACGTACCAAACGGTACCTTACTCCTCCAAATCTCTTATACTCTGTTATTTTTACATAAATGAAAATTTAGTTTTCGATAAAAAAAAGAAAGAATAAATATGTATTAATGTGTTGACTAAAAACAGTTGTATGGAGAGGGTAGGTAAAGATGAGTGTATTGTATGTTTAAAAGTGGTACCAGTGGTACAAACTATGCATCCATATATAAATGGAATAAACATGAATGGATTGGTGGGTGTTGCAAAACTTCATGTCTCTCAGTCTCAGTAGGACCAAATTATGACCAATCTATATATAATCTTTTCCAAATTGTACAATTGTAGAGTACTTACCTTTCCTTGATGTTGCCTAAACATATATCTAATTAGGAGCTACAAGGGAATTACTCTTGGGGTTTTAATGTATTACTAAGCGGATAAATCTAATTAGCTAATTATGCCTATCTCGATAAAATAAATAAATAAATAAAAATTATGCCTATCTCAAATACATACATAATTATATTCATGTAATGCTAAGAAAATCATCTATATATGTAAACTCTATTTTGTAAACCATATCTGTATGTGGTTGTTGATGATTGAATTATACATGCTTATTTCTTATTGGTTTGTAAATTTGATTTAAAAAATTGGTTCATGTAGTATTACTCATAATATTCTTCTCAAGCAGGAAGTTATTGGTTGCTTTAGAATAGTAAGAAGGATGTTGTTGATTGTACTTGCATTTCCTTTTTCTTTTATGGGATTTGATATTTAGTAAAATTTCGTATGTGGTTGTTAATGATTGAATTATACGTGCTTATTTCTTATTGGTTTGTAAATTTGCTTTAAAAAATTGGTTTATTTAGTATTACTCGTAATATTCTTCTCAAGCAGGAAGTTATTGGTTGCTTTAGAATAGTAAGAAGGATGTTGTTGATTGTACTTGCATTTTCTTTTTCTTTTATGGGATTTGATATTTAGTATAATTTTACTTTGGACTTTGGATCGATCGAGGGCAAGAAGAAGCTCCTCATGATATGATCTCAAAAGGAGAGCATGCATCATCTGATGGCATTGGCAATTTGGCTCAAGGGTAGAAGCTTGTTGCTTGTGAGTTGTTGACCACGGAACGAATGCATCTGATGGCATTGGCTCAAGGGCATAGAAAGTGAGAAATGACCACGGAATGCTATTCCTTGCGGAAAAAAGTAGAAGGTTTTTGGAAAAAAAAAAAAAAAAAGATTCTAGGGAATGGGAATGTGGAATCTAAACTTAAGCAAACCAACTAAAGCCAAGAAAAGGAGGAAGTATAATTAAGGTCATCTATATTCTCAAGTCAAGAATCCAGTTATTCTTCTCTCGCCAAAACCACAAAAAATGGGTTCCTCATTCCCACTAATTCCCACTTTCGACTTCCCACTTCCCACCCAGCAGTTTCAACCCTGATATGCCATACATGTGTGTTGTGTATAACGTTCCCTGCATGCACGTACGTAACTAGCCTACAGTAGTAATTAATATACCAAGTGTCAATATTGTAAGAGAATATTTCCTTTGTTAGAGCTTGCTTATGTTTTCCGAATTTGATTTAGATTGTTTCTCTACTTGGAAGTTCATATCCCTATTGTGGTAGCCGTTATCATCATTAATTAGTATTTAACGAATTGTCATTATAATTTTTGTCAGCATTATTACTGACTATGGTTCTCATTTCTCAATGTGTTTCTCACAATGATGTGGTATTGTCAATACACAAATTTATTTACACTATAATGCATTCTAAGCCTATGACATACAAACAATATTATCGATTCATATTATATAACGCGGAGATTAATAATACCATGGTGACCATTCTCCTCAACCTGTTTTTACACTCGTGCCAAGTGCTTTTTCTCTATCTTTCTTATTATTATTTTATTCTTTCAAATGATAATTACGTGGGACTTTAGAAGTGAGAAGTATGAACTTTATGTTTGTAGTTTAACCATTGAGGTAACTATTTACCCTCTAGTAAAATTGTTTTGCTCTTAGCATTTTTGTTAAGTACTTTTTGGTCTATATACATAGAAATAAGGGGAGTCCACTAAAGTGCTGATGACTATCTTAGAGTACTAACAAGAACTTGCTGATTTGAGCTTATACAAGTTAATGTGTTCCTTCCTTTGCATTCAAGTATGAACCTACTTCTCCTTAATTTAAATAAATTTTGTGCAGAATATCCTACTATTTGTCTAAAAAGAAAATATCAATAACAACCTATTATTTATCTAACCTGCCTATTAACAACACTGCCCTTGGTAACATCTCTAATTTAAAAAACGTGGTGGGGCTGGTGTTGTGATCAGGGACGATACTGGAAATTTTGTGGCTGGTTTTTGCAAACCTTTTCGAGATTTCTTCTCTCCCCTAATGGCAGAGGCTTTGGCTCTCAGAGATGGTGTGGTTTGGGCGGCGTCAAGGGGTTTTCACAACACTGTTATTGAGGTTGATTCCCTTCAGATTGTGGGTGCAATGGCTGAGTCTTCATGTAACTTGTGTACCATCTGCAACATCACTGAAGACTCTAAGCTCTAGCTTCCTATGATCACTAAAGGAGTTTGTACCATATACGTCGCCAAGCCAATACCGTGGCCCATCGTATGGCTCGTTATAGTTTGAACAGTGGAGATCAATGTGAATGGCTGGACTTCCCTCCGTCCTTTATCACTGACCTCCTTGTTGAGGACCTGATGTAACTTACTGTGTGTTTCTAAATACCGTTTTTGAACTATCCTTGTAAGCTCTTTTGGGTTTTGAAGTCATTTTGGCTTCTACCCTTTAATGAAATACCTATCGTTGCACCTCAAAAAAAAAAAAAAAAAAAATCCATATGTTCTCTCTCTCACATTTCTCTCAAACTTCTCTCTTTTTCGTTTATATATTTTAAATCTTTATATTTACACACATATAGCGTGTGGGTTTCATCCAATACAAATAAAGCTTATTGCCTTACATCTTTTCCAAGTAAGATTTACATATGTAATTGGTGTTCTCTTCATACTTTTTTATTTTGCTTCAATATCTAGTACTTTTGAAGTTGGCTTTATTCGATTGTATCTTCCAACAAAACTATCCTATTCGTATTGGAAGACAAAACAATCAATTTGGGAATGAAATTTATATGTGCGAGTAAAATGTCGATGGTTGCAAGTTAAGAATATGATTCCAACCAAAAGACTGCTGATGGGCTTGCTAGAGCTAGGGTTACATTACTCCTTCCTGATTAACAAACTTAATTTATTAAGAGATTTTTGTTTCATGCATCTCCTTCTGCCATCCTTCTTCATCATTTTTGTCCACACACGTTTCCTTTATCATTATGTAGAGACATAAATTAATCAAATACAGTAAAATTACGTCACGTAAACTACAAGCCCAAATATAACAACTTTACTTTTGATGACCACCACACATAAAGGTCTTGGGTTAAGCAAGGCTTGCTCCTTAGGTCTTGGACTTTAATTTGGGCCATGATGTCTTTACCTCTGCCACCATGCCCTTTTGGGCTTGAGAAGGTAGGGGTCGACCATTTGGGGTCTCTCTTGGGTTTTATCCTCTTTGGCGGTCTCATGTACCAAAGACTTTGCTTACCAATAGTGATATGCTCAAGTGGTCTCCTCAATAATGAATGCATCACCTCCATAAGAACATTAGGTCATCTCCAACCGATTCGACCAGAGGATCATAGGGCTAAAAAGAGCCTGAAATGACACGAAAACAGTCTCCATCCGAAGGTTAGGCCAAAGGATTTGCAGACCCCACCGGGCCAAAAACACCAAATTAGGCTAAGCGGCTGGCCCAAAGAAGCCAATTAGTTAGGCCCGGACCGACCCATTTTTTGAACCCCAACGGCTTCTTGACGTTAGCTAGCTAGCAACGGCTAGCTGACGCTAGGTGACAGTTGGATTAGATATTTTGTTTGGACAAAATTAAAAAAAAAAAAAAAGAAAAAATTCTCATTCTTTTCCTATAAATACCTAATTCATTCCTATATCATTTCTCACATAATTTTCACCATTCCATACTATCTTACTTCATTTTATTTCAATTCTTCACATTCTGTTCTCTTACCTCTTCCAATAATCTTTCCTTCAATTTTTTCAATAATTTCCAAATAGTCGCATTTGCAATGAAAGGTAGGTTTGGACACGAAAAGAAGATGAAGCTCTTTGTAGGGTTTATAGATGGATCTCGGAAGATAGTGTGAGGGGGAGTTCTCAAACAAGTGAAGGTGTTTGGACTCGTACGTCCAAAAAGTACTATGAGTTCTACGAAGGCACCACTCCACCGAATTCCTGAAACCACGAGAGTTGTTCTTCAATATGGAAAAAACATCGTCATCCAAGTTTGAATAAATGACATCAAGCAGTGTTAAAGGCCGAAAGCAGACATGAAAGCGGAGCCAATTACTACGACGAAGTAAGTGTTTTCACAAGTTCTTTTAAATATTTAATTATATTACATTAATTTCCTTTAATTTTGTAATTATATTTTCTAGGTACGTCAAGCGGAGGAAGTGTATATGGAGGACAACTCGAAACCCTTTAATCATCACGGTTGTTGGGAAATTTGTAAAGGGTGGGTGTTATTTGAAGATCCATCTCAAGAAAGAGTTGGTCCTATGCTGGTGTTCGGAAACGCATCCTCAAATGTAGTTGGGGATGAACATGGATCTCCTACCATTCAAGAAACAAGGGTAGAAAATTTGTATTCGGGTGAAGGTTTCATACCTAGAGCTATGGGACGCAACAAGGCCTGAAAATTAAAGGAAAAGGGCAAGGCAAATGATGATTACGCCTTTCAACAGGAAATGGCGTCCTCATTGCGATTGATGGCGGAGCAAAATGCCTTTACTGCGGAAGAAAGGAGCCGTAGACACGAAGAATGGGCAAAACAAATTCAAGAAGAGATGGATGATAGGAACATGCAAAGAAACACTTCGGATTACACTCAAATGAGTAAGACATATTTTGATAGGAAAAAGAGGGAAATTATGGTCCGGGAGTTGTTTACATCCGACTATAATCCTACAATGGTGGATGATAATGATTATAGACTTTAAATTTAAGTTGTTGTAATTTTTAAATTTAAGTTGTAGTTTTTAAATTTAAGTTGTTGTAGTCTTTAAATTGAAATAATAAATTATGTTTGGCCTATGACCCTTTGGCCCCTAGGTTGAAGATGATTTTTTGTCACATAACTATATTTGGCCCTTTAGTTGGAGATGGTAAGAAATATGACATGACACTGTTCATTAAAATATTAATTTTTTGGAGAACTATGAGTCTAAAGAGAGTTCTCTGACCATCTTTCAGTTGAATATGGCCTGAAGAGTTTGCCTAGCATGATCTGAACCCTTTATTCAGGAATTTCCATACACACACACGTGTTAATATGTGTAACGTGTTTGTCATGATATTCATGCAGGCATATGCAGAGCAGCAAGCTAATTAGTTATTCAGTTTTTCGTACTTGAGCCAAAAGTTAACGTTCAATTCCAAGGAAAGGATCTCTCTGGATTCCATCATTCTATTCACTAAATCAGGAGATTCGTGCTATTGAAACTTGATCAAACGGTTAAAGTTATTATAATTTTTAAAGTAGGTCTCTACTTGTACCCGTTGAATCAAATTTCAATGATACAAATTTCCTGATTTTGTGGATTAGGAGGAAGGGATCGGAGAGGATCCCTTTCCCAATTCCAAAACCATATTATATATACTTAAACTCAGTTTTGGGTTGGCACTGTTGATCTATAGCATGCGGGCGGGAATGCCCTTGGCTTCTTCTCTGTTCCCCGTTCTCTTGCCTCGTTAGATGGTTGGTACTGTTGTTACAATATTTCTAATGTACATGGTTCCTCTATATCGACAAATACTTACTGCAGTGCAGAATCAGAGTATGGTGTTAATTAACGCCTTCTCTCTACACCCTTTCTTGATCAATCGAGTCAATATCTCCATTTCTTGCATATACATATACATATATATATATATATATATATATATATATATATATTCTCTACAGTTACTAAGTATGGTGTTAATTAACGCCTTCTCTCTACATGCTTTCTTGATCAATCGAGTCAAGATCTCCATTTCTTGCATATATATATATATATATATATTCTCTACAGTTAATATTCACTTGTTGGGGCAAACCAAGTTGTTGATTTTGCTTCTGGTCCAACCGCATCAGCCTTTCTTTTTCCTTTTCTTTTATCTTTTCCTTTCATCTTTAACAAGGGAGATATGTGCATTTGCCATTAGCATGAATGATCATTTTTTAAATAGTTGCAGAAATGATCAGTTTATGATATCGTTTTTATGTCATTGATGGGTCTTCAATATATGCTTAATATGTGATCGTTACAAAAACCGATCATTTATGCAACTAAATATCAAAAAATGATCATTTTTACTAATTGTTCTATATTTTCCTCTATTTATTTTATAACATGTAGAGTATCACTTGAATATTGGCTTGTAAGAAAAATTCCTCTGTAAAAATGAATATTTTTCCCAAACGATACTTCAATTGAGCTAATACTTTCTTGATCCCAAAAAAGGGAATAGGATCCTATCAGGATTTTCTTTGTAAGGATCTTAAGCATCATTTCATTGTATTCGTTCATCAGTTATTATACGGCCAGAAATCATTTTAATTTTTTATTTATTTAAAATTAATCACAAACGGTACTTGACAAAAATTAACCGTACAATACACGATGAACATACACAATAAAGTGATTCCCGAGATTCTCATAATGAGAATCCGGAGATCTCCACCCCAAAAAGGGAGATGATACTTCATCTCCCTTAATGCTTTCATGATCCAAAAAAGGAGCTAAAATCATCAAAGGGTTATGAAAATGAATTTTTTCAAGTCCAAGTGATATTCTATGTGTTATAGGACAAGAAGAGACAATATATTTTTCTACTTTTATTTATTTTTGGAAACTTAAAAAAAAAAAAAATCTTCCACTACTGTTAATTTTAACAAAAAAATCATATTTTTAATCCCTCTTTTATTTTACGGCACATGAAGTAACTCCAATACCGGTTTGTGAGAAAAATTTCTCTTATTTTCCCGAGTGTTGAACCAACCACACAAGAACTCAAAGCCCAGTCCTACCGAAGACCCACCCAACCCCGAGAGCGGAGCCACCTCATCCCGTCGGCGGCGACCTCACTCCTCATTCAGACTGGCATGTAGGATTCTCAAATCTCGTCACTTTTCTGGCTGTCTCTGATTGTTTGATTCTTGTATCGCAAATGAAATTAGCAATAGCTGGATTGAGGTTCAAATTTCTTTGATTTCTTTTGTTTGAAAGGCCTTAGGAGTTAGGAATCATCATGGTCGGAGCCAGAAACATAACATATTTAATTTTAGTGAATGATGAGTTTTTTTACAGGCGTTCATTGTGAAGGATGATCTGGTGCCTGTTATATACAATTTAAATTCAAGACGTGTATTAGAGAAAAAGAGCGATGGCCGATTCCAAACCTGAAACTAGTGTGAGATGCCATCATTGTGCAGGTCCTCTTTCTAAGAAGATGGAAACGAGCGAGTGGACTGTTGCACCTCTTATTAGGGATAGCTTTTCAATGGTATTCTTTTCTTCTTTTCTAATTTCATCTCCCACCGCATCTCAATATATAGTCTGTCGACTGTTGGTGAAATTTATTTCGTGTTTATGGTACAGATTGGCTCAGCTGTTGGTGGCACAGCAAGTGCTTTTTATGGATTCAACCATGGTAATCTATTATTCGTTTTCTTTAGTAAAGATTATTTGCATGAATTTCTTACGCTTTTTAGCCATAATGGTCCCTTAAATTTAAAATTGATAGAATCTGTCCTGAATTTTGGTTCTTATTTAACAAACATTTTTCACGGAAGGACCAAAATGATTGATGGTAGACAAACTCAAGGACCACTCCTATCGATTTAAAAATCTTAGGGACCAAAGCGAGGAGTTAAACCGTTTTGGCTAAAATGGCAAGTTCTTAAATGCTTTGAGCGGCACAAGGATCGTAAAATAGAGATTGCTTGTTGGCTTCTTCTTAGGCTTCTTCAATGTCTATTGTTTTGTTTCAGTTTTTCATTATAATATATGTGAAACATCCTTCTCTTATCCACCTAGTGGAGTTTTGAAAATAGTTTTGCTCTCTTCTTACCTTGATGTAGTTAAAGTGTGTTTTCTTTATTTATTCTGTTGGCGTAGGATGGACGTCATCCTCGTTAAATGTCTCCCTCCTTAGCTTATTTCCTAATACATTTGTTATTGTGTCTCTTGGTGCAGTGATGCCCATTGTTCGGAGGTGGGTAAAAGGACCCATGTGGTTGCACTTTTTCATTGGTGTAAGTTCTTTAATGCTTTTGCAATTTTACAAGTTATCGTGCTGCATATGACTAAGTATGAAAATGCCAGTATCAGTAGAACTAAAAGTAGCTCAGATTATTGAACCTACAAAAATTATCTAATGGTTAAAAGGATTTCAAATTAAACTTTAGAAAATGCTAAACCAATTATTGATGCATCAAATGAACATGCTAGTGTCATAAACATGTAGGCCCATGATAAACATATGCATGTAGAGCAATGTTTTAAAAGGCAAAGGCGTAGGCGAGACGTTTCATGGATAACCCTGCCTAGGTGAAAGCCTTGAGGTGTGAGGCAAGGCCTCACAGCACCTAAAATTTTAATATATATTATGTATATAATTATATTTATAAAATATAATACTTTGTAAAACAAATATAATTATAACTAAATCAAAGATACTATCATCTTCTTCATTACTAAGTCTAGTTGTACTTGGAAATTATGTCGTATAGTCTTAGATTGTTGTAATTATCTATTTTATAGTAAGCATTTATAGAGAACTTCAAGAGAAATAAGGTTGAGTAGCCACATTTATAGGGAGTTTCAAGGAAAATAAAGGCTCAATGTCTCAATTATAGGGAATTCAAAAGGAAATAAAGGCCGAATGGAGCAACAACAACAACAACAACAAAGCCTTTTCCCACTGAGTGGGGTCAGCTGTATGAATCCTAGAATGCCATTGCGCTCGGCTATGTGCCACGTCTTCCGTTAGATCCAAGTACTCCAAGTCTTTTCTTAAGAGTCTCTTCCAAAGTCTTCTTAGGTCTTCCTCTACCCCTTCGGCCCCTAACCTCTATCTCGTAATTGCATCTTCTGACCGGAGTGTTTGTAGGCTTTCGTTTCACATGCCCAAGCCACCGTAACCGATTTTCTCTCATCTTTCCTTCAATTTCGGCTATTCCAACTTTACCTTGGATATCTCATTCCTAATCTTATCCTGTTCTGAGTGGAACAATTATAGAAAATTTAAAATGAAATACAGGCTGAGTGGCCAATATTATAGGGAATTTAATGGAAAATTAAGTTTGCGTGAATGGAGCAGTTATAGGGAATTTCAAGAGAAATAAAAATCGAAATGCTAGGTGGCGGAATCTGAATGGGCAACAATTAAAAAAGCCAAAAAAAAAAAAATAAAGAGTTGGGAGTTTGAGAGAAACTCTCTGTTTCTTCTTCGTTGAAACTATAACGGCTTCTCTGCATTTCAGAACCAGACCTGGGTTTTGAAGGAAAAAAAACGCCCAGATGAATGCCTGGGCACGCCTCAGCTGCCTAGGCACATCCTGAGGCCGCCTTACGCCAACCCCCACAAAACAGGGGCGAAAACCCAGCCCTCGCCTCCAAGGCCGGCTAGGCGAGGTTTTTAAAACACTGATGTAGAGTTAAACAATGTGCTCGCATGACCTGAATTTTTTTTCTGGTTTCTTTTGCCAAACCATTAGAACTATAAGTTGAGGATAAATTTAATTTTGAAAGAGAAATAGGTGGCCCCTTAGCTGCGGTCTCTCTCTAACCTTACAATTTTTTTTTGGTTGTGTTCTGCGGGTGAATGTAATGCTTTCCTTTGGGATGGATTTGTTATGGGAATGCAAAGGTCCTAATTTGTTTTCTTGAGCATTTGATCTTGTGCATCTCGTCCTTCCAAATCACAATGAGATATGCTTAAGTCCCCGTTTGATCTTATATAAATGAGATTTCCTTAAGAAAAAACTCATGTGGTTCAGAATTAGAATGCAGGAAGCCATGTTTACCTCTTAGATTTCATAGACATCTTGTCCCAATTTCGAGGCTATTCAGTAGACATAATTGACTTCCCACCATGAGTTGTTAAACTCCTCTATAGAATCGAGCATCCTCCTTAAAAAAGAAGTTTCTGGTGCTTCCATTGAAAATTACGTTTCACCTTCATGACAAACATTTTTATGGAAGTAGGTTTGGTAGCCACTTATATCCCTCTTGAGCGGCATATTTTCCACAAATCGTATGCACTTAGTTAGCTAGGATACGAATTATAATGTTTGATAAAGATACTATTTTATTGCAAAAACACAGGAAAACAATGAGGGGGAAATGAGTGGTCAGGATTGTAATTTGGTGGTCTTTTTGGACAAGAATATAACTAATGCATCCAAGTTATATTTGTCACATCTCAAGGCTTTTTGTTCCTTTCTTTCACTCTGACCTGATCAAGGAATATTGTTGTCAGAGACTATTTTTGACGTCTTAGTCTCTTCACAAATTGTTGTTTTATGCTTTACCGACTGAACTGTCCACACTTATATAGTTACAATATTTATAGTTATAGATTGATGTGAACGTGAAAATGGTACTGGTACATTGTGTTAGTTGGGTTTCCTGCCAAATTGCGGAGTGGACCCAAACGAGTGGATAGCACTTTGTTAAGTTCCTAATTAGCGTATAAGTGCGTTGGTATATGGTATAATATATGTTCTATATACACGCGTGCACACACGCACATACATTATCAGGTGATCAAAATTTATCATGGTTAGGAAAATAAATTATACTTTGCCAAGCCTATATTTTATCAGTTGGACATGGATTGGATTCTGTGTATCTGCATGCATGCATATTTCAATTTATGTTCCTAAAACTTTGGAAGGATTGGATTGTGTCTGAGTTTTCTTTGTTGCACTATTTGTATCTGCTAAATTTTTCAATGGCTACAGCGAATAACACAAATCTCCCTTTTGTAACTGTAGGCTCCACCTGTGATTGTATTCTCTTCAGCTTGTGCAGGTTTAGCAGGTCAGTGATTGTCTTGTTATACTAACCACGTTCATGAGGTGTGGGCTATTTGACTAGTTTTCACTTTGACCAATGTCTAGTTGTAAACTTTGTTAGAGAAAATATTTTCAAAACACCTTTCATGTGCAAATGTCTAGGTTTCTTAGACAGCATGCCTCTTTGTTATAGTTTTGTGAAGTCTTTGATAACGAAGGTGTACCACATGTTCATTATTGAGCAACCAGTTGTGCAATGTAATCTTCGTGTAGTGACTTGATGGTAGTATTTGGGACCTGGATTATTTGGTCGAGTTAGAACATCTGACATAGACCAAAACAAAAGTACTGAACTTACGAAAGAGACGAAAAGTTCTGTAGCTATATGAACCAGAGCATAGTTTTGAAATTAGTGCTTGTCACTGGTGCAAACATTGAGATGATGCTTCCAGATGTTGGATTGGTGTGAATTAATGTCTAGTCTGGTGGGAAACTATAATACTGTTGCAATGGCTGGTACGAACTATCTGGCTCAAAGGCAAGGACAATATCCAGTGCATGTAAAACTTAGGTCTTATTTTATGGTTGTGCAATTCCGTTTGACTGTCATCTAATGATGGCTTTTGGACAATTTGCAGGCGGTGCCGTTCCAGCGTTGGCCCAACTTGCTTCTTCATCTTATCATGCAGTGGTCTCATCGTCCTCATAGCCGCCAACTTCTCAAGATGAAAACATGCACAAGTCCAGAACTTCCTCGATTCTGTAATGTTGTATAGTTTTACGTACGGAAAAGACACGTTAGAGAACCATCCAGGTTTGACCTGTGTAGTTGTCCACCAGATCAAGGTTCTGTCGGCTTGAGGCAGGCACAAGTCTTGGTCATAAAAAGTTAGTTACGATGCAAATTATTGTTTGGTAATATTTTATGCAGTCAATAAAATTGTCAGTTTTATAGGATATGAAATACCTAATTGCGTTTTAGTTTCCTCGAACCCTAGTGCTTTTCTCTCCATCTTTCATGTAAATCAGGAAATACGTACAAGGCTGAACACACGGATGTATCCCAATGACTCTACGTATCATGTATATTTTTTTCCTTGGAACAAATTGCATGGTTGTCAGTTTAATATTTATTCTAAATGCCGCTCAACCGAGCTTGTTGTGCCCAGGCCGAGGAAATACCCCCCCTTGTTGGAAGATGAATTGTCACAGGGAAATGTAAATGTGAGTGGGCTAGTGCGGATAAGAAGTAAGAACCACCAATATTGAACGAGAGAATTGTTCGTTACGCCGAGCATCTAGTTGTCGATTGAGGTTTGTGCTCTTGGGGATTTTAGGAAGGGTAATGTTAGGAAGATCAATTTTTAAAAATTAAATTTGTAAGTCAAATGATGTAGATGATTAGATTGTTAATTAAGTGTCGATTAATGTGTTTTTTTATGACACATAATTTGATTTGAAAACTTATTTTATAAATTTGGCCATGCGAGCATTACTCTTTTAGGAATACACACAATTAAATTACAGGATGATTGAGCTTCAATAATAGTCAAGCTGCAGAGGAAGAGATGTGAATGCTGCATCCACATTGTAGAACCATAGTTCAGTACCGACTCCTGAGTTTCGTTCTAATTTAAATTTTAGTTGATTTAAAAAATGAAAAAAATTAAGGATGGGCTTAAATCGGAAGACGCGGGCTGCGCTTTGTTTTGGGCCGCCAAAAATGGGTTGGGAAGGGGCCGACTGTAAATGTAAACAAGGGATATCTATAAAAAGGGTGGAGAGAAACCCTAATAGCATCAACTACTTGATCTTATCTGAGCAGAAAGAGGGGCACCGAACCGAGTGGCTGAGGCTGAGCCACCCTCCCTCCCTGTCCCCTCTCATGATGGTTCAGGGTTTTAGGGCCGCTGGCGGCTCTCGACCGTCACTCGCTGGTTTGGTGTCTCTAACCTTCCTGCAGTGAAGACTGCCCGCAGTCAGAGCCCTCAAAAATTCATTCCATATGATATGACATGGGGGCAGTGATGGCTCAGCGGGCTCACCCCATCCCCATCCGCATCGAAATTTTCATTTTCATTTAAATTTGATTTATTTATTTTATGATTGTTCTGGTAGTTTATTATGCATCTGGATGAGAGAGGATAATAAAAATTGGATATGTGGTGGTTGTTTTAGTTGAATTTCTTTCAGATATCTTGTGCTCCTCTCCTGTACATTTCTTATTGCATGTCACTTCTGAATGAATGATATATTACTTTGGCATCTTGATTGATGTGGACGATTGAGTTGCTACTTGGTAGTTTAGCTGTTAAAACATGTACATAAATATCACCTTACTTTTCCGTTTTGTTTTGTTTGTGTACCTTGTGTAATATGGTGTCGTTGTTGGGTTTTGAATGATATTTAATGAGCTTCGGATTCAGGCATGACGTACACCAGCCCTGCCACCAGCGCCAGCACCGGCCTCAGCAGGGACAGATGAAAATCTTTAGGGCTTAGGGTTTAGTTGATTGCATTGTCTTGTGGGCTGTATGCAATTAATGAATTCAAAGTGTAGAAAGATTACAATTTGTGATAGACAAGAATTCTTTTAATGTAAACCAGCTGTAACTTGATAGTTTGACAAATGGAATGGAAGGGCGATAGCCAAAACTGATTCATGTTCTATTTCACTATGCGCATAATGTATTGTTGGATCTTTGGCCCGTTGGTGTTGGTGGAGATGTAAATATGGCCTTGTACATAAAAGAAATCATAAATCCCTTATTACAATTATTAAGTAATCACTAGTGAATACACTCTGATTCGGTCTAAATAAAAAATCTCAATTTCTTGTTTTTTAAAAGCTCGGGAAAAAATAATTAACACAACAATTATTTTTTAAAGTAACAAAATGTGTTAAAATATTATTTGATCAAAATTAAAAGTAAACATATAGAGTACTCACGAAGAGAACTTTTTATGCTTTTTTATTTGAACTGTTACGATTAAGTTACGTTAATATCATCTTATATTGATTTTTTTATAAAAATAATAAGATAAAATGTAATGTATGAGAGTATAGAATGAAAATAGAAAGATAAAGAATCTTCCGGAGTATTATCTAGTTATTAATATTTAATTTATTACCACCCGTCATTCGGTCATTGATCATAGAAAAAACATAAAGGGGAAGACGAGTTCAATGATGACATTGACAGCGTAAGACGTGTTCAAAACAAGAGGAAGGAACACGGGAACGAAGGAGGATACGACAACACGGCACGAAAGGGAACCTGCTACTCCCTTGTCCTTCTGTTGCTTGGAATTTTGTTGAACGAGTCACCCATGACACTATAATGTGGTGGGGTAGCCACCATTATACGCCTTTATCCGTTTCTTCGTGTGTATAAACTAAGAAAGGCCACGTTGATGACTCCACTAACACACCAAGTCTTATCCAATCCATCTCTCCTTTTCCCGTTTTCTTATTCTATATCTTTATCCAATCCAAGTGCAAGCGTGTAAGAGTGCAAGAGTGTGTTTATCAAGCACAATCACTGTTCGGATATACCGACTTCCCTCGTTCATTCATTATCTTGTCTGGTCTTAAACTTTTTAACGTCTCTTGGATTGGAATTCTGAAATATAATACATGCATAATAAGGAGTTGAGGGTGCGGAGCAGTGCAGTTGAAAATCAGCACTCAACATTGCATTCAAACTTCAAACTTGAAATCCCATATATTATACTTGCATACATACGTACACACACATATATATATATATATGTATGATGATACCACACCCCAGTAAAAACAACAGGTGAGGAGAGGAGTATCAAGGATCTTCAATATTCCCACCGACTCAGTACTACATATAGAACAAGAAGGCCCAGAAGCAGCTCTTAATTACATACACATTTGCAGACGGCATATCATGAGAGCGGACCAACATTCCGACAGATTGCTCTCTTCAAATTTACAACACTATGATTTTTGCAAGCAGGCTTGGATACCAAAAACCAATTCCAAAGCCCTGCAACGCTCAACTATTCCGCGCCTTTTTTTTTTGGGGGGGGGGGGGGGGGGGGGGGAGGGGAGGGGAACCTTAGAAACCTTAAGACTATTACTTATATGTTCCACTCTTACTCTTGCATATATGATCATATCGCATCAACAAGAAACACTAATGTACACAATACAACAAGGTGGGCAGAGTAAAGGGGTGGGTTTAGGGAATCGGGATGGTGAAGAACACTGACCACGTCATCTCCAGGCAGTGACCACTTGAGCAGACTTTGAGGTTGCCGACGGAAGAGGAAGACGAGATGGTGCCTCTTCAGCCACAATCACTTCCTCCTTGGCAGCCACATCTTCAGTTGGTTTAGGCGTGTAGGTAAATGAGAGATCTTTGTTGGCAGCAAGAGCGAGGAGCTCTTTCTCCTCCAGCCCTTTTGTCGGCCCAAGGCTGCACCGCTCTGGCTTGTGCTTGGCTAATGCATCTCTAAACTTCTTGATCTGCCAAGTCACGATGTTATCACAACCATCATCAGGGAACAACACCAACACCAATACAAACAGCAAACATTATTTGCCAAGAGAGAAAAAAACCACAGCTGACCAATAAATAAGATTAAAAACAAGACTCAAATGCTTATCAGGAAGTGTAAAGGATGGCATATAAATTGGAACTCAGCTTTTGGAAAAGACCCCTATACCAATTGACAGGGATTCAATAATAAACTCATAAGAGACCAAATGAAGGAAAGACAAACACTAACCGTGGCGTTGGTGCAGCTGAAGCTGCAAAGGCGACCATGAGCACCTCGGTAAAAGCGGAAGAAGGGGAGGACATGAACATTAAGACTGTAACACATGGACTTGTGTTCCTCGTAGTTCACCTGAAGGAATTGGACATCCGGGTTCATCTCTGCCAGCTGACATATCTTGGGATGAAGAGCTTTGCAGCCACCACAGCCAGGAGAGAAGAAATCAACGATCACCAGCTTATCCCCGGCGTTTGAAAGGGATTCCACTAGGTCCTCTGCAGATGACACCTCTTTCATGTTGGGCTGGTTCCCCTTCTCCCACCATTTCGCAGCTTTCCCAATCCGAAATCCAGACTGCTAAATTCCATTCCCCCACAACGAAAAAACACAAACCAGTTTTTAACTTAAGCAATCAAAAAGCATAGAAAAAATAAATCTCCTCATGACTTAATTGATCAAATATTGATCCGAAAGTCGATTTAAATTTGGGGAAAATCATCAATCATGAGCAATAATATCTGAAGCCCAGCGGAGCAGGGGAATCAGATTCAGAACAAGGATATGGGAAGAAAGAAACGAACCTGCTGGGAATAAACGGCAGAAGAAGCGTGGGATTGGGAATTCCCCCTGATGCCCGTGGCTTGAAAAGCAATCCTTTTCCCGTGAAAATCACTCTTTGTGGACAAGGATAGTGATGAAATGTCCGGATTCAGTTTGAAAGAGCAAGAGAAAGAATCTGATTTATTGTAATTACAACTCTTTGGGAAAACGGAGATGCTGCTTTTTTTGTTTTGATGATGATGATGCCAGGACGACAACAGACTGGTTTTGCTCAAAACTTCTGCCATCGATGATCGATCGATCGATCTCTGAATTCAATTTCCAGCAAAACCCCCAAACAAACAAAAAAAATAAAATAATTGAGAGAATTGCGATTTGATCGACTTGAGATTTGAGAATTGAGAATTTGGGATTCGAGAAAAGGAAAGGAAAGAAATGGCTCAAAGTTGAAGCAAAGAGCACGCGGGTGGGAAACTTGACAGAGTTTTCAAAGGGGAAAAGGAAAAGGAGAAACGAGAAAGCAGGAGAATTCTTCCTACGCAACAACCAACAACTGTAAAATCTACACTCTTGTCTGGAACCTTATTTAACCGTACGTTATGTCGACGGCACTTAATCACACGGTTACAAAACTATCACAAGAGTTGTGGTCCGCGTGTGCGGTTCAACGTAGCTTGTGGTGTAGACTCGGCAGAGAGAGAAAATTGTAGACAGACAGACAGACAGACAGACCGACTTGTTAGATAAGGGTTAATTTGTATTTTAATTTTAATTTGATGGATATGGTGGACTTGCCAGCGCACGTGAACACGTGGCGATAGTTTACACTGCCTCATCCTTTGAATCCTTCATCTTAGATTCTTAGGAAATGAGTTTAAAGGGGAAATTGGATTATTCTTTGGGATATTATATATTTCAATGTCGCTTCTTCGCCAGCTCAATCCACGAGTCAATTTCATTATAGGACACTGTATAAAAACAGATTATAGCTATTTATATTTAACAAGGTTTGAAGGGATTTCTACAGTATAGACATATAGAGGGCGTCCAGCAACATAAAAACACATTTGAACAAGAAAGTTACTTTCTCTAGTCCACCGCATTTAACTATTCTTATTCAAATACATAACTTAAATAACCACCAACGGTGCTGGGGCAGATTACGAGGCTTTCTTAAAACTAAAAATTACAAGTTCGGGTTTGAAATTTGTTGCTGGTGTGGAAGCCAGACTTGTGATCAAGAGAGGCTGAAATGCCTCTATGAGTTTTTGCGGCTCCCGAAAGGGATGGATAACGGTGATCAATTGTCATTCTTAAAAAAAAAAAAAAAATATATATATATATATATATAATTTAAATGTGCAGAAAAGAAATTTCAAAAAGAGCGATGGATCCCAAACACGATTTGCTGAGGCGAGGCCCATTCATTATTTTCCTTGGAAGGGAGGGCGGGGAGTGTCATTTTAAAGCCCCGTGGGCAAGAAGCACCCAGCCCAACCACAACGGTATGCAGAGAAAGCACGGTTGGACAAAAACCGATATTTGATTTCGAGTTACAGAATCCCTCACGTGTCAGGTGTAAGTTTGTGCTGATGCCTGGTGCGACGACTCCGCCTCCTCCAACTCCAAATATGCTCCAACTCCACCTTCAGCTTCGTGCTGGATTCCCCCGCACCCATCCATTAATTCAAACCCAATTGCCACTACCACCACAACTCCAATTGCTAGAATAGTCGACCCCTTTTTCTCTCCAACTGATCCCAACAATATTATTCCCAATCTCACTCGCATTCACAACTGCAGCTTCGTCAATGCTAAAACAACCTTCAAATTCAAATGCCGCTGCTGCCGCTGCTGCTGCATTCACAACATTACTCCTTCTACTTCAACTGCAGCAGCCACTTTCACCAGTAATAGTAATAGTAATGATTTCCATCAACAAAACAAGAGCTTCTAGGGTGCTGTCACTCTGATCATTGGCATTGCCGCTGGTCTTGGCATGCTCGGTTTGCCCGCCGCTACCATCTGCTCCGGCCCACTCCCCTCTGATGGAGAAAAGTTAGCAAGTCTATCTATTGTGGACACAAAAGTCAGGAAACAAGATCCAACAAAATAAGGCTTTCGATCACAAAGTCAAGAGGTCTATTGTATAGATACTCAGTGTTGTATAGGCTAGCTTTTATTGCATATGGTTGAGTGTAGCTGGGGCAGCTGCTGCCTTTATTATTTACAACTCCAGCACTGTTATATAATGGAGGTTTTTCTTGTAACATTTTCAATATACAAAATACAATGTCACTTGGTCAGAGTTTTGCTATGAAAGATCTGGGACCCCTCCATTTCTTCCTGGGCTTCGAAGCAACTCGTGGTGATGATGGGCTGCATCTTCAGCAGACCAAATATATTATTGATTTGTTGAAGCGTGTAGATATGTTGGAAGCCAAGCCTTCTGCTACTCCAGTTCAATCTGGCTCTCCACCTCTCTCCATTGATGGTGTTTCGTTGGATAATCCTACTACCTATCGAAGTGTGGTAGGGGCTTTACAATACTTAACCATCACTAGGCCTGACATCACGTATGCAGTGAATCAGGCATGTCAGCATATGCATAAGCCCACCTCGGTTCACTGGATTGCTGTCAAGCGAATACTTCGTTACTTAAAAGGCACCCCTCAAGAAGGGCTTATGTTTCGTTGTGGTGGTACGGACTTGGTTGGATTTTCTAACTCGAAATATGCTGGGGATCCCGACACTAGACGCTCTACCGGTGGTTTTGCATGTACTTTGTGTAGACATCGAAATTTCAGTAAAACAAATGTTCACCAATGCATTAAAGTTTTGACGTGTCAAGGCATACATGGCATACGCCACGTGTTGTACAAATTGTACACATGGCGTGTGACTCAACAAAATAGGAAGAAATACCCTTGAAGGATTAAACAAGTTTTTCTTCTCATTTTGGGCAATGACAAGGCAAGTATATTTCAATCCATTGAGGATCAAAACAAGTTTTTCTTCTCATGTTGGGCAATGACAAGGCAAGCACACTTCAATCCATTACGGATCAAAGCAAGTTTTTCTCATTTGGGCAATGACAAAGCATACGCATTTCAAGTTTAAAATGGTGTTAAGTGGGAAATTAGGCCATAAGTTAGACCACTTCAAGTTTAAAATGGTATTAAGTGGGAAATTAGGCCATAAGTTACACCACTTCAATTTCAATATTGCATTAAGTGGGAAATTAGGCCATAAGTTAGACCACTTCAAGTTTAAAATGGTATTAAGTGGGAAATTAGGCCATAAGTTACACCACTTCAATTTCAATATTGCATTAAATGGGAAAATTAGGCAATGGTGCTTGGAAAGGAAAAAAATATTTTGTGGTGGTGATTCATTCTCAAAGCCTATAAATAGGCTTCTCCATCAAGGTATCAAGCATCAACCAATTCACAAATACATTTCTCTACTCCCAAATTGGAAGAGAATTCCCCAAATCCTTGAAGCTTTGAAACTCTAAAGCTTTCAAGCAAATCCCGAAGGATCAAGAAAGCTCTCTTCGTTCTTCGTCAAATCTTCCTTCAAGATCAAGCCCCGACGACCCTTGAAGAGTTTCCACCAACTCAAGATCAAGCCCCAACGGCCCTTGAAGAAAGCGTTCATCATTCATCATCCGTTCATCCTAAGCTCAAGCCCCAACGGCCCTTTGGATCAACAACCTCAACAAATCCACACATCCAATCGTTCTTCAAGATTAAGCCCAAAAGCCCTTGAAGATCCGCTCATCCATCAACCTTCAAGATCAAGCCCAAAAGCCCTTGAAGAAATCCACACAACCATTATTCAAGATCAAGCCCCGACGACCCTTGAAGAAAGTGTTCATCCGTTCATCCTAAGCATAAGCCCCCAACGGCCCTTTGGATCAACAACCTTAACAAATCCACACATCCAATCGTTCTTCAAGATTAAGCCCAAAAGCCCTTGAAGATCCGCTCATCCATCAACCTTCAAGATCAAGCCCAAAAGCCCCTGAAGAAATCCACACAACCATTATTCAAGATCAAGCCCCGACGGCCCTTGAAGAAAGTGTTCATCGTTCATCCTAAGATCAAGCCCCAACGACCCCTTGGATTAACAGCACAAACAAATCCACACATCCAATCGTTCTTCAAGACTAAGCCCAAAAGCCCTTGAAGATCTGCTCATCCATCAACCTTCAAGATCAAGCCCAAAAGCCCTTGAAGAAATCCATACACTCATTCTTCAAGATCAAGCCCAACGCCCCTTGAAGATCCGTTCATCAACTGTTCATCCTTAGATCAAGCCCCGACGACCCTTTGGATCAACAACTCATCCACAAACCTACACCCTACGAAGATAGAATCAGAGGACCAAATTTGAGAGAGATCGTAACCCCAAAATCATAAACACAAAAATATTATTTTGTACACGTTATTCTGGTTTCTTGTTTCAAGGAATCTTTCGTGTTCACACTTTGGTCCAAATTTGATTTCTTGGAGTTCCAAAAAGCAACGCACAGTTGCTCGTTCAAGTACTGAATCTGAATATCGGCAGTTAGCAATCACGGCAACTGAACTTGTTTGGCTACAGCAGTTGTTGCAGGAGCTTTGCATCCCTATTTCCACTCCTTTGATTTGGTGTGATAATACAACCTATTGCATTGCCGTCTAATCCTGTGTTCCATGCTCGAACAAAACATGTTGCGGTGGATTATTATTTTGTAGTGAGCTTGTTGTGGCAAGTTCGTTGAATGTTCGTCATGTCTCTACTCAATTTCAGATCGCAGATATCTTCACTAAGGGTTTGTCCGCTGATTGTTTTCGTTTCTTAAAATCCAAGCTCGTTCGCTGCCCACTCATGAGCTTGCAGGGGGATGTTGGAGAAAAGTTAGCAAGTCTATCTCTTGTGGACACAAAAGTCGGGAAACAAGATCCAACAAAATAATGCTTTCGATCACAAAGTCAAGAGGTCTTTTGTATAGACACTCAGGGTTGTATAGGCTAGCTTTTAGTGCATATGGTTGAGTGTAGCCGGGGCAGCTGCTGCCTTTATTGTTTAGAACTCCATCACTGTTATATAGTGGAGGCTTTTCTTGTAACATTTTCAATATACAAAATACAATATCTTTTAGCCTCCACCCCTGCCGTCCTCCTCTCTTGGCTCTATGCCATCTCCTCCGTCATCCTGGTTGCCGAGCTCAGCTTTTCCGCCATGAAACAAGACGACCTTCAAGAGGTCAGCTTTACTGCCTTTGCTTCCAAAGCGTTGGTGCTCTTTTTGGTGCATTTGTTGTCGTCGTCTATACCTCTTGGAGTTTTGCCTTCTTGGTCGCCTGCATCTCCGGCCTCGGCTCAATTGTCTCCCAGTGCCTTCCCCGCATTCGTGTACCCGCTCACGCTTTGTTTCCCCTTGCGGTAGGATCGCTCATTTCTTGTTTTCTTCCAACGCCATTGATGGTGCAAACCGTGTTCTGTGCTTGCTCATGCTTTTCTCAATAACTTTGTTGGTGTGTAACCCTTCAGCCGAAACTTGAAGCCAAAGAAACAATTCAAATGCTTTGTTTAATAATTGTTTTCAGTTTAAATCTGAGCCATTGGATCATCTATGTGGCTGCTCTCACTTGTATCTAGCTTAAGTGATAGATTATAACAAGTGGCATCATCTCATAGGGTGATAGCAATTAAGGGCTGAGATTTGTTTTGGTTTGATGAGTGAAGGATCTTCTTTCCTCTTCCATGTACAATGGTAACAACCTCACATGTTTGTTGTGAGCAATCTCGAATTCAATCATCAACATTCTTTTGGAAATTCTCTTTGTCATTCTTTGGAACTTTTCTAGATTTGTATCGAGCCTCCATTGAAGCATATCCAACACACACACACACACGGCCTCAGAGCCAGGTTTCATCGTCTAAACTGGGCGTGAAATCTGTGAGTGCGATTGGGCTGCATTTTGCTCTCAAATTGAATCTGGAAGCTGTGATTTCTTGAATCCAAAGTCTAACATGGTTGGATCAAGTACTACTAAGCTTAGAGCTCCGGTCTTCAATGGAGAAAACTACGAATTCTGGAGGATTCGTATGATGACTATACTGAAATTGTATGGTATGTGGGAGTTGGTTGAAAATGGGTTCGAACCTCCAAATCAAAAGGATACGAAGGTTGTGCTCGATGAGACGAAGAAGGAAATGACGGAGTTGGCATCATTCATTGAGACCTTGATGAAAGATGCTCGTGTGCTTGGAATAATCCAAGGATCTATCTCAGATTAAATCTTCCCTAGAATTGTGAATGAAGAAATGTCCAAAAGTACTTGGGATGTCTTGAAGAGTGAATTCCGATGAGACAAACAAGTAAGAAGTGTAAAATTGCAAGGGTTATGTAGAGGTTTTGAATATACCCGCATGAAGGAAAATGAATCGTTATCTGTGTATCTCACTAGATTATTTGATATCACTAATCAAATAAGAAGCTATGGAGAAGAATTATCTAAGGAGAGAATTGTGCATAAACTGTTAATTAGTATACCAAAAACATATGATGCAATCTGTTTTGTGATTGAGCACTCTAGAGATCTTGAAACTCTTGAGGTACAAGAAGTTGTTGCTTCATGATAGAGTCCATATTATACTATATATTTTACCCTAATCATAGTATTAATTTATTAGTTATTTTGGTAGAATTTTGATACTTTGTTATATATTTTCAATATAGAACATTCGACTTCCTCTGGAGCAAAAAGTGATCAAACAGATGAATTTTGGAGTAATTCCAATTGGAGGATGTTTGTGTACCTTTCAAGATGATTGTATCAAAATTCCAGATTTTTCTACCAAGCTGTTTGAGCGTGGCGATGAAATAAAGGCCCAGCGCGCAGCTTTCCCAGATTGACGTTTCTAGACGTTTTGGGTATTTTGGAGGTCAAGATGGCATATTTTGAAGAAGATTCCTTCTGAGAATTTGTAAGGGACGTCTTTAGATTTCAAAAGAGACCTTTTGGGACCAAATCAGAGTTGACTTGGTCAGTCAAAAGTGTGATTTTATGAGAACTCCGAATTCTAGTTCAAATAGGAAACCTTTTATTTTCTGTTTTATCATTTAATTATGTTTCCTAGTTTTCTTCTAAGACCTTTTCAAGGTAGGATTTTATTTTGTAGGCTTTTTAGCCATTAGGTTAGGAGCGGGGTGAACGTACGTGGAGAATTTAGCTAGGCTTTGACGCTTTGTATTATTAAGGTGTTTTCTATCCTTTTTCTATCTTAATAATATTTTATTCTATGGTTGTTAGTAACTAGTTTCGTTTGCTAAGGCGATACCTTGAGCCTTAGCATGAATATATAGTTTTTATTTAATTGCTTATGAATTTATGCATGCAAGTTTTGGATTGTTAATCACTGTGCTTTAAACTATCTCTTTGTCTTAGTGATTCGCGACTATTAGGATATTTAGAAAAGTAATTTGATGCAATTTTGGCGGAGGGCTGTCCCTAAAATTGACTAAGGCTTCTTGTGGTTAACATGTGTAACTACTTAGGATAGACGACATGTCTTAGGAGTTACATGGTTTTTCAAAATTTTTTCACAAAACTTAATGAGTCTTGTATGTTCACATTCGATCTGGACGCCACAGACGGGTTGCATGTTAGATATACGTTCTATGTTAGGGGTTCCAAGTAGGGCATACTTTAGAAAAACCTACCCTTCAAAATATGCATGTGTAATTCACAAGGAATTAGAAGAACTATGTACGATTGTTAAGGGGACGGCGGAACCTTAGGCTTTTACAATTTGGTTTTCAAAATGTTTTCTTTTGTTTTCTTTACTTTGTCAATTTATTTAATTGTTTAATTTAAAATTCGTTTTTAATATTATAGGTCATAAAATCAACCTCTTCCAAAATTTGTTTTCAAATAATTAATTAAGAATTAGTTTAAATACAAATTATTCATCCAATCCCTGCGGAAAACGACCTTACTTGAGCTGTTTATACTACAACTACCTTGTTCTCTTGCAAGTATTTTTAAGTGTTTTTATCTATACTTTTGCAGGTGGTAGAAATTCCTATTACTTCACTCAAAGGATTTGAGCAGAGGCTTGATTTGCATATTGAAACCTCTACTGAGAGAGCATTTGCTAACTTAAATGTTGCAGCAAAGGGTCCTCAAAGTGGAGGATCTTCTGGAAATCAGAAGTTTCAAAAGAATTGGAAACCAAGAGGAAGAGGTTGGGATCACAAGCCTAACTTTGCTAATAGACAAAACAATGCTCATATAAATTGGGATCACATGCCTAATTTTACTCTAAGGCAGAATAATACTCAGGGAGATTGTAAATGGTGTGATAGATTTCATTATGGAAAGTGTTGGTATGAAGGAAAACCAAAGTGTACAGGGTGTGGTAAACTAGGACATGTTGTGAAGGATTGTCATGAGAACAAGGGAGTGCAAAAGGCTAATTATGCAAGGCAAATGGGAGAAATTGGATCATTGTTCTATGCCTATAATGCAGTGGCATACGTGAAAGTAAA
Organism: Pyrus communis; assembly: GCF_963583255.1. Taxonomy (NCBI): domain Eukaryota; kingdom Viridiplantae; phylum Streptophyta; class Magnoliopsida; order Rosales; family Rosaceae; genus Pyrus; species Pyrus communis. The sequence goes on from NC_084811.1 coordinate 26,998,019, forward strand.
CAACTCATGGTATATTGACAATGGTTCTAGTAACCACATGACAGGTGATGAGAGGTTATTGGTCAGTATTCAGAGAAATTTGTCTTCTAAAGTGAAGATGGGAACTAGAGAAATTGTTTAGGTAGCAGGAAAAGGAACTCTGATGATTGAAACCAAACTGGGAAGAAAACATATACAAGAAGTGATGCTTGTCCCTGGAGTTGAGGAAAATCTCCTTAATGTTGGATATATAATGGAACATGGGTATTACTTGCTGTTTGGAGGAGATATAGTGAACATCTTTGATGGTTGGTCAGTTGACAAGTTGGTGGTTAGAGTGCAGATGACTAATAATAGATGTTTTCCCTTGACAATGATGCCTGCAAAATAGCTTACATTAAGAGCAAGTGTCACACATTGCTATTAGATATGGAATAAGAGATTGGGACACTTGAATAAGAGAAGTCTCAAATTGCTTGAAGAACAGGAGATGGAGCATGGATTGCCCCACTTGGAAGTGTCCACAAGTATGTGAAGGTTGCATGATGGGAAAACAACATAGGGACTCATTACCCTTTAAATTAACTTGGAAAGCTAATAATCCATTGGAATTAATCCACACAGGCATCTGTGGTCCAATGCAAGTTGAATCTCACTCTGGAAACAAATACTTCTGCTATTCATAGATGACTGCACAAGAATGACATGGGTGTATTTTTTGACATATAAATATGATGCACTTGAATGTTTTAAAAAGTTCAAGGCAATGACTGAGTTACAATGTGGTTATAAGGTGAAATGTCTCAGAAGTGATAGAGAAGGAGAATTCATTTCTGTAGAATTTGATAAGTATTACAGTGATCTAGGAATCTAAAGACAGTTGACTATGACCTACACTCATCAGTAAAATGGAGTGTCAGAAAGGAAGAATAGAACTGTGGTAGAAATGGAAAAGTCAATGCTGCATGAAAAAAATCTTCCATATGTGTTTTGGGCAGAAGCAGTGAACACTGCAGTTTATTTGCTTAACAGATGTCCTTCCAAAGCTTTGAAGAAAACAACACCATTTGAGGCATATAGTGGCAGAAAAATCAAGGATAGCTCACTTGAAGATCTTTGGTTCACTTTGCTATGTGCATATCCATTCTAATTTCAGACACAAGTTGGAAGAAAAAAGTCATAAGTGCATCTTTGTTGGCTATGATGCTAGTGAGAAGGGCTACAGATTGTTTGATTCGATTTCAAGGAAGATCATTCTATCAAGAGATGTCACATTTGATAAGAATGCTTCCTGGAATTAGAACTGCACTACAAGTACTGAAGTAAGATTTCTAGTTGTCACTGAATACTAGAATGTTAAGGAGATTTGTGAAAGTGGTGAAGTTCTCATTCTGAGCAATTCACTACTTCTCAAAGCGAAAGTGTGACTGATAGATATCAAGTATATGATGATACACCTAAAAAGTGGAGAAGTGTGAATGAAATCATGGCTCAGTGCAATATGTGTATTATTGAACCTGAAAGTTATGATGATGCAGCTAAAGATGACTCATAAAGAAAGGCAATGAACGCTGAGTTGGAAATGATAGAAAAGAACAATACATGGCAGCTTGTAGAGAGACCATTTGATAAATCAGTCATTGGTATCAAGTGGGTCTATAAGACCAAACTAAATCTAGATGGTATTGTGCAGAGAAATAAGGCTAGAATGGTGGCTAAAGGCTATTCACAGAAGCCTGGAATTGATTACAATGAAACATTTTCCCTAGTGGCAAGGTTGGATACCATAAGGACTTTGATTGCCCTTGTTGCATAGAAGATATGAAGTTTGTATCAATTGGATATGAAGTCTGCATTTCTCAATGGAGTGTTGAAGGAAGAAGTATATATTGAGCAACCACAAGGTTTCGTGAAAGAGAATGAAGAAACTAAGGTGTATAAATTGCACAAGGCACTGTATAGATTGAAACAGGCACCAAGGGCTTGGTATGATGAGATTGATGCCCACTTTAACGGTGCATGTTTCAAGAAAAGCTTAAGTGAAACAACCTCGTATGCTAAAACAAGGGAGGATTCATGTATCATTATTGTCTCCTTATATGTAGATGATATTGTATACATTGGTAGCAGTCCACAAATGCTTGAAGAGTTTAAAGATGACATGATGAAACACTATGAGATGACAAATTTGGGTTAGTTACACATTTCCTTAGAATGAGAGTACAACAAACTGAGAAAAACATTTTCATACACCAAACGATGTATGCACAAAAGCTGATTGAGACGTTTGGGTTAAAAGATTGCAAAACTGTTGCCATTTCACTTGCAGTGAATGAAAAATTGAGTAAGGTTATGGTAGTGAAGCTGCAAATGAGGGAGAATACAAACAGCTTGTGGGGAGTTTACTCTATTTGACAGCAACCAAACTTGATGTAATGTTTGCAGTAAGCTTGTTAGCAAGGTTCATGCATAATCCCATCAAGAAACACATGGGAACAGTAAAAAGGGTGCTAAGATACATTGAAGGAACAATTGACTTTGGAATTGTCTTTGAAAAAGGGAAGGTAATTACTCTAATTAGTTACTGTGATAGTGGTTGGGCTGGAAGTAAGGATGATCTGAAGAATACTTTAGGGTATGCATTTACACTAAGACCTGGTGTGTTCTCATGGGCATTAATCAAGTAAAGCACTGTGGCATTGTCCACTGCAGAAGCAGAAGATGTAAGTGATGCAGAAGCTACCTCTCTAGCAAAATGGCCAAGATTAATACTTGAAGATTTTGAAGAAGAACAAGTGGAGGGAACTTAGATTATGTATGATAATACATCAGCCATTGCTATGGCAAAGAAACCTATTCATCATCAAAAGACAAGACACATCATCATACACTTCATCCGAGAAGCAATTCAAGCCAAGGAGATTGAACTGGTGTACTGCAAAAGTGAGGAGCAAATTGCAGACATTCTCACTAAAGCTTTGGCTAAAGATTGATTTGTCTACCTAAGGGAGCTTTTGGGAGTTAAATCAACTAAAGGGTTAGAGGGGAGTGTTGGTGTGTAACCATTCAGCCAAAACTTAGAGCCAAAGAAACAATTCAAATGCTTTGTTTAATAATTGTTTTCGTTTTAAATTTGAGCCATTGGATCATAGTCCATGTGGCTGCTCTCACTTGTATCTAGCTTAAGTGATAGATTATAACAAGTGGCATCATCTCATAGGGTGACAGCAATTAAGGGCTGGGAGTTGTTTTTGGTTTGATGAGTGAAGGATCTCCCTTCCTTTTTCATGTATAATGGATACAACCTCACATGTTTGTTGTGAGGAATCTCGAATCCAATCATCATCATTCTCTCTGTCATTCTCTGGAACTTTTCCATATTTGTATCGAGCCTCTATTGAAGTATATCCAATACACACACACACACACACAGAGCCATTGGGCTTATCAGTGGCCCAAACCAACCTGTTCACATCATTTGGCCGTGCCTTGAGGCGTCTCTCCTCCATTTTGCCCGCCATTCCGATCACTGTCTATAATGCGATTCCATGTCATTAACCCTTTCATTTGCAAGATTGCTGGCAACACCATAGCCAACGCTCACAAGGCCATTTTCATTGGCATAGCTATTTCATTGATTATGGTCTTTTCATGGAATTTGATTGTGTTGGGGCTTTCTGGATCCGAAACCAATTTAGCAGCAGCAGCAGCCGAGGCCCTATATCCTTTCTGCTATCCGTCAATGCCTCTGCATTATCTATAATATAAGCATTTGTGTTTGCTGCTTTAGCAACGAGCTTGATTGGGTAAACTGTTAGCTTCCCAAAACAGCTTCTTGGTACTATGGAATTGATTGCAAAAATGAACCTAAAAAAGAAACAAGTAGGAGTGGCTTTTGTAGGACTTAACTCTTTATACTTAACTGAAAAACATAATCACTATCATGAAACCATTAGAGTGATACCTGAAGAAGACATGGTTGGTTGCATAAGGAATCCTTCTACTCACTCAAGACCTTTATATTCTTATGGTGATAGAACCCTATGTTTGCAGAATCTATTCTTGGTGAGCAGGGAACTCTTATATATAAAGAAACAACGGCTGCCAACTCCCATCTATCGTGGGTGAGTTGGTTATTGTCCCGTTGTATCAAGTTCAGCGGAAAAAAGGTTAGTGGAGGGTAGTTGCATCCCAAATATTTCGAATATGTTTCCATAATTATAACATGGTAGTGGAAACGTATCAAACTCTTATTGAAGTTGTATTATCCACATGTAATTCCACCTTATCATAAGTAGTTAAGTCCACATAGGATTCCTACATTCTCCCACATGGAAACTAACTAGTTGTGGTTTCGAAATTTCATATACTATAAAACTTCATTCCTTAGGCAACTAGCATCTTATACACATTGACCAGTAATCAGTTGGAGTTCGAATCTCAGGAAATGATACATACAATAATGTTGCATTCACCCTAAAACCTAAAGCCACAAATTCATATTGTATAATGCTAATGAAGACATACATTTATACACATTCTAAACATGGTTCTTGATGTATACCCCATTTCATTCCCCATTTATCCAGTTTTCCTTTATTGATTGAAAATGGTTTGCCATCTTCAATCACTGGATTTCTTTTCCATTGTCTTGCATAACAAAACTCAATCAAATGTTATTTGGAACCAAGATCAGACATTTTATTGCAAGTCATAAATTAAAACCTTAATTATACATTCAGCAATGACGAACCTAAAGCAAGTAAATTGAATAAAAATAAAACATATATCAGATTGTTACTCCTACACTTCAGCAGAACCCAAGTTGTCATGCACTGCCATGCTTGAAAAATGTTCTTTAAACACTCCCATAGCCAGCGACCTAGTCAAAGGATTTGCCAACATCAGCTTTGTATCAATGCGTTCTACAGAGATTCCTCCTTTCTTTGCATATTCCTTCACTGATAGGTATTTGACATCCATCAACCGAGTGGCTTCAGACTTCTTATTGTTTATGGAAAAAAATACTGCTGCTTTGTTGTTGCAATACACAGTTAGTGGTCTTGAATAATGTCCACTGTTCTCATAAATGATATGAGATTTTTCAGCCATATTCCCTTCTTAGTTGCTTCAAATAGGGCTATGAACTCAGCTTCCATAGTTGAAGTAGCTAGTGCATTTTGTTTGGCACTTCTCCATGAAATAGCTTCATCAACAATAAAGAATATGTACTCACTTGTTGATTTTCTATCATCCACGCAAATTGCAAAGTCTGAATCAGCATATCCCTTGAGTTCCAAGTCCTGTACTCTTTTGTATGTCAACATGAATGACTTGGTCCTTTGTAAATACCTCAACACTTTCTTTGCTGCAATCCAGTGTTGTTGTCCTGGATTTGATTGTTCTCTACTCAATACACTTATTGCAAAGGCTAGGTCAGGCCTCGTGCAAACCTGAGCATACATTATACTTCCAAACAATGATGCATAAGGCTTTGATGTCATACTGAGTTTTTCCAAGTCATTTTTAGGACATTGTGACTTGTTTAGTCTGTCTCCCTTTCTCATAGACATTTCACCACTTGAGCAATCTTGCATGTTGAACCATTGCAGTACCTTATCAATGTACGACTTCTGAGAAATTCCATGTAACCCTTTTGATCTATCTCTTGTGATTTCTATTCTAAGAACAAAAGAAGCATTTCCCATATCTCTCATCTCAAAGGTTTTAGATAGCAAGGCTTTTGTCTCAATCAACCAATTGATACAGTTACTAGCAAGGAGAATATCATCTGCATATAAGATAAGGAAAATGTACCTTGAACCACACACTTTCAAGTATATACAATCATCAATCTTGTTTTCAGTAAATCAAAAAGCAGTCACCTTCTCGTCAAACTTTAAGAACCACTGCCGGGACGCTTGCTTCAATCCATACATGAATTTGTTCAACTTACACACCATTTTCTCTTGTCCTTCTTTTATGAAACCAAGTGGTTGTTCCATATAGATGTCCTCTTCCAAATCTCCATTAAGAAACGCCGTTTTCACATCCATTTGGTGAAGCACCAAGTCATAATGTGCAACCAATGCAAGAATGATTATGACACTGTCTTTAGTTGACACTAGAGAAAAAGTTTCTGAATAATCAATTCCCTCAGCTTGTGTAAAACCCTTTGCTTCTAGTCGTGCCTTATATCTTTCAATTTTGCTAGATGAATCTTTCTTTGTCTTAAAGATCCACTTGCTGCTAATAGCTCTCACATCTTCAGGTGCATTAACCAAAGTCCAAACCCCATTAATCTGCATGGAATTCATTTCTTCCAACATTGCATTCTTCCATAATTCTGATAGCTCAGATTGCATGGCATGATCGAAAGTCATTGGATCATCAATTATGTTTTCATTTATCTTAATCTCCAGGAGATACACTAAGTAATCATCAGGTGTAGCTGACTTTCTTGTTCTCGGTGGCAATAGTTTTCTCTCAACAATGGCTTAACGCTCAATCACTTGGTTTCCAGTTTGTGATGAGGATCCGGCCGTTTCGGTCGTGGCATTTTCATATGTTGGTTGAACAAAATCATCAAGTTGGAACTCAATCATTGGTTGTGGTTGGTTTGTGGTTTCTGGGTTGCCATGCACAAGCACGCCATCCATTGCTTCATTAACAAACAAAACCTCAATTCTTTTCTCTGGCAACACATCACCTGTTTCCTCAAACCATGAGCTTTCTCTATCGGTGTCTGACTCTTGAATCTCATCACCATCCTCTATAAACTTAGCTAGAACAGTTTTGATAATTTTGTGAGGAAGGCTTGGAGTGTAAAACCTAAATCCCTTGGATCTTTCAGGGAATCCCACAAAATTACACATAACTGTTCTTGAGTCTACTTCTTCTCCATGGGATTATACATCTTAGCTTCAGCTGCACAACCCTATACATGCAAATGGTTGAGACTCGGTTTGCGTCCCGTCCACAATTCATATGGAGTCTTCAATACTGCCTTTGTTGGAACACGGTTCAAATTATAATTTGCCATTTTAAGAGCTTCCCCTCATAGAAATTGAGGAAACTTTGTTCATGACATCATGCTTCGAACCATTTCTTTAAGAGTCCCATTTCTCCTTTCCTTTTCCGCCACACCGTTTTGCTGTGGTGTGCCCGGATTCGTATACTAAGCAATTATTTCACATTTTTCCAAGAACAAAGCCAATGGCCCTTTAGCTTGACCTATCTCAACATACCTGCCAAAGTATTCTCCTTCTTTATCTGACCTTAACACTTTAACGGACAAATTTAATTAGTTCTCTACTTCAGTTTTAAATTTTTTAAAACAATCCATAATTGAAGATTTCTCAGAGATTAAATAAAGGTATGTGTACCACAAATAGTCATCGATAAATGTCACAAAGTATACATTTCCACAAAGAGTTTTAGTGGGAAAAGGTCTACATACATCTGTATGGATGATCTCTAAAAGCTTTTGACTTCTAATCGAACCTTTCTTTTTCAGATTTGTCAATTTCCCTTTGCAACAATCAATACAATTCACTAAGTCATTGAAATTCATTTTTGGCAAAATTTCATCTTTAACCAAACGGTCCATTCTAGCCCTAGAGATATGGCCAAGTCTTCTATGCCAAAGCATAAAAGAACTTTCATTTAAAAACAATCTCTTTCTTGGCATTGAAGCCGTGACATTCATACAATCCATCTCATTTAAAATAGTGCAAAACACTTGCCAAAGATCACTCATTAAGAGACAAATTCCAAGCACATTTGATGGATTATTTTTCAAGAAAGTTTTAAGATTTTCATTGTCACTAGCAAAAGCAAAGCCGGATTTCACAAGTTGAGAAGCAGAAATTAAACTCCTTCTTATAGAAGGTACATAAAGAACATTACATAATTCCAAAATAAAACCACTAGAAAGCCTAAGTTTGAGGTCGCCTATTGCTTCCACTTCAACTTTATTCCCATTGCCCACATAAACTTGAAAATCTTCACTTCTTGTAGTATTTCTTCTTGTAAACCCCTGCAATGAATTGGTGATATGAACCGAACAACCAGTGTCAAACCACCAAGAATTTGGAGGGATTTCAACAAGATTAGTTTCAAAACAAACGAAAATTTTTACAAAAGTTTTACCTTTCTTATTTTTTCCAAGTTTGTCTTTTCTCACAGTCCCTTTTCATATGACCAAGTTTCTTGCAAAAGTAGCACTTAATATTGTCCATGTCCTTTTATGTCATAGGTCCCTTTGAGGAGGATGCATACATGGCAGCATTAGCATTAGTGTAATTAAGGTCAGGCTTAGAGACCTTACCAGGATAATATGCAGCCCTTTTTCCTTTGTCAGCCTGCACCAAGTTTACGGTGCCACAAATCTCATTCCTCCTGATTCTTGCTTCTTCTTGAGCAAAAATGAAGATCAACTCATCCAGTGTCCATTTCTCCTTCTGTGTGTCGTAGAATGTCTTCAATTGATCAAATTTTGGAGGCAGAGAATTGAGCACCATGTGAATAATGAAGGCATCATCAACTAGAACTTCCAGATCTTTTAGCTTTGCGGTAGTCTCCACTAGCTTGAGAATATGCTCCCTCACACTCTTATTCTCATCAAGTTTAAGAGTGGTCAGTGTAGTCATCAAATCACCCATTTCTGCCTTCTCGGACTCTTTGAACTTGGCGCTCACTGCATCCAGAAACTCTTTCGCTTTGTCACAGGCTGTGATTCCACCCATGACTGTCTCACCCATTGCTCTTTTCATCACCATCAAGGACATTCTGTTGGCTTTCTCCCATTTCTTAAACTTAAGCCTTTGATCAGTAGTTAAGTTTTCATCCACTGGTGCTGGTTCATCATCTCTCAAAGCCAAATCGAGATCCATCATTCCCAGCACGATCTCAATGTCTTGCTTCGATTTCTTGAAATTCCCTCCATTCAAAGGTTCAATGGAGGACAGGTTCATAGCTGAGGTATTCACTGAAGAAGACATGGAAACATTAAAATCATTCAAACGCATGCTTATATCATACCTTTAGGTAAGACTATAAGCCGCCATTCATTCTTTATTGTACACCCACCATTATAGAATCTTTTCACACAATTATATTAAGTCTTTGGACAAGTATATGGCCTAATCAATATGATGTTATACACTGATCAAAACTTTAACAATTCATACATTCTTTCTTTGGACAAGAATGTTGACATTCAATAAGTTTTCATCACCAGTTATGTATGCATATAAAATCAAGAAAAAATTTAAAAGAACATGAGATGTATGATCTCACAACAATATTGTACGAGAAACACAAATAAGATTAGGAGCAGTTAGTTGGCTCTAATACCAAATGTAGGACTTAACTCCATATACTTAACTGAAAGACGTAATCACTATCATGAAAGCATTAGAGTGATACCTGAAGAAGACATGGTTAGTTGCACAAGGAATCCTTCTACTCACTCAAGACCTTTATATTCTTATGGTGATAGAACCCTATGTTCGCAAAATCTATTCTTGCTGAGCAGGGAACTCCTATATATAAAGAAACAACAACTGCTAACTTCCATCTATCGTGGGTGAGTTGGTTATTGTCCTGTTGTATCAAGTTCAGCGGAAAAAAGGTTAGTGGAGGGCAGTTGCATCCCAAACATCTCGAATTGTTTCCATAATAATAGGATGTTAGTTTTCCACGTATCAAACTCTTATTGAAGTTGTATTATCCACATGTAATTCCACCTTTATCGCAAGTAGTTAAGTCCACATAGGATTCCTACATTCTTCTCAAGACAATGGTCTTGGAATAGTTGGATTTGCTTTGATTCAAAAAGGAGGCATGATGGTAATAATATTGGAAATGCAGGGACGTCTTTTTTTACCACGGGTTCAGGTTCAGGGCGTTGCATTGATGCTTTTGATTCTAAACTGGGATCGAGCATTAAAATTATGTAAGGAATGAACATTATAACACAAACGCATAAATAATGGTCTTGGAATGCCGCTGGTGCTCGGTGTTCCAGTGCTCATAGCATATTTCTTTCCCTCCACCTTTACACCAATCCAGGAAGAAATCAAGGTAGGGTCAAGGTTTCCTAGTTGAGATTTGAAATTCAAAGTTGGTCTAAATTAAAATTATGTAAGGAATGAACATTATTTATGCGTTTGTGTTATAATGCTAATTGAGATAAAGATAAAAGTGTTTAGGTTTTGAATTGTGTATATTTATTCTTCTCTCTAGGAGGTAAATATATAGTTGTACAATATCCCACATAACAGGAAATAAGAATCCCAATTATACAAGGAATAAATTATAGGATTACATTCCTAAACTAAATGGTTGACTCACGCCAACACTGCCCCTCAAGTTGGTGTATAGATATCTCCTAAGCCAAACTTGTCAAGTGAGTCTTGAAACACCCTTGCTGAAACCGCATGAGTTAACACATCTGCTAATTGTTCTTTAGACCTCACGTATGGAATATCAATCAATTTGACATCTAACTTCTATTTGATGAAGTGTCTATCTACCTCCACATGCTTTGTACGATCATGCTGAACGGGATTATTGGCTATTTCTCTTGTAGCTTGATTGTCATAGTATAATAACATAAATCCTTGAGACTTGAACCCAATCTCACTGAGAAGAATCCTGAGCCATAATAATTCACAAATCCATGTGCCATCCCTCTGTACTATGCCTCAACCGTGGATCTAGCCACTACATTTTGCTTCTTGCTTCTCGAAGTTACTAGATTTCTTGCTGTGAATGTGAAACAGCTTGATGTGGAGTGACGATCAGTAATGTTTCCCGTCCAATCAGCATCAGTATACCCCTTTACCTCCATATATCCATGCTTCCTGAAGATCAGTCTTTTACCCGGTGCACCTTTCAGATAACTCAGTATACGCATCACTGCTGCCATGTGATCTTCACTAGGAGCATGCATGAACTGACTTACAACACTAACTGCATACGCAATATCCGGACATGTAAGTGATAGGTAAATCAATCGTCCTACCAATCTCTGATATCTTTCTTTATTGGTAGGAACTTGATCCTGGTATATCGCCAGGTGATGATTTTGCACAATGGGAGTTTCAACTGGTTTACAAGCTAACATTCCAGTTTCAGAGAGAAGATCAAGAACATACTTCTACTGAGACAAGTAAACTTCTGCTGAGACAAGTAAATACCATCATGAGAATGAGCAACTTCAATGCCCAAGAAGTATTTCAAGCCTCCTAAATCATTCATCTCAAATTTTGATGAAAGATACCCTTGCAACCTTTTTATCTCTTATGTGTCATCACCAGTAACTATTATATCATCCACATAGATAATCAACAAAGTAACTTTACCTCCCATGCGTTTGATGAACATGATGTGGTCCGCATTTCCCTATCTATAGCCTTACTTTTTCATTACTTTAGTAAACCTTCCAAACCATGCTCTGGGTGATTGTTTGAATTCATAGAGAGCCTTTCGGAGTCTACATACTTTCCCTGCTTCATTCAGTGTTTCATATCCTGGTGGAAGATCTATGTATACTTCTTCTTCTAGATCTCCATGTAAGAAAGCTTTCTTCACATCAAACTGTTTCAAAGGCCAATCCAGGTTAGCTGTTAAAGATAAAAGGACTCGAATAATATTCATTTTTGTGACCGGAGCAAACGTTTCTTGGTAGTCAACTCTAAATGTTTGTGTGTACCCTTTAGCTACCAACTTTGCCTTGTACCTGTCAATGGATCCATCCGCATTGTGCTTTATGGTGAACACCTATTTACATCCCATTGGTCCCTTCCCTTATGGTAGTGACACTACATTCCATGTTCGATTTTTTTTGTAAGGCTTCCATCTTTACTCCCATGGCTTCTACCCAATAGGGATCTTGCAAAGCCTTTTCCACTTTTGTTGGAATTTTGATCCCAGCCATTTGATTCACCATGGCTTGGTACTTGGGTGACAGTCAATGAGTGGACACATACTGTGCAATTGCATATCTCACTTTTCATTCCGAAGAAAACCTGTCAGGTGGTTTCCCATGGTTTTGCCTAGGAGGTAAAATATAGGAAATTTCAACAATATCTGGAGTATGAGAACGTACCTCTTGGATATCCACGGGGACATGAGCATGTACTAGTGGAGGAGAATGAGGCTTATTTTCTGTCTGCATAGTCTTAGTATCACTCATGGACCCATTATGTTCTACTAAATCGATAAATGGTGTAGGCCTACTATTCGACGTTGCATGAGCTATCTCTCGGTCAGGGGTGTCACGATCAAGATCCATTGGGCTTTGGCTTGTTGTGTCGTTGCCCATTACCGGGCTCTGAACTGCTATGTCGTGGCCTATTGATGTGTCATGACCTTCTGGTTAGGCACGGTTAGGTGGGTTGCTCATAACACCTAAGTCTTTAGTCTCTGTCTTGCCTGTACCACTAGGGCTATGCCAACTGTCTCGTTCATGTGGAACATCAAACCAACTGTAGTCTTCGTCTTTTCTATTCAACTCCTCCTGAAGAGTACCGTGGGTTTGATCAAAGATGAAAAACATCTCAGTTTCGGAAAACGCGACATCCATGGTGACATAGAAATGCTTAGTAGATGGATGGTAACATCGATATCCCTTTTGTTGGCTATTAAATCCCAGAAATACACAACGAACAAAACACAGATCCAATTTACTTCGTTGATGCTTGTGAAGATGCACATAAGCCACACATCCAAATATGTTAGGTGATAATTGAAGAGAAGATGGTAGAGTGACATAATCCGTCAAGACTTCCATGGGAGTTCGGAAGTTGCGAACTCGAGAGGGCATTCGATTAAGAAGATAAACGGAATACGTAACTGCATCTGCCCAATAGGCATGAGGAGCATGATCCCCAATTAGAAAAGCCCGTGTAGTTTCCAAGATATGTTTGTTCTTACGTTTTGCCACACCATTTTGTTGAGGAGTTTCAGGACAAGTAGTCTTGTGAAGTATGCCACGCTCTGCGAAAAATTGTGATAGTTTAGAATTAAAATATTCTCCACCATTATTGGAGCTCAGGACTTTGATAGGAAGAGAAAATTGATTTTCAATCATCCGATAAAACTGTTGGAAAATTTGCCCAACGTCACTCTTCCGTTTCATGGTATAGAGCCAAGTCATTTTGGTGCAATCATCGACAAAGGTAACAAACCACCTAATACCATGGCGCGTCGTTATTGGTGAGGGACCCCATACGTCGGAGTGAATTATCTCAAAGGGCACTGATCTTTTATTGAGACTCAAGTGGTAAGAAGTATGATGACTTTTTTCCTATGATGCATGGACACGGACACGGATACGCGGATACGACATGACACGACACGGGTATACGTCAATTTTCTAAAAATGAAGACACGATACGGCAATGATACGTCTATTAAAAATAATATAAATATATATATATATATCTAACTATTATAAAATAAACATTCAAATATATTATTTAAATTCAAATTTATTTCGATAAACTTCAAAAATTTAAAAAGATAATTCACTAAACAACTAAATAAGTCTTCAAACTTGAAACCTAAAAAAACATCCAAACGACTTAAAAATAAAAAGAAAGAGTCCCTCATTCTCGAACTAGCTTTTTCATTTCTGCAAGAGCTTCATCACTAACCTTGTTGCAAGAGACGATCCCATTTCCAGGTATTTTTAACAAATAAAAATTGACCCGAGAGTAGGATCATCTGAAAATCTTTTGACAATAGTTGCATTGAAAAAGAAAAGCAATAATATTATTCTAGACATTTATAATCTAAATTATTCTAGACCACTAACAATACTATTATTATAATAAGCAAACAGAAAAGCAAAGAAGCTTTTCGTTTGGTTTCAGAAAAACAGAAAAGTAAAGTTGAGGCATCCTACCAGAAAAGCATCAACATTATTAACAAATAGAAAAAGAAAGCTTCAGGAAAACATAGAATTCGAAACCCAGTTACCAGCTCTCATTAGCAGATGCATAAGATACGATGCAGCACTTGCAAACAGAGATGACAGGAGCAGTTGCCGATGACGGTTCTGAGGTTCGAGTGAGGAAAAACAGGTAGATCCCAATTTTATACACAAAATCGTTTCAATTTTTGGTCAAAGAATCGTTTCGGTTCAGCTAATCTCCATCAACTGTCAATTATCACGATTCTGTGCGGATTAAGTGTAATTATCTTGATTTTTTTATTTTTATGATTATCCTCTTATTATAGTTTGAAACGTATCCGAAAAGTAGAATACTTGTATCTCAACACTAAGATACGCATATCCCATCAGTCAACAACGTATCTGTTGACTCGGATACGTATCGATCGCGTATCCATACGTATCTCCCCACTTATCTGTATCCCCGTGTGTCAGATACGGGATACGTTGGTCTTCCCCTGTGTCCATGCATCATAGCTTTTTGCAAGAATGGAATTCTGACACTGAAAATCAGAGTTTGAAACGCCATTAAATAAAAACGGAAGTAATTTTCTTAAATAACCAAAAGATGCATGTCCTAATCAACGATGCCATAACCAGATACTCTTAACTTTGTTGTTGTGACCATTGCTCAGTTGGTTGACTCAACCCGGTACCACATCATTCACATAATATAACCCTCTTCTCTTACTACCACGCCCAATGATCGTTCGTGTCTAGATATCCTGTAGTAGGCAAAAAGTGGGAAACATGAGTACAACACAATGTAATTGTTCCGTAACTTGACCAACAGAAAGTAAATGATTCGACAATGAAGGAACAAGAAGAGTGTTATGCGGAGATAGAGAGGGAGTAAATGCGATGAAACCCGCTCCTATAACTGAAGCAATTTCACTGTTTGCTGTGATAACATTCTCCTTGGGTGGCACGGTTAAGTGGTGAAATAGGAATTCATCACATGTCATATGATCCATAATCCCGAAGTCAATTATCCCACCATAATCTCGTTTAGTAGGTGCTGTAAATGCAGTCAATTTTACTTGGATAGTCATAACCATCGTTCGTTAAAATCTGTTTGATTAAAGATTGCATTGGACCCGTGTCTTCTGTCGGTGCAGCAGCCGCTTGTCCTTTTGGACTGTGGACTGGGACAACTGTCATGGGCCCTGTTCGGCCTGCTGTAATAGCGGCCATTGCACACGAGTCTTCAACAACAGCAGCCATTGAAATCATGTTTGTAGACCTATTTTGAATACACTTGGTTTGTATGGGAATTATCTCACCGCTTTTCTTTTCTTCAACCATTGCATGGACTGATTTTTGTTGGTTGATTTTGTTTGCAGCTTTGTTGTTTCCAAAGCCACAAGGGTTAGGTTTGTGGGTTCTAGATATTTTTTCGAACACCAGGGTTTGTGATTTCACGGCTTTGAGTGTTTCTAGGGTTTTTGGGAAAAGACAGACCGAAACTTGCTTTGATGCCAATATAAAGATAAAAGTGTTTAGGGTTTGAATTGTGTATGTTTATTCTTCTCTTTAGGAGGTAAATATATAGTTGTACAATATCTCACATAACAGAAAATAAGAATCCGAATTATACAAGGAATAAATTATAAGATTACACTCCTAAACTAAATGGTTTATTAACGCCAACAAATTGTTACTTAGATAATACTTTCCCTGTACAGTAACAGACAAACAGTAGAGACTGACTAGAGACTAGAGATTGTTTTTGTATGTTCCGATTAAAGATCTCCTCATCCGTTAGTTGCGTGTCTTAGCGGCTGTTTGAGCAAATAGACAGGATCATTTTTACGAGTGTTTTTGTATGTTCCGAGTATAGATCTCCTCATTCGTTAGCTGCGTGCCTTAGCGGCTGTTTGAAAACAGATGAGATTATTTTAAGCCCACTTTGATAACCATTTTCATTTTAGTTTTTTTTTCTTCTTTTTGATAAAAGTGATAGTGGAGAATGGGAGAATCGAATCTAATACTTTCATTGCAATGGTAAATGGTCTTAACCATTTGAGCTATAAGTTCCTTGCAAGTGTGTTTAAGTGTGAACTTTGTAAGTTCGTTCTTTCAAAATAAAAATCCATTTTATAACTCTGATAATTTAATTTCGACTACGAAGCAATGCATAACATTACAACCTAGTACAATATCAAAACAACATTATTTTCAGTAGCCTACAACCTAGGGCATCCAATGCATGATGCTAGGGCATCACAACGTTCCAACATTCGTGCTTTGTGAATGACTTGTTATTGCTATGAAGATTGAACCACATTTGTGCTTGTAATTGCTAAAAGAAAGAATTGTGAAACAACGTAATAAATTAGAATCATTTGATTACTTTTAATTACTGAAAGTGTTATTATTATTTACATTTGAAATTTATTAACCATAAAATATTATTACCTCATTAGCTAAATTATTATCACTTTGATAAATTGCTTCCATTTTTATAAGGGCATATTGCCAATATTTCAAGAGAAATTTTATTTGAACCCATGTAACCTCTTTCTACACCAATCTTATTCTCTACACTCATATTATTTGCAATTAAAGAAACAATATCTCTTTAAACCCAAATTTATTACCTAAACTACCATTCCAAACCCAATTCAAAATGTAAAATTATCTTTACACCCATTTATAAAATTATAAATATAAAAAAAATCCCCTTATAGCTAACTAGCTTGAATTTGGGTACATATGAAAATGTTCTATATATTATTGGCTTATTGAATGTTAATAATTGGAAAAACTGATCAGTTTTCACTTGAACTGTTCCAAAATTTTCTTGAAAGTTCCCTTCTCCACAATTCGAAGCTTAAGAGGCCGGATCAAATTGCTTCTCCTTGAGACCACATAGCCATGATCCAAAGATGTTGCATGCATTTCTCTACAACATTCACTAAGAACTCTCTTTTCAACTTATTCTTTGATCTCCCAGTATATTATGCAGTGGCCTGGTTTTGGGATATCAAATCTGCATGGCTTGTGAAATCGATCAGCTCGGCTTTCGACTTGCTCTATAGTTCAGATCCTTTATGGACCACCATTTGAAGGTTCTTTTCAGTGTTTTTTTTCCTTCTATGTTTAGTGTCAGTATTGATAACGTTTTGTAAAAATAGTGATTTGGTATGGTAGGGTTTGATTATTAGGGTGGGTTTATTGATAAATTTTAATTTCAATGTTAATTTCATCTTGTACTTGATGGTAATTATGCGATAGGGTAAAAAAAATAATTTTCATATACAATTTAAGTTAGGTGTAGAGAGAGGTTATGTGGGTTCAAATAAAATTTCCCATATTTCAACTCTTTATGTAGATGTTTGTACCTATTCGACTGATTGCTCAGTCCTCAATATGCATTGAATCTACTTGACAAACTATGCATGAATCTTCTTCCACATTTGTTGCATCATGATCTCATCTTCTATGACTGCGTCATGACTAATGCGCACCCATCACTCCAGCAAAGCAACGTCTTTCCCGATCTACCAATTTGCCTTATCACTCATTATTTTTGGTATAAGTAATTTGAAAAGTGGGAAAGAAAAATATAAGGGATGTGGGAATGAAAAAGATGGTTGGGGTATATAGAGAAGTTTTTTTGTAATTTTTTTTTTTTGAATTTTAACTGTTGGATTAATTATGACCGTTAATTCCCATATACTTTGGAAATCAAAGCACCAGATTGTGCACATGGCACAATGGTCGAAATTTAAATTTCTTTTTACCATTGAAAAATCCAACGACCAAAGCATCATACAGTTGAAATCTAGCAATTGAGGTGAAAGGAAGAACGAGTCATTGGGATCTGGTGCGTCTGGCTGTATGTTCAGTGACTTTAGCACTGACATCGCGTGTTAACAACCTTCCAACAGACTTGGTGGAGCCCATAAATCGCCCCCAAAAAAATGGAATTGGAGAAATTTAAATTTTTTTTACTATTGAAAAATCCAACGACCAAAGCATCATACAGTTGAAAATCCATCAATTGAGGCGCAAGGAAGAACAAGTTGTTGGGATATGGTGCGTCTGGCTGTATGTTCAGTGACTTCCGCACTGACATCGCGTGTTAACAGCCTTCCAACAAACTTGGTGGAGCCCATAAATCGCCCCCCAAAAAATGGAATTGGATCCCATCTGGATCCAAATTATGGGGATCCTAGGGATCCTCGTATTTTAGTCATTCATTGTGTATCATGAGTCAGAAATCATTTGACCTTTTTTTTATCAAATAATACTTGACAAAAAATAACCACACAATATACGATTAACAATTACGATGTAAAGATCTCTAAAATCCTCACAAAATGGATCAGAGAAATTCCTCTTCGGGCTGCTGGAGCAACTTTCTGGGATTTTGAGCACTTTGGCAGCTCATGACTCTGCCTTATGCTCACCGCTGGATGAAGGACTACCATGCAAAGGAAAACCGCGTGCTGCATAGTTAAAGAGTTATTTCCTGAAAAGGCCTAAAAGTAATTATATTTTATTTCATCTTTCAATATCATCTAATGCAATCAAATTTAATTAAATTCAATCCAATGTAAGTTGAATTAGGTTGGATTGGAACCCAGAATTGTACAACAATCCAATGTACGTCAGATGCGTATGGGCTATACATTTCAATCGTTTCAAACCAACAAATACACCGACTAAAATTACTGTGTTAAACAACACTCGGTACAAAAGCAGGCATATGCAGACACTTGAAATTGCATTCAACTTTGTCTGGGAAATACATACGTATAAGTCTGCACTCTCATAGGAGCGGACTCACTCTGTATTGTATTTTAATTTTATGAACATTTTAATTTTGAAGTATTTCAAGTTCAGAGTGAGCTCTAGAAGTGAATCCCTAAAATAGGATGATTTGAGGAAAATTTTAATAGATGGGGACTTTATAAATACATGTGGATCGAAGCATAAGTTATTGAAGAAGCCTCTGTTTATTATTTTTTGTTAAGAATAATGCTAGGGATACCAAGTTTTTTGAATTAAATTTGTAAATCAAATGATGTAATTATTAATGATTAGATTATTACTAAGCTTTAATTAACGTGTTTATTTCCTATTAGTGACATATCATTGGTTTGCAAATTAGGTCTAAAATTTTGATTGATTAACATGTTTATTTTATATTAGTTTGCAAATTAAATTTAAAATTTTTGTCTTTCTAACATTATTAATTATGCCAAAACACCTTTGATAAGATTTTGAGACACCTTCTAAACCGTGTTAATTAGTTTAGTGATTCTGACCCAGGTCCAGGTGGATGGTACCATACTTACTTTTGATATGATGGCATGCATGACAAGCTGAATGATGAATGATGAATGCCTCGGGACAAAAAATGTTGTTCCATATCAGGCCGCCTGGCCGCCGCCGTGATAACAGATCATGCATGCATTGCATGTATACATTTTACTGATATATAACAAAGATACTTAAAAAATATCTAAAAAAATATATGTAATTAACGCGAGCAGCCGTCAAATAGTATAACCTGATAGTGTTCTTGCTAGGTGGAAAATGGAAAGAACTTGGCTGCTGAAGAATTCAGCAGCAGGTCCTGCTTACACCTAATTTTGGATGGATATGTATCTAAATTTTAAATTTACAGCAACCAAATTCAGTTCGTGGAAAATTCTCCCAGAAAATGCACCCAATATATTTAAGAAGAAATTAAGTTCTCATTCCTCTTTCTTCTATTACATTCATTAAAATCTTATTTCTTTTTAATTTTTGATCAAGGTCTCTAACTTTTAATGAACGTCATTATTTTTCTATCTGAATAAACACTATCGTTTCACCTCAAAAAAAAAAAAAAAAAAAAAAAAAAAAAAAACAAACAAACAAACAAAAACAAAAAAAGAACGTCATTATTTTTGTTATAAATTATTTATATATCAACATAATTAAAATTTATTTTTGAAATATATTCAATTAGTGTTAGAAACATTACATTTGGTAAATTTATATTTATATATTTCTATTTTTAGTTTGTACCATTTTTAATTGGCAACCCTTTTTTAATTGTATCAATTTTCTTTCTAATTTTAATTTGTACCCCATATATTAATTTCATTTTGTGCCCATAATTTTTAAATTTTTATCTATACTCATAATTCATTTATAATGTACCCATTTTTCATTAAAACTCTTTTTTTTTCCCTTATAAATGTACCACTTTGTTATATGTAAAATGTACCTTTTTTATTTTTTTTTTCGTAAATGTACCATTTTTTTTTATGTAAAATGTATTAAATGTAAAATGTATTTATTTTTTATTAAGAATGTGTACATATTTATAATCAAATGTACCCTTTTTTTTTTTTTTTTGAACACTATGGGTACATTTGTTTGACATTTATTATTTCAAAGGTATATTGTTACCTATTTTTATCTATTTAATCAATCAAAATTTTTGAGTATTTTCTTTTTTATTGTAATTGTTTTTAATTTATATGCCATATAATATGAGATTTTAAATCTCATAACATTTCAAGTAATTAATATCAAACATATGAAAATACATATTAATAGCAATAATGAGGTGTACAAAGTCAAGGGACTTTGATAAAAAATTGAATACTATTAAGGGGTTTAGTCAAAGAATCTTAGTGGCTAGGGACTGAATCCAAAATCTCCCTATATTTATATATCACATACAAAGGGTACTATTAGGAAAATCAAATTTTGCATATCACATTTTAATTATCTCTATAATAGAAGTATGGTCCACAATACAAGTAGATTTTACCTCTATTAAGGAAATAATTTAAATGTGATTTACAAAGTGTGATCTCCTCAACATTTTTCATAAACAAGTAAGTGTGTGAAACATTATTGTGTTTATTACAATTATTCTAGAAACAACTCGTTGATTATTTATTAATTAAGAGAAATGTACGTTAGATTTGCTGGTAAATTATGGGATGATTGAAGCAAGCAACATAATAATTAGTTAACCCCAAATATATGTCGGTGGAATTGTAAGAATAAAAGATGATGTGATGATACATATGAGATGATTGTGGAGGGCCGGCCACCGCCATCTCCATGGTCTCGTGCAACAAATCAGCATACATACGCTGCTATTGCTACAAACTAAATAATAAATAGCTAGTTTCTTCGATTGAAATATTTTGTTGCTTAACAGTTAACACAAAATAAGTTTGTTATATTTGATTTCAGTAGTAGAAGAAAATTAATTAACAAAAATACTATGACATATTTATACATACATACATACATACATACATATATATATATATGTATATATCATTGTCTAAAAGAGTAAAGTGCAAACAAACAATGAAAGCTATAAAAAGGGCGGCTAAGTTGCCTGCAAGAATCAAAATCCAACGGACGCTTTGCTTTGAATGGAAAGTTCAGTTTTTTTCCGGGATGAAACGCCGCGAAGCAAAGTCAATTGCACAAAGAGTAAATCATACAGATCCATGTTTTGTGAGTCATATTACGACTAGTCCAGTCTATTGAAACAAGTCCAGTCCACGTTATCTTATTATTACTTTCATTCCTAATTTGCCCCTTAAGTACTAATAAAATAATTAAATATTAGGTTTATCAATTAAATTTTCCTGTGAAATTGCCAATTAGTCTCACTTTACCTTGTGGAGCTGGTTTTGTCTCACTTTATCCTATAAAACTGTCATTTTTGTTTCATTTAGTCTCAATTCACCCCATTTTTGTTCATTCCGTCAAATAAACATAAAATTAAAGGGTTGTATGAATACTTTAGTTTTCATAGAATGACTTTGCCTCCAACTTGCCTGCTAAAACAATCTCAATTAAATTTTCGATAAGTCTAATTCAAACCCCGGTCTTCTCTCTTGTAGATTGATGCAGAGGTGTAATTGCAACCGTTGGAGTCAATGAGTAGCTTGAATTAGATATTGAAATGCAACTCATTATTTGCTTTTGAAACACAACCTATTATTTACTTTGGCCAACGACTGCAGCTACAACTCCACACCAATCAACAAGAGAGACATATGGGGCTTTGAATTGGAGATTATCTAAAATAGAATTGGGATTGTTTTAGCAGGCAAGTTAGAGGGAAAGAGTTGTGTCAAAAACAAAATGTACGTGCTATCCTTTAATTTAACGTTTATTTGAAAGGGACAAAAATGGGGTGAAGTTAGACTCAATGAGGCGAAAGTGGCAATTTCAAGGGACAAGGTGAGACAAAACATGTTTTAAGAGGCAAAGTGAGACTAAATGGTAGTTTAAAAGACAAATCAAGTAATAAGCCAAAATATTATTCCTTCATTATAGGATTACATTTCTTAATAAATATTATCCCTTCCGTTGTAGAAGTTTTAAATTTTTTTCCTATAATTTCTCCAATTGATTTGGTTCGTTTCCTCCATTTTCTTTGCTTATGGTCATTTGACTCTCACGCTTTCAACTCCTATTCCTATTTACTTGTAAGTAAGATGTTTTAGGTTCTAATATTGTACATAGTGAATTAGATGCAAAATTTGATTGCTCATTGTGCAACTTAATCAAACACTCTCTTCTTTTAATGTAAAATATGTCGTGTACTAAAATAAAATAAAATAAAAAAATCCTTTATCTTTCTTTTTTTTTTTTTTTCTCACTTTTCTTCTTGGTGTCCTCCCTCTTCCTTTAGATTTAATGGATATTCATCATTTTTTTTCCTCACGTATCATTCTTCCTCATCGATCGTTCTCTGTGTTTTTGTGCTTGCTTTTTCTTATTCTTTTTGTTTTTGTTTTTTTTAATAGTATCACCATGCTATTCCTAATTATGGTATTATCTACCTATAACACAATTTTTTTATTTACCTCGATCATAGATATTAGTTTTTTTTTTTTTTTTTCCTTTGGTCTCATATACATACCACTAACATTATGATCTACTAGTATTTCATAGAACAAAAATAGAAAGTTTCAGACTTGATTTATTTAGGTGACAAGTTTGATATGTAATTAACTACTTCAGCAACAATATACATGCAAACGAGTACATATACTGATATATGTGCGTCTGTGTGTGTGAAAAACACGTTAAATGATAAGTAATCATAACATGTGTGAAGAAAGAAAGAAGTTCAAGTAATTTGATTAAGGTACAAGTAATAAATACTTGAGTTTCCTTTTTCTTTTTCTTTTTGGAAAACTTAATTGAGTTTCGTTTGACAGAAGATTTACTATAGCGTACGTTATTGAAGCAAGAAATCAATGATTGCTACAAACAAGCAGGCTGGCTGATGCTAATTGATCAATTATTTGAACGAAACGAATTCGAATGAACCTTTCTCGTGGCCAAGAGCATCTGCTGCATGAGGGAACCATTCACGTGATTCATCATGCATATATCTAAATTGCCATTTCATTCATCTCAACTAATTCTCTCAAACATTTCAACGAGGTTTTTGCAGTAGGTTCAATAGTTATCATTTTAACTATGGAACGGATTCATGGTATTACTTTTTTTACACAATTTTGACATACGTTTTTATGAAATCCACTTTGTAATATATTTCAACGCTTTGAACCATCTATTTTTTAGGTATTCCTTAAAAAATCATGTCTATCAAAAGTCACCCAAATCTGAAAACATATGACCGTTGAATTAAGGGTTTCTTTGTAGAACCGTAATCATTCATTTTCTTCACTACAAATGAATATCTTAACGGTTTTGAATTTGTCTTTTTTTTTTTTTTTTTTTTTACAAGGATGATATATGAATAATGTTCTAAAAGATAGACAATTCAGATAATAGAAAATATACTATGAAGTGGGCCCATAAAAGTGTGTGTTAAAAGTTGTTTAAAAATTAGTGCCACGAATCCGCACTAGCATTAGCCACAATAGTATTCATCAAGACTTAGCTAACTGAAGGATTTTGGCTATTAGGCCAATCCATGGGACCCAAGAATCTTTACCAGAAGAAGCACAAATGTGTAGTATGTTTCCTAATTGCTGCCTATGAGAATCCGTACAATTGCACATGTTTGTTGTGACAATTTAGCAATTTTTGCGTCCACATGGAGCTCTATGATGTTGTGCTACTAGCTACTAGCCTATGGGATCCACGACCCCAAAAGTGCAGCACGTCCCTTGAGTTGCTGCTTCTGAATTTCCACACAACTGCTCACGTTTTCTATGACCAGTTAGCGATTTTCATGTCCATATTGATCCCTATCATGTTGTGCTACTAGCTACAAGGCCAACGAAATTGGTGACATAAGGTGTAGTGCATTCCATGAATCGCTGCCTACATATTTCCATACAACACTTTTGATGCGACTAGTTAGTGATTTTTCGTCTCATAGATCTTTATTATGTTGTGTTATAGGCTACGCAACTCGAAAGATCTGTGACCTCAAATTACAAGTATAGTCCAGCTTTTCGGCAGCTCATAAAAAACTTTGTCATGTCACATGCCTTGGCCTTGTGAAACATGTCTCGGCCTTGTGAAGTACAAGTTCTCATGAGCTCAAAGTGCATTGCCCATGGAACATTGCCTCAGTCGCACAAACAATTTCTTATTTGAGACAACTTTTGTTCGAGTAATGAAGTCAGTGACTAGCTTGGCAACGCCAGAATCACACGGTCAGGAGGTAGCAACACATATTGGACTCAATAGCTCAATGCCTTTAAAGCCAAAACTCACAACCTAGACACACCAGCTAGGAGCACTTACTCTTATCAAAGTTGAGTGAATAGTTCACACTTCTATGGCTAAAATTTTTGCAAGATACTTCAAGCAAGCAACGTTTCAAGAACATTTGAGGCAACTGAATTAGGATGATGGAGTAAAGCGAAGAAGACAGTTTACTAAATTTTTCGCAAATGGATAAATGACATGCCTCAATCTCGGTGTCTGATGACACCAGGATGGACACGTGTTGGCCGACACCCGAGGGTGACGAAAGCCATTTTATTATGCATATGCCGAGAACATGCAAACCATGAAACAATTGCGTCGAAACCAAGAAACATAAAATGAAATACAAAACTTTGATGAGATAATAGTAAGGTCCTGATCAATAACAGAAGGAGAATATTCAACTGTCAACATTAAAAAATGATGATGCATGAACATGTTCAGAGCATACTACTAAACATGAATACAAACGGGAGGAATATTATAAAAGTGCAATTACAAAGGAGAGGTGCTATGAGAAAGGAGGACACGAAGTCATTGATACGGGAATGCCTCGATGATCGGGTTGTACGCCTCGTTTCTAGGTCCTGAAAGGGGCGCAAAACAAAAAGTGAGTGGACCAAGTTTAATATAATAATAACTAAAACCAATCTTTTCTTCAAACGTACTAACTCCCAGTTTTAGAGAACTCGTATAGCATAATATGTAATAGGTTTTTTGAAAACCGCTAGCATGCCATAAAACATTCGTAAAACATATATATATATATATATATATATATATATATATATATATAATGTGCTTAACAGTGGTATCATAGTCGTCCGAAGGTAAATCCATCATTCACAGGTGAAGTTGTACGTTACTGGGTTGCGCTAGTTAAGAAAATATGGTCCATCACCTGAAGGTGAAGCTATACGACTCTAGGTTACGGTAGAGAAGAAACAAGAATTGTACGAGATTGGGTTACGCTAGTGAAGAAAATATGGTCCACCACCCGAAGGTGAAGCTGTACAACTTTGAGTTACGCTAGAGAAGAAATTACGCACATATCACACCGACACTAGCCTTGACTAGTAAGCTGGGAATGTAATCATAAGGTACCTCAAACCTCAACGCGTGTAAACTGGGTCATATGGCCATAGACAGGTATGTACTTGTGTTGTGTGTAAGTGTTGTATGATTACTAAGTAAACACAGAAAATATGAACATAGTATTTCCAAATCACATCATCGGAGCTCAATAGCTCAAACATCATATCATAAATCCACATGAGCGTTCTAGCTGAAAAGATCATCATAAACCATATTCATAAATATTTCAAACCATAAATCCAATAATTCATAAACGTTTCATAACATGTAAAGTCATAAAATCATGCTTTTCGTGTACGCATTCCTAGCATTAAAATCATGCATTTAGAAGGGGGTCCATTCATTGATATTTCGTTACCAAAGAGCCGCTCAAATGTAGGGAGGACGGGATCACCTTAACAACGTACCTAAGCACATCAAATAACTAATTAGTAAAACCCTAATAAGACAATTGAATTTGGGAAAATGAACGGCAGAGTCGGATTCAAGACGTTGAAAAACCTAAGGAAGGACCTCGGGTTCCTCACGTGCCGACACGGGGCGGGGGCCTTGGACGCCATGCGCCACCCTACGCGTTTGTGGCGACGGGTACAATAAGAATAAATTGAGGAAATGAGTCATACGTGTCATGACAAAAAGGTCAACGAAAGTCAACATTCTTGTCCCAAAGGGCATTTGGTAAATTCACACCATTAATATTAGAAAAACGTAAAATTAAGGATGGGGTATCACAATAAACTTAACGAAGGCCACCAAAATCTGACACAAACTAAACGAAAAGACTAATCATTAGCAGTTTGGTTGGTCTCTGGCTCCTTAACAACCACCTTCAACAGCTTGCACCACCGCAGCTCCGATCTAGGCAATTTCATCCTCAACTGCTTCATCTACAGCAGCCGATCACCTTGTGCATTCCATTCAAACGCAGTTAATCATAAATTAAATAATTTAAATTCAGGACAAGGATGAGAGCAAATTAACAAATTAAAATTACAAAATGATTAATTGCAGTGACCATAGTAATAATAAATTAAAAAAAATAAAAATAGAAAATTTACATGAGGTTACAAATTCGCAATAATCATGAAAATTAAAATGGGTCCGGAAACCATGAAAGTTCTATACAGTATACGTGTATGCAACAACAATTTCTGACTAGTTAACCTCCCTACCAAAATAAAGAAGAAATTTAAGCCCTTAATAATCCTAATTAGCTAGAGAAACAACAATTAAGCAGAAGGCGGCGTGACTTGTTTTTGAATGAATCTCAAAAGTCCCACAAGTCTTCAATATCGGAAAGGGGAACAACAGATGGATCCTGATCATAGGATGAGTTGTTGGTGCTGCCCAATTCTTGCTTTGAAACAAATGATGATGATATTTCGTTAGTGTTCATATCCGTGCTCAATTCGGTGTCTTGGGAGAGGCTAAACATAGACTGGTTGGTCGAAAACTGCTCGACCTTGCACTGCCTGTCTGAGCCTCCTCCTAGGCCAGATGACGATGTTTCAATATTATTCTTCATCTTGTTTTTGTTGTTGTCTTTAGCTATTGCTCTTGGAATGGCCTGATCATCGTCATCATGGTCACTACTAGTACTAGTACTTGTTCGAAACACAGACCCTTGCCCTTGAGCACCTCTCATCATCCCTTGTTGAAAATAATCAGAATTGCTCATCATCTGATTTGGCTGGAAATTAGAGAAACTAGAAGGATTTTGAAACTGGTGATGCTGATGATAATGATAAAGAGGTGGAGGATATAACATGTTGGAAGGGTTACTAAGACTACTGGCTTGGTGACTGTTGTAGTTACTGGTAGGATGCAGCTGAAAGTTGTAACTCTGCTTGAGGGCTTGAACGCCGCCGCCTCCCCCCACTGAAAAGTAGTTGAGGTAACTGTTAGTGCTGATTCCATGATGATCCGATGGTGGTGCCACTGTGATAATGGGATCGGGCTTGAAGTCATTGTCTCCATGGCCTGAAGAATGTTTGTTGGTCATGACGTTGGAAGTATCAAGAGTGGGATCCATAAGAGGTGGGAGGGAAGAACAATCCAGGAGATCATGATCCCCAATATTCCCAAAAGAGTTCATCCTAGTTGGGCTAAGGGTTTTTTTGAGCCCCATGTTCTTGTGGAAAACCCTGCACACAACCCATTCATCCTGCAGCAACACACATGTACAAAAATAAGGTTAAAATAAAATTAAAAATAAAATTGATTGATTTTCAAATATTGATGACTTGCAAAAAAAAAAACAAAAGGAAAAGAAAAGAAAATTAGATTTTGAAAATTAAAGTAAAATCTAGCTAAAAGCCCCAACCCCTCCTTGAAAGGAAACTCTCAACCAACATAACAAAATTCAAAAGGGGGCCAGGGATGTTCAATAGGTATAAAATTAAAAATAGGTCGGAATAGGATTTTAATTACCCTTGCAGCCTTGGAGAGGTTATTGTAGGGTGGGATTTTGCCATCAAGCCTGTATTCATGCATGACCCAGTTGGTCTTCTCTCCTTTGGGGGCTCTCCCTCTGTAGAACACAAGAGTCTTCTTCATCCCAACCAGGCACCCTCCTCCTGCACCTTTCCCACCCTGCTGCTGCTGCTTTTTAATCTTATTGAATATCTCTTTATCTTTTCCTGTGGCCTTCCAGTACCCTGATTCCGTCGCTCGATTCGTCCTCATCCCCGTCGGATACTTCCTGTCTCTCTGGCAGAAGAAGTACCACTCCTTCTCTCCCATCTTTGCTTTTTCTGCTCAAGTTATATATATATATATATATCCATATATAAAAATTCATTATACATACATACATATATATATATATATGTGTGTGTGTATACACTGACCCAAATTAACCATGGAAGACAGACAAGTAATACTTACTAGGCAAATCCCAAGGTTCGCACTTGTTCAAATCAGCTTCGCCAATTGCAGCAGCTTCGAAGCGGCTGTTGATGACCTTCTTTATGAGATAGCTAGTTATGATTTCTTCATCCGTGGGATGAAACCGAAAACCCGGAGGCAACCCCTTGAGCTCGTCTGATATTCCTCTATTCACCACCATGCCTGTTTCTGTTTGTGCTTCCATCGACGGATCCATCTCCTCTTTGGTTATATGTATATGCACGGCTGACAATTTCTCTTTTTATATATGTATAAGGGCTGCCTAGCAAGCTAGTTAAGATTAAGCAAGAATACAACAAAATCCAGTATTCTCAACCAACAATTAATTTCAACTACGAACCGAAGAAAAGAAAAGAAAAGGAAATTAACGAATGAATCTGCAGCTAGCAGATCGAGAGCGGAGGTTAGTATTAAAGAGGAAAGAGGGAGAGAGACAAGTCAGAGAAGAAGAAAGAAAGGAAGGGTAAGAGAGCAGTTAAGAAAATAGAACAAGGAAAAAAAAAAGAGCTTTTATAGAGAAGGCAAGAGGCGGGTTTCTTCTCCAAAACAACTCATATTCTCAAGATCCGTGGTCCGCAAGGCACCTACTGGGAAGACACATAATTTATTATTATTATTATTATTATTTTCCATTATTATAATTAATATGTACCCTTTTGTTTTGGTTTTTGGCGAATTCGCGTAATCCAATTAGAAATAAAAACAAACGCTAATGAATTGTATAAAAAAGGAGTTTTCTATGCTCGAGGGACCCATGGTTCCATCGTACCCAGTACCCTTTCACATTGGCTATTAATTTGAATTAAATAAATTTAAAAAAAGGGCCTTTATCGGAAGCTTCTGAATGTAACCTCTTTTGGAATTTGATTGCATCACATGTTCCAATCAGTTAAAATCTATCCTTTATCCAAAAAGTGTCTCTCTATTCAAAGCTGTGGAAAAGGTTCGGAACTTTCTTCCTCTCTTCATTCAATCGTTTATTTTCTACAACAGTATATATACATGTACATACATTAGTGAATATAAATGTACATAAATATGTAACTAGGTTACTAGGCAGCCTGCTATACGCGTTTAATTATCAGCTTTAATTATGAATTTTTTCTAATTAGTACTTAATTTAAGAGGTGCTCATGAGCTGCTTCAAAACTCATGTAAATCATTTCCGCATATAGATACAGTTTCGAAAAAGTAAATTACGTAAGCACATCAACCGGTCCACATATGTGCCCCATCTCTAATGTGTATGTAGCAATTATGTAATATCATATATATATATATATATATGCATAACATGACAGAGCATGAAATTATTAATTAATTAATAGGAAAACTAATGAAAAAGAGTTTGAAAACTTTGAATTTTAACGATAAAGACAAAATAAAAATTAAAGTGAATAGTACCAGTATTGACTTTTTAGTGTAAAAATATGATTTTTAATTAAAATAAATAGTATCGAAAAATTTTCGTTAAAGTTCTCTTAATTAATTAATAATGAATAGATGGATGCATTCCCCACAAAATGAAAAACAGGAAAACGAGTACCCAATAGAGCGAATCTAGCTAGGGGGAAGTCAAAAGTGCTACGAAAAAAAGAACGAATTTTCTAAGAATTTTCCAGCTTATTGGTAGCTGGCATTTTAGGGAGGACATGATCGATCGACCACGATGATGAAATGAATATATGGGAAATCTTTTGCTTTCATATCTTTTCTTCTTTTGTTTTTCAAAATTTCTTGTATCTTTCATATACTGTATGTATTGAAAGTACAATATAGTAAAAAATTAAAATAAAATGAGAAGTGATTTTTGTATTCACTTTTTCTCCTTTTACAAATATTTTCTTGTTTTTTATATAGAAGAATCAGTGCATATATACAGGAAACGAGAAACATGCAAAAGAAAATGAGAATGTAAGAATCTTTACAAGAAAAGCAAAACGAATTAAATTGGAACAACTATTAGTATAAATCGAATTTAATACGCTATTTTCAAGTATTTATCTGAACACTTCAAAGTAGTAATGCATCCCACTGACTAAATCTGATAAGCAACATTTTAACTGGATTTGGCTGCTTTTTTTATTTCTTTCAGCAAGAAAAGAAAGGGTGGCTGATGGAACTTAATTAATGGTGACAAATGCCACAAAACCTATTTTATCAAATCAAATATGGCTTAAAAGTTTCAAAGACTAAAAAACATTCGCTTAAATCTCTTTTGCATTGCAAGGTGTAGTTCATCATCGGACACTGCTTTTTCATATTCGTGTAAGTCTCTTCACGTTTGATAAATTTTTAAGTCAAATGTGTAAACAACATAAATTGAGTGACGTGAAACACATGTGGTAGCTAGCTAACCTATGCTCTGATAGTATTGAGGTTCCTTTATAAAACCAATGACAATATGAAGAGTAGCTCAGCTCCTTCTAAACCATTGCAAGGTTTAGTCTGTCACCTATATGAGATTTTGTCCTTCATAGTTTCACATAACCTATTAATGTGACAAATTTTTAAGTCAAACACGTGAACAACATAAATCAAGTGAGCATCTGTAAGCATTGAGCTTCACATAATAGACAATTTGATTATGATACTACGAAGAATGTTAATGTTCAGACACAAAATTAATTGATGATATAAAAAGTAACTTAACTCCTTATATATTCTTACAAAGTTTGTTTTCCAACACGATAAACATTTTTATTGGCCCAATAAATAAGAAGAATGTGGCAGGTTCTGGATTTGATGCTCTGAGTTGAAACTTTGCTTGACTGTGGCCACATGCATGGTGAAATTCCCTATAATCTTTCCAAACTTGAAAGGAGTGAATAACTGTAGTTTGCTATAAATTATCTCTATATATATTTAAAAACTGAAAAGAAGCCAAATGATATATGATTAAAGAAAATGTAAAAAAAAAAAAAATAATAATAATAAAGATTATTGCCGACAGAGAAAATCAGCCGGCTTTTGCAAAACTAAACATCGCCTCGTTTACTGGTGTCTCATGTTCTTGTATGATTGTATCAAAATTAGCACTTGCGTCGAAAATGCAACTAGCCCCCACTAACCAGTGGTTTCAAATGAAATACGTCTTTTTAAGTTACGAAGGGTAATGATAGAGATGTTAAATTTATAAATTAAATGATATGTTACTATTAAAAATAAACACATTTATTAACGTTTAAGTAATAATACAATCATGAGCTTCCATGTCATTTAGTTTATAAATTTTATCCACAAATTTAGTCTCGTTAGCATTACTCTTATTATTAGCATTTCACATTACAATTACAATAAATTAATCAAATACAATCAATGCCCATACAACTAGACCTGCTCCAATCTTTGGAGTAAACTCAAATTTTAAGATCTAAACCTACTCCATTTTGTGATACACCTTGATCGAAGTCGAGGCATACTTGCCGTCATCCAAATGTGACGTAACCAAAAGTGTGAGTGATGAAAAAATATGAATAATTTAAAACTGAAACTAGAACTTATTTAAACTAATAAAGTGAGTGCGCAGTAGTGGGTAGAACCTATAGAATACAAATATTCAGAGCATAGGTAACAAAAGAGGGCAATCGGAACTAATTATAGTGCTTAATACACAACCAAGAAAGGCTCCCTACATTTATTTAGATATGTCAGAACCCGCCGGAGTTTCCTCGTATGCCACATAGAATTCGACTATCTAGGACCTAGAGGGACGAAAAACAAAAGGGTGAGTGGGCACAAAAACAAAGGTTTATAAAACACATTTATTTTCCGAACATACTAACCCTTCGTTGTAAATCATGTATAGTTTCCAGAAAATCATACTACGCATAAGTATGAAAATAACTGTAAATAACAATGATGCCAAAAATACGCCAAACTACAATATCTCAACAATAGCATAATGAAAACAGGTTGCTCATCAATCTACGCTAGCACACGAGTTCATGCATATAGTTTCTGACATGAACATGACTGTGGTGTAATGTATAAGTACGCTCTAGTGCTACAATCACGTGAAGACTAGCGATAATTGTGATCACCTACGAGTCGGAGTTGCCTAATGCAACCTGTATGATAGCACCGACACCTACTTGGATCTAAGGTGAGCGTGCGGTGCAGAGGTGAACATACACATGAAATACTAGCCCTGGCCCCGGGTGAGCACTAACACCGGGGTGTAGCAATGATGAACATACTACATAAATATAAACATGCCATAACCATTCAATAATTCTAGTCAACAATGGAAACTTACATGTGCATCCCGTAGGATTGTTTTAGCGTTCCATACCATTATAACATTCATCTTAAATCATGACATAATCATGGCATAATAGGCGTAATGTCAATCTAAAAACAACAGTGGCATGATATGCATAAATCAATTCAAAAGCATTTGTGGAAACTATAAAGTTTGTGTGTGTGTGTATATATATATATATATATATATATATATATATATATATATATATATATATATATAAAAACAAAATGCCCACTCACTAGTACGTGGTCGGATCGTAGCCTCCTAGTCTCGCTTGACCTCGTGCGTCCTCGGGATAATTTTCACCTATATGTGAAATAACTAAACTAATAAATTAAATAGGACATACTAAAAAAGGCTAGGCAAATCTCCCATACTTGCTTAAACGGAAGGTTTGAATATGATCTACACGAAGTCACGGACCTGTACGTGTCAGCACTCGTCGACCGGAGGCCGGACGCGCCAGCACGCACCGCCTATCCCACGGCCACACGGGTGCCCGCGCGTAGGCCACGTACCTAACAAAGACTGACGGACGTTAGGAATATTTCGTCATAATTGACGAAATATTTCGTTAAATAGTAACGAAGTTAAATATTTCGTCTTCTTCGGTGAGCCTCACTGTTCGATGCCGTTTGGTTCGCCAGAAACTGGGAAATTTTCAAAGCTTCATATCTTCTTCATTTCTCAACCATTTCTGATGCACTTTATATGGAAATGAAGCTTATGAAGAGTAAAATAAGATTGTTCCTTTCAAAAGTCCAAAAATGGACAGGAAATGGATTGAAAATGTCTCGAAACTCTCGGCCTAAAACTCAACTCCTCGAACTCGCTTGTTTCGATGTCAACTTGACTCAAAACCTAGTCTAGGGACCATAAGGAGTTGTGTAGAAGCTTCCCTACGTCCTAAAACCTTGTAACTCGGCTTGAAACTTGTCGAAGGAAAACTTATCGAGTTGGACCTTCTGAGTTGGCGGGTCAAAACTCGGTCATTTCATTATCGGCTGGTTCGTGGGTTCGAGAAGAGTACAATGGTGGAGTTTTTGAGCTCGATCTATGAAGTTTTGACATCGTTCTAAAGGGTTGCAGGGAAATGAAGAGTTTCGGTGAGAGAGAAGGAGAAGAGAGAGAAAGAGAGTGAGGGAGCAGTTTCTGATTGGGGGAGAGGTGTGAGGAGTGGGCTCTTTGATTAGTGAGGGAATTGTGGAGAGATGTTGATTGGTGAAGAGTGAAATGAGGGAAAATGATTGGTTATGAGGGTTTTAGGGCACACATGATAGTTTAAAAAAAAAAAGAAAATGATAAGGTTTCCAGATTTTGGTACAGTAAGTCGTATGCAAAAATCCGTCTACCTATCATAAACAGTGCTTCCAACATTGATAAATTAGCACACACGCGTGCACAATTCTACCCGCTATTAACGTACTTTGACTGAGCGTAATTCGCGCTCACGCTATCGTAACGACGAGTACTATTTAATTACGGTACTAGGAAAACATAAAATAAACGTTGGATAACAAGGGCAGAAATGTCAATTTACACACTCGGGGAGAAATTACATAGAAAATTAGGGACGGGTTGTCACATTTTACTCCAACCTTTGAGCCAAATATGAGTTTTAACCCAAAACTCATTTTTAGGGCAATTTAAGCTAGAATTCCCCTTGTGTTAGCGCACTGGGCCACCATATATGTGTATTTTTTTTATTTTATATTTATAAATTCATTAAATTCAATGGCTAAAATCTAATTTGATCAAATATAACAGTCCAAATTAAATTCAACAGCTAAAATAATTAAAAACAATTCTTTCATGTGTTTTATATTCTTTTATAGTGTTTCACGAGTTTCATAGTGTCAATTTAATGATTGTTCAATATTTATCGGAAATTTAAATATTTTTAAGTTAAAATGTTCATAAAATTAAATTAGGATAGTCTACATAATTTATTTATTAAAAAAAAGTTATTTAAGAAAAAAATTGTGACAGCCCGTCCCAGAAACATTTTAACGTACGTGTGAAAAGTCGAAATTGCCCCTAGTTTGATTTCTTTACGTTCATTTGTTGTTTTTGAGTTTGGTTGGCATGTTTGGAGCCACACACATCTTCCCACACACCACCACCTTTCTCCCTGTTTCTCTGCACCTGTCCCGAGCCCCATTCCTTTCCTCTTCCTTCGAAAACGTACGGACACACACACACAAGCACACTAAACCTCCACAGATCGAAGAAACTAAACCCATATTCGAACTCGTGAAGCTTGTAGGAGCCCAACCGTACCATTTTCAGGTAAGAATATCAACGTTTTCACGTCGATTCCACGAAGTCCGATTTGGGGTACTATTCATGCAAACGTGATTTCTCACGTTTTAGGAAATTTGAAGCTCGTAGGTAGCTTGGTGAGGTCCCAAGGAGGCTCGGAGTAGTTCGTTTGAAGGAATTGGACGTCGGGATCACTGTATTCGAAGTTGGCCGAAGTTGAGTTGTTTTGACAGGTGAGATTTCGTGGTTTTTAACCCTTGAAAGTAGTATAATTATGTTCCTCTAGTCCTAAGCTTCAATTTGGTACCAAGTTTGTCAATTTTGGGTGAAAAACGAAGGAGATATCGAAGTTTTAAAATTTTCCAGTTTTCCGGCGTCGGCGACGGCGCCGGAGGTTCGCCGGGGAAGGAGACGGAATATTCCGTCAAGTCTGACGGAATATTCCTGACGCCGTTGACGGAATCCGTTAGAACTGACGGAATATTCCCTACGGCGTCAGTTGATGCCGTCAGCGTGCCAAGCACGTGCCTGCGCGTGGGGGCGCGTGCGGCGGTGAAAATTTTTTCTAAAAATTTGGGTGTGATCATGAGGTCGAGTAGAGCACGTTGGTATATTCATTTGCCCAATTTGAGCAATGTATGAGAAGTTATTACGAGAAGTTGGTTATGTGCTTTAAAATTAACGTTTTTGTAGTTGTTTCGCATATAGGTGATACGTATCCCGAGGACGAGCATGGTCACTCGAGGCAGGGGGGCTACGACCCTTCCACTTACCAGTGAGTGGGCTTTTGGTTTTCCGTATATACCTATATACTTATATTTTCCCAGAAATTGATTTGAATTATTATTTGCCATATGCCATGCATTATATTATCGTTGGTTGTGCATCGTTAGTTACATTATTAGTTGCATATATATACATATGCATATTGGGTGCTGTGGACGCACAGGTAAGTGCCAGGTAAGTGTTATTCATGTTTATATTCAGTAGTGGTTGGAGATGCTTAGAGAGCTCATAACCTGCACCCCTGGTGTTAGTGCTCCCGCCCAGAGTAGGGCACAGTCCTTCACGTGATGTTCACCTTCCGCACCACACGCTCAGCTTGGATCCAAGTTAGGTGCACAGTCCTGTCGTACCGACCACATTAGGTGGTTCCGACTCGTAGGTGACCCGCGATTATTCGCACAGCCTTCACGTGATCGTAGCACTAGAGCGTTTATATGTTTTACACCCAGGCCTGTCGTACAGACCACTTCAGGTGGTTCCGGCTCGTGGGCAGGTTTAGTATTGATATTGAGATTTGAGCTCTAGATTCAGCCGTACAGGTCACGTTAGGTGACTCCGGCTGCCAGGCTCTATGTTATTGATATGATTTATACCTGAGCACTTGCATTTCATTATGAGGTTTCGACATGGCATATTCTTGAGCATGATTGGCATATCTATATACATACGTACATATGTTATTTTCTGGGAAGTATACAGGTTTTACGGCGAGGGGTTAAAACTTATTTGTTAAATGGTTTTCGAAAAGCTTTGTTTTTGCCCACTCACGCTTTTGTTTTGCGCCCATCCAGGTTCTAGTTGTCTAGCACGTTCGGTGGTTTCCCAGAGGGCTTTCCCGGCATTTCTGACAGACGATCACCAGAGTAGGGTCACCTTCGGGTGTACTGTTGTCGTATCATTTTCTTTTGGACTACTGTAGGCTTATGCTCTGAACTTGTGTCTCACTTACGCTAGCACTTGTTTTTATTACTTTGTATGCTAGTTTTTATTTATTCGTACCACTTATATTACTATTTTATTAGCTTCCGCACGTGCACATGGTTACGCCACCTCCGCGTGGCGGCCAGCACGCCCTGATCTTGGTCGGGGTGTGTCAAAAATTATCTTAAATTCATTCTTTAATAATTTCGGATTAAAAATTTAACCCATAAGGGTTGGAGTAGAAAAATAGTTTCTTGGTTAAAAATGTTAGGTTTTATAAAATTGGTCTTATGAAATTTTGTGTTTCTTTGTGAGTTTTTTAAAATGATTAAAGTGTTTTTGGATATTTTTAGAATTACTTTTTAAAAATAAGACAAGTAAATCCTTAAAAGCACTTAAAATATTTTGTGTAGAGAGAAAATTTAAATATTTTTTTTATTCTAAAATATTATTTCAATGTGCTTTCAATTATTTATAAACACTTTAAGTTTGCATTAAAGTACAGTTAGAGTAGACTGGTGGCCAACCAAATCCATCCCATCCCACCCCATGTGTTGACATCCTTTCCGCTTGAATTTTTTTTTCCATGCTGAGCTGGATATATTTTTATTTTATCATAATCAATTCTCCGAATCCGAATTAAGGGGATTGGATCTGATCAAGATCCACTTGTGAGGATCTTAGCCATTCATTGTGTATCGTTCGATTAAAAATTATTTATTTATTTATTTAAATTTAAACATAAATAATATCTAAAGAAAAATGATCACATAATATACGATAAACAGTTAAAATGTTAAAATTCCCAGAACCTCACAAAACAGGAGAAAATCCTCTACCAAAAAGTAATGAATTCCTTAACCGATGTCCCACTCTCTGTTTAGCCTGAGGCCCAGAGTTTCTCCTTCTGCCACCTCATCGAGTCGTCAATAGTCATCACCTTCCCAAAAACCCAAATTGTAATAATTCCAGATTAGAAAAAATCGTAGAAAGACGTAAAATACGGAAGTAATTCCGGCAGATTAAATCACTTTAATAATCTTCTAAAGAATATAAAATTACTTTAAACCCGAAGAAGGACAAATGTTCAAACGCGTAGGCGTGGACCTACCAAACCTTAATATAATTGGCAGTTGAATATTGTTATTACCAGTAGGAGGGAATACGTATTTCCTCGAATATATTGGATTGGAATACAAGGCTTGCGAAAGTGCTAAAATCTTGTTTTGCGTTTGCCAATCTCTCTCTCTCTCGTATTGACTTTTGTACAACCAACGAAACTGCAACGCAAAACCTAAACAATTCGCATACATAGTTTCCAAAAAAAAAAAAAAAAGAAACACACAATTCCCATACGTTTTGTGACGACACATTATCTCTCTCCATTCCATGATCAACAATTTTGCACAGCCAAGTTGGTTACGATTATTAGGGTAACTCACAAATATGTATAACTTGAGATTTGAGAATTTACATGCTTGGGCCATATGGCCAATCTTAAACCCTAACCAATTCTTTGATATTGTAGATATCATTTTTTTTCTATGATCGATTAGGCAAGTGGGATCTGCATCAACATCACCTAATATTATTAATTAGTATTGAATTCTTAATTATGAAAATGTAAGCTCGATCATCATCACCCCTTGCCCTTGTCCTTGTCATCTTTCTTAATTATACCTATTTGTTTCACGGAATCGGACAGTTGGCTCTCATTCAGACAGAGCAGGGATGACAAATCCACCCATATCTATCTCATTCAGTTGAGTTAAGAGGGGAAAACATATAGAAAAAAACAAACTTTGGATATAATATAATATAGTTGGATTAAGATAAGGGAAATTGATCGTTTATTATATAAGTTGCTGATTAAGAATTTAATGTGGCATTTTGATTTT
Organism: Pyrus communis; assembly: GCF_963583255.1. Classification (NCBI taxonomy): domain Eukaryota; kingdom Viridiplantae; phylum Streptophyta; class Magnoliopsida; order Rosales; family Rosaceae; genus Pyrus; species Pyrus communis. Next base: position 27,036,774 of record NC_084811.1, read on the forward strand.
GTAATTAAATTTGACCGCAAAGACTATCACACTCCATCATTGCTATCATGAGAAGAGACTTGTGAAGCGAATTTATTGATAAACAAGAAAAATACAATATGTCATGCGGGACATGAGGTCAGCAACTTGACCCTTAAATAATTCATAAAAACTAGTCAAAACCTATTTAGCAAAACCTATTACAAGGAAGCTTAGAAATGTTTAATTAATTAAAATACTGACTATTTTTTTTTGTCTTGATAATGGAATGTAGATCGACACCAAATTTGTAAATTATGTGATGTGTCACCAGTAAGAATTAAGCACGTTAATCAACACTTAAGTGATAATTCAATCATCAACAACCACATCATATGGTTTACAAAATATGATTTAAGTAGATGGTCTCCCTAGCATTACCTAACTCTCTCTCTCCAAACAAAACACTTATAGCCTACATACCTAACTGCCCCAACTATATCAGACAAAGAGTATCTCCCAGAGAAGCTGTAAAATAGAGTTGTAGAGTCACTGTATGTGGGAACATAAAATATCTTGACAATGAAAACATGTCACGTGCATAACTTATCGAATATGAGTACTCTATCCTTGATAGAATATGCAGATTGTTAGTCAAAACCCTAACAAACGGGCCCACATTCTCTACGAAGGCCTTAGAAGCCCACAATCAACACACCTCCCAACCCAAATCATTGCCAATGGTCCAAGTTGATCACCATGCGATCTATGCAGATTACCTCGATATGAAATGAGCTTGCTTATCAGTCTCTTAGGCCATCTCCAACCGACCCGGCCAAAGGGCTATAGGGCTAAAAATAGCTCGAAGTGACACAAAAATCATCTCCAACCAAGGGCTAAGCCAAAGAGCTCGTGGGTCCCACTGGGCCAAAAATGGGAAATCAGGCCAACTGGCTGGCCCAATCTAGCCAGCCAACTAGCCCCGGGCCAGCTTAAAATTCAAATGCCAACGACTAGCTGATGTCAGGTTACCGTTGGATTTGATTTTTTTTTTTTTTTCAGACAATTTTTTTTCCTATAACTACCTAAGCCATTAAACAACATTAAACAACACAATCTCCACCCTAGTACTACTTGGGAGAGTTATTCAAATTTAAACAACATGAAACTTAAACAACATCAAAAAAAAAAAAAAAACATTTAACAACATAAAACTTAAACACTTACTCTATGCTTCTTTTGACCTAAAGATGTGCAATAAGATCTTATTGTAGGTACTTGTTTGTGGCACGCGAACTTATCATCCTCTGGCACCTCATGTACTCATTTAAAGAGATATTACCAGTTCTTAGATCCAAAGGCAAATTAGGCATATCATATATTTTTGAACGAGCCCTCCTTGACCTATTTGGATCATCTTGGTTGTTATCAGACTCTCCATCAATATAGCCATCTTGCTCATCCTACACAATCATGTTGTGTGATATGATGCACGACATCATGATAGAGTTCAATTTATCTTGACTCTATCCTCTTGCCGGTTCCTTAATGATCTTTCACCGTACTTGTAGAATACCGAAAACTCTCTCAACATCTTTCCGGTATGCCTCTTGGTGTAAGGTAAACCACATTTGGGCGTCATCCACAAGGTTTCCAATTGCTTGGAGTGTCGCTCACTTCGGGTAGATGCCATCTGCCAAGTAATACCCCATATTGTACTAACGCCTATTGATGTAGTAGTCAAGTTGAGATGATTTACCCTCCGTCAGGTTATTGAAGAAGGGTGAACGCCCAAGTATTGTAATGTCATTTCGGGATCTTGGAACTCCAAAGAAAGCATGCTAGATCCATGTGTTAAACGAGGCAACCGCCTTTAACACAATAGTTGACTTTTTCGATCTTCCACTAAAACCTCCTTGCCATCCGGTAGGATAGTTCTTCCATTGTCAATGCATACAATCTAATGACCCTATCATGCCTAGAAAGCCACGGTCTTCAGCTTTACGAATGAGCTGATCCATATATGCTTGATTTGGTTCATGGAGGTACTCCTCTTTGTAAATCTAAACAATTGTGTGACAGAATTTAGCAAGATTATCAAGGCATGTAAACTCAGACATACCATATGTATCATCAATTGCATTAGCTGAGGAGGCATATGCCATCATTCAGAGTGTAATAGTAACCTTTCAATGAGGTGAGAAACCAAGGCGGCTTGCTCTGTCTAGCTTATGTCGAAAGTATGGATTGACATGTTGGACATCATGAAGTAAACACTCAAAGACATGACGCCTCATCTGGAAGTGACGTCTAAAATCCTCTTCGAAGTACATCGAGTTGGGGTTGAAGTAGTTGTTCATCAGAGTCTCATTTGCCATCTCTCTATTTCGTGGTTTGTAAGAACGACCAGCAACAACGCCACCCCATTGAGGTTGTTCTTTAGTTGCCTCACACATTATGCCCCTAGCCATTTCTATCATATATGTTGTGTTGCGCCATGTTTCATCTTCTTCATCAGACTCTTCATCTTCTCGTCTCATATGTGCCCATTTATCTTCCAATTCAAAATTAGATGAGGACTCCCAGTTGGAATGTGAAGAGGATCCAAAGTTGGAATTCATTGCAAATTTGAATTGAAAGAGATATTGGAGAGGGCAAAGATGAAGGTGTGTGAATTATACCTCAATATCCACCATATTTACGGACATTGGAAGCTGAAGATAAGAAGTGCCACACATATAAGAATCCTATCTAAAATTTGCACAACCAATTACATCTCGACACGTGGCACACGAAATCTATCCGAAAAATTATTGAGATTACATATTGACAAGAAATCTGGAGAGTTACTCACTTTAGCGACATGTGTTACTCAAAATCCTATCCGAAAAATTATTGAGATTACATCTCAAAAAATTGTTGAGGTAGTTTAATTTAAGTAACCATATTAATTCAATTAAAATAATAAATTATGTTTGGCCTATGGCCCTTTGGCCCCCTTGGTTAGAGATGGTTTTTTGTCACAAGGCTATATTTGGCGTATGACCTTTTGACCCCCTCGGTTGGAGATGGTAAGAAATATGGCCTGGCACTGTTAATTAAAATATTAATTTCTTGGAAAGCTATGGGGCTAAAGAGAGCCCTCGGTCCTCCTTCAATTGGAGATAGTTGGCCAAGACTCTCCGAAGCATATTCTAGGGATATCAGAGGAATATTTCTCAATAAATTTGCAGACTAGGTAACACTCTGCTAATAGGTTCAACGAACTTGGACGCTAGGGTTAACTCCTCAGTTCTCTATAAATAGTCATGGCCAACCACCTTATTTTGGTAATTAGGATCTACCATCACACTCTTATTACTTTCTATAATCTTTCTGACTTAGGCATTGAATGCCCTTTGGCTAACACCATGCTAGTGTTAGTCTAACTCCATTTGTCTACTTTCATTGTGTGTGTAGGTTTTCTTCAACTCATTTCAAGGCAGAAATTTGTTGGAGATGAAAAATTAAAGAGATAATAAAGTAATTTTTTTTTAAATGATTGATAAGAAAATATTCAAAGTCTGTTTGTTAAATTAAAGTGTTGTTGGAGATGAAAAATTAAAGAGATTAATAAAGTAATTTTATGGCATTGTTGACCCGCTAAACTAGCAAAAATTTAACAAAACTGTTAAAGATGTTCTAACAGACTATAACATCAACAACAATGCCAATGATATTAAGAAACCTCTCTGCCTACGTCCTTACCATGAAAAAGTTCATCATCTTAATTCTTACATAGCTTAACAAAAGTGATATAGTCATTTGGTTTTTCAGTTTTAAGTTTGAAAACTTTGTGTAAATCTAAACTAAAGAGATACATGATCGAGTCATGGACAATCATAAATTTAAAACTGAATAGTTGTCTAATTCGACTTTTAAGTATAAGGTCTTAAGGTCAACTTAAGTTGGATGATGATTTGATATGTAATTGTGATCCCACTATTTTAAAATGTTGCCACATAGCATCCTAAGTCCGGATTACAAGAATTCTTCCAAAGGCTAAATGGGAAATCCATGGCCGTACGAGTCGTGTCTCTCAAGTCGGGAGGCCCAACTACAGCCCGAATGTGGTTAAATAGGTTAAGTTCTTGTTGAAGATGGATTACTTGTATTGCAAGTCATGTGATGCGTATATAAAATATAAGAGCTTGTTTGGTAAGGTTCTATAACATAACTTTCTTGAAAAAAAAAGCGAGATATATAATTTTGCATTTTCAAAATCTAGAATGAATTTGGTAATTTAATCAATGAAGATTTTCTAAAACCGAAAATCTTGAAATCATGTGTGGTAGCAACGTATGAAAATGGAATAAACAATATGAATGAAATGTTTTGAGGTCTTACCAAACTTTTTTTTTTTTTTTTTTTTTGGTTGTTGCCCAAAAGCAATGACGGTTTTTGACAAGGTGTGGTATTTGAGGTGTAGAGGTAACAGTGTTGGCAGGAATGTCGATTGTAGTAGTAGTTGTGGTTGTGGTGGCAGTTGTGGTGGTGGTAATGTCGGTGGTGGTGTGAGGTTAGTGTTTGTAGTGGTAGGTTGTGATAGTTATTTTGTTCTCCACATGATAAAACATGTATTAAAGGTTAAATAATGTCATTTTTAAAAACTAATGAGGGTATTATAGGAAATTGAAAATATTCATTAAAAGTTCAACTCCGTTTTTTTTGAAAACATTTTTTATGAAAGCATCTTTAAAAACAACTTACATGCTCATTTTGAAAGTTGTTGTCAAGAGGCCGTTGTTTTTTAAATAAGGTGAATATTTTATTTTCCCCACACTTTTTTTACTTAAATATAACTGAAGCAATTTTTGGTTTAAAAAAAAAAAAAAAGGGGCATTGATCTAGATGCTTAGTTTTCGAATTTCTTAGACCAAACAACTAAGACTTTTTAGAGATTTAATCAAACTATTTTTTTTTTTACAATTTTAATTAATTTACTAATTAATCTCAAATTACACAAATTGTCATTATAATTAATTTACTAATTAAATCCTTTATATAACAAATTCCTAAAATCTTGCAAAAGAAGATATTGTTAATTTATGTCCCCTTAATTCAATATATTTCAAAAGGAAAAAAAAACCTTCTATAATAACAAAAAAAAAAAAAAAATGTTGAATTGTGGGTGTGTAACGAAGCGATGGTTTTGTTAAAAATAAATAAATAAATAAAATAAACTGTGATAGCTTACCAATGCTCCAAATAATAATACATACATGATATTACATTGTTGGTATGTTATTGGAACATTATATAATTTAAATTTGTGTACAAATTAGTATTTTGATATGTTATTTATTTTTTGTTTAGATATATGCCAAGCTACTGGTATGTTTATATTATCATAATTTTGGTGTGTAAAAACTTAACGGCAAGTTATGTGTAACACTAAAACCTATTGGTATGTTTCAAGCCAATATGGTTCATTTCAATTAAGCTAGGTACATTTCAATTTAGTAAGCATACATTTAATTCAGTATGATTCCGTTTTAATTTAGCATAGTTATGTTTCAATTTGAAAATAAATTGTGTTGGTACATGGTACATTTCAATTCAAACATACTTGAATTTCTAGAGGCAAAAATAAAGAATGAGAAATAACCATTAACAACAATTGTGACAGCCCGTCCCAAATTATTTTTATCGATGGTGTAAAAAGACTAAATTGCCCTTGGACGTTAGTTGGTGTTGTGGGTGATATGTTTTGGTTGTGGTCCAATTTATGTTAAGTCCTAATTGTTTGGACCCAATTGGAACTAAATTTGTCCTAGTTTGTGGTTGGTTGTTTTGTTGCCAACTAGGACCACACACACACACTCAAACAACCCCATTGACCTTTCTCTCTCCTTCCCTCTCGGATTTCTTTCCATTTCCGTACAATTGTACGGACAACTTCTCAAACCACTTGAGCATTCACGTATCAAGGCTTTGGAAGCCATCTTCGTGTTCCTTGGGAGCTTAGGAACATATCTATACCATTTTTAGAACGTGAATCCTTTGAAAACCTGAGAACCCAAGAATCTCAAATTTTGGGCATTGTTTATGCAGTCATGATTGTGGAATTTTTAGTGAGTTTTAAGGTTCTATGAAGCTTTAGGACGTCTTCACGAAGCTTGGGGAGTAATTTTGAAGTGTTTTGGACGTTGGGAAGCTCGAGTTGATGGAGTTGCAGAGGTTACCAGAGTGTTCAAGGTTTCTCCGGTGAGATCTTGTGGATTTCAAGGCTTGAAAGTGGTAAGAATGTGTTCTACTCGTTGTAAGCTTCATTTTGGTACAAATTTCATGAAATTTGGTTGAGAAATGGCTGAGATATCAAGTTTTGAAAATTTTCCAGTTTCTGGTGACACAGATGGCGACCGGCGGCGGAGTTCGGCGATCCACTAGAGAAGAAAGGAGAATATTCCGTCAACTTTAACAGAATATTCCTAATGGCGATTAATGGCGTCAGGTATGTTTAACGGAATATTCCTAACGGCAATTAAGTTTCCGTCAGGGTTGGCTGCGAATGGGGGCGCATCTGGCCGTGCCCTTGCTGGCGCGTGGCAGCGCGTGGGTGGTCGGAAAATTTTTGTAAAAATATTGAGATGTTCGTGGTGTTGAGTAGATCACGTTGATATATTCAAACACCCCATTTGAGCAATGTATGAGAAATTATTAGCTAGTTTCGTTTTTGTGCTTTAAATTAACGTTTATATAATTGTTTCGCATATAGGTGAGACCTATCCTCAGGACGAGCGCAGTCAATCGAGGTTTGGTGGCTACAACCCTTCCACATACCAGTGAGTGGGCTTTTGGTTTTCCGTAAATACCTATATACTTGAGATTTTTCCCAGAAAATCGATTTAAATGAAATTATAATTGAAATGCCATGCCTATTGATTTATGCTTAGACTATGAATTTGTATGATATGTGCATATTGTGATTTGACGCTGTGGATGCTCAGGTAAGTACCAGATGAGTTGTAGATTGTTTATGTAAATTGGTTAAATATGTGAGATGTGTTGAGAGCTCATAAACCTGCACCCCGGTATTAGCGCTCCCGCCCGTGGTTAGGGCACAATCATTCACGTGATGTTCACTTCCCGCACCATACGCTTATCTTGGATCCAAGTTAGGTGCACAGTCCTGTCGTACAGACCACTATAGGTGGTTCCGACTCGTAGGTGACCCGCGATTATTCGCACAGTTTTCACGTGATCGTAGCATTTGAGCATATTTATTTACACCTAGTCCTGTCGTACAGACCACTTTAGGTGGTTCCGACTCGTGTGCAGGTATATTTGTTGAGATGTGGATTTCAGTCGTATAGGTCACGTTAGGTGACTTCGGCTAAATGGATGAGCTCTAGATTTAGCCGTATAGGTCACGTTAGGTGACTCTAGCTGACATATCATTTGCATTGATTTATATCACCTGGCTTACATATTTTTATGCTAAGATATTCGACATGGCATATTTTTGAATTCTGTTATTCTGAGCATGGTTGTGATATAGATATATATATTCTATTTTCTGGGAAATTATATAGGTTTTACGGCGAGGGGTTATTATTTTTGGTAATTGAAAAGCTTTGTTTTTGCCCACTCACACTTTCTGTTTTGCACCCCTTCAGGTTCTAGCTAGGAGTGCTTTGTGGTGGCTTGTGAGGAATTCACGGCAGCTCTGACAGATTATCACCATTGTATGGTCACCTTTTACTGTTGTATAATTAGTATTTGTCCTGCTGGACTGCACTTAGGCTACTTATGCTCTGGTTGTGAATTCACACTTATTTCGTCTTGCACCTTAACTTATCTAGTGCTCTAGTTAGTTTGGTTTTTATTTATTCGCATTTCTTATATTATTATTGCTTCCGCACTGTGCACATGACTACGTCACCCTCACGTGACGGCCAGCACGCCTTGATTTCGGTCGGAGTGTGTCAACAATAGTACAATAATGAAGAAAATGCTATAAACAATTTTTGTATAAAACAAAGTGACAAATAATTTAGATATGTTTAAAGTTCTTAAATATTTTAGATATATATTTGATTATTATATTTCATCAAATTAATCTCGACCCTCACTACATGTAGTTGAATTCTTAAACTGAGGAAGAGATGAGATTCCGTAAAAATAGCAATAAATTAATTAAAATTATTGAGTGCATTTTTGACATAAAAATGAATTTAAAATGAACTTGAAAAACAATTGAATTAAAATATTCCTAAAATATAGGGTTTAATCAAAAGGGTATCACTATATTGAAGTAACAAATGTTTAATCTAGAAAAGTTTAAAATGAGGCATCTGAAAAGTGTATAAAATCTAAGAACTCGTTTAATAATGTTTTATTAAATAACTTTTTTTATTTATTAATAAAAACGTGAAATATAATTTGGATTATTTGGTAGTTTAATCAATGAAGATTTTTTAAAACCAAAAATCTTGAAAACATGTTTAGTAGCAATGTAAAATGGAATACCAACATGAATAAAATGTTTTGAGGTCATGCCAAACTTTTTTATTTCTTTGTTTTTTTTTTTATACTAGAAGCGATGTCGGTTTTTCATCAATACACAAGAACAAAAATTAGAGTTGCCACATCGATACATTCTACGTTGATCAAATAATTGGAGAACAGAAAAATGTCTAGATAGTCTTACTTCAATATTTGAAAAAATTACAAACTACTTTCGAAAGCGTAGCCAAATGTGCACTTGTTTACATTAATATTAAGTTGAAGGAATCAGAGTCAAAATCAATTTGATGAATAAAATGTCTTTGTATTAGGCTATCGGAATTAGCAAGTAAATAACTCAAAGTAAACACTAAAATAGAAAAAATCCGAGTTGCAGTAAATTCATTTCTGATTTTCTAGAGATAAAAGGGTCGTTTGTAACCATTTAATTTTTATTTTTTTTATGTTTTTAGAGTGAAGGAAGGTGTTTTGATGATTAGGCAACAAAATTTGAAGGTCTAATCAGATAAATGACCCATGTGGTCATAAGGCATTCGGAAGATAGTCTTTGTAAAAAAAATCGGATTTAAATCTTTCTGATGAAGTCTGTTAGGATTTATGCCCAAAACTTAAACTTTTGTCGTTCCTCTATTAGTAGCCTGAACGTGTAGCTTACATTTGAGGATAAGATGGTCATTTCATCCCTTTCATTTCATCCATTCCATTTCATCCATTCCATTTCATCACTTCCATGGTCTCCATTCAGAATGATGAAATTCTCATTTCATCCTTTGCCTCCATCGGAATGTGGAACCCAAAAAGCAATAAGACTCGTTCTACCAGCTTATTAACTAATTGGCTTCTTGCTTTCTTATTTGCTCTGCTTGGTTCTTTTTTGTTGCCTTCTTCCTTTTCAAAACCCTAGACATAAACTCCTATACATTCACTATAATTGTCCCCACTCTAAGCCAACCCAACTAAGGAGAAGGCCGACTGGAAAAAAGGGCAAAAAAAAAACAAAAAAAAAAAAAAAAAAAAAAAAAAAAAATTCAAGCAGAAGACCACACCAGGTGGTTGCGAATAAACCATTTTCAAAACAGAAAAATCACATAAGGCTATCAAGATTGCAGCAATATCTTTGTATTTTGGTGCGACATCTCCATCCTCTTCTCTTAGCCATTGACGTGGCTTCTCAAACACGAACAAACCTTTGATTTCAATCGAATAATTCTGTTCGTGCTTTAGCAAATGCCATCAAGTTTAACTAGATCCAACTTTAGTCCACGTCCAGACCGATGTCTAGGTCCGAATTCTTACGAGTACACGAACACTCCATCCATCCTGTTTCGTTTTAGGCACCTTTTCTGGGATTCAATCATGTACAAAAAGATGACGCTTGTAGCTGTAAGTGTAACCACACACAGCGACTAATTAGGGCTATTAAATTATGAATAAACAAGATTTCTTTGAGCTCGACTCTGGTTAAGTACGAGGCTTTTTACATGCATATCATATGACAGCAGAGCTCAAAGTCGGTCTTCCGTACGTTATCCCAATTCAAAAGACAGAATTAGGAGAAGCAGATCTCTGTATAATATTTTTCAGAAGTACCGTGTAACTAAGATAGATTTTCAAGTAAAACGGAAAACATTTTCAAGTAAAAGGATGATACACTCGAAAAGAATTCAAAGAAAAGACAGGCCCGACACTCAGCAATTGTAAGATCATCTTTCTTGATTCAACACCAGAACTTCTCATACCTTACAGAGTCTAAAACCATAAACATAAAAATTTACTAACCTAAATGGGTAAGCATCAAATTTCAATAACATCTCGAGTCCCGTATCTTCACTACCCATTTTCTGAAAATTTCAATGATCTGTCTGCATGAGTTCCTCGGAAACTCTTTCAGTCACAAGACCTTGGTTGTGGTGGTTCAACCGAACCTTGGGAACCATTGGTTTAGGAGAGATTTAGGCAACCCAAGCACATGCACTTGGACGGGCCTAAGGAACATTTGTTATAGTGTGATCCATAATCAAGTGCAATCGCACCTCAAGAGTTCAATACTTATCTTTTACACGCTACATCAACCTATGCCTTTATGATTGGTACCTTGAGGTGTAACTAAAAGCATCCTAAGTAAACCAACAAGTAATAATGACAGCGAAAAAATTTAGGCATTGCAACAAGTTGTTCAAAAACAGTGGATAATTATTTTGATAGATTATAATACATAATCAACTCTTTGTTTTTGCTAACACATTATACGTATGAGCCACAGTTGTAGTAGTTGACGCTTAATCATACATCAATAGTTTCACACATCATAAACATCAAACTCAAATCCCTCACCATGAGAACTAGGAGGAGTCTTCCAAACTTAATACCTTTTTAAGCACGCGATGCTGTAATAACTCATGGCAGCATTACTGCAAAAGGATCCTGCATTTAGCATCATTAAAAGGGAATGAAATTAGTTACTAGGAATCTTATGACTTAATGAGAGATAACAATACTTGGGAAAACTGTTAAGAAATCCAAAGGTGGAAGTAAGCATAATGAAAAAATTGCAAGGAAATTTCTTGGTTTTACGAGTTATATGTAGAAAACTTACAGTGAGGTACAATCTTCCATCTCTGGTTATCACCTTTATTTTTATTCCACAGGACTATGGTAGTGCCATCATGAACACCCCCAGATTTCTTGTCACCATGAAAAGCATCCAAATTAAGGTGAATGTTATTAACCATCCTAACAGTTCTGAAACCGTCACCTAAGTCTGCACTCTCGGTCCACAGCATAGACTCATCAAGAACATCTGGATTATAAGGTCTCAGCTGCACCTGCAACATGAAACAAGACAGACTTAGTATTGATAGTTTAAAATTCATAGCATCTCTAGGCTCCACACCAAGCAATGAAAATTTTAGAATCCAAGAAATATAATTTGCATGTGCACAAGACTGGGGGCACTGTGATGAAACTTTTTCTTCCACTTATAAATTTCTTTTTTTTCATAGAAATTGGTACTTTTACAAGTCTAAAACACATAGCAAGGCAAACACCAATTAAAGACAAAAATGTTGGGCAGGAAAAACAAAAACTTAAAAGAGAAAGGCTTTGAAATTCTGAAGATTTCCCTCCACACAGTGTCCAAGTGGGGTATTCATGGTGACATATTAAACAACCGCTGGACCTTCAAAATTACTACTAGCAATGGCAAACAAAATACATGGAACCATAAAAAAAAGGCGAAGCTTGACAAGTTTCAACAACATTCAACAAATTATAGAGTTTTGGAAACAAGAGTCATACAGGCTGAGTGGCTCCGATGGAATGCTTGAGGGCGTGGCCAGTGGCTTTGTTGATGAGAGCAAAGGAAGGGAAGCGCTCTTCGTCCTTCACTTGTGTGCTGTACTTCTCGTCTTTATACCACCGCTGCAATCAATCCAATCCAGAAATTAGCAAATCCAATCACATTCACACACAAGGAGAAATAATAAATCAAATGGAGGGGAGGAGAAAGAGAGACTAGTGACCTGGAAGTCATCGGTTGGTTGGTATCGGGCAAGAATGACCTTGCCCTCTCTGATGGTGAGAGATAAATTGGGGTCGGCCTTTGAGAAGATTCTGAAAGTGGGCTTGTTAGAGAGGTAAGAGTTGTGGGGAGAGGAAGAGGGCAAGTGAAAGGTGTGATGGGTTTCAGTTCCAAAATGAGGAGCAGGGGATTCATGGTGAACTTGATGAGCAACATGGTGCACGGTAACAGGCCGTGGGCTTGGAGTAGCTTGTGACGATGGGTAGTCGTAATTCTGTACTGGTGGCGCTGGTGGTTGGTGGTGGAGAAACCCTTGGGATTGGGAAGGTGGACTTGGAGGTGCATAACCATGGGAAGAGTGGGACACATGGCTCACACGGATAGGTGGTGGTCTATCTGCTTGGTGGTATGAATTTGGTGGTGGTTGATCTTCTCTGTAGCAGGAAGGTGGTGGTCGTGGATGTTGATCCTCTCCATAGTTGTAAGGTCTTGGAGGAGGTGGAGGTTGATCCTCTCCATAGTAGTAAGGTCTTGGAGGGGGTGGAGGTTGATCCTCTCCATAGTGGTAAGGCCTTGGAGGAGGTGGCGGTTGATCAAAGGGAGACAGCGTAGTTCCCGGTGGCGGGTAACTCTGTCTTTCTTCATCGTCCCTCTGATCATGAAGACGGTGATGGTGGTTTCTTTGATTTGGGAATTCCATTGCTCAATGCTCTGATTTTTTCTGTCGGTATTTTTTGTTGCGGACTTCTGTCCTTATGATATGCTTTGAGATTTTCAGCAGTGGCGAGTCAACAATATCATTATCATTAAGCTTCATTAAGATCAACTCTTGCTGCCTGGGCCATCCTCTTGCCAGCCCACTGCGCCAGCGCGGTCCATGTCAGTTCCCGCTTCCTCCTCTTCCGCTGGTCCATTTCCTGACATGGCCAGAGCCCAGCGCCTCAGAACAGCGCCCCAGCTCTCTCAGCTCGGCGCCTCTGAGCCGCGCCTGCGCCACTCCTCCTGACGTCAGCTCAGCCGACAGCTCCTCTACCTCTTGTGCTGACAACCCACGTGCCGGCAGCCGCAGAACGGACCAGGATCCTCTTCTAATCTAAGGATGAGATCTTCATGACCAAAGGATGTGAGCCGTTGGATGAAAATCCAACGGCTACAAATATGGGATCACTTTAAAGTTATAATAATTATAACCGTTAGATTTTTATCCAATAGTCCACATCCCTTGGTCATGAAGATTCTCATCCTTAGATTAGAAAAGGATCCTGAACCGCCACAGAACTGAGATTATTCACTGTGTTCTTTACGTTCAACAGCTTGTAAGGAAAGATGGCAGAACTTGTTACTTTTGCTGCCGAGGGGAAGCTGACGATGGTGGCTTCACTTGCCAAACAAGAATTTTGAAACCTTTCATAAATTTTCCATCAAAACTTGTTAATTTCAGATTACTATTTTAAAGTATATTAATTTTCAACATTTCATGCATTAAATTTTTTTGCCCCAATCTGGTACATAATTTTGGAACCTTTCATAAACTTTCCGTCAAAACTTATGTGATACCCGTATAGATAATAACTAGACAAAATGTGTCAATTTGGCTCACGTAAATATTAAAAATTTTAAATAAATAAAAAAATTATTTTCTCCCCCAATTTCTCCACCATCGCATGTTCTCTCTTTTGCCCATGGGCCATTCTCAGCGGCCTCGCCTACCTCCATGGCGGCTCCACCGCCGGAAGATCGTCCAATGCGATGTCAAACGCTCGAATCTTCTGATCAACGCGAGGAACTAGGTCAAGATCTCCGATTTCGGAGTGAGTCGGATTCTGGCTCAAACCATGGATCGGTTGCTGCAATCGAATTAGGGATCTAATTTTTGCTTATTGATATTAATTTCAAACACAAACTCAAACAAATTGAACTTTCTAAAAACCCCAAAAACCAAAATCGCGAGAAATGGGAGGAAGATATTGACCCAGAAACATGTACAGCTTGATGGAGTGGTCAACGGAATCGGAGGCAAGGCAGGTGGAGTTGGGGCTGAGAGCGAGAGCCATGGCCCATGACACCATTGCGGTGGGGTTAGCCAATTAGAATTAGTACTATTTTGGTACTAAGGTCTTTTTATAAAAAATGAATATAAAAAAAAGCTAAGTTAAAAAAAGTATTTGATAAATACTTAAAAGCAGCTTATTTTTATAATTTTGGATAAAAAAACTAAAAACGTGAAGCAACAAAAATGAGCTTATTCTCACAACACATCAGAAATAATTTTTTTTTAAAGCACAACAATACTAATCTAGCCTTAGGGAGGTCTAGGGGTAGAGGAAAGGAAAGAGTGGAGCTCTTTTTTCCTTATGAATTAAAAAGGTTGTGGCTTGCTTAATAAGAAAACTTTAGCTATTAATTATTGGTTTTTTAGTCAAAATGATATCTGAAATTTGCATAACACATTATTTTAGTCTTTAAGATTGAAAATTAATAGAAATGGTCCCTAAGATTGTCCACCATCCATTATTTTGGTCATTCTGTTAAAAACTCCGTTAAGTGTCCCAGAGCTCTTGGCCGGAAATTTGAACAATTTTCGAAGCTTCGTAACTCAATCGTTTCTTAACCAAATTCGACCTATAATATATCAAAATGAAGATAGGAAAGTGTAGAACAAGATTATACCATTTGGAAGCCTAATGGTTGCCAGAGATGGCCGAAAAATATTCTGAAAGGTGACTGGTCCGCGAAAAAACTGGAAAACTCGCAAAAAACTGGGACGAAAGAAAATTGATGTATGAAAACCAAGAAAATTCAGGAAAGTAAATTAAGATTAACCTTTTATTTTTTCTTTCGGCAAGAAAAGAAAGGGTAGCTTATGGAACTTAATTTATCAAATCAAATATTCTTAGAAGTTTCAAACACTGAAAAACAGTCGTTTAAATCTCTTTTGTAAGGTGTTGTACATCACCAATGAGAGACTGCCTTTTCACATTCGCACACATCTCTTCACGTTTGATAAATTTCTAAATAAAAAATGTGAAGAACACAAGTGGTAGCTAGCTAACCTACGCTCTAATTCTATTAAAAAAAGTTAATGTTTCTTTATAAAACTCAATGAAAATATGAGGAGTAGTTCAACTCATTCTAAACCATTGCAAGGTTTAGTCCATTACCTACGTGAGACTTTGACCTTCGCATTTTCACATAACCTATTAATGTGGCGGATTTGTAAGCAAACACGTGAACAACATAAATTAGGTGGCCTAAAGCATCTTTGGGCATTGAGATTTTGAAGGATCTAAAAAATATTAAAAAATTGGGTTTTTATCACAAATGATCCCTGAAATTGACCCTCACTATCGAGATGATCTCTGAAATAATAAATCAATCAATGTAGTCCCTGAAAATAAGTGTTGCAAATCCATGTGGTCATTCCGTCACAATTCTGTTAAAAATTCTGGTAAGTGCTGATGTGGCACATAAATGGGCCCCACAAGATTTACGAGTTTTTATCATAAATGGTCCCTAAAATTGACCCACACCATTAAGATGATCCTTAAAATTGAACCACACCATCAATATGGTTTCTGAAATTGAAAATCAATTAATGTAGTCCTTGAAAATAGGTGTCGCAAATCAATACGATCCTTCCGCCACAATTCTGTAAAAAAATTTTGTTATGTGCTGATATGAGTTTAATAATTAATTAAAAAAGCTGTCTAAATACTTGATAGGGATTTTACCACAAATGCAAATGGGTTAAAAACTCCTATATTACTTGCAAGAATGACAAGGATATTGTAGTATAAACGGTTCTCGAAAGGTCGTTCTCCACAGAGATTATTAAATAAATCGAAGCAAATATTATTAAGAATAAAAGGAATGAAAACACCTTAAAGTAGAAATTCTCCAAGAACCCTAGCAATTACTCTCTGTCTCCAAAGTTGCATAAAAGAAAGCGTAGAGAAAAATTGTGGACGGCAAAGGAATATATGTTGCTATGCCATTGCACAAACCCTAAAATGTAGTCTTTTGTTCCAACTAGGAAACCAAATAATAAATAAAATATCTTAGAAAATAAAGTAGGAGAATCTGCCAAGTACTTGTCCAGCCACGTTTTAGCCTCAGATATCATCCAAATCCGGCCCATAATAGCTTGTTTTGAAGATCAGGACGTTCGTAACACATCTCCAGAAGGACACGAACCCATCTGAGGTCATCTTGGGCTCCAAAAATGCAATTCAAGCCCAAAACGTCATTATTCTAGCACCGCGCATTGCTCCTTTATTTTATTGCCAGAAAATCATCGCTTGGTAGAAAAATATGATATTTTGATACGATCAAGCTAACTAACTCACGAACGTCCTCCAACATCCATTTGGCCATGTTTTGCTCCAGAGGAAGTCGAATGTCCTATATTGAAAATATAAATCAAAGTATCAAAATTCTACCAAAATAATTACCAAAACATACTAAGAATAGGGTAAAATATATAATATGAAATTGACTCATCAATACCTTTATGCACAATGAAATTTTGTTTTTCTAATAGCAGGGCCTCAAAGGCACAAGGCTTAACTAAGGCCTAAGAAGGAGTGTGGAAATAGTTTTCAACCAATAATGGATGCACCTCAATTATAACCTTATTATTTCAAGGCAGACCTCGTCATTCTTTGCATCACTAGATGATAGGAGCATATTTATGCGACTTAAATGGCTTGTTCTCGTACATTTACGTTATGTTTCTTTAGTTATTTTAGTACTTTAAGCTATTTTCGTGTGTTGGTAGGTCCAAAGGGCTAAAGGAGCAAAAAGATGCATTTTGGAGACTTTTGGAGCACTTTTGGGCTAAGGACGGATAGCTTATGCTTGAAGCCAAAGTGTTGGACGAAATTGAAGACCTAATTGGAGCCAAAGTGTTGGAACCTTGTTCTCTTTAGTTTTAGGACATTTAAACCTTTCCTAATCCCAATCATGCCATGCATAACACACATCCATTCTAACACATTGTCATTGCACATGCATTTCCTTCATTAGTTAACCCACATGCACTTATCACTTATCATCACCACATATCATATCACTTAATCACTTATCACTTATCATCACCACTTAACCACTTATCATATCATAACCACATATCATATCACTTATCACTTATCACTTAACATAACATCCACCTACTTCACCTACAACATCCACTTCACCTACAACATCCACCTACTTCACCTACAACATCCACCCACTTCACCTACAACATCCACCTACTTCACCTACAACATCCACCTACTTCACCTACAACATCCACCTACTTCACCTACAAATGACATAGCCATATGTTCCCTCCACTACTCCTATAAATACCCTTGCATTCATTCATTCATGGACATCTCATTTTCATACACAACACACCACAAACACTTCCATTCCCTCATTGCCGTGAGTCCCCCTTCCCCTACAAATCCAAACACCATCCTTTCATCTCCACAACTCCTCTTCCATTCCTCCACCACTCCCCAAACCATTCACACCATCAAACTATCCCTAGACCTTGTGCTGCAACGAAGAGGAAGAGAAGAATGCCTAAACGTTCATACAATTCAAGTTTGAGTTGTTAGAATGTTTAGGTGCTTCTTTGATTTCTATGTTTAATTTCAATACTTTTTGTTTTGTACGAATGAGGCATGGAAGAGAAGAGGGCCTAAACGTTCATACAATTCAAGTTTGAGTTGTTGGAATGTTTAGGTGTTTCTTTGATTCTCTTTGTTTTGTACCATGAGGAACTAAACCCCCCTTGGCTAGGGGGGGATTCGAAATAAATGTTTATGCTTGCATTTTGATTTGATTACTTCTAATTACGTTTCATAAGTTGTGGATTCAATTTGTTTAACCGTTTGATTGATAACTTATTTATGTATGTTTATTGAGAGTGCACGCTTAATTTTCATGCATGAATATGACGCTAGAATATAAGTGAGTTTCACCTAATCGTTATGAACTTATATTCACAAGTAGTGGAGGTTGCTTATAAACAATCGCGTTAAATGAATTCTTGGCACGAGTTTCATGCTCATCATAGTAACGAATGCCTCGTCAACACTTATAGTTTTCATAATGCTTAATGATCTTTGATTGTATCTTTATTGTGTTGTTCACGTAAAGGACTTTTGGAGAATGTCGTGAATTGCGTTGCGCTAACCCATCCAATTCATTAACTTAAGGAAAACTTGACGGTTAATTTAAGCGGACCTAATTAACCCGGGGTGATGAGTTTCATAATTTATTGAAATGCAATTGGAAATCTTTTTATTATGCAAGTGTAACATATGTGGAGATGACCCCCTTAGCTATTCTATCATCCATTCATTCCATTTCATCAATTTCATATTTACATTCTGTTTTAATTTGTTCATTTAATTTAATTTCGTATAAACTTAAATCCCCCTTTACTTTAATGTCAATTTAGTTAGAAATCATTTTAGTTTGTGTTTTTAAAAGCATTTTGAGTTTTTGGTTTGTTTTAGAGTTTTAAAGTTTAGTTTTACATTCTTTGAGTCTAATTTAGTGTTTTATATTGCGTTTTTACGTTTTTGAGTCAGTTTCCAAGAGATTAACAATCCCTCCTAATCCCCGGTCCAGAACGATCCCTACTTACACTTATACTACAAATTGACAAAAAGAGGGTTTAATTTGTGTGCGTATAAATCTCGCATCAAATTTTGGCGCCGTTGCCGGGGATTAGAAAATTTGCTAATCCCTTGGATTGTTTGTTTCTGTATTGTCTTTTAGATTTAGTTTTTATTTGTGTTTTGTTTGTTAAGAACAACATGGCACTTGATAACGCTTCTCTTTTGTCACAGCTCATGGAAAGGTCCCAAATGCAAAGAGTTGATATATTTAATCTTCAATCAAGGAATAACGTGTTTTCCAATACTTACAATTCGGATTGGAGTGATCATTCAAACTCTATGTGGTGGGAACCTCAAAATGCTCAACAAGGAGGATATTGGCAGCCACCACAACCTCATATTCAATATGCCCAACCAAACTCAAGTTCGTCAATAGATTATAATCAAAAGCTTAATGAATTAATTTGTTCGGTGCAGGGCTCACAAAATCAGGACAATGAGGCTCAACAAGAAGGATATTGGCAGCCATATGAGGAGTTCTATTCAACGCCTATGCAGCCACCACAAAGGTTGGACCACTTGGATAAGCAAATTGGGCAGATCGCGGAGTTCGTAGGACAGTTTCGAGACCAAGGCGAACTCCCTAGTTCAACCATTGCAAATCAGAAGGGAGGATTTGAAGCACCTTTGCCGGAGGCACCTATTGCTCCTATGCCATCTAATACAGGTATGGTTGTTCCAAATTTCATTATTTTTAACCCTGTTCCAAGATTCATGACTTCCAAGGAAGAAGAAGGTGAAAAAGACATCTTGGAAGCCCTTCCAAAGGTGACAAGTAAGGAATGTCATGAATTCATCAAAGAGGACGTTCTTGAAACCACAAAATCCAAAGAAGTTAAATTTGATGACATTGGACAAGTCATAACCATCACTTGCAATCTGGCCAAATCCAATATCCCTGAAACTTTCAAAGGAGTGGTGTTTGTCATTGAGTTCTTATCGGACAAAACAAGTAAGTTTTTTTTTCCAAATTCCATTAGATTTTATACTAACTTGCTATTTTTTTTGAATCAGGCACCTACACTAGAATTCAAACCACTGCCGGTTCACTTCAAGTATCACCTTCCATTCAAGGACCAATTTCATGCCGTTTGATTTTATTTATGTTAATAAAAAAAAAAAAAAAAAAAAAAAAAGAAAGATACTAAACATGGAGAAAGGTGGAGCTTCACAAAGGTTGTTTGCGTGAAGCCCCACTACGAGGCGCAGAAGCGGAAGGCATAGAAGCGGGAGGCATAGAAGCGGGAGGCATCGGAGCGGAAGCCATCGGAGCGGGAGGCATCGGAGCTAGAGCATTCCAGGCCTCAATACTTGGCCAAGCGCTGGATGACCCAGGAAAAAGGTGCCTCTGGAGATAAGACGCAAGCCTTTGACGGTCACTGTGAATTCGACCCTCAGATTCTTGCAGCTCATCAAGCTTCCTCTTCATCCCCGACGAATAGTTATTTGCAAGCACATGCAAACTTCTATTCTCGTACTTAAGCTGCTGGATCTCTTGCTTAAGTCTTTCCACCTCTGCCATCAACGATTCCACTTGGCGGGACCGAGCAAGCAGGCGTTGGCCCATGTTGGACACAGAACTCGCACACTGAACACTAAGTGCGAGGGACTCTTGAACGGCCAACTCATCGGACCGTCCTGACAGCAGCCTACTATCTTTTGGAGTGAGGAGGTTTTTAGCTACTATTGTAGCTGTTGTGGCGTCCTGCATCACAGAGTCTTCACCTGAAAGAGGACCGTTAGAAGATAAAAAAGAAGGGCGCCATACATTACCTTGACGGGGCGCAACCGGATCGCTGCTGAGACTCAAATCTAAGCTAAGGTTCGATGAGTTTGCCATTTTTTTCAAAAGTGTTCAAAGAGAAGGGGTGGATGGAGTTAAAATTTCACAAAGGGCCGGAGTCGAGTTTCAGGAATGGGAAATCTTCAGAGTGTGTGTGTTGGGGTGATTGATAGCTCTATAAAAAGCCAAGACGACGCGTCCACCGATTCAAAGAGCCGGATTTTCCGGCGTAATTTAGGCGACGCTCTCTCGGCTTTTCAGAAAACGCGTTCAACTTTGTCAAAAGATTTCTGACAAAGCTGAAAACACGTGGAGGCCATCATCGCATCTACACATCTTTAGCCGACAAGCGCAAAGTTCGGCGACGCTTTCTCTACTTTTCAGAAGACGCGTGCAGCTTTGTCAAAAGGAGCCGCATCTGCACTACCACGTGTTGTTCAGAAAGCAAAGGGGCGTCGTTCAGAAATCGAAGGGGCGCCTACTCAGAAATCGAAGAGGCGTATTCAAAGATCGAAGAGGCGCCACTATTTCAAAGAGCCGGATTTGCGGGATCAAAACGTTTGTCGACAAGGGTAAAAAGTACCACCACTTGATATTATCTCTATATATGTCGACCTTCGTCTTTTATGGCAGGGCAAACTTGAAGAAAATGCCCAACTCTCCCTCACCTCTGAGGGTGCACTCCCAGCAAAGCCTTTCAAAATACTCAATTCTTTCTTCTTCCCCAAAGATGATACCAGATGCCTGGAGTACATATGTCCCAGGAGGAAACGGCGGATTGAAGCATGTGCTGATTCATTCACCGCTTCTTCAAAGCAAAGGTATCTCATATCATCAAGGTCAAAAGCAAAAGTATCTCATATCATGCTCTTTCCCTGTCTTTTTCTTAGTCCTTGTTCTTACTCGCATGGCAAAGTAAAAGAAGCAATCAGCCGGCACTTGGAGTCAGTCTTCCGATCTGGAGCCAACTGTCTGGAATCTATTCCTGATTGCTTACCTAGCGTTGCTCTCGAGTAGTCATCTTCAACGGTTGATACACTTCCAGAGAAGGGACCACTTCTGCAAAGGGGAGCGAGTAAGGCAAGTGAAAATGATACATTGAAGCATGTGGAGACAAACTTAGGCTGAGTTATCCTCCAACCCTTTTCAATACGAATTGGAAAGATTGAACAAAGAAACAGACCAAAGGAGTAAGCTCAGACCTTCGGAGGAGACCAAAAGAACCATCCTGCTGCCCAGTTCAAGAAGTAGCACAAAGGAAAATCAACGATGGGCAGAAACCAGTTCAAGAGTAAGCCTGTGGAATCACAAAGATCAAAGCCTCAATGCAATTACCAAGGAGAAGATGGAATTTACACTCTATAACCAGATTTGCGTCTCTAAACTCTTCTCTTTGTTAATTACATTATGCCATGTTTAATATGTTTAGTTGCTTTTTGTGTGTTTACTTATGTTTTGTGTGAACCTATGCTTAAAACATTGAGGACAATGTTTGATTTAAGTGTGGGGGGGGGGGGTAACTAAACTAAAGTGTTTTGATGCAAATTTGTAGGGTTTTATCCACCATAACTTCTAATGTTGTTCCTTGCTATTTTAAGGTGTTTTTAAGTTGTTTTAGAGTGTTTTAGTGTGTTTTGTTTTATAATTCGAAAATCCCATAAAAATTTGAAAAATTGTTTTGAAAAACCCAAAAAGAGTTGTTTTAAAGTTGTTTTTGTGTGTGTGTTTGTGTCTTAGGGTACCTTCCAACACAATGATAAGGATTTGGTTTATAATTGCATGACGGTTAGAAAGAGTTATAAACATAGAGAAAAGTTTGATTTACTCTTGGTATATGCTTGGTTATGGTTATAATGTATGACTTCACATGCAATCATAAAAGAAAAAAAAATTTCGTTTTTGTAACATGCTTGAAGGAAGGAACTCAAACAAACGCTACAACCCTGAGAGACTTGAGCCTATAACGTTCTTTGGAGAGTATAATCTGTGATTTCTTGTTTTCTAAAGTCGTTGCATGATCTCATTATTCTTTGCTTGGTTACTACTTAGAAGGCGTTTTATCATATAGTTCCAAATGCTAGAACTCATGCCCATTTCATTCAAAGCATGTTATTGATTTGCATAACACATATTCAAGAAGAAGTTGTGTAGTGACCACCACCATAGCCAAATAGCCTTACTTTCCATACTTCGTATATGTTGTAAGTTTTAACCCCGTTGAGCCTTGTTTAGCCTTTATTCTTTGTTTACCCACATTTTCCTCACCTAGCCTAGTTTAGGACAATCCCCACCCTTGTTCTTAAAAGATAGTGAGCATGACTTAATTGAATTCCTTTTGAGTTACATTATGAAAGAAAATAAGTGTGGGGGAGAGAATGTTTAAGTGTTTATGTTTTGAGATTCAAAAGAAAAGAAAAAGAAAAGAAAAAAAAAAAAGAGAAAAGAAAGAAAGAAAGAAAAAAAGAGCTTAAAAAAAAAAATGAAAATAAGTGAAAATGAACTCACGAGCGTTGATGGTTGAAGAAAGGGTCCAAAAAAAGATGAATATGGCCCTAAGTTCTGTGTAATTCCCCCTTGAGTGATCAAAGTTGACTTCTGCATTCTAAAGGAAATTCTAAGTGCCTAATTCAATACTTTGCTCACTATTGCTTGAAGAACGTTTGTTATCCTTACCTTTCATTTTTAGCCAATTACCCCAAGCCCCGCTACAACCCTTGACTTCTATATTGAGTGTTATGTATTTCAATTGTGGAGTTTGAACTTGGTATGAGCTTATGGTGTCACTGGTTCTCGCGTCTAAGTAGTAGCATTCCATTCATGAAATCATATCTAAACATGCTTATTAACTCCAGAAAATGCTTTCCTTATTATAACATATGTGAGTGTTCGTCTACATGTTTACATCAATCTTCTCACATATACCTAGTGCAGGGTGTGTACTCAGAAAATCTGTGTGAAAAACGAGAGTACATCTAGTAAGAAATTGAGGGAATTCTCTAAGGCATGTTACTACATTCAAAACATGGTTTTAAATGCTTAATTGTGAACTAGTATGTGGTGACTATGATTAAGAATGTACTTAAGTGTAAAGATGGCTCAAATCTGTGAGAATAATGATTTTTAACTTGTCATGTGCATTGGAAGTCCCTGATACGATTGTTGGAAGGTGTAGGTTGTGTTTTGTTCTTTTTGTTTTGTTTTTCTGTTTTGCTCGAGGACTAGCAAAAGCTAAGTGTGGGGGTATTTGATAGGAGCATATTTATGCGACTTAAATGGCTTGTTCTCGTACATTTACGTTATGTTTCTTTAGTTATTTTAGTACTTTAAGCTATTTTCGTGTGTTGGTAGGTCCAAAGGGCTAAAGGAGCAAAAAGATGCATTTTGGAGACTTTTGGAGCACTTTTGGGCTAAGGACGGATAGCTTATGCTTGAAGCCAAAGTGTTGGACGAAATTGAAGACCTAATTGGAGCCAAAGTGTTGGAACCTTGTTCTCTTTAGTTTTAGGACATTTAAACCTTTCCTAATCCCAATCATGCCATGCATAACACACATCCATTCTAACACATTGTCATTGCACATGCATTTCCTTCATTAGTTAACCCACATGCACTTATCACTTATCATCACCACATATCATATCACTTAATCACTTATCACTTATCATCACCACTTAACCACTTATCATATCATAACCACATATCATATCACTTATCACTTATCACTTAACATAACATCCACCTACTTCACCTACAACATCCACTTCACCTACAACATCCACCTACTTCACCTACAACATCCACCCACTTCACCTACAACATCCACCTACTTCACCTACAACATCCACCTACTTCACCTACAACATCCACCTACTTCACCTACAAATGACATAGCCATATGTTCCCTCCACTACTCCTATAAATACCCTTGCATTCATTCATTCATGGACATCTCATTTTCATACACAACACACCACAAACACTTCCATTCCCTCATTGCCGTGAGTCCCCCTTCCCCTACAAATCCAAACACCATCCTTTCATCTCCACAACTCCTCTTCCATTCCTCCACCACTCCCCAAACCATTCACACCATCAAACTATCCCTAGACCTTGTGCTGCAACGAAGAGGAAGAGAAGAATGCCTAAACGTTCATACAATTCAAGTTTGAGTTGTTAGAATGTTTAGGTGCTTCTTTGATTTCTATGTTTAATTTCAATACTTTTTGTTTTGTACGAATGAGGCATGGAAGAGAAGAGGGCCTAAACGTTCATACAATTCAAGTTTGAGTTGTTGGAATGTTTAGGTGTTTCTTTGATTCTCTTTGTTTTGTACCATGAGGAACTAAACCCCCCTTGGCTAGGGGGGGATTCGAAATAAATGTTTATGCTTGCATTTTGATTTGATTACTTCTAATTACGTTTCATAAGTTGTGGATTCAATTTGTTTAACCGTTTGATTGATAACTTATTTATGTATGTTTATTGAGAGTGCACGCTTAATTTTCATGCATGAATATGACGCTAGAATATAAGTGAGTTTCACCTAATCGTTATGAACTTATATTCACAAGTAGTGGAGGTTGCTTATAAACAATCGCGTTAAATGAATTCTTGGCACGAGTTTCATGCTCATCATAGTAACGAATGCCTCGTCAACACTTATAGTTTTCATAATGCTTAATGATCTTTGATTGTATCTTTATTGTGTTGTTCACGTAAAGGACTTTTGGAGAATGTCGTGAATTGCGTTGCGCTAACCCATCCAATTCATTAACTTAAGGAAAACTTGACGGTTAATTTAAGCGGACCTAATTAACCCGGGGTGATGAGTTTCATAATTTATTGAAATGCAATTGGAAATCTTTTTATTATGCAAGTGTAACATATGTGGAGATGACCCCCTTAGCTATTCTATCATCCATTCATTCCATTTCATCAATTTCATATTTACATTCTGTTTTAATTTGTTCATTTAATTTAATTTCGTATAAACTTAAATCCCCCTTTACTTTAATGTCAATTTAGTTAGAAATCATTTTAGTTTGTGTTTTTAAAAGCATTTTGAGTTTTTGGTTTGTTTTAGAGTTTTAAAGTTTAGTTTTACATTCTTTGAGTCTAATTTAGTGTTTTATATTGCGTTTTTACGTTTTTGAGTCAGTTTCCAAGAGATTAACAATCCCTCCTAATCCCCGGTCCAGAACGATCCCTACTTACACTTATACTACAAATTGACAAAAAGAGGGTTTAATTTGTGTGCGTATAAATCTCGCATCACTAGACCATCAGGGAAGCGCCGAACAAGCTCTCCAAGATTAAGATTATGAGGATGTTGATCGCCTAAATGTTAACAGTGATGTCCCAGAAGTTGTTGCCAATGGGCCAAGCTGTCACCAAAGGTGATCTCGATCCAGGTTCAATTTGGTGAAGGGTGTCGAAGTGTGTAAAGATGGGTGTATTGAGATTTTTTTTTTTTAGAGAATAAAGAGTGAATGAGGTATAAAAATGTGGGTTGAGATCAGAGGTAATGTAGGACTGGGTTTTTGGGTTGACAATTTTTTTTATTAACTATTAAATTACTAAGCTTATTTGTTATTTTTTTTTAAATTTAATTAGACTTGTGTGACCTATTTATATGTAAAATCAGCACATAACATAATTTTTTACAGAATTGTGATGAAATGACTACATTAATTTGAGACACTTACTTGCAGGACTACATTGATCAATTTTCAATTTCAAGGACTATTTTGATGTTGTGGGTCAATTTCAAGGACCATTTTGATGTCGTGGGTCAATTTCAAGGACCATTTGTGAGAAAAAAGAATTTATGGGGCCCATTTATGTGCCACATTAGCATTTAACAGATTTTTTAACAGAGTTTTGACTGAAGTACCACATTGATTTGCAACACCTATTTTCAGGGACTACATTGATTGATTTTCAATTTCAATGACCATCTTGTTGGTGATGGTCAATTTCAGAGACCATTTGTGATAAAAAACCTAAAATATTTTATGGAGTTTTTTTTTTTTAATTTTTTATTTTATGAAAACTGGTATGGCATTAACCAGGGCAAAAGCCAAAATATTACAAGGATAGCCCAAACAGAGGCTAACAGAAGAGCAGGAACAAACTACTTCTCAAAAGGAAAACGGGTGAAGATGGGAACACATATATAGACGGCGCACCAAATGCAAAACCGTCATCCATAAACACCCAACAAAATATATCAACAAGGAGGGCATGACAATCCGTCTTTATCCAATATATGAACAGGCGAAGATGGGGGTCTATTGACCCAAATTCCGTTGCTCATCTCTGCATTTTTAGGTGACACCATAAAATCAGCAGCCGAGTTGGTTGACCGGGGAGTCCATGACCATGGGCAAGAGTTAAACCATTCCTTAGCATTCAAATTTTTCCTTAGAGTAGGAAGAACTTCCCAGCTGCCGTTCTCAATAGAACTTTGAAGACACAATGTTGTATTTGTAGAATCAGATTCTAGCACAATGTCATTCAAGCCTTGTTGCTTCGCAATCTAACAACCTTTGTATGAAGCAATAGCCTCAGCCACATTAATATTAGGAGCTCTAAAAGAAGACCTGCTAGCTGCCACAAACTTTCCTTCAGTGTCTCTTATTACAATTCCTGCATATGCCCGTTTAGTTCTTTCGTTCCAGCTTGCATCAACATTAACTTTAAATGAGGAATGCTCAAGAGGAGACCAACCTTATATTTGTGTCTCAATATTTTGGTTCTGAAGGCTCTCCATTTGGTTTCTTTTCCTAGCTTCCTGAAACGTTTTGTAAGCACAAGATATCGCTTGTGACAGTCCGTTCCGAAAATTTTAAAACGTACGCGGGAAAAGATGATTTTGCCCCTAGTGTGATTTTTACGTTGTGTGGTTGTTTTGACTCATCAAGATATCACATGATGTTCACCTCCCGCCCAGAGTTAGGTGCACAGTCTTGTCGTACAGACCACTCTAGGTGGTTCCGACTCGTAGGTGACCCGCGATTATTCACCCAGCCTTCACGTGATCGTAGCACTTGAGCGTATATATATATATATATTACACCCAGGCTTGTCGTACAGACCACTTTAGGTGGTTCCGACTCGTGTGCAGGTCTAGTTAGTGAGATGGAGATTTGAGCTCTAGATTCAGCCGTACAGGTCACATTAGGTGACTCCGGCTGACAGATTGTATGATATTGATGCGATATTACCTGAGCACTTCCATTTTACTTTGAGGTGTTGGCATATCATATTCCTGAGCATGACTTATATATATATATTCTATTTTCTGGGAAGTATACAGGTTTTACGGCGAGGGGTTAGAACTTATTTATGAAATGGTTTTCAAAAAACTTTGTTTTTGCCCACTCACGCTTTTGTTTTGCGCCCCTCCAGGTTCTAGTTGGCTAGCACGTTTGGTGGCTTCCCTGAGGATTTCCCCGGCATATCTGACAGACGATCACCATTGTAGGACCACCTTCGGGTGTGCTTTTGTTGCGTCGTTTTCTCTTGGCTTTCATGCTCTGAACTTAGTGTCGCACTTATGCTTGCACTTGTTTGTTATTACTTTGTGTAAAGCTAGTTTTTATTTATTCGTACTATTTATATTACTATTTTATTAGCTTCCGCACTGTGTACATGGTTACGTCACTTCCACGTGACGGCCAGCATGCCCTGATCTCGATCGGGGTGTGTCATCGCTTGTATAACCTGCAAAGGTGAAATGACTTTATGATTGAAAATTATCATGCCTGAATTTTGGCTGAAAAAATCTTAGGGGTTGATGTTTGATTTCTTAAAGCCTAAAAACGTTATAAAGTCTCTTTAATTCATTGAAATCCTTCGTTTTAAATACTTTAAAATCCAATCATAATTGAATTTTTTTTTTTTACGAACTACTTTAAAATCTTAGAATGAATACACTCATATTTCTACAGAGATTTATTAACTCTTTTCAAATTTTGATTAAATACACGTTGACTTTAATGGATTCATTTAAAATCTTAATTGAATACACATGGATTTGTAAACTCTTTTAAACTCCTAATTGTATACATCCCTTATTTTAGAAATAAAAATTGAGAATCAAAATATCCATTTTTACTTAGTATTACAGTATAGTATAGTGATATTGATTTATAAGTAAGAGTTTTTAGGTTTAAATCTCAATTAAATAGTGAATTTGTACGCAATTTATTTCCACACCCCTTCACTCTATAGATATATCATTTTATAACAAACAAAAACTAGAGGTACCATTTGATAACCATTTCAATTTTCATTTTCCAATTTTTAGTTTACATTTCTTTGAGCATTCAAAATAGCACTAACCAAGTTTTCAATAACAAAAATGAAAATTGAAGTTAAAATGACCGTTAAAAATAGCTTTTAGTTTTAATAAACAGTTATCATACAAGTTTTCAATTAAAAATTAAATAAAACATGAATTGAAAATTGAAATATGAAACGGTTATTAAACAACCAGTTGAAAAAGTAGCTTTCATTTTTCGGATTCCAGTTATTAACTTTCATTTTCAATTTTTACTTTTTGTTTTCAAAGTGAAAATAAAATAGTTATCAAACCAACCAAGCCAACCAGCTGTAGCTTTCTAGAGGGAGAAGGGAAAAAGAACAGGGCCTAGGGAGGCAGTATTCCCCCTGCCAGAATATGAGCTATGCGTTAACTTTCTTTAGACTATGTTTGGGCGAGAGATTTTCAATTCCAAGTGACTGAGACCAAGTTATGAAAAGTTTGACTACAAATGTTAGATATAGGGGATTATGAATGCCTTACATTAGAATTACAAAGGCATGTGAATGGGATTTGCAATCCCTAATTAGAAGGTGTCATTTGCAAATTCATCTTACTTGCCTTTGTTCAATCCATGGAGTGCATTCCTACTCCCATTATCTAATATTTTGTAGACCATTTAGTGTAAAGTATCGATTGTACAAAAACATATTTTGTTGTCCATTTCTTAATAAGTTTGGCCTCAATCATTTGGAACTCCCCTACCCACCAATCATAAATGAACATTGAAAGCGAAGAGATTATCAAGCGATCCTTTATTAAAGTGGTGGTAGCGGCTGTGGAGTAAAAAATAATCAAGAAAATTATGGAGGTGACACGTGGACTTTTAGATGAAAAAGACAAAATTACCCTTGAGACACACCGGGATTCCCATGCGCATGCAACAGACAATAACGGCTCAATCAAGGAAGAGTCAAAGGAGATCAAAATGGTATTTATTCAAATCTCTCTCATCATTCCTCATCAAATCCTTATTCAAAAGGTAACTCCCAAGTTTCCTATTTAATTTAGGATTAATTGCCATGTTAATTGCAAAATATTATTTCACATAATATCTTGCAATTCACACAATTTCACCATATATGGCCAGTCACTATTCTCTAAATAGGGCCAACCACTCCCTTATAAATAGCCCTATTCTCAGACTAAAAAGTAGTGCCATTTGCTACCCACAAACTCCAAAACACATTATTTTTAGAATTCTAACTTTGGCATCGGAGATTCTTCGGCCAAAACCCCCCATTCATCGTGGGCGTGTGAGGCTTTTGGCCTTAATCTTATGTGTTATTATTTTGTAGGTGCATTTTCGTCAAAGGAGAAGACGGCGGAAATTTGCATCCACAAATTGGTGTTTTCATTGAGAGTCTTGATTCACACACTCGAAGAAAACTCTTGCATTCAAGGTTTCTCATTTCTCGTTCATTCGTAGATTTTTCGTACGTTCTTTTACCTAGAATTTTTTATAAAGTTCTTTGAATAAACGTAAAAGAAAAGTACAGTGATTAGAAATTCGGAAACCACAACGAACTGAACTTCCTACATTCAAGGATTTGGACCGAGTGATGGAGATCAAGGCATGGCCCTACCATGACGATTCACGAGGCTCAACATGACAATGAATGGAGTGGCACCACCACCATGGGGAACCACCGTGGCTATGCCAACGGCATCAACCACCGTGGCAGCTCACGGTGAGACCTAAGCCCACGGTGAAGGCATCACTTTTTAGCTGCAAGCCCAGACTCAAGCCACCTTGTAGCAGCGAGCCCAGGCCTGCGCCACAAGCGAGCTTAGCATTGCCTAGCGCAAGTAGGCCCAAGCTTCAGCCGCAGCTGCCAAGGTAGCGGCCTAAGATTCGTAGGCCCATGAA
The DNA here is from genome assembly GCF_963583255.1 of Pyrus communis. Classification (NCBI taxonomy): domain Eukaryota; kingdom Viridiplantae; phylum Streptophyta; class Magnoliopsida; order Rosales; family Rosaceae; genus Pyrus; species Pyrus communis. The sequence continues at coordinate 27,067,416 of NC_084811.1, forward strand.
GCTGCGCCAAAAGGAGCCCAGCGCCCACGAGCTTCAAAGACCCAGCCCGCGCCCATGGTCCGACCTGTGTCAATAACCCGACTCACTCTTGCGGTCCAACCCTAGGTCCAGCCTATTTCCATGGCCCTCATAGCATCCCAAATTAGTCCAAGACCGGTTCAACCATCCTGACTTCAGATTTTTGGACCGACGATTAAACCGGGGGTATTTTCATCTATTTCTTCACAGATTTGACATATCCCAACTCAAATCTTGTGCCCAGAGTCCATTACATTTCCACTACTAAAGGAGACGCATACCGTCTAAGCTTTTCCAACCCAAATGGTGAACATCATTTGTCCTGACAAGTCATAGAGTTGACAAGTGTCCTCGCGCATCAGAAAACCTTGGTGAATTAGCTCTTGCAACCCACCGAGATGCAGCATCCCTAGAAGAGGTATCCCAAAGCAGGACAAGGGTAAACGATGAACCTCTCTAACAGCATCTTAGAAAACAGCCTATCGACCAGCCACAAACCGAACGTTCGGGTAGTGTACACTACCGACTAGGCCCCAGAGATAGCATATACTCTCGTTTTGGCACGAGGAGAAGTGTACACTCTAAGTTAGGCCCACGAATGAGCATACACTCACGATTGGGGCCATCCTCTGATAATCGACATGAGCAACCTTTCAGGTGAAGTGTTTATTCGCGGCTAGGCTTACAAGGAGCATTTTTCACCTTACATCAGAGTAGGCAGCTAGATGGATGGAGAGAATCAGTCATTCAATCCGGCTCAAGTTCAACTGGCAGCCAGCGAGAAATTCGCTCGCTTGCTAGGAACGTACCACATGCACCACAGCTGCAATGATAAGCTCATATTTATATATATTTTATATCAAATTCACTTGTCTTTTCTTAGTTAGTTCCTTATATTTTTGAGTTATTTACTTTGTGTTTTGTAGGATTTGTCAAGCAAAGAAAAGAAAAATAGCACAAGTGGGATTTTAAGTAACAAATTCGTCAAAACTACCTGTGCAGGTCAGCTGACTTTGGAAGAAAGTTGTGGACATCTCATAATGAATTAGAGGAGAGCTACGGATTCTTGGAAAGCTACGAATGTCTATTTTCTGGAGCATTTCGCGGATTGTTAATATCACTTTTCTAGAAGAAGTTATGGCCGTTTTAACACTAAAAGGTTCCTAAGAGGCTGAGCAGTTTGTAACTGACAAGAAAGCATTAAAAGCAATAAATCCAATAAATCTAGCAGCCAAAACTGATGCAATCAAGAACAAACCAGCTGACACCTATTCAAATATAAGAGGAAATGGAATTATAGATGAGGATTAAGAGGGAGTAATTGGCATAAAGGCTACCCAAGGAGTTACAATTGTTTTACCATTTCCTCTCACTTTTTGTCATCACTAAATGTCTATTAGTGGGTGAGTTAAGGAGAAGAAAATGATGTAGCAAGAATTGGTTTAAAAGTAGCGTTGGGGAAGGAAGGAAAGGGGAAGGCCTCAGTCGATATTTTTCGGTTCTATTTTCTCAAACTCATGTCTATCTTTTGTTTTAACTTAAGGATTATGTAACTAAATTTTTTGTAGTTAGGGGCTGTATGAAGCCCCGAATATGATTGCAAGTTTGTTATGACATTTCGTTTGAATTACTTTTATGAATGGATGAAAATTGGTTCACTACTTGTCTCATTGATGAATTCTTTATGTGTTTTCTACGGATGCATACTTAGTAAGCATATCTAGGATTCTAATGCTATGAATATGTGTGTGTCTGCCCTTGTCTAATGAGGACCTACATATGTTCTAGAGTAGTAGTTGTTAATTGCGATTAACATGTGAACCAATTTCTAGGATAAGTAAGACAACGCCAGTACTTACGATGCCTTGTGATGACTCAAACTCTTTTCGTTCTTAATGATTTCTACTTGTTAAATCTATGAACATACCATTCTAGATTGCATGCTAGCGACTAAGTTAAGTTGAAAATGTCATTATCTTAACATACCACATGAGAAAGAGTAATAGGTTGAGTTCTAACATTGAGCCAACTTGATCATTTTCATCCAAAAATAGAAGGAATTTGAATGAAACATAACATGTTTGTATGATTATTTGGTGGTGGATAACACTTCTCCTAACTCGTTTTCTTAAATTGTGAACTACAATATATTTTTATTATTTAAAATCTGTCTCTGTCCTGTTTTTGGTTGATTTAATTTAAATATCAAATCAACTCCAAAAACCCCAAAAATTTGTGTGAGTGTAGCTCTGTGTGTCTAGTTTCTTCATATAAAATTTTATAGACTTTAGATAAGTGTAAGTTGATCTAATAATTATTTTTCGGTGGCTGGTTAGTAGGAATAATAGCCCAGTTTTTGTGACATTTTAAGTGATTAGATAAAACTATCTTCTACAGGAAGGACCCTTATTTTCATATGCTACAATTGAAAAATCTTAGTGTTAATAAGGAAAATCAATAGGACATTTGTGTGCTACTTTGTGGTGTGCTTTTAAACCTATCATGCAGCATAGACGAGTCGAACACATGGAAGAGTAGCCTAGACTAGTAGTTCACGACTGAGGGCAGCTGAAACCTCCGTTACCCTTAACAAAGGCAAATTGAAGAAGTAAAGAAGCTCTTAACTGAGCAATTGCCCGATTTCCAACGTAAAGAGGTCACTGACGAGGCACTACGACGGGACATGAACAACATAAGCAGGCCACCCTTCACAGATGAGATCGAGCAGACAAAGCTTCCACGCAAGTTAGTATGCCACATTTCACATCCTTTAAAGGGGATGGAGACCCGGAGAGACACCTGAAGCATTACCGAAGCGCAATGATCCTCTATCGGAACAATAACGCTCTCATGTGCAAGATATTTTCTACCACTTTACAAGACAAGGCGCAAGATTGGTTTAACACCCTGCTTCCGCAATTTATTAGGAGTTTTGATGAGCTTTCTTTGGTTTTCACCAAAAAGTATTCATCTTATTGCTCGATCAAGAAGAAGTCCGACCACTTGTTCAACGTCAAGAAAAACCCTAAGGAGTCTTTCACTCTGGCAGAGAAGCATGCACTTTGGGATGAGGTTCGGTGTGCAGATAAGACACCTGAGCAGCCTAAAAAAGAATTGGAAGTAGCTCAAAAGAATAAGGATGGGAAACAGTACAACAAAAAAAGTAGGCAAGAGGCCGAGCGCAGGGATTGATCCTTGACTAAAGGAGGCTTGATGCTCAAGAACTACTCAAAGTTCTCGATCTCAATCCACTAAATCCTTTGTGACATCAAAAGTGAACCATGGTTCAAGCTACCGAAGCAATAGACGAGAGATACCTCCAAGTTGGACCACATCAAGTACTGTGTATTCCATTGAGGTCTCGGTGAAGGAATGCAGACGCCGACGAAGAGCTGCCAACCAAAACAATTCAGATTACTGGCATTTTTGTCGAGTCCGAGCAGTTGGGAGCCACCAACAATCCCAAGAAAATGAAGATCTAGCAGGCTCTATTAGTCTTCCAGGTCCAGGCAGTCGACGCCCAACTTGGACCCATCGTTGGTTTCACCGAGTAGGATGCCTAAGGTGTTGATTTCCCACACAACAATGCACTAGTGATATATGTCCAAATAACCCATGCTATAATCGACAAAATGATGGTTGACAATGGAAGTGCAGTTAATCTACTTCAGCTCTTAGTAATTCAGAAGATTGGCTTGGAAAGCACAATCATACCCCAAGCGGAGGTACTCATCAGATTCAATGGACACACTTAGATTGCCATCGACAACATTACACTTGACGTGAGAACACCGCTAGTTGTCTCAAAGTAGATGTTCACGATAGTAAGCGACCCATCTCCTTACAAGAGGATTCTAGGGTGACCATGGCTGATAAAGCTGGATATCGTAACCTCCGTCAAGTATCAAAAAAATTTGATTCTGCATCACTGGATGAGGAAGAGGATAAATCAAGTATGATCAGGCCATATCTCAACAATGCACTGTGCAAGTACTTAAGGAAACAAATAAGAAGATATTTACCGCCGTATAGGCTACTGAGGTCCAAAGGGGCGATAAAGCTACCAAATAGTAATCATAGCAGACAGATCAAGAAGATGGTGTCTAAATCAACGCGTCAACAGGCGAGACAAGATGGAAACCCGAAAAGGATGTCAATCATATCATTCTTGATCCTCAGTAGCAAAAGAAGACTTCTATAATCGACTCACGCCTGAGCCCGAAACAAAATGAGGAACTCATGAATTTCCTTAGGGAAAATTGTGACATCTTTGAATGGTCACCTTTCGACATGCCCGGCATCGACCCTAAGATAGCTTGCCACAAGCTGCAGGTTGACCTCAATGCCAAACCAGTAATCTAAAAGAGAAGACATTTCGCACCCGAACGAGTGGCAATCATCGAAGCAAAAATCTACAAGCTATTAGAGCCCATAAGCATATAAGAGGTAGCATACTTAGCATAGCTTGCCAACGTTGTGCAAGTAATGAAGAAAGAGAATGGAAAATAGAGGGTTTGGATAGACTGAATTGACCTCAGTAAAGCATGCCCAAAAGATCCTTACCCAATTCCCCTAATCGATCTACTAGTAGATTCAACTTCCGGGAACTAACTTCTTAGTTTCTTAGATGCATACTCCAGCAACAACCAAATATATATGCATGAACTCGACAAGGAGAAAACTGTGCTCGTGGTCAAGCGAGGCATCTATTGCTACAAAGTCATGCCTTTTGGCCTCAAGAATACGAGAGCTACTTACCAACGACTGGTAAACATGATGTTCAATAAGCAAATTAGAGTAACCATAGAGGCCAAACAGCGATCAGACCACATTAACAACTTGGCAGAAATGTTCGACATCCTTAGAAAGTACAAGATGAAGCTCAATCAAGTCAAATGCACATTTCGAGCCTCTTCAGGCAGATTCTTAGGGTACCTAGTAACCCAATGAGGAATCAAAGCACATCCTAAGCAAATCCGAGCAATCCTAGAGATGAAATCTCCAACTACCTTGAAGAAAATCCAAGGCTTAACTGGACGAGCAGCCGCGCTTAACTGGATGAGCAGCCGTGCTCAACTGTTTCCTCTCGCGGTCTATCGATCGATGCAAGCATTTCCAAGACTTCAAGAAATTTAGGACAAATGGGACAATGAGTGGGAAAGAGCTTTCCAAGACTTGAAAAAAATATCTCACATCACCTCCCTCAATATCCAAGCAGGAAGCAGCGGATGACTTATACATCTACTTGGCAATCTCAGAAATAGCAGTGAGTTCTACCCTTATACGAGAAGAGTTAGGGGCCCAATTGTCAGTATTTTACACTTTTAAAGCTCTTCTCGAAGCGGAAGCCATATATTCAAAGATTAAGAAATTGATTTTGGCGCTAATTGTTGTGGCTCGGAAGCTTAGACCATATTTTCAAGCTCATACAGTCATCGTCATGACCCAGTATCCTCTACGATCAATCCTACATGGTCCGAACGTTTCCGAACGAGTAATGAAATGGGCATTGGAATATAACCAATATGGCTTAGTTTACCGACCTGCACGATGATAAAGGCCCAAGCTTTGGCTGACTTCATAGCAAAATTCACGTCTAGCCTAGGCGACATAATAACGTGGCCCAACGACTCCCCGAAGGTAATTGAGCACACCTTGGCCACGCTTGCCTCACCCAAGGAAGACTTCTAGCATTTACACGTCGACGACGCATCCAACTATAAGGGCTCGGGAGTAGGCGTGGTCTTTATCACCCCAAACGGTTCAATGCTTGAGCATGCAATCACTTTATGCTTCAAATCATCTAACAACAAAGCAAAGTACGAAGCCCTACTAGTAGGCCTTCGAATGACAAAAGATTTGGCAGTGAAAAAGCTTGCAATTTATTTCGATTCCTAACTAATCACTTGCTAGATTACTGGGGAATACATGGCAAATCATTCATAGATGGCGCAATACCTAGAGAAGGTGCGAAAGCAACTTAAGGTGTTTTTGACTTACATTCTCACTCAAGTTCCGCGGGCAGATAACGCCCACGCAGACTCGTTAACCGGCCTAGTCTCTACCCTCGACCACCAACTCAAACACTCTATTTTAGAGTAGTATTTGGACAAACTAAGCATAGAGACGAAGCCAGCAGCCGAGGTGTCACAGGTTAGTACAACTCCAAATTAGTAAGATTCCATTATAGAATACCTGGTCAATGGCACACTCTCAATAGAAAGATTGGAGTCTAGAAAACTTTAAACGAAGACAGCACGCTACTACATGTGGACCTGCATTGTCGTCCGAAGATCCTACACTGGACTAGATCTTCGTTGCCTAGTGCCTCCCAATGACCTAAAGGTTCTAAGTTCAATACATAAAGGTGTTTGTGGAAATCACTTCGGAGGCCGATCCGTAGCATAGAAAGCTCTTAACGCATGCTACTACTGGCCTACTATGCATTAAGACACTAAGGAGTTAGTACAAAAGTGTGACCGTTGTCAACGCTGCAAGCCGGTACCAGCACTGCCTGCTAATAAACTACACATGCAGACGCATCCTTGGCCGTTCATGTAGTGGGCAATCGACCTGGTGGGGCCAATGTCATCCGCTACTAGGGGTAGGGGCATGATGATCGTGGCAACGAACTACTTTACTAAGTGGGTGGAAGCATAGCCCATGACAACCACTACTCAAGAGGACATAGAGCTCTTCATATGGAGGAACATCATTTGCTGATTTGGCATCTTTTAATCCATCATCACAGACAATGGCATGCAATTCGTAAGCAAAGATTTGGCAAAGTTCTTCCAAAAATATGGCATCAAGTAGCACATGTCCATGTCGAGGTACCCTCAAGGCAATGGGTAGGTTGAAGCATCCAACAAGATGATTCTCGACTGCCTCAAGAAATCTTATTCAATAAGAAGGGAAAATGGCCAGACGAACTTCCCAGATGTCTATGGGCGTATTGCATAACCAAATGACAAGCAATTGATGAGACTTATTTATCCTTGGCATTTGGTTCAGAAGCAATCATTCCCCCCAATGTCATCGTGCCAAGTATCACCACTTTACTGCAAAGCATCGAGCAGAACATAAAAGAGATGGCCAAAAACTTAGATCTAACAGAGGAAGAACGCGATAAGGTCATCACTCGCATCGCAGCCTATTAGCAACAACTCCTTTTTAGCTACAACAAAAGGGTGAACATCCTGCAATTCTAGCCCAGAGATCTAGTCCTAAGAAAAGACTTCATCATTGCCCGCAGAGAAGGCTTCAAAAAATGGATCCCATCTGGGAAGGTCCATACAAGATCATCAGAGTAGGTGGCAAGGGTGGTTACACAACCCTACAAAGAGATCGAAAAATAGTGGAACACCTACAATCTGAGGAAGTACCATGCGTGACCTCCAGCTACATTAAAGCCTGAATACTCAAGCAGTTCGACAGGTACCACCTCGCAAGTTGAGGACTATTCAGTTGTTATGCAGTTCCTGCCTTATAGTTAAGTTTTCGTTCGTTTCACTCGTTTTTCAATGAGGAATTTAGAAGTAATTTACAACTTGGCTCAGTTGCATGCTTACAACAATTGATCATTCTGTACTTCAAAAGAAGATCGCGCCCTTCTTAGGGACTAATCGCAGGAATCGCACCCCCTAAGGATTAACCATGCTCTCTAGTGCAACAGGGTAAACTAATTCCCTAACACCCATATGGGTTTTCTTTCTGATGCAAGAAGATAAACTATACACTCTGAATATCCAGACGTGGATGAGTCGAGCTGCCCTGGTGTAACTAGGTGCACGATGGCTTGCGTTGGGATTCCTAGAAGTAGCCATAATCGTCTTTTTCAAGGCTTAGCTAACTGAAAGATTTTTGGTCTCTTGGCCTAATCTGCGGGGAATCAGGCCTTAGAGACAGAAGAGGCACATTACGCATAATGCCCTATGAACGGCTGCACTAGAACCCTAAAGCTGCTACCGAGTGCACTAAGGTGGCCTATGGTTTCCAAAAGACTACCTACAGCTTGCCATTCGAGCAATAAGCCGCGCCAAACTTATACAATCGCACATTTTTGTGAAAGGATAAACAATTAGCTTGCATATATGAAGCTTTATCTACTGCCGACATGCTACGCAGTCGATAAGCTTCACCTCTGCCAAGCACGGAATGATCGTTTAGATCTACACTAATTCCTAAAGTGTTGTGATACTTGCTACGCAACCCACGAAATTGGTTACATAAAGAGCAAGGAGTTCTCTCAGACATTTACTTACGAAATTCCATACAACCGCGTACTTTTGATACGAAAGGTTAGCAAATTTCATGACCCAAAAATCTTTAGTATGTTGTGATGCAGGCCACACAGCTCAAAGGATTGAAGAAAGCCAAGGTTAACAGCCAAGTGGTCACGTGGACTCGTCTGCTTCTGTAAGTAAGGCGTTTGGTTGCCGACTCTGTGGCTAACAACTTTGCAAAAGTTCTACACCAACATCTACGGCTGCATAGGCTACGTGGGCCTGTCTACTTATAGAAAATCAGCATGCTTGCCACTAGTCTAAAGGTTAAAGGTTCGGCGTAAACAAAAGAAATGAAGATGAAGAAAAACGAAGAAAACAAGTTTATTAAATTTTCTAGCAAAATTGATAAACAAATAGCAAAGGTTGAAGAAGTTCAAGCAAAGCAAAAAGTAACAAGGAAAACAAAGAAAATCCTAAAGGCTACTTAGAAGACTAATCTTCAGCAGCTTGGACATCCCACGACTACTCGGTCATTACACTTTAGCAGCCACGATGCTCTCAACAATGGCATCATTTACCGCTTCACCCTTGACTGCCCCACCCTGGGCACCAATTTCTCCAACTGCTTCACCAATGGAAGCCTCAAAAGTAAAGGCAAACAAGTCTTTTGGAGAAATAGAGATGGTCTCAAAGTCTTTCCCAGCAAACTCAAAGTCAGATGGCTTACCAAAAAGATGATCTACATAGCTCAGCTTGTAGAAATCGGCTAGACTATGAATAATCAAAGCCTCGAGCCCAACCTTTTCACTATTCAGCTGCTCGTTCTTCTCGAGCATACCAATATAGACGCGCTGCAGCTCATCCAGTTCCTTCTTTGAATTTTTGTTGATCTTCAGTACACTTTGGAGTTCCAACACTTAGGGTTCAAGCCTATCAACGACTTTCTTGAAGTGGATCATTTGATTATAAGCAGTAATTAACTCTTCATCCTTTGCGTAAGCAGTAGAACGAAGCTAAAAAATGGCACGTTTAAGATCTTGATTCTCTGCACTTTCATACTTAACTTAAATCGCATCAAGCCTAGTCTTCAAGTCAATGATTTCCTAGTGAACGGTCACAAGTTGCATAGAAGCAGGGGCAGAGATATTGAACCCTTTCAAAGCGACGAGCTCAGACTCTAACCTCTTGATCTTCACGACAGAAGAATAAGCCTCAGCTTCCATAGTCGTTGCCATCTCCTTGGCAGCCTTGGTATCCTCTTGGTTAAGAAAGCATAGACTCGGCTGTCAAAATCGCCGTTTTCTGCATCATAGTAAGCAGAACAATCCTTCCATATTGGGTCATATGCTTCACAAATGAACTTGGGCAAACAACCCCTCTAATGCCATCAATAAGCTTGGCATACACATCTATATCTTCAATCAGATCTGGTTTTAAAAGCGCACAAATCTCAACAGCCTCTCCAGAAACAGGTTTGGTGGATTTCTTATAATTACCTATATGAGCAGTCACTTCTTTCTTAACAGGCGAACCAATCTCAGCAGAAAGAAGAATAGGCCTTGGTGCCACTTTAGCAGCGAATTCGACCTTATCGCTCTTCATAGTAGCAAGCTTCTTCATCGGTGAACCAGACTTAGCTTCTAACGGACGTCTTGGCACAAATTTTTGCACGGAGGGCACGATAAAACCTCTACACTGAGTAATCCTATCAATAATTATACTAGCTATCTTCGGCATGGCAGGCGTCACCGGCTCAGATCTAACAACCTCATCTTTCTTCCTCTTGGAAGAAGTTAAGTTAATCACAAGCCTATTGCTAACAGGCGGACCCTTATGAGCAAGGGAGGAAGCCTTCGATTTTTTCTCAACCGGCATCTCTTGAGTAGACGGGCCACCTTCATTCACAGCAAGCTCCAGGACAGCAATTGAATGAGCTAATGCCTCTACCTTGATCCATTTTATCTCCTTTCTTGAGGGCAACCGACATTTCTCCAAAGGAAGAGGACTAAGCAGCCAATGCCATTCACGGTACTCAACATGGATACTTAAAGCAACATGCACCTTCTTCATATTTGGACAAATCTGGGGAGTTAAGCCGAATTTCGAATCTACATAAGCAGATAAGGACAATCAACAAATTAGAGAGTAGCTCAGAAAAAAACACAAAGCAGCCTAGAGACTAAGCAATCTACTTATGGTGATGAAAATCGTCAGAATGTGCAGCTCAGGGGAAGAATCAAACTGCCACTTTCAACTTATCTCCAAAGTCTCCTTGGCCTAGTCATGATTTTCCTTGCTCGAATGATCAAAAAGTCTATGGCGGGATTGCAGCTGCCCAAATCCATCAATATGGCCTATGTTAAAGAAGTACCAGAATTTGTTGATGGTCAGATCCAAGTCAAAGAATTGGCTTAGATTGAGGAATCACACCATCACACGGACCTTATTTGGAGAACAATGAGTGGGGGCATACTGCATGGAGCAAAACACTTCTTGGAAGAAACACATCCTGGGAAAAGTAAATCCTAACACAAATTAGTAGGGGTAAAACTTGATATTTCTTCGAGCCCCACTATATGGCTCACGGCTGCTACCCTCCTTGACACGCTTCACACGCATCCTAGATGGAATGGTGTGCCTATATGCTTCAAGGAAATCTTTGAACAAGTTGTCATAATTAATTTTGAAGTGAGCTGCCTTGAAGTAGCCCACTTTACTCAAAGACCCAACTTGACGATACAACGACGGCACACCATCATCACTCTTATGGTTTGAAGAAGACATGCTCGAAGAAATTCTACAAAGGCGCAAGGAAGAATCGTTAGACGGCTTCACAAAAAATAAAAAATAAATAAAAAAAAAAAAAAAAGGGAAAAAGTGCAATAGGCCCTATGGCCCAAGGGCAGTAAACAAGGAAGCCCAGCTCGCGCTGGCCTTCGTTTCTCTCTTTGAGCCCAACCCAATTTGAGGGAGGGCTATTGCCCCTACGCCTCCGTCTCTTTCTCATTTCTCATGCGGGCCAACCTAATAGCCCATGGCCTAATGGCCCAGACCTCGCGCCCCAGCACCCATCAGCCTTGGCCTAAGTCAAGTGGCCCCTAGCCCATGCCAACCGAGTCTAAGCCAAGCCCCAACTAGTCTCCGTGGCCCACGCCATTGCACCCAAACCTCGGCCCGTGCTTAGCTGCCGCTGCATCAAGCCAACAGCAGCCACCCACGGCAGCAGCCATGCTATGGCCTCCCCAGCCATTTTTCATACATCCTAGACCCTCGTCAAGCCAAATTTCAAGCCCTAAGGCTCCCAAAAATTAAGAAGACAAGGAAATTTTTTTTTTTTTCTTACCTTGGTGCGGCGTGAAGACGAAGAAAGCAACGAAAGATGGTATTTTGCACAGGCAAATGTAAAAGATTGCTAAGGGAGGGGGACCAAATATCCTCTAGCTTTCTCTCTATTGTATGGTAGAATAAATTGCTCTCTAAAGTTGATTTAATAATCTACTTAATGTAGACTTAAATAGACTTTGGAAGTGATTTATTTCCCTTTCTAGAAGGATCTAATTTCCAATTAATGTGGTGATAGGATTAAAAGCACACCACAAAGTAGCACACAAATGTCTTATTGATTTTGCTTATTAACACTAAGATTTGTCAATTGTAGCATATGAAAATAAGGGACTTTCCCGCATAAGATATTTTTATCCAACTGCTTAAAATGTCACAAAAACTGGGTTGTTGTCCCTACTGACCAGCTACCGAAAAATAATTATTAGACCGACTTACACTTATCTAAAGTCTACGAAATTTTATATGCAAACACTAGACACATAGCGCTACACTCACACAAATATTTGGGATTTTTGGAGTTGATTTTCTATTTAAATTAAATCGAACAAAAACAGAACAGAAACAAATTTTAAGTAGTTCACAAATTAAGAAAAACGAGTTAGGGGAATTGCTATCCACCACCAAATAATCATGCAAACATGTTATATTTCATTCAAATTCCTTTTATTTCTGGATGAAGATGCTCAAGTTGGCTCATTGTTAGAACTCAACCTATTACTCTTTCTTATGTAGTATGTTAAGAGAATGACGTTTTCAACTTAACTTAGTCTCTAGCATGCAATCTAGAATGGCGTGTTCATAGATTTAACAAGTAGAAATCATTAAGAACGAAAAGAGTTTGAGTCATCACAAGGCATCGTGAGTACTGGCGTTGTCTTACTTATCCTAGAAATTGGTTATGTAGGCCCTCATTCGACAAGGGCAGACACACACATATTCATAGCATTAGAATCCTAAATATGCTTACTAAGTATGCATCCGTAGAAAACACATAAAGAATTCATCAATGAGACAAGTAGTGAACCAATTTTCATCCATTCATAAAAGTAATTCAAAGAAATGTCATAACACATTCGAAATCATATTCGGGGCTTCAAAACAGCCCCTAACTACTAAAAATTCAGTTAAACATTATTCTCAAATTAAACCAAAAGAAAGAAATGGGTTTGAGAAGATAAAACCAAAAGAAGAGAATGCCAAGGTTTCCTACTTTCTTTCCTTCCTTCCCCAACGCTGCTGCCTTGTCTTTTTTCCTTCATTTCCACCGCAACCTGCAGCCTTCCTTTTTTCTTTCTTTTCTATTTTTTTTTCACTTTGCCGCTGCAACCTATAGCCTTTTTGTTCTTGCTTGCTGCCCCAGTTTCTTCTCCATAACTCACCCTACTAACAGCCATTTAGTGATGACAATAAGTGAGAGGAAATGGTAAAATAATTGTAACTCTTCAGTTAGCCTTTATGCCCATTACTCCTAGTTAATCCTCATCTTTAATTCCATTTCCTCTGATATTTGAATAGGTGTCAGCTAGCTTATTCTTGGCTGCATCAGTTTTGGCTACTAGATTTATTGGATGTATTGTCTTCAATGCTTTTTTGTCAGTTACAAACTGCTCAACCTCTTGGGAACCTTTCAGTGTTAAAACAGCGATAACTTCTTCTAGAAAAATGATATTAGTAATCCGTGAAATGTTCTAGAAAATAGACATCCGTAGTTTCCAAGCATATAAGGCTCATTCTCAAATTCATTCTGAGCTGTTCGCAACTTGCTTCCAAATTTAGCGAATCTGCACAGGCAGTTTTGACGTTTAAAAACCCAATGTGCTATTTTTCTTTTCTTTGCTTGACAAATCCTACAAATAAAAAAAAACAAAGTAAAATAGCTCAAAAATATAAGGAACTAATTAAGAAAAGATAAGTGCATTTGATGTAAAATATATATAAATATGAGCTTATCATGTGGGAATCTACATCAAAATAGGAAATAATCTTATGTTTCCTAAAGCAAGGGAAGATCTCTACACCTGCTACCTTTTCCTGCGAGCAGCCCAACAAGTGTAGGGGTATTTGTGGAGCCAAAGATAATCAAGAAAATTATGGAGGTGACACGCGAACTTTTTGGTGAAAATAACAAAATTACCCTCGAGGCACATCGGATTCCCACGGGCATGCAACAAACAATAGCAGCTCAATCAAGGAAGAGTCAAAGGAGATCAAAATGGTATTTATTCAAATCCCTCTCATCACTCCTCATCAAATCCTTATTCAAAAGGTAACTCTCAAATTTCCTATTTAATTTAGATTTAATTGTCATGCTAATTGCAATTATTTCATGTAATATCTTGCAATTATTCACACAATTTCACCATATATGGTCGGCCACTATTCTCCAAATAGGGCCGGTAGCTCCCCTATAAATAGCCTTATTCTCCCACTAAAAAGCGAAGCCCTTTGCTACCCACAAACTGCAAAACACATTTTTTTCAGAATTCTAACTTTGGCATCGGAGATTCTTCGGCCAAAGCCCTCCCCCTCCCCCACCCCCCCCCCCCCCAAAAAAAAAATCGTGGGCGAGTGAGGCTTTTGGCCTTAATCTTAGGTGTTATTATTTTGCAAATGCATGTTCGTCAAAGGATAAGGGCGGCAAAAATTTGCATCCACATCGGCAATAATGGTGGGATGGTGGCGGTGGTGAAGAAGATGGTGGAGATGGTAGGGCGATGGTGTCACGTTGGCGATGGTGATGGGAGGTGGTAGTGGAATTTCCACCTTTGTTTTATACATATCTTCTGCGTTTTTAATTTTTTTTTGTTTTTTAAAATCATTCTTGAAAAACAAATGAACATTCAAAATGATGTTTTATATAATTTAGGCTAAATATTATATTTCATGCCTTTTATTTTCTAAATTTGTTCTTGAAAAACAACAGACCAAACACATTTTAAAATTGTTTTTTGTATCTGTAAAACAAAAAACTATTTTCGCACCCTTAGAACCTGTTTGGTATTTAATTTGAATTCATTTTTTTAACTCAAAAACAATTTTTGAATCTGAAGCCTAATATTCTTGTTTGATATACTATTTTGAAAAATTGAACTGAAAACCAACTTGAAAATATAGCTTACAGAGAAAATCTATTTTAAGAATTTTTAAAACTGACACTCTTATCCCATTTCTCTTCGAATCCTCTTTTCTTTATCCTTTCTGTTCGTTGTCTTTACCATTTTTTTACTTTTTCTCTCTCCTCTCTCTGCAATTGCTTCTCGCTCTTTCTCTCAATCACCTCTCTTTTATGTCTCATCTCTTCCTCTCTCTCTCTCTCTCTCGATTTTAATCTCCATCTCCCTCATTCGGCTTCAGCAGGGAGTTACTGACAAAAAGGCTTTTTTTCTTTTTTTTAAGTTGTTAAGACTTAAAAATAATTTTGAGTTTTATAGAAAATTATTTTTAAGAGATGGTCTTTAAGAAATGATTTTGGAAAACGATGAAAACTTTTAGTAGGATATTAAATCAGCCCTTACTTTTTCAAGATAAATATATCAAATAGTAAATCTGATGTCCCAATTGAACAAAAATCAACATCCTAAACCCTATATAAAGATATTGATTGAGATGGGGAATTGTAATTACATGAATTGGGAAGATGTCCTTCGCTTGTGAAAAAGAATTCAAGTCCTCAATTCTCATGTTCATAATTCATACTAAGAAGTAAATCTGATCTGCCAATTGAACCCATATTAATTAATATTGTATTGTTTTCGAGGATCAATCTCCCATGCATCATGCATGCCATGCCAGATTGCCAGATTGCATATACAAAAAACCAAACTCCTTTCAGTAATTAAATTTGTGCCATCTTTTGTTGTGAACTATTGATACATACGAAACAGCTTGACCAAGGCTTGGCAGGTTCGACCGTCCGTAATTATTCTCGTCCTTCTTTCTTTCTTTTATATGGTTTTATTCTTGAAAATGAAAACTAGGACTACTCAGAAGTAATTGCTGATTCAAGAATGAATTGGCGGTGTTAGTGAAACTGCAGTTGGAATTTACGTATTTCTTCGATGGACATAATAACACGCCACGATCATCTGTGATGGAATGCTGGCGCTTGAGCCGGTTTTCGGTGCTTGAAGCTGATGATGGCAAGTTCAAACCGTTGTATTGAGGGAGAGTTTGAAGCAAATGACTGCTGCTGCTAATATCGGTATTGAACAGCAGTTGCGGGTCTAAACCGATACTACTACTCCCGGTACAGCTATAGCTAAACTTATTAGGAGTCGTTGATTGAAATCCAGTTCCAGTTGGGATAGAGTATTGGCCATCCGCCAGGATACTGGTGAGTAATGAGTAGTCCATGGCGTCTAGTAAGTTGGAGAAGGAACAAGATTTCTGAGGCTTGAGACTGCTAGTATTACTGGTACTCATCATGTTGTGATCAAGGCCGGTAAAGGGACTTTTCAAGCTTGGGGAAAGGATATCGTGGAGGAAATCTTCTTCTTCTTGAACTTCTTGGTTTTGATCACTTGGCAGTGCCACTGCTGAAGTCCCAACATTCGACTTCTTGTAGATTCGACAAAGAACCCAATCATCCAACTGGAGCCACAAACAAAGTTCATATAGATATAGATATAGTTATTGTTAATGACTAAAGTATATATGTGGATGATATCAATTGGACAATTGACTATGTAAATCAAATGCTCATAAGATCAAATAAAACTGCTCACCCTCATGGATAAATCTTTGAGCTTCATGATTCTGTGGTGGTGGTTGGTGGTGGTGTGGTTATTTGGGTTTTCTGGAAGGCGATACTCATGCATGATCCAGTTTGTCTTGATTCCCTTAGGGGGTCTCCCCCTGTAGAACACAAGAGCCTTCTTCACACCAACGTTCTGCCCCCCTCCTGATGGTGCCACAATCGTCTTATCGGTTCCAGTTGCCTTCCAATACCCTGATGCGGCAGCCCTGTTTGGCCTCGCACCATTCGGGTACTTGCGATCTCTTGGACTGAAGAAGTACCATTCTTTCTCACCAAACGCAGCTTTGGCTAATTAATTGTCGACATCAGTATGCATGAAAGAGCACAGAATTAGCCATATGTTAATTAATCAACTGAAGCACTTAGCATGTATATACCATAGAGGCACGCATATGTGATATGTATTGAAAACAAACAGTTGAATCAATTAATTAATAATTAATAGGTAGGTACCTTACCTGGCAATTCCCATGGATCAAACTTGTAGATATCAACTTCAGCGATGACGGAAACAGGTAAGGGAGTGGAGGCCACCTTCTTTACAAGGTAGTGAAGGATGAGCTCTTCATCTGTAGGGTGAAACCTAAATCCTGGTGGCAGCCTTGATTCTGGGTTTTTCATCCTCAAGCAACCAAATATTTCCTTGCTAGCCACAGATACCTAGCTACCTAAATTAAACCAAATATTGATCAAGAAATTAAGGAGGAACGAGCGAACGAACAAACAAGCTAAAGATTAAACAAAGAGAAGAACAATTTGAAATTTATTGGGAGAGAAGGAAAGGAAGGGCTTTTATGGTTGTGGGAATTTGTCGGCATGCGGAAAAGAGAGATTAGGCCAATGGGTTCATTGGGTTAGTATGAACCAGATGATGTTGATGAAGAGATAAAAAAACAATCATCGTCAGTTACATTTTCAGCTGAAACAAATATAATATAATATATATATATATATATATATATATCTGTGTGTGTGTGTTGCTGAGAGAGACTAATTACATGCACTGTAACAAGACTTCAAGTGACAATGTTTCAAATTTATCATATATTTTAATATGTTTTAACTTATTCACATATCATGACAAAGTAAGTTTATGTCGTATGTAAATGTAAGAGTGCCAGCTGAAAGGCTTTTGGCGTATGGAATTCAACTGTTGGTTTTGTCCTTCCCGAATTTTCTGAGAGCTAAGTTTCTATTTTCACGTATTAACAAGTAAGAGGGGGAAGGACTCAGGGGCTTAGGAGGGAGGAGCGAGAGAGATGAGATAAATAAGATTTGGGAATGGAATAAAGAAGAAGATGCATGGCGGCTGGACAAAGGTGTCCAAGGATAATCTTAATCTCATGACATCATCCCCTCTTCTCCAAATAGAGTGGTGACATGTGTCTTCATGTTTGGACGAGCTCTCCCCCACTTCCAATGCCTGGTTTGGTATTGCTGTATTTTGAAAAAAAAACTGTTTTTGATGTGCTGTGAGAATAAGCTTATTTTTGCTGCTTCATGTTTTCAATTTTTTTTCATCCAAAACTGTAAAAATAAATTATTTTTAAGTATTTACCAAATACCTTTTTAAGCTTAATTTTTTTATACGTACTTCTTATAAAAACATCTCAGTATCAAATCATTACTAGTCCTCCAGTCCACAGCTCACAAAAAGCAGAAGCAAAAGCTCCTGTGACCTGTCCTGAGGCTGAGCCTAGTCATCAATCATCCCCATCTTGTGCCGTAACAATGCATCTCACTTTGGCCTTTTTTTTTTTTTTTTTTTCCCCCCTTTTTTCTAATGTTTTGTTTACTTTAAACTGGGGGATGAGTTGAGCTTCATTCGGTTAAATATTTTTTTAAAAAAAATCGGAAACCAAAAATCGGAAACCAAATTAAAATTGCTGGTCGATTCAATTTGATTTTTTTTTTTCAGTTCGATTCGTGTGCCTTTTTTTTTTTTTTAATAAAGCCTGAAGATTGGTTAATTACCAAAAAAAAAAAACTTTTACTATCTATTTGTATCATTATTTATGTCATTTTTTTAAATAAACATGAGACCTACATGTATTAGTAAACCTACTTCTTTTTGAAAAATGACACAAATATATAAGCAGTGTAGCATCACTCAATAAAGAATCCGAAAAAAGTAAGGATTTCTTGCTTTAGACTTTGTAATTAGGCCTGAAAGGCTTATGTTAAAATCAGGCTACTTGACTTGAAAAATACATACCCAACTAAAATAAATAAATAAATATTAATCTATATTCATTCAACTTGATTAATTTTTTTCTTTTTGAATAAACGATATTATATACATCAAGGGAGAGGAGGTGGACTTAACCTCATAATAAACTAGTAATAATGTGGCTCAAATTCACATTTGACAAAAATCAAACTTAAGACTTCTCATTTACAAGTAAAGAGGAATATTATTAGACCGTAGTACTAAGTGGCAATTCAGTTCAGTTTTTAAACCTCTAAAACCGGCACAGAATCAATAGTTTTTGGTTTGGTTTAATTTCTTCATATTTTTTTTTTCTTTTTCAATTTGGTGAACGGTTAAGTTTTTCGAGCCCACTCAAACTTTAAACCTCTTCACATAAAAATTAATATTAAGGAGACTAAATTTTTAAAGTAAAAAATGTGGTTGTTGATGATTGAATTATTATTTAAGTGTTGATTAACATGTTTACTTTCTATTTGACACACCCCGATTGAGATCAGGACATGCTGGTCGTCACGTGGAAGTGACGTAACCATGTGCACAGTGCGGAAGCTAATAAAATAATAATAAAAATAGTACGAATAAATAAAATTAAGCTTAACACAAAGTACGAGCATACATGTGCAGCGTAAGTGTGAAAACAAAGTTCAGAGCACTAAGACCTAATGTAGTCCGGGAGAAAACGATACTACAAAAGCACACCGGAAGGTGGTCCTACACTGGTAATAATTTGTCAGATATGCTGGGGAAATCCTCAGGGAAACCACAAAAAGTGCTAGCCAACTAGAACCTGGAGGGGCGCAAAACAAAAAGTGTGAGTGGGCAAAAACAAAGCTTTTCAAAAACCATTTCATAAACAAGATTCTAACCCCTCGCCGTAAAACCTGTATACTTCCCAGAAAATAGAATATACATATCTATAAATCATGCTCCGAAATATGTCATGTCAAATGTCTCTAAATAGAATGCAAGTGCTCAGGAATGTCAAATCAATGTCATGTAATCTGTCAGCTGGAGTCACCTAACGTGACTTGTACGGCTGAATCTAGAGCTCAAATCTCCATCTCACTAACTATACCTGCACACGAGTCGGAACCGCCTAAAGTGGTCTGTACGACAAGCCTGGGTGTAATATAAGTACGCTCAAGTGTTACGATCACGTGAAGGCTGGGCGAATAATCGCGGGTCACCTACGAGTCGGAACCACCTAAAGTGGTCTGTACGACAGGACTGTACACCTAACTTGGATCCAAGATGAGCGTGTGGTGCGGGAGGTGAACATCACGTGAAGGACTGTGCCCAACTCTGGGCGGGAGCACTAACACCGGGGGTGCAGGTTATGAGCTCTCAATGCATCTTAAATCACTACTGAACGTAAACATAAATCATATTCACCTGACACTTACCTGTGCGTCCGCAGCACCAAACATATATAAACATATGCGACTCATAATGCGTAAATAAATGGCAACCAATAAGCATGGCATATAAGCGTATAATGTTTCAAATCAATTTCTGGGAAAAACATAACTATATAGGTATATACGGAAAAACCAAAAGCCCACTCACTGGTATGTAGAAGGGTCGTAACCCCCTTGCCTCGAATGACCGCACTCGTCCTCGGGATAGGCCTCACCTATATGCGAAACAACTATAAAAACGTAAATTTTAAAGCACATAACCAACCTTATGAAATAACTTCTCATACAATGCTCAAATGGGGCGTATGAATACACCAACGTGATCTACTCAACCTCAGGAACATCCCCATATTTTTAGAAAAATTTTCCACCGTCGCACGCGCCGGCCACGTGCAGGCACGTGCCTGGCACACTGACGACGTCAGTTAACGCCGTCAGGCATATTCCGTTAACTTTAACGGATTCCGTTAATGCCGTTAGGAATATTCCGTCGTCTTCTCCGGCGAGGCTCCGGCACCGTCGCCGGAAAATCGTGAAAATTTCAAAACTTCATATCTTCTTCGTTTTTCAACCAAATTCCACAAAATTGGTACCAAAATGAAGCTTACAATGAGAGGAACAAATTCATACCACTTTCAAGCGCTAAAACACACGGAACACCACCAACTCCGGCCAACCTTGTAACTCACTATCCCGACGTCCAAAACCTTCAAACGAACCACCCCGAGCCTCCTAAAGACCTCACCAAGCTTCCTACAAGCTTGAAATTCCCAAAAACACAAGAATTAACGTGTGCATGAACAATGAAAAAATCGGGGTATCCCGAGTTCGACGTGAAAACGAAGGTATCCTTACCTGAAATGGGTATGGTTGAACTTCTACAGACCTCACGAGCATGAATATTGATGCGAGATTTATACGCACACAAATTAAACCCTTTTTTCGTCAAATTGTAGTATATGTATAAGTAGGGATCGTTCTAGACCGGGGATTAGGAGGGATTGCAAATCACTTGGATTTGACTCAAAAACGTAAAATAAAGTTAAAAACGTTCACAAAGACTCAAAGGACTCAAAACAAGTTCAAAAGACTCAAAACTGCCTAAAAACACTAACTAGGCAGTTTCTGACCTTAAACCCAATGTTGGACGAATTTAAGATTATGGTTTGATTCAAACGTAAAAACACAATATAAAACACTATACTAGACTCAAAGAATGCAAAACTAAACTTTAAAACACTAAAACAAACCAAAAGACTCAAACATCACCCAAAACACTCAAAACAGCCTTAAAATCACTTTCTGGGCAGTTTTGAGCACTTTGGTGAATTTGGACGAATTTTGGGAAATAAATTGAATCAAAACACTTTAAAACATAAACTAAACAAAGTCTAAACACTAAAGAACAAGAAAGTAAAGGGGGGTTTTAAATTGACGAGAATTGAAATAACGAAACAAGTTAATAAACTAGACAGAATGTAAAGATGAATTTGATGGAATTGAATGGATGGGAACCTAGCTAAGGGGTTCATCTCCATACATGTTATACTTGCATAATAAAATGATTTCCAATTGCATTTCAATAAACTATGATACTCAACACCCCAAGTTAACCGTGATGCACTAATTAACCTTCAAATCTTCCTAACGTTATTGAATTGGATGATGCATGCGACAATTCAAAACATTCCCCACAAGTCCTCAACATGAATGCATAGAAGAGGTACAAGCAAGAATCATTACGCTCTATGAAAATTATAAGTGTTGACGAGGCATTCGTTACTATGATTGCATGAAACTTATGCCAAGAATTTGTTTAACGCGATTGTTTATAAGCAACCTCCACTACTTGCGAATATAAGTTTGTAACTATTAGGTGAAACTCACTTATATTCTAGCGTCATATTCATGCATGAAAATTAAGCGCGCATTCTCAATAAACATACATAAATAAGTTATCAATCAAACGGTTAAACAAATTGAATCCACAACTTATGAAACGCAATTAGAAGTAATCAAATCAAAATGCAAGCATAAACATATATTTCGAATCCCCCCCCTAGCCAAGGGGGGTTTAGTTGAATTTAAACATTGGAATCAAAGAAACACCTAAACATTCCAACAACTCAAACTTGAATTGTATGAACGTTTAGGCCCTCTTCTCTTCCATTCCTCATTCGTACAAAACAAAGAGTATTGAAATTAAACATTGAAATCAAAGAAACACCTAAACATTCCAACAACTCAAACTTGAATTGTATGAACGTTTAGGCCCTCTTATCTTCCTCTTCGTTGTAGCACAAGGTCTAAGGATAGTTTGATGGTGTGAATGGTTTGGGGAGTGGTTGGAGTGGCTGCAATGGAGGAGAAAAGTGTTTTGGTGGCTGCTGCAAGGGTGTGGAGAGGTTTTGACGAATTTCTGGAATATGGAAGAGTGAATGTGGTTGTTATGATTGAGAGTGCATGTGGATGAAATAATGATGGAAAAAGAGCTAGGTTGTTGGTGTGTGAATGCATGTGTTGAATTTGTGATGCAATGATGAAAGAGTAAGTGCATGTGTGTGTGAATGGTGGTGCAATGATGAAAGAGTAAGTGCATGTGTGTGTGAATGGTGGTGCAATGATGAAATGATGAAGTAGGAAGGTGGAAATGCATGTGTTGAATTGGTGGTGCAATGATGAAAGAGTAAGTGCATGTGTGTGTGAATGGTGGTGCAATGATGAAAGAGTAAGTGCATGGTGGTGCAATGATGAAATGATGAAGTAGGAAGGTGGAAATGCATGTGGCTAAGGGTTGTTGATTGGGCTAGAGGTTTTGCATGGCTCAAAGGATTGTTTGATTGGGCTAGGCCCTTTGTTTTATGTCCAAAGTGCATACAAGGCTTTCAAATTCGTCCAACACTTTGGCTCCAAGCATATGCTATCCATTCCAAGCCCAATTTTGCTCCAAAATGCTCCAAAATGCATCTTTTTGCTTCCTTAGCCATATGAACCTAAAAACACACGAAAATGGCTTAAACTACTAAAACAACTATGAATTAACAACATAGATGCACGAAAACAAGCTAAGTAAGTCGCCTAAATATGCTCCTATCAAATATGTACTTTGTTTCCTCGATCTGTGCAGATTTGGAGGGTTTTTGGGTGTGTCCGTACAAATAGAATAGGAACTGGGGGAGAGAAAGGCTCGGGACAGGGGTGCAGGGCAGGGAAAGGGTGACGGAAGAGTGTGTGTGGTCCAGAACCTGCCAACAAAAATCCCAAAAACAACCACACAACGAAATAACCATGCTAGGGGCAAAATCGTCATTTCACCCCTACGGTTCGGAAATTCTGGAACGGGCTGTCACACTATTGGTAACACATCATTTAATTTGCAAATTTAGTATAAAAATTTAGCCTCCATAACATTATCCACGCATAAATAATATAATTGTCAAAAATGATCAATTTTCTTAATCTTAGGATTGACATAGGACAAACCGGCCATGCACACCATGAACAAAACTGAAATGACGAAAGTACCCACATATAAATTGTAAAAACTCACAAGTGATGATACCATTTTTCTGATTTGAAAGAGAGCGAACGAGGTCGTAGAAAAATTTCATCCATATCCTTCTCTCTTCCTTCTTTCCATCTTGATTTCTCTCTTTTCTCTCAAATTTTTCTCTTCTCCAAAAGCGAAGGAACTTTAATACGTTTTTCTTTTAATTGCAGTCAAAGCCAAATTCTATTTTAATGCTTATAAATTTGGATCGAGAGAGGGAGAAGGCAGAAGAATTAAAATCACCAAGATCAATAATTTCACATTACGCAGCTACAGAGACGGCGTCGTAAAAGTCTTGAAGGTTATCTGCCCCATTTTCTGACGGTGTGCCGGAGGGAGAGGACCTCAAAGAATGTTTGATACAATGGTGACATAAGATATTTAGACGGTAACCAAAACGCATGAGCTTTGGTTTTATCACTTTGGCGATCTATATAACTAAATCCGGCAGCAGCTGAAGGATCCGGAATTGGAAGACAATTCGGAATTGGTCAGCATAGACCTTACTTTTTCTATAAGCAGACCCAAAGATCGTTCAGAGCTGACAAACTCGACAAAAATTGATGACAGAAAGCAGGGTCAACTAATGGGATTGGGGATTAGGGGTTAGGGTTCTTCGAACTAGGGATTGGGCAAGAAAGATTTTCGAAGAAAGGTGAAATAGTGACTGAATTAGAGGAAATAACTCATTTATATACGAGGGCAATTAAGTTATTTTAAGGTATAGGAAAATTTCTATTTATGTCCTATGGTTGTGCATGGCGTGTGCATGCTTTGTGCATAATCAGTTTGTTTTATTTCAGTCCTAAGGTTAAGAAAATAGGTCATTTTGGGCACTTTTCCTAAATAATTAACTTCTTTTTTTTTTCTACTTTTTATGCTTGAGATATGAAGAAAATTACGGGAAATGAATCCCACATAAACATAGAATAACTATGGTGTCCATGCAACCAAGAAGGAAAAGACAGGTGAGACCTTGTCACTCCAATGTGGTGTAAGCCAAAAAGTTCTCTGATGTCTAAGTTAGACTTAACTGTTAGAAAAATGAATCTCAAGTTACGAGCTTCTTGACTAAGGAACAATTACATTTCACTTTGTGCATGCATGCCTTTATATAAAGGAAAACATGAGCTCGAAGATGATTCTATAAAGCAAATCATGAGCTTGAAGATGATTCATTAGGGCACATGCATGCCTTGTATTTAATGGTCAACTCATACAAGGGTTAAGCTTTGGCGAAATCTTAAGGGTGCGTTTGTTGTAACGGACTATCTTGAACTGGATTAACTTCAAAGACTAAGCTGGATTGGCTTAGAATAGACTAAGCTGGACTGATTTAGTGAAGCGTTTGGTGTTATATCAGACTAAAAAGCAAGATTCATATATTATATTATTACATTTATATTTACAATAATTTTTCATTAATTTAATCCATATATACTAATATTTTATTATTAAATTATCATTTTCCTTTTTGAAATCATCTTCCTCTTTTTTTGTCCGCCCATGCATTCCTCCCCTATCCTCTTTCTCTGCCATTTCATCTTCCTTTCTAGAATCATCTTCCTCTCTCATTTTTTTGTCCGCCCATTGCATCCCTCCCATCTTCTCTTTCACTGCCATTTCATCTTCCTCTCTCATTTTTTTTCCACCCACTGCATCCCTTCCCTCTCCTATTTCTCTGCCATTTTATCTATGCCACTATCTCTTTCCACTTTCCCTTTTTTGGGTTTTCTACGTTCAATTTTTATGGGTTTTCTGGGTTCAATTTTTATGGGTTTTTTGGTTGTGGGAAGCACAGAAGAAGGAGATGCGAGGGGCAAAGCGGAGTAGAGGTAGCAGTGGAAGAGGTCAAGGAGGATGGAGCCCGAAGTCCTTGCCGTCGAAAATTAAGGTCTAGGGGGAAGGAGCCAAATCGGAGGGCGCGACCGATGAGCTTGGTTTGAGCGGAGGTGAATCGGACGATGGAGCTCGTGAGTTCTCCGATTGAAGTTCGAGTCGAGGTCTTTGTTCATGATTCAGGGTTGGGGACGAGGAGAGAGGGGGAGAATGCGAGCAGAGAGGAGAGTAGAGGACGCGAGCAGAGAGAGATTGAAGGGATTAGCTAGTCCCATGGTTCGCGACGTCTCTCACTAAGACCGTCTAGCACGGTCCTTAGTCGAGGCAAGTCCGGCTTACTCCCATTAAAGCTAGTCCCGTGAAGTAACAAACATGAGACTGGACTACCTCTTAGTTTAGTCCAGTCCAGTGAGGGCTAGTGAAGGGAAACAAACACACCCTAAGGGTACTTGCATTATGTTTACTTTGGTACACATAACGTCCCTCTAAAGCGGGTGAATTTTGTTTACTACAAAAGTATATGGAAGAAATGAGAGATGAAAAATGATGATGAGAAAGAGAGGAAGAAATAAAGAAAAAAGAATGAAAACAAAATTTTGAAAGTAAAAACAACTTAAAATGGTTTTTGTACAAGAGATAGGAAGCCCACGTGGGCATCACAAAAAATGTTGTTGGGTGGCTAAATATAGTCTGCTTCCTAACTAGAATACTTCTTCATTGCTGAAGACGAACTTTGCACATTTTCGAGCTAAAAATGGCATATAGTCCTTAGTTTTCATTTTGTGTCATTCCTATTATATTTACTATCTCTCTCTCCTACCATTCTTCTTCCACTCTTCCATTTTGCTTTCTCCCTTTTATCTCCAAAACCAAAAAAATTAAAACTAAAAGCCAAATAGTTATCTAATCAATTTTTTTACGTTTGCTAAAATGTATCTTTATCCACATGAACTGTTGAGGAATGATGGAGGGTATGTGGGGCGATGGGATTGGCTAGAAATCTATAAATGAAGAATGATGGCTGGAACAAAATTATATTTAAGTTATGACATATTTGTGTTTTGATTAGTGGAAAGTCAACACATAGAAAGAGATGCACGCATGATATGTTTTTTGGTGGAAACTTATTAATCAAAATAAAGATAAGCTGAAATAGTTAGCCTGCACAGAAGACTGAAAAGAAAATAAAAAAATAAAAATCAATTTTCAAACCACATTGAAATATAGAAAGAAAACAAATGAAAGTCGTTTTTGTTCTTAATCAGTGCATGCAATTCCTCTAAACTGGAAACTCTTATAAAACCTGAAGGGGAAATTTGCTGAAGGCTAAGGCCTTGTATGGTGCACAGAATTAGATAGATTACAATCTAGCAATACCTTTAGACTGGATATTTTTAATCCGGTGTTCCATATGGGATAAGCAATCTGGATAATGTTATATAGTAGCTTCAACCTTGTAAAATAGCATTAGTTAACATTATCCGACTTGTTCATCCCATTGAACACCAATTGTATGATAGGATTAAAGTTATCCAGTTTAATCTAATGGTAGTCAGTTATCCTATCCAATCCAACATACTAAACTAGATGTAGAAATGAAACCTACAATTTCGAACATGTGGTTGAAACTCAGCCCTAGCAAAATTATAAAAGATGCTGCTTTGCTTGTAAGCAACTCAATCGTGTAGTTTGAGGTTTGGAGTTTGGATTTTGGACCACCCACTTGTATTCTTAAAATGCTTCACACACACACGCTTGACAAGGAGTAGTAGATGGTCAAGCTCAAGCAGGTGGTATGACAGACTTGGAGTTGGAGGTGTTTAATTTTCTTTGGTTTAGGTGGACTCAACTGTTTAATCACGCTATCATATCATGCCAGCTAGCCTTCACATCCGTCCTAATTAGTAATTACTGATTGGAGCTTGATTTATTTTCAAATTGAAGACTTTGACCATGATTTATGCATCAAGCTAAGAAAAGCATCTGGTTATGAACTTATGATTTATTTCATGAATCATGCGCGTGTGAGCTTATCCTAACAATTGATGCATTGTAAGTCCGAGAAGAATCATCAGCCAAAATCAAGACACCCTTAAGCACGCGACTGTCCCTATAGTTACCCCTAATTTCATTCATTCATCCACCCACAAATACTGATTCCTTTAATAACGGTAACATCGAGTAGTTCATATCAGCCAGGGAACCTTTCACAAAAAAAGCATTGACAAGGATTTGTACCCCATAATTCATAATACAGATTAAGGAGTACGTGCACAAGTTTTCTGAATGTTTTGACTTGACCATTAATTTGTTTGTTAATTGTTACTGATACCAAACAACACTACTAATTTCCAGATCAGTCTAATCCGCTAAAAGAGAGCCTCTTTACGAGTCACATCCTTATTTAGATATTTGTTTTCAGCCAAATCAATAATTCATTACTTCATTCATCTTCCAAGCCAAGTGCCCCAATCATAGCTAACCAAATGTCCAACCATTTTCACTTACTTCCCAACCCTTTTGTCTTTTTATTATGAGAAATTTGTTTATCATCCAAAGTTATGGTATGCACCCCCCAATAACACAATCCTAGGTTAGCGTCTTTCAAGAATTGTCTCCCTAATGCGGAGTTTTCCCAGTTCAAACCGGCAAGGCCGAGTTTGTGGAATCACAAAGTATCTGCATTAACTAGTTTCGGTGCAGAATGCTTATACCAAATCATACTTTGGGGCCGCTGGCATGATTCCCCAGGAGGAGGAGAAAAAGAAGAAGAAAATGACAAATAGGTGTGGTATGCAAGGTTTTTGGAGCATCTGCAAAGAAAAGGAATACTAATTTGTCTATTAAGAAATGAGCAAAAGCCAAAAGATGATTCTACACAAGTCATATTAAATTAATTATTGTTCTTCAAATATGCTTTATTCAACCCACAATGACAATGACAATGACAATGACAATGGGCTTCACTCACATTATCTTTGGTTTTATGCACGAATGTTCATTATAAACTCTTTAAATATTATGTCATGCCTGATGCAAAATAAGTAGTACCTGGGATTTTTAAATGCTCTTCCCCTACCTCCATTCCTCTCCTAAATACTAGGTAACTTGTTCACCTACAAATCAAATAATCACGTCAAATATGTAAACACCGAAATCAACAACGCTAATTACTATCCTGTCCTATGATAATTGACCAAGTATCCCATACTTGAGTCTCCATACGGTACTAGTTTGAAAACTACACATTAAATAACCAAGAAGCGAGGAGTGTCAAATTACCATGGCTAAAGTGGCGATATAGAATAAATAATAACAAATATCCTCTCCGGTTAGAAACTTAGAATAAATAATACCAAATATCCTCTCCGGTTAGAAACTTATAAAGCAAAAACAGACTTAACAAAAAAGTAGTGATGACAATGAGCAGCCCCTGCGTTCAATATTCTCATTCAAAGCCACCATAGCGATCCATTTCAACACTAAGTTTTACAACTATTATATCTTTTTATCTTTAAACTACAGATTAGGTAAATGATAGGCATTTCTGCGACACCCAGCTTCAACCCAGCACGCATGAAGCAACTTCAACTCCTAGCCTAAACCAAATGTCATTGGTTGTCACATTGAGTTGGTTAGATAAATTGACTTTGCAAAGGGGGGGGTAATATTATATATACAAGCATGGCCATCATTGGCTGATTGCCTGCTACAAAGGTCGTGATCGTGACCCCCAGTAGTTTTCCACGTGCAGTTCACCTAATCTAATGGATAACGCTTATCCAATGTCAAGTGCTCATGCACCAAACCTTTTCTTTTTTTTTCTTTTTTGAGACAGTACAACATGAGCTAGGACTAACCAGAAACTACCCCTGAAAGTAAAAAGTTAGTTTCTCTTTTCAGAGCCACATAGACACGGTTAAAATGCTATAGGAAAGGAAATTCCAAAATTATATTCCAACAATATTGGAGGTTTTCCATGCTATCAAAGAAAAAGAAAAGGAGGTTTTTTCCATGAGCATTTAATTTTACAATGGTGCTGTACAAGCACTGTCATTAAAAAGGCTTATCCAACACAACAGATCACGACTAAGTATAAGTGGTAAGAGACTACAGTTTACTAACCGTGAATATGAGGAATTGATAAAGGCTGCAACATAGTTTCTGAATTAGATAAGCACAGGCTCAACACAAGTTTGGTAAGAGTTTAGTTTCAATATTCCTTTAACAGCACAAAAATCTGCATGTTATAAAACTTCACCTCAATCAGCACGAAAATGCATAGCACTTTAGCAAAAAGCTTTATTCCAATCCATTAACAGGTGAGCACATACCTGCAGTACTATAGCTTCAGTCTGCCAGACAGTGTCATAAAATCACCCGTGCACCTATCTAATTTAATTGGATGCTGCAGAAAATAGTGGAAAGGTGGGGGACTTGAAAGTATACTCTTGATAATTCAAAACGCACATGTATTTCTCTAATCTATTATTACTTCAAAATAAACAAGTTTTTTTTTTCCAAACAATGAGTACATATTTTCTTTGTTTATTATGTTCCCATTACCTTCTATACCGTTATGTTAATTGGCCGACATGAAACCTAAATCATATTAACTTTACTTAAAAATGACAGCTTCATAGTTAGTAAAGTCCTTAATCACTTTGCACCAAAATAGCGGAAGTGCAATCACAAAAACTTAAAAGACTAAACGCCAGAAATTCTCAAAGACATTCAAGAGAAGACAATTGCCCCCTTGACAAGCTCCCTCAAATAGGATTATGCACCTTCTACTTTAATTTCTGAATGATTTGATAACTTTTCTGAACTGGATAATTACAAATGAGGGGCTAAGCCCCCTTTTTATAGCTGATCAAACAAATTTCTTTCATGAATGAGCTGAAGACCATTTGCAAGGAAACACCAATGTGAAATACCAAAATCATCTTCACACATGTTTTGGTACATGGCTATCTATTCCTATACGCATACCAACAAGTAAAATTACTAGTTAGTAGATCAGAAAGACAGAGAAATCATCTGGAGCAAAACTCAGTCACACAGGTCAACTTTGACCAGAGGTCTACCAGTAACACAAACATAGTCTACTACAAGTGGCTCGAGAGGTGTAATATTTGAGGACTATTTGGTATCCCTTGGAAGTTTACATATGGGATTAGTTATCTTACTCTTTTTTTCGTTGTCTCTGATAAGAATGTAATCTGGCACTTAATTTGTCTAGGTTTTACAATAACTTCAGAACTACTACTTCTGCAAGCAGAAGGATACCAAATCCCACAACCTAAATGAGATCTAATACCTTTGCTCTTATACCTGACAGCGATGCCCAAAATTCGAGAAACATCATTTGAAGTGTTAAATATGGAATATGAAGTAATCCAAATAGTTGACCAGTCTTTGTTTTTTTTTTTTTTTTTTTGGTTGAATAGTCTTAAGTTTTTAAGCAACTTCAAGACTCGTTTCAATGCAATTTCAAAAACTACAAAGTAATTTGACATACTTAATTTCAAAGATCATTGTCAGCAAAAAAGGAAATTCATAAATCATTTTCAGACTTCAAGATCTATTCACGTATGCTTTAATCATCATGATCATATTATGCAAAATTGGCATCATATCAACCATCATATAGCATCCATAAACTTAATTGGATGTTCTTTACATAGCTGTGCCCAAGGATTTGTCTAATGCTAATAACAAACCCATGCCATTGAGTCTCCATACACCAAAAACCTTTAGTATCAAAGATCTGCAACTAGAACGATATTCATTTTATCCACAAATTATACAGCAACCGATAAAAAGTTGCGTGCAAAAAAATTCTGTAAAAGATTCCACCAAGCATATCCACAAAGACTAGAGAATGAGATCCACAACTGTTAACAATATCTTTATTTTCTCTTTTCAACTCATACCTGAAGGTTGACCATTGAAATGCAGGCATGAACTACTAACTCAGTAAGTAAAATATGCATGATGGTTTTGGTTTTTCAAAGTATATAAGGTAGGCAAATAAAATATATACAACTAATCTGGAAACCGTTTCTGTCTAATCAAAATTATGTCCATCACAAAATCCAAGTCAAATTACAAAGAACAGTAAATTTCTGTTTTTATAATAAATGTGCTATTAGTAATAACAAGAACATTACATCAATAGTACAAGTTGTCCACTGGACAAGCTAGACTACTCAACTATAACCGCAAAACAGAGCTAAAACATCCGGACATTACATGAATGAAAACTAAGACACAGCAGTACTCCAATCATAAAATGGAGCCTGAAAAGAACTATCCCTAAACTCCAATCGCAAATAAGACAGTCGCATAATTTTTTCGTATGAAGATTATACATTCTAGTAAGATTATCCCAATACGTATCAAATATACAATTTTTAGTAAATATAATGTCTATACCATTTTCAAATTACAATACATACCTATGGCCACTTGTCACCAACTGCAAGCAAAACACTATACAGCAGCACACATCGATTGTCACCAATGTATGCTGCAGGGATATTAATAAAAGTTTCCATGATATGATGCCATTAAGTCAGTCGTAACAGCACACAAAGCCACCACAATTGTGTGCATGTCATTCCCACCACCCATCGTCGATCATATAGACCATATGAGCTAACTGTGATGACTCAGTCCTGGTTGATTCACCAAAATGTCAGTTCAAATATATGTGGTGGAGTCACCACTAGAGTTTAGGGGTTATGTGATATTGTTGTGCTGACCTTAACACATATATCATAAATTCTTGAATATATTGATGTTAACTAGAATAATGTCCAACATCCATGAAAAGGTCCCAAAAACAGTGAACACGATCACACTACCAAGTAATACACTGCATGTACAAACAAAAATAGCAGTGTACTGGAAGTGTTTCTTGTAGTTATGCATTCATAGAAGTTTTTTATGTTCCAATTTCTTCTGAATATTTTTCTCTCTCTCTGCCCCTCTTCTCCAAACCATTTTCTGTTCAAACGTGTAACTTCCAGTGTATGAAATAAATTTGAATCAAAATATGTACAGAAAAATAAACAAATAAATAAACAGAAGAGGGGATGATAAATTGCCAAAATAAAGAATAGAATCTGATTTAACAGAGGATATAACCCAAATCACAAATCCATTTGCAAGATGCCAATGCCCATGTTGGAGTTCACAACATGCTTGAGTTGACTGGCGAGTCTAAAATATTGTAGTTCTTTGTTTGTGACAACAAATGTAAAAAGTTGAGTGTACACCGACAGAGAATGATATGCACCTGTATAGAGTCCACCGAAACTTGATGCCGAATGCTGGTGACCGGCCATGACCATGTGCATACCAAGATCAGGCACTACTGAGATTGCTTATTTCATTGAAACCTATGGCTCCCACAAAGAAAAGCCCCGCTCTCTTACAACTTTCCTAGCTTCCAGCTGCCGAAGGAAATCTTTTTCCTGATGAGATTTCTTGGGGGTTACTCTAGCGTTCATGTTCAGGTGACTCCAGTCCAATTGATCATCTTCTTTATCTGTTGTATGGAATGTGGAAATCTGCTTACCGGACAACCATGCCTGAAGCATCTCTTCTGTCCTTGGTTCTGGCAAATACTGTTTCTTTTTCATCTCTATATAATATTTGTAGGCTTCCTCGAGCTTTCCATTCAAAAATAGCCCATGTATCAGCACAATATATGAGCTACGATCGGGATTGACTCCATTCTCACTCATTTCACTCCACAACTTGAACACGTGATCAAGCTGGCGCCATCGACAAAATTTTCGAATCAACATTATGTAGGTATCAGTATTTGGGTGGCAACCCAAACTTTTTATCTTCTCCAAGAGCTCAAACACTTGCTCACCAGTCCTTAAAATACGGAAGAAAGCATGGTAAGTCTGAATTGTGGGAAGAAGGCCTTGGTGCAACATGTCATCAAGTATGCGTCTAGCCTCATCAATTTTCCTGGCCTTGCAGAGAGGCTTGATGATGGAGTTAAAAGTGACAACATTGGGCGTAAGGCCTTTATCTTGCATTGTTTTCACTAAATTGATAGCCTCATTCAGAAGTCTGCCTTTTCCAAGAGCATAAATGAGCGCATTGTAAACTTTCCTATCGGGTTCAATCTTCATTGCCTTCATCCGATCGAAGAGCTTGAGCACCCTGTTAACGTTAGAGGCTTTTGAATAGCAAGACATGAGACATGAGTAGGAGACAGCATCGTGCACAACACCTCTGTTGGTCATCTCCATCCAAATTCTCTCGGCCTCACGGGGACTGACGATGATATTGCACCAACCATTGAGGATAATGTTAAAGCTCTTGGTGTTAAAGGGGAAGGCGTTTCTGTTGCAGAAGAGCAAGTGCTCAGCTTCTTGGACATTTTTGTAGCGGCAAAGGGCAGAGAGAAGGCCATGGAAGTCATCCATGGCAGCCACAAAGTGAAAGCGTTTATAAGCATAGAATGTATTGATAGCCTTGCCAACATCATGAACGCAAGAGTACCTCCTGATCATGATCAAGAGAGTGTGAGGAGTGACGAGAGAATGACCTTTCATCTCATCAATCAAGGCCCAGGCAGTGTCAAACTTTCTCATTTTCCCTAGAATGGAGATCATGGAATGGTATTCCCGCACCGAGTGAGAGTAACCCGGCTGCTGCTTTCCGGCCCAGAGGAAGAAGGTGAATGCCGATTCCCAATCATTGCGAACGCGTGAAAGAACCGCTGCCACCAGCTCTGACGAGGCTGCTATGCCGCATTGATCGAGCTTCCTCTTCATCTCAGAGCCCAGCGACTCGCTCCGTAAACTTAAGATGTCGACAATGCTTTTCACATCTCGAGAAAGACCCGAATCCGAGACTCCCAACTCAGTATCATCATCATCATCTTCGTCGTCGTCAGCAACAGCAACATTGACATGTGATTCTTCTGCTGTGGAATCGTCATCAGCTGAGTTTGGAGACTTGGAGTGTGAGCTCGTCGAAGAAGAAGACCAAGGGAGGACGGGAGTAAAGAAATGCGTTGGAGGTGCTGATACAGCAGCATCAGGGAATTGCTTCAGGGCAAAGGCAGCAGCAATGGGCACGACAGAGACATAGCTATGCGTGTCTTTACGTAGCAAATTCGAGTACAGTGATGTAATTCTCGCCATTTTTCTCATTTCTACGAAGCCTACCAACTGTTTGTGAAAATAACCAATCCAATACTAAATTCGAGTAGTAAAAGATGTACCTGTTTTCAACTGCTCTTCAATTCGGCAGAGGCAAGCAATCCTAAATTCTCACTCCTGTATTATACCTCAAAATCTGAATGATTTCCACCTCTGTTTTTATAACTTCGTACTATCACTATCAATAGGCGTCGAGCGACGAGTCTGTCCCCAGTCTGGCTCTGGCGGTGAAGGCTTCAGGCTTGGTTTAAGACCAAGTTGTGCAAATAAAAAAGCCACAAGCAAATTCTCTACTTTTTTCACAGCTCGCAACTGAAAACTCCGCCATGGCCCAAGGAAGGCCCAACTATAAACCCCACCATCTCAAGCCCACATGGTATCCTCCGGCCATGGTTTGAGCTTCTTTTACACAGAAACTCTTTCTTTCTTTTTTTTTCCAAATTTAACGCTTCTGTTTATTTATATTCTTTGATTTTATTCAAATCAAAAGTCATGCATAAGGATGTGCAAAGAAAGACAAATTATAGACACAAAAACCATCTAAGTAAGAACATGGGTTTGATTTCCATTTGCGCATGTAATTAAGGTTCCAACAACTTGAATTCAAGTTGGAAACTCAAATGAAGGAAAATGAACTGAATGGCAAACACAAATTAAAAACAATTGTTTTTTCTCCTACGACAAGGACAGACGCAAACGAAAAAAATGGAAATGGTATCACCACTTTGTTTGCTCAGCCGACAAAATTAGTACAACTAATTGAATCAAATTGTTCTCTAAAGAATAGTTAAGTCTGAATAATTACAAATGAAAACAAATTCAACTATATTCTCTCATTATTCCCATAATTATAGACCAAATCCAATTCCCAATTCAGCCCAATATCAGTTTATGAGGTCGGCTTCTGAGGCACTACTGATCATGGAGCTCAAAGACCGCCGGTGCCAAAAATTCAAGGGCTTGTCTTTCCAATAGGTGATTCAGCTGATAATGTAACTTGCATTTATAATGAGGACACAGCCTCTATGGCACTCCCTAGTGGCCATGCAGCTTCAACCAAGGAATTTTGATACTCAACTTTCTTCACCAATGTAATCTCTTGCCAGGGATCAAGACCTGTTTAAGATATTGAAGCAACCGGTACGAACATATTAGAAATTTGTTTAGATGAAACGTCATTTTCCAACTTGCTTAACTCAGTAAGTATAACTAAGACCCACCAAATCCATCCACAAGCAATGTAGATTGGTAGACTAGATCCATGCACAAGAATGGCAGGTTTCCCTCCTCAACTTGTGGATACGTTGATTTAGCATCCTCAAGTTTAGTTTCACAAGCACGCTTAGCTGCCTCCTCAAAGTTACCAGGGTGAACTTTGGCAACAGGTTCGTCTGGGTTAACAAAACCAGCCTGCATTTGTACAACATTTTTTTTGTTTTTTGGTAAGGCATATGTATAATAAGTGGTTAGCAAAAACATTTTGTTGTCTAAAATAAACCATGAACTTTTTCATGCACATCAAAGTAATAATATATAAAAATCAAGGATGGTGAAATACCTCAGCAGCTCTGTCAAAGAAAAATGAAGCCACAAATAGGTTCCTTTGTCCATCCCCTCCTCCACCGTTCCATACCCCACCAAATGTGCACTTCATGTGTGAACATGTCGCTTCGTTTACTTTGAGTGCCTTTGTAACTACCCCCCTGCACTCCTCAACACTTGATCCAGATGAGGAAGCTGATGCTTTATAAGATTGTCCTCCATATGTGTAAGAACCTGAACAACATACCAAGATTTCCCAACAAACAGCATATTATGCACTAAATCCACAACACAGAAAGTAAAAACAATATAGAGCTGCCACCCCATATCAGATGATTTCTCACTCATTTAAAATATAGAACAATGGTCAATGTTCTGCAGTCAACAGAGTTGCAGACTTTACGACAATTTTGATATATTCCAGAGGAGCATTGTATACAAAACAAAGATATAACAAAAAATATTTAAAAGCTAGATGGTTCAGCTAGAGGGATGAAGAACAAGACTTGGGGATTTAAAATATAAGAAAAAAGATAGTTGTTCAGATGAAAATGGAGCAACTCTTGTTTTGTTGTTTGTTCTTGAGTTTTTGTCAACTTCTTGTCCACTTGTGTATTTTTATTGTCTTGAGCAATAAAATGTCGTTTCTTTCTCAAAAAAGAGAAAATGGAGCAACTCAGCATACCGTAATATCCAGCTAAGATGCAGGGGTTGGCAGAATCTTCAGAAACCTTTAAAATCTCTGCTCGAGCTGCTAGTAACCCATAATGCAAGTAACTGCATAAAAAAATACAAAAGCAATTAACCTAGGAAAACCGTTCTACAGTAGTTATGTTACAACGAAGTCAAGGAAACTACTGAATGCAATAAACAAAATAATGAATTATTAATACACAAAACCAAATCCTGACATCAATTAAGCAGAAGGAAAGAGGAAAACCTGTGAACATAAAGGTTATATTTAGCTCCTTTAAGATACATTTCCCTTACATATACATCCTCTCCATCTGATAACTTGGGTGCTTTTGCAGCATCCGCCTCTGAGATAGCATAAGCCATCTGAACAGATCCACCCCCAAGGTCAACCACCCCTACAGTATCTGAATATTTCTTCCCCAAATTTCCTAGTAGATAGTTTATTGTCACCTGAAAAACAAGAAGGAAGTTAATGTGTAGCCATGACTGCTCTTGTTTTTTTTTTTTTTTTTCCATTTCTTTTTAGTTTCAGATAAATAATATGTGTGCACATTGCTTCCCCAAAATTTTGTTACCATACTCTCTCTCACATACGCAAGCTTCCCGGATAACAAATTTCAAAACGTGCTTGGTTTTCCAAAATTGTTGAGTTATTTGATGTACTTAGACAGTCTAGCACACACAAATGAATAACTAGATATGACAGAATCAAGTACTGTGATCCAAAGTGCTGAATCATAATTATTCTTCTTCTGTATAAGAAGGCATTTTACAGATACTATAGGTACGGGTACAGCTAGTATATAAATGAGTTCAAAAATTGGAGTAAAACGTACCCACTGGAAAGAACCCTCTTGAGTTCCATCAATGACAGTAACGGCATCAGGGCGGGAGCTGAGGCTGCTTCTTTGTTTGAGCAGATCCCTAACCTTTTGAAATTTGAAGTATTAACATAACAAACATATGAATGAAACAGTGAACGCTTCCGAAAATTAACGAAATTGCAATTTCCAAACAAGAAAAAAGATGCATACGGCCTGGAGAATGCGGTCAGAAGCATCGCCCTTCAAAGCCCTCAGGCCAGCCGTAGCCCCAACGCGGACGGGAGTGAAGGAACGTAGCTCCTTGGGAACTGCGCTCTCAGCCTTATCGAGAAGACTGGTGAGGGACTCGGCAGCAGAGCGAGGGTCCTTGGCATAAGCGCTCAGGCCAGGCTTGACCTGAAGAAAGAGCTCGAGATCTTTGCCGATGGGAAGGAGCTGGAGGTTGTGGTCGAAGCAGAAGACGTGGACGCGGCTGCCGGAGCTGCCGGCGTCAAAGATCACGGCAAAGGAGGTCTTGGAAGGCAGCTTGCGGGGGAGCTGGTTGCTCAAATTACCCCCCGGAGGCATGACGTAGAGGACCATGGTAAGGAGGAGGAGAGGGATTGAGATGACGAGGATGACGCTCCTGTATCTGTATATTCTGTCGGAGAGGGAGTCGTACTGGGGATTCCCCATTCCAATTCCCCTGCCGGGACGCTTGAGCATCTTGTTTTCGGAGTCGGAGAGGGGGTCGGGATCGGAGGGTGGAGAATTGGTCTGGATCAGATTCTGAGCCTCGATCAGTTCAGCCGAGGAAGGCGATCTGTATCGGATCTGACCGTTGAGATTGAGGGGCTGCTGCTTCCCTTCCTCCAGATTTGAGTATTAGTCCTGGGATTAAATAATCCCAAACTGTCCCAGTCTCTTTCTTCTTGACCAACTCCTCAACTGCTGGTACCTGCTGCCTGCTGGGATCTAAATAAAATGTCCTCTCTCTCCTCTCTCCAACTCCACAATGCCTGCCGCCCTTTATCAGAATATGAATATCGTCAGAGAGAAGCCACTGCAGTCGTCTGCACTGCAAGAGCAAAGAGCAAATGGCTTTTTTTTCAGGATCTTTGCAAACTTGGGATGAATTGAATTCTATATATATGAATGAACGACCGAACCAACATTAGCATTACGCCTCATGGCTGACCCTCTCTGCCTAAACATTTTTATTTTTATAAAAAAAAAACCCATAAATAATAAGAAAAAAATTAGGAAAACAAAAAACGCTTGGGCGATGCCGCGATGTGAAGTGTACAAAGAAAGAATTTCATTACTAATATTTGCTTACCCACTTTGTGGGCATGAACATATTTTTTTAGAAAATGAGAAGGGAAATGGGAGAGAGAGAATGTGGGGGAGTGAGAGGTATTTGTATTTTGTTTTTTTTTTTTTAATATTGAAAGTATTTTAACATCACATGTAGGTGAGGTTTCAATAAAAAATAATAAAATTTGGACCTATGAAATTACATTATTGCCCATCATTTTTTTTGTGTGATAAAAGACTAATTTGTCTTTTCACCTTCTTTTGGTTGGCAAAGAGGGTTTCCATTAATTAGTAAAGATTACAACAAACCTCACATTGCTTCTAATTACCGTAAAGTTCTTCATGCCACCATATTAGGTATGGGTTGGGTTGGTCACTTGGTCCCTTCTAGACCTAACTCCAATGGTTGGGGTTAAAATTCAAAATTTAAGGTTTTTTTTTTTTAAGTATATTGATATATTTTACACTAAAGAGATGGGGAGGTTGGCTAAGCCACACAATAGACAACTTAATTTGGTATCGAATTCACCATATATGAGATTCAAACTTAAGACTTATCACTTCTAAGTGAAGAGGAATACCACAAGACCGTAGTACTGAGTGGCTTCAAAATTTAAGTTTTAAACTCATATAAAGCTTCTCCAATGATACACCCCGACCCAAATCGAGACATGTTGGCCGTCATGTGAGAGTGACGTAACTATGTGCACAATGCGAAAGCAATATTGATATAGAGAAATACGAATAAATAAAAACCAAGTTACCAACAATACTAGCTAAGAAAAGGTGCTAGTGCGAGATTAAGTGTGAAATACACAACTAGAGCATAAATAACCTAGGTGCATTTCGATAGGACAAGTACTAATTATACAACACCCAAAGGTGATCCTACATTTGTGAATTCTGCCAGAACCTCCGCTAGAAACCTCGTAAGCCACCAACGATAACTCCTACCTAGAATCTGAAGGGGCGCAAAACAGAAAGTGTGAGTGGGCAAAAACAAAGCTTTTCAAAACCGTTTCATTTCTCAAATGTTCTAACCCCTCGCCGTAAAACCTGTATAATTTCCCATAAAATAGAATATATATATATATATATATATATATATATATATATATATTCATATCTCATAACCATGCTCAACAAGCTTTAATCATAAATATGTCATGCCAAATATCTCAATACGATAGAATAAGTAACTCAGGTAAAATAGATCAATGAGAAATAACATATCAGCCTGACCCACCTAAAGTGGCATGTACGATTGAACTCCTAGCTCATACATCATGCATGCACACGAGTTGGAACCACCTATAGTGGTCTGTACGACAGGACTGGGTGTAAATAAATGCGCTCTACTGCTACGATCACGTGAAGACTGTGCGAATAATTGCAGGTCACCTACGAGTCGGAACCACCTATAGTAGTTTGTACGACAGGACTGTGCACCTAACTTGGATCCAAGGTGAGCCTATGGTGCAGGAGGTAAACATCACGTGAAGGACTGTGTCATAACCATGGCGGGAGCACTAACACCGGGGTGCAAGTTTATGAGCTCTCAACACATCTCATATAATCATCAATTTACATAACACAATCTACAACTCACCTGGTACTTACCTGAGCGTTCACAGCATCAAATCACATTTATGCATACCATATTAATTCAATGATCTACGTATAAATCAATATGAATGGCATTTCTAAACACAAATTCATTTAAATCGATTTGCTAGGAAAAATCTCAAGTATATATGTATATATGGAAAACAAAAGCCCACTCATTGGTATGTGGAAGGGTCGTAGCCTCCAAGCCTCGATTGACTAAGCTCGTCCTGAGGATAGGTCTCACCTATATGTGAAACAACTATAAAAACGTTAATTTAAAACACATAAACGAAACTAGCTAATAACTTCTCAAACATTACTCAAATGGGGTGTTTGAATATACCAACATGATTTACTCAACACCACGAGCATCCCCATATTAATATACCAACGTGATCTACTCAACACCATGAGTATCCCTATATTTTTAGAAAAATTTTCCGACCACACACGCGCTGGCCAAGGCACGGCCAGACAAGCCCCCCACGCGTGGCCAACCCTAACGGAATAGTTAACTGCCGTTAGGAATATTTTGTTACAATCTTAACAGAAGTTAACGGTGTTGCCTGATGCCGTTAGAACATTCCGTCAACTCTGACAGAATATTTATCTCCTTCTCCAACGAGCCTCGCCGGTTACCGCTGTCAGCAACTTGAATTTTCGCCGATTTCTGGAAAAACTTTAAAACTTCATATCTTTCTCATTTCTTAACCAAAAATCATGAAATTTGTACCAAAATGAAGCTTACAACGAGTAGAACAAAACCTTACCACTTTTAGGACTAAACCCAATGGAATCTCGCTAGAAAAACCCACGATAATCTGGCCACTACTGCAACTCGATAAACTCGAGCTTCCTGATGTCCAAAAAACTTCAAAATTACTCCCCAAGCTTCGTGAAGATGTTCTAAAGCTTCCTAGAACCTTAAAACTCGAAGAAAAGTCCACGATCACGACTACATGAACAGTACACCAAATCGAGAA
Organism: Pyrus communis; assembly: GCF_963583255.1. NCBI lineage: Eukaryota > Viridiplantae > Streptophyta > Magnoliopsida > Rosales > Rosaceae > Pyrus > Pyrus communis. The sequence continues at coordinate 27,108,925 of NC_084811.1, forward strand.
TTCTTGGTTCTCGGGTTTTTGAAGGCTTCACGTCCAACCAAGGGTATGGATGAGTTCCTGGGCTTGCTAGGAGTCCAAAACCAACCTTCAAATCTTCAATTCATGCATGAAATGATTGGTCCAAGGTTTGTCCATACAACTGTACGGAAAATGGATGAAATCCGAGAGAATGAGAGAGAGAGAGTTAACGGAGAGGTTTGGGTGTGTGTGTGTGGTCCAGTTTGCAACCAACCAAAAACAAGAAAACAAACCTAAGTCTAAGTTCCTAATTGGTTCCAAAATATTAAGGACTTAACATAAATTGGGCCACAACCAAAACATATCACCCACAACACCAATTAACATCCAAGGGCAATTTAGTCTTTTCACACCACCGATAAAAATAATTCGGGAAAGGTTGTCACATCCAAGGTTAGTGGCGTTGGGACCTAGTTGCTAACGTTGTCAACCATTTGCAGAAAGACAAACGACTACCCACGTGGTTGGACTGTTGGTTTAACCAACAATCTGGATTCAATATGTTTTCAAATCAAATTTATAAATACATTAAATCTAACGATTGTGATAAAAAAAATCTAATGGTAAAAAGAAAATCTAACAACCCAACATTAATTCCATCAGCTAAAACAATTAAAAAAATTATCTAAATCAAATTTCATCCAATAACTCTATAAATACCTATGTATTTTTTCAAACATCCACACAAAATTCACTTTTGTCAACACAATTCTTCCTTTTTTTTTTCTTTCTATCCACCTATGTATTTCTGTTTAAGAATGGCGGGTTGTGTGGTTTTGCATGTTCTTTCATTTGGTGCATATGCGTAACTATGAGATAGGTTTAATGCTTTTTCATTATTCATCGAAAATTAAATATTTTTAGGTTAAAATGTTTACAAAACTATATTAGGATTATTTACATAAAGTTTATTTTTTAAAAAGTTACCGAAAAAAAATTAAGTTAAACTAATTCTTTAATAATTTCGGTATAAAATTTTAAGCTAAAACTGTTGGAGGAGGGTTAAAACCTAAATTTTTAAGAAAATTTAGGTTTTAACCCCAGTCATTGGAATTTGTCTTAGAGGTGGATTTCACTTTACATTAGTGATTTAAACAAGGTAGTGTTATCCACACACCTATTTTTACTTATCACACACCTCTCTCTCAGTTTTCAGTCGTCTATCAGTTTTCAGTCGTTAGATCAAATAAATTGAAGAAAATCAATGATAAAAATTTACAAGACTATGTGAGAAGCAAGGTTCTAAAAAATGTTAGGTGCTAGTCAAGCGGCAGGTAGGAGCGTAGCGACTAGGCGGCCTAGGCGGATTTATGTAAATTTATTATATATGTTGTAAATAAGTTCATAGTTACACTTAAAAAAAACTATACTTGTATGGATAATAAAAGAATGACAAAATGCAAAAATAAAACTAGAAGAATACACAAAGTACATCCATCCAACAAGTTCAATATTTAAAAAACAGTAAGCATATACTCATAATGAGGAGAACTCTTGGATGACAGACTAAATTCTTCTTGTTCATGATCCTTGCATTTGATTTGACATAGACTAAACTATTTAACGTTATTGTACCTAGTTTATTTATTTATTTATTTATTTATTTATTTTTGTATGTATCCCCTCAAAAGTTCTCCAATTCATTTCACAATTGGATGAACTTGTAGTCGATCCATCATTTGCAAATTAGGTACACCATTTCCATATGTATACCACCATGAAAATAAAAAATAAAAAAGCACACAATTAATAAAATAAAATAAAACCAAATCCGCCTAGGACCGCCTAACCTGCCTAGGCGCCGCCTAGGACCTCCTAGGCAACTGCCTAGCTCAAGACCAATTTTTCGAAACGATTTTCTCTAAATCAAGGCGGGCCTTCTCCGCCTAGGCCGATTTTTAAAACACTGGTGAGAAGTAAAAATAAGTATGTGAATAGCAACTATCCCTTAGTTATTGTTTGAACTTTCAACCCGTATTTACCTTTTCAAAGTTTTTTTTTCAGTCATTTTGGAGACATTTCATAACAAAGTTCAGCTTAAGAGGATTTCCATCTATTTTATTGAATTTGGCTCTTAGGGAGAATTGGGGGAGTTATTATTCATGAGAATAGTGAATTATCTTGCAAAAGATTAAATTACTCTCTACCAATTATAAATAGTTCACAATGATCATTTTATTTTTATTCATGATTCAACTATTTAATTTTTTTTTTCTTTTTAAAGGGAGACAACTAGTAGTAAGTCATGTTTATTCATCCAGTCCGGGGGCCGAAAAGACTCAGAGGCATAAATTTATATAACTGTACCATGGGTCTATAATTTATTTCGCTGAATAGGTTATCTGTCATGAATTGTGTGGTTCTCTGGTGGAACAAATTTTCAGAGCTCGCTACTGTCCTACGATGGCGCTACTAGAGGCAGGTGAGGGATCTTGTCCATCTTTTGTATGGTGCTCCTTACTTTAGTAAGGACCTCTTGTTGCGGGCAATACATAGAGGGTTGGCAATGGGGTGGCTTTGAGTATCTATGGTGAGCCATGGATTCCAAAACCTATGAACTTTCAGATATGTTCACCACCTCGATTGTTGAGAACTAGCCGGTTTTTTATCTAACCAATGGTCTAGGGGAGTGGAACGAGGAATTGTTGCATTTTGTATTTTTTTTTTCGGAGGAAATGGAGGCACTCATGCAAATTTCGCTAGAGCCTCAACGGAGTGGACATTAATAGAGCATTACGAGACGCATGGGCGGCATACGGTTAAAAGCGGGTATTCACTTGCACGCTAGTTAAGGTACCGTTTGGTACGTGGGACGGGACGGAACATAGTGGGATAAGGCGTTCCGTCCCACGTTTGGTGCGCCTAAAACAGGTGGAACGAGCTGTTCCACGGGACGAGTTTTGGGTGAATTTTCGTTCCACCTCACCCCCCTGGAACGACTCGTTCCACATCCGTGGAACACAAAATTATAACCTATCCGTCTCCATCTTCTTCCTCCTTGTTTCCATCTGAGGGCATCTTTGCTCCCTCTCCGTTCCGTTCCATCATGTCCCGTCCCGTCCCGTCCCATTCCGTTCCGTTCCGTTCCGTCCCGTCTGCATACCAAACGATACCTAAAAGAACGCGATAGATGTACAGTGAAAGCGTTGAGTGGTAGAGATATAAATGTGTGGCGTAGTTTTTAGGGTGCCAAATAAAATCAAGTTCTTAATGTGGAAAGCTATCAGTAAGTTTGTCCTTGTAACATGGTTGTGGTAGTAAAAATTACGTCGTCTTCAGTCTTGATGAAATTGTATCTACAAAACAAATAAATATCTTTGATCAAAGCCAAAGTCTCACACTCTCACGAGGTGGGTGAGAAGGTTTGGTCATGGATTTTCGATACCTAAGTCAATTTCTTTGAAAGAGAGAGTTTAGGGCTTAAGTGTGTAGCAAAAATTACCAGGAACTGGTGGAGATGAGATATTTATAAAGATAGGGGGCGGCCACGTGTGTAAAGTTTTGCCCTACACGTAACGACATCTAATTGGCCAAAGATTTGAACTGTTAAATAGTGTCCAGGGATTGTCTTGGAAATATCCTTAATTAGATATGATTGATAATCCTTACTTGTTTGAGTTGATTTTCAAGAAGGAAAGTATTAAAGATAGGACTTAGTAATTAATTCTATCTTTAATGATTGTGATGTCTTAGTCAACTGCTCTAGCCTCCGGGGATGTTGGATTGTGTGTGAAAATCTTTGTGGGCTCTACCCATTTAATGAAATCATTCTTGTCTTCTTCGGAATAAAGTTCACGTGTCGGCTCTACAAGTTTTGGAAATATTTTGGCTCCACGATGAGTAGATTTTATATTATATATTTAACCCTAATCTTTTATTTTTTTTTTTTGGGTTATTATTTTGGAATAATTTTGATACTTTGAATTGTATTTTCAATATAGGACTTTCGAATTTCTCTGGAGAAAAAAAGTAATCAAATGGATGAATTTTGGAGTAATTCTAGTTGAAAGATGTTTGTGAGTCGCTTAGCTTGATTGTATCAAAATATTAGATTTTTCCACCAAGCGGTTATTTTTTGACCATACAATAAAGGAGTAGTGCATATTGCTGGAAAAGTGACGTTTTGGGCTTGATTTCAAGTTTTGGAGCCCAATATGGCCTATTTTGGTTTCGGCCCCTTCCGGAGATGTGTTCAGAACGTTCCAATCTTTAAAACAAGCTGTCATGGACAGGATTTGGAGGAGATTTGAGGCTAAAACGTGGCTGAATAGTTCCCTTACATATTCTCCTAGCTTAATTAGGATTTTATTCTCTAGTATATTTTATTATTATTTGTTTTCCTAATTGGATCCAAAGACTTTTATTTAAGGAATTATGTGATAGCTTTGGAGAGGGATATAAGGCGTTGGCCAGCTCTATCTTTACTACTTCTTCTTTTATGCGACTTTGGAGATAAGAAAATTCGTTAGGGTCCTCGAAGATTTTCAGACTTTTACTTTAAGGTGTTTTCAATCCTTTTATTCATAATAATATTTTCTATGATCTAATTATGAATATGCGTAACTAATCCCTTTTGCTAGGGTGAAGTCTTGAGCCTTAGAATGAATATGTAATTTTTATTTAATTGCTTATAATTGATTACATGCATGATTTGAATTATTGATCATCGTTTTAAACCATCTAATTGTCTTAATGACTGATCACTATTAGGATCTTTAGAAAAGTAATTCGATGAAATTCAATCATAATATCATTGGAGAATTGGGTTTTGCTTCTTGTGGTTAATAATTGTAATTTCACTTAAGATGAATATCACGTCTTAGGAGTTGCATGGTTTTTCAGAGGGTTTTCATAGAACTTAATGAGTCTTGCATGTTTATTTTTTATTTGAATATCACAGACGGATTGCATGTTAGATATACGTTCTTGCTTGAATATCACGAGGAGAATATGTATTAGGAAAACCTAACCTTTAAAGTTGCATGCGTAAATCATAAGTAATTGGTAAAAATACATAGGATTGCCAGGTGATGGCAGAATCCTAGTGCTTTTATAAATTGGTATTAAAAAACTCTTTTCTTTTATCTTCTTAATTTTGGCCGAATTTGCTACTTGGTTTTAATTAAAATTCGTTTTTAATATTACCCGAAGTCAAAATCATATTTCTAAATATTTTAGTTTTAAGTAGTTAATTAGGAATTTGTTTTACATAAATTATTAAATAGTCCTTGTGGAGAACGACCTTGCATGAACATCTATACTACAACATCCTGGTACTCTTACAAGTATTTTGTTTAATTTTAACCTCCTTTACGTAGATAATAAAAATCCGATCACTCCACAATGGTAATTTTTCATAATAAGTTGATCCCATCACCGGTGTGTCATAAGTGTGGTATGGCAATGGAGACAATGTTGCATGTCATTCGGGAACGTGAAAAGTCACAAGAAATATGGAAGTCTACAGGGTGGGTGGAAGTTCATGATGAATGGAAATCGCATGATTTTAAGCACTTGTGGCTCACAATCATTTTGTCTGGCAATTGAGATGATCGTATTTTTTTTTGCTATGGTGTAGAGTATTTGGATAGTGAAATGTGAAATGTTTTTTACGGTAAGAAGCTAACAAGTCATGATATTAGAAAGTGGGCGGAGTACCTTCTTCTTGAAATTTAGGTGACAAACCAACACAATGCATCAGGGCTGGGACGTTCGATGTTGGAGTTGAGATGGCCGCATCCCCCAGTGGGGGTATTCAAACTCAATGTTGATGGTGCAATCTCTTTGAAAGGTTTGAATAGAGGTGTTGGTGCTGTTATTCGAGATGAAGATGAAGTTTTCATGGCATGTTGCTCGAAACAAGATCTTGTCTGTTTCGATGCTTCGACAACAGAATTGTGGCAGCAAAGGAGGGATTGGTATTTGCATATGACGTTGGGTTTCATGTTATTATTTGGAACTTGATCCTAAAGAGGTGTGGACTTGATTAATGCAGCTTGTGTGCGTCTCAATAGAGATGGCAGTATTTTAGAGGAGTTTGATGACTTGAAGAGTAGGTTCAGTCTTTTTATTCTGTCGAAGCAGTGACACAAATGTAACATGGTGCCTCATGAATTAGCAACATATGGACTTAGCAATGAAGCTTTTAATACAAGGATGGAGGAGGAAACACTTTCTCCCCTCCTTGAAAGTGATTCGAAAAATGATAGTTGATTGTAATTGGAAGCAAAGATGGTTTGTCTTTTTTTTTCTTTTTTTGTTTTTTTCCTGTCATGCGATGGATTTTGTTAAATTAGATGTTAGATTAGTCACCAACAGGATTTGAACACACGTCGTCATGCAAAGGCTCAGTAACTTTTCACCACTGTGGTAGATGACCACTTGCGGAAACAAGATGGTTAAGCATTATTTTTCTTCTATTTTGGAGGTTTTTATAGGGGCCCATTTGACTCCCACAAGCTCTCTATACTCTATTTTATGCGGCAATGAAAAACTCAATTTTTATCTAAGACCTACTACAATCTTTGGAGTAAAACTTAAATTTTAGATTTTAAACCTACCCCAACCTGGTTCAGCCCTTGGGTCAAAAATGAGTTTTAACTCAAAACTCATTTTTGGGGTAAATTTAGTCCAGAATTCCCCCTAGGTTAGTGGGTTGACCCACCATGTATTTGTAATATTTTTTTATTTTTTTTTGGGTTTTTTAACTGTAGTCATTCAAGAAGATTGAAATTCAAAATAAACCTAGTGTTAGATTACATATTGATTATAATCCCTTGATGTGTCTTTAATTCATAATAATAAATGTGCATTTTATTTAATGTCTCCCCATTAAATATTTAAATTTATTACTACACAAATTTTAATTCATTTTTTGACAAAATAGAGTTTTTTAGTTTATTATTTTTATTTAACATTCTTCAAACTTGAAAGACTCAATTAATGTACCTAAATGCTAGTACCGAAATATGTGTACAGAAATGTATTATGTTGAACTAATGTATTTACATGTTAGTACCGAAATGTATGTACCAAAATATATGCACCAAAATGTATTATATTAAATTAATGTACCTAAATATGTATACTGAAATGTGTTATATTGAATTAATGTACCTAAATGTTTATATCGAAATGTATGTACCAAAATGTGTGTACCTAAATGTATGTAACGAAATGTATTATAATGAATTTAATGTATCTAAATGAAGAAGACAAAGTACATCGAAATATATTGTATAACAAAAATTAGTTTATCTAAATGTTTACAACAAAATATATTACAATAAATGAAATGAAAATTGTGGATGCAAATTTCCGCCTTCTCCTTCTTGGACAAAATTGCACCTACAAAAAAAATAACACCTTTAGTCAAGGCCAAAATGTGACATCCCACATCGTCTAGGGGAGTGATCATTATATATTCTCATCTCTACCTAGCACGAGGCCTTTTGCGAGCTCACTGGCTTCGGGTTCCGTAGGAACTCCGAAGTTAAGCGAGAAGGGAGCTAGAGCAATCCCATGATGGGTGACCCACTGGGAAGTTGCTCATGAGTTCCCAAAAACAAAACCGTGAGGGAATGGTAAGCCCAAAGCGAACACTATCGTGTTACGGTGGTGGAGCGGGCCCGTGAAGTGGTCCCTCCTGGGCCAGGATGTGACAATTTGGTATTAAAGCCTAACCCTGACCGCGTGTGTGCCGATGAGGATGTCGGGCCCCTAAGGAGGGTAGATTGTGACATCCCACATCGCCCAGGGGAGTGATCCTTATATATTCCCATCCTTACCTAGCACGAGGTCTTTTGGGAGCTAATTGGCTTCGGGTTCCGTAGGAACTCCGAAGTTAAGCGAGAAGGGGACTAGAGTAATCCCATAATGGGTGACCCACTGGGAAGTTGCTCGTGAGTTCCCAAAAACAAAACCGTAAGGGAATGGTAAGCCCAAAACGGACAATATCGTGCTACGGTGGTGGAGCGGGCCCGGGAAGTGGTCCCCCTCGGGGCGGGATGTAATAATTTGGTATTAGAGCGTAACCCTGGTCGCGTGTGTGTCGACGAGGACGTCGAGCCCTTAAAAGAGGTGGATTGTGACATCCCACATCGCCCAGGGGAGTGATCCTTATATGTATATTCTCATCCCTACCTACCATGAGGCCTTTTGGGAGCTAACTGGCTTCGAGTTCCATAGGAACTCCCAAGTTAAGCGAGTAGCGCGCGAGAGCACTCCCAGGATGGGTGACCCATCGGGAAGTTCTCGTGTGAGTTCCCAAAAACAAAACTGTGAGGGCGTGGTTGGGGCCCAAAGCGGACAATATCGTGCTACGGTGGTGGAGTGGGCTTGGGAAGTGATCCGTCCCGGGCTGGGATGTGACAATTAGAACTCACGAGCAACTTCCCAGTGGGTCACCCATCATGGGATTGCTCTAGCTCCCTTCTCGCTTAACTTCGGAGTTCCAACGGAACCCGAAGCCAGTGAGCTTCCAAAAAACCTCATGCTAGGTAGGGATGGGAATATACATATAAGGATCACTCCCCTGGGCGATGTGGGATGTTACATTCCACCCTCCTTAGGGGCCCGAAGTTCTCGTCGGCACATCAAGGCCAGGGTTAGACTCTGATACCAAATTGTCACCTCCCGACCCGCGGGGACCACTTCCCGGGCCCACTCCACCACCGTAACACGATATTGTCGCTTTGGGCTTACCATTCAAATTGTCACATCCCGGCCCGGGACGGATCACTTCCCTGGACGATGTGGGATGTCACAATCTACCCCCCTTAGGGGCTCAACGTCCTCGTCGACACACACGCGGCTAGGGTTAGACTCTAATACCAAATTGTCACATCCTGGCCCGGGGAGGACCACTTCCCAGGCTCGCTCCACCACCGTAGCATGATATTGTCCGCTTTGGGCTTACCATTCCCTCACGGTTTTGTTTTTGGGAACTCACGAGCAACTTCCCAGTGGGTCACCCATCATGGGATTGCTCTAGACCCCTTCTTGCTTAACTTCGGAGTTCCTGCGGAATCCGAAGCCAGTGAGCTCCCAAAAGGCCTCGTGCTAGGTAGGGATGAGAATACATAAAGGTCACTCCCCTGGGCGATGTGGGATGTCACAATCTACCCCCTTTAGGGGCCCGACGTTTTCGTCGGCACACACGCGACCAGGGTTAAGCTCTAATACCAAATTGTCACATCCCGGCCCATTGTAACATCCCACATCGCCCAGGGGAATGATCCTTATATGTATATTCTCATCTCTACCTAGCACGAGGCCTTTTAGGAGCTCATTGGCTTCGGGTTCCATCGGAACTCCGAAGTTAAGCGAGTAACGCGCGGTCGGGGCCCAAAGCGGGAAGTTCTTGTGTGAGTTCCCAAAAACAAAACTGTGAGGGCGTGGTCGAGGCTCAAAGTGGACAATATCGTGCTACCGTAAAGTTGGGCCTAGGAAGTGGTCCCGCCCAGGCCGAGATGTGACACAAAAAGCCATACGCGCCCATGATGAATTTGGGGGAGGGGGGGAGCTTTGTCCAAAGAACCTCCGGTGCCAAAGTTAGAATTTTGAGGGAAGAGTGTTTGAAGAATTTTGTAGAGTTTTTCAAGAGACTTGGAAGTAGTTTTTTGAGAGAATGGAGAGCTATTTATAGGGATATGGCCAGCCCTATTAAGAAAATAGGGACCGGCCATTTGTGGTATTTTTTTGGTGTAATTTGTAGTTAATTAGCCATTAATAGGTTAATTAGGTAATAAATCCATTAATTGACTAATTAACATAATTTAAAAGAAATGTTTTGGGGGTTTTGGAATAATTACCTTGTAGAGAATATAGGATGAGGGTGGATGAAATAGTTTTGAATTTGTTACCTATTTTGGGCACTTTTGACTTGGTTGATGGATGATTGCCCGCTGCTCACGCGTAGGAATCCCAGTATCCCTCAAGGGTATTTTTGTCATCTTCTATCAAAAATCCACATGTCGCCTTGTGATTAGTTTTGGCTCCACAAATGCCCCTACACTTATTGGGCTGCTCGCAAAAAAGGGCAACATGTGTAGAGAATTTCTTGCTTTAGGAAACTTTGGATTGCTTCCTATTTTGATGTAGATTCCCTCTTTAATAGGAAATTAGATCCTTCTAGGAAAAGGAAATAAATCTCTCCCAAAACCTATTTAAGTCCACCTTAAGTGGGTTATTAAATCAACTTTGAAGAGCGATTTATTCTACCCTACAAGAGAGAAAGAGAGAGCTTAGAGGATATTTGTTCCCCCACCTCTAGCAATCTTTTACATCTTGCCCAAGGACCGTCTTTCGATGTTTTCTTCGATTTCTTCGTGCCACACTGATGTAAGAAAATTTTCATTTTTCTTGTCTTCTTCGTGGATAGTGTTGTCGTGGGACAGCCGTCAGGGTGGTGCGACACATCGGTTGGCAGGGGCTAAGAGTCGTCTTGACATGGACCAAGGGGGTGGTTTGGCAGGGGCCATTGCTTGTGCTACTCGGCTTGATTGAAGCCAAGGATTGGCTCAGCATGGGCCGAGGAAGTGGCATAGCATGGGTAACGGTTTGGGCTGCCACGTCTGAAATGCTTGCCAAAAATAAGGAAACTGCTTGAGTTTGATTTCTCAGCTGTCGTAGATGGAGCAGTCAAGGATAGAGCTACCAAGATCAGAGTTGTTGAAGATAAAGTGTCGGATGAGGGAACTGTTAAGCGTAAAAGTGGATGTTGCCCCCTAACCATTTATTGCTTAATTGATCTTCAAGCATTCGATCTTTTGAGCTATGTGGTCTTCTCGCACTGAAGAGCTTACCCAGATGGGTGTCGGGGATTTAGTTTACCCTCTCACACTAGAGAGCAATTAGTTCATCCTCTCGCACTGGAGAGCAAACCCATATGAGTGTCAGGGAATTGGTTTACCCTCTCGCACAGGATAAAAATTAGTTTGTCCTCTCGCGTTGGAGAGCAAACCCATATGGGTGTCGGGGAATTGGTTTACCCTCTCGCACTGGAGAGTAATTAATTTATCCTCTCGCGCTGGAAAATAAACCCATATGGGTGTCGGGGAATTGGTTTACCCTCTCGCACTAGAGAGCATGGAAATCATTGTCGTGAATGCAGCTGAGGAAAGCTGGACTGTTGGGACAACTGAAATAATCCTTAGCATGCCCCTGTTCTTGGTAGTTAGGCTGGTGTGTCCTTCTGGTACTCGCCTGCCCCCGGTGTGCCATTAAGCTGGGCTGCTATATTTGTCGAAACAGAAGTAGTCTATGTTGTCATTGAAAGATATGGATTAGTCTCGTCTGCTCGATCTTGTCATTGAAAGATAACTCGCTTATGTTGGTCATGTCTCATCGCAGAACCTTGTCAATAGCTTCGTTATGCGAGAAATTACGCAATCACTCGATCAAGAGCCTTTATACTTCTTCCTAAATTTGCCTTTGTTGGGGGCGGCAGAACTCTCTGTTGCCCCCGATCGTGACCTGTTGGTCTAGGCTGTTCTTCCATGTGTTCAGTTCGTCTATGTTGCGGCTATGGTAGGTGTGGTATGTTTCTAGCAAGTGAGGTGGTAACTTGTAGGCTGTTGGTTGAACTTGAACCAGATTGAGTGACTGCTTCTCTCCGTCCTTTGTGTTGCTTACTTCGATGTGAGGTAGATGATGCTCCTTGTGGGCCTTGCCGCAAATGAACACTTCACCTAGAAGGTTGCTCATGTTGATTATTGGAATGTGGCCCCAACCATGAGTGTATGTTTGTTCGTGGACTTAACTGAGAGTGCACACTTCTCCACGCGCTAAGATGGGAGTATACGCTATCTCGGGGTCTAGTCGGGAGTGTACTATGTTAGAACGCTCAGTTCATAACTGGTCAAGTGGCTGCTTGTCGGGACGCTGGTGGAGAGGTTTATCTGCCCTTGTCATTCTTTAAGAAACCTCGTCCAGGGCATGTTGGATCTCGGTGCGTTACAAGAGTTGATTCACCAAGGTTGTTTGTTGTGCAAGGGCGCTTGTCAACTCTATGACTTGTCAAGACAAGTGTTGTTCGCCATTTGGATTGGAAAAGCTTGCAAGAAATATGCCTCCTTAAGCAGTGGAAGTGTGGTAGGCTTCGGGCATGGGATTTGAATTAGGAAATGTCAAATCCATGGAGAAACGTGGTGAAAATACCCCTGGCTCGATGGTTGGTCCAGATGGTTGAGATAGTCTTGGGCCGATTTGGGCTTCTTAGAATGTCATGGGAGCAGGCTGGGCCACGAAAGTGGGCTACGAGAGTGGGCTACTTGATGGGAGCAGGCAGGGCCACAGAAGCAGGCTGGGCCACAGGAGCAGGCTGGATCACAAGAGTGGGCTGCTTGGCGAGAACATGCTGGGCCACGAGAGTGGCCTGCTCAGCGTATGATGCGGCAGAACTCTCGGTTGCCCCCGGTCGTGACCTATTGGTCTAGGCTATTCTTCCATGTGTTCAGTTCGTCTATGCCGCGGTTATGGTAGGTGTGGTATGTTTCTAGCAGGTGAGGTGGTAACTCGCAGGTTGCTGGTTGAACTTGAACCTGATTGAGTGACTGCTTCTCTCCGTCCTTTATGCTGCTTACTTCGATGTGAGGTAGATGATGCTCCTTGCGGGCCTTGTCCAAATTAACACTTCGCCTGAAAGGTTGTTCATGTTGATTATTGGAATGTGGCCCCAATCGTGAGTGTATGTTTGTTCGTGGACTTAACTGAGAGTGCACACTTCTCCACGCGCTAAGATGGGAGTATACGCTATCTCGGGGTCTAGTCGGGAGTGTACTATGTTAGAACGCTCAGTTCATAACTGGTCAAGTGGCTGCTTGTCGAGACGCTGGTGAAGAGGTTTATCTGCCCTTGTCATTCTTTAGGAAACCTCGTCCAGGGCACATTGGATCTCGGTGCGTTGAGTTGATTCACCAAGGTTGTCTGTTGTGCAAGGGCGCTTGTCAACTCTATGACTTGTCGAGACAAGTGTTGTTCGCCATTTGGATTGGAAAAGCTTGCAAGAAATATGCCTCCTTGAGCAGTGGAAGTGTGGTAGGCTCCGGGCATGGGATTTGAATTAGGAAATGTCAAATCCGCGGAGAAACCTGGTGAAAATACCCCCGGCTCGATGGTTGGTCTAGATGGTTGAGATAGTCTTGGGCCGATTTGGGCTGCTTAGAATGCCGCGGAAACAGGCTGGGCCACGAGAGTGGGCTACTCGGTGGGAGCAGGCGGGGCCATGGAAGCAGGCTGGGCTACGAGAGTAGGCTGGGCCACAAAAGCAGGCTGGATCACAAGAGTGGGCTGCTTGGCGGGAACATGCTGGGCCACGAGAGTGGGCTGCTCGGCGTATGATGCATGCGGGTGCAAGGCTTGGGCTCGGCTTGGCAATGCGTTGGGCTGGCGTTGGGTGTGGAGTGACATGGCTTGGGCCATGGCCTTAATGCCGTAAGCTACCTTGGATGGCACAGCTTGGGTCGTGGTGGTGACATTATGGACCTCGTCGCGGATGGCTACCATGGTAGCCACCGCGGTGGTTCCCGTGGTGGTGGTGCCTTTCCACCTATTGTCACATGTAGCCTCGTGGATCGCCGTGGTCCAATCTCTTGAGTGTTGAAAATTTTCATTTGTTGAATTTTCTAAATTTCTAACCATTGTACTTCTTTTTTACGTTTTATCAAAGAATTTTTGCAAATAAAAAATTTTAATAATAAGAACGTATGAGTAATCTACAAATGGACAAGAAAATAGAAAACCTTGGATGCGAGAGTCTTTTACGAGTGTGGGACTCAACTCTCAATGAAAGCATCCATTTGTGGATGCAATTTTCCGCCTTCTCCTTCTTGAACAAAATTGCACCTACAAAACAAATCACACCTTTGGCCATGGCCAAAAAGCCTCACGCGCCTATGATGAATGAGGGGGGGCTTTGGCTGAAGAACCTCCGATGCCAAAGTTAGAATTTTGAGGGAAGAGAGTTTGGAGAATTTTGTAGAGTTTTGCAAGAGACTTGGAAGTAATTTTTTGAGAGAATAGAGAGCTATTTATAGGGATATAGCCGGCCCTATTAGGAGAATAGGGACCAGCCATTTGTGATATTTTGTGGGTGTAATTTGTAGTTAATTAGCCATTAATAGATTAATTAGGTAATAAATCCATTAATTGACTAATTAACATAATTTAAAAGAAATGTTTTAGGGGTTATGGAATACTTACCTTGTGGAGAATATAGGATGAGGGTGGATGAAATAATTTTGAATTTGTTACCTATTTTGGGCACTTTTGACTTGGTTGAGGGATGATTGCCCGCTGCTTGCGCGTAGGAATCCCGGTATGCCTCAAGAGTATTTTTGTTCTCTTCTATCCAAAAATCCACGTGTCGCCTTGTGATTATTTTTGACTCTACAAAAATTATAATTATAGTGAAGTAAAATTAATATATTAAAAATGAGGAAGAAAAAGAGAAATCATTAAAAAAAATCAAAACATAATTAATAAATAGGGTTATTAATGTATCAAGGGATTAAAATTAAATTTTGATCTTACTCATGGTTTTAATCTAAAAGTCATTTTTGACACACCCCGACCCGGAATGTCCACTAGGACTCCGAATCGAGCTGTGCTGGCCGACACTTGGAAGGTGACGAAGCCATAAAGTGCAGTTGTAAGGAAAATGTGAAAAAATTTAAACCTTCGTGTGCCTAAATATCAGAGTGCGCTACTGTACTCGACTTATACTCTGACGACATGTGTGAAGTGGGTGCATACCCGTTCTTGACCCACTGGGAAGTTCTGCTCTCGTGAGTTCCTAGAAACAAAACGGTGAGGGTGTGGTTGGGGTCCAAAGCGGACAATATCGTGCTACGGTGGAGTCGAGCTCGGGATGTGGGCCAAGATGTGACAATTTTTTCCGAGGATTAAAATGAAGTTTTCTATTTTTTTTTAGTTATATGTATAAATTCACTGAATCCAACGGCTAAGATCTAATATAATCAAATCTAACGGTAAAGAAAAAAAAATTAACGGTCTAATTTAAATTCAACAGATAAAATAATTAAAAAAAAAAATCATTCATGTGTTTCATATTCTTTCATAGTATTATGGTGTCGGTTTAGTGATTTTTCATTAGTCAAAATGTTCATGAAATTAAATTAGGATAGTCTACATAATTTATTTTAAAAAAGAAAAAGTTACTTAAGAATCCTATATTCAATCTTCAATAATTTTGGACTAAAAATTTAACCATGAAGGGTTGGAGCAGAAAACATGTTTTTGAGTTGAAAATTTTAGAGTATGTTTGGTACTCTACTTGAATCCAGCATTTTCAACTCAAAAACAATTTTCAAGTTTTAGGCCTTCAAAACTTGTTTGGTAGAACTACTTTAAAAAATTGAACTTAAGACTAACTAAAAAAGGCTTATTATATTAATACCCCACAAATTGTTGAATAAACCCCACATACTTAATACACCCCACATTTACTTTTTCACTTAAAAATTATCTTCATACACCACACATACTTAATACACCCTACATTTGCTTAATACCCTCACACCCCACATTCTTAATATACACCTTATATTTTCTATGTACACCTTACATTTTCTATACACCCCACATTTCTCAAATCTTATAACATTCATTTTTAATTTTTAGGACTGAATCTAAACATTTGAACGTTTAGTTTGCCAAATGATTTCAAATTAGGTTCAGCTTCATTTGTTGTCTTAACTCGTAATTCCAAGTTGCGTTCATCAAAAGAGGACTTCAAACTTTCAACAAGAGCCCATGCCTTGCATTCTGAATCTCTAGATTCCAAGACATCCCTGTGAATAGAAAAGAACCACATGCCAAGAACATATTACATTTGCACAATGAAACCAACACATGACGAGAAAACCAGCTGTTTTTGTATAATCACATTAATTTATGGAACTCAATTAATACAGTTGAGTTACAACACTATTGAATTAAAGACAGCACTATGCAAGTGAACTAGAACATGAGATCTCAAAAATTCAGTTGTAAATAATTAAGTAAAACCCCCGCTGCACACTTTACAAAATTTGTATTGATTTAGTTAATAAAACAGAAACGATTTAATACTAGAAGCACACTTCAAAAAGCCTTTGATACGCTGAGAAGATGGTTCAAGTGTCATTCTTTGCACAATATTCAAAATTGAAGTTGTGCACAACTAAATAACCAAAAACCAGTAAATGCGCCTCACCTTGAATCAGTCAACTCATTTCTATACATTTCCAAGATCAGATTTAACTCTGAGTCACTTTCCTTTAAATCTTGGACCTACACCAAATAAATGAGGGAAATGAAAAATTGATCTAAACAAATCACATGAGAGCGAAAAAGTACAAAGCAAATTTATAATTTGAGAGCCACTGATATTTAATAATATATGAACAGATGCAACTCAATTTCATGCGTGTGGCTGTCTAACGTTCAATTGAAATAGATTCCTATAGTTGCTACCCTTTTTCTTAATGGTGGCCACATAAAATTTTGCCTTTCTTAATCGCTAAACTTTTCTCTTTGGGATGACAAGCCGGGTTTTCCTATACATATGATGTCATTCATATATTGAAGAACTAGGTCTTCATCTTTCTAATACAAATAACATAAAAGAACCAACAAATTTGATGGGGACTGGCACCAAATAATTCCATTAGACTTTCAAAATTACCTTCTCTCAATACATGTGGAAGGTACATCGATTTCGTGTTCTACTCGTGAAAAATAATTTTTCTCAATCAACATGTCTGTAGTTTCATTGGTTAGGGTTTCGCTCAACAATGGAGGGTGGGAGAGATTTTGATAGTTGAAGAGAAATAATACGCTAAAAGTGATTTGGGGTGTATTTAGAAAAAAAAAATTTAAACCTAATAAGGTCAAAATTGTCATTGCATAGTGGGGTAAATAAGTTATTTAATATTAAATTTTAATGTGGGGTGCTAATATAAAAAACCCTAAAAATATAGTTTATTCTCTAAAAACATAAAAAGTGAGTTTTTAGAGTTTTTAAATTTAAACTCTCTCCTTTCTTTTCTCTCTCTCCCCTCTCACTCCAAATATCTCTCCTCTTTTTTTTTTTTTTTTTCGTCTCTCCTCCAATCCGCTAACTTCATTCTTTCGGTTCTTTCTCTCACTCATCTTCCTCTCTATCTCGTCGGATCCTCTCTCTCTTCTTTCTTTTTCCTTCAATCATCTCTTACTTTCTTTCCTCCTCTCTCCTCTTTCTACCTCTCCTGCGACCTCTCTTTTTAGATCTCTTTATTTAGTTTAAGTTGTAAGATTTAAAATTTTTGAATCGCAAACCAATCAAGTTTTTGAGTCTTAAAGAAAATTGTTTTCAAGAAATGTTTTGAGAAATTATAAAAATTTTAAATAGGATACCAAGCAGACTCTTAGGTTTTAACTCAAGGATTGAAGTCACTCAGTACTAAGGTCTGGTGGTATTTCTTTTCACTTAGAAGTGAGAGGTCTTAGGTTCAAATCTCATGGATGGCAAATTCGATACCAAATTAAGCTACCCAATGTGTGGCTTAGCCAAACTCCCACTCTTCCTAATGCAAAAATATTGATGTACTAAAAAAAACTCAAGAATTGAACACGATCTAAAAAAATTATTATTATGAATTTTTTATACTCCCTCTAATGCAAAAATATCGATATACTAAAATAAAAAAATAAAAAAATAATTCAAAGATTGAAGTATAAAAAAATTATTATTATGAATTTTTGTAGAGGCCCATTTTGCTGCCACGAGCTCTCCGTACTCTACTTCACGCCCGTTGATTAAAAGTTATCCTTGAAATCGGAATGCAACAAGCTCGCCACCCATTGAAGAACTTTAGGTACCGTTTAGTACGCAGACGGGATGGAACAGAACGAAACGGGACAGGATGGGACAGAATAGTGGTTCCATGTTATGTTTGGTATGCACAGGACAGAACAGGAGAGTTGTTCCGTTTTGAGTTTGGTGCGCAGGACGGAGAACGGAACCAAAAGATTAAAATGACTAACTTACCTATGTTCTGTCTGTTGTTTGGTACAAGATTGGGACGGGACAGAACAAATTTTTTTTTTCCTTTTTGCCGTTATTTATCTATGATATATTTTTTACACTATACTTGGACTTTCATGTGTTCATATATTCGTACTGTGTATAACAGAAAACAAGAAACATGTATTTGTACTTCTTGCTGCTACTTATCTATGATATATTTTGTACACTATATTTCTTCTACCGTGTCTACGACTCTTTTCAAAAATGAAACATCACAACATAAGTTTTTTCGGGAACAAAAACGTTCTAGGTTTTAAAAAATAACACAGAACCCAATCCAACAGAGGACAATCCAAAATGTATAACCCAATCCAATCCAACAGAACCCCAAGACATCATATTTATAGATTTCAGCACATAAAAATCGAAACCTGAACATTGAAAAAATGAATCCAGATAGAGGGATACCTCTGAATGCAGTACTGCTCAATAGGGGGAGTGGAATCAGATAAACAGAGGTGGATCTTTGGTTGCAGATGCAGTATTGGGTAGATCGAAACACTCTAAAACACAAAGAAATCGAAGCACTACAAAATACAAAGAAATTCAACAGAATTAGGAACTGGGTGTTAATGAAATCAAAAATCAGGAAAGAATAATAATGCCACTTCAACTTTACATCAAAATTAATTAAAGGACCTCCTGGAAGCAATTTTTTTATTTTCAGTTGCAGATGCAGTATTGGGCAGATCGAAGCACTGCAAAATACAAAGAAAGAGAGATCGAGAGGCTAAACAATCAGATCGAACCTGGAACGGAGATGCAGAGCTGAAGTTCACAAAGAGGCTACACGGAAGAGGATGAGGAGGAAGGTTGCGAAGGGGAGATGCAGAGCTGAAGAAGTTCACATCGGCAGAGAAGAGAAGATGATAGTTAGAGTTTGTTATATGGTTTAAATGGTGTAAATATTGAAAAAGATAAGGGGTATTTTTATCTTAAAATGTTAAAAATTTGTGTTCTACAGAGGTTGAACAAGTCGTTCTAGGGGGAGGCGGAATGAAAAATTACCAAAAACTTGTCCCGTGGAACAACTTGTTCCACCCGTTTTAAGCACACCAAACGTGGGATGGAATGCTTCGTTCTACTCCGTTCCGTCCCGTCCCACGTACCAAACGGTAGCTTAGAACGCAGTTGACCAACGAGCCCCGCATTTACATTTTTGTCGCAAGAAGAGGTCAGCGCATGAATTGCGTTAGCCCGATGTCAACCAACTCAGGTTGGGCTTGGTGCCCAATTAGCCTGGTCTCCAGCCTGTCGGCAATTGACGAGGTTGCCAAAAATGGGTCGAGAGAGTTTCGGAGTGGTTTTAGGCCTTTCACATGGCCAGAATGTTTGACGAGTGGAAATGCTCTAATAGACACGCAAGTGGTGGTTTTTCAAAAAAAATAAAATAAAATAAAATAAAAATTAGATACGCAAGTGGTGAAGTGGGCTTGTAAATACGCACTTTTTTTTTCAATTTATTAGGATTCAGGTCAATTTTTTTTATTTTATAATTTAATTAATTTTATGTAAATTATTCTATTATTGATAAATAAATAAAAAAGTGTCATGAATGCAAAATAAGTTATTAACCAAAAAACAGATACACGATAAACAACTCAATGCCCCGAACCAAGTAAAATCAAGAAAATTCAGCTGGTGTAACTTTAGGCCTGGGAGGAGACGGACATCAAAGCAATTCAATAGGCGTAAGGGGGACACAGGTTGTGGAGCAATGGTAAGAAATTGTGGTAAAGTCTGAGCCAAAAGCCCCAAATCAAAGGATTAAAACCTTGAGAAGTAGGCAGGTTATTTTCTACAGGATGTAAAAGGGTTTGGTTACTTTTAATGTTTATGTATATAAAGATACATTTATAGTAAAGGGTGGAGAATAAACTGATATCAAACTTCTCATTTATAAAAAAACTTGAGTTTAAAGCCTCTTACTTACTCATAGAAAAAAAATACTATTAGAAATAGCAGTAACTGACTTTTTACTCTTTAATATTTCCCAGCTTTCCTTGATGTCTGATTAAAGAAAGGACCTGGATTGTTTGCCCTCCCCATCCCATACCCTTCCCATCCCCTCCTATTTCTGCGGTTACGGTTAAGCCACGTCAACATTTTATATTCTCATTGTTTTTTGTTTTATTATTTTTACAAAAGAATCAATATAATATGTTGACGTAGCTTAACGGTGATCACAGAATATAGGAGGGGATGGGAAGGGCAGACAATCCAGGTCCTTAAAGAAAAGTAACAAAGCTAGTCAGTACACAAACACAAACACAACACACATGATCTGATTGACCCCGTGAGCTGTGCTACGCCTTTTATTACGAATCCCAATTCTCATCGTGTCCATTTATTTTAAATCGTGCGGTCATAAATCATTAATTAAACACAAATAGTACTTGATAAAAACTGATTATATGATATACGATAAATGAACACAATTCGCGAATCCCTAAGATTCTCATCAAAAGAATCCAGAGATGACCTAGTTGGTTTTAGTACTATCCGAGTTAAGGCATAGTATTAGTTTACTTCACCCAGAGTCCAGAGTGCCATTTAACCCAAAATTCCAAATGCCTTAAAAGATTAGATCCATTCAAGATTCAACCCAGCCATTAGCAATTTAGCATTGCTTTTGTCCAACACAGTAATTCAATGCCATTGCTTCACGCAACATGCAGACGGCTAATTTTATTTGATCCACAATTTGAAGACTGTTTTTACCAACACTATGGTCGACGGTCAATACGGCCTGAGCCTTATCTATTGTACTGATTGAAAATGTCCGGAAAAACTACAGTAACAGATTTATATTCAGGCCTTCTTGGTCTTCATCTTTTTGGCAGGTGGGGGAGGAAAGAGCGCAGGGAACTGTTGACTCTAAAAACTATTAAGCCTATGTGGTATGCAAGCCGAGTAACTAATAAACTAACTACGTCATTCGCTTGTATGCGGGGCATGCCAACTCGTCAACCGAGTTCGGATGGGGAGTAAAATATGTTGATGTGGTGTTGGGCGCGCTACTAACTTCTTGATCTCGCGATTGCGGTTGAGGAAGGAACACGTCTCGGCCTTCGGGTTCTAGAGCCTGAAGACAAGGCTGCTAGTTTCTTCGAAGTTAACAAATCGTTGGCACCGGGTTCGAACTTGGTAATTATATTCATGAGAGTATAAATACTTCGAACTGGTACTAGACTATACGGACACAAATACTCGAAAGACATAAATGTCTGGATTGTAAATGTGGTTCGGTCATGGGAATGCCGAACTCTAAAATGTACTTTCGAATATCCAACCATAAAATAAAACTCGACTTTCAATGTGCCGAGCCTAGTAACCTTGTAACACCTCACTTCACCAAGAAAGCTGATAAAATGACCTCTACCAACAAGGACTCGAAAATCCTTGTTGACCAAGACTTGGATAAATAACCAGTCGGTCTCGAAGCAGTGTTGTCTATCCAAACCGAAGATGCTTCTCGGTCGACTGATTCTACAGCTACAGTGCTGTCTATCCACTCTGAAAATGTGTTGGCGAGAAGAAAGAGGGAAAAGAAAAAATCTCAAGGTTATTGAGAAGCTTTGCACAGGGCAATTTGTGTGTTGATTTGAAGGGAGTCTTGAATGTTGCCTACGGCTATGTATTTATAGTGGCTGTATTTTTATTACACCACGTTGTTCCTCCCATGCTAACTATTTTTCAAATGTAAACCCATTGGATGGCGATGCTTTTTTCCAACCAAAGCTCCGTTTCCTGAGTTGTATGCGCATATGCATCCATGCAATTTTGTAAAGAATTGCAATTCAATTACAATTCTTCCCCCCACCCATCATCTGGTCGCTCATCTCCTCCAACGCATGCATCATTATACTATGCATGCACGAAGCCAAATGGTATTTCACGCTGAGGCCAAGTGCTTGATGAGATGTACGTATTTCTATCTCAAATAGGGCTCTATGCTGATAACAAGGAGCCACGTGGGCTTGTCTCTGCCTCAGATGTTACATGCATGCCTATCTTCATGCAATCTTCATTAATTCAAATGAAAAATCACAAACCAACTCAATTTGATTATGAATCAATCCAATCATCACGTGCTGCATGCTTCTCAAATCAGATATGATTAGTTCAATCCCTTAATTAATAGTAATATGAAGAAAAATCTGTTTAGTTTTGGAGTCATCCAATGGTTTCAATGCAATGGACTGATAGTGCAAAATCGGATCCAAACAGGAACACACCCAACAAGCCAATACTATGAAGGGGCAAATCCAATAAACATAAAACTGCTCCCACGTGTTTTGCCAATTGTTTACATATGCCCAAGCAAATGTCTGCAAAGACCACAAGTAATACATTTTGTAAGGCCTCTAGACATGCTACAGCTTCCATAAGTAAACGACTAAACAAACCATCTCATGTTTTTTATTTTAAAACAAATGACACCGAAGATTAGCGGGAGCAGATCAAGAAAAGAGAGGAATAATTTGTGCCAAAAAAACGATGATAAATAATTCAATTCCAACATAGACCTCAAGGGGCCTAGACTAGCCATTTGTTTCTCATTCATAAATGCAATTCCACCATAAAATGACGACCCACATTCTAAAAATTATTCCATCAGAGAAAACACCTAGGGGTGTACCAATGCGAAGAAAACTGGCAACTCAACAATGAAAACTGCCTTCTCTTCCCACAAAGGAATAGCAAAAACAATGAACCATCAGTCTATGCACATTCGGCTTAGGACCAACAAAACTTATAGCATATACCAGAACTATATAAGTCTAGATTTGTATTATTCCAAATTCAAGGTGATCAAGATTGTAAGCACATGTATCTCTTTTATAAAGGGAACCTCCCATATAAGCAATTGCGTGAATACAACAAATGGTCAAAACTTGTATCCCAAGTTCAGAGTTGGCATTTATGCATAAATGTGCTTGTTTGGGAAGACCGTTTGTATCTGAACTTGTCTAATGTAAATAAATTAAAAAAAAACAAAAAACACATCTCATGGAAACAAAAACAAGACTATCCTGCAGGTATTGACATTCCATATATCCATATTGGTACTATGTATAATCCAAAATTAAATTATGCACGAGATGACAACAAACCTAACACGCGGTGAAATCAAATAGCTAGTTTTGCAGGAAAGTAGGCTAGTTAACCCTAAACTAAAATCTTCGTGCCATTATGCTTTACGTTGAGTCTTTTGAACCTGCTTACCACATACTTTATCTTAAAATTTCCCAATCTAAGTGCCAACATTTTGTGTCGATTAAGGAACCATCATTTCAAACCAGTATCATTTCAATCATCTGTCATCTGATTTAAGTATTTTCATGATCAATGATTTTGTTGGATACTACCACTTGCAAATGACCAGGGAAGCAATATAAATTCAGAATTAAGACGAGGCAAAATCATCATCAGGCGCAAGATAACTCAAAAAATATGCCTAACTGGAGGTTACCCTTAGCCTGTGCTTAATGAACAGAAGAGTGGAGTTTTTCAACTGAAGTAAAACTGAGGTAAGAACGCTAATTAATACATCTTACTCGCTTCGTCCCAAGAAGAATAGGAAGGGGAAAATGGCATCCCAAGGAGACCATAATAATGCATTCACACTAGGCCATTCAATCTGTTTCATTCATAAACCACTATTTGAACTTGTTTAAAATGTAAACGCCAACAAAGCCACCAATGTGGAAAGATATTTTGAGAAAATGAAATCATTTTGTGCGAAAGATATTTTGAGAAAATGAAATCATTTTGTGCCTTGACTCTGTTTTTTGGTACCCAGAAATCCCCCAAATCCGCTTCACCTATATGGACTCGAAAAAGGGCCTCCACGAAGCACCTACAACCTTTTTCGACATGACTTCTCAAAATGGGAAAATGTTTTCAGATAAAGGAAGGTTGTGTTGAAAATCAATGTCAAAGTTAGGCATGGAAAGTTAGGCAATGTTAGGTATGGTTGAGTAAAAAAAAAAATTAATGTGTTTTGTGTGGTAATAAATAATCTTAGTTTAATCATTTGGTTTGCTATAAATACCCAAGTCCTCAAGCATTGTAAATCATCCAAGGAAAAACAAAGCCTAGAGCTAAATAAGAAAAGCTTTGCTAATTAGTTTGTTTTGTGAGCTTTCT